>NC_136862.1:12310744-13590744 GCF_951799975.1 Gobius niger
TTTGCTGCCTCTATATCGTGTATTCTCTCTGTTTGTTTTATTTGTTGACCCTCTGTGTAGCACTTTGGTCAATAACAGCTGCTTTTAATATGTGCCATATAAGTAAATAAGTTTGGTTTTATTTTAAAGATATGCTACAATGAATACACAAAGCTTAAAAAAAGAAAGCAACAAATTTAAATAGATCAAAATTGGGACAATATATAAAAATATCAAAGTTGAGAAAGGAAACAAAAACAGTGGAAGTAGCAGAAGTAATAATATATTGCTACTTCTATTGGTTGAAACATTGCAATTGTCACAGTTGTCTTGTGAGAGCGAAACATCAGGATGAGAGCAACAGATTTTTCAGAAGTGGTAAGGTAAACATGCACGTACTTTACAACTTTAACCCTTTAATGTTACTCCCCACACCCTTTTTTTGTATTTTCTAAGCATTTGGAGGACAAACATCAATGTTATTAGTTCATGTTTATTTTGTTTTTTGATAGACCTACCTTAAACCAGTCCAGACCTGATCTAAACCTTGTCGAAACCAATCGAAACCTCCTCTAAACCAGTGAAAAACAGCTTTAGACCTGTCAAAACCAGCATAAACGAGTCCAAACCTGGTCTAAACTGGTCCAAACCAGGTCTAGACCGGTCTAAAACCACTCAAAACCGGTCAAAACCAGTCCTAAACTGCTCTAAACCGGTCCAATCTAGGTCTGAACAGGCCCAAACCTGCTCTAAACCAGCATAAACCAGCCCTAACTAGTCCAACCCCAACCTATACTAGTCCAAACTGGATATTTTGAGTATTGCAAACTTGAACCGAATGTTAGTGATAGGCAGAATTAGAAACAACATATCGATACAGTGGGCTCTACCAAACAGTTGAGCAAACTATTAAAGGGTTAAAGATATGCAAAAGCATGGTAAATTATACAGTCGATTATAACAGTTTACTTTGGTTATTTGTTATATTTTCACAAATTCTTGGTAGTGCAGCGATGCAGAACATCAGCTTCACCTGTTGCTTTCAGCTGGTGTTTCACATGTAGCAGTGCTGTGCACACAGGGACGACTGCTACAGCCCACAGATATGTCTGTGCACCGCCGTGGAGAACAACAACCTGTGAGTTTTCAGGTCAGGAGAAGAGAAATGTTCCTGTCGTTATAAAGACAACAAGCCTTGCATCTGATCTATATTCTCTGCTGCTGGGGGTTCGCAGGTTAGAGATATTAATATATTTTACTCTTCCAGGAAACATTCCTTCATGTGCAAAAATATTGAATATTGATGCAAAATGATAAATCTGCGAGGCACCAGGACTCTGTGGGAACAGACACTATATCGAGGTGCTGCATGTCTGGTATTTCAGGGGGATGTGCCACTGTCGATACACCTGCACATGCTACAAAGATTTGTTTTTAATTATTATTGTATTTATCACGTCTAATATCAATCCAGGAACAGCAGGTCACACATTATGATGAATGAGTTACGGGCAAATGTGTAAAGTAGAAAGTGGAAAATGACATATATTTGTATAATTCTATGATGAGACTATATTGTTATTATGGTAGGATGCTGTAAGCTAGCACTGCCTACATTATGTCCTACTCTTCACTGCACATTTACTCAAACTAACTGGCTTGTAGTTGCATAAGTAGTGCTAGTATCTCATTTTGCTTCGAGTGGGTCTTTTGTCTCCAGGTCATATCCTCCCTCATTCCCCCATCTCTCTGAAACTGCACTCGTACAAATGCCTGCGTATTACATGCGCAGCATTAGCAGCAGTCAGGCTCACAGAATGCGGGAGCACATGACCGGGCTAAATTGGATTTGCAGTACGCCTTTATTTATTTGCCTTTCAACAACTGATTAGTCTCCCATGGCCCCGGAGTTTCATGCTAGACTTAGCATTTCAATTCGGCGCACATCGAGCTTTCTCTCCCGAAGCCAAATAAGAGTCTGTGTCCAGTGGGAGTTTCTACCCACAAGAGCCCGTCTGCGTGTGGTGGTGGTGGTGGAGGGGGCTGGTGAGGCATGAGGGGAGGTGAAGAAGGCAGGCTCACTAGCAAAAGATGAAAAATGACAATGAGTGATCGCCGTGAGGGAAACTGCATTTTCTGGTGAGGGGAAGGCAGCGCAATTACAGCAGACAAACTGGACAACACATTACATCCTACACGCAGCTGGAGAGGCTGGGCAGCTTTCTGTTCTAGTCTCTTCGCCTCCACTGATCTAAAGCACGCAGCCACAGTAGAGCAGCCAAAATATTCACTCAAGTAAGAGAGTGATGCGACTTTAAAATATCTATAACCAAGATGAAGACCTCTGTTTTAGTGTAAAGGTTTGTGTAAACAGATGAAAGAGGTTCAGCCTCACCATGTAACATTTCACCTAATTGATAAATAAAAACATTTATCTTGGTCTTTACTATGAGCGGGACATCTCCAGCTCGTCTCCATGGAGATGTCGACTAAAGGCACTCAAACACACAGGAGATTTAATAGACTAGGTCCTCATCCAGATCCATTCTTTAATAAACCCAGTGCACAAAATAGCCTTTTCTGTGTCGAGCATGTTTTGTATATTATCAACAGTAGAAGCCTTTAACCTTATGCATATGACCACTGACAGTATTTTATCTGCACTCTTGTCTTTTACTGTGTAATTGATTATTTTTTATGTTGATGTTCTATTGATTTGATCTGTTTTCTTGTAATTTTATGCAACTGTGAAGCACTTTGAATTGCCTTGTGTATGAATTGTGCTCTACAAATAAACTTGCCTTGCCTTTTATCTGCCATGTTAGGGTTAGAGTTATTTTCTCCAATTATCCATCCATCCATCCATCCATTTTCTTCCGCTTTATCCGGGGCCAGGTCGCGGGGGCAGCAGTCTCAGCAGAGATGCCCAAACTTCCCGATCCACACACACTTCCTCCAGCTGTTCTGACCCTGAGGCGACACCAGGCCAGCTCGGAGACATAGTCCCACCACCGTGTCCTGGGTCTTCCACGAGGCCTTGTCCCACTAGGACATGCCTGGAACACCTCCCGCGGGAGGCGACCAGGAGGCATCCGGAACAGATGCCCTAGCCACCTCAGCTGGCTCCTTTCAACGTGAAGGAGCAGCGACTCTACTCCGAGCTCCTCCCGGGTAACTGAGCTCCTCACCCGATCTCGGAGGGTGCGCCCAGCCACCCTGCGAAGGAAACTCATTTCGGCCGCTTGTATTCGCGATCTTGTCCTTTCTCCAATTATGCATATCCAAATCTCACAGCGTATCAACAGGAGAGTTTACAGCCTATGCCAGTGTGATACATCATTTAGAAGCCAAGACCTTCGAGTAGGGCAGGGCAATATGGCCTAAAATCTATTTCACGATATATAAAAAATAAATATCACAATAACGATATTTTTGGATATATAATCGACAATGGACAAATTACTTCAAAATCCCAGCCTTTTGCCTGTTGGGAAGATTAATTCAGTGATATTTTATTTGTTTTCTTTTGTACGGCATACTCATTTCCTCACAAATATGATCTACTCAAGCAGTTTACATCCTTCATTTCATTTTACTTTTTAAGCCTCTGTCCCCATGTTCTACATCAGTGTTTTTGCTGCTTATGCTGATGGAGCTGGGCGTAACATAAATTATATTGTGTCCATAACGATATAAGAAATTACAACAATATAAAAAAAATCATAAAAATATACGACATGATATAGCCCACAATTACCTTCTAGTTTCTAAAAATATGTGTAAGTTCTGTGTGAGTGAAAGACAACTTACGTAACTGTTCGGGAAATACTAAAGGAGTCCAGGGGAAATGTGAATGGAGAGACGGGGCACAATCTGGATGTCTTAAGTGGAAGACGTTTATTACCGTATTACAGGCCTGGAGACATTTGAACAGTCAATACAGTATTCAGGGCATTGATCAGAGTCTGAGGATACTTCCATATGAAGAGAGTCAAATAAGCTCGGTTACACAGAGACACTAACAGTCTGCGCACAGACAATGTGTCACGATGAACAGGCAACAAGTCATGTGAAAGGTCGGCGCACAAATGTTCCCATTTGATAGGAGAATATGATAAAATTTGCGACGCATATGTGAAGGCCGAATTAACTGTAATTCTCCATCAGTAACATTTGCCCAAGGTCAGGTCTGAGCCTTTATTTTGAAATCCATACCAAAATATAACAATGTATGGATATTACTCTTTATTCTGAAATGTTTAGCAACAAGTATCGTTATATACATTTCAAATATGACAATGTATGGATAATCATCAATACCTTCTACAGTTTTCAATGCAGTGACACTAAATTTGCACGAGTTATCAATTATTAGATTAGCAACCTACGACAACCTTTATTTTTTGGATCTGAGCCTTTATTTTGAAATCCATACCAAAATATAACAATGTATGTATATTGCTCTTCAATAGCTTCTACAGTTTTCAATGTAGTGACACTAAATTTACACCAGTTACCAATTATCATGTTATCATATTATTACTTACTACAACCACTACTTTTACGGTCTGGACCTTTATTCTGAAATGTATATCAACAAATATCTTTATATACATTTCAAATATGACAATGTATGGATCATCTTCAATACCTTCTACATTTTTTACTGTAGTGGCACCACATTTACACTAGTTACCAATTATCATATTAGCAACTTACTGCAACCTTTATTTTTTGGGATCTGGACATTTATTTTGAAATGCATGTCAATATATGAACATTTCTGGATATTACTCTTTATTAGCTTCTACAATTATGACTGCATTTGCACTAAATTGGCACCAGTTATTAAATACTGAACAAATATACTGTATATGAGTAGATATAGCAGTGGCCTTTTACTTTGCCAAACAGTTATAGCTTGGAAAAAGGATGAAAGTAATCTAATCCCTAGAAGTTGCACGATAATTGGTATAGAACCATGACACACTTATAGTTTAACTAATGGTATAATGATGAATCATTGCTCTACCGTCATCCTAACCCAATATAAAGACAGTAATTACTTGGCAACACGACTGAGCATAATCTTGCTAAACAGGGCTGGAAAAGGCATTATCCCTTGTTTTCCCTTGTTAACATGCTATTTCCATCCTATTACCACATTATTAGTGTGCTGTAATGTAAAGTGCAACCAATGTTACAGCTTAATGATTATCCACCTCCACTAACAACAACTGCAGCACCAGCGGTCGCCCATCTGCCCCCCAACGTCACAGGGTCCGGCATTGAGGGTGGGGGTGTTGAGAGAGGAAAACACCTTACACCAGTACAGCTTAATGACAGCTGACAAATGAGCCTGAAGTTGGCCCGGGTTATTCCCTGTTCATAAATCAAGGCCAGCAGCAGACAGGGGTGTACGTAAGGAGATTGGTTTACTCACCGCTCCAGAACTGACCCAAATGACACCAATGAAGCAAAGCGATGGAGATCACAGATGTACGAGGCACGGGGAGCGTAAACCCAGCCCGTAAGCATTTTGTCACAACAGAGCTGCTGTTTGCAACCTGCAGCGCAAAAGGGACTGTTGTGATTTGGGGTTACTGCGGTTGGTCAGGTGTATAGGTTCAGCAACACTATGTGCCCCGAAGAGTGAGATCAGCTGACGACCTGAACATCCTGAATGAGCAGGTTATTCCATCAATGGATTTATTCTTCCCTGATGGCACGGGCATTTTCCAAGATGATGAAGCCAGGATTCACCGGGCTTCGTTTTCACCCATGGATTGGCCACCACAAAGTCCATATCTTAACCCCATTGAGAATCTTTGGTATGTGCTCGCAATCTCCCATCATCAATACAAGATCTTGATGAATAATTAATGCAGCACTTTTGACATTGCAGAAGCTTATTGAAACAATGCCACTGCGAATGTGTGGTGTAGTTGAAGCTAACGGTGGTCAAACGAAATGATTGTGTGACCTTTTTTTCAGGGTCAGGCAGGGTACAATTACTCAACAGCAAGTTATTGAGGCTGGAGTCCAGGAGAGGTCGTCCCTCAACACCATCTCTAGAAATGCTTGTGAAAGCTCTCATTCGAAGAAGCGAAACGTCCTCGGCGCTTCCAAACCCATTCCCATCGACGATTCAAGCTCCATCTAGAGAAACCCCTCAAGTCCACCTTTACCACCTCCACAATCATGCATCATCGCCGTCCACAAGAGTGTGAAATCTCAGACGGTCCAGACAATGACGTTTCTCATTCATCACACTATCTCACACTGCCCCTAAAATTACACTCAACATTCAACTTCTTTTAGATAACCATTACATTGTCGGTGTCTACCTGATCATTAGGCCATGTTTACGCCTCGGGTTTTGCCAGAAATGAGTTGATCCAACACATTGATCTATATGACCTGGAATGCTCTGCGGCTGTTCAGAAGAAATTCGGAAAACTGTGAGGGAGGAGTACATACCTCTTTGACCTTTCATTTGTCCCAAGAGAGCGCCACACCTCACGGGTGTTGCTTGTTATTTCAAAAGTGATCTTAAAGACAATGCGTTGTGTTCAAAATAAATACTATAAAATACTCCTAATACTAAACATCAGCTGCAGAAGAGGCTTTATCAACACAGCAGGGAAAGCACAAGTGGCCCTCAGTCTGCTGTCCACCTCAATGCCGCATACCACTCCTTTAAGGACAGAAAGGTTAAAATCGTAGCTAAAGAAAAATGTTGGTTTGAAAGAGGTGTCAAAGAAGCAAGTTTTGTGAAGAAACAAAATCCCTCCAGGAACAGGAATGGTGGACTTCCTGTACAGCAGCCTCCTGCGGCCCAGGCCTGGAGAGCTCATCATTCTAATGAGGCTGAAACTCAGAGATCAGCTGAGAGTATAGGCCGTTCAGACTGAAACTCAGGTGTGAGTTAGGTCGTTAGGACTCAGAACTACAAGCATTCCTAAATACAATATTAACCTCCCAGTGGTCTATATGTAGTCTGCAGGCTGAGCTTTAACTTTAGTGTCGCTGACGAAGCCTTTTGAACATTCAACATCTAAACTACAGGGTGCAGAAGATGACTCAAGAACCTGCATTGAAGATCCTAATCCCGATATAATTTTACAGCAAAAAGCAATCTAAAAAGAATTCCTTTGAATATGATATCAATTTGTATTAGTTTCTATCTTTTCATTCTAAAATAATTCCAAATAGACCCTTCTAAATGCTCGGGTATGCGCTACTCCCCATGGCCCTGGCTGGTTGAGAAACACTGATCTAAACATTAATAATGGAGAAAAGTTGAAAGAATGAAGAGCGAAAGTGAAACGCAACAAGTAGAAAATGTTAATATTGCGAGTGTAATGTTGACTTCAAATCAGAGTTTGGTCTTTGAAATATGGTCTTTTGATGATGGGAGCTGTGATAATGGGAGAACCTTGTGGATGAGTAGCTTTTTAACCTCTTAACCCTCTCTTTAACGGGTAGTACATTTTCTCAGGTTCGGCTTTACCCAAATCTAAAAGCCACTTACAGCTTGCAACCCAGTATTACGCCTCATTTGAAAGCTAAGGCCGACAAAACTGAATTAGATTTTTCCTTGTGTTTCCATGAGTTTTTTCGTTGCTTTTTTGTTGCTCTTTTTGTAACTATTTTTTGGTCTGTTTTGTTTATTTTTCATTACTTTTTTGTTGTGGTTTTTTGTTTTTTGTTGCCGCTTTTTTGGCGCTGTTTTGATGCTTTTTTTCCAAGACATTTTTAGATTTGGGTAATGCTTTGATACCTGGATAATAACTGGAGAAATGTGCTCGGTTAAGCTGTTAAACACAACTGCTTAGACAATTGTAGGACATTTACCCTTGCTTTAATTCCTACTTATTTTATAGATCTATATGTCTTCCATGATGTCAAGGTCAAGGTCTAGTCTCTGTCCCAAAAAAGTCACTTGTGATCCTGCCTTCACCACTATCTGAAATACAGAGCTCAGTCTAACACACACCATCACTAAACAGCTCTAAAAATCCCTTTATGTGATTTAGGTGGCTCTCTTTTTGCCATCTATCCTCCCACGAGCACATTTTTTAGCCCTTTCTCATCCTCTTACTGCGGGCTGTGTTAGATGAGACAAATGCGCTTGGCCGTACCTTTCATTTGCCAGTGAGCTTGGCACAGGAATAATTACCTGTCTGTATGATCAATTACCTGATTACTCACCACAAGATGTCGGAGGTGCAGCGTCTGGGGCTGGAGCTGGAGCTGGAGGAGGCGGCGGCCGCGGAGGCTGGGGTGTGATCTGTCGAGACACAAATATTTAAACGGGCTTAATAAATGCTTTCATGTTCAGTCATATAGGGACAAATATAAGCTAGCTGCAGAAAAACACAAGGAAGCCAATGAGACGTCAGTGCGTGGGATAAAATGGTTGCTGATAACTGCCGTGTTACTGTGAGAAATGCTCACCTGAGGGCAATAAACGTGAAGATACATAACAGCATTGGACGTCCTTATTTAGTTGTGATAGCCAGTTTTTGAAGTCATAATCATATGTTATTAATAAGCAAATAAGCATAAAAAAAAGATCTGCTTTTTTTGGCCTCTTGGCACCTCTTCATTTCAGTGGAGAGAGTCAGACTTCCTGGATAATCATGCTTTACAAATGCAGCAGTAATCAAATGAAATGTTTCTCCCAGAGCAAATGATGACTGAAACTCTACACCAGTGTTTCTCAACTGGTGGGTGGAATCCAAAAGTGGAAAAAGTTTCATGATTCGGCCTTTCCCAGGGAACAAAATGTTACCATTGACAAAGTATATACACACCCGACTTCATTAAAATTACTATAATTGAGCTGTTATTATTATAATTAGCACCTTTATTGGTTTATTTAATGCCTATTCAACAACTTCTTTTTGAAAAATACAGTATTTTGCATTATATTTTCCTTTGGGCTGGGGCTTGTCCTCGACAGTGTTGGGCAAGTTACTTTAAAACTGTAATATATTCTGCATTAGAAGTTACAGCTATAAAACTGTAATATATCTGTATTACATATTACTGTTTCAAAAATGTAGCTGAGTTACACTACTTTGAGTTACTTTTGGCAAAAATAAACCGAAAATAATAATAATGTCACCGATCAAAACTGCAGTCAAAGATTTCCTTTTCCTTCTCTTTCCCCTACTCTGTTTTGTTTCAGGCAACTGCAGATCTTATACACCAGCGTCTGCTATTTGGGGGGAGTTTGGCTTTTTTTTCTCCTCATACATTTAATTGCATTTGTAACTCGAGTTACTTGAATTGTAATGACTAATATATTCCGGTATTTCGTATAAGTAATATGTTAATTTCCTTAGTCACTGAAAAGACGTTACTTTTGTAATGTGTTACCCCCAACTCTGGTCCTCTATGGCAGGAGTTCCCAAACATTTCAGACTGCGGCCCCCAAAATCACTCTGACTACTGTAAAAGGTAATTAGCATTTAGAACGATTTGAGGTGCAAAACATTTAAAATCTAGTTTAATGCTGTTAGATCGGACACTGTATTTTGATATTTGGCTTAATTTCACTAAAATGTGCTATTTTCAATCTAAAGTGCATCAAATTCAAAGTCAGAAATGTAAAAAATATTGTCTCAAAATCATCTTGTGACCCCCACTTCAGTGTCCTGCGACCCGACAGGGGATCCCCACACCCACTTTGGGGACCACTGCTCTAAACTATATTAATACTTGAAAAGAACTTCAAACCACACACGTAAAATATGACCCAATAAATAGAATAAAATGCAAGCAGATATTTTATCATGGGAAATATCTTGTAAAATGACCAAAGAAACACATGTCTTTTCTATGAGTGGCTCAACATGTGTGTTCCTCTCCTAAGACCTGACTCGTAACTTTATTGGGAGTGGGACGCCTTCAGCTCGTTTCCATGGAGATGTTGACTAAAGACAGCCAAGAGGGTCGGTCCTCATATGGTCCTCATTCAAATCCATTCTTTGAACCCCATTTAAAAAATATATACGCAGGGTGCCTTTAAAGTGCATATGACAGGTTTTAATGCTTTTGAAAATCAATTTAATGAAGAAATGTTGGGCAGAAAAGTTATTTTTATTTTTATTTTAAGCTACTGACAGGAAGTGACATAGTGGGAGGTAAAGTTTGACTCATTTCCCATAGATACAGGCATCTCTGGATTCGCCCATATATGGTCATATTTGAAAACTGTTAAGGGGGGAAACAATTTGGAGAAAAATCTAAACTTTGTCTAATTATTCAAAAAGTACTTTAACAAATGCTGAATTATGAATATAGTTTTCTACTAAATAAAGATACAAAGACAAGGAGAGAAGCAAAGTGGTTCAACAGCCCATAAATACATAAATAACGGCGAATGCTAACATGATGCTTCATGTTAGCAGTGCCAGCGTGCTAATGCTAATGCTAGCTATCACTAGCTACGGCTGCCGTTTTTTCTTTTTTGCTTCTACTGAACAATCTGCTGGTGAAGCCACACCGCCTTCTATGACGCGATGCCGTCTGTATCTATGGACTTAACATGGTCGGCACGGCAACAGTTGAAAATTGTTTGCCTCTATCTATGTCACTTCCTGTTAGTGTCCAATGAGGAAGTGAAACTATAAACATCACAAAAATTGTCAAACTAAAGGAAGCTGGGTACAATCTTTAGCAAAATCTTAAATATAATTGTGCTAACCATGTTTTTGCAAAACTTGAGTCTAATGTGTCAGATGAACTTTAACATAGTACATGGTACTAATCAATAGCCTATATAAAGATAATCATTTGTCAAATTTAAAAGACAGAAATTAGGTTTTGATAAAGCTAAACAAAACAAAGCTGACGATAAAGAAGGTTAAACTGTGGTGCTGGCTCAGACTGTGGACTATGAAAATAAGAATATTAGAGAAACAGATAGTATTGAGCAACACAGACGTAGTGCAGAATCTGATGAGTCACGTGAGGAGTTTCCCCTAACACACAGAATTCAATTTCACATTTATTGCTATTATTAATCACTAAAGAACAGCAAATATGTGGAAAAGGGCATAAATAAGAACTTTTTCTATCTCCTGTATACTGAACGTACCACAATGTTGAAACCAAGTGCTTAATTCAAACTTTTGTGAGGCTTAAAGACTCTTATGTTAGAGGCGCTCATGCCACTCTCACATACTTAAGTGCCACCCCAAAGGAACAACTGCTAACTAACTTTGTCACATATAGCTCACACATGAAAAATTCACAACATCTAAAATGCAGCTTGACCTCTAAAAAAGCCCCTGAAGAGCTTCCAAGTCCATAAATCATTTTACACTGGCGCAGAGATACCCCGCACCCAGAGAGAAAGACGGTGACATCCCCTGTATCCACTTCCATGTCACATCTGATTCCACACAACACGCTGAGCAGGGGCTGTCTCGTGTTTGGCTCTGGAAGCGCTGTGTACAGAGACTATCCCTCCAACCACCGAGGAAGACTATTTGTTCATACACTCCGCACATATTTGTCTTGGGCTCAGCATGGGACGCGCCGACACACAATCTGTTTCTCTTAATCGCACAATAAGGTTTTCACAAAACAACATGTCAACGAGCAAACCTCCATTTCACCCATGGAGGCTTTTCTCTCTTTGTGTTGTGAACAATTAAAAAAGGTTACAGACACGTAGCACTTTCCTGTTACTATCAGCAGTGCGTTTCTGTCTAAAAACTCCCACCCTCCAGACAAAATGATCACTCACATAACCTATTAGCAGGTGCTGAGTTGGCAAGACTATGCGGAGCGTGAAGAAATGTGCTAAGGTAAAAAGTTTCAGCAAATTCAGTTCTTCGAAATCACTTCTTTCACACAGAAGGAACACAGTAGGTTCAATTATTGCTTTGTTTTGTTGTGTGGTTATTCCAGATTATTCACAGTCAACAACCAAGCACAAAATGAAGACTTGTTGTATTCAGAATTCTTCTAGGGTTAGAGTATGAATAAGTATATTATTCTTGGCCAATTAGCATGGTAGATATGAGTATAATGATCAGCTTATTAACTCTTCTTAACCCCTGCCTGAACTGGGCACATTTTCTACAGTTTGGCTTTACCCAAATCCAAAAGCGTCTGAAAAAAAGTGTCAAAATAGCAACAAAAATTAGATGAAAACGAGGATGAAAACGCAACAAAAGAGCGTCAAAAGTGTGAGAAAAAATAGATGAAAACGTGACGAAAAAGTGACGAAAAAGCGATGAAAAAATTATGAAAAAGAGACTAAAAGATTATTGAAAATACAACAAAAAACCCCACAAAAGAGCAACAGAAAGTGACAAAAACGTAACAAAATTGAGTCAAACATGAGGATGAAAACGCAACAAAAGCGTATCAAAAACATGAAATGAAAAAAAAATTGAAAAAGTGACAAAAAAGTGACTAAAAACATAGAATATGCAACAAAACTTTGACAAAAAATTGACAAAAATGAGGATGAGAAAATGCAACAAAGAGCGACACAAACGTGAGAAAAAAAATGTGTGAAAACGTGACAAAAACCCCACAAAAGAGCAACAGAAAGTGACAAAAACATAACAAAATTGAGACAAAAACGAGGATGAAAACGCAACAAAAGCGTATCAAAAACATGAAATGAAAAAAAAATTAAAAAAGTGACAAAAAAGTGACTAAAAACATAGAATATGCAACAAAACTTTGACAAAAAATTGACAAAAATGAGGATGAGAAAATGCAACAAAGAGCGACACAAACGTGAGAAAAAAAATGTGTGAAAACGTGACAAAAACCCCCACAAAAGAGCAACAGAAAGTGACAAAAACATAACAAAATTGAGACAAAAACGAGGATGAAAACGCAACAAAAGCACGTCAAAAAAGTGAGAAAAAATCTTTGAAAAAGTGACATAAAACTTGATAAAAAGCCATGAAAAAGTGACAAAACCTAGACAAAAATTTGACAAAAACGAGGATGAGAAAATACAACAAAGAGCGACACAAACAACAAAAAAGAAAAAACAAAACTTTGATGAAAAATGGATGAAAACTTGACAAAAACATTTAAAAAAGTGACAAAAAAGTGATGACAACGTAGCAACAAAGCGACAGCTTTCAAATGAGGCGCGACACTGTCCTTTAGGCTGTAAACTCCAGTCGAGAAGCTTTTAGATTTGGGTAAAGCTGAACTGGAGAGAATACACTCGGTTACGGCGGGGGGGTCTTTACAAGCATAATATTCATGGCCTATTCATTACTAATGCTTACTGATACCTCATTAATACTTACCCTTAAGATGACCTAGCCCTGAAAATATTTTATAATAATTAATATATAATTAATATTTTTTAAATTATATTATATATTAAACATCCAGGAGTAACTGACATTTGAGAGAAAATTGATACATGACCTGCTAAACCAATACAAGAATCCCATGCATTTCAGAACATGTTTTAAGACGTATAGAAAGACATAGTGACGAGATATTTTGTTGTTTGCAGAAATGTAACAATTTATTTTTTTAGTTCTGGTCGCATGCATTTTCTAGTTTCTGGCGAATACCACCTGGTCCCAAATAGTCCCTGCGACCACTGTACATTATGAAATCATGTAAATTGGACCAGTTTTTTTTAGTGTGGTCCCTATAGTTTCTTTTCTTCTATTGTTCAGGTAAAGGGGGCTCATCGTCTCTTCAAAAGCATCACAACAACCAATGTGTTTGCCGATGATTGTCATCTTTTATTGATTAAAAAAAAAAGGTATTTGACTATTTTTAAGTTTCTAAGGGTTCTCACTAGAATGTTGTGATGCACCAATATACATATCCCGGGATCCGTCTCATGTTAACATAGAGCAACAGGATTTGAGGCAGTCTGGGGAATCCTCTGCATACTTTCTTGGCAACAGAAAACAAAAACTTTTCTACAGTATCACAGACAGACGTTTGAAACATTTCACACACACAATAAAAGATCTGCTACTTCAGAAGTCTCCATTTTCGCAAATATATTTTAAGGCACTTTCTCATAACGGGACACAGTGACCTTGCCTGCTTAGATCTCCTGGGAATCACTTTGGTTCATGAATATTTGAAAAAGCCAGAGATCCAGTCTGGGTTTTCTTGAGAACTGAATGACATATGAATGTAATAAACGGATGCAGCGTCTTAACTGCTGAGTAGGATTTAGTGTAATGCTATTGTAATTGATCACTGCATTACTATATTCTCATATGGCGCTCCAGTTTCCTCCCATGCGGTCAATGGGTACAGCGTGTGTCTCCACATAAACACGCGGTGATGGACAGAGGCTGCGTGTTGTTAGCGCAGCTCTTCTGGAGTCAGCTCGGAGAAAATAACAAAATCTTTGCAATCAATTTTCTCCATTTGAGTCGGTAATGAGGACTGGCATCAGGGAAGACAGCTGCCTCCCAGACAGTCAGAGCACGACCAGGAGAAATCCACGATCTGAGGCGGCCGAGGTAGAATAACATTCAGAGGCTGAGTCAGAGGCACTGGCTCTGTACAAACAGCCGCTAATATCACTGGGCTTTGGCAGAAATAATAAATTATATCACATCCTTCCTTCCACACAGCAACAGAAACCACAGCAGACAGACACAACGTCCCCCAGGCTCGAGCCCTTAAAGTGCAGCATTTTTTTTCAGCCTTGGTAGGAGAGCTATGGCACTGTCGGTAGCTGTGGCAACGGTTTACACGGTGGTGTCTTAACTGTAGCATTCGCTGTGTCAAAAGACCCAGTGTAGCACTCACCAAGATCTTATATTAATGATGGGAGAGCGTGACCACTCTTTTTCTCCAGCACATTCCAAAGATTCTCAATAGGGTTAAGCTCTGGACTTGGCTAGGCCTGTCATCGATAACAAATTTGAAGTTCGATATATTGACGCAGGAAAGTATCGCGATAAACGATATTACTGACTCGAACGATACTAGAAACTCCCAACTCTCAGGCATAAAAATGACAATAAACCTTTGTTCTAAAATTGCATGGTCACAAAATGAGACAATTTTATTCACTCCATACTCTGTGGTGGTAATTTAGTTTCATGAAATATAATGAAACTGAATTTGCTTCAGTTAAAAATCTAAGTTTTACAAAGAAAGGATACAGACGATAAATATCGAGCCCAAAAATGTATCACTTATCTGTTTTCTTATTGAACGCCTGGCAATGTCATCTTGGAATATGCCTGTATCCATTGATGGAATAACCTTGATGTGCAGGATATCCAGGAATCAGCCGATCTCATTCTTTTGGGCCAGACAGGGCCCAGGGATCGAACTTTCTCTCTGGAGTTTACATGTTCTCTTCGTGTCTGAGTAGGTTTCCTCCAGTTTCCCTTACTACTAAAAATGTGTAATAGATAAGATAAGAAAAGATAAGCCTTTATTGATCTCACAATGGAGAAATTCACTAGTCCTAATCACTAATCCGCTCTCAAGAAACAAAACAAAAAAAAAGACAGGAAATGTGCAATCAATTAAAAAGTAAATAAAGGTATCTTATATACAATGTCAGCAGTGCAAATTCGTTCAGTCTTAGTGCAGGTAAAGTGACGCTAATAACAGAAATTATTGCACGTAGTTTTTGCATAGTAGTTATTGCACATGAGTTACTTTACAGTGGTGTTTTACAGTCTAACAGCAGTGGGGAAGAAGGACCTGCGGTAGCGCTCTTTCTTGCACTGAGGGTGTCTCAGTCTGCCACTGAAAGAGCTGCTCAGCTCCTCTACATTCCTTTGCAGTGGGTGGAAGATGTTGTCCACAATGGAGGTGAACTTGGCTAATCCTCCAGCCAGGTGATATTGACCATCAGCCTGGCTCCACAGGAATGGGTCCTCTGGTGATGATTCCCCAGAGGACCCATTCCTCCAGGTAATAATAAGAAGAGTCCAATGATATCCAGCGGGAGTGTGTTCCAGAGCCTGGTGCTGAGCGGCTGAAGGCCCGAGCAGCAGAGTTCTGGATATGTTGTAAACGGCGGGTGTGTTTCTGATAAACCAGTGAGACGGGAGTTGCAATAGTCCAGGCGTGAAGTAACTAGAGATGTTTCAAAGATGGAAGAAGGCTGTGCGTGAAATATTGTTGATGTCGGCAGTGAATGAAAGGTACTCCTAAAACATGTATAATAGGGATGAATAATCATGTATAATCTGTCCGGTAATGCCTTTGCTCTGCCCAACCCCATCAGACCTTGGAAGCTCAGCATGGGAAGGGCCTGGTCGGTACTTGGATGGCAGAAGCCTGGCGAATGTAGTGAGTGAGTGAGTGAGTGGTGGTGACCGGAGGGGCCGATGGCACAGACTGGTTGCCTCGCTTCCGTCAATCTACTCCAGGGCAGCTGTGGCTACAATAGTAGCTTACCACCACCGAGTATGGAGTGAACGAATAGTGCAATGTAAAACATCTTTGAGTGTCCAGAAAAGCGCTATATAAAACCAGTGCATTATTATTATTATTATTATTATTATGAATGATGCGTGTGTGAATGCGTTAGTGTGGTGATGAGAGGGAGCGTTGGCGCAGATGTGTGCAGTCACGCTTCTACATTTTGAGAACCACTGCAATAGACTAATCCTCCAGTGATGTAATACTGACAAAGCTTAACTTGGAGAGAGGGATCCCTTCTCCAGACAGAATGCCCCTGGGGCTTTGGAGGAAAGGTCAAATGCACAGTGGTGGTAGTAGTAGTAGTCAATAACAGTCATAACAGTGAAGCTTTAACGCACTAAACCTTTATGGTTTACTACCCTCACTTAACAGTGCTTTTACTTGTGCACACATGTTGAATAGTTTTCCCCCCACCTCAGACATGATATGCCTTGGTACGTCAGTCCCACAGACAGCGCTCAGGGCCAATCACCGCTATGAATAACTGCGCACACAACACAGCACAGAGCAAACCTTGAAGCCTTTCATGAGACGCAGGCAGTGAGTGGCAGGAAAACAGAAATACTACAGCAAGCGCCTTTCTTCTCCAGCAGCAGACGCCACATTTACATAATATAGTCTGCTTGTGGATCCCTTTGACTCCGCACAATTATGAGTCCCCATTTAGACTCACGTGTTTGTCAATAAATCCGCACAAAGCCACTCTGCAGCTTACAGATAGGCGCACGTTACGAGCCCGGGCCGTTCTTATTCCCATCTATGAGGGGAGTCATTGACCTTTTCCAGGCGTTTCATGTGTCACCACAAATAACAAAGTAGTCAATTGGTGGGGAAGCGCTGTTATCCAGGCATCAACGTTTGACCTGCACGCAGTAGATCACACAGGAGTTAGGAGCACAGTAACACAAGCCGCTTTTTATGAATGTTAAGCATGTAACAATAAAGACGTGTGTTTGAGTTTGAAGCTCATTCAAATCAGGCCTGTTTATACAATGTGGATTACTGGTTACGTTAACCTCTTACCACCGCGCAAAAACAATTATAATTCTCCAGTTCGGCTTTACCCGAATCTAAAAGCTTCTGTACTGGAGAGCTTTAGGTCTATAGGCCAAAGTAACGCCTCATTTGAAAGCTAAGACCTACAAACTGATCTTTTTCCTTGCGTTTTTGCCATAGTGTCTTCACTTTTTTCACTTTCTTTTTCATCTATTTTTTTCCACTATTTAGTTGGGTTTTTGTCATTTTTTTGTTGGGCTTTAGTGGATATTTTTCATCCAGTTTCTGTCCGATTTTTGATACTTTTCTCGTTGAGTTTTTGTCACTTTTTGCTGCACTTTCATAGTTTTTTGTCACATTGTTGTTGCCTTTTTGTTGCACTTTTTAGGGGCTTTTTTGGTCACTTTTTAAATATTTTTTTGTTTCCTTTTCATCCCTGTTTTCTCATTCTTGACGCTATTTTAAAATGTTTTTATGCCCTTAAGTAGCATAACACGCACCAACTTCATACAATGGGGCTCCCGAGTTGTTTAGGTGCACATTTATAGGGTCTCAGCCAAAAAAGATTGGGAACCCCTGCTAAAGTCAGGCACTGGTTCTCAAACTTTTTATGCAAAGCGCCCTCAAGATCAAATCAGGACTAAATTTGTTCTAAAACATGTAACTTAAATGCATTACAAACCATAAATGAAATTATTTTAGGGCCGGCACCTTTTTCGATTAATTCCGATTAATCACTGGAGAATAAAACAGATTAACTGCTAAGCTCTTCGGAGAAGAAGGTGAAAGACTGTTGTGGGGTGGAGGGAGCGGATTGAGCTGTGCAGGAGGAAGAGAAAGGAGGAGGTGGAGGAGCTAACCAGTGCAGAACACCACGCTCTGAAACAGGGACAAACCCAGGAGGCGCTGCACTGTTTCAGAGGATCAGAGGAGACTGAAGGCAGCCAGGTTTCCTTTGGGTGCTACGGTTTCCCCAACCTCCAAAAACATGCATTTCAGGTCGGACCACAATGGCAGCGCGGCTCAGTCGCAGCGGCTCAGGACTAACACCTGAACACTATTTCGTTGTACGCTTGTACAATGACAAATAAAGCACTTAGTGTGATTAAAAATATGAAAATTAATCACACTTTACTTGAGCAACACAGACACTTTTTCTTTTTTCCTGCAAGAAGTTGCTTAGGGACAAACACTGCGTAAAGTAAAAAACTATTTTACTGTCAAATTGGTTTATTCACACAACTTATTTCAAAAGATCATTCTTTTTAATTAATGATCTTTTGATTTAACTGCTTTTGTCTTCGACGTGTTTGAAATGATAGCACAGACCTCACATCTCCACTTAAAATAAGTTAAATGTAAGAAGCATCTAAACTATGCCTCTAAAAAATAAATACAACCCCTGAATAAACTATACTTAAATGTGATTAATTGCGATTAATTAATTACAAAGGCCCTAATTTTAATCGAGTGTCACCACGAAATGATTTAAATAAATGTCCAAAGGCCTTGAGTATCACCTGAAGAAGCCCTCAAGTACCACAGTTTAAACAAAACACTGGCTTAGTGAATTCTCCCCCAAAGTGATCCCGTACGCATCACAAACCCTCTCCCATAAACTCGGTGACAGCGCTACGTAAAAGAGCCGTGTCCAAAAGCGAGCAATAGGCCTGTCAAAAGCCCGTGGAGTGGGAGGTAACCATTACTGTTCACTCGACAGTAATTACTAAGCTCCGCTATACCTTTCTGTGGAGGGAGTGCCTTTCCAGACAGCTCTTTTGATATCACAGTGCCAACACTCGCGGGACATTTCCGTATGTAGCCTACTCTATTATTTCAATTCACATCATGCCAGTAGTGGTTTAGGCTCTCTTTCATGTTACGCTTCCCCAGCAGCAGCAGCACCACACAAGACTTGTTTTTCCTTTTTTTGCCCAGCCTCTGCAAAGAAGAAACCATGCAGAGAGAATCAAATGTGTGTCTAGCGATCACCAAGTTGTAAAGAATAAATTCAAAATGGAAGCGGTCGTATCTGCAAACAGTTTGCGCCGCAGTGGGTGTAAAAAGGTGGGGTGTTTGGTTAATTATGCAGAGAGGTAGGGGGGGGGGGGGGGGGAAGATACTCGTTACACTTGCTTTGATTCCTAGTATTGTGAGATGCCAACAAGTAAGAGGAGAAAAAGTGTTAAAAGGGAAAAGGTAACACATGAAATTGACAAAGACAAAGACTGGCACAGTGAAGGTGGGGGGGTTGTGCAGAACGAGAAAACTCTTTCCATGTAGCGCCATAATCAGGATGGTAATACTGATCTAATTATCACAGACTTCATGTGAAAATGACATACGCCTCTGCAAAGACGTGCCTGAAGAAGCAAAAAAGCAATTAGCCCTTCATATATAGGCTACACTGTGTTGGCGGCAGCGACAGCTCAGGCATCTGACGTGAGGCTGCTGTCAGGGCGTATTTACAACCACGAGGATGTGACAAGCAAACGACATCTGATTCACCCCCATCCACAACCAGTGCCCACCCAGACAGCCAGCTGACCACCAGGATCCAGCGACTCGTGATCGTTTCATTCACCAAATCACATACATGTAAAAAGTAGTTTCAGTGTTCAGACCTTCTTTTGGATAGTCCAGCTTCTCAGGATCTTCTCAGGTATTCCTCTGTGCCACTGCCTGAAATAAATGAATAAATTAGTAGTAGTCAGTATTTTCCTTCCCCTACATGTTCCAGCCATGTCCTAATGTGTAGAATGAGCCCAGACCTATTCACCACAACTGCCTCTAAAATCCTGCACTGTCACTCAAAAAGATGTTACTTCAGTGCCGTCATGCACAAGCTTAATATAGAAGGTGCAGTTACACGTATGACCTGAGGTGGCAGTAGTGAGTATAAAATGGCCAACTTGCATCGAGTCTTTTTAAATTAGAATAATAGAATCATTTGATAGAATCATTTTTGGAATATAACTGACCTTGAATCACATGAATGATCGCATTTTGAGGGACTATTTTCTAGCAGATCACTCCGCCGCCGCGTAGCTTATGCAAACACGAAGCTGATGCTGCTCAAATATGAGTTATTTTAAATGAAAAATGGTTATAATTACTCTATCGACACATGATTTATATGGTTAGTCTGGCGTTATAAGTGATTTGCCTCAGGTGCTCTGTGGAGCGGGTCAGACTGTTTAATGCAGGCTAGCTGATATCGTATAAATGCACTAGCCTTGCACTAGCCTAGCGCCACGAAACTCTTCAAATATAAGAACTGCTTGAATTACAAAAAAATATCTCCAGAAATCAGCAACACTCTGGAACTAGTAAATGAGGCCCTATGTCAAAAATATGAATATGAAATATCCCTTTAATGCACAATGTCCCTGTCAAATAAACTAAATAAATTACACTAATTTAGATTCTACTTCTATCTTCTTCAACATACTCTGAGGTGGCTATAATACATTTACTCTACAACAACAAAAAGTCAGCTTGGCCCAGTCTCTTAACACATTTCGTATAACTAATATTTATATGTATATTTTATAACCATTTTGCACCAATAGGGCAGAATGAATGAGAGTGTGGCCGATGGCACAGATTGACAGCCTGGCTTCCGTCAGTCTACCCCTGGAGCGACTGTGGCTGAAACAGTAGCTTATAACCACCGAGTATGGAGCAATGACTAGAGTGTGGTTCTTTGAGAATCTTGGTAACACAGGCTCGTAAAGCGTGAAGAGTAAGCCATTATTATTATCAATGACATTGCGTTCTCTGAAGTGATATAAAACCTATGTTGTTAACAAGCAAACAACATTCAATAACCGAATGAGTTGTTGATTGGATAAATAGTCGACAGGTCATCACAGCCCTACCCCAGGACGGCTGCCTGTGTCTGGGTGCTGGAGAGCTGTAGTGACGGTCTGCAGGAGGTGACACACAGGGGCAGAGCTGAGGACTGATTGCACAAAGCAGCGCTCCAGTCACAGATTCCCCACGGTTCTGTTGGTTCTGCCTGATTATTTAACAGAAGCAACTGGAAGGGGTTGACATGGTTTCATGGGCTTTGTGCGGTGCGTGCTCCTCAATTATGGATGGAAAACGTGATGCGCTGACAGCTGCGGCTCTCAGGGGGTCCACCGGGGAGAGGCGAAGTGAGAGACAGCGAAGACTCGAGGAGTGTGTAGATCCTGCTCGCAGGAAGAGAGAGGGGGGGCACAAGTGAAGAGCACAGCACAGAGGCACAAGGGTTCAAGAGGCAGGCGTGTCCCTCTTTATATAGGTTATGTTCATGTGATGTTACAACTATAGTTTCAAATTGAGGTAGTGGTAACTAGCCTTCAAAATACTGTTGTTTTGACCTGGTTTATGGTTAATATCCATCCATCCATCCATCCATCCATCCATCCATCCATTTTATTCCACTTTTGCGTTGCCGGGTCATGGGGGCAGCTGTTGGAGCTGCCCAAATCACACTGCACCAGCCCCTTATGGCTCCTCCTGCAGGTGCTGGGTCCACATAAGGACGGCCTCATGGTTCTCATGCCTGTTGGTCTCTTATAAGGGGCTTCTAAACCCCTCTTTGTCTCACCCATCACCTAGGACCTGTTTGCCATGGGTGACCCTACCAGGGGCACGAAGCCCCCGACAACAGAGCTACCAGGATCATTCGGGCACTCAAACCCCTCCACCAGGTTAAGGTGGCGCTTCCAGGAGGGGTATGGTTAATATCGCTGTTATTACAAAGCCTATACGCATGAAACGAAAACCGGCATAACATTTGTTAATATTTTAGCGACTCTAGCCACTAGGGATGTCAAGATTAACCAGTTTTTCAATTATGGTGGCAATAAAAACTCTTGGTAGGTTAATCGTAAGAACTGCATAAAGTTAAAGATAACACAGGCTGAAAGTTCAAAAGGTTTCAATTAAAACAACCCTTAAATAAACATAAAAATGTTAATGTCTCCTTTCTTTTTTGTGAACACAGTACTGTAAATTAATTTGAGAAATTATCGGTATTTTCTTGCTTAATTTTGATAATGGTGATCATCAGACTGCATTTTTCCTCACAATAATCGTGACTCAGAATTCATCAGGTTGGTTTTGTTGAAGGGTAATCACTGTGTTTTGTTACAAACAGAAAAGAAATGTGATCGAAATATTGCTGCACAATAAAACATAAATAATTAAAAGAGGTCTTTCTGATTGTATTGTGGATGGGACCGGAAAGTGAACGCACACAGACTGTGGGCCTGCTCTTGTTAAATTAAATATGGGCTGAACATGACGGGTGGGGTGAGGGTAATGAGGAAATTATTCCCAATCCTTGACATGCTTTAAATCAGATTATTCTCTCCGCCTGCCTCACCACGGCCCGGGCTACAGACACAGACCAATCCATTTCTAGCTTAGGGCGCTCCGCCTCCTACACACACAGTCAGGGCTGTGGAGGATCCCTGATTGTGCATCCATCTCTGCTAAAGACAAGGAGGTGAGTTACCCACAGCCTTCTCTGCTGCCGGATGCAAAAGTGTGCCTGGACCTGCAGCTATAGCAATATCTACATCGCAAGATAACATCAGCATTGTCAGACATGCGCAATTAGACTTAGACAAACTTTATGTATCCATGAGGAACACAATGCTGTCACAGAAACTCAAAATCATCTTAAAATCCAAGTAAACAGAAAATAAAAATGAACAAAACAAAGCAGGATTGGAACCGATAATTCATACACATACACATTTACATGATATTCAAAAATGAATAGAACAGTGTTTCCCAAAGTGGGGTCCAGGGCAGCAGGGGGACCCCCAAAGCTTGTTTACAAAACAAGTACATTGAAAGGAAATGTATATTTTTTTGCTAAAATGTACCTCTTTAAATCAGTATTTAGCTATTGTAGATGATATTCATGTAATTTTAGCTGTAAAATAATAACTAATTATTTCAAATAGTGTAAATTATTATTAGTGGGGGGCCCTGAGAGATTTTGGGAACAATAAGGGGGCCACGATGTCCTGGACTTTGGGAATGGCTGTAATAGAATATTGCTTATCATTCAATTAATAGCAAGTAAGTGGGGGAAGGGGAGTTCTATAAGTTGAGGTTTATTTTGAAACGTCTATCATATTAAAGTAATTTTGTCTTTAAAGCCACACCATGTAACATTTCATAATAAAATATAAGTATTTATTTTATTACAGATATTTTATTGTTGACAAAACAACAAACACGTGTGTTTGCTGAGCAGCTCATCTCTCTCTGACACTAACTTTACTGAGAGCAGGTCATCTCCAGCTCGTCTCCATGGAGATGTTGATTAAAGGCAGCCAATGATGAGATTTAAATGTTTAGGTCCTCATTTAAAGTTGCGTTTTCTGTATCTAGCAGATCATTAGGAGCATGTTTGTGATTCTGCCAACAGTATAATGCAAAATGTTACGCCAAGTGGGCGGCACAGTAGCACAGTGGTTAGCGCTCGTGCTTCACAGCTAGAAGGTCCCAGGTTCCATCCCTGGAATAGACAGGGCCTTTCTGTTTCTCTCTGTGTCTGCGGTTTCCTCTGGTTTCCCCTACCACTAAAAACATGTATAACAGGTTAATCCTTCAGCCAAGTGATTCTGACCATCAGGGCTGGGTCCCCGAGCACAGCACTGCTGCTGCTCTTACAGGTGGCCCCAGTGGCACTGAGAATGGGTCAAATGCAGAGAATGGATTTCCCTACGGGATCAATAAATAAACCGTCACCTTTAATATAAAGAATAAAAGTGAGAATGACTAGAGATTTTGTGACATCTTGCCCAGCTCTAAGGAAGTGCAATAGTCATTTCTCTTCTTAAGCACCATGAACCTAAACTAAGGCTTTTTAGAGAAAAATTGCAACAAAAAAAAAGTATACAATGTTTGGTCAATCGTCTCCAGCCAGAATCATTACATCTGACGTCGGGGGGACTCGTGCTGCGAGTGGAAGAGACAAGCCGCATAGTTTCACCAACAGCAGGCTGCCTAATAAAATGCATATCAACCAGCAGAGAGGAGTGGGAAGGAGGGACAGGGAAGTGCAGCGAAGACGCCATCACCCACTCCCCCTCTCGCCCACTGGCTCGTCATTACAGACCTCCAGAGAGGAAACAGAGGGCTTATTGTTTAGCGTTAAGAGCACTTACACTTAGAGAGGCATCTTACTGGTGCACCCTGCAATTACGCCCTAATGATGCCTATTCATTTCTTATGTCTCTGGTTGAGTATTGAAAGGTAGAAGAAAAATGTTACGGAAACCCTTTAGTGCGAATTCAGTAAATCAAACATTCACTGCTGCAGCTGTGTTGCGTGTTGTCATCCGAGTATTTTATTAGGAGGGAGCGTTCCTGCAATGACCTTGTAAGCTGGTGCCCCACGTATGAAATATGGAAATGTATGTAAATTCGGAGCAGTAATTGCATAAATTAGAGCTTGAAATCTGTGTTTAGGGATGCGTGTGTGTTCGCGAACGACTGTCTGCATTTGATGTGCCGGGTGACAGGGCTCGCCGCGGCTCGGGTTAAGGCCCCACAGCTGGAGGGCAGCGCACGGGCCGCCTCTCAGCATCAACAGAATTCAGCTTTAAAACAAACAGGGCAAGGCGCGTGGAGTCAATCACACACAGGTGCAGAGACAAACGCTACTGCAAAGAGGCGCACATATGCATCTCATTTACTCAATTTCTGCTGTGTGGGCTCATTTGCAAACACTCCCCGCCTCAGACTATTTATGCAGCAGCGGTGCACAGCTGTATAGAGCGGCATTGCTTTACAGCTTAATCACAGCACAAGCAGTTAACCTACATGGGAGCTTATCTGGCGCTTCAATTACCGGGATGCTTTCCAAATCCATTCTAGTTAGTGTGATAGTGCGTCTTATTATATACAGTGATAGACTAAGCGGGCTGCTACAAAGGTAAGCTGCACTAATAGGAATATTTACCATTCTGATAGCCAGTGTAACCCAGAGCCAGCCGCACCTGTCTGTGTTTGTCCCCGAGGAGGTAAGCGCACAGATAGGCAGTGCTCTTATCTTACACTGATGACTGCGGCTCAAGCTAAAGAGATCACAGAAGGGTTTTAAACATTTATATTGCGCAAATAAAAACGCCTTCCAACCCCTACTCACTTCCAAGTGCACTGTTGCCAAAAGCACACGTTGAAATGTGATTGGCGGCACGGTAGTGGAGCGGTTAGAGCTTCCGCTTCACAGCTAGAAGGTCATGGGTTTGATTCCCACCTGGATGGGGCCTTTCAGTGTGCATGTTCTCCCTGTGTCTGTGTAGGTTTCCTCCGGGTACTCTAGTTTCCCCTACCACTAAAAACATGTGCAATAGGTGAGTCCTCCAGCCGGGTGATTCTGACCATCAGCCTGGCTCCACATCATGGAGATGGATCCCCACTGCTCCTTGCGGGTTGCCCCAGTGGCATCAAAGGACAAATTTAATTTTAAAAAGTATACAAAGAAATAGAAAAAATGCCATCTTATCTTAGAAAAAATGCTTCAATTGTGCTTGAAGTAAGACTTTTAATGCTGATTTTGAGCAGGTTTGGACTCATCTTGAAATAAGATTGCCAATGGAACATGCATTCATTTGCTTAAAGGAGTTACACAGAGTTACATACAGAGTTTAAAAATGTTAAAATGAAGTATTTTCCTCCCCCTACACGTTCCAACCATGTCCTAGTATGTAGAATGAGCTCAGACCTGTTCACCACAACTGCCTCTAAAATCCTGCACTGTCACTCAAAAAGGTGTTGATTCAGGTCCGAAGTGCCATCATGCACGAGCGTAATATAGAAGCTGCAGTTACACGTATGACCTGAGGTGGCAGTAGTGAGTATAAAATGGCTAACTTGCATCTTGCCCCTTTAAAATAAGAGAAATTTACTTGAACGCTTAAAACAAGACAAACAAAACTTGAAATGAGACAAAATAATCAAATACAAGAAAAATATGTCTCGTTCCATTGGCAATCTTATTTCAAGACGAGTCAAAACTGTATCAAAATCAGCATTAAAAGTCTTATTTCAAGCACTTTTGAGTCAGATAAGATTTAATTTTTTCCATAGCCCACAGATTCAGTATCTGCTGAGATTATGGGGGACTGGCAATTAAATGTTAAAGATTTTTGTTTGTACAGTTTTTGTGGTAAATCATGTATTGCCTCTAGTAAAGTTTAAGTTCAGGTTAAACAGTTATTTGTGATGGAGTGGAGTACAGTTCCATGTCTTTGTAGCAAGTTATAAGTAAGCATAAGTATAAACTATTATCTGTCACATCTACAGCTTATTTTTTAGAGTGTTGAGGTCACCCAAGTTCATTCGTACAAATACCTGAGTGACCACATTGCCTCCAGCCTCACGTGAGATGTTCATGTAAACTCAGTCTGAACTAAGAGTATTTGGTATTGAACAGAAAATTACGCTTATTTTTTATCCTGCTGTTATTGAAACAGTAATCAGATATGGTATATCTGAGAGTTTCGGTAATTTGACAGTGAAAATAAAATGAGAAAATCCATCATTTCAGCACATACAGTATTTGAGGATATTGTGATGGAACAGGCAACGAAAATGAACTCAGATCTATCCCATGACCTGCACTCCCAGTATGAGCTGCTCCCATCCGGACAATGCTATTAAGAGCGTATTAAATACCTTTATTTTCATGACTGCACCTTTTATCAAGTATTATAGAGAAAGAATATATTTTAGATGCATCACTGAAACGAACCTGAGACCTGAAGTGTACCTGAACAAACCTAAAACAAATACCTGAACAAATGTAATTTAGAAAACACATTGATTTGTGATTTCAGAACAAATGTTTTGACCCTGCTAATTGTTAATTATTTGCCAATATATTCCAAAAAATACTTATAAGACAAATAATAAAGATCGTCAAGTTCATTCACTTTTCTGGACTCTCAAAGATGCTTCGACACCTAAATTCACCTTTGACATGTCAGAGCCATATGAACCGCCTCGGGCTTTGAGAACCTCAGAGAGAGGTCTGCTGGTGGTTCCCAGAGTCAGGACTGAACACGATGAGGTTGCATTTCAGTTTTACGCAGCTAAAATCTGGAACAAACTCCCAAAGGAGAGTTGTGATTGATTAATAATTACGGTATATTGATGTTTTTGGATCGATTTGATCTGCCTTCTAGTAATTTTACGCGTAAATCTTTTTGTGTTTGAATTGTGTTTCATTCACTCCATACGCACTAAGTGAATGTTGTAGCCACAGCTGTCCTGGGGCAGACGTATGCTCAAGGGCACAACAACAGTCTACACCAGCGGGAGCCGGAATTGACCTGCGCTACCATGTGAGCCACTGTGTGCTTTTGTGCTTTTGAAGAGGATTCAGATGGTGCTGGTCCACCTGTAATCACTGTGTTACAATGCAGACAATCCAGTAGTGTCTATGTTAATTAGCTCCTGAAAATAAACATAAGATTATCTGCCTAATAACAAGGGAAAACAAATGGTATCCGTCCCACTGCGGCAGCTTCATAGTGATCAAACACAGAACATCATTAAAAAGCCTGATTTGCACTTCAAATTAGCATGAAACAGCTCAGCGATAATTAAATTGAGGTGGAGGTTAGGCCTAGTAGAGATGGGAGATTTGTGAACAAATAATTACAGTACCTTATTAATGAGGCATAAAAAAATCATTGAAAGTGTAATCTAGTCTTCTCACATATACTGTAGTACTGTACATGTGGTACTGTAGTACTGTATATGTGAGAGGTCCAGCTGCTTAGAGCTAATATGCAGCTTTCCAGAACAATCATGGGCCAAAGTACACAAAATACACAAAATAAATAAATAAAAATAATAAAATTTAAAAAACAGCACAAGGAAAGGGCTTTGGTCACAGCCTTCTCATTGTTTCTGCAAAGTCAAAAGATCCAGTGTTGCATTAACTTTCACCAAGATCAAGTGTTGATGATGGGAGAGTGTGACCACTGCACAAAGCCTTGTCCAGCACACCCCACAGATTACGCCTCACAATATAGTACACCTCTTTATTTTATTTTTTTTGTATACTTTATTGTCCCCGTAGGGACATTTAACTCATCCAGTGGTCGACGGCAGTGCCGCGCCCAGGGATCCATCTCTATGATGTGGAGCCAGGCTGGTGGTCAGAAACACCTGGCTGGAGGATTCACCTATTGCACATGTTTTTAGTGGTAGGGGAAACTAGAGTACCCGGAAGAAACCTACGCAGACACGGGGAGAACATGCCGCTTAGAAAAACGACATGTCTAATTTTGTGTAACTATACTTGGATCTTGTAGCTACTCATGTAACCATATTTAAAAAGGGAAAACGTGGAAGAGCTTGGTCGCTTCTAACTTCACCCCCATTTGACCCCATAAAGGAGAGGAGGAGAGGCTAAACAACATCTTTGGTCTTCTTGCGTGACCAGACAGGTATGCACCAACTCGACAAAGCTCAGGTAAGAACAAATCTCAGTATGGAAAAACAGTGGCCTGTTCCTTTAAGTTTGGCATAATTGATTGAATGACTTTAAATGCTTTTTAATTCCCTGCGGAAACCCTGATTGATGGAATAACCTGGTCATTCAGGACGTTCAGGTCGTCAGCAGATCTCATTCTTTGGGAATCATGCTGTGGGGTTGTTTTGCTGCGGAAGGAACTGGTGCACTTCAAAAATTAGACATGAAGAAAGAACACTATGTGGAAATATTGGAGCAACTTCGCAAGACATCAGACAGGAAGTTAAAGCTTGGGCACAGATGTTTCTTCCAAATGGACAATGACCCAAAGCATATGGCCAATACTGGTTACAAAGTGGCTTAAGGATAACAAAATCAATGTTTTGAAGTTCATCACAAAGTCCTGATCTCAATCCAGCTGAAAATGCATGGGCAGAGCTGAAAAGGCATATGCACGCAAGGTGGCCTACAAATTTGTCCCAGTTACACCAGTTCTGCTTGGAGGAATGGACCTAAATTACTGCCAACTATTGTGAGGAGCTTGTGGAAGGATATCCAAAATGTTTGACTCAAGTTATACAGTTTAAAGGGGCTAGATGCAAGTTGGCCATTTTATACTCACTACTGCCACCTCAGGTCATATATGTAACTGCACCTTCTAGCTCGTGCATGACGGCACTTCGGACCTGAAGTAACAACTTTTTGAGTAACAGTGCAGGATTTTAGAGGCAGTTGTGGTGAACAGGTCTGGGCTCCTTTTACATATTAGGACATGACTGGAACATGTACGGGGAGGAAAATACTTTTTTTAATTTATTTTTTTAACTCTGTATAGTCCCTTTTAAGGCAATTTTACGCAACATTAATGAAATGTATGTAAACTTTTGGTTTTGTAAAAAGTAATACAAAATTGTGAACAGATTTCCATCTCTTGTTCTTCTGGAATTTGACAAATGGAAATAATTGTTCAAATTCTAATTGACCTAAAAAAAATAAACGTTAATTCTGGTTTTATGTCTGACAGTGAGAAAAAAAATGCAAATGTGTCTTTTTATGAAGTGTATGTAAACATATGTTTGTGTGTTACTACAAGCCCTTTTAGCCCTTTCACAGCAGCTAATGTAACGTCACATGAGACAAGTGTCAAACGTAAAATAATGCTTCATATTTTCAATACATTTTTGCATGAACCAGCATATTTCTCGGGGTAAGTTTAGGAAGCATTAGTATGTAGCAACCTTGGGCCCGCAGTGAGTCACCGAGCATCCCGGATCTGCATAATGACAATCTGGTATCTTTCTTTCACGTAATCTGCATGTCTATGGCGTAATAAAGCCAGCGCTGTAGCCGGCGTGTGTGACAGCCGTGGTTGCTAACTGCACCTTGTTATCATGATTTAAACAAAAGCGAGAGGATGGTGTGCACCTCTAGGACCTTGAGATAGATAGGATGAGCTGCGAGAGGGGGAGAGTGATGGTGAGAGATAGAGCCGGGATGTACACAGAGTATATCAGAGGCGGCACAGGTTCATTTGCATTCACTACATACCCACAGCTCAGCCCGACGGAGCCCACCAGCAGCAGCGCTCTGCCCCAGGGGAAGGCTGCTCTCTCCAAGGCTAAAAAGATCACCCTCCTCGTCTGCTGATGAGCGAGCAGGATCTGATCAGCCAACACACAGAGAGGCAGACTGAGAATTAGAGCTGCATACATAGCGGTTGTTAAGAGGCCATTACGGATTTGACTAGTTATTTACACCATATGGTTTTACTGCATGGGCTTTAGTCAATATCTCTTTACTCACATCATATAGACTTGGCCTTTAACAGAGTGCTTAGAGATTCAAAGATGCCTACAAGATGGTTGGCCAGTGGATTCTGGCTGCTGTAAGTGCTCACTGTAAAGCATTAACATTCATACTTTCTTGGTGTTTTAAGCAACAGAGCATGGGTTGGCATGAGATGATCATATCTGAGTGTGCGACCACCAGATACTATGACAACAGCATTTTTATTTTCTTGACTATGTAAGTTCATTTAATGGCATTATATTGCCGTATTTATAAGGTATTGTATTGTATAAGCTTCATTCATTCATGAGACAATTGCATTTCATTTTTTGCAGCTGAGCAGGGAATCCGGGGGCTTCACACTCAACATTTGAACTTTTGAAATTTCAGCTTTTGGGCCTTAGAGTCTCTGCAGATTGATAAACTCCCATTCTATCTCTTGCTATATTATATATTTCTGTGTGTCTGTACCTGAGATTTAAGCTAAAAAGCAAAGAAATAATGTGACACAGTGGCCTTGCATAACCCTGCAGCAGAGTAATTGTTAGCTGTGTCTAATTATTAATTTGCATGCTTAAAAGAAAACAAAAAACTAAGATAGATGAGATAAGATAATCCTTTATTGATCTCACAATGGAGAAATTCACCGCTACATTTGGCTCTCAATAAGATCACTCAGGGTGTGAAAAATAGACAGGAAATGTGCAAATAGTTAAATAGTAAAAAGAGGTATCTTATGTACAGTGAGTAAAAGCTGGAATCTTAAGGGGCAGAAATATAAACAATAAGTAAATAAAATAAAAATTAGAACCGACTATAAAAAATGCAATATCAAGGTCGGCAGTGGCAGTGCAAAGTTACAGACCATATATGCATTATTATTATTAAACATGTCAGACCCAGACAAACCAAACTCAATGCCTAAAACTTTCCAACTACAAAGGTGTACTCTCTGGGTCTCTAACAGTAGCTCTCCTCCTCTTTCCAAGCAGCTCTCCAAAGGCTATTTACATTTCTACATAAACCTGATTCCTCCTGATGAATCTTCACTTTGTGCACCATATGACTAAGCTATGAGAACAGTGAACAGATACAAATCATATGCAGTAAAATGGAGTTATAAAAAAAGTATTTGGGGATTTAAACTGTGGCACACTGCAAAAAGTAATTAACAAGATTAGTATAAACATCTCAATTTGAGCATAATATTCAACATTTTAGAGATGATTTGACATGTTCTGAGATGTTTCTGACTCATGTCAATACATTTCTTCCTTATTTCAGGTAATTATCTTTGCCAATGGGGAAGAAAAATGGTCTTATCTCTGGCAATTTTACTTTCTTACTTCAAGCGAGATTCAACTTAGAACTCGTCTGAAATGTCCTCAAACTAGCAAAGTTAACTTCGTCCGATCAGGAAAAGTGTCTAAATGAGTGAAAACCACTCAAAATAAGATACATTTCCTCAATAGGTTGCGTTCACGTGACATAACAACATTATAAAGTGCATATAGTTTAAAGCAGCTGAAAAATCTATGACTAACTTTGGTGAATTGCAGATTTTTTTGTCTTAGTTTTTGGCTAATATCTCAATAATTACTGGAAGAATCCACATGAAACAAAAACTGTCTCAAAGTTCATTGTCTCGTCTGTCAGCACATATGAAGTAATGTCCAATTATTTTTTCTGAAAGGTGACAATATTCGAAAACATGAGTGTGATGTTGGCCAATAGAAAGAACTTTCAGACATAAAAATAATATGTCAGGTTTGTGAATCCAATCACTATCAAATAGTGATGAGGATAATCATTTGTTAATCTTTTGGGAAACACCATTTTCCACTCTTTTTAGCCATTTTGTGGAGTATGAACTTATTTATCACACATAAATGAAGTCAAGAGTAAATCGGACGCATATGGATATTTTCTCACAGCAGATTGTTCAGTGGAAGTGAAAAAACGGCAGTCGTAGCTGGCGCTAGCTTGCCGTTAGTATTAGCACGATGCTAACATGAAGCACCACGATAGCATTCTCCGTGTTTTATGTATTTATGGGCTGTAGAACCACTTTGCTCCTCTCCATGTCTTTGTATCTTTATTTAGTAGAAAACTATGTTCATAATTCAGTGTTTGTTAAAGTAGTTTTTTCAATAATTAGAAAAAGTTTAGATTTTTCTCCAAATTGTTTTCCCCCTTAACTGTTTTCAAACCTTATATGGCCAATTCCAGAGATGCCGTCTGTATCTATTAGCCAGTGCCCTTTACCTGACATTATGACATCATCACACTCTAAATCGTAAACGCCTCCTATTCAAGTCATTTAGGCCAATGCTTGATGTTTATTTTTTGCAGTGCAGACCCCTGGACTTGCACAATGTCTTGAATTCTTGCCTCCGGGTCTCGTACTGATGGTAATAAACTGCAAAAGACATTTAAACTCCTGGCTGTTTTCATCAACACCCTCTTGGACTACTTTGTTATTTCTCCAACTATTAGGTCAAGGGTTTGCAATCTATAAATCCAAGGAGTCACTTTTGTCTAAAAAACAAACACAATTGTTTTTCCCCCTGTTAAGAACAGCAACCACATTTATTAGTATGTTTAGTGTGGACAGGAGGATTTATAGTGTCTGAAGACGAACTGATCCAAATGAGAAAAACACAGAAAAATATCGCACCCCCGGCATATCTCTCACTTTATTCCAAAGAGCCACAGAAGCAGGGCTAAACCATGCTTTGCAGATGCTATGTTAGGCTCGTATTTGCATCACATAATCTTAAAAGAGCATATGTAAATGAACGACTGCATTAGTCACAAATACGGATGTAAAACTGAGAGCGGAGTTAAATGATAGCACTTGTTACGATCAGCTTCCCTTCTGCTTTCCATCTGGAGTCAGGGATCAAATAAATGTGGACTTGGCTTCGATGTGTCCCAAGTGTCCCAGTAGTAAATCTAAATCACTGACACTCCAGGATTTTGGGGCAGTGCCTGATCCAACAGTTCAAGCATGACACACCTCCCTCTCCTCTTCTTCTTCTTCCTCCTCTCATTGCTTTTCATTCCGATGCACCGCACTACATCACGAGCCGCTGACATCGCCGCCGCACAGCTTAGGCCAAACTCCTTGATTCAATGAGGCAAGTCTGTGTGGAATTGTCTTTCGAACTCGCGCTCTGTCCTCGCTGAGTTACGCGCTCTGAAACTTCACACACGGGTCTAACTGCGCTCAGTGGTTCACAAGGCCAAACTGCAGAGATTCATGGCGTTAAAGTCAAAACAATCTTTTCTCTGAGACCGGAAGGCATTAAATCAAATCTCTGCTCTTTCGTGGGGCAGAGGTGTCCGCGGATGCCAAGCGCAGCGGTGGATCGTCCTATTTCCAGCGCACTCGCACCGGGTCACATAGCATTCTTCATTTACTGCAGTAATTAAACACATCGCACAAGAGTACACACGCGCACACACACATGCTAGCGCTAATTGCAGGCAGGAGGCATCCCACTCATTATAGGCCAAATTAAAGCAATCAATTGAAACTAGAGACCAGCAGAGAGGAATACATCCGCGAGTGCCTGATCTCCTTAATAAAGACCGCGCAGGCTGTGTCAGCTATATAACCAGACAAAACTGTGGACGCTGACCAGGGTCCGACGCACAATTGCCTTGTTAATCACTTTCAGAGTCAGCTAATGGCCTCGCACTTTGAAGAGGCAACAATAAATCCAAGCCATTTCTCGCGGTATATGGTGCCTTTCAGAGCCATTTACAAGATAGAAATATGTTCTCTCCCGCGCCAACAAAAAATCCCCTGGCTGACACAACTGGCTACACTGCTGCACACACATCTGTAAGGCATTTTCGAGCCCCATGAAGGTTCCTCCTCTCTTCGCCTGCGTTCCCTAAACTAACACCAGAGGGGGGGCGCAGAGGGTTTGAGCATCCTGGAAAAAGCGAATGTGGCAGGTAAGGGTAATGCGTTCCTGTTTGCCTGTGTGTTTCGAGAAAATGAACACATCTGCCTAAATCAGCCTTTGCATCCCTAACAACAAAGGAGAGCAGGGGTGTGTGCGTGTATCCAATTCCAACAGAGTTTTCACAGGGACGTTGAACTTGTGTCACCAGGGGAGCCCCCACCTCTTCCCTCTGCCTTCTCCTCTCTCCGCCAGCTGGGCCAACTGTTGCTCCATCTCCGGGGCAGATTAGGGAAGTGCTGGCTCCTGAAGAATGTGGGTCCACTGCTGCTGCTGCTGCTCCTGACAGAGGATTTATTAGGACTGGCACTGCAGCCTGAGCCTCTGGCCTCCAGCTAATGGGGAGAGAGGAGGTGGTGAGAAAAGAGGACCTACGCTGCGATGTTACAAGACGTCAATACAAAACACTATGGTGCCTCTTCACAAGCTGCAGTTGGTTAAAGACTTCTGTCTTATTGAATTCTCTGTGCCCACTCCACACCTTAAGTACTTCTAGCCTGGGGACGATTTTTAGGTAGTAATTATAACAGAAACATACAGTGCGGTGGTACTTGACCCAGGAAACTTAGTAGTTCAGGAGTAAATGCCCCAAAGCAAATTAACAGTATATCAGCAGGTGTTTGTTTACCTGCTTTAAATGTAATGAATAAGCAAATCAGGTAAACAAACATGAATGTGTGACCAAACTAATAAAATAGTTTAAAGACTCTAAACTGTACATGAAATAAATTTGTTAGGAAACGGATTGTTTACTTTACAATAATAATAATCTCATCTTCTGTCCTAAACCAATTAAAGCGAGATTTACCTTAGAACTAGGGCTGGGTGATATATCAATATTTAAGATATAGGCTATTGATATATATTTTTAATGAGATATGGATTCAGACCATATCGCGTATATCGGGATATTTCAAATTCAGATAAGCTATTAAGTTAACAAAAAGAAACAGGTAATCTCAAGGTGATTTAAAAAAAAACGTTTATCTTGAACTGAGTACTTTATGTCGTTATCTCTTCATATATAAATGCTGCCCTCAGAAATAGACTGACCTATTTTACTTTATAGGCTATTCTTATCCAAGATATTTTTTTATTTAAATGTTGTTATACAGTGTTTATGTTTACATTTTAAAGTGAGTTTTCAATAAAATTATTCATATTTGGCTTTGACTTTGACTCACAGAAAAAATATCGGGATATAGATTGTATATCAATATTCAACCTAAATATATCAGAATATAACTTTTGGTCCACATCGCCCAGCCCTACTTAGAACAAGTCTGAAGTGTCCTCAAACTAGCAAAGTAAACTTGGTCAAAACAAAATACATTTCCTCAAAAGGTTGCGTTCACGTGACATCACAACATTCTAAAGAGCCTATAGTTTATGATGCCCATTTATTTTGAGGGGAACAAAATCTCAAGCTGTTAATCTTCTTAAAGGCACACTGTGTAACAGTTTGGATTGATATGAACCACATGTTTATAATGACCAGCAAGCTATTCAAAGAATGGATTTGGACGAGGACCTAACCTATTTAAATCTCATATTTGGCTACCTTTAGTCAACATCTCCACGGAGACGAACAGGAGACGTCCCTGCTCCCAATAAAGTAAGTCAAGGAGAGGTGAGCCTCTCAGAGCAAAGATACATGTTTGTTTGTTCAATTTCAGTCATTTTTGCATGTATTTTATTCTATCTATTGGGTGAAATGTTGCACAGTGTGGCTTTAACTGTACCGACAATTACTTTTACAATAAACACAAAAATCAGGTAGACATGTCTACTGGGTCCTAAATTTAACAAAAACGTTTACAGCATATTATAACAGCTACAAAACCCGTGCAGCGAGGTGCGTCTGTGCGGAGAGTCCAGGAGCCTCTGGACTAATGCAGTGGCCCAGATCCAGGCGGGAGACATCGATCAGATTGACAATTGAGAGGCCCATGTCGTGGCTGATAAGGCTTTTTTCGACAGTCCAGCACAAGCCCATCTATCTAAGATGAAAGGAAAAGGACGATGTGCGTACAGCCATGTCAGGGCAGCTGTAACAAAGCGCCGTGAGTAGTTACCAGGCCGGAGGAAGAGCCGGGCAGGAGGAGGGGCTGCCTCAGAGTAAAGCTCCGACACACAGAGGTCACCATCAAACGATTCTTTTCACCTTGGTGGCCATTGCTCCTGTGATGCACAAAGAGAACAGAGATACATTACTGTACAGTGGCCCGGCTTGGTCCTCGAATGTACAGTATTTGCACTGTACACAGCAATGTGAAATAATGTGGCTTACTATGATGTGAATATTGCCTTCCTATTTAATTTTACCGCTGACTAAACAAACAGATTAACAAATAAGACACTTAATTAAAGAAACAGGGGGTATTTGAAGAATTGTTTAGGATTAATAAAGATTAAACTTTATCATATTTCTATATTCGTTTCAAGTGGAAGAAATGATTGGAATTTGAGAGTGTTTTAACTTTATTTTGACCCTTTCGCTGCTTACATCATCAGTGACATCAGCTGGAGGCAGGAAGTGATCAAGAGAAATAAGATTAAACTAAAACTAGAGATTATAAGTGTAAAACTACGACTAAAAATGTGTGCCTATTGCGGCTTAAGGTGCAAGAACAAGAGGAATGACATTTGAGACGATAAAATAAGATTTATCATATCAATGTCTAACAACTATCAGACATTTGTTGATCGTTACTATGACAACAGCTACAATGGAATTAGAAATGAATCTAGCTTCCCGCCTCCAGCTAAACCCAGAATGTTTACAAACAATTAAAGGGTCTATACACCTGAGTTTAGTTGATCACTTTCTAAATAATCAGCAGCGCCCTCAAGGCAGTGGTACTCGGAGAGCAAATGGGTAAACTCAGGCCAAAGAGGCAGGGAACCACTGGCCCGTGTCACACAGATGGAATGATGCATTCCTGTGTTGCAGCTTGGCTAAACCTCTCATCACTTGTGTTGTGTCGCCACCTACTGGGCACTAAAGGTATCAGCATCAAGAGGTTTTCTGTCCTTTGTCTTTGACCCTTTCAGTCTCTCCCTCTCCTGTTCTGCATGATGCATACAACATGACAGCGAGACCCGAGGTGATATTTGCTGCATGTGAGAGTAACACTGACTTGTATTGCTATGAGCCAAAAATAATGTCTCGAAGAGTGCGGCCTGAAATTGGTAGTTAATTGAATAAATACACAATTAAAACATCGACAATATTTATGAATGATCAAATATTGTGTTATTATTGTTTTTAGTCTGATCAATAAATGCATATATTGACTGGAAAAATGTATTGCCATATGGTATATTACTAACCTTTTATACTGGGTGGCTCCATTAAGCCTTTTGTTCTCAGAAAACAAAAAAATCTGCATTGACACATACAGTGGGGAAAAAAAGTATTTGGCCAAAATCCAATAGAATGTCTATGTGAAACTGACCAAATACTTTTTTTCCCCGGACATCCTGTCACGAGCAGTCTGAGATATTGCTCAGGGACCTTTCTTGAAATCTTGAATCAGGATTGAGAAAGATAGAGCTGGAGAATAAGCATATATATGCATATTTTAGTCATCGTAGTAAAGATTTACAACTCTCGCTGACTGGTCTGGGTTTATTGAGTGGAGGATGCTTCCCTTTTAATATTACCTCTGAAGACAAAAGCAAGAAGAATCACTACGTCACTATCCGAAAATATAACATGTATGTATAAGTTGTTTGTACATGTTGCAAGAAGGAGCGATGCCGCAGATCCTTCATCACTCACTGATGTCAGACTGTACAACTCTCCCCTAAATGTTTTTTTTTAATAGGATTCTTATTGGAATCCTGTAAAACAAAATCCTTTAGGACATTCTATAGTATAGAACCTGTGTGATCTTTAAAAGAAGAATTTTTAAACATTTTTTACAAATTTGATATCATGTTTGTCGCTTTTGGACCATCAATAAGACTTTTACAATCTAAGCAGTTACTCAGGACTCACTCTACTCAAGTAGCCTTTTCTCCAAATACTTTTTTACTTTTACTTGAATAGTTACTTAGGTCACAACATGACCAGTGTTGACCTGGCAGCTGTCAATGCAAATACTGAACGGTGAGAGACTGAATGGATTTCCTTACAAACGATAAATATCTGTGCTGTCGTTGTGAATAGATTTGGGTGAGTATCTTTCTAAAGCCGACACTGCCTAATACTGTGTAGCTTTAGGTGCAGCATGATCTATAAGACCTTTAAGTGCGATGAGACCATCCCAGCAGTGATGTTTTATTTATGTATTGTTTTTACAATAGTTGGGCTGCTTCTCTTAGGTTACTCAGCAATGAAAAGATATGAGGCCTATACTCATGTGTAGTATACAGTATTGCTTGACCAAAAAAAAAGAGTCACCAGTTGCTGCAGTAGGTCAGGTCTAGGTTCATTAACACTATGTGCCCAAAGAATGAGATTAGCTGACAATCTAAACATCCCGAATGACCAGGTTATTCCATCAATGATTATTCATGTTCCTGATGGCAGGGGCATAATCCAAGATGATGATGGCTTCATTGGGCTCACATTGTGTAGGTATGTGGATAAATTTTTCAAACTCAATAGAAAGGCAAGTAAATAGTTTAAGTGGAAAGATGTAGTAACCCCTACAATATGCAATGAAATGTGTGTGTATATGTTCAGTATGAAGAAAGTTGCAGCGGTTTCTAGTTCAAAATCAGCATCTATCTTTAGTCCCGCCCATTCCATTTAGTGTGACCTAAAAAGAGAAAAGACCAGAACTTTTTCAATATTCAAGATTCTTTTATCGAAATTTCAGTAAACATTGATTTAACATATTTCCATTGGTTGCACGTTTTAAAACATAATTTTACATTAGTTCATTTAAACATTGGAGTTTGGTTTAATTAGGATATTTTCAGTTGTGTCAGTGGGCAGAGTAAACAAAACTAATGATAGTGGACAGAAAGTTAGGGAAAACGAGCAACAAAAGTGGAGCTGAATAGCTGAATGGTGTTGGCACTAAGGTTTATCTCTTCCACACGTGCATTAGCAGGAGTGACAAAAATATGGGGGAGTTTGAAAGATCCCAAAACTTTGAGCAGCAAACGACAACAAGACACTCTTCATGTCCACCTCCTTCTCCACAGTGTCCACAGGATTTGAAAGGTGTTTATTAAATTCATATTAAAGTTAAACATTTAATTTTGAATTTGCTACTGCGGGAAATGCATGCAACACTGGATTTTTGGACATTGAAGAGGCTTATTGAAACAAGGCCAGGTGAGGCAGTGTATATGCAACAGTGGTGGAAGGTATTGAGGTTTTAAGTAGGCTACAAGTACAAATATTTTTTTTCTGTACTGCTACTTTACATAAGTCACTTTTGAGATTAATAATTTTTACTTTTACGTCTCAAGATTTCAGTCTGTATCTGTCTGGACAAAAAGAAAAAAAGTAGAATGTTTTACGTATCTGTAGCCTACTTTTAGTTAAGCAATTCTTCTCCCCCCACTGGTAATATACAGTGGGGGAAAAAAGTATTTGGTCAGTTTCACATAGACATTCTATTGGATTTTGGCCAAATACTTTTTTTCCCCACTGTACATTGATTGTTCTAAACTTAGAGTCTAGATTCCTCTCCAAGACCATTCAGGAGATTGTTAAATCGTTTACTTTACTCGAGGGTCCCACTCCCACAACACACGAATCGAAACTAATGATGTCCTTACCTGCTCTTGACTTACCTGTAGTTACATCATGCCTGCCATCGTCGACGTTCAACACGGTTTGGAACATCGTGCAGATAAATAAATATAATTATTAAATACTGAGAGAGAGGTGTAAAGTTGGTAACAAAACGTAAGAACTTGTGTGGAACATCTGATGTTTTATCCACTAAGTCGCCAGTAGGGGGAGTCCGTGTGTCATTGTACGTATACTGCGCTGTAATTGTAAACGAAGTAGGTTGTTTCCTGTCGTAAACAGAAGATGAACAAACATCTGTCAGTTTAGCTCCAACGTCTGATTTCCTTTGGGTTTCGTTTATGTTGTGGTTTAATATAGCGATATGAATGTCACTTTAGATGGGGCCTAAACGCAGACAATGAAACTCCGAATGCAGGATAATGCGAGGTGAGTTGCACTAAACAGATAGGTGTGACCTACTTTAGCGGCTAATGCTAACATCTGTTTATTTCAACTATCACGGTTTCTGACAAGCAGAGACCTAGATTTACAGCTCAAGTTTATCAACATGACGTGCCTGAGATGTAGCTTTTTAGAAAGTCCATGTGGACGCTGAATGTATTGTTAACTGGAGTGAACTAAAATGGGAATTTGTTCCGCCATTCATTGTAGTTAGTTACTAATGACTTGTTTAACTTGTCTTTAGGAGTGACTGCAGAAGAGCGTCAACACTGAGAGAATCTTCTGCTGTTATGCAGCCTACAAGTGCACAGGGTGCTGCAACAGGACCTTCTGATGTAAAAGTATTTGTACAACCAGAGATAAAAACCAGGACACCGACACTGTGCTCACCTGCTGCCATACCTGAAGGGACAGAGGTGCGGGTCCCCATCGCCAGTGGTCCTGGAGAGACGAGCAGTGGCGCCTCCTCCAGAAGGCCCAGGGCGCACTCCCACAGCCACTCCCGCTCTCATTCACACGGACACAGCCGGCCCCAGCACCAGCCTCCTGACACTGACCTGGAGCCACCCGACTCTGATCCAGAGTCTGGGGAGACCAGTGCCTCTCTGTCCGAGCTGCGATATCTTCTTCGCTGGCTTCAGAAGAGTCTTCCTTTCCTCATTATACTGTGTGCTAAACTGGTCATCCAGCATGCACTTGGTAGGTGCTGTACATTAATAATGAAATCAAATACCTCTACAGTTGTTCATATTGTGTTTTTCTCCGGTAACTTGAAAGGTTTAGCTGTTGGTGTTGGCCTTTTTACAACCTTTTTATATGTGAATAAAGGTATTCGAGCTCAAGTGTTTCACCAGGTAAGAATTGATCACTGGAAGATATATAATGAAATTGTACTTAATTTAATTAGTTTAACCTTTGTTCTGTTTTTTGACAGGATCACCAATCAAAGTTGCAGTGTGTTTGGTTTCTCATCTTCCTAAGTTCCTCAACAATCCTGCTTTACTACACATTTTATGATGAGACGCTGTTCTACTGGTATGACTAAAATGTTTCAGATGGACAACACTTTAATTGTTCTAATTACACAGAGTCTCAGGGTTTAATGTTTCACGGTGCTATTTAAATTTGTTTGTCTTTTCAGTCTCATCTTCCTTGGCCCAACCATTGAGCCTTTAGGTTTCTGGGAGGTGCTTTGGGCAATCGGCATCACAAATTGTATAATTAAATTCCTGTCAATGGGTATTAAGTGCCTTATTTTGCTGCTGCCCTCCTCACTAGTCACCTACCGATGTCAAGTAAGAGATCTAATATAAGATCACGACAAAGGTAATACTGTTGATTTCTTCATAAAAGGGCGTTTTGTTTCTAGGGAAGAATGTTAATGCTGACCGAGGAGCTGGGTCAAGTGTACCAGGCAGTTGCCCCCGTCCCGCTCTGGTTCCAATACCTGGTCACCTACCAAGAGGATGATGGCACCCCCGGACTAACACTGGGGGTTGTGCTAGCTTTACTCTACCTCATAATGAAAGTAAGAAAACACAGAACCTGCAAGTACCAAATGCCTCTAAAACGTTGACCAATGTGTTGTGTCTTCAGCTTTTAGGATTGTATGGACAGGGCTCATCTTTGCTGAAAACTGTGAGCGTATGTCTAAAGGGCGAGGTAAATGGTCTTCCAATATGAAACCTGTTGATGGCTTTCCACATTAAACTCTCCAAGTGACCGTCTGTTTTTGGTTTGTTTTTATCAGCAAACGGGAACAGCAGCCACTAGGAGTCAGTGCAGTGAAGCCGGAGAGATCTGCCCCATCTGCCAAGGAGAGTACAGACAGCCTCGTGTTCTGCTTTGTCAGGTAAATGTTCTTTAGTCCTCATTGACCAGTCGATGCATCTTTAATACAGAACATGCTGACAGAATTATCTTTTTTTTTGCCGTGCAGCACATTTTCTGTGACGAATGTATTGCACTTTGGTTCAATCGAGAGAAGAACTGTCCCATGTGCCGGACTGTAATCACAGAGAAGGTCTACAAATGGAGAGACGGTGATACATCTCCACATCTGCAAATTTATTGACACAGTCCTGGGCCTTTAGTATTTCATTGTCATATTTGACAATAATTACTTGTCAAACCCCACTGAGAAGTTGTCTTCTGCACTGGTTTAAAGCTAAAGGCTGTTGTTGCAGCTACATGTCAGAGATAAAGCCTCTACAGAGTAGGCAGATTACTGCCTCGTACACCAGTATATTCATTATTTTTATGTTTTGATTTTTTTTCCTTCTTAGGTTGATATCAATGTCACTGTGATGTAAATGTTGCCTCTAGTGATTCTAAAATGTAAATAAGATTATGTCTTAAGATTTAAAAATTGTATTTTTATAAGAAGTGATTGTTTGGAACAGTCACCTTTTGTTAGCAGTGTTCCAGTTTGTATGGGCTTTTACTAAGGATTGTTTTTACCTTTTGAAACATTGATGTTGCAATATTTTAGTGACATTTAAGAGGGTGAGGTTGAAGTTCTTTCACATCAGACTGTATGTTTGGATTCTACATCTATGAGGTATTTACAGAAATTATTTTTCTACAGAGGTGCTTGAGCCACTGTTTAAAACAACCAAAGAATAAAAATATTTTATTGTAACTCATGTCATTCTTATCCAGTTAAATGAATAAAAGATAATGCAGTAACTCAATTTTTTTTACAAGCAGTTGTAATGGTGAAAAGGAAGAAGAGTGACCTTTTTATGTACATTTTACATATTTAACTCTTAAGTCATAGGATTAAGAGGAAACCACAGTCGCTGAATACCCATCTATTTTATGAGTATGAGATGGACCCGCCAACATAGTTGGTATTAACCACAGTGGAATAACGTGATCCGTACAAATCATAAAGTCATGGAGAAAAAGAAGAATTCTCTCATCCCAGTGCAGATAAACTGGGAGCAAATACATTTTATACAGGTTTTTACCCTGTTCTAAATACTGAACAAAGTCATATTACTATGACAAAGGCACAATGCCATTTCCACTTGGATCAGCGTTTTCATAATACACAAGCCGTCTCTTAAAGCACTGTCTGCAACATGTTTTTACAAGTGATGGAAACACTGCCTCTTGGAAAACATTTGTAAAAGGAATATACAGGTTTCATCAAATAAACATTGTGCTGTAGAAACTCAAAAGAAATCCTAAAAACAATATCAAATCTTAATGGAACAAATGAAGTAAAAATAAATGGAATGGAGGACATTCTGCTGCCTTATCAATATTAAAAAATAAATACATAATTTGCATAGAGTGAACAATCAGCGGAAAAGCAATGGCACTTAAAATAAATACGAAGGTCTTAATTGTTTAAAATGGAATTATTAAATTGATTGTGATGTGCTGAAAAGCCAGAGACAGTTTTGCCAAAGCGTATTAGTTCTTTTTCTGGTCGTCGTACTGTTGACTGTTTACAGACGGGAAGATTACACATCTGCATGTGTAGTCTGAGACTCAAAATGCTGCTTCCAGAGTCTCATATTGCATAATACTAGTACACGTGATACTGTAGCAGAAGTAGTAAATTTGCAGATTCGTAAGCAAGACGTGAAGGGAGATCAATAAGGTGACACTGATCCTACTTAATGCTGCGCTTTGTTTCATGAGCCTACAACCGTTAAACCAACAAAACTACACGTTGGTAATGCCGCCTCCAAATCAATGCATTCAAGTAACATCTGAAGTGTTTTTACATCCACCACAAGTTGACCTGTACTTTGGAGAGAAACCGTTAATAAGAAGCAGCACCAGAATAACACGTCTTTGATTGTGCTGAAAGCAACACAAGTTTCCTTTGATCACTTTTCGTACAGAAGAGCAGTGGTTCTCAACTTGTATGGCCTGAAGACCCACCTTCATAGGACGGCAAGTCGAATACTAATATTTTGTGCAATTCATAACACACTATGCAGTTTAAATAAGTGATTTATAATGTGAAATACTGTAGTTTTTGTTAGCATATTGTTGATTTAGCATAAATTAAATTTGAAATTATGAAGAATTAAGTAAACAAAACATAAAATGTATCTATTTCATGCGTCAAAATGAAGCTTTGTCACTTAAGATTTACTGACTGTGGAAACAGTCACTTTTTTTTTACTCAAGAGTACATATACTAAATTACTGAAGTAGAAATAAAAAGTACTGTGTGATAAACTTCTCTCAGAAGTCCAGAAACTTCAGAAGTTACTCAGTTACATGTACTTGAGTAAATGTAACAGTACTACCCACAGTACCTTTACCCATGACCCACCAGTTGAGAACCACTGCTGTAAAGTACATTCAAGCCCGTGAAAGCTTCTCTAATGCTGATACTAAATAATTGAACGTGAGGAGACTAAACTCCAAACGGTAAATTATTTTCCCCCTCATGTGTAACCAGCTGTAAACATTTGACAGAACACTGTCCCCATGGACAGAGGAGCACCAATAATAATGCAGTAACTTAAGAGGAGGCATTGGCTGGACATTTCAGCCAAAGTCAAATTTGAAAAGCATGTCTCATACATTCCTGACCGTTGCCCATCACGAGCAGTAGACGGTGGTGGCCGCAGGTTGGACGTGAAGAGAGAAGGCGCTGCTGGAAGAGCTGGTGATCAGCGGAGACAGTGTCAGTCAATTAAAAAAATAACTACTAAGTCTTTTTTTGAAATGACCAATTTGAAAGAAAATTTAAATAATTCTAAATGTCAGCAACAAGCCAAGCGTCATAAGTTCATTCTTAGATGCTCTGGTCTCTTGGAATTCAAAGGATAGGAGTGTTTTTTAAATTGTCCCGCGCTGATGCCTGACGGCTGTCGGATAGGAAGTGGAGCAGAGGCCTCTGTTGTCCCACTGCCGCTGAAGTCCATTTGGTCCACGGACACCTCCATCGGCTGTTCCACTGACACACCAGGAGACAGCACAGACGGGCAGTCGTTCAGGGCGGGGCCTCGAGGCCAGCAGCCTCCACCGGCAAACTTCACTGGGCTGTGGAGAGTTCACTATTTAACAGTACTCGTATTGAAAAAGGCTAATCACACTAAGTGATTACGACATGCTGTAATGTAATGCATATTCTAGAGATTAAGATTCTTTGATTACCAAATTATTTGATGACAATTTCAATCATTAATTATCTCATACATTTAAGAACATGTTTGCAAAAGTGTGAACTACAGAGCTACCAGGTTTTATACACAACTATTGACTAATCCTTATGGAGACCATCTTCTACCAACATTATTTTTGTTAAATTTAATTGAAATAGTGATTTTAAATGGATTGCGATGACATGCAGCGTGTCATTCAGCTCATTAAAACAAACTGCTAAGGGGTTTACCTTAGAGGTGTTCTTGGGCTTCCAGGAAACTTTCGTGGAGAACGAACCTTTGGTTCAAAAGAAAACTTCTCTTTGACATTTTCAAGCACTGACGGGGCCACATATGTGAAACCCTGGGAACAAATGAGAAAACAAAATCTGAGTGCACCTTTTCCCAAAAACAACCCACAGCTGATGATGAGCAATGCAACACTGAGTAAAGTATATCATGCAATGTGGTTAAAGTGAGCGAAGTTTCCAGCAGAAGCACGAGTTCAAAACCAGATGGAACACATTATGCAATTCTTGTAAGACGTTGAAAGGATCATGAAAACAATAAAACACTGACGGCCTGTCTATGTGTTAATTTAGACAAAAGGAGAAATTCCATTGTTTTCAAAAGCTTAGTCCTGTTTTACTGTAGGACTTGACTCACCAGGAAGACTTGATTAGCACTTTCACTGAGTGTGGAATCGTCTGGACTGTCCACTGGAGTCTGGCTTGTGAACTTGGAGTCAAACTGGCTGACATCATCAGCTGATTGCTGTTAGACATATTAGAAACTTTAGCTTCTCAGAACGATTACAGAAATACGTTTTTTTTTAAAACAGACTTACCAGAAATGGTTTAAATGGAGGCTCTACTTTACGAGCAAGCAGGTCATCCCAGTTTATATGTCGGAAGAAAGAATGAGCCTGAAGATGAAGAGCATCTTTAGAGAACTTATGGCACTCTTGACTTTACGTTTTATGTTTTTACTTTTAACCACACTGTTTACCTGGACCTCTGCAGCATCTCCAGGGCCACCACCGAGCCGCAACGAGGCATTCCTCTTCAGCAGCTGACAACAAAGGAATCCGGTCACTAAAAACTCTTCAGCGTTTTCAAAATGATCAAACTTAAAATGGCCGTACCTTTTTTAGAAGGTCTCTAGCCTCTTGCGTCAGATATGGTGGAAGGCTAAGTTTACATTTCAGTATTTTGTCAATTGTCTTCTTTCGGTTTTCACCAGTGAATGGAGGCTGGACAATGAAACATTAATAAATGTTGGTGAGATAACTGCAAGAGCTGCTCAACAGATAATTAATAAGCCTGAAAGTTAAAAAGATTTTATGGGTAATTTTCAAATATCCCTGAATGAACCATTATTGTTGTAGGCTGTGGAAATGTTCATCTTTGAAAATAATGAGTGCTTTTCCTGCTTCAGTATTGATTGGTGTGACTTACTGCGCCTGTCAGCATGTCGTACATGAGAGCTCCGAGACTCCACCAATCGACAGCTCGATTGTGTCCACTCCTCATCAGGATCTCTGGAGCCCTGAGAAAGAATGGAGGAAATAACATGATACTCCACTGTAATGCACCGACAGAGGCCTAAAATAGAAGAGCAGCTATAATCTTGAGATGTCACATACATATATTCAATGGTGCCACAGAAGGTGTGGGTTACAGTGCCATCATGGATCGACTCCTTGCACAGACCAAAGTCTGTCAACTTCACATGCCCTAGAATATTAAATAAAATGCATTACATTGTGGCCATGTGCATTCAACATTTTTTTTTATATCTTTATTTTGTTTTACCATTGTTGTTGAGCATTATGTTCTCAGGCTTCAGGTCTCTGTAGATGATGCCTTTCTTGTGTAGGTGGCCCAAGGCCATGGAGATTTCAGCCAGGTAGAAACTGTAAACAAAACTCATTGTTAATTAGTTCCACTCATTTGCATATTTTCAACAAGATCCTCTTCACTATGACAAAATGCACAGTATTTGTTCTGGCTTGAAATAACTATGAGGATATTAAAGACATCAGCACTGTCCACAGCCTGCAGCACTCATCAGGACAGTCCACTTTGCAATACGTTAATATGCAGTGAACACTGCTTTAAAGGGCAAATTCTTCTAGTTGGCTGAATTCCAGTGATTTAATTTAAACTATTGCTTTTTGTTCAGCAGATGCCAGTGATTTACCATGCCGTGTCCTCCATAAATATTCCTTCTCGTTCTAGTTGCATAAATAACTCCCCACCTGCAGAAAACACATATAATGTACATTTTAAAGAAACACATGTGGCATGTTGGATTATTCGGCATCACAACACTCACCACTGAGATATTCCAGAATAAGATACAACTTTCCCCCGGTCTGAAAGGCATAGATCAGGTCCACAATAAAAGGATGCTTCACTTCCTCCAAAATGTTGCGCTCAGCTTTGGTATGGGCCGTGTCCTTTGCATTACGAACGATCATAGCCTATGAGGGTAAAAGACACAGAGGAGGAACAGTTGGAAATCTGTAATTGTTTTCTGAAGAGAAAACAAATAATGCCCAAACATAAGGGGGTAAGTGACATGGTCGAACGCTGCATCACCCACCCCCACAGATTATCTATGTTAGATAATCGTGTTAATGGCTAATTGATGATTAGATAGCCTGTGTGCAATTATGTAAACACCTTTCTTTAAGCTAGTGGAGTATCTGGAGCATCAGCATTTATTTGATCTGCATCAGTGGGACTTTCCAGTTTAAATAATCTCTTTTTCATGAGAATCCTGGCCCGAGAGGTGAACCAATTATACATCTTTTTAGTGGCGGGGAAACCGGAGTACCTGGATGAAACCTACGCAGACACGGGGAGAACATGCAAACTCGACACAGAAAAGCCCAGTCCAGGTGGGAATCGAACCAAGGACCTTCCAGCTATGAGGAAAACTGAACTTTATTCCGCAACTCGACAGATTATTCTTGTTCTGAGAAATTAGGGCTATTCCATACAAGTTTCCATGGAAAACATAAACTTGTGACCCCAATCTGTTGAACATTAGTGTACGCGGCAGGACCATAGATCCATTTTCCAAGAAAAGGATGTGATTGTTTTCATGGACTGACTGGACTATCTAGGTTTATAGCAAAAGTATCAAAATGTCACCAGAATAGAATGGATACAACAGTCCTCATACCACAACAAGATCACCCACACAAGCAACTGCGGTAGGTTGCAGATGAGATACATACCTTCTTCAGAACTTTCATAGCAAAGATTTTCCCAGAAGCAGCACCGGCTACTTTACGAACCTGAAACACCTGGAAATAAGTTGTACGTTGATTACTATTCAGAAAAGTCACATTGGTTGCAAATGTCTCCACATAAAACACCGGATTTACACGTTAAAGTTACACATCTAGCAACATGTTAACATTTCAAGGAACGAACAGACACAGAGTAGCATTGGGGCTCTTTGGGAAAAAATAGGTATAAAATATGTATGATGAATTTTAAAAACATACAGATTTACACAGGAGCTGTTTCTGAGCAAAAACAATAAAGCTATTACTATTAAATCAAGGCTCAAATATGGTCAAACTAAAGCTATTTCTGAAATGTTTACATGTTAGCGGATCTGCACTGTTGTTGCTTTTCCATACCTTTCCATAGCCGCCTTTCCCCAGAACCTTCAGCAACTCAAAGCATTCAGGTCTAATCAGTTCCGTTCCTTTGTTGACGCTGTTCTCAGATATTTCAAACTTCTCACAGCCGTCCATGTTGCTGGGAAAACAACAGCAGTGGAGCAGAAAAGATTAAACACAGGAATGGCATGTTGCGAATCAGGTCTTTCAAAACAAAACGTCACAGAGTAGTAAGCAACACCACGTGTGAGTTAAAGGCCTGATTCTGTTGGTTTGTTTACAAAGCAGTAAAAGAGTAATGCCAGTCCAAACTAATTCTTCGCATTGCTAACACATCCCCAGTTCTTCACAGGGAAAAGTTTCAATTTAACAGCATATTAAAAACAATAACAGTATCCACATTGCTATAGATTACAATGGATAAATGGTTTTAATTAGATGCACTATACTGAAAGAGAAAACCCTTTTATTTTCCACTACTAGACACACTGTAGTACATAGTGTGCATAATTTCAATAACATACAAGAACATTGACACTTACAATTCAAAACCACTACTGGATTGGTCCATATATTCATTTAGTCCAACCTGGGGGGTAAAAAAAAAAACATGTTAATACAGTACACTTACCGACATTTACTTTGTATGCTTATAATGAGATGCAATGCACTTTAAAGTCAAAGTAGGTTAAGTATTAGCTGAAAATCACAGCTGATGTCTCATAGGTACACACCCACTAAGACACACAACACTAACTTTATTTACTTTTTAACCACAGCCTTTTTGTGTGACGATGAAACTGGATGCTGCTTCTGTACTACACCCAATATATCAAGGTTATGCTGGTGATGACTTGTAAATGTTTAACACTACAGTTTTTTAGCGGGTCTTATACAGCACAACGACAAATCAAGTGAGTTTCTTTACATTTTGAGGCGAATAGCGATTGTGGATGGGAAAACACCGGTTACAGTAATATTAGCGGGGAATCGGCGTCGCAACAAGAGAACCACATTTTTTTTTGTCATTATGGCGGGTGAAACAAAGTGAAGCGTCCGCAAAACATTTCAGTGGCATTCCTCTCAGTTTCCGATCAGCTAAATCCCGCTCATATGACTGAAAACGCTGGACTTACTACGCTTTTCACAGGAGAGGCCTCATACTAGCTAACGCCTAGCATGCTAGCTACAAGCTAACCGGCTAGCCGCAGCAACAGCGCAACACAACACTCACTCCATCTTCAAGCTCGTCCTCGGACACGATGTCATCCGGTTGGTCCAGATCGATGTCGAAAACACCGGCCATTTCCACTGTCATTTTACGAGCGTTTGTCCCGGACAGCAGCACAAATCCCTCTCAGCCGCTTCACGTGAGAGCCATCCCCACCACAACAACGCACCCGGCAAAAGCGCTACCTACCGCCACCCGTACAACAAGCGGCATGGGCTGGTCCCCTCCCACCGCGACCAGGCGGCTAACCACAACACAGCAGAGAAGAGCGCCCCGCGGTGGAGCTGCTCTGATATTACACCATTAACCCCACTCCTCTTCTTTTGTAGTGTTTCTCAACTTCACGCGACTCACGGGTCTCACGCGACTCACGGGTCTCACGCGACTCACGTACACCTTGAGAGTCTGTGACCTTTAGGATCAAAAGGGCCGATTATCCCGGACAATACTCATTTTCGTCAAGAGCCGCGACGCAACTGGAAAATGAGGGTTTGGTGCAATTTAGTTTTATTTTTCAGACTATATTGGGCCCTTATTTTTCCACAGTTTTTTATTTTATTTTATTTTTTACATAGTCAAAGAGTCTCGAGAACAGGGCTGAAGTGCCACTGGGTTTAAAAAAATATCAGCTAACTTTATTTGTAAGAATACAATGTGTTGTTTAAAGTTAAAAACCCTCACATTCATGTTTCTTAGTCCAAAAAAATAAAATAAGAAAAGCTGGGATACACGCGTAGGGGGGAAAAAAAAGATAAAGTAAATAAATAAAATCACATGGAAGACACAATAAAGCCTTACTTTAGCCTACCTGAAGAACATCTTAATCATTATGATCGATCAGTCACGTGGTTGGTTCAATTTGGTTATAATGAAAGCCAAACAACAGGAAATTCAGAAATAGCTACAACCCATTGTAGTAGAACACAACCCCGTTTAGGTCGGTAGGTGGCGCGCAAACAGAGATGTCTGGAGCTGCCTGATTCACTACATGGCATGATTATAATATTTTAGCATAATAGCCTGTCCAAAGTTGAAGCAGAAAAACAAAACAAAAAGCATAACATACCTATGGGATATTGGCTGCCTTGGCATAATGCCCATTAAATTATTGTGATTTAAGTGTTTATGGCTACAGCTATAGTGTAACTTTGGATCAGAGATGAAACCCAGCTGTACAGGCTGACATAGCTGATGTTCCCAGTTTGTTTGGGAGTGTTTATGTTTAAGGATAGACCACATTCGGGAAGAAAGTCCTACGGCTCTATTGTGGCTCTTTGTGATGACATGAGGCCAGGATGATATTCATACAAAGTCACTTTGGATCTCCACTGACCATGATGTTTGGGCTTTGTCAATATAAAAAGTAAAATTCCATACACCCAAAATGAAAAGAAACACAACTATAGGCCACAACAATTAGGCCTATATGCGGCCTATATCAACCTTGTAAACAAACAGTTGCCTTTGCATAAAAACTGCTTGTAAAGTGTGTGAAAATAAAACAGAAAAATGTCTGGGAGCAGACAAGGAGCCAGCAGAGGTGGTGTACCGTAGGTCTGTTTATTTGTCAGAATGTTTGCAGTGCTGAAATTATGGTGTGTGCTGAGTGTGGACAGGCTCAGTCTTTCCTGCTTAACAACTCACTCAAAAGTACGAGTGTTTTGGGGAAAGGCCAAGTTGAACCTACTTTCAACAGATATGATAATTACAGAATCAGAGAAGTGTAGCATGTATGCTTTATATACCCCTTGGCGCAATGCACTGGCACTCTGCTACAGAAAACCACAATATAGGGGGCAGACAGACCTTTGCCAGTGTGTGGACAGGGCTAAAAGGAGCTCTTTTATAAGAGGGTGCATTGCATTACAAAAATATGTACTGCCATAACTTAGATCTTTTCTTCAAACATCATAATGTGTGTCTCCAGTTAAATAGCCACAGATACCTCATACAGTAATATCTGTATAATGAAGTAGAGTATTTCTCTGTAACGGGCCTCATTGTGTAGGTCACATAATCCAGATTCACCAACCATTTAGTTATCTTCCGCTCCTTTTATCTATTAGACTATACCAATACTTAAACAATTACTCAATGTTTCTGTCACTCATGCATGCTTGATTTGAATTTGCAGTCTTAAAAAAGCTTAACACATTCCCAGCACTGGAATCCTGGAAGACAGCGTGGGGCATTCCTCAGTAATATTTGTGAAATGGCATCATGTCATGACACAGAAACATGTGCAGACATGTATAGTTCTTGTGGGCCTCAGTTGGCCCTAAGGCAGGGATACAGTGTGCTCTGAGCAGCAGGAAAGTCCATCCAGTCAGATCTCCAACATTCCTGCTTCAGTCAGTGACGTCTGCTCACTTCAAAGGGGCGTGTGTGTTTCATGTGGCTTTGCTCCGAAGTCTTTACACCCACGCTTTGCATTGGCATGCAGTTGTTGCAATAGATTTTCTCTGTTCAAAGGTATTCAGGGATTTCAATACTTGTTATAGAGTGACAGTGGGCAGGAATCACAGGCCCCCAAAAGATGGACATGACACATGATTAATAAGTTCACAATGACTCGCTGCATCCTGATGAACAAGCAGGTATACGCAGGCCAGAGAATTCTGGTGGAGCCAATTCAGGTAGAGGGCGCTCTGGGAGGCTCTAACCCCAGAAAGGTTAAAGGGTGCGCCAATCCAGCACCAGGTGTGGTGTAATGGAGGCCAATGGTTTTGACCGTGCGTGTGCTGTGTATTAATCTAATTACCCAAACTTAATCACCTGCACATAGCCAGCACGCGTTCTGCCAACACTTAAAATACGCCACAACATTATGTCAAAACCAACTCTCATCGTGATGTTGGAGAAGTAAAGGGCACTCGCCTATCGCTGCCTACGCTGAAGACCACCTGGCAGACTAAGCACTGGGTGCAAAGAGCCTACGCGACCTGGAAACTACCGGGCGTGGTGTGTCAGAAGCTCGTGGTGAAACGCTGGGGGACTGGGTCTTACCGGAGCCACGGAGCGTGTTGACCGAGGTGGGCTTGGCGCAGCGGCGGAGCCACCGGGACAGACTGGGTCTACCTGGTGCGTAAGAGGAGCCATCTCGCTGGAGACGGAGAGCGAAACGGAGCCACGGAGGCGCTGGGTTTCGCTGGAGACGGATCGCGGAGCCACGGGGTCGGATCTATCTCGTGGGCCACGGAGCTCGGTGAACGGGGCCGGAGGAGGGACGGTCGGTGCCGAACCGAGTCGGCAAGGTCGTGCCTAGGGCGGCCAAGAAGTAGACGTGTGGAGAGCCGAACCAAGTCGGCAAATAGTTCTTGGAGCGGAGATTCTGCGGGCGCGTCTGGCCTGCCGCCTGCAGTAGCCCATGCGAATGTTCTTCAAATTTGAGGTACAAAAGGCGCTACGGTTATAAAATAAATGGCCATTGAATAAAATGTGTGCACACGAACTAAACCAATGAATTAAATAAGCCTAAATTAAAAAAGCTTACGTAATTCCAATGCGCATTGGTGAAGACGACTGAACTGTACTAAAAACAAAGAAGAATAAATTAAAGACTGATTTATAAAGGTATACATTTAAAGGGTCGGTCTATTTTGTTTATAAAGCTATACCTGCATTTTTGTTTTGAACTGTATAAAGTAACTCAATTTTGATTGCAAAATGAGTGACATTGGGTTGCCACTTTTGTTAGACGGTGGCAATGACGTCTGTGAAAAAACTGAGGTTGTTGAAAGCAAAAGAGTGATTAAATTAACAAAAAAAGCACTTCTTGCAAAAATTGATGAACTGGAAAAAAGAAGGAAATCTCTGTTGAATAAAGCTGCTAATGTTAAAGAACAAATATGTAAGTTGATGTCTGATAATGGGTCATGTGATGAAGTCAAAGGTATCTTTTCTCAATATGAAATTCTTGTTAATGATGCCAAAGATGCACATGAATGTTTATTGGAGTTTTTACCTGCTTCTGACAAAGACAAAAATGAAGTGTGGTTTAAAGCAAAACTTCTAAGTGTTACTGACTGTGTTGAGTCTGTGACAGAGTATTTGAAGGGTACAACGAATACGGAATACAGCCAAAATGAGCATGAACTTAAACATGCAGATGATATAAAACCAGGGGACAGTGCATCTAATGTGAGCTTCAAATCCTCAAAATCAAATCGCTCCACCAGATCCTCAACTTTAAGGGTCCAAGCAGAGGCAAAAAGGGCAGCCTTAATTGCCAAAGAAACTGCATTACAAGAAATACACAAACTTCAACAAATGTCAATACAGCAAAAACAAGAGCGTGAAGCTAAAGAAATAAAAGAAAAACAGGAGTGGGAAGCACAACAGGAGGAAATGAGGAAGAAAATTGAAACGGTGGAATTGGAGGCTGAAATTAAAGCTGCTGATGCCGAACTTGCAGTCCTGGAGAAATACAGCGATGGCATGAACTCCTACCTTTCAAAGACAAGGAAAAGCATCACCACTCCTACCACTGAAACGAAACCTGTTCAAGTTGAAATAACTCCTGCAACCAAACCAAAAAGTCTGCAAATAAGAACTTTTGCTCCTGCTGTCCAGCCAAACATTCAAGGGACTCAAAACTTACCTGCAAACTCACCTGTACAATTACCAGAGCTGGTTCAATTTCTCCAAAAGCAAAATGACATTTCAGATCTGCTAATACAACAACAAAATGCTGCACAGCTTCCAGCCAGGGACATCCCGATTTTTGACGGAGATCCACTCAAGTTCACAGTATTCATCCAAGCGTTTAAACATTGTGTGGAAGATAAATGTGCAAACAAAGGTGACTGTCTGTACTTTTTGGAAAGGTACACAAGGGGGCGTCCTAAGGAACTGATTCAGTCTTGTTTACACATGGCTCCTGAAGTTGGCTTTGAAAAGGCAAAGACATTATTAAATGAACATTTTGGGAATGAAACGAGACTCACAAATGCATACATGCACAAAGTACTTACCTGGCCAGTCATCAAAGTTGAAAACGTGTCTCTCTTACAAGACTATGCATTATTTCTTCGTGGGTGCAACAATGCGATGTCTGATCTCACAAACCTTAATGAACTGAACATGTCATCAAACATGAAAACTGTCATTTCAAAACTCCCATATAAAATGAAAGAACAATTCAGGAACGTGGCATGTGATATTCAAGAAGCCAACCACCGCAGACTAAACTTTAATGACATTGTGAACTTTGTTGAACGACAACTAAGGATAATTTCGGATCCAATTTTTGGAGACATACAAACGCAAAATGTGGACCGTACTAAGCCTGTTAAAGCAACAGAACTGTTCAAACCAAAGCCAAGACATGACAACTTTGCAGTCAATGTGTGTCAAACTAGTAACCCACAAATCAAGGATAAAAGTGAAAGAAGCAAAGAAAGTAATGCAAATACATTCAAATGTTTGTTTTGTTCACAAACTCATATGCTCAACAGCTGTCAACAGTTCAATGAAAAGCAACATCGTGACAAAATAAGTTTTCTGAAAGAAAAGGGAGCTTGTTTTAAATGTCTGAGACTGGGTCATTTCGCTAAACAATGCCATAAACCCATGTCTTGCAACAAATGTAAGCTGAGCCATCCTACTGCTCTACACACTGTAACAAAGGTTGATAAAGCAGTAAGCACGAATGTTATTCAGCCATGTACAACTGCAAATACCACAGTGTCGTCTCAGTCATGTGTGAGCCATACCGGGGCCGGTATTTGTGGTAAACTTTCAATACTCCCTGTTACAGTCAAGTCTAAAAAGGGAAACAAACTTGTTCAAACTTATGCGTTTTTGGACAACGGTTCAACTTCTACCTTTTGCACTGAGAGTTTAATGAAAAAGCTGAATCTTACGGGAAAGAAATCCAAGATCAGTCTACTAACAATGAGTCCAACCACAACAACTTCTACATACATTCTAAATGATTTTGAGCCATTTTGAAAGAATACTTATTGCATTTTAGTTGTAAATCAGATGTAGTAACAGGAGAAAAGTGGGATCAATAGTAACAGTCATACTGTGTAATGCTTTACTATGTCAACATGCTAAAATACAAACAATAATTTAACTGGTGAAATTAACAAAAAATAACTTTTCTGTAAGTGGACTTGCCTCTCCTCAGACCTGACTTGTAACCCAGCGGGGAGCGGGACACACCAGCTCTCCAGAGGGAAGTTGTTACTTTACGATACGAGTTAACTGAGCACATAATACATTAAATGGGCACACACACAAACCATGATCAAGAAGATACAAAATAAATAAGATACACACTGGAATGCATTATATAACCCATTGTAAAACAACATTGTCTGTGACTATAGGAGCACTATAGTCATATCTGTCTATGTTTTGAGTTTTACAGTAGTTTAGTTGCACCATTTTCCACAGTGTATTCATAAGTGGTATGGTAGTACTTTTTTATACATTTTCCAAAGGTCTTTTCTACTGAACTCTTGAAATGTGTGTATTATTTGTCATTCTGATCCACCACTTTCAACCAAGTTATATTATGTTTGAAGCAACACACAGTTATTCCCTCTAATAAAAGTGATGCTGGCGTTTAAGCGTCCCGCAGTGACACAGAGGCCTGCGCACAGCTTGTTGTGGAGACATTTTGGGGATGCATTAAAAAAAAGACCTCTAATAGCTTCTTTCAGACTGAGTTATGAGGAGGCTGAAGTTACTGATAAGTCTTGTTTGATCTGGGTGTGCTGTAACCACAATAGAAGACTCAAAGGCCTTCGGCGTTATGGCTCAGGATGTGAGCGCCAATAATTATACCGTATGGCACATATGTGAAAGAGAAGACAACCAGTTATGGAAATGAAAAGTGCTGCTCCATTTTGAGAACTATATTATGATAGTTTCAGGACTTTGAGAAGTGATTTTGACTTGTGGTTTTACATCATAAGTTTACAAGTACTTTATAATAGCCCTAACACATTAGTTTCAAGTGGATTAGAGTGACTTGTATTCAGGTTGTCTATTATTAGCAATGTGACTGGTGACTATTACAGTATTAAAGATGTTTATGTTCATTTCTGCATTTGAGTGATAATCATGCAGTTATTTTGATAGCTAAATGTTTAATTAAACTCAAAAGCAGTTTTTCATCTTGACTTGAATATCAGTTTGGCTAGGCCTTCCAATCTCCCTTGTTCCAAAAGACAAAAAGGATCTTAATGTGTTTTTGGTAATGGCAAACCAAAGGCAAAAACCTCTTCGTGGCCAGCATAATGTAATAAAACAGACTGTGAGATGAACTAAGTGGCTATCTGTGAGTGGAGTGTTTTTTTTTGGGTGGGTGCAGGACACAGCCAGTGATATTTCAGCATCCTTCAGTGATCAAGGGGAAAAAAACCAGGGGAGTGAGAGACAGAGGGAGGTAAAGTGTTGGAAGGGGGGGGAGGGTGTCGACCCATCCCTGTGCCCGAAATGAAAACCAGTGCCACCGGAACTGACAATGCGCCGATCATGTGTAGCATATGGAGGGAAGAGAGCCAGGACAAAAGCCAGTGTGGTTATTTGAATATCAGACCCCCAGCCTGTTTGGACAAGCAGGATTTGCATGTTGGGTTTTCAGCTTGAGCCCTGGGGCGTTGTGAGATGGTTGAGGTGGATGAGGTAGCGAGGAGGGGTGGTGGGTGGTTGTTAGGTGGAAATAGTGCTTTGGGTGCTCTGGGTGTGGCCACAATGGGAACAGGCAGTCTCTCAGGTCAAATATGGCTGACCCAATGTGATTTTTGTTTCATATATTTAGTGCACACAGTCCACACAGTCCAGGCAATGAAAATAATATTCAAAGGTAATGAAATTTGAGAAAATGTTACATAGCGTGTTACATTTATCGAAAGCCCATCTGTTTGTTTTATCCTACTCCGTTGTAATACTAGTAAAATTCCTTGCCGGGGTCAAGTGAGAGGTGTATTTAAGAACATGCCAAGCTTTGCAATAGTATCTCGAGTGTAGCTCTGATTCTCCATAACTCACACTAAAGGTTTGACTTGGAATCTGAAATGGAGATGATGTCAGAGTGCAGGGAGCAAATGGGTAATGCGATAACCGTTTGCATGTGAAACCTTAGCCGGGGAAATTGGAGTTGTGATGGACTTGGTATCCTCCTTGTCCCTCGCCCCGGCTGACATGTGAGATTCTTCAGAGGCCCGGGGGTCAGCTCTCTGGCCCGACGCGGTCAAGGCTTATCACATAAAATGAACACAGACAAGGAAACTCTTTTTTAACCGACTTTATTTAGAGTGAAGGCAGGTGACAAGAACAAAGCAAACAAGTTTTGTTTTTTAAAATAAGCCAGGTACAAACATGACGTAAACACATTGGAGTACAAAGCCCATTTCTAAAAGCTTTCAAACACGTCCTGAGGCGCATGCCAAAAGGGGGTTCCCTTATGGAACAGGACATTCTGAAACTGCCAAGAAAAACTCAGGCCCTCAGCCAGAAATTCATTTGTGTTTTTTCAATTATTTAATTTTTGCTTTAAAACGCTTCACCCCAATATTGTATTTTTAGAAGAAATCTAGAATAAAAAAAAAAAAGAGGTTTTGTGGAAGAGCCATCAGTGGAAAAGCAATGAATTGTTTTGTATGATTACGCATTTACGGTCTTCACAAAACAACCCCATTATTAGAGAGGTTGTTCAAATTAAATGCAGCGTCACATAAAAAGTGTGTATTGGGCAACAGCGGGAAGTTCTTTGTCAAAGAAAAGAGGGAAGTGTAAAAAGGGAAGGGGAGCTGGCTGAGGACTGCGTGTACCATACCTAGGAATGGTGTCACAATACAATGTGTTGCAACAAGGTGTGTTCCGTCTGGATTCTCTGGAAATACAAGAGCACTAAGCCAACTAATAGGCAAGTACACAGGTGACATAGGTGTGAATAACTGAGGTAGACTTCCAACATCACGGCATGTGCATTAACAAGTGTGAAAGAGTTCCTTATTAAAAAAAAAAAAAAACCCATGAGAACGTCAGCATAGACGAAATAAACAATAGGCTGTTCACAATGTACTACAAGCCGTTGGATAAAGGGAAGTGACATTGCAGCACACACCTCCGTACGGGAACTGATGCTAACTGAGGCGACAATCCGAGAAGAGGACTAAACAGGATGTTGGTTTGATGAAAAAGCCCGAAATGTCAGACAGCCTACAGACTGTTGTCGCCTTGTAATCTTAACAGCCAACACCAGTCTGATAAGCTATCTTACAGGTCGAGAGTGACGAACATGCCTCCGACACACATGTACAGCAACAATAAAAAGAGAAAGCCCTAATCCTACTTACCGTGGCAGGAGGGAGGAAATGTGAATGCTCTGAGCAAAGCTAGTGCAGAGCAAAGGGTTCAACACGCTCAACAGTACCCCTCTGTTTTGAATCTACTCGAGTGATTCGTCTCCTGGCTCCGTGACTGGGGCAGTGCAACGAGTTCATTCGAAGGTTCAGCTGAGGTAACGGCACAGACGCTTTTCACTGTGCGCTGGAGGCTTTTTTTCCCCCTCCCGCCCGTGCCTGCTCTGGCGCCCACTGCGCTCAGTCCAGCGTAGCACAGCGGCGGTACAAAAAAGACTACATTTCCAGGGTAATTTTGGAGAAAATAAAGGACAAGATACATTTGTGTTCCATTGAGCAAAGAGAGACAAAGATGGGAGTACAAATAAAGCATTAGATGACGCTCAAAAGATGATGTAAGGTGTGAAAGGCAAAAAAAAAGCTCCCTGACTGTGGAGACAAAGAAAAGCAGCTTCTCTGACTCTGTAACAAAAAAAGACCAGTGACTGACTGACAAGACGAAGACTCTGAGGCGGACTTTTTCAATTCGAATATGCTTTTCAGTTTTAATCCTGGCAAAGAGGAAAAGTCAGGCTGGCACACTGGGGTATAGGAGTGCATCTGGTAAGCTGCTCCGGACTGACTCATGTGCTCTTCCTGTAAGGAGAACAATAAGACCAGACAAAGGGACCAGCAGGCTGATTGACTGACAATTTATCTTTACTCAGCCAAAAGTAAACTGTACTCAACAGTTATTCCAACAGACTAAGTACTGCACAGTCTGGGACACTGCATTTGTAACATTGCTACTACTGACCTACTGCTCTACAAGTTTCAACTTTAGATATGTAGATTACTCCTGCCTGAAAAAAAAAACACGAGAATGCAGCAAGTAAAAGATTTGATGAAATAATAGTAAAAAAGCAAAAATCAAGTAAGGATGTTTGAAAGTAAAAGAAAGAGGCTGCTACTTGTAGTCCTTCAACAATGCAACTTCATGCTCCAGTAACTACTTTATACCACTGAGTCATCCCCCAAGATGGAAAAAAGGCCTGAAAGTCCAACTAAAATCCCAATATTCAGAGGCAGGACGAGATCCAACCTTTGAAAAACTTGTAAGAGAAATCTCTACCAAAAGGCAAAGGCTTCGCAAGCAAGTAACTGCAAGTCCAAGTTCAACATAAACAAGTTGCTACAACAAGAAGGAAACCAGACGGAGGCAGATAATGGTGGGGTATCAGCTGAAAGGAGAGTAGAAATTAGTGAAGAAGAGGTGGGAGCGCCGAGAAACAGTCTTCTACTGGCTTTATGACTGAATGCTGTTTTTTGAGCCACTCTCCTGTTGTACTTTTCCTGTGACTTGAGCCCGATGTAGCGCAGAGTGGACAATGTAACAAAGAATCACATCATGAGGACCACGGGCTTGTTGAAGATCCGTGACAGCCGCTCGTTTTCCTGTGAGGAAACAGACGACACAGTGAAGTCCATGAGTAACGTGAGGGGCTTCTGATGCTACAGCTCCATGTGCAGGACAGATAGAGATCAGGGGTAATAAAACACGCAGCAGCCCCCACCACCTCGCTCCAAACGCCCCCAGTGACCCCAGCCTGCAGCCTGCCTCCACCAACTTAAATTGCCTTGCTTCTCCCCTGTAACTGCAGGAGGCTCAAGTTACAAGAAAAAAGGAACATTGTTCTAGAAATGCCTTAATCTGTCCTTGTGCAACTCAAAGTCTATCCTTTATTCTGGTCCATCCGAGTTAGTGCATAAAAAAGAATGATGGTTTTCAATGAATCAGCAAAGAGACAATGAATCAAGTGAGAGAAAGCAGAGTGAGCTATGGCAAAGAGAAAAGAGGCTTTTAAAGGGAAATAGACGACTGTTACAACTGGCCCTTTTTGTTCTAGACAGGGGGTTTTGATGGATTGTCACTAGTAGAGGGGCCCCCGCCCCGGTCTACAGTCAGCGCCGAGTTCAGGCGGGGCACTGAGTGCAAGTGTGTGTGTGACACATAGGGGAGTGACCACACTCACACACTCTCCCAATTGGTAAGACGGAGCATGAGTCAGCACGCCCCTGCTACAGTAGTACACTTGAATACAGGGAGAAGGCAGACCCCTCTGTGGCCCCTCTCCTCTGCCCTCCCTCTCTCCTCCTCCCCTTCAGCCCGCCTAGTGCAGCGCTCAGACTCCGTCAGGCCCTAAATAAGCCCCATGCTCTAAATTGTTGAAGTTGTAAAATCTCAAAGTACTGGAGCCTGTATTTGCAAAAGTGACTTAATATGAAAGTAAATAAAAACAAAGTTTGACAAGCTGTTGGTGGTCCTAGGATTAAGTCACAGAGGGCTTAAAGCTCTAAAAGGAGGATTAGATAAAGAGGAGAAGGGACAACAGTAGAGTGAGAGAGTGAAAGAGGCAGGAGTGAGGGGCCACATTCCTGCTTTGGCGCGCAGATGTGAGGCCCCTGTACTTACAGTTGGGACCTCTTTCAGGGGTGATGAGCCGCTTGGCCTTTTGGGCCTCCAAGTAGTCTCTGAAGGGCTTCTGCAGTGCCGCACCCAGCAGTGGAACAGCTCTATGTCCAACAACACAAGAGAGAAGAGAGGGAGAGGAAAAGGAGGGAAAGAGGGAGGGAAGGAAGGGGAGATGCGGGTGGGGGGTACAAATCACGTCACATCATTGTTACTTACCAGCCCAAGGGCAGCAACAAAGAGAGGCATGCTGTCCTATCTCCTGTACAGTGTTGGCCTCTCGCTTCCTCTCCGAGAACAGAGAAAGACGGAGAGATCAACGGGTGCATCCCCCCACACACACTCATAGGAAAGAGAAAAAAGTACAAAATGTGCCCCAGCTTCAGCAAAACCAGAGAGTTTTCACCAAAAAGGCAAGGGACTAAAGAGTAGAGAAGGAGAAAAAGCAGAAATGCGTGGTGTGCTGCTGGTGCGTCTGTGGTGGCAGCAGTATTGAGTGCGCTCTGCTCCTCTCACTCAGTCTGCCGTACACACACGCTCAGCCCCCTCTCTCCCTCTCTCTCTCTCACACACACGCACATCGGTGAACCCGTTCAACTCCCCTGCAGTGCCTCCTCTGCCGCTGCAGCGAGGAGAAATGAATGACTTCTCAGAACTCTCACATTTATCACAGGCGGTTCCTGTAAGAACTGGTTTCAGCCAATTAATGAGGAAGTGAGTCGTACCCGAGCTGTGTCATCACTGGCTGAGATCTGGAGGGGATGGCCCAAGGGGGAGGGCACTCTTGTAAGACGGCCCATATTAGGAAACCCTTTACAAGATTTAGCCACCAACTACAACGTACTACCGATCACCCTCCACTCCCTCACAAAAAAAAAAAAAAAAAAAAAAAAGACTTAGCAGAGAATGCCCTAGAAAAGTGGTTGCCCATCCCAAAGCTCAACTTAATCACCAAACAAATGGATACTGTATTAAAGACCTTCACCTACTCTCCTTTGTCCCAACACAAAGTCAAATTCACTTGCTATCCTCTCATTTCAAAGCACTCATCATGTTTACCTGTTTTTCCCCCGAGTTTGGGAGTTAAACCTCGAAGCTCGGACACATCAAAAGATTTTTTTTTCCGTTCCGCTTTGTGTGGGCAGGCATGGCACATACAGTTAATTTTATGGCAGATAACTTTCTCTTTAGGAGGGAACTCATTTCCGTTCTTCCCTCCTACAAGCCCGCGATTACACCTATGTTGTGTTGTGAAATGGTTCAATTTACACCACCAGTGAAGCCCTTCAGTAATGATTAACTTGGTAGCAGGTAATGGATACACATGAATGAGGATAAAGCATGTAGGAAGTGAGAGCTGTCATTTACGAAAAAGATTTAGGGGGGAAAAAACAGTCAAAAATCAAGACGTAGTTTTTGAGAGGGAAACTGAAATGTCCTGTACTCCCATCCCCCATTTTAGAAACTCCAAACTTCTTTTTTAATTTTTTATATCAGGTAGTTGAATGATTTAGAAATAGAGATCTTGACCAACAAAAGTTACGTTAAGTTTAAATATGTTAAATAGTTTAGTGGGTAAAAGTAAACATGCAGGGTAAGAACAAAGAAAGCGTTTTCAGAAATGGCGGGCGAATCATCTCCTACACGATGAGCAACACTGAGTCATGAGCCTGGGCAAATCCACTAACAAAGAGACTCAAAGCACCCGTCTAAAACACATTTTAAAGTCTCACGCTCAGGAGCAACTCTGCACCTTTATGTTGAAAATGATCGTCTTTAGGCTGTTTGGAGTGTAATTTTTGATCCTTTCATCATGTTGAGGAAGTGAGAGCTTGGAAATTACTTGTTGTAAGTCTTTGTTCATAATTTGCCATGAAGTAGAGGGAAAATGTACTGTAAGTAGCAAAGATTAAGTTTATTTGCTGTGCATGCGAACATTTCATTTATGTTCCTGTAGAATACAGTTTGTTCATGTTCAGTAAAGGTTCAAAAGAGAAGCGAGTGTTTTAAATCTTTCCAAGATTAGTGGGCATTAAACTTAAATGGTGCTGTAAATCTGTTACTATGTAGATTTGAGCAAAAATGTGCTGAGGCTAAAAAACAATAGAAAATGGAAAAAATCACTTAGAGAAACTTGGAAATTTTATATGAACAAAACAAATTTTGTTTGAGAAGAAGCCAATTGATTGCTTACTGTAAAATTATTACAAAAAATATAGAAATATGTTAAACTTTTAAACATTAAAGTGTAAAATGTCGTTGCTAAACAAAATATATATTTCTATATACACAATCCCCTCCTGTGCGAGAGGCTGGGAGCAAATGAAGACATTTAAAACAAGGCATTGTTCATAATGTGTATGAAAAATGCATGAAGGTCAAAGCAATAATGCTAACGTCTTACCAAGCTATTTTTACTGCCATAAAACTCTGCATGCGTGAATCCTATCAAACTTTATAACTGTAGTTGCCCAATTGATGAAATTACTTCCAGAAGCTGCTGCAGGAGCTTCTGGGCACTCCCTGTGATAATCACTTTTTATGGAAAGACGTACAATGTACAGGTCAGATGTTACACTTGATACAGGGATATGGCTGCTATGTGCTGTAGGTTTCCCAAAGAAGAAGCTACTCAGAAAAGTTCAAACTACAAGGCAATGTATAAAATCATTCATTCTATAAATTACAAGCTTTTAGTCACATATGAAAAATAAAATCAAACTGAGGTTCTGCTATAGAAATGACGATACAAAACCTAACAATCAAACTGCAGCTCCTGGAAACAATGTCTGTCGATCGGTCCACAGCTACAAACTAAAAATATAATTTACAGTTTTTGTGAGACAATGCTTTGTTTCTACTTTAAGCTGGCAAAAGACCTTTTTTATTATATTGAATAAGTGCATTACATATTTAGTCTTAGGTATTGTTGAGAAACCAAAAACAATTGTTTAGAAATGAGTAAAAATTATGAGTAAAAATAAAACACTAATTCCTTTAACAGAAAATGCAACATATATATATATTATTACAAAATGTGAAAATCAAAATTATTTGCCAAAAGCCACTCAAATGTAAATTTATACTTAACTTATTGTTACACAGTTTAAAAACACACTGTATCTGTAAGCTCTCGTTACACTGGCATGTGTGTTTTTCATTTAATTTTTTTGTTAATTTCCCTTTTAAAAAAAACAAACATATTATATCTTATTTGTATGTATTTAGCCCATGACACCATAAATGATAAAATAACTTAAAGGTAACTTAAGGATTTAAAGTTGAATAGGTACGGTATGTCAAAGTAGAAGTGCTGGGGAAAGCCCCATGTGTTAAGTTTCCTGTTGCTCATATAAAAGGCTACATTTGTGAGAACCATCAAATTTCTTAATCTATAATGACCTATAATTTCCTGTTGTAATACTGAGCGTGGGGCTAGTTTTCTATTTATTGTGTGAAAACCTAAATTCCAGAGGCCATGTGTCAAACGTAACCTCTGCCCTTTGAGAAACCGCACCTCTGAAGACACACTTGTTCAAAAAATGCAAATCTCTTGTTCTTTTTGCTAATGAAATCCTAAAAGCTCACGCACACGTGCCCTGACGTCCGGGGCACTGGAGATAGAGAACAAGGGCTCACATGACAACCAAATACTGGCCAGATCCAACTCGTTACGACACCATCACAACAGCTTGGGCAATCGGTGTGTTACCCAACGCGCCGTTACAGTTCACACTGAGCACAACAGAGCTGCCACACTCTGAGTACCTGACAGCCACTATCTCTGTCAATAAAATACATTCATACTTTCATCATGGAAAGGGTAAATCTGCCTCAATGGGCAAATAGGATATTGAGGAATATATGTTTTATTAAAGGAAAATTTCACGTGTGAGAGCTGAAAGGTTATGTCTGTTCCCCTGCATTTCACCCAGGCCTTTCCCCTATGACTTCACCACTAAAGCATGGTCCACTCCTGACGGAGATCCCCGTGTCCAGGGTGTTTATCACTGCGCTGCTTCAGAGCCATCTGTGTCAGCAGCTCGCACACAGACACATGCACTCTCAAGGTGCTGCCAGGAAATCAGGGCCACCAATTACTGCAGTCTATTATTCCCCTCACTTCCCAGACACTACATAAAACAGACCTCCAGCCTGTGAGACCCCCCAGGTCCCAGGTCTATACCCGGACCCTGCACCTCTGCACCTCTGCTGTGGATCTGTGCACTGGTGACCAGTGCAGCCGGGACTGTGATGGACACAGCTCAGATGGTGCCACAGCTAAGCCAGCAGCAGCAGTAGTTGTAGTAATGCTCCTTGTTGTCTCCAAACAGACAACAAGGAGCTGCTGGTGCTGCCCATAACTCACATAAACAGAACACATCTATCCCATGACGTCACTGTCGCTATATTGGCTCAAAGATGAAAACATTGACCGGCGGGACATTGTCTCGCACTTTACTGTGTGGTCTGGAGGGACCAGTCAGACTCAGCTTCAACATGTGGAACAATTAAACAAACACAACCTTTATTGAGAATAAAAACACACATTAAAATATGTAATAAATATTAGTAATATTTCCAAATATTCTGCCATGTCTATATCTGTATTGTCGTTACTACCGATGCACAGTGTGTAAAACGCAGCTCAACAGCGTGTGGTTCTGACAACCACAGAGGTTACTACTACCTGTGAAAAGCCACATCTTCCGATTGAGCACAACTCTGTTTTCAGAGGCTGAAATCTAAATGATATATTACAGTAGACAAATGACGAAATATCTAACAATACATAACAACAGAAAAGTACACAAAACTATCCCATAAGTAAATATACAGTAAGCTGTGAACAATAATAATCATTGGTGTAAGCCTTGACATTAAGCTATAAATGTCCAGAGTCTCGTATGTGTTTTACGGCTGTTGTGGCACAGTCTACGTGTTTAGATGTGGTTGGGGTCGGTTGTTGCAGGGTGGGGGTCCGGGTGGCTGGGTGACTCAGCTCCGTCTAGAATGAGTCTCCAACAATACTCAGACAGACACAGTCACACATTCATGACAACTGCTGAAAGAACATGCAAGTGAGGAAAGTACAGTGGATTATCGTGCTGAATAAGGCCCTCTGGTCAACACACGTTCTGCTGGCCCAGAAGTGAATCAGTGGTGCTTATTCAGGAACAGAGGCGTCAGTTGCCGTCCTAGTGAATAGGCGACTTCATGAGCTCGGACTAATAGTTTGGTGAGTAAGCAGCATTTGTTCAATGGCACAAAGTGAGACTAAGGACAAGACAAATGAATCAGGGATGAATAAGTCCTCGGAGGCACATATGAAACCGTATCTGCACACACATCCAGCCACTCCCTCTTTATCATCTACACTTTCACACATTCAACAAAAAACTCACTCTTCAGATTTAGTAAATACAACAATTACCCTTGTACAGGTTTAGGGTGTTCAGATCTTTGTTCTCGGAGTCAAACTGCATTACCGAGGTAATCATAGGAGGAACAGGCGTCCTGCTGAGCCTGGCATTAAACTTAACAACTGTGTATTAAAAGCAGTGACCTGCCGCTCCATCCCACACTCCCAGAGCCTCGCCTTCTTTTATCACAGTGAGAAAAAGTAGGTTTGTGGCCAGAAATATAAGGCTTACAGTTCTAAGTCAATTTACTCATATTTTGTCATTTCTCGAGAATAAGAGAAACATATATACATCACTTACACACAGAATCATCATTTCCCCCATTAGAGGAATACGCATGGAAGCAGGTTACCATAGTCAAGTATCTCTTGACTCTTTTTATCTTTTTATGGCTATGAATGCAAATGTAAAACTTTGACTACATTATACAGCAACTACGTATCTGATCAAATGGTTTTACTGCCTCTCTTCTTTACATTTAAAGAAAAGGAGGCAACAAATCAAGCAGTTGTTTTCAAGTAAAAGATACATTTAAGATAAATTAGCTGTAGTGGCGATGTGCCTCCCTCTGTCTGAACTGCCTGCCTGCTGTGAACTCTCCATACAAACCTGCCAGTGCAGCAGACAGTCATCTGCATGTCCTTTGTGCTGGTAATGAACCCTGCGCCAGAGATGGACCTGCATTGGAATGGGTGCATTCTCATGGAGACGTGCCTGTTGCTCCAAAGGCCCAGCTCCTGGCTCTTTCTCGCTGCATCTCAAAAGGGGTCTCCCTGAGACCCTGACACCGACAGAGCCTCCTCGGATGCATGACACTGATGGACAATCCTCCTTATCCATTATTGATTCTTAGAAAAATGTGAACAATAATAAAAATGGAATGCAGGATAAGAAAACATGTTTGCTCGTTTCACACTTTCTCACTGAATTGTCCACTCCAAGGCCTTTACAGAGTTAAAATGACCAAAGATTAGGTGTAAACACAGGAGACTTGGACAGATAGTGAATCACAAGTCCCTCAAGCCATTACCCAAATGTCCTCTTCACGGTTTCTCTTAACTGTCCATGCTGTAGTATACGGCAGATGAGAAATGTGCGCAAACAGACTGTCTTGGCAATTTAGCTCAAACAAAGCAGATCAAAAGAGGGGAATGGGGCCCCATTTTTGGGCCCCACACACACATTTGACCAAACACAGGAAAAAAAAGGCCCTTTTCCATTATCTACAGTGTCTCCAGCTCACGGCCCCAAAATGTCGGCGCAGAGAAAGGAAGGAATGAAACAGTAGCATACCTCAACATACTTGTGAAATGTGTGTAATACTCTGGAACTAAACTTTTAACACATGTGACGTAACCGACACAGATCTCGATCAAGCGGCTTCTAGGTGTAATCTCGATGAAGTTACTGACGTCAACAAAGCCAAATCGATCGACCAGCCACTCCTAAATGTCTCTGTTTATCAGTGTTTTATTGAGACATTTAGCCAGTTCAAAGTTAAAAATATCTTTATTATCATCCTTTTAATACTGAGAGTAAGCTGAAAAAACTCCAAACAAGTGGAAAACATAAGCCACTCTGCTTCAGATAAAAATAGATCTGCTGGTGTGAGCAAAAAAAAAGCACTAAGGCTGAACAATACTGGAAAAAAAACATCTTGAGTAGAATCGTTTCTGCTATTGTCAGTAGATTTGAGATTTATGTTGATTTCCATTTATAAATTAATCCAATAAATCATATTTAGAGACGAATTGCTCCATGTATTTCAGACCATGATTGCAGAGGGTTGGCACCTTAGGTAGAAGAAGAATAAAACCCCAGTGAGACACAAGCACACAGAGAATTACTGTCTAAATCAGTGTGTCCCAACCAGGGGTGCGGGGAGCATTAAGCAGGGGGTACTTGGAATTACTTCAAATTTAATAAAAGATGGTGAAACATTGTAGTTAATTTCAAAATGACTTTCAAAAATGTCTGTAAAAGGTTTGAACATGAGAGTATTTTAAACAATCTACTAGTCACTAATAACTCACTTTGTAGGAAAAACAAAGATTGGGAACCACTGATCAAAATAACCGTAGATTTTGATAGAAACCATTCAATATTTTAATTCCTCATTTAAATTCACCTGATTTTTTGAAGTAACGAAATTCATTTGGTCCCCCTCATAAACTCAGACATTAGAGGGAAAAACACTGTACATTAAGTAAGCATTTGGATCAATTTGATGAACTTACAGGCTGGTTTTCTATCATTTCTGTGACAATAATCCTGAGAGCGACGCAAGTGCAAGTTGAGAAATATGCCAATAAACTCATCCCTGTGAAGCACTGGCAAGGCAAGGCATGTTTATTTATACGAAGCATTTCACACACAAGGTAACTCAATGGGGAACGGAGTGCTACAAATATCTTAGGAAAGAATCTAGACAGCAACCAATATTATAACTTAGTGGCTTCCTTTTTTCATTGTTTGTAAGTGCCTTTATACAGGGCCTTTAAATGCAAATAATCTGGCCGCCCTAAGAAGTGGCTGATAAAAACATAAAACATAATAGTACTATGATATAAAGATACACACACGGAAAATGAACTACTCATCCTCCAACAATTAAACGAAGCTTCTATGGAAACATAAGCCTGGCCATAAAAAAACACTTGACCTAAATAGTGAGTATGTAAAATTCTAATGAAATATCAGCTGCATGAGTCATATGGATGACTGTGCAGAGGAGCACGCATCGATTGCCACATTAACCTTTGTGTGTTGCAAAACTCATATTTCCTCCATGATGTATGTGCAGGACACTCCCTGTTTACAAATGACACGTGTAAATAACAGGACTAAAAGTACCAAAAAAAAGTACTGTCAGCTCAAACAAAGAAAACACAATAGAGAAACCTGTTGAGAGCTGGAGTGAAGTGTGCCATGTGTGGATCTGTGTCAGTAAAGTCACCTGACCGACCGGAACAGGAAGTGACTAGCGTAGTGTTGTATTATGTCATGTGAGAGTGAAATCATTGTTGCCAAAGTCCAACTGTTACTATCAGTAAAAGCACTAAAGCGCCGGTGTCACCGTGCCACTGGCAACCCAGAGATACGGGGAGACGATAACGGCTCCAAAATAAAGCGCTCTCCACATTCAAATCACATTAAAACTTTTCGAAAATGAGCTTGAGGATTTGTGGAACAAGTGAGCGCAAAGTGTCAGACGCGGATGATTCAGATCTGTCCCCGTTTAAGCTGAAAAAGCAATCTCTGATGATAAAGAGCGAAAGGAGGAGAATGAGTAAAAGCAGGGGCCCCAGTCAGGAAGGAAGCGACGGTTACAAAGTTGTAAAGACTGAAACTTCCTTGTGAGAGAAAAGTCATTCAGAGTCAGAGTGAAACCTGTCAATAACCAATGATGTGTCCCTTCTGCGGCTCAGTGAACTGTGAATGGAAGACGCGGGCTTTTCACCACGCTGCCCCGGGCTCTCACACACACACACACACACACACACACACGTACACACACACACACACACACACACACACACACACCCACACAACAGAGAAATAATGAAGAAATCACAAATGTCTCCAAACGACGTGAATCATTGAAAGACCAAATTCAACTCGAGAACGTGTGTGCAATATAATGTGTGTCATAGTTGTATAGGTGTGTTAGGTACTTTCAAAACGCTGTCTCTTACAAAAGCAGGCAGCAGCACCCACGTCAAGGTCAAACTCTCCGCTACATTATCTCACTACGATTTGTAGCTGGATGTAAACTTGTGTCTCAAAGACGTCGCCGCCGCCGCTCAGGGATCAACAACCTTTTACCAGAACAAGCTAACATTTGCAGATGCTTCAGCAAACAAACAAACAAATGCAGCTCTTGTAAAAGGAGAACAACCATATCTGCCGGAGTCTGAGGTGTATCGCACGAGACAAAAAAAAACAAAAAAACAAACTAGGTTCAAGAGCAAAGACACTAGTTCATCTTGTCCTGCGAAACAGCCAAAACATGTCCATGCCCATAGACGCAGAGCGGAAAAATCCACGCCATTAATCACCTTTCTGGGCCATTACCTCAGAGTGAGGAGCTTAGAGAAGAAACAGAACTACCAAAAAACAAAAATGCAACACAAACTCATGATAATTAACGGCATTTTTGTTGCTCAAGACACTACAAAGGCAATAAAAGAGTCTATAAATCAGCCTCTGCAGTGGAGAGTTTCCAGACCACGTTTGAATATTATTATTTTGTTGTCACAGATTGATACTAAGACCATACACTATCCTATCTCTTTTCAATTAGTAAAATATCTGCTATGATGATCCTTTATTAATAACAGAAATATAAAACACCAGTGACACAAGGCCCGACCCTTCCCGTTGCTCTCGTCATAGTTTTGCTGATTCATAAGAGTTAAGCTCATTTTCACTGATACAGAGAGGTGCATAAACTTGAGTGTATATTGTATAAGAATAAAAAAAGCAGTTTGTGTGAGTAAGAGTGAGGTGCACCAGGACATATTTTTGGTGTATCAGTGTAGGAATGCCCCAAAGCATCTGACAACAGGGTTCACTGCCAAAAAATCCCCGATCTTTGCCATTTTCTATTTCAATTCATCTTCCAAGCAAACGTGTTGGCACTGAGTGACTGTGATGTGAATGTTATGAATGCTGGTGAGTGTTTTCGATCCTTTCCTGAAGTGGGACTGGTTTAAAGACGCAAGTAAAATAACAATTGATCATTTTTCTGTATTTTTGAAACCTATCCTGGATATATATATTTGCTATACTGCAAAAAAGTAACAATTGAATTTGAATTTGTCCCTGATTTGAGTAATTCCTTTTAAGAAATCAGTCCACGGAGCTAGTTTTGTTTTACACTTAACCTCATAACCGGCAGGCCTCACCCAGATTTAAAAGCTTCTTGACTGGGGAGCTTACAGCCATGAGTGTAGTCTCATTTGAAAGCTAAGACCAACAAAACTGATCTCAACGGATCATTTTCATTGCATTGTTGCTGTGTTGTTGTTTTTTCCCCTTTTTTTTCATAATTTTGACACTTTTTCTATCGCTTTTTGTAGCTTTTATGTTGCATCTTTGTCACGTTTTTTCCATCACTTTTTTATCACTTTTTTGTTGCATCTTTGTCACATTTTTGCCACTTTTTACATCGCTTTGTCATTTTTTTTTTTGCTTTTTAGTCACTTTTTCTTTCTTCATTTTCATCTAATTTTTGTTGCTATTTTGGTGCTTTTTTCGAGAAGCTTTCATATTTGGGTAACGACAACTTGGAGAAAATGTGCTTGGTTGAGGTGAGGGTTAAGAGGTTAAATAAAGAAAAAAGAAAATCGCACTCAAAATTAGATAAACATTTCTAATGTGCCTGAAGATGGTTGTAGACCTTTTTTTCTTAATCTTAGAGTAAAAAAAACAATCCCATGGACAGATTTCTTGAAATTAATGACTCAAATCAAGCACAAATGAACCTATCTCAAGATGACTTTTTGCAGTGGATCACCTGGCACGTGGCCTCTTTTCTTTTTTAGACTTATGCCACTTGTGCTTTACCCATAAATTGAATGTAGCGATACAATAAATGCATAGTCCTTCCTGGCACAGCTTCAGTGCGCAGCTTGGTACTCACCTGACGACAGTGCATCAGCCCTTCTTCCCCGTGGGCCGGTTTGGAGGTGACCATGTTTTTCTGTAACAAGAGCAACATGGTCAGTGACTTACACATGAGCTCAGTGAAAGCATAAAGTTTTGATCAGTAATTCCAAACCTCCCACGAACACACACACACACACCCTCCACATCACGAAGCCCAAAGCCAAAAAACCTCAGACTCTTGGTGCCGACAGACAGTGAGTCGAGAGGCAGCCGTGGAGCTAATTTTGTGTCACACAGGCCAAGAATGATGTTAAATTAAAAGTCTGAGCCCTGCAACAACAAAGCGCAGCCATGTCAGCAGATCCTACCGGCTTTGTCAGAACAGGCAGTTTTGAGGGGGGAAAAGAGTGGGGATGAAAGGAGATGTGTCACTGCTCCAGAGGGGGGTCTGGCTGCTGGCTCCTGTCCGGCCTGATTCCTGCTTAGTCACCGGGCCGGAGGAGACGCACGCTCAAGTCCAGACCAGTGTCCCTCCTGTAAGAAGGTAGGAACATGCTGGCACCAGTCAACTACCTGGATCAACTCATGTGCTTGTGGAGTTCAGAGAATTTTCACACTTATTTTAATCATTATTTTCATTTCACTGGAGCCATTTGACCAAAAACTCTATGAATCGCTTTGCTGATGAAGACAATTCTGCAGTGACTGAGCTGCAATAACACACAAGTAGAATAATTTGGACATTTTCGCAGTCACGCTATAAAACAACACATGAATAAGCAGAGGTACGACTTCCTCCACCCACTGTACATCAACCAGAACAATTACAGCTGGACTAATTGAACCGAAAATATGTTTTTCTGGTTCAAGGGACTGACACAAAGGGAGCAGTACACAACTGTGTATCAATATTAGAAATACCATAGTGTAATTTCAAGTGACAGGCAGGGAGCCGTAACAAAGGGCGCTTCGAGGAGAGTTTATGTAACTCGTCAAGTAGGTCACACTGTTGTCTTTCAAACATTAAAATGCTACCGTTACTGACCAACACATGCGACATTACAGACCTAATAATGATGCTTGTCTCGGGATGATGAATTGATCGTAATCAAATCAGAATCACTGCAATTAAAATATCTGACTGCAATTAGTTACACAGCACAATATCCTTAACAAAGAAGAAAAAACCCTCTCCTAATGGGGTCTTTTGTGGATGAAACCTGCTAAACCTGTAGCCTAGATCTCTCCAAACATGGTCTGAAATGCTGTGATTTTTGCATTTGTCTCAGCAGTTCATATTTTAATGCACCTGGACATGTTTAAACACACATTTCACACTGAATATCGCAATACTTTCAACTGCAACAAGGCAATTTTCCCGCCGCTCATCTCTGATTAACGCAAACGGTTTATCTTGATCTAGCATCTTTAGACAATTCTGCGCGGATGCTGACGATGTCTGCTGGGAAAGGAGGGTGACACAGTCTTGAGTCAATCATTTGGGTTTACTGATACTGATGAGAACTGCGACGCACTCACGGGGCAGGCCTGAAAGAAGGAAGCATTCACTTCTCCATTCTGCTCAGGCTGACCTCTCAGAATCAGCTCATAAAAGGAACAAGTGCTTAATTTCGAGCAGTTGTGGAGTATCAAAGGGTGACTGTAAGAGCGCCGCTGATTGAATATAAATTGTATTCTAACTTTAGGGAGCACATTTGGCCTATCAAAGCCCTCTTCTTCTGACACACCTCCCATTTCTTTGTCCTCAGCAAAACGCACACGTCCCTGAGAGGCACCGACATTTATTTCCATGACATCACCATCATTCTCCAGTGACCCGCGGCCCCGCAAGCCTTTCAGCCCGGGCACAATCCGAGCCGATGTGTGTGAATAAAAAAAACACACGCTTTTCCTCTGAGACCGAACACACCTGAAGACCAGGTACAGAGCAGGATCCAAAAAACAGCAGCTGTGCTCTGTCACAGACGAGGCGTCCACACCCCCCTTTATCAGCGCCCCATTGGTACATTAACGTGCCCGCATGCATTATTTAAAACCTTTCCCCAGTTTCTACATGAACAGTCAATCCGAGCTCGGACCAATTAAAACCAGGGCGTTAAATAAATGAGAAGAGGGCACATGTGGACACACTGGAAATCTGGGTGAAGCGTTTCTTTTGGGAAGAAGGACACACCTCGCAGGGGGCCCATGGGACCCCTGAGTGTAATCCGCTCCGGTGTTTGTGCGATGGGGCCCCTCCTATTGCCCCCCCCATCTCTCTCTTTTTTGTGTCATTCTTTCTCACCACCCACAGACAAAGTTTTATGAAAAATCACCTCCCATTGCACCTCTTCTCACATGGACAATGCTGTTCAACACTGGTAATATGTTCTAGCGCCTTCTGTGGATGTTGCAATTTAAGGAACGATTTACTGCAACAAATTACAGAGACACATCATTTTTCATCATTTCTGTCGACTATAGGGCAGTTTCATTTCATTGAGCCTCATCGTAACATACTGTTAAGCTCCCTGACTGCTCTTACACTCATACAATGCACTCTGCCGTACTTTGACAGTGTACTTAAGGTGCACTGTAACTCCTGCAGCTGCTGACACAAAATGGTTGACTCCCCTCTTCTTTGGCAGCACAAAATGGCCTCCCTAATCCCATCTGGGAACAGTAGAGTGCAGAGATGCTTGTACAGTACACCAGCCGTTTTTTTAGACTGACCTGCACAGTGGTATATTCGATCTTTACATAGATCTATTTCAACAAATTAAATGCACCGTTAATGAAAATCTATTTAATCTCTCAAATACAGATTCCACAGATTCTGGCAGAGACATATTCACACTTTTTCCTCCTTTTTATAGAAGCAAAAAATTAAAGTGAATTACTTCTGTCTTGGCCTAAAACATAGATATTTGATATTTTTGTCATTTTTTCAGCTTACTTACTTTTGGACAGTTCAAGCAATTTGAAAAAGAAAACAAAAACCTTCTTCACTAAAGAATGGCTGTAAATATTTCAACCACAAACTCTAATCAAACATTACACAGACAGTAAATGAGGCCAGTAAAAATATAACTAAATACTAAATAAATTGTGTATTCCTCTGTGATTGAATAATCTGCACGCTCTGCTGCATTTGGGTCATATCTATCACCTGCTTTTACGTATAAGACTTTTGTACATTGTTTTACTCTGTATTTTAAACAGGCTTTATTTTAAATGTAGATTTTACCACATCCTTGTGTCTGTTGCAAATACTTACAAAGAGACAGAATTAAACGCCCTTTTTCAAAGTTTCTTCCAGTCGTCAAACTTGTGCGATTCCTGCAAAGAAAGAAGAGGGAAAAGATGAGACTATTTGATTTACTCACATCTGTCGGTTTATTTTATAATTTATGAATAACGATAGTTCACACTGAGTCAGCAGTGGCAGCAGCAGCAGCAATAAAACAGGAAATACACAAAGAATTATACAATAATTACATTGTGAAAAAGTAACTTTCATTCTTCAATTAATTACATCTTTTAAATTTGAAACAAAAAATATTTGGACATAATTAATAAGATGTTAAAGGGGATCAGGAAATATCATTTGAAAAGCATGAAAAAGCTTGAGTTTGCAGACAGATTTTTGCATCTATCTCCTGAAGTAGCAGAGCGGAAAAAACTATCAAAATAGTTAGATAAAAATATAAATCTGATGTAAATAATGTCCACTTTAATATTCTTTGTTTTGCAACAGAGTTTCAGGCAGAGTCTCTGCTCAGGCCTTGATCTGCTCTCAGACTTCTCAAGTTATTTACACAATTAAACACAGTCTGAATTCGTTTCAAACTTTAATAATAGCTACATTTACTTTGTTCTCAAACGAAAAAAATGCTTTTTGTGAGTGTGTAATGCTCTGACGGTTTGTAATTAAATCTAAAAGAGTTGCTGCAACAGTTTGTTCTCTGCTCTCAGAGCCTCGGCTGCACCACTTCACAACTGACACAAATGTTAGGAATTTAAATAAAACTGATTTTTCTTATTTCTCGTGAGTTGTTAAAGAGTGCAGATTGTTGTCACCACAAAATGTATATATTTATTAAAATATATTGCAGATTTTCTTCCCAATTTTTCGTAAGTGCTGTCAATTATTTGTCTATTTTCTATTTAAAAAGGGCACAGAAAAATAGTCAGAGCTTATTAATCTGATTAAAATGTATTGAAAAAAATATATTTTAGGAATATAATTCACTTTTTTTTTGTTTTCTAATTGTAAATTACCTAAATGGCAGATTGTCATCACAGCTGAATTAAAAACCTGCTGTACTATATACTTCACATATCAGCTTATATATAAACTTTAAAAAAAACATTTATTTTTAGGCAGCTTTGATTAGTGCCATATTATACTTTTCTTGTCAAAACAAAGAAAACATTTTGTTCACCCTGTGACTCACAAATTCTTATTTTTTTGGCCGGTCTGACCTCGTCTTCCTGACAGCCACACAAAAGACCCTTTGCACCAAAATGACACAGATTTTTTCCTGAACACTTTCTGGAAACACAAGCCCTAATCTCTATGGACTTTACTGAAAACTGCTTCTGGGAACAGACTGAGCGCCAAGGACTTTTCACCCTTAAAGACACAATAGACAAAATGTACTTTCAGCAAAGAAGCAGAACATGTGTTCCTGCTCAATTTACTACATTAAATTATAATATAATTATTATTCATGATTGAAATGGCCACAATAAATTAAAAACAGTAAGAATTTAGAAGTACACATTTAAAAAAGGTTTTGTGACCGACTGACGGAGCTGACAATACCTTTGTATTTTTAAACCTGGAGATTTGCAAATAAATATTTGTTTTCTTAGTAATTGGTTTTCAAATGTATAGAAATTAACTTTTTACTCCAAATTTACAATTTTATTCACACAATTTCAAGTGGATTTTGATTTACATTTTGTTCAGCAAAAACATTTTTCTTTTATCCATCTTAATAAACAACTTGAGTTTACATTTCTCTGAGGTTACAGTTAAATTTAGCAGCTGCTAATTACAGACATCTAAAGACAGACTTTTGTTTCCAGCCAGGCAAATATATAAATGTGTGCAAACACTGAACACAACTCTTTTAGTGCATTACCAATTATATTTCAGATTAAATCATGTTTTAAAAAGGTTTTTGTGATTTCTTTTCTTCACAAACCGTGATTTTTTTCGGGGTGTGAAATAGTATTTGACGAGGAAAAAAAAAATCATGGGTAAAAAGGGGATTCTGCAACGATATAAAGACTTTGCATAAAGATGAATTTGAGGATCCAAAGTAGGGCCTTCTGTGAGCCCGAAACACTGAGGTGCTGAGGGGAGGGCTGATACTCGATCTGACCTAATATGGTCAATAGAACGAGTACAGTGAGGTACATTCTTCGCAGTGCTGCCCAGCAGCCAGGAAATTTGAGAGACAAGGGAGGGGACCTAATAAGGTCATGGTGGGGGGAGCAAATGGACCACAAATCTCATTGGTTTACAGTTTGAATTTGTCTTTCTACCAGTAACCAATCGTGTGGCGCTTCTCATTGGGTAAGTTGAAGAGTTTTAATTGGTCGTCCTGAGCGTGCACATGCAGATGTGAGCGAGTGCATGTGTGTCCTGCTCAGCTGGTGGGACAGAGGAAGGGAAGGAATGCTTATGGTTAGTTTACAGCTGAACCACCGAGTGCTGTCTGGGATGGGAACACCTGACAAAGCCAATGCCACAAAAACCATGTGTGTCTGAGGCAGATGTGCTCCTAGTTCACTGTGTGACATGAGGACATTAGCGCTGCTGACATTAGAGACGCTTGGAGCCGTGTCATATCGCCGCAGCATGAGCTCTGGCCCCGGAGGAGGAGAGGGGAGGCGCTTTGTGAGTGAACGAGTGACACTGATTTACTGCACTTGAACTACTCTCAGGCTCTCCCTTTCTTGTGCCTTTCTGGATCAGAGAAGATGACTGGGGTTCAGACATCCAGACTCTGTTGTTGGCGGCTTATGGAAAATCACCATCTACGCCGGGCACCTCGCCAAGGCTGCCAGCTGCTCCCCACCACGCCGCACCACCCCCCTCACTACCGGCCTGTAGGGCTGGGCTTAGGAGCAATTACATTTGGGAAGATCTTGTCAAGGGTGCAGCGTCATTAAAGCCATGGAGGCTTTGGTATTGGGTTTGGCTGCTTGACACAATTGGTTTACTCAGCAGTCTACACTTCTACCACATGAAATGACCTCAGAGGGAGCAGTAGTTCCATTTGAGCACACAGGTGGTTGAAATGATCACGTCATCACCTGGTTTACATTTGAATAAGACACACTTATGAGTGTCTTGTTTATGCAAAACACTTAACGCTTGGGGAAGTTGTCAGTCGATGCACAATGTAACTCCTCTTATAACATCACACACGTCATGTATTCACTGTATTGCTTTAAAAACGTTTAAAATGACAAAGATGAATAGTGAAAATGTTTTTAAAAGTTCAAATATTTATTTCACTTTATTAACACAATGTTTTCTGAAGATTTTGATAGTGCTTCGGGGTACAGAGTTCAAACAGACAAAACATGTGCAGGAACAAGGCACTCTGCTACATGTGGAAAATTCAAGTGTCAGACAAGGAAAAATCTATGCATAGCCTATACAAGAGTCAACACCCACGCAGGTTTTTTTTCTCTCTCTCTCTCTCTCCACCTCCCGCTCGCTGCCTTCTCTTTTTTTTTCTCAATGAAACTCTTTCACACAGAGGACACACATCTCCGGAGAAGCTGTGTGCCCCTGCCTCAAAGACGGTTAAAGTTCATCTCATTAACTCCTGACAAGCCCCCGCCCTCCTCACATGTACAGGAAGCGGAGCGATTAGGACGCCCTGACGCAACCGGAGCCACGGACGCCTTTCAAGATGAGGAGGAGGGGTGGGGTGGTGGGGGGTTAAAATGGACATTGATACAAGCACATCCTATTCTGTCCGGACGCACACACAAAACGCACCCCTGAGTCCACGTTGACAAATTCTTTAACAAGCTGTGGTTAAAGGGAAGCTGGTTTTACTCTGAGTCACCCCCCTCCTTTCAAACAGTTTACTGGAAATAAAGAGGGAGGAGAAAGGAGGGGGCATTTTCAGAGAAGTCACGTGACCAAGCCAGGCAAACCACAGCACAGAGAGCCTTTGAGTGCAGTCGGCCAGGGGGAAGGCAGCACACGCCCAGCGCAGATGGCCCTGATTTGAGTTACAGGAGATACGATCCTGGGAGTTGGCAATCATGAATTCACAGCCTGTTAACCCCTTCCGTGCCAGATGATAAAAGACAAGTGAGGAAGTTGATCTATCAAGTTACAGGAAACGCCAGGCTTGATCTATGTGGCATCACCCCAGAAAGCCTCTAAGCTATGAGAGGAGGGCGCTAAAAAAAAAAAAAGTCCATGTACAGGACACCATTGTCTGGGACATGAAAAGCATGACTTCATAATTCTTGAATAGCTCTGTGAATGAATGGACGGTTTAAAAAAAAAAAAAAAGGAAAAAAAAAAGTAGGGTTTGCAGCAGTGTATCACGTGCACATGAGGAAGGAAGTTGGTATGTGTAGGCTGCTGAAAAATACCACTCTGTTGAGGTCAAAAAGTTGGCAACTACGCACTATTAACTGGATTCTGTTAAAATGCTGTGCTACTAAAGGAAGTTGCATTACGGTTAATCAGTGCACAACAAGCCAATATAATCCAGTAACATTTCAAATCCAGGTTGCACTCGCTCTTTTCATTTCAGCGCATGACACGAGCTGATAAATCTCCTGAAAGGTGCTTGGCTCTGAGTCCAAAGGTTGTTGGAAAAAAAAACACCGGATGCTGGAGAATCTCTTCAGGCAAAACAGGGAACCCTGAGAACATCCAAATGATGGTAAAGCCCTGGCCAGAGGAAAATGTTTCCGTGTGCGGAGCTGATGAAAACAACCTGCCTCCAGATGCGCTCCAATCAGACCAACGCATATTTCGCATGAACACCGAGGGAGAGAGAGCGCCGCACACTTTCAACCAGTTATGATAAATGACCCTGACTGACTCACAATAAAACAGACAACTGACAAACAGCCCAGTACAGATGCATCAGCGCAACAGCAGCCCTCGTGGCTTCTCTTTGCTGCTGCGGCGCAAATGTGATGCTCCTTTCCTGCAAGAAGGACAAAGAAACCCTGGTCCACAGAAGAATGCATGAAGCCGAATGCCTCGGTCCATCTCACAGCCGCCTGTCTTCACGTTGCGCATTGCTGAATTCTCAGAGTTTAAGTGGGAAGAGCCGCTGTATCAGCACCAGCAGCGCAGATGATGTAAGCGGTCCACTCTGACTTGAGGTCTGAACACAATAGCTGCTTCTGGTGCCAACCAAACCAGATGTCCACAGCTGTATTAATAGTTGACCGCTGACCAAAGAAATAATACAGTCTTAGGCGGTATATAGAAGCGTTACCGACTTGCCATTTATTTCAAATTACTATGAATTTATGGCCAAAAATATGTGCAACGTTCCAGAACAACGTTGCTATCAGGTGATCTGTCTGTGTTACAGCACAAACATGTAGTTGGATGTTTTAACTCAAACAACACATGCTGTTTGAAAATGATATCCAGTGAAATCATAATTTATCATTATTGTGTGGATGTTGAGTAACTTTTCTGTTGTTCTTTTAAAACTACCCTTGATACATTGTACCTAACTAAATTTAGTACAATGTAATGTGCTTTGTAACAGTCTGTAATAAGTTGTACCTATAGGTTAGATTAGGGCTGGGCGATATATTGATATTTAAGATATATCGATATATTTTTGAATGAGATATGGAATTAGACCATATCATATAGCACACATTGGGATATTTCAAATTCAGATAAGCTTTTAAATTAACAAAAAGAAACACGTAATCTCAAGCTGATTTTTTTTTATTTTTTAAAGTTACTTATTCTTAAACTGAGCAATGTATGTTATCTCTTAATATATAAATGCTGCCCTAGTTTCCTTTCTAGGATATTTTATGTAAGATGTTTTTTTTTTAAATTTATTTAAATGTGCACCTTACGGAGCTTTATACAGTGTTTATGTTTACATTTCATAAAGACTTTTCAATAAAACTGCTTAACATTTCATTTCACAGCTCTCATTTTGCGGAAAAGATATCGGGATATAATCGTATATCGTTGTTCAACCAAAATATATCGGGATATGACTTTTGGCCCATATTGCCCAGCCCTAGGTTAGATACACAATGAAATAATATGTATTTGTCATTCGTAGGTTCATAATGTAATAAGACATAATTCTAACTCTAACCCTAACCTTAAGCCCTGACCCTAAGGGTCTCGTGTCCTATTACATGATGTACTTACAAAGTACTAATACAAGTTATTCCATTGTGTACGTACTACACAGGTACAAGTTATTACAGATTGTTACACAGCACATTACATTGTAGTAAATTTAGTTAAGTACAATGTATCAAGGTACTGTACGATAAAGTGATACCCATTATTATATTAATGCTGGGATACCTGATTTTGACATTTATTTTTGCCACCTCAGAGTTTCAACACAGCAAAACACAGTTGTTGTATTGTCTTCACCTAACGTTTTATTGAGCAATGGATGATAGAAGTCTATTCTAAATTAGGGGAATTTATCTTGGAGTCACCACTCAATGCTGTATATGGGTGTGAAATGTGCATATAATTACATTCTTTTAACAAATTGAATACATAGGAGGGACTGCGAGAGCTACAAACAAGTTTGGGCTAAAACAAACAATGTCACTGGTTGAACAGAAAAAATCAGGTACCCCAGCTTTCAGTTGAATCAAATTGAGTTTGTTTAAGCCACACAGTCATGTCCCCTTCGACCTGACTTTTCTGTAACTTTACAGGGAGCGGGACGTCTCCAGCTCGTCTCCATGGCGATGTCGACTAAAGGCAGCCAAACATGAGCCTCATCTAAATCCATTCCCTACACAAAATAGCATTTTCTGTGTCTCGCTGGTAATTAGGAGCACGTTTTATAATGCTGTATAATCCACAATGTTACGCAGTGTTGCCAGTGTTTAAATGGAGGGTTTTATGCTGACATATTAAATACCTAAAACCATAGGTGGGTAGTGTAGCCAAAATATTTGCTCAAGTAAGAGTAATGTTAATTTTAATCAAGCAGAAGCAGAAAGTAGAGACCCAAATATTTACTCAGGTAAAAGATAAAAGGAATGGATAATATACTAGAACAGTTTTCGTACGTCATCATCGAGCACTGACGTCAGGTTAACTCACTGTGGAATCAGTAACTTTATGTTTTATGTTCCGCTTTACTTATTCATCCAATCACGCAATCCTCCATCCCCATATGTATCCCATTTGCCTCTTCTATTGTGTCCTGTGTCCTCCTCGCTTATAAATATGCACTTTATATCTCATATACCCATCACTTTATACCTGTGTATTACCTATCGCTTAAAGGGACTGTACAGAGTTTAAAAATGTAAAAAGTAAGTATTTCCCTCCCCTTACATGTTCCAGCAATGTCCTAATGTGTAGAATGAGCCCAGACCTGTTCACCACAACTGCCTCTAAAATCTTGCACTGTCACTCAAAAAGGTGTTAATTCGGGTCCGAAGTGCCGTCATGCACGAGCTTAATACAGAAGGTGCAGTTACACGTATGATCTGAGGTGGCAGTAGTGAGTATAAAAATGAACAACGTGCATCTAGCTCCTTTAATATATATTTAAAAAAAAAAGGTAACTTCATGTTTTACTCAAGAAAGAGTACTTAACAAAAAGTACTATGTGATAAAAGAGCACAAGTTACTCCGGTTCTTAGACTTGGAACAGGGTGTTCTACAGATGGCACTAAGTCAAATTTTATGCTTTTTAATGACATTTTAAAGCCTAATTACTATATTCTTAACGCCACAAATAAAAATCTTGGCGTATTTAATTGAATAAGACTTGTAAACATTTAATCAAATGGGAGAGAAGGAAAATGTTGCTGTTTATTCAGGCAACAGCTTTTGTGTTTTGACGAATCTACGCAGTAAAAATAGCTCAACAATGTCATTGGAGTGGATTCTGTCTCTGAGGGAAAAAAAAGAAAGAAATTTAGATTTAATGCCAATACGATTTAATTACTTTTAAGGACTTAACTGTAATAACTTTAAATGTTTAGTAAGTAAACCCTGTGGAATAAACGTAGCCTCTATAGCACACTATAAATTACTGTCAAAGTCCCGATTTAATACAGAACATGTGATAATGTAACACATGAGCGTGTACTGCACATTTCTGGGCAGTGTTTTGACGGTACTTGACCCGTCTGGCCCGAAGCTGCAGCGAGTGGCGTGTTCCCGAGGATGAAGACACTGCCAGATGTGATGAAATGCCTGGCCCGAACCACAGGCATATTCCCACTCTTTCTTCCATTCATAATGAGAGGGTGGAAACTAAATATTTACAAAGAAATGCTTTCCATTGTTGAGACATTAGCCGCTATGACGCAAGGACATTATCTAAGAGGAACGTTTTAAAGATATGCTCGATCTAAATACTCTGAAGTCGTGTATGGGGCGACATTTCTCTAGTATTTTGATAGACTGATACATTTGGAAGAGTTCTGACTACTGTAGATATTAGGGACTGTCACCTGTGTCCAGCAACACCTTTGACTTCTTGAAATCACCGGTGCTTTCGACGGCAACCTGTTTACACAAAGAAAGGGAAACACAGAAAAAAAAACTGTCAAAATATTTCAAATGTTAATTATACAAAAGAGAAGGAAATTGATGCTGATTATTAAACAATAAGGCACACATAAAACATTTAGGTCAGCAGAGGTGAAAAACCAGATGCCACTTCTAAACGGCATATCAAAATTCTTCACGGTTAAGTGCTACACTACAAAACCACTTTGGACATGTGGAATGCAGAGGTTCTGGAAAATTTAGGAAGTGCTAACAACCTCAGGGGGGTCTCGCAGAACCAACATATCAATATCCGAGAACCTAAAGGCGGTAGCTGTAAAGTGCCGAAACATGTGCGACGGAGGGGAGGCTTAACGGGGAAAAAAGCGGAAATGATTCGGAGGAAGATAAATCCTGGTTTCTCGGCCGGTTCAACGGGTTCATGCAGTCTAAGCGTGAGGACGGGAGAGTGTGGGGAGACCGGGAGGTTTCCTTTAGACCTGTGCTTCTCAAACTGGGCATCATTTACCACTGGTGCTTCTTTAGAGTCAGCTGCATTTTTTGACTTTATTCCTTTAAGTTTGGGATAATAATTTATGCTTCAGTAAAGAGTTTCCCAGCAAGGGGTACGGGAACCTCAGAGATTGGGCGAGCACTTAGCAGGGAGTGATTGGAATTAATTTAGATCTAAGAGGAAGGTTTAACTGAACAGTGTTTCAACTTTATTGTAAATATAAATTTCCAGTTCCAGAGTTTCAGAGTCTTTTTAACCAAGTGCATTTTCTCCGGTTCAGCATTACCCAAATCTAAAAGCTTCTCGACTGGAGCCAGTGTAGAGCCTTATTTGAAAGCAAAGACCTAGAAAACGGATCTTATACCTTGCATTATTGCCGTGTTGTCGTCACTTTTGAGGGGTTTTTTTTAAATTACATTTTTGTCCCTTTTTTGTGGCTTTTTCATCCTTGTTTTCGTCTGGTTTTCATCACTGTTTTGTTGATCTTTTTTTTTCTTCACTTTTTGCTGCCTTTAGTTCAAATCAAATCGGTATGAAGCGCTTTTCATACCGAAAGCTATCACAAAGCGCTTCACAGATTACAACATTTAAAACAATACACCTGGCGAACCCTCACATCCCGGATATAAACAAACGTTACACACACTCAAACTTTTTTCAGTAACTAAGGAATATAACATATTACTGAGACAAAATATGGGAATATATTAGTCATTACAATTTAAGCAACTCATGAAAAAATAACATGCAACGTGCCAAATCAAGTTGGACACTGGTGTATTAGATCTGCATTTACAAAACACAAGAGAATGGGGGAAAGCAAAGGAAAAAGAAATCTCCTACTGCACTTTTGCTCGTGGCAGTTTTACTATTTTCAGTTTACATATTGCCAAAAGTAACTCAAAAGTAACTCAAAGTAGTGTAACTCAGCTACAGTTGTGAGAAATATGTAATACAAACTTATTACATTTTTTTAAGCTGTCACTAATATAAAATATATTACAATTTTGAAGTAACTTGCCCAACACTGTATAAGGCTGGATGGACACTAGTTGATTTTTTTTGTTACTCTTTTATGGCATTTTTGTTGTCATATTGACACTTGCTTTATTCAAGAAGCTTTTAGATATGGGTAAAGCCAAACTGGAGAAAATGTGCTCTGTTTAGGTGTGTGTTAAGAGAAAAATACTCAAGCAATACTCAACTAAATACCAATAAATCTGAGTTAGTGGATCATTTTCTCAATAATTGGTTGCCCCTTCCAGTTAAAGGCTACTTTGAGAAGAAATGAGAGACTCAAGGGGTGCTCTAGGCACAAAAGGGTGTTTTCCAGACAGCTGTGGCAATCAGATCATTTTCTTGTAGTAGATTAAGCTTCATTTTGCACCTTAGATCTACATTGTTAACGTTAAATCTGTGAAAGAAAAACAGACCATGCATGTGCACTATTGTGTGTCAAAATGTAGCGCATTTTCCTCCAGTCAGAGACGAAATTAGCACAGTGTTAGCTTTGGCGGTCCGCCCCGTTCACGTCTCTACTCTGTCAGAACGTTCTCTGTTCATAGCGATATGAACGAGATTCTAATTCTGCCTCTGACTTTCACGGTGTAATAACTGAGTAATTAAGGTTGTGCAGCTTTAAGACAAAGTTTAGTCCAATTTTATTTCTCTACCTTTCCCTGTCATATAAAAATATAATAAAAAAAAGAGTTAAACCCTTTGTAGACCCGGTTTTAGTCTGATTTGATCTAGGGTTGAATACCAGGTCAAACATATTATGAGGTGGTACTTTGTATAAAAGGTTTACAATTCTTTTATTGCTGGCAGCAGCTTTCATGTACGTCACAAGCCACTTTGATTCACTGATGCTTTTTTTAAGGAATTAGGCGAGACAAGACAGCTGAATGGGGGCGATGAGCGGAGAGACATTCAGCAAATTGTTCAACCTCTTACCCCCCGCCTAACCCTCCTGTTCGGCTTTACCCAAATCTAAAAGCTTCTCGACCGGGGAGCAGTGTAATGCCTCATTTGAAAGCTAAGGCCTACAAAACTGATCCTAACTTTGTTGTGTTTTTGCTGGTGTTTCATCGTTTCAGTTTAGTTTAGTTTATTAATCTGTGTAAAAATAGCCGCTTTGAAATGTAAGGTTCTCTTTTACTAATGAGGCAAATCAAAACTCGATGCTGCTAATTGTATAATTGTATAATTGATAAAGTAACTTCAACTTTCCACTGTGATCGGATTCTGTGAGTATGTATAATCTATTTTTTGCTGTTGTTTCCTTTTCTTTTGTACTATGTTCCTTTGTATTATTTTATTGTATGGATTTTGGGGGTGGGCGCTTATAAGCTCTTGTTTTTCGGCCCACTCCTTTTGTGTGAGTGTTAACTGCTCAAATAAACAAATAAACTAAACTAAACTTTATTGAAAGGACAGTGTGCAGTTACATTAAACAGATGGCTGCACCAGATTTAGCACTATGGTAATTTCCATCAGTAGTCCTACATAAGTAAAACTACAAAACAAAATTAAGAATTACATATCACAGGCATTTACAACTACATTGTGAGTTGTAAATTGTAAATTACATTGTAAATTTTTTTTTTGGTCACCTTTTTTGTTGTTTTTTAGTCACTTTTTTGTTGTGTTATTGTTGCTTTTCTGGTATGTTTTTGTCGCTCTTTTGTTGTTTCTTTGTCACTTTTTTGTCACTTATTTTTTGCTTTTTCATCCTCGCTTTCGTTGCTATTTTGACACTTTTTTTTTTAAAGAAGCCTTTAGATTTGGGTAAAGCCAAAGTGGAGGAAAATGTGCTTGGTTCAGGAGGGGCTTAAAAGGTTAATCCAGGACTCGGATCCACGATGCTTAGGACAGAACAATGAACTGCGATACCATAGACCAGGGGTGTCCAAACTGCGGCCTGGGGGCCAAATGCAGCCCTCAGACAATTTTTGGTGGCCCTCAGACTTGTTGTTGAATCACTAAACATCACCTTTTTATTTCAAGTTTAATAATTCTACACAATTCTAACCTAACAACTAACATTTCATTGTGAGGCAGAGCTGGCATTCAGGTTTTAATCATAAATAAAGATGTGGGGCACAATTTTAACTTCTGCTAAATACACCTAATCGAAGGTTTCGCGTTACTGACCACCAATCTGTGGCCCCTCACCCTGTATACGCTTCAATATGCGGCCCCCCATGATAAAAGTTTGGACACCCCTGACCATAGACTATAAGCTCCTCTTTTAACTGGATAGACCTAGAATGTCTTTTATAGGGGAGTCCCAGCCCCAGAGGAAACTCTATTATACGTGTTTTATCTTTTGTGGTATAGGGGAAATCGTAGCACTCGGGAAAACCTGCAAATTCGAGCCAGAAAGTTCACATTTGGACCAGGGAATCCCACCCAGGACCTTCTTGCTGCGAGGCACGGACGCCACCGTGTCGTTCACTCACATACAAACGAGACTAATGAAGATGCTTTACATGGAAAAAGGCCTGTTTGAATAACATAGTCATTTGCATGCACAATACTTTCCCATAGAAGCACCATTTAATCAGACATCATTAATGAGCAGTAAGCGCCACAAGAGCATCAACAGGAAAACTTAAAGAACAAACACGATTATTCATAAGACGCTGGCAGGCCTCTTCTTTTATATTCACGGACACCACTTTCCTTGTTAGCGCCACACTCTTTGATGATCTCTGCCAGTTTCCTTCATAATAGAGACATGCCTTAATCTTGTAGGCAGCTGCACCATTCATGGGCCCTGCCTCTGTTTGTAAGCATTTGCAACTCTGAAGAAAGGAGCGTGCCAGCGAAATCTGTCCACCTGCACAGAGGAGCGGTTTGAAGTGGGACGCTTAATTCTAAGGCGGCCGCAGTGATGGACAGAAGGCCTAAAAAAAAAAAAAAAAAAGACAAAGGAGGCAGAGACAGGGGGAAAGAGAGGAGCCGCTGGTCTCGTCGTCTCTAGATAGGGCAGAGCCGGTGGGCAGGACCAGGCGGAGGAGGGGGGTTTTCTGTTGTGGGCGCAGTGAAAGCACAGGCGCAACAGGTGTCTCCAACTGTAGGTCTGTGTCAGCTGAGCCCGGTGCTGCCAAGGGTCACGGAAAAATCCATCCACCCACACACGCACAAGTCGCACACACACACGTCACGACAGATTCAGGCACTAAAGAGGGTTCAGGAAGTATTCACACCCCTCACAACCCCTGAATAGTCCAAGGTGGAGTCTCACATTGACAATGTTCAATTTATCCTTGTTATTCTTGAAACATCTACAATCAGGCTTTATTATGGGGGATGTGTACTTTCTACATGAAATATACCTGTTGCTTTTGTTATTATTACCATTCCTGCATTAATTTATGTCAGTCTTTTCAGGCTGCGACTCCCAAAATGACCAGTCAAGCAGTTCAACCTTTGATTTTGAAAAAAATAAAAAACATTGGTGCTTATGATTAAGTCAACATCAAAGTCTAGTTAACAATATGGATTTACATAGTTTAGAATTTAAAGCAGAACTAAGTAACTCATGAACCCATTAGCGCCACTGCAGGTGTCGTAGCATGTTACGGTTTTTTACTCATTAATTGTCTTGGAGAGTAAATACTACGCTGACAGAAAAGACAAAGGGAGAGAGGGATATTGTACATCCAATTACACAATGGAGATATTTTTTTTCACTTAGACTTGGCTGTAAATACTGTTTAAGTGGCGCTAGTCCGAAGTTAGCTTTGCCCGTTAGCCTGTTAGCTTCTTCTTCATGATTCCATTAGTGTGTATTGCGCTTCCGACCTGGAGCAGGAAAGTTGCAATAGTGGCCAGAGACACCAGGGGGAGATGAAAGACCCCCCCCAATCATCCCATCAACACTTGCATTACCCCCTGAGGGACTACGGAATGGATTTATTAAGGTAAACAAGTTACTTAGTTCTTCTTTAATCTTTATTCACAAATAAATGCAGTTTTCAATTCATAATGCAGTATCAATATCTTTTTGTGTCTTGAAATCCTCTTGGGGACCAACACTCATTGCCTCGCGACCCCCTGTAGGGTCCCGACCTCTACTTTGGCAACCGCAAGGAGTCACAATAAATCGCATAATCATTGAGGTTTTCCATCTGACTAAGATTTACATAGTTTTGGCCCACACATTCATTTAAACATGTGTGTAAGTTATAAAATAATATTGAAGACAGTACTTTTTCTCATAAAGTGCAGCCCTATTTTATTCCAACATGACGTTTTGGATTTCTTAAGTATTTCTGAGGGGGAGCCAATGTAGATTACAGCTCTTACTGCTGTGAAATAGAAATAATTTACAGAAGTCTGAAACTCTCTGAACCCACTGTGTGTAAAAGCAGAACGAATGATGAGAAAACCATCCTGTTTATGATCACCAAGTCAATGGTTAATGTATAATTAGCCATAAAGAAGCAAAAATGTATTGCACTGATGGTCACGGTGACACTGAAGATGCTGATTGGTGCTGATCGATTTCCCCTGGACGTTACATCTTCCTCTTAAAGCAGAAAAGGGAAACATACAGATAACCGTTACAAGTTCTCCATTCCGGAAACTTCTTCATATAGGAATCCATTTTTAAAGCACAGTTCAATTTCACAACAATGTCATTTAGTCTTTTGACATAGTTACTTTTAGTCTAAGAAGTAAAACCTTGTATTTGATCTGGAATTACGACCTCGCAATAACGACTGAAGTATGTTTAATCTCGTAAATTGGATACTTGGAGATGTTGCACCATTTAAATTATCTTTTAACAAGAAATGCCAGACAAAAAGTGTATCCTTAAGAGCTGGGAAGCTAATGACGCCTCCAGTCAGAGACGATGAACAAACAAACTATTATTTCACTGCACATGGGAGAAAATCCAGCATTCTGCCAGAGGAAAACAAACTTCAGAGAGACACCTTTTATTGGACATTTTGACACGACTGGACTTGAGAGACAGACCTTAAAATCCTTCATGTTTAGAGAAAGAGCGTGGGGGTTTCACCTCTTTGCTTCTTTCCCGTCTTTATTATACAATTATACATTTTTTCTCTCAGTTAAAGAATTAGTCACTAAATTCCAGTTTTTAGTTTAGCTTCACACAATGTCACGTAAATCTACTCATCAGAAATGTGTTTAGTCAGTACAAAAGTGTTATTAATAGCAGCTGGTACTGAGAGGAACTATGCATGATTTTTTTTTCTAGTTATGGAATAAAATTAGTTTTGCCCTCCTTTAGTATAATGTAAACTCAGACATTTATGGAGAAAACACTGTGTATCTAATTATGAAACATTTGTGTCCATTTCATGAACTTAAAGGCTGGTTTTTAAGCATTTTTGTAACAGTGACCCTGAAAAGTGACCCTGCAAATTGAGAAATGAACATAGAAATTCATCCCGGTGAAGAATTGGGATGTAGAAAAATTAGGAATGAGTCTGGACGTCAACTATAATATATATATATTTATATGTATTGGTTTCCTCTTTCATTGTTTAAAATGAAAAAAATAAGGTGTAGTGCCATAGTGCCTTCAACTTCAATCAAAAGGGGAAGCTGACTTTTTTTTGTTTAAAATGAATTTAAATAAATTTGTTGCATCAGGAAATCACAGCTCTTTTCATCTGTCCCCTCTTGGATAGTTTTGCTTCATCTTTATCAGTAAAATAACTAGAAATTTCAATTTAGATTACAGTTTTAGGTTTTGTTTTATTATGAATTTCATTCTATTTAGATTTTGTTTTAATTTAGTCAATAAAAAATACTATGTTTGACAGAAACTATGACAAAAATAAGTTTCAACATCTGTGAAAGTACGTCTTATGATTACGCAACAGTCAATAAATTATTTGTTGTATAATTTAGACTTTGGATTTGCTTTAATACTCAAATAACTCTAAGCTGTGATGCTGTTTTAATTTCTCACGGCAAATTAAGTTGAAGAAAGGTAATGATTAAAAATTTAAATATGATTTCTAAATAAATATCATCTTTAACGAACAATTTAAAGCACCTATGGCATATTAGACTATTATTTTATCAGCTCCCATCAAGTGTGGTTAATATGGCTTTAGTTTACACAGTGTTTCTTTTCTGTGATTTTATATTATCAATTGTTTTGCTTCCTTCTTCCAGTTAATATTCCCCTCATATGTTTTAACCTTACTCTGCACATTTTCTCACACTCTCTTCTGCCCTTTATTGTTTTTTAAAAGCTGCTATAACAAAGGATTTATTTCCACTGATGGATGGTACAATCCTTTTCCTGGTTTGACGTGTTTTGAGATTATTTACTTCTGTGTACAAATGGACAATAAGATGAGGCATAAAAGGAAGCAGACCTTCTGTGACTGTCGCTGTGTTACCACGGAGATAAGATGAGTATTTTTATTTGTCATGAGTACAGTCACACATGGGACAATGGTGAAATGTGTTATTGTACCTGTGTCCAAGGGCAGAGGAAGATGCTTAAAAGAGCAAATCACACACACAATATGAAAATAAGATAAGTATTATTAAATCACTCTGTGGGTCCAGAGCATCTTCCACTTCTATGGTATTCTCTTCCTATGTCTGCAAACTAAGTAAATCTAAAACTTTTCACATCAAGTATCACCTCATAAGATATTTGACCTTTGTAGATCTAGTAATAGCAGTAGCTGTAAAAGTAGTTTATTCTTCACTCAATATGTAAATTATAATACATGACACATATGATCAGTATTCTCGCACTATAGGGCACCATAAAAGAAAAAATTATGTCAGTACTTTATCAATATCTAAACGATTTTTAGATGAACCATACAACAGAATAGTAATTTACAAAATTGCATTTTTATCGTTTATTTGAGCTGAAACAACCAAGTCACTTTCTTTAGTGCTCTCCCTGGACCCAACAGGAATCAAAACTTGGTATCTAGAACTAAGAACTTTTTATTTTTCCCGGTAACTGTTTTCGATACCTTTTTACTTCCGATACCAATTGTCAACTTTGACCTGCGATGACATTTTTATACTTTTTATATCTTCTATTCAAAATTTGTATTACTCTTTATATTCTTTTCCCCCATTTTTACAAAAGTTTTTATTATTTATTGTACATGAAATACCTCGACTGACTATTATTGTTTGCACATTATCCTGTTTGTTTCCCTGAGTGTTTCTTGAGAGCTGATGTAACAAGTGAGATTTCTCCAATGTGAGATCAATAAAGTTGATCTCTTATCTATCTTAAACCTTTTTTTTTTGTATTGTTTAACAGTGCCCATCCCAACCTGGCACATCACTTTTTCTGTGCTTTTTTATGCACTAACACACAATATGTCTAAACCATAATCAAATCAGGATTAAACATAAACCAAAATTTTGACTAAATTGTGCATAAACTGGTGTCTAAACTTGAGAAAAATCCAACTTAAATTTACAACTAAAGCATAAATAAAAAATATCCCAAACTAAAATGAATAAAGTCTTGAATCACTGACGACCACCTGAAGAAGCCCGAGCGCCACCAGTGGTAACATTTCCCAGTTTGAGAAACACATCGGAATTTCAACTATTTGTTGTTACTTTTCTTCATGAATTTGCCACTTCTCTGGTGTAAAACTATGATTAATACTTAACACCGGCAAACTAGGCGACTACTGCACTCACCCACACTCACACACCCTCCAGACGATCCCACTCCGTCATCTGCCTCCGACCTCTTCACCCACTCGGCCTGAACGCTTGATACTGGTGCCTCCTGCTGGGGAGAGCCACCAAGTCACACAGACCGGCGGCAGCAGTTACCGGTGAATGCATCGTGCCTGGAAAAGAAATACATTCATATCAAGTTAGTGCATGGGGAGAAAGGGGGAAAAAAACAAGGTAAAGTTACTCTTGAAAGACTTTGATTTGAGTCATGGGAAGATCCCTCATTAGCACTACAAAGACTGAATCAAATTTGGACTCTTGGGTTTTTTTGCAGAGGCAAAAGTGAGACAGAGCAAAGGGCGATGAACTCAGATGAACAAGTGGTTCTCAAACTGTGGAACGTGTGTCATTGGTGGTACTTGGGCTTCTTCATGTGGTACTCAGGGTCATCTGCAGTTTTGGACTCTCATGTCATGTCCATGCACTAATGTTCACAGCAGAGCTTTAGTAATAAAGGAGCTATACCTGATTTTACTTCTAGAAATGGAATGAAAATTATTTTATCCTCCTTTAGTATATTGTAAACTCAAACGCTTATAGGGAAAACAGCGTGCAGCAAATTATAAAGCATTTGTATCAATTTCATGAACTTTCAGGCTATTTTTGCAGCATTTTTGTGAACGTGAGCCTGAAAAGTGACCCTGCAAGTTGTGGAATTAGCTGATAAACTTGTCCCTGTAAATAATTTGGATGCTACAAATACATTAGGAAAGTTACGAATGAGTTTGGAGATAACATTTTAATTTAGTGGCTTCCCCTTTCATTGTTTGCAATCAAAAAAATCAGGTATAGGGCCTTTAAGTTAGTCGTTCTTCAAGTTTAGACACGGTTCACATAATCGTGTCCAATGAAGTTCTTTTTACACCTGGTTTAGCCTTGATTTGATCTTGAGCTGGACCTGGTGGAACTTGAAAGGTTGAATGTGTTATGAGGTGGGGTTTGGTGTGAAAAGTTTGAGAACCACTGGTAAGACTTTATGCAGGGTTTACACAGGCAGAAGCAACACCAATTGTATGTTTTATTTACATTTCAACACCACAAATGCAGAAAAAAAAATCACCACATATTTCATTTCTTAAGATCTGGAAACATTTCAAACAGAGGAAAGATAATTGGACAAAAGAAGAAACTTTAGAGGGAAAAAAAATATGGGCAATTTCAGCCAAAAGAAACTGCAACTGAACATGATACTCACGAAGAGATTATACAATTCCTTCTGATGCTGGCACGAAAGTCATAATGTTTAAATGGGTAGGTGCTGATCCTCCTTCTGTTCAGCTATGGAAAAATAAAATTGGTTGGTGGAGGTTGTAACTTTGGAGAGATTGAGATATTGTCTCAAAGGGAAATCCCACGCATTTAAAAAATAGAAGAAAATCTTGGACTGTCTTAAAATTAAAAGGTCTGTTCTGTGAAATTGTGTTACTACTGTATAATCTTAGTAGAACCCTACTTCTTTGAAGTAAATGTAAGTTATTTTTATTTTGTTTTTTCCTTACTTGCTTAAATGCTATTGACGTGTATTCATGCTGAGCTATTACCTTTTTTTTTTCTTTTGTTGTTGCTCTTCTCTGTTTTATTATAAAGAAAATTGCTTAATAAACACAATATTAAAAAAAAAAAGTTGAGTGATGTCATCATTTTTCAATGAATTCAGATTCAATGCCAGTTTGAATCCAATTGAATGCTTTTTAATGACTTTAAGGCCTTGGTTTTGGCAAATTTAGAATGGTATTGGAACCTACACCTGAAAGAACTACAGTGTAAACCTGTGATTAAATCGAATTACATCTTCAATAGTGAGATTAACAACGCTGTAGTGCTTTTTTAGGTATACCTCGTCCTATCAATTGTTTCTTTTTCTTCTGGTTAATTCTATAAACATCTGCAACAATTGTACCGAGCTGCAGTGTTATGCATTTAAATGCTCTTCTTGGTAAATGTTGCTAAGTCAAAGTTTAAATCTGATGATTGTATCGTTAATCTGTATCTGTTCAGCTCAGGAAGGACCGATTTGTATCTAAAGTCAATGTAATCTAGACATTATTATTTATTATGTTATGTAAATGTATATTGAATTGAATATGGGGAAGGCATTTATAGGCTTATTGCTTCAGCCTCCTCCATTTTGAGCATCCACAACTGTATGAATTTTGAAAGACAAAGTTAATATAAAATTGCTCAAGATAAACTAAAATTACTTTAACGGAAAAACCCTGTTATATTTTAGTGGTTTATCATCAAGTAGTCGTGTCTTTTGGTTCTTTGTTTTCATTATGAATTCCTGCACTGTCGTTTTAATAAAAGTATTCGGTGGGAAATGTTAAAGAATCACAAAAATCATTTCAAATTTATATCCAAGCCTTTAGTAAAACATCCTGTATCTTATCATCAACACCTGCAGAGCCACCGACGTCTCACACTGTACTTTCCCCGCTTAAACTCATGTGCATGAACGTGAAGGAAGGGTGCTCCCAGTGACGCACATTCACACAAGGACTGTTGGCATTGCGCAATATTATGTGCAAGTTTGGCCAAATGATCTGGCAATTTTCGGGCGCGGTTGCAACTTCCCAAGTCATGGCACGATGGCACATACGTGGGAAGAAGAACAAGGGTTAATGGAAAAGACTTCACACTTCATCTGCAGAGGAACTAAAGCACTTGTCTGGTCCTGACATCATGAAGGTAGAAGAATATATTGTTTACAAGATTATATCGACATTGCTGTTTGGAAGGTATGCAAATTGACCACATCAAGTCTATCTCCTACGTCAAGAAATGTGGAAAAAAACAAACTGAGAAAAAAAAAAAAATAGGAAAAAAAATTAAGACCAAAAAAAAAGAAAGAAAGAAAGAAAAGATGAAAAAAAATTGTCAAAGTGATGTCAGTATGTAAATTAAGAGGTTTGCAGCACATTCTCTTCTTCGTGATGGTTTGCCAAAATCATCCACTTGAACCGAGCACATTTTGTCCAGTTTGGCCTCACCCAAATCTAGAAGCTTCAAAAAGTGTCAAAATAGCGACAAAAAAGCCACAAAAACAAGACAAAAAACGAGGATGAAAACGCAGCAGAACAACAAAATCATGACAAAAAAGCCACAAAAGAGGAACAAAAACGAAAAGAAAACGTGACAAAAAAGCCACAAAAAATGACGAAAACGAGGATGAAAATGCAACAAAAGTGCGACAAAAAAGTGACAAATCCATGATGAAAAATTGGCAAAAATGCGCTGAAGAAAAAGATTATTGTGGTAAAACTTTATTTTACACTACCCTTGATACATTGTACCTGCCTAAATGTAGTATTAAGTACTTCATGAGTTGTGTAGGTCTAATCTTTCAAATGAGGCGTGACACTGGCCTATAGGCTGTCAGCTCCAGTCAAGAACTTTTTAGATTTGGGTAATGCCAAAGTGAAGAAAATGCACTCAGTTAAGGCGGGGGTAAAAGGTTAATCGTCGTTATCCAGTTAGTCCCCAAAAATATTGAGATATTCATTTCTTTTTATACAATTAAAACTCCAGCAGTGATAATAATAATAAAAAAGAAGCTATTAGTAAGTAGCTTTTTGTTACATAACCAGGGGGATTCAAAAAGGTTGAGCGCTAACATGCTACATAATAAGTGATAACTGCAATCAAAAATGAACTGAATATTTTGAAACTTATGTCCTGTAGATGTTTACCCAACAGTGTCCGACGTGACTAAAGGACACGCAGTTTCACTCTTCTTCTCCTTCAGGCTACTCTTGTGTCAGTGATCTCACAGAAACGACCCGCACCTCGTGACTGTGACTCAGCGATACCTGTCCAGGTAACACCAAGGACATGTGCGTTACACAAATCAAGAAGCAACAGGAGCGCTCATTTTCCAAGTATGTAAACCATTAAGACAAGTTACAGCTAAAAGAGCAATTACACGGCCATAAGAGCGGTGGTGGCTGCGGCTATTTTAGTGCGTGTGCTAAAATAACTGTTTTACTGTGTACTGCTTAACATCTACCTAATGTTTACGATGCTTGGGACACCAAAAATACATCCGAACTGACAGAGCACACACTCTTTGACTGGATGGGATCCACAATGAAAGCAGCATTGCTGACATTCCTGTGGTGACCTGCGGAAACCAATGCCTGGCCTCCAAAATGAGTGGGATCCCCTCTCCTGGGCACGAACTACACGCATAGCCTCGGAGAAGACCAGGGGAGTTCGGATGTGCAGAAAAATATAGGCTTTGGTCGTTATCGCTTCACTCCATGCACAACTGCACTCCCACTAACAACTAAAATAAGCAGTTGCTAAACAAAGAATAATTGCATTTCATTGTAGATATTCATTTTAATTAAAAGGAAAACCTTCCGCGACACACTCTGCAAAAGATGCTTATTTTAGTTTTAACATTTGTGCAATGGGATGTATATAGATGAGCAAATACAAGCTCCCACTATCTGCCAATAAAAAATGGCGGTTCACAAAAATAGTTGTAGCGAAGATTTCCATTTCCCAAAAACATGAACTGAATGGAAACACTGCAGCTGCACGTGAAGCGCGAGGGAGGTGCGACTCAAGTGAATCAGAGAAAAGAGGGTTAACAATAATCACTCCAAAAAGACAGTAGAACAATTATGATGCTTTACCGCTGAGCAGATATGATTTAAAACACAGTGAACATTCATGAACACAAAGCTAGTTTATTTCACTTTTTTGATGTTCACCATTTGAAATATTGTCAGTATTTTTCGAGAAAGGCTTATTTATCCAGAATTCTACAAAGCTAAAGCCCAACAGATTCATATTATGTAACTTTATTTGTCATGTTTGTGCAAAGTATTCAAAAGTTTAACAATGATTTAAGTCATGTTTCGGTATCACTTTATTTTATAGTACCTTGATACATTGTACCTAACTAAATTTAGTACAATGTAATGTGCTCTGTAACAATGTGTAATAACTTGTACCTATGTAGTACGTACGCAGTGGAATCACTTGGATTAGTACTTTGTAAGTACATAATGTAGCAGGACACGAGACCCGTAGGGTTTGGGCTTAATGTACACAGTTATGAACCTACAAACTACAAATACATATTATTTCATTGTGTATCTAGCCCATAGGCACAAGTTATTACACATTGTTGCAAAGCCCATTACATTGTACTGAATTTAGTTATGTATCAAGGGTAATGTAAAGTGTTACCCAAATTTAACTTTTGAATAAATTTACTTTTTTGAGAAGGGGGCGGGTTTTGCCCTGACAAAGGTTGTGGGTTTGACCTTCATCACATAAAACTGATATTTTTAAGTAAGTCAGCATCCATCATCATCATCATCATCATCATCATCATCATCATCATCATCATCATCATCAAACTTTGTTGCAGACAAGAGGTCCAATTTGACCTTGTTGAAGCTGTAGCTAAATGCCCTTATTACAAACAATGAAAGATGAAGCCACAGAAGTAAAACGTTAGCTTTAGACTGAACTAATTCTTAACTTCCGAACATATTTGTAACAGGTTTATTGGCACATTTCACATCTTGCAGGGTCAGAGTCACTTTCACAGAAATGATACAAAAACTAACCTGTAAGTTGAAAATTGAATGAAATTGAAACTTTATTATCAGATGCACAGGGTTTTTCCCACAAAAGAGAAAAGAGTTTACAACAAAGTAAAAGGAGGACCAAACAAAATCAGGTATAGTGCCTTCAAAGTTTGGTAAAAGTAATAGAGCTCATTCAAGAGTATTATCAAATCAAGCGATAATGTTCTGACACAGTATCTGGACGTAGTTAAAAATGAATGTCTTCTAATTGAATTTAAGAGGTGTTGCAGTCCGAGTCGCGAGATCCGTTACTGCTCGCCAGCGATGAGTCAAAGAGTAGATTTTCAGCTTTTCAAAGAGCCTCTGAATTTGATCCTGATGTGTCACTCATGTTCCGGGTAAATAGGCATGTCAGGTATCCCGTCTCATCCAGTATCACGGGAGCGACGCTGACTCACGTATTGTTAAGAATTAACACTCATTAAATACGTTAAGTCATCCACAAACGGAGATAAGGCGCGACGAGAATACAGAATACGACGGCGGTTTCGTGAGCAGTGGAATATTTACTCCAGGTCAAACAAAAAGCTCAGAGTGAGTCACCGCTTGAACAAATGTGACCGACTTTTGTTTCTGTCCACGCCATTGTTGTTTGCACTTGTGACTCCACACTCTAAACAATGGTCAGGTAAGTGCAGAGGGCGCTCTTTGTATGTCACCCACACGCCTCGTCAGGGCGGCGCGGGGGCGAGACGCTTTCAGACCAGCTACATCTCAAGACCTGATGATCCACTGATAAGAGTTAGAAATTATTGAAATATTAACCTATTCCCAACAAAACATCTATTCGAAAGGTTGCTTCAGTGAACTCTGTGGCTCTCTCTTCTTCATTAAAAACATTTTAGGACAAAAAAAGTGCCAGGAAATGAATAAAAGCTAAAGATGTAGCATTGTTTTTTGATTTAAGAAAGACTCGGGCTGTCATCGTCCCTCCGTAAAACATGCAATTATCATGAAAGAAAAGTGCCCGGTTATTGTTGTTAACAGCACATGCCCAGCTCCAATGATGAGGACTTTAATTCTTTGTTGCTGTTTATTTAACTTTGGGCACAACAATTTTCCTGCTGCCCATAATGACTTAATAGCAATACTCATTACTCAAAGTAATTTAATGGTGGATGACTCAGATGAGCTCTTTCCTCAAATATTTACAGCATTCCTGAGTTTTGGAGGCTCTCTCTCTCTCTCTCTCTCTCTCTCTCTCTCTCTCAGACTGGCTCCTCTCTCAGTGCGGGGAGGAGGAGGAGGACAGTGGTACGAACGGTCACTAAAAACAAAGGTGTAAAGTCTCCGGTGCCATGCGTGGTGTGCGTGCGCCGGAGCCCGCCTCCACAAGCTCGGGCTGAAATAAGATCTGTGTAGTGATTTTATTGTTTGCACGCTCTGTATTGTAAGTAATACGCCGCCACCTCCTTCCTGGGAGCAGCCGTGCCGTGTCAGTGTGATCCTGCCGTCTTTGTACGCCTGATTTACTCTGCTCTTTATGCTTTTCAATATTAATTTCTGTCCGTGAACAAAGATCTCCAGTGGTCTCAGTGGGACGTGAGGGGTGACACACACACTACTGCTTTCATTGACGGGACTTGACAAAACCAGCTCTTTACTTCCATCTTCTGGCAGCTTTTCAGTACTGCCGAGTATTAACAATAGCCATATATTATATAAAAACTCAGACATTTATGAGACCCGTTCTGTTCAGCATCAGCACCACTCCACCCACCAATGATCTAACAGTGTAGATACGTCATCACTGGTCCATCAATAAAGAGGGTACAATTCAAAAGCACAAAAAGCAGATACAGCTTCCAAAACTTACATGTGAAATAAGAGTTAATATATAAAACAAAGAGAAAGAGGTTTGTATAACACTGTACCGTCTTTAAATTAACTTAATCAAATAAGACAATCTTATATAGGTCTCTGGCTCCATCTAGTGGGTGTTTGTGGAAGGTCCTCCAGAATGAGCATTATGGAAGGCAAATGTGAAAACCTAATGCTTGTGTGAAATGAATTACATATAACAAATGCTTTATTCCTCAAGACAAATGTTTGTTTAATGTGATCTAGTTTGAGCTTGTAAAAATCTGTCACTTGGTCTTTTTCTTGTCCTCTCACAGTAAACCACAAGAGATTAGAGCTGATGTCATACTTCTGCGTGTTTGTCTTTTGCAGCTCGTACTTATGAAAGGAGAATAGACATATTGCATGTAAAGATAAAGAGCAGATTCTTGTAAGATTTGATTTTTTGTTGCATAACACAACCTAACAAAATAGAAGATGTAATTTGGCAAAAAACAGAAAGTAAATGCTGTTTTGTAGTCATAGTGAATGGTCTTAACACAACAAAGCCAAAAATAGCAGCCGAGTCCTGTTTTCCAAAAATACACTTCAATATCTTCTTCTCTTGAAACAACACTTAATATACAAACATTTAAAAAGTCCATACATTTACAAATCAATGCGCTCAATGGTGTCTCCTTTAACTCCTTGACAAATGTGTAATCTTAACCGTGTGTGGGGGAGTTTAAATGCAAACGCATGCACACAGGCTGCATCCTTACATAATCAAATAATGTACATGTATTAAAAATAGAACATAAATGCTTAGTCATGAAACCAGAAAAGTCGTGACAACAAAACAATGAATGAATTTGTAAGAAAGAAGAAGAAGAAAAACAAAACAAAAAGAAAAGGCAAGAAAGAAAGAAAATCCTAAAATAAATCCATCAGTCCTCACAAATGCATGACTGCAGTACCAGCAAAGAGCACAGAGTTCTGCCATGAACTCAGTGACACCATTACTTGCAGTTCCAAACATTTCCACTAGATGGAGACATTACATAGACACACGATGCTTTCAAAACACGGTCCACAACCACTCGTGGTAAATCAAAACTTGGCATGTTACGTCATTTGGAGCAAACGCATTTGGCCAGTTTAACTGCAGCATTAGAGACATGCTCTGCCACTTGCCCCATCAGCCTCACAGAAAACTGCACACAGACCTGCCAGAGGTCTACCAAGTGTCACATGAAGATCATGCAGCATAACAGTGAATAAAGGCAGATGTTTTGAGAAGTTGAGCTGAGAATAACTTCATACCAGCAGATCCTCACACTCAATGAGCTCAGGAAGAAAAGAGATGAGGCTAAAAAAAAAAATGCAGGTGTTTCAATGCAGAAATGCAAACAACAAAGGGTGGTTGAGTTACAAAATCGAGTTAGTGGCACAGTGGGGAGTAAAGAGAAAGAAATTGGAGGGGGAGAGAGAATGTTTTTATCCCCACGTGCACTCAATGAGAGGGGTCAGCGAGTGCGATTGTTCCTGAACTGCCTGTCAAAACTGCGCAACTACCACAGCGCCTGTTTATCTCCGCCCCAGTATAAAAATGAAAGCAGAAACAGACTTCTTCATATGTGTAAGAAACAGACCCACCTACATGATCACACATGGAGCATATATGTGTAAGAGTGAGGATGCTCTAAAACTTGATATATATTGTTTATACAACCATAGAAACAACCTGCAACAGCATGAGGCTTTAGAGATTTGGAGACCTGCGTCACTACTTCACCATTGCAAAACTGCATGGGTTTGATTTGTGAACTAAACATGCACAGGCAGGTGAGTAACTCTAGTCCAAGTGACAGTACAGGCAGACTTACCTGGCAGAGGATGGTGTCCAAAACGGTGCCAGTCACAGACGCACCAGGGAGAAGATGCCAGAGCCCAGCAGCAGCAGCAGCAGCAACAACAGCAGCAGCAGCAGCGTGTCGTCTTCTCCATGTACTCAACGTACTGCAGAGGCCAGAGAGAGGGACGGTCAACCACATGGCAGAGACACATGCATAGAGTGCGAGCAAAACAAGCAGAGGAGGGGGAGTGGAGGGAGGGCCACAGAGAGAGGGTACAAGAAGTGTAAAAACAAGGTGCTTTAGAGGCTGGGAGAGAGCGACTACTCAAGAGAGAAGCGTGTTGTTGAGTTGAGAGCCGTAGGGTAGGAGTGTTCACTGACTAGAGAACAGTGCCATTATTCTTTCTACAAGCAGTCAGCTCTTACACAACAAGTCAAAAATCACGCTCAGAAATCTTTCTTTCAGTGTTCATCATTATCACCATCTATCTGCCCACTGACACCTCCTCCCCAGAGTCCGGCAGGTTGTTTTCAGGAGGAAGCATGGAGCGTGTAGATTACGGGAAGGAGGGAGGGGGGATAGAGGGTGGTGGAGTTGAGTTGGAGGGGGATATATTTCACCAAGGACTTCATTTCCCAGGAAACCTGGCAAAACAAACACATCAGGTCCAGCCTCAATGTCTTCTGACAGAATCCTGGGAAGTGCAGTACCAGCCATGGGCAATTGTGTGGTTACTGAGAAGCTATTACACAACTTCTTGAGTCATTGCGTTTACCATAAACTGTGTTTCATAATGGAGAATAGTTGGGAAAAACAGGAGCTGTAGTAAAAACGGAGATGTACATTTGCAAATAGCAAAAAATATATACCAGAACAACTTTAGATGTGCGTAATGAGGTCGCCAACACCAGGAAAAGGACAAAACACTGCAGCCAGAACCAGGGAAAAGGATGGGGATAATAAAACAGGGCATGTGCTGTGTGTGCCCTATCTGTGCATGTGCGTGCGTGCGCGTGCAGCTAATGACAGGGGAGTTGTAACACTGCGCTGTTACTGGATAATGTCAGGCAAATGAAGAATTGAAAATACATTAAAATGTTAAAGGCGCAAATGGCGGCGTGCCATTCACACGTGCGTCACAAGAACTACAAAACACATCGAGTATGTTGAAAATTTAGCTAAGATTGGACACAAAAGTCTAAGTAACACTTCCTAAGACTTGCTGAAGTTGAAATCCATACCTTTTTGTAAGTCAAAAGGTAACGTTTGCTTAGAAGAAATCTTATCAAACTTGGCTGCCTTAGGTCTATAATATAATTTTAAGTCGATATAGGGAGAAATGATGTGCCACCCACCAGACTGCTGCTATAAACTGATATGTTTGTTCGTCAAAAACGCTGATAATACCTTTGTTGTGATCGTGGATGAGAGTGAACCCAGTGAACCACAGCCCTCCCTCTTCCGTTTGCTCGTCCGACGTCACAAGTCATTTACAAGCGCAGCAGGCACAGCAGTGAGGGAACTACTTTATGTCAGGTTTATCGGAATCACGCTTTGCCTTTGACTTGCATCAGCTTAATAGATGCAAATCACCGCCTAAAAAAAACAACGTCGGTGAATTTCGTTTTGTATTCGGTTATGTTAAGGGCAGGTGTAGGCAATTTGCCAGGGCCAGGAGCCAAATCGTGCCCCCCCCCTGGCCCCTCGGATGATATTGAGACATAAATTCCTGCACACATACTCCAAAAATATGCTCAATTCCTTCATATTGTATCTGAGCGAGACCACCCAGAGAGCCAATTTAGAAGCCCATCTATGAGGAACAACAGAACCATTTTTTGTACAAAGCATCAGTTTGAGGGGCCTCCAAGGAGAGGCTCGGTCCCCCATCTTTTGAACAGGGAAAAAGAATTGGGCTGCAAAGAAGCTGGTGGAGGCATATTTCTAGCTTTGTGAGACCCCCATGCTCCTGTTCTACCACATAAAACCACATAAACAAGTTCAATAATAATATACACACCCCACACCATGATTCTCCCTGCTCCATACTTCACAGTGCGGATAGGGTTCTCATGTTGCTGTGCTGATCCATTTTTCCTCCATACATGACGTTGGGTGTTCCTCCCAAACTATTCAACTTTGGTTTGCGAAAGAGCTGCTCCACTGCACTACTGGGAAAATATTCAGCGGACGGATTAACCCAATGTCATGTGTGGTGAAAAATGGAACAGCACCAACATCAAAGCCTTATCCCCACTGTGAAGTCTGGAGCAGGAGCATCGTGGTGCGGGGCTGTTTTGTTGATCAGGGCCAGGACAACGTGCATCATCAATAGAAAAATTAATTCAGAAGTTTATCAAGATATTTTGCAGAAAAACCTGAGACATTCACAACAGCGTGGAATAAGTATTAAAGAGCTGCTGACCCTTCTTTTGGAGAAATAACTGCTTTTCTGTAGTTGCGGATTAGAAGCAGTTCAGCGAGATGCAGGGGGTGTACTTACTTATCCCACGCTCTCCTGTGAATGTTAACGTGTTATGGCCCATAAAAATATGATAAAATGTAAATGTTTGGATGGTATTAGTTTAAGCAGACACTGTTTACTCATTCTCCCGGCTGGCCCACACTCTGCTTTTTAATGGACCTCACAGAATAGGGCTCACACTATCACATGGTCTGCTGCAGATGGTGACAATGAAGTGACTGAATATGAATTAATAACATTAACAATAACAAAATAATACAATCATATTATATTTTTGATTATGATCGGATTAGATTTACAAATATTATAATAACTTAGTTAATCAGTAATGACAACAGTAAATAATATGAAATAAATACAATATTAATAAATGATATAATATGGTCGTTAAAAACACAATACACAATCAATAGTATTGTGTCCATTTAGTAGATTTAATTGATAACAATAAAGAACAAATGATCAAATTAAAAGATTGGTGACTACTGGCAGTGATGGGTATTTGTAATTATTGAAGAGAACGCTAGAGAGTTTTTTTTTCTCTTTCTTTCCTTGTTTGGGAGCAGCAGAATAGTTGTGACGCTAATATTGAATAGGACAAAGTAACTTTGTGTCATATATCTTCTTGATTATTGTAAATGAATGTATCTACTGTTCATGTAGGGGGTCGGCGCTAACAAGCTGAAGCTTCTGCCTTTTGAGCATCATATCCATGTTATTTATTGCTTACTGTGCTGAATAACTTTGTGGAACTCAGATGCTCAAATAAAAAACATGAATTGAATTGAATTCTTACTATCTTAATTAAGATCAGACCACATTTTATGACCAATTTAGGCAGAAATATGAGAAATTCCAAACGGTGAACTTGCTTTTTCTTCCCACTGTATACATTGAGACCTTTTTTTTATTTCAAATATTCAATACTATTATTATCTATGTTTATCATTACTGCCAGGATTAAAATGACTTTAATAGGCTGATATTGAAACTAAATATGGTGGGATTCGACTGACACATCTTACCACACAGTGACTTTTCCAAATAGAGAGGATAACCCCTGTCAATCATTCACAACTACTGTTTCTCAATTCCTTATGTTTAACTGTCTGACTGCAGCACCGTGTCATATTAAAGCGTTACTGTTTGTCCCCAGCAGACACAGCGCGTGCTACCAGTGGCGCTTCTCACTCTGAACACGGCTTGCGGTGCTTGTGGCTAACCACATCCTCTTGTAGTTTAGAAAATAAACACGTTGTCCTCTCACAGTAAACCACACAGACCTCCCCGTGAGTACACTCTGACCTTCTTTCAGACCCTGCGTGTCAACAGAGATTATACGAGGTGCGTAAAAGCATGTTGTGCAGCGCAAAGGAAGCACGCGTGACACTGTAGGTCCATGTGGGTATGACTTCAGTTTGTCACCCTACAGCTATAAAATATAACACATCTTTATAGACTGACTCAGAGTGTATTGGTTGACAGTATAAAGAAAATTAATGTTAACTCGGCTGCATGCTTCTGAGAGTGTGAAGAACACCATGCAACTGATATGATCAAATAAAACACAAATACACAGAGTTAAAACTTAGATTAATGTTTCAAATGAAAGCTATTATCATGTATAGGTTTGACTGTTATTTTTTTACCTGCGAGTTCCTGGTTTGTGATGCCAATAGACTCCATTCAGGTTGTGTCCATCTCTTCTCCAAAAAGACAGCCTGGTGAGAAAAGAATCCACCTTTACCCCCAGCTTTCAAAAACTAGCTATTAAGCAACAACTATCTGACAAAAACAGTTTCAAGCTGAAGGTCTTTTGGGGCCGATGTTAAACGCACACACTGGTCTTTTTTCGTGCACCTCTCGCTACTTCCTCAAAATTACTGGTAACTTAATCAGGTCTGTGCATGACCTACCCACTACTTTGCTGGCACTGATGTTGACTCTTGGAAGCTCATGCAAGTCCCACTTGTACACACCTGCACGCCCCTATGTTTGAACACACACATAATTATATAGAATAATTACAATTGCAGGAAAAAAAAACTATAATTTGAACTCTCCCTCACAGCTGAAGGATCTTATTATGCTGTTGATAAACCCACACTGCGGAGAGTTCCAGGGCAAATGTCACTAAAGCACCAATATCACTGTTAAACGTAGAACAGAGTTTCCCAACAAGGGGTACGGGAGACTTTTTCGATTTAAAGTCACACCGCGTAGAATTTTTACCCAATACATAAACTTGAAATACAAGCATTTATTTTATGACAGATATTTTCATCATTGGGAAAAACACCTCAAAAATGTACAAACAAACTTTTCTGAGAATCACCTCTCTTAAGATATGACTGTAAAACATCACCGGGAGTGGGTACGTCTCCAGCTCGTCTCCATGGAGATGTGACCAAAGTCAGAAGAATTTGAGATTTAAACATGTTAGGTTCTTTTCCAAATGCATTATTTGATTACCCCACTGCGAAAGTTGTATTTTCTGTGTTGAGCTGGTCATTAGAAGCATGTTTTGTTATGCAGGCAACAGTAAAGTCCAAAATGTTACGCAGTGTTCCTTTAAAGGAATAGGCCACCATTTTTACATACTGAGATATGTTCTTACCTTAGCTTTGACGAGTTCTTTAGGACCTGTCTGAGCTTCCCCCGTGCCCTCAGTCACGTAAACACAGCGCAGACGGCGTTAGCATGTAGCCTTTCCCCCTTCCACTATAGCTCCAAAACAGGTCAAGATAGAAGCTACCAAGCTCTTCCACGTTTTCGCTATTTAAATATGGTTACGTGAAGTGTTACACTACAAAGTATAATTACACAAAATTAAACAATGTAGATTTTCTAAGCGGATAAAAGGGGGGACTATATTGTAAGGCGTAATAATACCAGGAGTAATTTGGCATTCGCACAGTAAAGTGAAGATTACTGCGCAGTAAAGTGAAGATTACTGCCTTTGCTCTGCCCAATCCCGTCAGACCTTGGAAGCTAAGCAGGGAAGGGCCTGGTCAGTACTTGGATGGGAGACCGTTTGGTAACACCAGGAAGCCTAGCGAATGTAGTGAGTGAGTGAGTGGTTGGTGGTGGTCGGAGGGGCCGATGGCGCAGACTGGTTGCCTCGCTTCCGTTAGTCTACCCCAGGGCAGCTGTGGCTACAATAGTAGTTTACCACCACCGAGTATGGAGTGAACGAATAGTGCAATGTAAAGCGTCTTTGAGTGTCCAGAAAAGCGCTATTTAAAATGAATGCATTATTATTATTATTATTATTATCTTGACCAGTTTTGGAGCTATAGTGGAGAGAGGGAGAGGCTAAATGCTAACGCCGTCTGCGCTGTGTTTACGTGACTGAAGGCACGGGTGAAGACCAGACAGGTCCTAAAGAACTCGTCAAAGCTAAGGTAAGAACATATCTCAGTATGTAAAAACAGTGGCCTATTCCTTTAAGCTATATATATTTTGAAACACTAAATACTGAATAATCTACTGTGTTTAGTTGCTCACTTTCTTTATATTTTGGCAGGATAAATATAATGCCTCATGAGGTACAAGGTTTGGAACAAACAAACACATTTGCAATGGATCGTAAAATTCCACAGTTACCATGGAGATCCGCCATCTTTGCAGCTGTTAGCATACATTTCCATTGACTAACATAAGCTAAAAACAGTATAAAAAGTGGAAAAAATAGCCATGGAACAACTTTGTTAGCTGCTGAGTTACTGCTGGTAAATATATCTAACACACAAGTGTTTTAATGTGAACAAGAACTCCAGTATTTTAACTTTTAAAATCTCCATTAGTTTATAATTGCTGCTAATCCCATAATGCTTAGCGATATGACACATTCCCAAACTCTATAGACCCTTTCCCTGCCTACATCATCAGTAACATCAACAGGAGGCAGGAACTAAGCAGCAGAAAGATTAAACTAAAACTAGCTATTATAAGTGTAAAGTTACTATGAAGAACATTTCGGTGCAAATTCAAGTTTAGCTGATGAGCCTGTGTCGTGCTTTTTAAGTCATTGCATAAAATGAATAGGACTTTTTACTTGCGGCACCCGGCAAAGGAACGGAAGTGGGTGGGACAGTTGAGCTCTATGAAAGATCAAAAGTGAACGTTACCTGAGAAATTCGCTATTTTGTAGGGAAATTGTAGGGACAATTTCCATAGACAAACATTTGCTAAAAACACTATTAACCTCTTAATCCCCAGAACCAAGCACACATTTTCTCCAGTTTGGCTTTACCCAAATCTAAAAAAACGAGTCAAAGAGTCAAAACAGAGATGAAAACGAGGAAAATGCAACAATAAAAGTGACCCAAAAAAGCAACATAAGTGTGGCGGAAAAGAAACAATATCACAATTAAAAAGTGACAATAGCGTGACAAAAACATGACAAAAAAGCTCGAAAAAAAAAGCCATGAAAAAAGAAAAACAGACACACAAAAAAAAACACACACAAACAAACAAAAATCAGGCAAAAAATTACAAAAAACAGACAAAAATGCTTCAAAAACATGACATAAACGTGGCGACAACAAAACAAAAAAGTTCAGATCAGTTTTGTAGGTCTTAGCTTTCAAATGAAGCGTTTCACTGGCCTATAGGCTGTAGGCTCCATCCAGTCGAGAAGCTTTTAGATTTGGGTATAGCTGAACTGGAGAAAATGCACTTGGTTAAGACGGGGAGGTTAAGAGAGGTTAAAAAGTATAGCTATAAACAGCGGGACAACTGTTAGCTGCCGGGTCACAGGTTATTACGGTCCATCTAATGCACCGTTGTGTCCAAATAATTTATCTATGTGAACAAAAATATCCATTGGTTTATTATCATGGCACAAACCTAATGGTGGGCAGTATTCAGATCAAAGCAGGAACATCTCCATGGAAACTAGATGATAATGTCCTGCGTCCAGCAAAGTTACAAGTCAGGTCTGAGGAGAGGAGAGTCATCTTCCAACAACGAAAACACCCGTATTTAAACAAATGCTTGTGTCTGTGTCTGGGCCCTGTGTTCCCCTATGGTGGGCCTCCTGTGTGTTCTGGCACACACACACGTGGACCGCTGTCATGTTACATGCACACGTTTCAAAGCTGCCACAATCTGATTGAGCAATAGGTGAAGTTCTGGTTGTCGTCCACAGGCAGCAGTTATCACGTCATAAAAAGTAATATAACCTTTAAGTAAGAACACACATTCAGTGCTAACATTTTAATAGGTTTTCCAGACATACTAGAAAGTGAATCAACTTTTATGGGTCCCTCAAAGGCCCTGAGAACCAAACGGGTGTAAGTAACATTTTGGACCATGCCTCAGACATGAAAGTCAAGAAGAAGGGGGGGGGGAAAGGAAGAAAAAAAAAAACAATAGCAGCATTGGCTTTTTGAAAATGGGAATAAAGCTAAACTATGCTTTACAGTATATTATTCTCTAAGGGGAAACACCCTCATTGTCTGGTAGGATTTGGTGAACTCTAAAACAACTCCATAGCCTTTGTACAGGACACAGTAGCCCAGCAACTGGTGATTGCGCAATTGCTTCTGCAAAACAACTTCGACCTGTTGAGTAACTCTTTTGTGAGGGACAATGAAAATGATAGAAATTCAATATAACAGGCCATAAATAATTTAATCCCTGAAAAGAAAAGTTCTGACTTTGCAAAGTAGCTCAAAAGCTCTAATTTTGCACATAATAAAAAGGCTACAACCGACAGATGCAGATATAAACTCACCACAATAAATCCACAGTGACAACTCTGCGCTGCGCAAGTGAAATGTAGGGCAATACCGGCCACAAACAGCGTCATAAGTTGAATGCAGGGTGTGGCGGTGGTGGAGGGGGCCCGTCTGAGAGAAATACAGTGTTTACTGCAGGGGAGGAGGGTCCGAGGCAGGCACAAGTGTAACTCAGAGAAGGAAAAAAGGCAAAGACGATTTTATCATTTGCCTCTTCAAACCTCCTGAGAGCCAGTCTAATTAAAAGCCCTATAAATAAGCAGTGGATGACTTTCCTGGAGCACACTTCTGACACTTGTTGGCCCTCAGAAGAGTTTACACAGAGAATGAATCAACCACGTTTTGGCGAAGAGACTTCAGCTGTGTCCCAGAGTAATAGAAAAACTCCTGAGGACATATGATTTTGTAGGTCACTCAGTTAAAGTACATAAGGACCTCAATCAGCGAGGAGAAGTACAAAAGGCAAGGCAAAAGCACTTCAACGTCAAATCCCACAGGTATTTTAGTCTAACAATTATAGCAAAAACGAACACCGGCGCATGAAACACAACAGAGGAGAGGAAAGGGGGGAGAGATGGCACCCAGCAAATGTTGTGGGTTTGATCAGTGAACTGGTGTTACCGGTCTGTCAGCTGGAACAGAAAGATACTGTACATTTGAATAGATGCAATTAGGGGTTAGCAAATATTGAAACCAGCCTTTGTGATAGCCATGTCTTTGAAATGAAATTCTTGTAGAAAGTTGAAACTGTTTGAGATACGTCAAGTTCATTGTTATAATACCAGACAGGCCTTGATATCTTCCACTGTGCAAAAAGAGACAAGTGCAATTTTCTTTTTCGATGTCGTGGAGCAAAACTATGGAATTAGCATGGAGAGTTTATAACAACTAACAGCAAAAAGAGCCTAAAAAATCTAATGCTCACTAAATATAAGCCTTGATACTCAATCACCATAGAAAAAAATACAGTTCGCAGTATTTTTACTTTAAGCATGTAATTAAAATACTTTGTGATGATCTACTGATGAATCATGTCACCATCAATGGAATGATTTTTCATCTGTTATGCATTTGACCAGAAGGAAATGTTCATGTTCTCTCTCTCAACGTGAGATCTGTAATTTGTTTAGGGGTGTGACGCGAAGTATAAGCCGTTTGGGATTTCTGTCACACTACATCACGTTTTATTCTTTTTTTTTAATGTAATCAAAATTTCTGTAGTTATTTATGTGAAAATAAATAAATAACAAATCAGAGCTCAGGTGTTGCTCTTGAACATGTTTTGGCTTCAAATTAAATGCATTTATCGAACTCTGATCACCATAAGAGAGCTTTGTTTAAATTTGAAAATGTTGTTGTAAAACTCCATGACAATAACCACTGAAGCAGGTTAGGCTGTTTATTTGGGTGTTTAAAGGGGTAGTTTAGATAAAAATGTCTCAAAGCGGGGCATACTTAATAGAAGAGGACAGAATAATGAATGCGGAGACCGAAAAAGAGGAACGTGTTATGTAAGTCATTTACCTTACAGTCTGACACTATAGACGACATTACACATTGACTGTAAACAATGTGATCTGTCCAGTGAACACGCAGAGCTGAGAATCAAGCTGCAGCAGGCTATGACTGCATGCAGACAGGAGAGGGAGCTGCATGACCAGATGATGGAGCAGGAGGAGAAAAATAAAATCAGGATGAATGAAGAGTCAAGTATGAAAAAGGCTCTTGTGAACAGTGTGAAGCAGTGAGACATAACGTAACATTTCAAACTTAGTCTTGAAAATCTATGAATTTCTGTGTGGGTTTTTTGTGTGTGTGTAAAATGTACAGGCTTGAGCAGGAGGTTGCCAGATTAAAAACTACAAGACTGTTAAAAGAAGAAGAAAAACCTGATGTTATGTCTACACAGCTGCATCAAACCCTTAGAGAACAGGCACAACACCTAAAACAAGTAGTGAGTAGCCATTTTATAAAGTATAAATAAACAAATGATGATGAAACTTGTGATTTTTTAACTCTCAGAAAGCGGATTTCAAAGAACTTCAAAAGCAGAGAAGACGTTTGACCATTCAAGTAAGATCTCTTCTAAAATGTACATATATTTAAACATCAAAAAATGTTAATGTTATTTTTCTCCTCCTCAGCGTGATCGACTGGTTTCCGAGAGGAAGAAAACTCTTGATTCCCTGTCCATGTGTATAGCGGCTGAGGTTACACTGAAGGTAAAACCTATATATTTTCTCTCAATCACTTTAAACAGTGTCATGGATTTGTTGTTGAAGGTCAAACTGGAAGAAATGAGGAAAGCCATAGGTGACAAGGATAAGGACATACATCAGACTTGCATAGATATGAGAGTCGCAATGCAAAAGATAAGCAACTGTGACATCAGGGTATATCACCATATCAAATGTTTAGTTAAGATGTTGGAGGCACAAGACAAAAGAAACTAATATGGAACAACATTTCCCCAAAGGAACTGACTCGAGATGTGAAGGATAATTTTGAAGAGATGAAAAAAGGACAAAGTCGCGTGATGTAAATATCATTTACCATTTCATTAAGTCAATGATATATTTTGCAAAAGATGATTTCTGTTTCATAGGAGCATCATGAACTCATGTAATGAAAGGAAGAAAGCAATTCTACAGTCACTCCAAACAGCTACAGTATGTACAGTTTATTAGACAAAAAATTATTGGTCAAGAAACAGTTTATAAAATGAATGGTGTTTATTATTGTTCTGCTTTCAAGGGTCCAGTAATCGAGCAGTTTCAAGAAAGGGAAATCTCAAAAACAAGAAGGTAGTTTTGGCATTTGAAGGTTATAATAACCACACATCAACAAAGTTGCATCAAACTTCCTCAGTAGATACTATCACTCTGTCACCCAGCCACCATTTCCTTGTCAAATGAATCCTGCATTATCCATCACTGTGAGGACATAGTTCATGTGCTGGCCATAGAGTTCCATAACAGAGAAATCTTTTTTTTTTTTTACTTACATGAGCAGATTTGAACGTAATCAGCTTGTTTCTTGTTGGTCTGTTCAGGTGTGTGAATTATATTTTGGAGGTGACAGGAACCATTACCTTGTCCAGCCTTTGTATGCTGATGTTGAAGTCAGCCCTGACGTCTCTCTTCGTCCCTGACTGTGACCTCTGGACCATCCTGTATGACGTTGTGAAGTCCTATGACGAATGAACCAGGTGTTTTCTAGCTGGAGAACAAGGGTCACCACCATCTGAAATAAACAAGCAGCATTAATAGTAGCATTTTTATATATAAACGTATAGTGCAAATATAAGTAGTGGGGGAAGAGTGTTTCATAGAAGACACTATGATGGCCCTTCATAGTTGAATTTTATCTCCAGTAGTCTAAAAACAAGCTGAACTTTATTGTCCACCAAGCTGTAATTCTGTCTTTGGTATTATATTTTTGACTATCATTAACATATAAAATCAAGGAGTGTTCAGGAGTGCTTTTTGTAGTCCAAAACTATATGGGTAATGTAGTTTTTTCATGAATCAGCTGTTGATGACGTCAATTCCCCTGTGATTTCCGTCCTGGACAAACGCTGTAAAGCCTTGCACACCTGAGCCTCGAGCCTTGTTTATGTTAATTTTGTATATTTTTCAATAAAAAAATAAAATAAAAAATAAATAAAAATAAAAATAAAAAAAAATAACAAACGCTGCTGTAGCTCTGGTTCCAAACTGTACAGGGATGTAACAGCTCACCTCACCACGTCAGAAGGGTTAGGAGCGAGGATCCGGACACAGAAGCTACGCATTTGAGGTTTCGGATGGAGCCGATATATTTATTTATCGCTTCAGAATCCGGAAGAATTCCGAACATCTGTTTCCGGGGCACGTTGGCAACGCGTCAAGGCGACCGGTAGGTAAGAAACATGTAAGAAACGTGTTATTAACAATCAGTCTTATGTTATAACAACTTAATGCCAATTGTATGTTTGTAATATAGATTAATAAGGAGTTATGCTGTTATGATTTTCAAATTTGAGCATCAGGACAATGTTTTGACAGAGTCTGAGAGGCGAGGCTAGCACCTTTAGCTTCCAAGAAACTACCAAGTTTAACTTGAAATGACTATCACCAGGAGTATCAGGTTAGAAAAGCTTCTTTGAAACGGTTCAATGGTAAACCTGCGCACAGGTTGATCTGTGAACAGTCTGTTTTTACAACGCATCTTACACTGTGTGTTCAATGTTTTGCAGGTCTACGATGGACTTTGTGTATGGCCCGCTGGGCTTGAGTGTTGTGGCGGGATGTGGGCTGCTCCTCGGCTGGTACCTTCGGGGTCGTTTCTCTCCAGCCTCTAAAAGTGTAGCTGCAGCGATGGCGAACAACGCAGGAGAGGCCAGTGTTATGGGAGAGGGCGGAGAATACAAGATGATTCTGGTTGTGCGAAACGACCTGAAGATGGGCAAAGGGAAAGTGGCTGCCCAGTGCTCCCACGCGGCTGTGTCTGCTTACAAACAGGTCCAGCGGAGGCACCCGGAGCTGCTGAAGGAGTGGGAGTACTGCGGCCAGCCGAAGGTGGTGGTCAAAGCCCCAGACGAAGAAACCCTCATTGATCTATTGGCCCGCGCCAAAGAAATGGGACTTCCTGTCAGTTTAATCCAGGACGCTGGCCGAACACAAATAGCACCGGGTTCACGCACTGTTTTGGGCATTGGCCCTGGCCCCTCTGATTTGGTTGACATGGTCACTGGAGAGTTGAAACTCTATTAAAACATTTGTGCCTACAGTATGTGAAGATTTCTCATATCATTTTGTATTTTTATAATGCATAATTATTTCACAAGCTACATGGCTTCTTCCTACTCTAGTGCTGCATTGTCAATTTACTGTCAATTTTAAGGTTTATTCTATGCCATGTGTTTTGGTCTCTGGATCCATAAACTGCTTTAAACAGCTCAATTGCTTATGAACAGAACTTATTGAAATGTAAAGCTTTATCCAATAAACTAAACAAACGGACAAACAAGAAGCCTTTATTTGAGTGGAAAACAAAACTGCAGTTTCATTCAATATAATCCTGATTATGCACAATCAATCCTTATAAGTGCATTGCCTTAATTCTAAAGTCATTCAGATAAGTTCGATGTTAATTTTGTATAGACAAGCCTATCATAAAAACTTCATATAACCACGTCCTGCAACATAATTTCTGAAATGAATGAGTTGGTCAACATTAAAAGCAAGGTTCTTCAGAAATTATTCTTGCAATCAGACAGGAACCATGAATCATCCAGCAAAACACTGCGGTAGAATGGGGGGCGAGAACGCGTCAGTCAAACAGATCGATTATCCCTGATGCCCAAATGCCCCCACATACAAGCAGTAATTAAAGCACAATCAATTAACGCAGATGCAATGGACATCTTGCACAGGCATTGCTGGAAAGAAAACTTTATATTAAAACTGTGTCATTTGCCATGAAGCAAGTGAGAATAAAAGTAGTGTTTCAGGATTGTGGTACTGGAAGCGGCAGTTTTATATTCAATTACAAACTGTTTGAATATACAATAAATGAATTTTACAGGTGGACAGAAAAAGCTGCTCACACATCAAGAGGTTCTACATTTCTTCTTACTACAGAGTGCAAATCAGATGCTTCACAAAAGACCTTTTTTATTGAAGAGGGCTCGCTCTTCCAATGCCCCTTCCCCAATGTACACTAGCCATTACCCATTCAAAAATGACAGAAGACAAGTAATCTCATCAGTATGGAATGTGGAAAAAGTAATCTTTGTGATTTACTTATGTTAAACAGAAAAAGTCCTTCATAGCAAAATGGGAAAGTACAAAATAAAAACGATGTTGGTGTTTTGTATCCTGAAAGGCAGAGGTCTGGTGAAGGACTGTGGGCGATGGATGGTAGCTCCAGCCTGTTCGTGGAGAGGTGACTCTTGGGCCTTACATGCCATAGCCAAAACCTGGCTGAGCAGCCGGCTGAGCATAACCCGCAGGGGCCTGGTACCCATATCCATAGGCTTGTTGAGGCGCCACAGGAACACTGGGGCCTGCCGTCAACATCAGCTGTGGTGTGCCTGCCGGGACACAAAGTTTACGTAGATTTTTAATGGATGTGTTTTGAGTGGAGACAATCGTGTAACTTTGATGCTGGCTGAGGACCTGCCAGGCATCAAAATCTAATGTACTAGGCGAGACTAACAAAACTACATCTGCGCATTCCTGGGCTAACATTATAGCCAATACCAGTAGTAATGTAACCCCCAAGACCATACCCAGCTCTAAAGGACAGTTTGACTTACCATAAACAATAGGTTGCGTCTCTGTTGCCTGCTCTTCCTCTTTCCTCACGGTCTCACATGTTTCTAGTTTATCTACCTATAAAAACAAAAACAAAAAAACACATCAATGATAATAAAAATCACAAACCTCAAAGCTGAATGCCACAAAACCAGTCTGTTGGTGCCGCAAACTTAGCAACATGAAATACACTCTTAGCCTGAACTTCCTCTGATCTCCAGTTTGTTTTTATCGTATAATAATACACTTTAAGTATGACAAGAGGCTTTTGTTTAGCAATACATCTACCATAAAGCAAACTCCCATGCCAATACGAGTTTCGTTTTGAAACATATGCTCAAAAGCATGATTGAAAACATGCAAATTCAAAATCTACAGCAAACAACAGGCAGCTCAATTGACCTATTTTGTGACAACAGTAACCAACATTGCAAAATCATTTTCAGGTGTTTTACATGCTTGTGCAATTTATGTGTTCTACGATTAGAAGATTGGTATTGTATCCAAAATGTGAAATTATGGCTTATGAAACATTTTTCTATCTTTGACTTGCCAGTAAACGAAATCTATGAATTGTTTCGGAGTTTTAAAACATCCAGTATTATGCAAAATAGCTCTTCATGCAAATACAAGGTCATTCTTTGAACTAAACTTTCAGGTTAAACCAAGACTTTTTGCACTTTCACCTGATTCGTAATTGCATCAACCTGAAATGGAAAAGGATAAGGAAATATTCATTGATATAACTTTACAGTTATAGTTCAGTTTGTGAGCATCATTTCAAGTGGCTCTTTTGGCAGACATTAGATGCATAAAGGTTTACGACTTAAACTTGCACAACTCCAACTCACCTTGCTGAGGTATTCTCTCATGACCTGGATGAAATATGGCATAGAAAAGTCCATGATGTTGTGTCTCCATGCCGTCTCCAGCACCACATCAGGCCGCAGGAGGTCATAGCAGGAGAAGAGGCAGGCAGCAAAACACTCCTTCTTGTTCTCCTGTAGGAACCAGGCCAGCAGCTCCTCGGCAAGCTCTGTGTCTTTGGACTCAGACGCGTAGAGCATGGCATCCTACAAGAACAAATGCCACAGATGTCTCGTCATATATTACATCTGGTAGAGTGAACAATGTCAGGCATTGGAGAGAACAAAAACAAACCTTGTAGAGCTTATCCTTCTTGCAAAGCTCCACACTTTGTTTCCAGCGATTATTTCCCTTAAAGAGATAAGCAGCAATTCTTCTGAACTCGATCAGCTCATGCTTCTCCATGCGCTGGGCCAGTGAGATGTTGTCAAAGTTGTCATATGCATCTATTGAGGTTCTAAGTGCCTAATGGAAGAAAAGAAAAACATTTACATCCGAGAGTAGCAGCAAAAATAAAAAAATTACCATTTGCATTTTTTGTTCTTACTTGATAATCCTCCTCTACAATGAAGAGGTTGTTAAGTGCTTCATTGACAGATTTGTTGTTGTGGTTCTGCACTGATCGCAGGTATGGTTTAACCAAAGGCAACTGTTTAACCTGCAGATACAAATCCAAATTAATACACTAGATGCAAACTATTTTTAGATTTAGTTAAAAGGTAATTCACAATGACCTTGGAGAAAAAGTTGACAGCGCGGGAGTGATCCAGTCTCGGTGAAAGCACTATGAGCAAATCATTCAGTAACAAGGGCTTGAACTCCAAATAAAACTGGGTGGCTTTGTAGTACAGTTCCACATTTGCAACCTACAATGATAAAAAACAATAATACATTTTTTAGCAAAACAATAACTTACAAACAACAGTAAGAAAGTATTGACAAAAACACATGAATTGAAGGTTAACAATAACAACCTTAGTGATGATGTCTTTAAACTGGCCCTCCTTCCAGGCGTCTGAAGGATGATTCATCATGGTAATGATAGCATTGTCAAACTCTTCATATTTGTCATAGAGGAATACAAGCTCAGCCCACAGGTGGGCTTGTTCTGCTGCTCTTAGGACCTTGGGGATGTTAACTCTGGACCAGAACAACTCTAGATGCTCTCTCATCTTCTGTGGCTTAAACTTGGAGTAAAGAATGGCCAGTTCTGTAAACATGCCCATGTGAGCACGCTCCAAGCCCAGGGCGGCCTCCAGCATAGTGATTAGCTCCTCAAAGTACCCTCGGTCCTGGCAGAGACAGAAAGAGGAGGTCATTATGTGGAAGAGGCTCCAAGAGTCTAAATAGACTTCTGTTCTGTCTTACTTGGTAATAGTTGATGAGCTCCTCCAGTTCATCAGCGTGAACTACAATGTGGAGGCCACACATCTGGGCCAGTCTGAACTCCTCTCCATCCACACAGGCAAAGCACACTTCCTTCCAGGTACGTGTGCTGTTGGCCTTACGAGCGCCATCCACAGCTGCTTGATACTCTCCAAGGTGCACAAGTGTTGAGGCCAAACGGCCAAAGTTGGAGACGTTGTTGTACAGCAGCTTAGCAGCCTCATACATTTTTTCATCATAGCATCTGTCTCCAACCTATGTGTAAAACACCAAAAAGGTAAGTGCCAGCTACAGCATTTCTAAAAATATCTATGCAAACTAAATAAAAGTATCTAACCTGTTGGATGTGTGCATTGTTTGGTCCATTAATAAACTCCTCCAGTTCCGCCAGGCGATTTGTTTTGGCCAAAGCAAAGATCAGCTCTGTCTCCACGTATGATTCACGGGCCTTCTTGCGCGCCATCTGAAGAAATTTGACCAAGTCCTCCCAGTTTCCTACACAGAAATATTGTGGTTGAGGCCATTTAAATGTCTGTTTACTTACACTTTTGTTGTAGTGTCTTAAGACAATGTAGAGTATAAAGACTATTTTAAGCAACATTTCTTACCGCTCTTATCAGCAGCCTGTACTACCTCCATATACGCAGAAGGATCATCAGCTTTGATGTAAGAGTCAATAGCCTCCTTGACCAAACCCTTTTGTAACTGGGCTTTGGCCAGCTGGCTCCAGACTGCTGGTTCATTGCAGCGTTCTGCAAATTCATATGCTCTGTCCAAATTGCTAATATGTTCAATAAGCACCTTGGGGGAAATAATGCAACCAATTAATTTTTGTAAAGGTATAAAATAGAGAAAATGCTTAAAAGACGTACTTGTACAGCTGAGGTATTGACATCAAATTTTTTAAAGATGGCAAAGGCCTCCTCAAAAAGTTCATTGCTAATTGCAATGTTTGCAATATCAGGAGCGTCATAGTTGTCCAGCCTGTTGATGTACTCCATCACACGTGTGCGGTCTGCTTTGATTGCCGTCAGAATCAGCAGGTTCTGAAGATTTCTGTTTGATGCGAAAATGTAAATTGAGTAAAAAACATACAAAACACAATTCAATATTATGAAATATATAATATGTAGATACCTGTGTTCACTAAAGACAGAATTATCCAATACAATTTTCTCCAGGAGCTCAATAAGCTCATTAGGCAGGTCAGCTGTCATGAAAGCCTTGACTGTGACAGAAACCTCCTCTGGGTCCTGGGTTTCTGACAAGGCGGTTTGCACAACCTAAAAGCAGAGGCAACCACCATTAGACTTTCTCAAATGTATTGATTGAGTGGCCACATTCATAGTGAAGTTTAGACATACCTGATCAATAAGTGGCCGTCTGAAGGGATTGCTCTCCAGGAGAACACTGGCCCAAAGATCAGGGTCTTTGCGACGAACCAAGTAACGAGACAAGCTTTTGAAAAGAGAATTCTCATTGCAAACCTGGAGCAAACAACACATGTTTAGTACATTTTATCACAACAAAAACAAAACGCATCCTATCAATGATTCTCACATTGATCAACTCCTGGTCGCACTGCCCTCTCTCGTAAGCCACACATGCAAGATGGGGGTCCCTCTTTTCGCAGTACTTTCCAACCACACGGCTGTCGTAGAATGGGTTTTCCCTTAAGAACCGCTCAGGATTGTTGTTGCTGTCAATGTAAATCTTGGCCAATGCATTATGGGTAGCAGGCTCCTCACAACCTTCATGTATGCGAGACTCCAGCCAAGGCAACAACAGCTTCAGTCTGAAAGTAGAAGCAGATGAGGTCAAGGGTTTGATGGGTTGAGTCAGGGGCTGCGTTTGGTCCAATACTGAGCATGTTGTCCCAGTTTAGAGAGCAAATCGATACATACCGGTTTCGCTTTTCCACTTCAGCCACAAGTTCATCCGTGGAGAACTGTCCTCTAACAACAAGGATCAGGCTCTTGATGACGTCTTCAGCGCAGTCCACATCCAAAAGTCCTCCAACCACAACAGGCAGACGACTAGGATTGACCTAATTAAAAAGTATACATCATATTACATAACAGGAAGATTTGCATTTGCAGTAGTTACCATCTGTGTGAAGACAAAGCTTACCTTCTGCACATAGATCTCAATGTATTTCTGCAGGCTGTTGCGATAAAGATAAAGCACCAGGTCATGGACAAAGTCAAAACGATCGCAGACGATGATCAGTGGGAGCTGGTCAGTCAGTTTGGCTTCCTGTTCATTAAGAAAAAAAGAAAGTAGTTATAATACACTTAATTTCAAATAAACAATTACAACTTCACACTTACATGTTAAAAATAGATTTACAAATGCTGGATAAGAGGACATTTGGACTAAACACTTTACCACAAGGTAGATACATCCACAATTGATGACACTAGGTCTGTTGTGCATTCCCTATGATCTGGCCACATGCTGCGCTGAATAGAGAACTATGCACACATACTTCCTTTACTTCTACCTTTTTCTACAGACTGCGCACAAGTCTAATTTTACTTCTACATTAAAATGCGCAACATCCAGCTACGTCAACTACTGTAGTTCTAACAGCGCTGGGAACACATCATATGTATGGGCTTGTTATGAATAGTACAGCACCATACAAATGTTAAGTCCAATTAAACACACTCATGGGTTCAGGGTGGAGGGTCAGGGATGTTTTTCACTGGAGGAAGGATAACTTTACCTCAGATATGTCCTGCCATTACAAAGATGGAGGAAAGTACAAAAGTTAATATAGTACATGGAAGACTAAATTACTTTATCTGAATCAAACACCAAACTGAAAGAACTGATACAAAACAAAACAAAAAAGAGAACAAATATAGTTTATCTGCGTTCTCAAACCATGACAGTAGCCCTTTACTAAAAAAATGTGTCTCTTGGATGCGGCATCGTTACCTTTAAAAAGTTCTTGACACGCTCAGGGTCATAGCAGTTGCTCTCTCTGCAGATCCTCTCCACTTCTTTGATCTGGCCTGTTTTGCAAGCCGCCTGGATGTATTTGAAGTGGACTTCAGGATCCTGACTGAAGTTCACAATGGAGCCAAGGAAGTAAAACAAACCTGTACACAAAATTACAAAATTTAGTTTCAAATTAATAATGCCCACAGCACGCAATAACGAATCAATAAAAACACGTGACATTTGCTTAACTCAAGTATGCAGATTTTTTTGTTTTTTTTAAAGTAGATTAAGAAAACAGGTGAAGCAACACCTTCAAAGCTCTTGAAAGACTCAAAAAGTTCAGTCAGGGACTGTGTAGAGAGCTGCTCGTGGTACTTGGATGCCACTTGGACACAGATCTGCAGGTTCTGACGGATGTTGGCTGACAGCATGGCCCTCAGGCACTCCAGAGAGTCCTCCACTGACAAAGAGCCGAAGAAGTTCACCAGCCACTGACGATCAGAGGAACACATGTTATTATATTGACCCTTCTAACAGTCAGATGTGCAATAGATGGTATTGGACGTGTACCTCTGGGTTCAGAAGGTGTGTGTGCACCACGGCCCGCTTGATGTCATAAAGGTCTGTGTAGTGCTCCAATGCTCTCTGCAACAAGCCGGCTTTTTCACAAAGCTGGGCAATGTGGGCACGATCGTAGTTGGTAAACATTTGATTGCCCAATATAGCATCTGCAACCTACAAGGATAACATCAAACAGTTATTATGATATACAGAAGAAACCACGTTGGTTCTATAAACAAATGTTTAAAAATGTGGATGTTTACCTGAGGCGCATGCATGAGGTTCATTTCTAGCAGGCGAGTCTGCAGTGGTCCCTCTGCTGGGCGGTTGTTCTTAAGAGCATCGAGGAGGAAGGAAGTGCACTGCTGGATCAAGTTGTACTCCATGAACACGTCCACAATCTGTACACACAGAAAGGTTTACCTTTAAAGACATGCATCTTGTGCACCACTCGAACAACTAAGGCAACCACGCTAATGGACAGCTGCAAATCCCTTAAGTTATAGCTTTTAATTTTGTTCAATATATAACTTCCAAAGAGCTGAAACTGTAATAATGGAACAAAGTCAAACCTGTGTGATGTCAGCCAGAGGCTCCTCATCTTGAACAAGCATCTGGGCAAACTGCAGTCCTTGCTCGGGGTTTATCCTCATCACATTCCTCAGCAGAAAGATCCAGTCAGGTGTATATCCCACCTAAAAGTGCCATAATTACTACAAACTGCCATAACCATATTGTATCTAACAACCAGAACACAGACCTTCTTTGCATAGAGTACAATCTTTGGGAACTGGCCAGTCTCGGCGAAGCACTGAATGACCTTGTTGGGCACATTTGCTCTAAGGTAGACACTAAGAGCCAAAGTGGGATCCACTGCTTTCACCAGGTCACCCAGTTCTTCTGAGCACTCAAGCTGAAACATAATTTAACAGTGATTTAATAATACAGTATGTCGGAGAAGATGCATGCAAGTTGTTCCCAAGCTCAACAGGTTTCCTCCAAGAATTAGACTTAATCGCTTTCATAAACACATGATCTCATACAATCTGAGATAATGGGGAAATTGTGTAAACAAAATTGCGGCTCAGGAAAAGCCCTTTCCTGTTTGTAGCCACTAACACGGAGGCTGCGAATACCTTGTCTTCCTTCAGCCACTTCTCCAGCAGCTGCTTTCGGCCTTGCTGGAGTACAGGCCTGCAGAGCTCCAGAGATTCAAACTTGTTGAGCTGGCCCTGGTCCAGAAGAATCCCGAAGTACTGCAGAAGTGGAGAGGTCTGGCCTTGCTGTGTAGGAACACTCTGGAAGCGACGGATGGTGTCTGGAGTACGCAGGATTCCCTAGGGGCCAAAACATAAAGCTTATCAGCACTTTTCAGCTCTTCTCTTTACATATAACAATGACTAATCAAGGGGTATGGGTACCTTTGGAGCGTTTGCAGCAACTTTAGCAGCCTCAGAGTAGTTTCCAGCAGCAAAAAGGTTGTTAAACTTGCGCGCAAAGAGCTCTTCAGCGCCAGCCAAATTGTTGCGAACAGCCAAACGAAGAGCCAGGTCAGGGTTTTGTAGCACATTTGTGATGTAGGGAATGATATTCTCTTCCTCCACACAGACAGAAAGCACCTGTTCAGAAGAGATTTTTTTTTTTAAAGTTATGCAATCTTTAAAACACTAACAATGTTCTTTCAATTATACATATCCCACCAACAAAACAAAAATGCAGAAGTCTGCGATAAAACTAACAGTAAGTGCAGTGAAGGGTTTTCATACTTTGAAAATAGGTCAATGTAGCTTTTGAAAGAAGTCAACCCAGATCAAAGAGAAGGATTAAAGAAGGAGGCAACGCATGCTGAACTCAACGGCAGAATGGGTTGAGGTTACTTACACGAAAGCACATTTATTAGCCAGTTTTGAACATTGAAGGTAGACTTGGATAATACCTATATTGGGGTCAAATCGCCTTTGCTATCAATCAATGTTTATTGTCATTGTCATTAAAAAATAATCAGCAACGAGACAGCATTGGAGCATACAACAGTACATGGTGGTTGTAAAGTACATAAATACTAGTGCCTGATCCCGTCATAAATCGGAAGCTAAGCAGATAAAGGCCTGGCAGTACTTAGATAGGAAGCTGTTTAGTAACATCAGGAAGCCTGGGGTGAATGCAGTGAGTGAGTGGTTGGTAGTGATCAGAGGGGCCGATAGCACAAATTGGCAGCCTCGCTTCCTTGAGTCTACCCCAGGGCAGTTGTGGCTACAGTAGCTTACCACTACCGAGTTTAGAGTGAATGAATCATGACGACAGTGTGACCACAGTCTTTGAGAAACTCATAATATATATAAAAAAGGCAAATGGGAAGAAATAAAACTTTGATTCCCAAATCCCATGTTGGGTAACCTATACGTGCTGGTGACGTAGAGGTAGTGATTACAAGGAGAGAAGGAGCTCTAAGAGGATTAAGTGCACCAGTCAGAACCTGTGACTAGGAATCATGTGCTAATTTTGCACTAAATTCTCTTGACATTGTCCAGGCCAGCGATAAGCGAGAGCTAAAACAGTCTGATTGACACGGTGTGAAGGTAAAGATTGTAGAGACAAAAACAAACGTAGTGCACAGCCCAAACGTCACAGCCTCAGATCAGTTTTCACCTCTTTGCTCAATTATTCATGGCCTGTGTGGCCCGACTGGAACATTATTCATCAGCAGGTTGGGTCTAGTTTTCATCTGGTTCAACAAGGGCCATAAGAAACTGTGTCTAGAGCGTTCCTCAAGTGGTTGGGACCCACCATTACCCAAGGATGACAAGCCCAAATAAAAATGTAATTTGTTATATGTCGTAATAAAATATTGACTTTTTCCATTTTTATCAAAGCAGCAGCAGATATGCCTTTGATTTAAGCCTGAAATTAAGATCAAAACAACCTAATTGCAATTACAGTTTCCATGTCGTTTCAAGTGGAGGAAAATATTGACCTACCAGTTGAGAATCACTGGTCTAGATTATCTCCATTAATTCTGGGCAAAGTCTGAACTTGCTCATAATGACAGACAAACTGCAGTTGTTGCTGTTACAAGCGCTACTCATGTTTAGAGTTTGGCTAATTTTAGTTTATACAGCTAATACAGTGGTGTTGTATGTTATACGTCTAGTAAGGCCCATAATAACACACTAGTTTGTCTCCATATCAAAGCATTAGGCGGAACGTTTCTTCCAGTTTCACACATCATCAAGGATGTATATTCATTCTTACCTGGCCCTTTCTGTTGACTCCAATAATGCCTGAGGTGGCCTCATGTGGAGCAGTGACAAAGATGGTCTCTCCACTGATGCGGTTCATGTAGATGCAGGTACCAGTCTCCAAGTCGTACAGGTGGATGTAGCCGTATTTAGTAATGAGGAAAACCACGTTATTTTTCTCGCTTATCTGCAAGAACAAATGATTTTGTCAGTGATTATGGTCACATTAAAAATACAGAGCACAGAAAATACTGCACAGAAGATATAAAGCAACACTTTTTTTCTTTTGAGAAATATACTACCCTCCGTTTTTGCTTTCTACCACGCAACAGTGATGTTCCTTCATCAAAAACATACCTGGAGTAAAGTTCTTTCATTCATGCAAAGCAATATCCTCCCTGACACTGACTTTCTGAGGCCCACTGAGCAATAAAAGCATCAAAAACTCTCCCATCTACCCCTGGCAGCAAAGACTTCCTAAAATATGTTCTCTTTTTATTCAGAAAATTCAGACACTTTAAGAACTAACTGAATATTATCTTTTTATTGTTACACCATGACAAATGTTACATACTTGCATGGCCACGGGGAAGTCATTCTGTGCTTCTGGGGGGAAGAAGACATCTACTGCTTTCTTTGGAAAAGGCTGGTTCCCGGTTGGTGGGGCTCCAACTTCAATGATGTGCAACTGTGGAACACAGCAAACTATTAACACGAGCTGGGGATACGTTTTTCAGATGAATTATGAAGTTGTTTTGGTTTTGCTGTCATTACCTTTCCGCCAGCCTGGCCTCTGACAGCGAAACAGAACAATGTGGACTCCTCTGCATTGCCCTCCATCTTGAACTGGGCAAAGCTGGCAGCGTGGCCTTCAATGGGCTGGGAAACCTTTCTGTCTACAGAATAAAGTTGCATGGCTCCAACCACACGATTTTGCTGAAAGTGAATTAAGGCACAGTGTAAATATAGAATCTCTTCAGAAATAACTGAGGCACTTGGTAGGTGGGGCTGGATGACAGAAACTGCAATATGTAATAGCTGTTTTGAGTGCCAACAATAACAATATTATTATATATTACTGTTACATTAAATATAAGCTGAATTACTGAGTTGAATGAAATTGTCCTGACTAAACATATTTAGGTTACAAAGGGTTTTTGTTCAACAGAAAAAGACAACCATTGCTGTGATTTTACCGATATAAAAATAGTCACCTAATATTATGATAAAGTGGCGATATGTTGTGCAGCCCTATAAGAAACAGTGATCAGTTTATTGGTGCGTTACCTGTGCTGAGATACCAATAAGTAAGAGCCATTTCTGCTTGGCGTCAGTGCGGTAGTTGATGATCTGGCAGCCGGCGAGGCTGGAGTGGCGGTCAAAGACTTTGACTGGCTGCGAGTCTCCCTCCATGCTCCAGTGGTACACGGCGTTGTCAGTCACAAGAGCAACAGTGTTCAAGGAGATCCACTTCCAGAAGGTCACATCATCCGTCATCGTGTGGGCCTTCATCTTGCTCTTCATCTCAATATTGAAGATCTGAAGAGTTTTGGCAGCTAAAAGAATAAAAACGGCTTAGTCTTAATCCATGATTAATTTTCACCGAAGTTTCTAGCAACACACATAAAAGCAACAGGAAACATATTCTAGTAGAATGAAAGAAACAATTTAAAAAAGTAGCAGTCATGGTATAAAGTTCATCAAGCAATGGCGCCATGACTGACAGAAGGTGCCATACATGCAGTGTCGGAGGCGGTGAAATCTTATCTCAGTTGTCCTGAGACAATTGACAAAGTCAAAACACAGAAAGGACAGACTAATTAATGTTTCCACTGTGTCAACGTTTATGTTTTTGTATTGATTTTTCAGCAAAATGAACCAGGTCTGAAATATATGCAGGACTCTTCCTAATAAATGCTGACCATTTTGGGAGTTAGACTGATGCCAACTCTTGTATAGCCCAAAGAAATCAGTATTTAGTATAGTAGTAGTATAATCATATTAATCTAATTTAGTTTTTGAATACCTGAACCCACCCCAACATAATCTACTGGTAAGCAGTCAGCAGCAAGTAGAAGCAAGAAACACCTCATGAGAAAAGCAAACAGAACAATATTATGATATAAACAAAACTCAGTCTAGCCCAAAGTGGAGCTGATCACTTGAAGTCACTTCTGATTCAGACAAATGAACAATCAACGAATAATTTAATTAATTACTCAAAGTGCATTACTTACCTGGACTTTGTCATTAGTTGGATTAACTGATTTATGATTTAATGCACTGTGAGAATTGTTTACTAATCATTAATATTTGTAGAATGAGAGATTATTAAAAGCGGATGCAAAATAAAATGATTTGTACAATCAAAGGGAATGAATAACAAGAAAAACAGCAGTGTCAGGTGACACGTTTTAAATTGGAATCAGACTAACTGAGGTGCTATAGCATACAGAGTATGAAAAACACTTTAGTCAGCAGTAAGGTACTGTAGGTGGTGGGTGCAGGTGGGTCTAAAACCCTCAACCAGTGAGCTTTAAATCTCAGACCTAATCCACCAAATCCCAAATCATCAAATACATGAGAAGTCCTCAGCTCTGGGGCAAGGACTCCCCTGAAAGAGAATCTGAAATCTCCGTGGATTTTCTGATTAAATAGGGGCCAAATATAGGTTTGTATTTGTATGCCAAAAGTCCTAATTAAATGTAAGGGTGATAGGTTAATAAATGTAATTAGCTTTTTGCTGGTGAGACTCGTGAAATGATGCCTATTGGTCAATTACTGCACAATGACAGACATTTTAAATGGAAATTGATAATTACATGAAAAAATCCCATATATTGAAATTACTTCATTTGAACACATTATAAAACAATGAAATGCCAGCAAGCCATAAAGATGTGGAAGATAAACCCTGTTACTGAACAATTCACACATTGCCTTTTTTTTTTTAACATCACGAAGATACAGCAAAAGTTGCCTCTAACTTTCATATTTACTGAATTGAACCAATTTCAAGTTTAAGTTTCAGAAAAGGTTATGCCCCTTATGTATGTTTTGTTTTTAAACAGGATTTCACTTCCACAATACTGTAGTTAAATTTCAACTCACCGTCTGCAAACATATAAGAAAGCAGTAAAGGAAAAAGAACATAGAAAAGACAAAAACAAAAAAAACAACAGAAAGTCAAAGCAAATAGTTTCATATCTTTTTTTTAAAATGCCTTTTAAAACATGCGGGTCGATAAACTGTTACAGCAGAAACCTACGGTAGCTGGATGTGATGGACATAAACATACGGCAGGTTAATTCAAAACACGACTGCTTATGACCCTCAGAGTTACTCCAAATGCAAACATAATGCACTGAATTCTTTAACAGTCACGCTGATATTTCTGAGAAGTGCTATTCTAACAGCAAAAGTCTGTTACATACCTTTCAGTGCAATGACCTTGCTGGCAGGATTCATGATGGCGCTGTCGGCGGAGATGGGCCGGCGAATGGGGGTGTTGGGGTCGGCCAGGTCTATGATCACCACCTGGGCCTGCTCGCCCACCTTCTCCCGCACACAGATGAACTTGTCCGACTCCATGGTGAGGGTGCTGAAGCCAATGTTAGCCGGATTTATGCCCAAGTTTTGGAGCTTTAAAAAGGAAAGAAAAGTAAGGCAAAGAAGTACAATGTAAGTTAGAACAGTGATAGATAAGACACACGTTATAAAGCTTAACATTTTAATATCATCGTATAGCCATTTTAATAATTGTCAAATACAGTTATTAAAAGGCAAATGCAGTAAGTGAAACTGCAATAATGGGTGGACTTTGGCCATAGCTTTAGCCCCAGCAGCAGGTGATGAAGTCATATGAGACAGTGCGGTCACTTGGGTGGAGAGCAAATATAACGCCAAGTCCAGGGAGCACAAGCCAGACAGGAAACTAACCAGTATTTGAAAGTACAACACCTTCAGGCTTTCTAATCTAATACAGTGACAGTATTAAATGTATTACAGGATCTGCTTTTACACAAATAGGTCGAGATGTGTAGGTGTGTATACTCTGACGACGCCAGTACCAGGGTGTAGCTATTTACTAGTTATTATCAGGGTGTTTCCCAGACTGCTGGATTGTGGTGGCTCGGAGAGGGCATTGTAGAAATGATATTGCCAGTTAAGTACCCATAGAGTCACTATGTGTGCAGTCAGTGTCATTTAAAAAAAAATTACGTGACAAATATTTTTTATAAATATTGTTGATGTAATAAATATTGATGTGTTTTTTTTATATTGTTTGTACTGAAACGGAGCAAAGGATTATGCTTGCTCCATTTAGTTCATTATACATTTAAAATGCCACTGAAGAAAAAGCTACTACATCTACTGTAACATGGGAACAGACCAAGTTCATGAATCATGTTTAAAATTAAATGTTTCAGTGGGAAACCAAAATAAAGAAAACATTGTTTCATTCTAGTAAAAGGGGAACATCCTGCCTGTTATAGTGTCCCTGACACTGCACTCTCCACTAATAATATGGAGTAACTTAGGAGTAAGTCAGACGAAAAACCTGTGTAGGAGTGGAGCCACAGTGTCAGGTATTACACTGGTAAAAACTTGAATCATGCACTTCCTTCTCCAGCAGCAACAGTAACATGCTGTTAGGTAATCTGAAGGAAACGAAACTACTACATCTTGACAGACCAATTTTCTGTCTGATGTTGCAACTTCCTTAGTTTTGCAATCCAGTAAAAATGCAAGTGGGGCAATCTACAAATAACGGCCCTTAGCTACAGGGATATAAAAATGACTTTAAAGTACCTCATATTTATGCTCAAAAGTGTGTGTTTTGCTCTGCAGGCCTTTGTCACATAATCCTAATCAGCAAACACAAACCACAGTTCCAGGAACTTCAACGAAATGTGTCCACCTTTTATCAATTAATGTCACACCCTCCAGCAGCGTTAGCCCACCCACATTCTTTACCCCGACTGACACAGTTTCTCAATGGCATTGGGTTAAAAGTCTTTCACAGAACAAGTGTAACCCACAGAGGAGGAAATAACACAGAGTTTGCATGAAGCTTTCACGGAGTGACCTCAGTTACACTGGATCTGCACTCCTTTCCCTCTGACCTACGAAGTTATTTGCCGTAATAACTTTAACGTAAAGCAGTCTGTAGAGGCACTGCTGCTGTGCAAACAAAATCATTTGTTTTAAAGGTTGATCTTTTGTCTGCTTCTGTCTAGTAGCACACCCAAATAAGTTTCACACCCACCCAGATGTTGCCTGCTGTGTAAACTGTGTATTGGCTAATACTTCATGACATCATTGAAGAAGTATTTATGTGAAAGCAGGTCAAACCAGAGGAGCCACAAACAATGTGGAAAATCACTTATTTATTTTGGCCGGCGCTGGTCTGGTGCCTCTGATCTGAGCACAGCACAGACTGAAGTACAGGCTTGGCCTGAAACCCAGCACCCACAAAGTAAATGTAAGAAATAAGCTGCCTGCTTATAAGTGAATCTGTATTTTAACAAAATCTCTATTCGTGAATTATTATGGAATGGGCCAGGAATCCCGGAATTCTGTTGTATGGACAAAAATATCAAAATAGCAGTTCAGCACAATTCCTCTAGAGTCCCATCTGTTAGTTTAACTTGCATGCTCTTCCTTGGTAGGAAAGCATCATCTTGCTCAGCAGAAAATCTGCTCTGTGAGTCCAGCACCCGTTGAGTTCAAGGCAGAGCAGGGAAGGATGTGCTCTGTAATGTGCTGAGGCTTGCAGCGCTTGATGGCAGTCCTCCACAACAGGAAACCAGGGACCCATTGTACACCCAGACTGAAATAACAGGCTGGTCCAAGCACTGCCTCCTTCACAACCATGTGACTGCAGCGGGGGGCATGTGACCAGCAGCGATGCCTTCATTATTTGATAGCATTTCTAGGGATAAAAGGCTACAGGCTTTAAAGCTGGTTCTGCTGTTTCCTCTTTCCTTTAGAAGCTCTTTATCTCCAGTTCAGGCAGCAGAATGTCAAGTGTTCAGCATTTCTGAATCCTCACTAGCGTGTCACGAGGTATCAGCCGGACCTGTCCCTGCACAGTTCAAAGGGCACTGTGGAAATCTTGTAAGGTGACACCTAAGAGAGTATGACACAATAGACACATGCATCTGCTCTGGGGCAAGCAGTACAATAATATACTATACACAGCATGTGTTATCACAAACTTACAACTTGGCCATGTGTTATCAAATATGCAAGGACATCAGGACAGAGACGCAGTGCAAACACCAGGCCACTGGGTAAATCTATACAAGAGGAGTCAGCGGCCTATGAAGCTCAGCCCATGCATTTTAAATCACATTCCAAGTTCTGCCCAAACATGCAAATATAAAATTATTCAACTTTTTTTTCTCAAAATAATCACTGCATTGAATGTATACTGCAAACCAATGTTTAACAGGTTGTGTAATATGCTATTTGATCTGTAAAAAAAAAGACTAGTACTACACTTCTTTAGATGGATGATGTATAAAAGGCAAGATCAGCAGAATGATCAGTAGTCGAGGGCTCAATGAGCACCTTGGTCAAAGTAAAAAAGAGTTTATGAGTTCAGCTATAAAATAAAATCAGCTGGTGTCAACAAAACTACAATGCTCAATACTGAGACAGGGCAACATGATCCATCAAACATTTTCCACATGCAATAATTAAAAGGCATGAACTGAAGTTATTTAGGAAGATGCCTAAAGCACAAATCAGATATTGGGTCACAGCACTGTCAGTAATGTTAAAACTTTAAACATTTATGAAACATATGCAGATCATGCATTAGTCATAGCGGTTGGAAATCAGTTGTGATTTTATTGTCACACATAATGGCCTTGTGATGAGCCAATCCACTTTATTTAGTGCATTTGACCAACAGAGCATTTCCAAAGTGCTGCTTGGGGTGAAATACGCAAAGTATAAGCCTCAATCAGTCGCTCAAAATACAAAAAGACAACAGAGGACCAGCCACAGAATAAAAGTGGGTCTTCAGATGAAACTCATAACAATCCACGTGGGAGGGCAGAGCGTTCCAGAGTCTAGTCACAGAGAAGATCTTGCCCCCTCTAGTTAAGATTCTCGTCTTAGGCACCAGGAGCCAGCCCTCGGACCTCAGTGCGAGTGCAGCAGTGTAAAGTAGGATAAAGCCCATGATTTACTATGGGCAGTCTGCACAAAACAATACTCATTTCTAATATTTACAGGAAGCCAATGTAAAGACGCAAAGATTGGAGTGACATGTTTCTGCCCCCAGTTAAAAGGCTACAAGACTAACTGCAGTAGGTGAAGTGCATTTTGCTTAGTGCTTAGTCCACATGTGACAAAATAAAAGCTGACTATGCAAGACCCACTGAAAGTCTGAATAATTTGAACTTCAAAAATGGTCGAATCTCGGCTGAAGGAGCGCTGGAGTCGACCCTGAACATGATCACTTCAGTTTTATTTTCATTGAGATTCAAAAATTGTTGAGTCAACCAAACCTTGGCTTGACATCGTTAAGGCAATCAAGCAAGGGTGTCAGGGGGGGGTGCTGGGGTACTTCCTAAATGGGAAATAGTCAGCATAGAAATGATAGACACCATTACAGGCCTGAGAACTGAACCCTCTCTGGGAAAATGTAGGGGGTGACACAAATCAGAGAAAGCAAACAGACAACTTCTAGATAAACCGTAATAATCCATACATATGTAGTTCTAATATGTCAGCAGGTTGTTAAAAAGTCTAGAGCAACTTCTTCATGATCTTGTTGCTTAAAGTAAGAAATAGATTGAGTGGCAAGTAACTTTCGAAAGCCAAGTCAAAAACAGGAGCGCAAAGAAGAGAGCGGCCCGTGGAGGCGCATCAAGTGGGACAGTTTGTTTCTTGACATATGAGGCATGGTAGATCGGATAACTTGTAATAAGCTGGGCTGAGCGACCAAAGACTCATCCATTATTCATGATATCTTGTAAGCCAGTATTCCATGGTCACAGTGTCAGAATCAAGATGGATAAATATTCAGTTTGTTGGATTCTGGAAGTATTTTGGATATCGTTACCAAGCCCAGCATTCCTATTTCTGTCTATTTGATAAGAAGTCAGCAATTTAATTCACACAATAATCAATAAAAGCAATGTAAGATATTAGACATACAAGATGTTAACCAAACAAGGAAGAGGCCTGAAGGACAAGCCCTCAAACCACATGACGTTTTTTTTTTTTTTTTACAACCGACCAACGTGATTTCTTTTGTATGGACACAATGAATTATCGAAGCATGTCAAAGCTGCACATAAAGCACTTCCATACTGTACACCAAGTCTAGTCTTACCACTAAAGCCTCACCACCACAGGCTGGTATTCATACGTGGTTAGGAATAAGTTGTGTCAAAATGACTAAAATATCGTATAGAGATTATAGATATTAACACAAATATCAAGCAAAAACCTAACTCTAATATGTTTCGATAATCTATTAACCTGATCAGTTCAAAATAAATCAAGTAAAGAGTGTCAGAAAGACGAACATTTTTTGGTACACGAGCAATGGATTATGAATAAAGCAAGCATAATGTAACTAGACAATAACAAGCAGAGTTTAAATATAGTATAGTATAGTAAAAGTACCAAATAATACAGCAGTTAGCAGTCAGGCTAGATGCTAACCAAGATAAACGTCATCCACCCAACCAACCAAGCCAGTTAGCATAGCCAGTAAAAGCTAACTTAGCTCGTTAGCATTACTCACTACTGTTAAAATTGGCTTAAGTCAGAGATCATTCGCCGTGACAAGCAAGACACTGAAAAGGACAGACAACCTTGCCAAGCCACCCTTTCATTCATGCACAAACCTGCAGGTGCTCCTGAAAGCGAATAGGTAGGATCTGAGCCATGGCGGTGGTGCCTCTCACTCTCCTCCGGGTTTCTTCAAATGCTAACCAACTAACGATACTTTCTGTCAGAAACTAGCCGGACGGCCGAGGAGTCGCTAACCTAAAATCCTAGTCTAAAGTCCTAAATGTTACTTATTAGGTGCTGTCAATTTGGTGTTACTTTATATTTGTCCCTTCTCGTCTGTTTCTTTGAGGGCTACCCTTGGCTACACTGGCTGCCACTACACCGACTCCCTGGACCTGCAATGGCGGTGGAGGCTGGTCAGCGCAGAAAACATCCCGGAAATGGAAGTGAATTCAGTGAGGCGGAGGAATACAGACTTTTACAACTAGATTACGCGCAGAACAGAACAAAGGTGACTAATGGAATGGTTACATTTGTGTTGTTTTATCACATATTTATCTAAAAAGTGCTAGGGACAACAATTTAACCCACGCACAATTTATTAAAGCTGGAACTATTTCTCTCTTTTCGCCCTTTGATTTTTGCCACATCATTCGTCTTCGTAAAGCAACGTCATTGCTACGTGAGATACACTTGTTTCTTTCAGCCAATCAAATCATTGAACAGGTTGTATGGAAAAAATCTGAAGAATGAATGACATTAATGAAAATGCGTGGAAAACAATTACGCATATTATTTACATCTTGATAGCCTACTCCTTGATATTAGGCAAGGCAAGTTTATTTGTAGAGCACAATTCATACACAAGGCAATTCAAAGTGCTTCACAGTTGCATAAAATTACAGATAAAATCAATAAAAACATCAACATAACATTCATTAATTACATTAAAAGGCAAGAGAGCAGATAAAATACTCTCAGTCATATGCATGGGCAAAAAGAACAGTTTTCAGCCTGGATTTGAACATTGTCACAGTTGAGGCCTGTCTCACATCCTCGCGAAGACTGTTCCAGATTTTAGCTGCATGAAACTGAAACGGAGCCTCACTGTGTTTATTATTCACTCTGGGAACCACCAGGAGACCCCTCCCTGAGGTTCTCAGGGCCCGAGTTGGTTCATACGGCTGTAACATGTCAGAGATGTACTTCAGCGCTAAACCGTGAAAAGACTTGTACACAAGCAGAGCTGTTTCACACTGTCTGTGCTTCTGTTTTCCAAGGGCTTCTGCATTTGTCTACTGAAGAAGTTTATCACGCATCTGCCCAGGAAACTAAGCTGTAGAACACAAAATCCAGAAAGGAAGTCAGTTTTGGGGAAGCAGCAAGAAAGCAGTAAAATATGCTGACAGTCCAATGGGAAATGAATCAATCATTTTGCAACAACTTTTACTGACAAGTACAGATTTGCAGTGCACTGCACGCCATTGTTGTATTTACTTTAATTTAACTTTGCTACAAAGTAAATAGTTAGGCTACATCGGTCATGGCTATTCTAACAATATACTAAATTTGATTGCTTAGGGCTATTTGCAGTTTCAGTGACACTTATTTTTCTCATTTTAAATCCTGAAATGCAGTAGATGTAGCCTATATTGCTCAATGACACACTGAATGCTGGGAAATCTGTCCTTCTATATGACTTTATATGGTTGTCTGCTTGAGCAACTACCAAGCACTGGTGTTTAAAATTTAAAGCATATAATCAAAAGTGTATATGGTCTTCAGTCTTAATCATGAAATCCCCCAAGCCCAAATCTCTTTGATGATCTTGTTTCAGAGGCAGAGAGGATAGGGGAGGCCATCCTGAATGACCCATTCAAGCTGCAGTTGCCATGGATTCAAAGGCCTATAAAATAGACACTCCGCTCTCAGAGAAGCTGTGTGTCACGATTAAAGAGCAGCCTTAGGTCTCTGCAAAGATATCACACAAAACCCTAGGGTCCACTCCAGACACTGAAAGGCAACCTTGGTTTTGTTCAATCACTGCAATGTTTAGGGTAGGGCTGAAATGGGAATGGGGAAACACTAATTTCTCAGTAATATGTTGTCATCGCAGGTTCTGAATCACAGGGACTTGGGTGCAGATGGGAGCGCTGTCTTCTGAGATATCAAGACCTCATCAAAAGTGTCTTAGAGCAAGCTTGGACCCAGAACTCAAAATATGCACGACAAGGTTATGGTCTTTCCTCTCTGCTGCTCCACCACTCTGGCTAATCTATAGCCCATGCTGGGTAGTAATGCAATACATGTATTTAGAATGTATTCTAAATACTAATTTTGAGTAACTGTATTCAGGTACAACTACTCTTTCACTTGAGGGTATTTAAAATATTAATTTACTTTCTTAAAAAAAATCAAGGGGATTCATTATAATAGTACTCCATCACTACATTTTAGCTTCATATTGCATGATATCGAGAGGAAAAATATTAATGACCAGGGAAAAGTTTTGTGATCTCCCCTGCGTTCCCAGTGTGATATTGCAAAGTTCTTTTTGCCTTCCAAATTAGTGGCAAATAAGTTCATAACAGGCGTAAGTGCACACTGTATTTATACATAAATATAAATGCTAATGTAACAGAATACATTACAAAATACATTTTTAGGCAAGAAGAAGAAGAAGAAGAAGATCTTTATTTATATAGCGCCTTTCACAGACATAGTATTCAGTAAGTATTCAGTATTCTAATTAAATACAAATTCAAAGTGTTCCCCCCATTACTGTCTATATGCTACTACACTATACATTCTGTATCTTTACATTTCAGCTCTATTTTTGCATTTGTTGTAGAAAAACCTTTGTACAGAACAAATTAGGTTACAATTGACTGTGGTGTGTCCCTCTGAGAAGAAAGCTCTTACATGGAAAAAAGATGTGCCATAAAATAGTTATGCAATAAAGAATGATAATTTCAATAAAAAGTACATTGACTATAGGAAGAGTCAAGTTCCTCTGGTTGGTAACACTGGTAACACTTTGAATGTTGCCATCTAGTGGACTCAACGTGAATTTCACTCATGAAAGGCATTTGCATTTTCTTTCAGATGTAACAACAGCTATAAACTGATTATACAGTGTTTTTGCTTTAGAAATGTCTGTGATGTCCATTTAAGTTCTGAACTGATCGGGACAAGTTTGGTGAAGCTGCCTGAGTAAAAGACAAAGGAAATAACCATACGTCCAGGTATGTTTTCGTGTGGGAAGCACAACATATGACAACATAGTTAAAACCAGTCAGTTTAGCATTCATTGGGGCTTTAATTGTGGATACAGCGCTGTGCAGGGCAATGACCTCCACTAATATGCAGAACAATGTTGATTTATGCAACATCAAGCTTATCAGTGCTCTGACCCAAATCATCGCAGATACAGTGTTGTGCACAAAAGGTCACAACCATCAACAATTTAGAAGTGAAAATGTTTTGAAGATTAATTTAGAAAGGAACAATATCAGACGACCCTGTCACAACAGATTACACATTAATCTCAGAGGCTCTGGGAGGAGTCAGTCCATGTCTGGTCTGTGGAGTGTTGGAGTTTTTTGTGTGTGCTCTCGCTGTCACAGCACTGAGGAGAGATGTGGAAAAAAGAAAAGATGACACCAACTGCAGGTACTTCCTTTCTAACTTCAGCAATAAAAACAAAATAGATATTGAAATAGTCTTTCTGTTAATGTATAGATCTGTTGTTCTACTTATTAGTCAAATGTGTACAAGAGTATTATCATAGTGATGTACCGTGTTCTTAAAACAACTTTGATCTGAACTTTGAACCAGCAAATTGTTGTGTAAAATGCTTTTGAAGGTAGGTATCCTGGTAAAAGCTGGGCTGTGAGGAAAGTCAAACAGACACCCATTAGCTGGACTTGTGTGGTCAGAACAGACTGATTGAGAGAAGGGCTGCTTGGATAGAAGAGAATGCCGCCCTGCTATTGCACAGTTGTCCTTGTGTAGTGTGGCCTGAGCAAACAGATTTTTGTTTCAACATGACGGGGGAGCAAGGACTCCTGTAGGCAGCATATAACATAAACAGAATGAGCTTCATGCATCCTTTTTTATTCAGCCCTCACACACCTGGAAACAAAGAGACTGCTGCAGAAGCTCATGTACAAACTGATAGACTTTCATATGGACAGGCAGTACATGTCAGAAACATCATGCTGTGTACAGGAATCCCCCAAGGTTGTGCGCTGAGCCCCCTCCTGTTTACTCTGCTGACACATGACCTCACGCAAACGCAATTCTCAAACCTCTTCATTGAGTTTGCGAATGACTGTGACACAACAGTGGTCGGTCTCATCAGATGCCACTACACCGACAGATGAAGATAGTTGCGGACTTCTGAAGAGTGCACGTGTCATACCCCACTACTCACCAACGACGGGATATCAACATCTGAGGAGAATCAGTGTTCTGGCCGCATCCTGACCAGCTGCATCACTGGTATCATCCCCTCGCTCCTATATTCAAAACATTTACTCCACCTGTCTCACCCTTCAAGGAGGAGACTGCGAATTCTACAGTCCAGGTCAAGTCAAGACAACTGCTTGATCAACCAGACTCAGGATGCTGAACTCTCTTCCCTACCTCTGCTTTCAACTGAGTGGTCCACTTTTGCCCCTCATAGTCTTTGGGACTATTTCATGACACGTACGCCTTTTAAAAAAGGTTTTTGGCATTCACAAAACTTGTTCTTGGCTGAAAACGTTCCTGTCAAAACAAAGCCTAAGAAAAGTCAGGAGGACTCATATTAAAAGAAAGTCTTCAGTTCTGTTCACAATCATGCTCAAAATTCTGAGTTATTTATATTTGTACATATTAAATCTTGTATGAATTAATTAATGAAGATAGGCCTACCCTGTTTGTTTAGATATAAGTTGGCAATATTAGGTTTATTAGATGACCTATTATTATATACCACCTTTGCTATGCCCGATCCCGCCAGATTTGGTAAACTAAAAAGGGAAGGACCTGTTTGGTTTTTGGATAAGAGACTGTGTAGGAACACCAGGAAGACTGTGTGAGTGTGTGAGTGAGTGAGTGAGTGAGTGAGTGAGTGAGTGAGTGAGTGAGTGAGTGAGTGAGTGAGTGAGTGAGTGAGTGAGTGAGTGAGTGAGTGAGTGAGTGAGTGAGTGAGTGAGTGAGTGAGTGAGTGAGTGAGTGAGTGAGTGAGTGAGTGAGTGAGTGAGTGAGTGAGTGAGTGAGTGAGAAGAGAAGGAAAACTCTTTTGTGATGTCCTGGTTACATCTATTTAATCATTTGGGAACAAGTTCGCGCACCCAATGATTTAGGTGGGTCATTGAGCGCGAGCCCCAATGGCTGAGCCTGAGTTTTGTTGGTTTTTAGGCCCGAGCACCGTTAGTGCTGGCGAAGGACCTCTTAGAATCATATAGCTGTGAGCGGAGTGAAGCGGAGCACACCGCCACCAAAGTTCACGAAACTTGCCCACAATGTTGAGCGCTCCGTGCTCAGTTTTAGTTGACCTTACACAGAGAATTTATATCACTCTATATGTGCAAACTGAAGCATATTTCAGGTTGCCCCCTCAGACCTGACTGTAACTTTACTGGGAGAGGGACGCCCCCCACCTCTGCCATGGAGATGTGACTAAAGGCGATAATATGAGATTTAAATAGGTTAGGTCCTCATTCAAATCCATTCTTTTTCCACCGATTACCCACTGCAACAATAGCGTCTTTTGTGTCAAGCAGTTCATGAGGAGCAGGTTTGGGTTTGGTAACTTTAAAATGTTACACAGTGTGCCTTTAAGTAGCATTCAATAGTAATTTATGTTAAAACAATAACATAAGCTAAACATTGCCTTTTCCACCCTTCATTGTATATAATATGGCAAATAAAATAATCACAATGTATGTGTTTTGCTGCTGAGTACAAAAATGGTACTAATAGGCCAATAAAAATACATTTAAAAAATCACTATTGCTGGAAGCTGCCCACGCCCCGCCTCTCTGTGGGGAAGAGAGCGGCAGCGCCACATGTGAAGTTTATTTACAATCAGCGCAACGTGAACTTCGAAGTCGCTTCTCTGCTCGGTTGAATGAGTTTGAGCAGAAGCTGAGCAAACGTGGAGAGGCGCGCAAGCGATTGTCAAAAGGTACTAAAGACATTAAATAGATTTGTGATTACTTTCTGGTTTATTTAAATTGCCCAGTTGGTTGTTTAAATTTACTGTTTACTTTTTAAATTGTAAACAGGATCAAATTACTCACGATTATTTAACAGTAGAATATATAGCTGGTGCAGCTGCATGTTTTTGGCCTTTTTCTACAATCTGCATTTGTGGCTATGTTCCACATTGTTTTTACTGGATGCTTTTGTGTCTTGCATATTTGCCTTGTTTTTGTGGGGTTTGGGGGATATTTTTTGTACTGCAGAGAGTCCATTATGGTCCTGAAGAAAGCAGCTTTTTAAAAGTTAAACCAACAGCTAGATTATGAGCTGAAGACATCTGAGACTGGCAAATTTCTTCTTCTGAAACACTGAAGAGGCACCAAGAGCCCCCCCACACCTGCAGCACAGTGGAGACATCAGGAGGGGCTAACAAGGAGGTATCCGGGCAAGACTTACTGCTAAGCCACACAAGCCTTCTATAGTTCTGGCTAATGGACATTCAATAGAGAATAAAACAAATTAACAGCTAAGCTCTTCCCAAGATGTTGAAAGACAGTTGTGCCTCGGCGGGAGCTGCACAGGAGGAAGAGGAAGGAGGAGATGGAGGAGCTGACCAGTGCAGGACACCACGCTACTGCGCGGACGTTTTACTCCTCGTATCATTACGCTTCACAATATAGTCCCCCTTTTTATTTGCTTATAAAATCGACATGCTACATTTCTGTGTAAATATACTTCGCATGAAAACACTTCACGTAACTTTATTTAAATAGGGAACACGTGGAAGAGCTTGGTAGCTTCTATCGTGAGCTTTTTTGGAGCTATGTGATATGTGGGAGAGGCTGCGTATGTGCTCCGTTTGCCTGGCAGAGCGCACGGACAGAAGACCAGACGGGGATATATTAACACGTCTAAAGTGAGGTAAGCGCATATCTCAGTATGTAAAAACGGTGGCCTATTCCTTTAAAAGGGAAAAATTTGTATGTATTTATTTGCTAAAATATCTTGCTTCTACACATATATTCTAATGTGCTTCTTACCAGACATGTTAAAGAAACAGGCCACCGTTTTTCCAGACTGATCTGTTCTTGCCTGAGCTTGCACAAGTTGATACGTACCTGTCTGGCCTTTGTGCGTGGTCGCTTCTAACTTCACCCCTGTTTAGAGCTATAGGAATACATTGGGAGAGGCTGAATGTTAAAATCATCTTTGGTCGTTTTGCGTGACTGAGGGCAAGTACAAAAGTATGTATCAACTCGTCTAAGCTCAGGTAAGGACATATCTCCGTATGGAAAAACGGTGGCCTGTTCCTTTCAATGTTATTATGAATTCAAACTTTGTTGTAAATACACTTAAATTGTCCTTAATGCTACGAGTTTCTTTTTACAACCCACTTTGAGAATCACTGCAAGCGGTACTGGGTGACTTATGTCAGCTTACCACAGATCAGCAGGATGTTACTCCTCGATTTTAATAAAGACATTTCCCCTTCCCTCAAGAACACAAAAAGCGTGTGTATCTTTTCTCGCATGGTTGTAAATTATTCTTTGAAATTGGAAATCGCAGACTAAAGACTAGAACTAATCTTGCGTGGTCAAACCCAGTTTTATGACGGACATAAACTGAAATTGCTTGTCAAGGTTTCAAAAGTGACTGTTGCCGTGTCTCACAGTTCAGTGACTCGATGACAGGACAACACATGTAAGTTCTACCAATGGGCAAACAGTTTTGACAACATGCCGTGTTCTGTCCAGAGAGGGAATATATCAGGAAATAACATGCATTATTTTCTGTGTTCAGGTAACGTGGATGACAACCTCACAAGGTAAGCAGCTCAATATGTAAAAATCTAAACAAAAACTCGCCATAATAATTGTTTCATACCTATAGTATTTGTTTAAACACATTTGTTTGATTTAATACTTTGCTTGCTGACATGACTGTTTTGATGTACTGTTTAAAAGACTTTGGCCCCAGGATAAGGACTGCTTGGTACTGATTACTACTGCACATGGAATCTGCTCATGATAATTATAGACAGGACTATAGACTTTTAACAATAATTTTGTTTTATTTTTTGAAAGATTTTTTTCTTTTAATGCCAAAGAGGGAATAGACAATCCAGCCATGGTCATCACAGATGATACAGGTACTTCATTAAAGTGTATTAAAGCTCTTCTTTTAGATCACAAACCTTTTCTCTTTTGTCAGACTCTGAGACAACAGCTCATCCACGTCTGTGTGTTCTCAAACGTGAAGATGGGGAGTCATATGGTTTTTACCTTCGCATGGAGAAAGACCGACCAGGCCACATAATCAGAAAAGTAGCGCCAGGAGGGATTGCAGAGTGCAGTGGCCTTCGAGATGGAGACAGGCTGCTGGAAGTCAACTGCTGCTTTGTGGATGACATGTCACATCAAGAAGTGAGATATGATTACACAAATATCAAAGTTTACAAGAGAATGCCAAATGATAAAAATGTGTGGTTTTGTACAGGTTTCTCTGAAAATGAAGCTAAGTGGAAATCAGTTATCTTTACTAGTGTTGAGTGAAGAGGAGTATGGACAATGTAAGTCTATAGAATATGACTTTAAAAAGTTGTCGATGGTCGACAAAAGTGAGCGTTGTAAACCTCCAAGACTCTGTCACATCACTAAGAATTCAGGGTCTGGTCTGGGAATCGCCTTTGCTCCTGTAGAAGGTAACAGTGGCAGGATTACAGTACTTTTAGATGCACATAATTGGGCGATCATATAATTCATATAATTTGCTCCTCAGGGCAAAAGGGTCACTTCACTGTGAACCCGGTGGCTGGAGGCGCAGCAGAGAAGGCTGGGGTGTTTAAGGGAGATCGACTAGTCTGGATGAGTGGGGCGACTGTAGAAGATCTATCGCACGCTGCAATAAGCACAATGGTATACAATGTTATTTTAGATGTTGCTATAATTTAATTTGGCATAACAATAATCATCTTTGATATATTTCAGTTAAAAAAATGTGGCAGTCAGATCACTATTCTTGTGGTTGACGCTGAGAGTGAGAAATACTATAACTCCCAAGGGATACCGATCCTCCCAGCTATGGCTAAAACACATAATCTTCCATATACAGCAAGAAAACTCCATTTATTGCCAGGTGTAGATGGCTATGGCTTTCTCCTAAATCTGGAACGGTCACCAACAGGACGTGTTGGTAAGCGAACACTAACTGTATATTCGTTTTATATCATTTTTAAGACCGACGTAACACAGGTGACATTTGTATAGCTCATGTCTTGCGTGAGATGGTCTTGGGTAGCCCAGCTGAGAAGGCAGGGATGCGAGTTGGAGATCTGCTATTAGAAGTGAATGGAGAGGCAGTGGAGGGTCTTAAACATGAGGAGATTACAGAGAGTGTTAGACAAAGTGGACAAGGGATCAGTCTCACCACTATTACACCTGAAGGACTGGACTTTTACACCAAGGTAGGCTTTTTTTGCACTGATCACAATTTTATTACTGCAATGGACATAAACGTGTCAGCCTGAGTTTTCCTGATGACTGAAATTGTCTTTTTACCCCCCTACAGTTGGGTCTATCACCTTTACTTTTCTGTGAGGAGGTCGTGGTTACAGAGCAAGATGGCAGTGTGAAAGCCTCTATGATAAACGAGAAAAGTGACAAAAAACAGTCAGTCACTGCGGCCTGCTCACATGAGGTAACATAGCATTGACAATGTTTCATTATGTTCATAAACTGATCAGATATTTTTTTCAGGGGGAAGATGATGAGACAACCTATTTGTAAATGGCAGCCATATAAGCAATAGTCATTTTGATTGTCCGCATTATACACTTTGCTGATTTGAAATATCAATTGTTTTTCTGTGATGAAAGTTTTCACGCGTTTCAAGTGTTAAATGTATTGCCAAGATGTAGCCTAATAAAAATGTATTATCATTGTCAAAGTTTGTGACATATTGTTGTGTTCTTACATATACTGTACATGGGTATTTGTAGCACCTGTTCTTACTTCATACACATAAAGGGATTAATTGAAAATGTGCATAATCACTGGTCAACCAATGGAGGTCCCCCAGGGGTCCCTGTACCAGAGGAAAAGAAGCCAAACTCAAACTCTCGGCAAAGGAGCAGCAGAGCACATCATGTGATGCACGTGTGCAGTGTTTGTGTGAACTGTGGCATAAGGCATCTTTATTTTATTCTAGGAGGAAAAGCAGGTCAGCATTAAAAGCTCTTAATGTTGTGCAATATGGAACTAAAATGTAAGGAGTATACTGGTATGTATTCCCTGGATATTTGGAAAGTAACTATTCTAAATAAAAGTGTAAAAGTGTAACTTTACCAGAATACTCACTCAAAATACATGTTCTAAATACATGTATTTGATTACTTCCAAACACTGAGTAAGAGTATGTTGATAACAAATTGTTTTACTCGTAACGTAGTGGCCCAAACTATTTGAGGGAAAAAGCCTAAATTATTTTTCAATGATGCCATAAATTGTGTGAAACAACACAATTGATCACAATTGTGATATTTCCCCAGAAAAACAAAATTATTCTAATGAACAAGGTGCACAAGATGAACTAGATCTATTTTATCAATCAAAATGAAGCATTTGACACATTATTTACTCAAGTAAACTATTTTTACTCAAGAATATAGATACTTCTAATTCTAATTTTACTCAAGTAGAAATAAAAATTGCTGTATAATAAAACTACTCTGACGTACAATTTCTTCAAAAAAAAAAGCTACTCATGTACTTGTACTTGAGTAAATGTAACTGAGTACTACCCGCCTTTACCCTAGACCCCACCATAATATCTAATCTTATATTAAATAATCTTTTCCATCAATTTGGCACTATATCTAAAGACTTTCAAAAAACCCGCCATAAATCTAGTAACACATGAGTACTATTACTGCTACTACTTAGTACATAGGTGTCAAACTCTGGCAATGTAATTATATTTGGCCCGCGAGGCTATACCAAATGACTACTCGAGCTGGCCCACCGGTATTATACTTTTTTTTCTTCAGATTTTGCATATCTGGACTATTTTGCATATCTGGACTATTATCTTATTATTATATTATTATTATCTTATTATTATCTGGACATCTTATCTTATCTTATCTTATCTTATTAAGTTAGGCCTATATATTGTATAGTAATAAGTGTTGCTTGTTCCATATTCAATGTTAAAGCAAATCTTGTTTGGGTCCATATTAAAAGGTTCATTTGTTCAATGGTGGCCCGCGACTTTGTTCAAGTTTTACATTTTGGCCCACTGTGTATTTGAGTTTGACACCCCTGACTTAGTAGATCTTCTTTTTAGTACAGGCAGCGGTGCGGTCACTCCACGGGTCCTTCCACTGGAGGTGACATTCAGTCGGCTAGCACGAGTGGGCACAGACAGATCTTCAACATGGCACAAGCAGCGCAGAAACTGGTCGCTAAAGTACCGACTCTTCTCAGCGGTCAGTTACTTTCATCATTATGTTTTGCGTGGTGGAGTAAACTTAAGAGTAACATTTGTGAGCACATTTTTTCGCCGTGTGACTAGCTAACATGGCTAATGCTAATGACAGCCGTCCTAGAGCTATTTGTCTTTCATTTGAACCCTTAGTTTCACCAAGCCATTATCAACTGCATCCTGCACACCTTTGCAAGTTTATTGTATTTAAGGTCTTGTTTCTTTTCATTCAACTCATCAGATTGGCTATTTAATTCACTGTATTATCTGCAGAGCTAGCGTCTTGCTAGCTTTGACCAAAACAACGTAGCATCTACAGTAGTGCTAACGTTATTAACGATCTTAACGCAATGTTGTCTTCTTTTTCAGCCGCTGTCACCTACTCCAAACCTCGACTTGCGACCTTTTGGTATTACGCCCGTGTTGAACTTGTTCCCCCATCTCCTGCTGAGATCCCCAAAGCTATCGCAGGGGCAACCAATCTCTTGAAGGCTTTTCAGTCCGGACGTCTGGGTCAAACAACAGTCAGGGTATGTATTAATGTAGGCAGTAATATTATAAACAAGCAGTGGTGGAAAGTAACAAAGTTAAATGTACAAATTATTAGTACTTTTATTTTACTTAAGTACATTTTATGATGAATACCTTTTACTTAACTATATTTTAGAGCCCGTATCTATACTGTCTACTAAAGGTATTATATTTTCAAAGTGACCTCTACGATGAACTGGTTTAGTCCCAATTTAGAATTGATTTAGTGGTTTACTCCTTTAGACCTTGTTAAGATCTGGTTTAGACCTGACTTGGTTTAGTCCGGGTTTAGACCTGGTTTAGTTCCTGTTTTTTACCTTAGTTAGTGGTTTACTCGCTTAGACCTGGTTTTATTCAAATGATTAAAAAAATACTGCACATTAAACTCTTAAATACGTTTACTTTTTACTCATAAAGTATATTGTACAATGTGTACTTTTGTACTTTTAAAGGTACACTGCGTAACATTTTTGAACTATACTGTTGCCGGCAAAAAAAAAACATGCTCCTAATGACCAGCTCAACACAGAAGATGCTATTACTGCAGTGTGTTATGAAAGATGATGAGAAACTAACCTGTTTAGATCTCAAATTCTACTGCCTTTCGTCACATCTCTATGGAAACGAGCTGGAGACGTACCCACTCCTGGTTAAGTTTAGAGTCATATCTTAGGAGGGGTGAGTCGAGGTGTTTTTCAATGATGAAAATATCTGTCATAAAATAAATGCTTCTAATTCAATTTATTTATTGGGTAAAATTCTACGCGGTGTGGCTTTAAGTACAAATTTTATCAGATTGTTTACTTTTACTTAAGTGCATTTTTGGTCCTGTATCTGCACTTCTACTTAAGTTAGAATATCCAGTACTTCTTCCACCACTGTAAACAAGTGCACTGTCTTAATTCTTGCAGATGAAGGGTTAGTAATTACTTATATAAATCGTGGCACAGTTGAAAGAATGGTGAAGGGATCAAATCTGTGTCATTAATGAGTAAAACGATAATGAAGGACTTTTTGTTCTGCTTTTCCAGGACGCCTTCAGAAATGGACTGGTGGCAACAGAGGTGTTGATGTGGTTCTACATTGGAGAGTGCATCGGCAAAGGGGGTCTTGTTGGCTACGATGTTTGAAGTCTGGACTGTTTTTCCTCTGAGCGTTTTATGCTCAAATTCCGTTCATCTTGGGAATCAATAAATATCTATGTTAAAATAAACCTGTTTAATGAGACTTTTTTTTTTTTTTTCCTAAGAAGAGGTTTGTACAAATAAGCAACTGCGTGCGTCTCATTTGTTAAGCACTGACCGAAAAACCTGTAACACTGTTTGAAGAGTACATTCAGAACAGCTTCCTCTTGATTAGAGTTGGGTAAAGTAGTCAGAATATGAGTCTAAGAGTTATTTTACATTTTGGTCAAGTAGAAGTACAATATAGTCATAAAATACAAAATACAGGTGCTCGTCATATAATTATAATATCATGAAAATGTGTTGTTGCTGTTATTCAACTTAAACTGTGAAAGTAATATATTGCATGCAAAGTGAGATATGTATAGCCTTTATTTGCTATCATTTAGATTATTTTGACTCACAGCTTGAGCCTCAAATTAGAATATTTTAAAAATGGACTAAGACAGAATCATCAAAATTATAACAAAGACTTGACATGTCACTTTGCATGTAATGAGTCAGTATCATATATTAGTTTCACATTTCAAGTTGAACAGAAGTAAATGCACTTTTTCATGATATTCTAATTATATGATGTGTGTGTGTGTACATATACTCAAGTAAAAGAAGTACCTTTTGACCATTCTAATTAACCAAGTCATAGCCAGATTCATCCTTTAGTGTAATAGAGGTGGGTAGAGTAGCCAAAATATTAAAATAAGAGTAATGTTACTTTAAAATAAATGTACTCAAGTATAAGTAAAGAGTAGTGGTCAAAATAATAATTACAGAAATAATTAGGAGAAAAAAAATACTTTGGTGAAATGCCACTGTGAGTACTGAGCAACTGTTGATGTAAAAGTGTGATTTATGTTGCAGGAGTGAAAGATTTTGAGAAACGAAACATGAGCCATGAAAATCCTAATATTTCCCCCCAAAAATACCTTGAAAAATATTAACAAAATAACTCACATATATTACATAAAACACAAACTACATTTATTTATATGGCAAAATGTAACTTGCCACTTAAAGATCTGATTTACTAAGGATGTACTATAATAATCAGATTAGAGGTGATTATTTACTAAGAGTTAAGAGTCAAGACCAAGTGTTTTATTCATGAGCACTGTTACTCAAAAATAAATATCAAAGTAAGTGTGATAAACTTCTCCAAGAAGAGCAGATTCTTCAGAAAAGTTGATCAAGTGCATGAGGAAAAGTGCTGCAGCAGGTAAGTGCTGAGTGTGGTGCTGAAACTGCAGTTCTGCTGTTCAATTAATATTTTGTGTTTAGCCAGCAGAGGGCAGACTCATCTCATTATACTGTTGAAGTGTAATAACTACATCAAGTGAGATAGTTGTGAATAAAAGCTTAGAACGCTGACAACATTCATCCAGCTCTTTATTTAAGTACTTTGAGCAATTTTATAACAAAACAAGTCAAAATCAACAACTTCATACAACTCGTCTAACAAATTAAATAAAGACTTTTTTTTCAAGTGGGTGGAAAAACTTCAAAACCATCTGAACGACTGCTACACTATTTAGTTAACATTGCAAGTTTGTAGTGGGAGTAGACACACAGGGTCTTGGTGTACCCATGACTTAGAGTCATACTATGCCCTGCCTGTGAACAAACTTTAACTCAAAAAATATTTTAGCAGTTGTCAGCAGATGCATAAAGATAACACTGATGACTAATTTATATTGTGCTTATGTCTTCAATATGGTTCTGAAAATGTGATTTAATACAAGCTTAAATACTGTGACAAAGTAAAAAAAAAAAGTATACATGTATGTACATCTACAAAATAATGATGGTTCAGTAAATTATTTAGTGATATAGTGTTGAAAGACTAATGGCACGCTATAAAAATTAAATATTGCAGCTCTTATTTGACATTACAAATCTTCACAGATGTTCCTACACCAAATCCTGGGTAGACTGGATCAACAAAATTAGCCTCAAACCTATGCAGAAGGGTCATGCTGCTGCCAATGGCGTAGAAGGCCAGTACACCAGCTGTGTGGTCTAGGTACACGCCTATCCTGGGCGAATGTGGGCCACTGACCGCCTTGTCCACTCTGTTGTGCCAGGCTGAGTAACCCGTGTCAGAGCAGAGCAGGCTCCAGGACTTGTCGTTGTAGCCCAGCAGACACAATGAGCCTTTGCCTTTACGACTGATGCCTTTGTAGGCCACGCCAATGGAGAACTCCCCGCTCCACTCGATCTCCCAGTAGAAGCGGCCTCCGGACAGGGCCTCCCGGCACAGCACTTGGGCGAAGCTATCAAACCTCTCGGGGGTTTCTGCATAAGACTGTAGGTCTCTGGTGCGGATGACTTTTCTACTGCTGTCGGAAATGTATAGCTCTTTGTATGCAGTGTTGGGGTCCATTTTTAACTGGCAGAAATCTAAATGGGACGGTATCATAGTAAGTCATACATTCTGAACTATACATACTGAGTCATTGTTATACCACAATGTAGTTGCTTACATTTTAAAAAGTCTCCTCTGCTCTTGGGCTCTGGAGCTATTGGTGCACTGTCAACAGTTACCATCTCTTTGACTGGAAGTGAAAAATACAGTGTCAGCACAACCTTACTCCCACTGTTCCTCTGTTATTTGTTATCATGATGTCATACGCCTCCCTTTAAACATTTCCTGTCTCATGCCTCACCATTATCCAACCAAATATTTCTAAAACACTCCACAAGACTCACCTCTGCTCCTTCTGTCCAGTGTTCTGCTTTCTGTAGTGTAGACTGGGACTTCATTCACTGCAAGACATACAATTAGCGACAATTAGGCGCTTTTGTTTAGAATACAATGCTCTTTTCTGCTCCAGTCTGAGCAAAGCTGCGGAGGTCAGACCTGACTTGGAGATTTTGTGCAGCTCTTCTCTGCCAAACTCCTCCAGACGATCCTTGATCTCAGCCACAGCCTTCCGGACAGTGCCGAAGGAGAAGTCTGGGTTTAGTGATACTCTGGGTATGAAGCCATCATCAGTGGGGGTACAGAGGTAGTTGAAATTCTGTGGGGAAAATAAACACAACTCAGCTCCCTGGCTCATCCTTCTGAAATGGTGTTAGTTAATTTATTTCGCTGCCTGACTTTAATTGGGACTTGTCATCATTTTGCATATGGTCATCTTGCTACATTTTTAGGCCATTTCTTTTAGACATGATTTAATTCTGGTGGTACTTCCAAGCCATTTTTTCCCCTGAGAATCACTGTAACCAGACACCAGCATTTGGCTATTTGACTTGTGTTAAAGTCAAGCCCTCCTATTGCAGCATGGGATTTCTTTGGAGGATTTAGGATTTCTTTGGTGTATTAGGGCAGGGAGTCACATGCTACCTGTAAAAAATGTATGTGGTCCTCGGTGCTGTAAAGCTGCTTAAGTCCGCTTTCCTTCTTCTTCAGCTCATCGATCTCCTGCTCCAGTCTCTCCATCAAAGCCTCGGCCTGGTTAAACGCGGCTTTTTCGTTGATACCAATCAGCTTAGTCACCTCTGACCTCATCCTCTCAATGGAGCGAATCATGTCCTCGAACATTTTCTGGCTCTCCACCATGGCCCTCTGCGCCGAGTTCTGCACAGGAAATCCAGGATGTTAGTCTCATTTGTGTGCAACTATGATAAGCATCTGACGTCACAGCACCTCTACGTGTCACACTGAAGATATCTGTCTGAGATATAAAAAAGAAAAAAAACTCCTTACTTTCAGAGAATCTACAGCGGTCTTCAGTTCTTCTAGTTCCTTCACTCGCTCCTGGCATTTTTGCTTGATCTCAGCTTGGGAGATTCCCAAAAGTTTCTGTGGGGAAAAAAACAGAGACAGGAACATGACTTACAATGCACCTGCTTTTGTCAAACCTGGGCATGGCAGACAATGCATCAATGCTTAATCATAAGTAATTTATGAGGTGTGGTTTTCTTTACTTCACTGTATGAGACTTAACATTCTTTTCCATCAAAGAACATCCAGAGGGGCCCTTTGCCATGTTTAATAAACCCGACTTCTTAATACGCTCAGCTTTTATCTCAGGGGGAGAGAGTGGGGGGCTGAAAAATCTCTAATGGCATCCCCGTCATGTCAGGAATGTGAAACTACTGCTGTCTGACTTTTAAAAAGATGTTTCAAGGTGCACGCTGCAGTGACAACCCCAATAGAGGGCTTTTCTAATTCAGCTTTTTACTCGAGCCCACAAACCCATTCTTCAAGATAAGCTTGAGGAATGTTGGGAATCTAGGGAGGGGGGATGATGAACATGAGGGGGAGAGGGGGAGGGTTTGCGGGGGAGAGAGCGAATGAGATGTGTTGGAGAGTCAGGTTGTAAATCTCCGGATGAGAGAAACCAGACCTTGAGTGTAGCAGGGGGAAACAAACTGATGACTTATTACTTCAGTGAGCCTTAAAAACCCTTTATCCCATATAGAGCAGGCCATAAAAGCACCCTCCCACCTGGTTACTCATCCACAACACTGTAAACCACAGAATGTTGTCACTCACGCTGTCTTATCTCATTTTGCTTTACAGGCATTGTTCCATCACTTCAGCATGCATGCCTGTAATGCAAGGTATGTGCCTGCTACATGATCATGTGCCTTTGAAGGCCTTGACTCCCTGCTCTCAGTATCACTTGACTGCACAGCCCACTCCCACAGGTGGGAACCAGCACAGAACGGTGAAGAAAAGGAAGTTTCTGTGTATCTAGCCCACAGCTGGAACAACACATTCTCAGAAAAGCAGCTTTTGATAAGTAAGACACTCCCCCGGCTTTGAAACAGCTAATCAGAAAGCTGGAGTTGTTTTGGTGGTGAAAGACTGCCAGGGGAGCTGATAGCACTGGTGTAATGGGTCAAAGTACAATTGCTATTTGTGTTACAAGGGCAGAGGTTTTGAAAAACAAGCTGCATTCACTCCAGTAATTAAGGCTGTGTAACATTTTGAGTGTTTACCTAGAGTCAGGTGCACAAGCAGCCAAAGGCATAATAGCACAGTCTGATGTACTGCCTCCTTGAGTAAATACAAACATTTCCTTCATAAACCCTCACAACTGAAGAATCAAAAGTTGTTTACCTGTTTCTCTCCCCGCTCTGCCTCAGCTGACACAATGTCATGGCCCTTGTGCTCACTGACAGTACATATGGCACAGATGCACATCTGGTCTGTCCGGCAGAAGAGCTCCAGGGATTTCTGATGCTGAGGGCAGATCTTCCTGTCCAGGTTCCCCAGTTCATCCACCAGCTTGTGCCTCTTGAACGTGGCTGACTCATAGTGAGGCTTCAGGTGCTTTTCACAATAGGATGCCAGACAGTTCAGACAGGACTTCACCGCCTTTAGTTTCTTCCCAGAGCAAAAGTCACAAGCGACGTCACTAGGGCCCGCAATGCCGTTCCCCAGTGTGGCGTTGACATTCAGGTTGAGACCACTCTTCTTGATCTTTTCAGCTACCATGGTCAGAGTGGCGTTGGGCCGCAGCACAGGCCTCTGGGTGAACGTGATCTTACACTGTGGACAAATGTAAATCCCTGTGTAGTCCGCTTCGTTCCAGTAGCCGCTGATGCAGTCCATACAAAAACTGTGCCCACAGGGGATAGCCACAGGGTCCCGCAGCAGGTTCAGGCACAGAGTGCAGCTGAAGTAATCTGGAGACGTGCGGTCAGCCATTGTGAACTCCCAACTCTGGCAGACCTGTGGGAAAGCAGAGCAGTGCTGAAGCAGAAAGAGGATTTCGTATAGTGCGCCTGGGAGCCCGCCTTCTCGAGTGTGGTACAGCCTGCCACAGACAGGACCTACTTGTATTTCTGAATTCCAGAGGTTATTGATTGAAAGCAGACAAGGCCCTCCCCTTGTGCCGTGAGTATATCGAGCCCTGCCCAGTTCAGATAAGCAGGTTGAGCAAGGAGAGGAGGGAGAGGCAGGCAGGCAGGCAGAAAGGGAGCAGCCTACAGGAAAGAGAGTGCACTAGTGAAATTATAATGAATGAATGAAAAGTAAAGGATCACAATAACTATGCCTCAGAGCTATCACATTTTCCAAGTAACCATTATTTTATTCCTCATTTTCTCTAGTGGCTCATCTGTGGATGTATTGCGCACACACTTCTCGCAGCTGCATTTCCACCTATTGTTATCCGACAGAATTGCCATTGTCTTAAACCGGTTACAGTTCAACAAACACGCATGCAGCCTGTGGTTGTGGAGGAATTTTTAGGGACCACCCTATAAGCAAACATACACATACTCTGCACAATTCTACCTTGATTTCAAACAATCCTGACTGTTATCGTCTAACCTTACAGCGGCGTTAAAATAAAAATATTTGCAGTAAGTTCAGGATGTTGTGTTTGTCCAGTGACCTGTCAGACCAGTGCTGTAACCCACGTCATGTAACTGTGGGCAGATTACTTTTGTTTGTGCAGCATGTACAAATACTCTAATGCTACATTCCTGTTCAGTGATGTGCATTGTGGCTGAGCATGCTTCACATGTCCAATTACTATTCACAGTTGCCTAATAACAGGCTATGTAGCATTTTTATTTTGCAACATTACTCCATGTTGTTGCATTGCTTTGGCACTTTTAGCCTCAAGTTTACTGAGCACTGCGCATAGGAAAAGCTGACTCCCTGTTTTGCTCTTCACCCTGTGCAGCATGAAGTCTCTGCTGACATCACGGCCCCTAATTAGCATTTCAATTAGGCCAAGGCCACCAGTCCTCGCCAATACTAATGCGCCACTTCTATTTCTATGCCACTTAGGATCAGATGAAATTCTTGGTTTCATTCCAAGTAGTGTATACACCATTCGTCTTAAAAAAAAAAAATCTTATAAAGTAAAAAAAAAGAAAAACAGCCCAAGCCCCACCTTTTTCTGGGCATTACCTCATACAATTGGTAGTTTCACCTCGCCATATTTGGTCTAGTCTCTGATAAGCCAGTTTTCCTTCCTTCCTCTGGAGTCAGAAATGCTCTGCGTGTGCTTACAGATTAACTACCTGTTATTGGAGAGGATCTCTGCTGTGGGAATAGATCTAAAAAAGCTACAAGTTCCATAAGATCCTTAAATGTGCCCTGATCGGGGTTTTAATGATACAAGACACTTCGATAACTTTCTAATTAAGCATCATACCTGCCAGATTCTCGGTAGTTATCTCGGTTCACCAGAGTTCAAGGTGAAAAAGGTCGAACTTCATTCGACACACAAGGTGCGTGGAACATTGCAGGGACACTAAACTGAGGCAGCGAGTGGGCAGAGCACCAAGGGCTGTTTGATCAAAGGAAACAGGGGTCCGTTTCACTGAGCGGCTGGAATCAAAACAGGAAGACACCCCATTTGAACGAGTACCAGGAACAATGGCCAGATTTGGAGTTGAAGTCGACAAATGTTCAGAAAGCTGCAACTGCCTGATCCCTGATGTTATTACTACTGCACTGAAATGTAACATACAGTAAATTTCCAAAACTTTTACTGTTATTCTTCTTATTTTGGACTCTAAAAAATATGCTTTATATTATTTTCTTCTGATATGAACTGAATTTATCTTGTACATTTTTGCCTCTTGTATTTGTCCTTTCGTTTGGCTTCAAAGTTGAAATGTGCTGACACAAAGGTTAAACCGAGCAAAGTCATGTTAAAAAATAATCAACAATGTTTGCTCATGGCATACGCAAATCTAATCAGGAGTGGAGTTTCTGGGCTTGGTAGTAACTGTAACTTTAACAAAGCTTAAAACGGTTTCAGCAAAGTGGAGCATGAATGTGTACTGTTTATTTTCTCTGTGCAAAAGCACTGGGAAAGTTTTACTTGCGATTACCTGAAACCTAAGCTCTCCATCTCTGACAAATAAACTGGAATTCTTCCAAATTAGATTTTTTTTGTGTCTTTAATTTCCTCTTTTTATTCCTCTGCCACAGCTGAACATACTGTACCTCTGAGTGCAGAAACATTACATTATTACAAAATAAACTCAGGAATGTTTCAGGTCCGGAGAAACTATTCTTCTGAAAGTGTCTAAGTTTATGTGGACTAAAGGAGGTTTCGGTTTATTTGAATGTTATTGAAATACTTATTTTTGACAATAACAATCTAATCCAGTTGTCCTGTGAGGCAGTATAAAAAGCATGAAGATGCTTGTGGTTAAAACTACATCGTTTCTAAATATAAAGTATGAGACCATTTGTAAATGTCATTGTTCGTGTTTATACAAGAAGTGAGTGATGACATGCACAAACAGTTGATCCAAGGACAGTGAGCTGGTTTACATTTTTTAAGTAATGTTAGTTTCACCTGACATAAGTCTTGTAATAGAATGAGCTGTGATAAATAATAAACATGATAAAAGGGTCAAATCGATTTCTATTTTGTACAATTATTTTTTCATCTAGTTTGTTAACTAACTAAAATGCTAGTTTGCCATAGCAGTGGTTCTCAAACTGTGGTCCAGGACTGCTTCAGGCACTCAAGCCCCTCGCTAGTTTGAATCTTTGCTTCATTTAGAGACTATTTAAATTATGTTTTTGTCCTCTTTTGCATAAGTCTATTGTTTACATACATGGCTGGGCAAATGATCGAAATGTAATTGAAATTGCTATCTTCATTTTGGTCAATCTCAATAATCCTCACAAGACTTAATAATCGTCAGGTTTACAGCCATTTCTTTGGGAGAAACGGCACTTAGTTTTGGAGTTTGGAAGAGACAATGGAAGATTTTTGTGTGTTAAATGACATTAGAGGAAAGTATTTAGTTTTGCTTGAGCTGAGGTTTGTATTAAAGTTCATGAAACAGCAACGCACAATATATATTTTATTATAAAAACATTTAATCGACTCAAAAATCGAGACATGGTCATAACAGTGTGTATTTTTATTTGTACTTATTAAGGTTTATTTTTTTTACTATAAATATCTTAGTTGTCTGTCTCATATTTTGAAAACATTTTATATTGAGTTTTGTATTATTATTATTATTATTATTATTATTATTATTATTATTATTATTATTATATGGTGCAGTTTTTTCAAAATTCCACCTCTGTTTTTGTTTTATTTCATTGTGGACTCTTTTGTTTTTCCACGGTTGAAAACAACTGAGCTTAGTTTAGTTGCATGGATGGTCCCTGGCCCTAAAATGCCTGGCACTTTGCTTCTCCATGCTGGCTCTAACACAATGGAATCTTTTAGACAGGCTTTCTCGGCCCTGCTATTATCTGGGCTATCAAGTGTAGTTGCATTCCTATCTCCATTTCAACAGACCTGAAACTCAGCTGAGAGGCGCGTTCAGCGTAAAGATAAAGTGACACAGCCTTTAAAATCAGATGATGAAACATTCAGTAAATTCTTTTGAGGAAGTAAACAATTTGTATGTTCAACGGAGGAAAAGTAACATCATGTGAATGTAGATTTTCTAATCTAATCTAATCTTTTTGTTATTGCACTTTATCCACATGCACTGATTGAGGAAGTCGTCTCACTAATGAAAGATGACTGTATTAACAAAGAGTCACAGTAAAGACTTACTGTATCTGTCAAATCACAGCCTTTTGTCTTTAAAATTCTTTACACTATAGTAAATAATACTTCACTAATGATTGTGAAATGCTTATGATTCACCCGTTTCCCTGTGATTTAGCATTAATGGCAAGTATTTTGAAAAAGTCCTACAATTCATGAAATCTATCTTAATACATTATATTACTGAGTATCTTTTTGCTGTAGTTATACACTTGTCTAAACTATCAAAAATATCAAACATAGTTTAAAGCAGTGGTTCTCAACTGGTGTGGCTTCAGGACACACCTTCAACGTACCATGACAAGTCAATTTCAAATGTCAATTTCAACCTTCAACTAAATTTTTCAACTTCAAATATATTGGATTTTGGCATTTTTTTTAGTAATGGAAATTAATTATTTAAAAGCAAACATATTTCTTGACAGATTTCAGTTGATTTAGGCATTGACTATCAATTACTCTATCAAAATGATCAAAAAATGTATCTAAGACCTTCAACCCACTTTTGGGTCCCGATCCACCAGTTGAGAACCACTGGTTTAAGGCCATTCTTCTACACCTTGAGCAATGTTTTGGAGTAACACAATTATTGATTAACAAACTGCCTAAATTTTAATATTGTAAAGAGACTGGATAGTAAAAACCTTGAGACTTCTGACAGCTCCTCATTTAAGACATGCATAAACTTATTATACCTTTAAGGAGACACTTTTAGCAAAACTAAGAGAAAGCCCCAAAACATTCACTTTTCTTAATCAAGAACACGCATTTGCATTCAAATGACACATTTCTTTCATTCCCCAATAGAGGCTGTCGCTTTGACCTCTGCCTGCCCCGCCTTGTTTTACTGGTTTCGGCTCAACCTGTTGAGCCTCTCAATGTTTACTCTATATAACTTGTGCTTGTTGTACTTTGTGAGATCACTTTGCTACTGCGCTGACTCAAGCCACTTCACAGTGTCTCGGCTGTCACAGTGTTCAGAGAATCTACCAATGTCTTCAGATCAGGAGAGCTGCTATCTCTGCAAAGAATATCTCCGGGACCCAGTTTCCATACCTTGTGGACACATCTTTTGCTCCCTTTGTCTCAAAACTTACTGGGACCACGCTGACCACTCCAACACATACATCTGCCCGCAGTGCAGGGTCACATACAACAAGAGGCCTACTCCCAGACGACTTGCAGGCTCACGATCTGGCAGCATGCAGCGCAATTCCACCGAATCCTACCCGCCACCTCCGCCGTCCCCGGACTACAACTACGCTGGACCCCAGGATATAGGATGTGACATTTGCATCGGAAGGAAGCACAAAGCTATCAAGACCTGCCTGATGTGTCTGGCATCCTACTGTGAGAAGCACCTGAAGCCTCACTTTGAGTCGGCTACATTCAAGAGGCACAAGCTGGTGGACGAGATCGGGCACCTGGACCGGCAGATCTGTCCGCAGCATCAGAAGGGCCTGGAGCTGTTCTGCCGCACTGACCAGATGTGCATCTGTGTGCTGTGTACAGTCAAGGAACATAAAGGTCACGACATGGTGTCTGCTGAGCAGGAGAGAGCTGACGAACAGGTTAGTATCTCTAACATTTACTAATCTAACATCCACCCACCCGGAGCATTTGCTCATTTTCTATGTTGAAATTTGTTTTTGTTGAGTAAAGTGGGTGGGTAATGTTTGTCTCAGAATTAAAAGTTAAATCTCCAGAATATGCAATACCCACTTGGCACTTTAACCTCAGAAAAAAAATAATATATATTTTAGTTTCAGCAGCAAATCATCAAACGTAAACTATATAATCAGGGTTATTTTTCTTGTATCTAATGTTGCAAATGGAAGTGGCATCAGGCTGGGACTTAAATATATATTAAGAGTTGTAGACCAAAAGCATTGCATCTGTATTTCCAATGGGGATAATGTGGTAAGTCTTGCATTAACTTGCAACACAGAAGGAAATACAAAAGCCTGTCAAGCCCTCTTTGGGACACACCCGTAGCTACCTGCATGTAGCGTTCAGTCATGATGTTTGAAGTCTGATAAAAATGATATTGTCAAAACGCCCACATCAATGGTTGTGTTGTTTTATCTCCGCAGCAACGATTGGGCGCCACCCAGGCCGAGATCCAAGAGAGGATTCACGAGCGGCTCAAGCAAATGGAGGATCTCAAACATGCTGTGGACGCACTTAAGGTTTGTGCCAGCATAATTTGTCATACAGATAAGACCAGACCAACCACTACAGAGACAGCATTCCTTCATGCCGTAGTGATGACGGTGTGCTCGTAAAAATACACCTTGTGACACCCAATTAATGACACGTCCCCATTCCTCCTGCGCAGCACTCAGCCCAAAGAGCACTGCAGGAATGTGAGAAGATGTTTAGCGACATGATGCGCTCAATCGAAAGAATGCAGCAGGAAATGGCCAAGCTGATTTCGTCCAATAAGAGGGCAGCACTGAACAACGCAGAGGGCCACATGGAAAGGTTAAGCCATGAAATTGCAGATCTGAAGAGGAGGGACAATGAAATAACTCAACTGTCCAAAACTGATGACCATATCCACTTTATCCAGGTAAAAAAATAAAATAAATGAAAACAACCAAATGAAGACATAGAAAGACATCGAAAAGCAACCATCATGTTTTTCTTTAGGTCTTCCACATGCTGACTGAACAAACTGAGAATGAGCTGTTGCCTAGAGTGAGCGTCGACCCCTATTTCAGCTTTGGCCCAGTCACAAAGGCCGTCTCAGAGATGAAACAACACTTGCATGAATTTGGCAATGATGAGCTGGTCAAAGTAGCAAAAATAGGTAAATAAGAGGTTTGCTACAACTGGGCAAAAGTCCAAAATGCAATAGAAAGAGTACAACTAAATATGTCGCTATTTTTCCAGTGAACAAAATGACCTTCTGTGAACTTGAGGATGCTACAAAGAAGAAATCCCGAAAAGGTGACGCCCAAAAAGGTGAGGCCTTAAGAACCCACAAGATATACATTAGTACAGGACAGAGTGTATATTTTAACAAATGGACAGCGTACAGTACACTGTGACTTTTGCAAAGCCATGCGCAGGAATTTCTTGAGAGATTTACAATTTCCTTTGTCTGAAACAGGGCTTTTGTGAAGCACTGTTTGGTGTTTGGCCTGAGCTCAAGCATGAGAGTATTCATTAGGGGCTAGTCTGAGTTCCTTCGGTAGCTGCATGGTTAAATGTTTACTTTGATTAGGAAGTCAAACTAGTGGTGCGTTTACAAGAGCACATTCCACTATAATGGACTTTAGCTCAGTCTATTGGTGTAGAACTGCCCCAGTCTTTTCAAGAGACCATAATGTTAGTGTAAATAATGGGAGTAATGGGAAAGGGTCAACATTGTCCGTCACTAACTTTGCTTTGTATTGTTTTTGACAGCTGACGAAGCTGCCATGTACAAGTCTGTGCCGGTGCCAGTTCAAGAACCTCAATACAGGGATGACTTTTTGAAATGTAAGTTTTAGTTAAAGCCTCTTTAATGTTTTAGTAAGCTTCTCTGTCAGACCCTTTGGCTGACCACAAATCCTAAGCAAATTAATATTTGTGGCATTGCAGATCATAGATCGGACAGACATAGCCGACCCCGGCGGGTGTCCCACCAGCTGTGATCTGCAGAAGACAGGCAGCCAGGTGACACTTACCCCCTAAAGTCACTCTTTTCTGTGTACAGCCAGAGGGTCTTTTCCTTTAACCTAGTATATCGCAAGTTAAATATCCGACCAAACTTAAAGAACGTTTATCGGCAAACAATAGTGGCCTTGATGGAGAAGGGTTGCTCCCATTGTGCTCTAAACAGAGGCTATTAGTGTTGAGTTTTCTCACTGAAATTTGATCTGAGCTATTGAAAGCTAAAGCAATCCATTGTTTCCTTCCTAGATTACCAAGACCTCACTCTGGACAGAAACACAGCCTACAGACAGCTCTACATATCCAAAAGCGACAAGAAGGCCATGCTAAAGAAAGATCCCCAGAGCTACAATGACAGTGGCGACAGATTTGACTCCCTTCCCCAGGTCCTGTGCAGGGAGGCCCTCAGTGAAAGGGCCTTCTACTGGGAGGTGGACTGGAGTGGGGAGGGAGCAGCGATTGGAATCACCTACAAAGGCATTAAGAGGATGGGTTACGGGGACAGCTGCCGCATCGGGTACAACCGCAAGTCCTGGAGCGTCTTCTGCTCCGACAGCAGTTACTCAGCTCGTCACGGCAAAGATCAGATAGAGATCAATGCACCTTACTCCTCTCGAATTGGTGTGTTCCTCGACCATGTTGGGGGTACTCTGGCGTTCTATACTGTAGGTGAAACCATGTCTCTTATCCACCGCTTCCAGGCCACCTTTAGTGAGCCAGTCTATGTCGGTTTCTGGGTTTGGTACGACTCAGCAGTCAAACTCGTCCAATTGTAATGCATTTAAAAAAAAGATTATATTAGCTACTTATATTGTGCATGGTTTACTTTTACAAAATATTTCTGGACTTTAATGATTAAAATGTGACTTAATGTGTATGAAGTAGCCGTGATGATTTATTGTCTTTTATTTTAATTTTGCCCTTACAGGCCCATATGACAGGCTGTACTGTAAATGTAATTGTTGTTGATCATTGCTATTTCCACAAATAAAGTTTTATGATTCAAAAATGGTTTATCTCAATTTAAGCACAATATAAATGTGCCTTCATAAGAGTGTGACTTATAGAGGGACATTATGAAGGCTTATATTTCTATCTTTCAACTTTCAACAATCTGCTAAATACTTCTTGACTTATTGCTTACATCAGATGAATGTACAAAAAATATATATTAAAAAAGATGTAAGGCAGCTGAACATCTAAATCCTTTTAGCTTACCCGAACCAGGAACGTGTGACTCCAACTTCTACTTGGTTTCTCTTTACGTTAACTGAACAGAGACAAAGAATGAGACGCATGAGACAGTTAAATATTAACATAGTAACATTTCTGAAGAGAAAAAACAAACATGTAACAAGTAACGCTGTGCTACGCCATCTACTGGTGTCACGTTTGCACTTCAATCTTTGATCGATCGAAAGTGATTCGACACTTGTTGTGAAACAAGTGTCGAATCACGTGTCAAACTGGCAACGCAAATCTGATAGTATTTGGTCATTTGAATGATTGGCTTCAATATTTTACAATATGCAATACCTAATTTGTATGTTGCACCGTCCTGTCTGAATGGGAGACCCCAAGTCGTCGGTCTCACGTTCAGCAAACACACAGGAGGATCTGAAGCGAGAATGCGTTGTTTCTAGTCGGTCACATTTGCCCAGAGCACAACACACAAGAAGCGCCGCATTTTCCACATTCAACTGTAAAGTGTGGCGGTACAGGTGAGTCTTTATTTGTTCTATTAGATTAGATGAGCACTTGCCCCAACTGCCATAGATAATGCCAACGTTTTATATGTGTTATTTATTTTCCATCTAAGATTATACAAGGTACAACAACTTGTATTTTCTAGAACGGGATGAATGGTCGCGGCGGGCTAACTGGTTTGCTAGCAATGCCGTGTGGATGCATGCCTCATCTCTTAGTTATTAATCTATGTATCTCCGCCTGTACATTTGTTTGTTGTTATAATTAATCATGTCTCTAGGTCTAAAGCTGACGTCTAAAACCGTAACGTTATATTATCCCTGCTTTGTTGTTGGGATGTGGGCTACCTGTAACTATGACAACACTAACAACCAGAGAAAGGCTACTGGTCTTTCTTATTTTCTTCATTGGAAGAAACGTTCAGCACTATTTGCTGACCTACCTAACTCATTAGTTTTCATAGTTTTAGTGTAATAAATATGAAATGAAAGCCACTCAATACTCATAGAACTTGTCCTTCGCAGCCCTCTTTCATAGAAGTCCTTTCTGTCGCTTGTTCTTGACCATTAAAACAGAGTTGTGAATTTTTGTTTTGTCTCATGTGCAGATGGCGAATACAAAGGTGCCAGAAGTTCGTGACATAACACGAATTGAGAGAATTGGTAAACATTATACATTATACACCTGCACATCTGTATATACACTCCTGCTGTTGTTCCATGTCGAATTGTTGTTGTCTTTATCATAGCTTGAATTTAATTAAAGTTTAATTTTTTAATAGTTTATTATTTATCTAAGTTATGTGTTGTATGTTTTATGTTTCATGTTGCACGATTGTACCGCAAAAAAAATCCTAGTTGTGAACCTGTTCTAACTTGTTTTCATTGCTTTGATTTTGTTTTTAGGTGCACATTCTCACATTCGTGGTCTTGGTTTGGATGATGCTTTGGAGCCAAGACAGGTGACCATAGGTTTTCCATATTCTTAAAATGATATGAGGATTTTATTATTATAGAGCTTTTACACATTATGTTTTCTGTTTCCCTACAGGTGTCCCAGGGGATGGTGGGTCAGCTGGCCTCCCGTCGAGCAGCAGGTGTCATACTGGAAATGATCAAAGATGGCCATATTGCTGGTAGAGCTGTGCTTATTGCAGGGCAACCAGGCACTGGAAAAACCGCAATTGCAATGGGTATTTTTTTGCATTTGATCAAGTAAAAAATTTTGATGATGATGATTATTACAGTCAATTTGTATTTTGTTTCGTCTCCAGGCATTGCCCAGTCTCTTGGCCCTGATACCCCTTTCACAGCACTAGCAGGAAGTGAGATCTTCTCTCTTGAAATGAGCAAAACAGAGGCACTTAGTCAATCTTTCAGAAAAGCTATTGGTGTCAGAATAAAGTAAGACAACTCAAAGTGCTTTAATTTTTCATTATAATGTCATTATTTACTGTTGAGTTTCTTTTCTTTGTCTGACAGGGAGGAAACAGAAATCATTGAGGGTGAGGTAGTGGAAATACAAATTGATCGACCAGCCACTGGAACAGTAAGATACTTTGATGCTTTACCTGTTAACTTGTGTTTTGCAAGAAACACTTCTTATTCTACCTTTTTTGATGATCTAGGGTGCTAAGGTTGGCAAGTTAACTCTCAAGACCACTGAGATGGAGACGATATATGACCTGGGCAATAAGATGATTGAAAGTCTCAGCAAAGAAAAAGTTCAAGCAGGGTAAGTGGATCCATTGAATAATTTTTCGGAATAAATTTTATTGAAATGTCCAGTTTTTAGTGTTTATTTTTCATCATATACACAGGGATGTTATTACAATTGACAAAGCAACTGGAAAGATAAGCAAACTGGGCCGCTCATTCACCCGAGCCAGAGATTATGATGCCATGGGAGCTCAGGTTTGTAGTGTTTCCCGTGTATTGATCAATGCGTTGCCACCTTGAGGTATGATTAAAATTGAACTTCTGATGTCTGTAATTTCAGACCCAGTTTGTGCAGTGTCCTGAAGGTGAGCTTCAGAAAAGAAAAGAGGTGGTGCACACAGTCTCCCTTCATGAGATCGATGTCATCAACAGCCGCACACAGGGTTTCTTAGCCCTGTTTTCAGGGGACACCGGGGAGATCAAATCTGAGGTCCGTGAGCAGATTAATGCCAAAGTCTGTGAATGGAGAGAAGAAGGCAAGGCAGAAATAATCCCTGGGGTTTGTATTCCTTTGTTTGATATTTTTCTGAAAGTTTATTTTCTGCATATCAAAGTATCTTTATGTATTTTGCTTTCAGGTGCTATTTATTGATGAGGTTCATATGCTGGATATGGAGTGTTTTTCATTTCTAAATCGGGCCTTGGAGAGTGACTTGTCTCCCGTTCTTATTATGGCGACCAACAGAGGCATCACTCGGTAATGTTTATGTCTGCAATGTTTATATTTGACAAAACTATAAAACTCTGAATATAAGCACTGTGCAGCAAAATGCGAATTATGATCAAAACACAAAAAGACAAGGATGACTCCAAGTCTTAATTTAAAACTAAACGTTTCATCTGCCATTTTGTGAATATTGTGTAGCCTAAATGCCTTTTGCCCAACTCTGTAGTTTGTAGTTGTATAAATGGTTTGGGATTTATAGAAACAACAATTAATACATTGTTTTCATTTTATTCCACAGCATTCGTGGCACAAATTACCAGAGCCCACATGGAATTCCCATCGACCTGCTGGACCGGCTACTTATCATTGCCACTTCTCCCTACAATGAAAAGGAGACAAGACAGATTCTGAAGATCCGGTAAGTCTTGCTCTTAAATTGATAATGGCTCATTTTCTGCTCTTTTGTTTAAATCTGTCTGTATTCAGTTGTGAAGAGGAAGATGTCGAGCTGAGCGAGGAGGCTCACACCGTCCTTACTCGCATTGGTATGGAGACTTCACTTCGTTATGCAATTCAGCTGATCAGCACGGCCGGCCTGGTTTGCCGCAAACGCAAGGTAATCAGAGTTTAGACATTTTTAATTAATGTCATGCGGCTCTATCACACACATTTATGTTTTCATGTCATCTGTGTTGTATGGTTCTCAGGGCACAGAGGTACAGGTGGAGGACATCAAACGAGTTTACTCACTGTTTTTGGACGAGGCTAGATCATCCCAGTACATGAAGGAGTATCAGGATTCTTTTCTCTTCAATGAAACACGTAAGTTCTACTTGTAAAATTGCTCTATGTATGCTCTTAAAATGTTTTGAATTTACAAGGTTAATTGGTCAAAAAGTAAAGGTTTTTTCTGTCTCCTAATATTGTTGTAAACTAAAATACGCAAACTGTAATAAATAAATAATATTTTTATTTTACTTTACAGAGTCTGGTTCCATGGACACCTCGTAATGATGTCGCCTTGTGTTTTCCGTGCTCCTTTGATGTGATGTGGTCATTCTCAATGCCATTGAAATTCTTTGCCTTTCCATGTTATGTTTGTCGCACAATGTTCATTTAAGCCCAGAAATTCAATTTATCCAACGGTGTAATGAGATATTTCGAAAAGGAAATTTCAAATTACTGTTGTTTCATTTGACTGTCCTATTTTTATTAAAATAAATCTGCCTTCCAAAGCATATTTTTGTTGTGTGGTTTTATGTATCTATATTCTTCTTTAAAGGAGCAGGCCACTGTTTTTCCATACTGAGATATGTTCTTACCTGAGCTTAGATGAGTTGATGTGTACCTGTCTGGTCTTTGTGCGTGCCCTCAGTCGTGAAAAACGACCAAAGATGATGTCACTATTTGGCCTCTCCAAATGTATTCCTGTAGCTCCAAACGGGGTGAAGTTAGAAGCGACCAAGGTCTTCCACGGACACAGACAAGGTACGCATCAACTCATCTAAGCTCAGGTAAGAACATATCTCAGTATGGAAAAAAGGTGGCCTGTTCCTTTAAGTTTATTATAGTTTTAATTATCAATAGTTAATTAATGTAAAGGGGAAGACTTTCCTTAATTGTAATATCCAATTTTGTCTCGTCTTCTGTAGTTTTAATCGCTGCCTGCAGGTGGAGCTCTAACACAAGCAATTTTTGCCAGTTCTTACCTGTAAACCTTAAATGCTTGATTTTTACTGAATTGCTCACGGTTACTTAAATAAATACCAAAGCTGTTCCTTATTATTGAGCTCTTAAGGGGCTTTGAAGCTGTTAAGTAAATAAAAACTGCTCTAGACCTCAATCTGTATGTCATTTTTCACACCTGCTTTTTCAATTACCCGACAAGACCTGTACAGTAAGCAAGTATACAGTAACTAGAACAATTATAAGTATAGTTCCTGATTACACATTTCCTATAATTATAATCATCACCACACACAAGAGAAGAGTAAAGATTTATTGTTGGAGCCTGTTCCATGAATCTCCTCAGTCCCATGAGGCCCTGTCAGCTGCGACCTGTTTACCTCCACATCTGATTCATTTGGAAGGATTAAGCCTGCTATATATTACATATTCCTACATCAAATTAAATTCTCCATGCTTACCTTTATCAGGTGTCACTATCAGCTGTGGCATGAGCAGAATTACTGGAATACATTTGATCAGCATTTCTCCAACACATTATTTATGTGTCACTATATTCCCAGGAGGATATTTCTGAGTTGGCACATGCATTGGTCCACATGTCACTGACCACAGGCCTCATTCCTGCTCAGCATGTTAACATGTGGTGGCATTTGACCTGCAGCATACAGTACTGTAGGCACCGTTCTTATTTAGAGAATATGGAATTAACGCTTGTGTTTTGAACACACTTAAAGCCACAATGCGGAACATTCCAGGTTTAGTGCTGATGCGTGATAAATGCAACTATGCAGTCAGAAAAAGAAATTTGAGATCTGAATCATATTGTGGCCATACCGTCTTTGCTCTGCTTGATCCCGTCAGATCTCAGAAGCTAAGCAGGGAATTGGGCCTGGTCGGTACTTGGATGGGAGACCGTTTAGTAACACCAGGAAGCCTAGCGAAAGTAGTGAGTGAGTGAGTGGTTGGTGGTGGTCGGAGGGGCCGATGACGCAGACTGGTTGCCTCGCTGCCGTCAGTCTACCTCAGGGCAGCTGTGGCTACAATAGCAGCTTACCACCACCGAGTATGGCGTGAATGAATAATACAATGTAAAGCATCTTTGAGTGTCCAGAAAAGCGCTATATAAAACCAATGCATTATTATTATTATATACAGGCAATGTTTTGCTATAGGCTGTAGTCCAGTGGCCCCCAAACCTTTCAGGCCACGATCCCTAAAATGACCTCACAAGTGGTTCAGGACCTCACTTTAAAACGTTTTAGGGGCTTTTAACAACATCAAGCAACAACATTGTAAAATTCTGGATTAACAATATGGCTGTATCTAGCAGTTTGACCTTTAATTATGAATATATGCTGTTTTCAGAAGAATTTTATAAAATAGTCTTCATACACACGGCATTTCAAAGTGCTTCACAGTTGCATTCAATTACAAGAAAGCAGATGAAACCACTCTATAAAACATCAACATAAAAATTAGTAAGTTACAGTAAAAAGTGTATCTTTCCTTTGTGTGTCTTGAAATAATCAACAACACCACTATCAAAACCTCTTATTAGAGTCAAGTCAAGGCCATTTGACATTCATCTCTAATGAGGCCTTCAGCATCAGTTCCATTAAGTAAATGTGCCACGTCAAACTCCACTCAATCAGTAAAAATCAGAATCCATGTTTTTGATCCCCATCCAAATATCGTCAGGCCTAAGCGAATAGATTCACATGTTGACCTGGGTTTGACACCAGAACCAATTCCAAAAGCTTTACCTCAATAGAGCCTTTGAAAGAGTCCACTTTGCATTTATCATTGCAGCCGACGTCGGTCTCTATTTATCCAGTATTAAAGTTGACTGATGGTGATATTTTAATGTTTTCCATGCTCCTCTTTAGTATTTTCTCTTGACCACCGCTCCTCGTTTTCCATTCTGCGGCATGTTCTGAGCATTTTTGCACAATTTGTAGGGTCCAGACGACACGTGTGTCCATTTCCTGAGGTTCTCGAGAAAAAATAAATGTTCATCCTCCTCTTCCATCATCCTCGTTTTACCGCCATATGTGAAAACGCAAAGGATATAATTAAAAGAGGGGTCGGTGGAAGTGCACCATACTTTTTCATTACATGCAATTTGCTACTGCTGACTTCATGTACGTTTAACTTAGTGTTTATTTTTCTTTATCCTACCTCTGCTCTTCTCAAAAGGAGATTCATTTCAGGAGCCAGTGTAAACGTGCAGGTATTTTCTGAGGGGGCTGAAGAGAAAGACAAGTTCGTTTATTATCACAGTTTTAGAAGCCTATGATGGCACGCATATAGGCTGACATGTACGAATATATTGTTATTTTTCTTACCAAGTAGTAAAGAGGTTAAGGGTTTATTAAAGGTTACGTTATATACACTGGTCTTGTAACATTAAGCAGCAGCACAAAACACTAAACCACTTAAATCAGCCGTCATCAGACAATCAGACATTGAGGAGGTGGACAGTTTCAAGTACCTGGGTGTTCACGTCAATAATAAACTGGACTGGTCCCACAACGCACCAACAAGAAGGGCCAAAGTCGCCTCCACCTTCTGAGGAGACTGAGGTCCTTCAGAGTGAGCAGGCCTCTGCTCAGGACCTTTTGTGACTCTGTGGTAGCCTCTGCTCTCCACAACACTGCTGTGTGCTGGGCCCCGGGCAGCACAGAGCGGGATAAGAACAGACTGTACAAGCTGGTCAGGAGGGCCAGCTCCGTCCTGCCCCCTGGACTCTGTAGAGGAGGTGAGGGACAGGAGGGTATTAGCCAAGCTCACCTCCATCATGGACAACACCTCTCACCCACTGCACGGACTGTAGAGGAGCTGAGCAGCTCTTTCAGTGGCAGACTGAGACACCCTCAGTGCAGGAAGGAGCAGGTCCTTCATCCTCATTGCTGTCAGACTGCACAACAAGACTGTAAAGTAACATGTGCAATAATCCCTTTGCAAAAATACGTGCAATTATCTCTATCTATGTCACTTTATCAACCACCTGCAAAATGACTGTAAATATGCACTGCTAATACTGACATTTTATTTTTATTTTTATCATAATCTGTTTATTTTATTCTTTACTGTTTATACTTTTTGCCCCCTTAAAGTTTTTGGTCATCATTGATACCTCAATTATATATATTTCTGAGAGCTGAATGTAACAAGTGAATTTCTCCATTGTGAGATCAATAAAGGTTATTTTATCTTCTCAAATCATTCAGTGTGCAGCATATTGTTGTGCCAATGTGTATCTCATCAAAACCTCCTCCTATCCTGACCCCCTCCAGGCCCTTATTCCACAGATTTCAAATGAATAATTCTTGAACAGAGGCTCTCAAAACCTCTGCCCTGTTATCCTGAGGCCTTATTCTCAGAGGTAAAGCAAGCTAGGAACATGCACTCTTAAAAACATGTGCATACGCATTTGGATACGTCTAAGAAGTGCTAAATCAGGAAGCCCTGATTGTGGTTTATTTTGGGTTCAGTAGTTTCTATTTAAAGAAAGTCCTATTCATCTGAGTGTGTGATCTCATCACAATTCATTCAATGGATTTCCTCATGATTGTCTGATGATGCAGTAGAGTCCAAAGGGAAGTATTTTGTAACCTACATGCATAAAGTATTTGTATAATTTCCGTTTAAGTTCTTGAAGTTAATGTCTATTGAATTTGTTTGTATTAAATAATAGTTCTCTTGCTGTAACATCTTTATTGATAAAAGTACCTGGGAAATGTGTGTTATGTTGCACTTCCAATCTCCCAAAGATATCAACTTACATTTATTTGTCTTTATTGTCTGCATTTTTGAGGTAATGTAGTGCGTGTCCCTGTGATCTGTGCACCATGTGAATTACTGCTCTGCCCATTCATCTAAACCCAACCCCATTCACTCCCTTTCCCCATACATAAGTCATTCATGGCCCACGTGCGCCATACATGACTGTATACACGACTGCATACATGACTGCCCTCATGCACAGCGATCCATGCAGAAATAGCCCTCTAGAAATTCTTTTTACACGCAGCGAAAACACTGCACCTAAAAGTAGCATCACGCGGGCTAAAAAAAGCAGCTAAAGTCAGGCAACATTCTGGCCAAGTCAAGCATGAGTTTATGATTTATTCACAAATCCTTGGTGTTCGTATAACCCGCGCGGCGCACCCATTGTGGTATCACTGTCAGCTTACATTACATTCTCGTTAGTAATATGCAAATCAGCAATCTAGGGACCTCTGCCAGGAGTGATCATTAGAAGTTGCCATGGGGTAATTACATCTTGTTCTAGGATAATAGGCCCCAATGCTACTTACCATTCACATCTTCTTAAGTCTCCTCCTTCGTTCATTCCACACGGACAGACATAGACTAGAAGAACATGTGTTGGCTTCATTAGAGATACAGTGTGCTGTTGCTGAATGATGTGCTCCCTGACAGATGAAGGTTAGTCAACTCCTCAGGCCGAGAGCTCTGTCCAACATGAAGGCAGTGGAGCTGAAAGATGGCATGCTCAATAATGGGGGGGAAGAGGAACTCGGCGTATTCTTCAGATGTTTTATCCTTGATTGGCTTTTCATGACAACCATTAGTGAGAAGATCAGACCTAGAGGTTGTTTACAGATGATAAATTGCATATTTTGAATACGTTTCTGGAAAATTCACCCAAACCTGATGCCTAAAATCCCTGATCTTTAAACACAACTGTCTTAACATTACTCCATCATGTTTTACTGATAAAGATAAATAGTGTTTTGAGTTGAGCTTTTGGGAGTTAGATATTTCAGTGGTTCTTGACAAAGCCATGCAACATTATATGTGCTCTTTAACGGTCTCGCTCTAGTAGCTCAATGTTCTGTCAGACCAAGCTGTTCCGCATGACATTACATGAACAAAATGTACCAAAAGTTCCTCCTTTCTGGTGCCTTTGTGCTATTTCTTTGTAAATCAGCCTCAGAAAAAAGATGTAACATCATTTTATGAATAAACCCCAGAAGATTTTGTTTAATTAATCAAATAAATTGATTGTTTATTTGGTCGGGACATGCATGTTAATGAACACACATGGGTTACATGCATGTAAACACGCCACGCCACTCGCACTCACAAACCCGCTCTCACTCATCTTGGCCTAAAAGGTTTTAGATCAACATGTTAAGGCGTGGTAGGTAAAAGCATCAATGACAGGATTTAAAGGAGACATATTATACAAATTGGATTTAACATCACATTTGAAGTTCTTTGCTTCATTCATGCAGTTATTGCGTAACCCCTGTTCACCTTGGTTGTTTATTCTGCGGCTGAAGCGCTGCAATATTTCTATTTTGCATCATAGAGGACAAACAGAACTGTTCTCAACATTTTTAAAGCCCAGAGTCCATCACTGGACTAGCCGAGCCTTAGCCATCTGTAAACTCCGGTCAATTATCATTTCCCTGCATGTACGTCTGGGTCTGATCTCAGTGGCTGCATTACGTTATATCGGTTGAATTTCAACCTAACATTCAGCGAGCGGGGGAGGCGGGGCTTGTAGGTGACGTCAAGCATTTGCGCCGCATTTGCTCGTTGTAGTTTGGCAATGGCGGCGAATACGAAAGTAATGGAAGCTCTTCAATCCGTTCTGGCTCAGCTCCCAAATATCCAGAAATTAAAATTGAAGCCTTGGAATGTGCAAGGAATGCTCCAAAGAGTTATGATAGAGTTATGATAAAGTTATGATAGAGTTATGATAGAGTTATGATAGCTGCTTCACTCACTCGGGCGCATTACATACGTCACGACCAAACGCTAGCGAAAATCAGATCCAATTGTTTCAAAGGAGTTCACCCCTCCCACCTGATAATGGAGCTAAATTCACCCTTGTACGAAACGAAGTAAGTATGAGGGTATGGTAAAACCAGGCTATCACTGGACCTGTTCTCAGCCGTTCTGCAGTCAAAGTGTGTTCATTGTCGTGTCATCGATTTGCTCGCATGCTTCTCGCTGAAGGTGCTGTTTTTTTTTACTGTTATGTGTCATTCACGCTATTGCCTGCAGAGGCGCTTCAGATCAATTCAAAATCCTGACGGGCCGGCCATTATTACATTGTTTGATATATAAAATATCTAAGTTGGTACCTGTGCTGAGGTACCAAAACTAATGTCTTCAAGCCTTAAGTACACATGTCCACTTTAACAGATGATGAAAACATTTAAGGTGTCAAATACCGAGCGTTTACCCATGTGCAAAACCAGGTGCACATGAGTGGATTTGGGGCCCAAAACTATAATATAGGAAATTTCAAATGACCAATTCGGTGCAACATGTCCACCTATAGCTAAACGCAACATGGAAAAAGGCCAAAACATAAACCGTAAAATTTAGATCAAACACTAATATGTTGTCTCAGATATTTGGCAGATCCGAAAACTGCACGCATTTCCCCAAAGAGAGCATGAAATGAAGCTCCAGAGTAAGACTGTAAGCAGATGAAGCTGGATTCAATGAAGCAGTGATAACTCCTCACTGTCACAACTGTACTGGGTAAAGTGTGTAAATTCTCAGCTCATTCTGCCTCGAGTCGGCCTCTAATGAAGCAAAGAGCTATTCTCGTCACTTCCCCTCAATTGCACTAAAAGCCCGGAGGTGGCGGGCTGGTTTTCCCCGTGTTTCTTTTAGTAATCGCTCATTATGAGAGATGAAATGTGTGGCACAGGCCAGTGGCTCTTCTTTAATACGCAATTCTCTGACTCATTCACTCAGATGACATGATAGCACATGGCTTCTTCTTCCCACCAGGTGTAAACCACGACTTCCACCACACTCTGACTGCGGAGGTTACTGTGTTGGCGTTTTGGAAAGATCCGTGTGTGCCGGGAGGAGTGAGGTGAGACATTCGCAGTGGAGGTGTGATGCTGAAGCTGAAGATACTTGAGCTGTATGTGTCACTGTACAAATAGTCTATTCGGATCGGAGACAAACTGTGTGATCAACACTTTAAAAGATTTTGACTGTGTGATGTTATCAATGGCAGAGCTGTTTTAGAAATGAAGTTACTCAATCAGAGAGGGTTTTATTTTTGATTATTAGGACAGGTCAAACAATCATTTTACTGCCTTTTTAGTAAAGTGTAGTTTTCATCTACTTTTCACCCTTGTAATAATGGCTGAAGTACATTATGAATACAATTATTTTAATGGTTGTCTTGTCACTGTCAATTCCATCAGTGACTGCAGCCACAATAGTGACTGGAACTATTTTACTGTTGATGCTGCTGCCTGATGCTGCACTAAACTTACCTTGATTTGAGTAGGTTAGTAAAATCTTCGGCCAATGGAATAGATCTTTCTGCATATCAGAATAAACATCCCATTGCACGTAAAGGTGCATAATGGAACTTTTTATGTGCAAAATAACAATAAAACAAAACACTTTCTTTATTAGTGTGTAATTGACCTTTCAGTGACCCAGTGGTTAGCAAGCCGCCTTTACTTTCCATCACAGTGGCCTCTGATGTTCCAGGATCAATTGTCTTTACTACTGTAACATTGTGAAGAAAAATAAATTTTTAGCGTTTGAAAATTTCATTTTGCTTTTGAATGTCTGTTTAGTGTTTGCGATTCTTCATGATTTGGCCCCACAGCCCCTGAGAATGTTTGTGAACTCTTGTGTGAAGAAGCAGGACGTAGAACAAGGCGAGCCTCCTCCAGAGGAGATTGTTCTGTGAACTGTAGGTCGTTTACCTTTGGGCAGAATTGCTTCTCTGTGAAAGCTGCAGGGATGTGGAACTCATCACCATTAACTGTTCAAGAGAGTAGCACCTTGCAACAGTGTAAACTTAACCTGAAGAAGTGGTTGAAAGACGGTCAGATTTGTGATCATTTGCACAAAACTGGTTAATCGGGGTAGTGTTAAAAATGTAAGAATGTAAAATTTAAAAAAAATATATTGTGAATGGACTCGAGTAAACATGCTCATAGTCCATTGTATAAACCTGCTGTCACTTTGCCTCTGCCCAGGGACTAGAGATGAAAATGATCTTGTAGCTCTCTCTGGTCTGAAAACACATTTGTTGCTCAATGTCCCTGTAAAAAGAAGTGTTTCTGGTGGGTTTTCACTGACCCTCTCACCAGAAAACCCAGAAATCAATTGATTCTGGAGCGTATTAGAGGCCACTGTGATTGAAAGCAAAGGCACCATGCTGACCACCACTCATACAGCCGTGTCACAAAATGGTAGTTTACGCACAAATAACCTTATAAAAGTCCCATAATGCACCTTTAAACTAAGATGAAATATCCTATTGCACTATTAAATTCATAAGATAATAAATAGAGTTGCGTAAACATGCTTTCGATCCCAGTACTTTAATGAGAATTGGTTTACGATACCGGTACCTGAACCTATACAAGCACTTGTCCTCTGCCATAAAGCAGAACAGTAATGTTAATTTATGCCATGAAAGATTGTTTGTGAAGGCTCTCATTCGTCCAGGAAGTAATCTGACCACAAGAGCTAAGAAGAAGCTTCTGTGAATAGAAGTTAAGTTCTGTTTGCCACATTTCCACTGCTGTACACCCATATACTGCTATTCTGCCTCCTCAAGTAAACACATGGCAGAAGAAAAGATGGTTATGGAGACTGAAAGTCCATGTCATAAAATGGGGCTATTTTTTTAGTATAAATATTTATAAAGTGACCATAACCCTAAATTCAATAAGCCTGACTTTAGAGTGGTATTTTGGTTAATTTATGGTAGCAAGCATTAGAAACCAAGTATTTACTCCAACTCCTTAATAGGACCATTAACATTTATAAATGGATGCGACGGACAATGCTGCTTTGACACTCCCAGACCGATGACATTTTCGGGCATTACCTCCACCAGCAGTTATGTGGAACCTGAAATCACCCGGCGGCGTGTACAGAGTTTGCCCTCTGTGAGAGCGAGAGAGGCAAAGTGCAAATGGAAATTCCAGAGCTGGCTAGAATGGCTGCCTCCTTTCCTGGCGACGCCCGCTGTTTCCTGCCCGCCTCGTGACTTAGGTGTGTTGACTTTTGGATTGGAGCTGCTCTGTCGAACATTGGGGTACAACTCTGGATGTGGGAATGGGCGGTGGTCGCTTTGGGTCATCCGCCGAACAGAGCCTTGGCGTTGAGTTTCCTCTTGTTTTCTCTGCGCTTTATACAGGAGTCTAAATTATTAAGCTTTAACATGACAGTGCAGAATCGCTTAAATAAACAGAGTCTTCTTATTCAACCTCTTTGCTATACCTTAACATTGGTACTTCATTCTGAGCACGTTTAGGGACTCACTCTCTGTTGGCACAATAAGGGAGTGTCAGCTATTAGAATGAAATGTGAGTGGAGAATATCTGGATATAAAAATCAGAGGAGAACCACTTCATGACATCAGCATGTGGGACAAGGGTTGAAAAGGGTTGCTCTTGAAAAGGAGGTATAAAGATTAAATAATTTTTCTCCAGTTTGGCCTTGCCCAAATCTGTAAGCTTTGACGAAACCGAGGATGAAAATGCAACAACAAGTGACAAAAAAGCATTGAAAAAGTGACAAGAAAACAACAAAAATCGAGCAACAGAAAAGTGACAAGAATGTGACCCACAAAACTGATTTTTGTCTCTTTTCAACTTTCTTTTGGACACTTTTTTGTCGCTCTTTTGTGGCTTTTTCATCCCTTTTTAGTTGCGTTTTCATCCTTGTTTTCGTCGCTATTTTGACACTTTGGGTAAAGCCAAACTAGAGAAAATGTGCTCGGCTCAGGTGGGGGTTAAGAGGTTAAAGGACCTATACCATGATTTTATTGTTTACAAACAATCAAACCCATAGCACATTGCATCGAAGCCATCATTCACAATATAGTAAAGTGGCTGCATAATATAACTATATATAAAGATCTCTGTTGTAGTTAGAAAACTCATTTGGTAAACAACAAGTTCATAAAGTAAGAAGCTTAATGAGTATACCGGGTTGGACACTAATCACATTCAGTTTGATCTAAAGCTAATGATGTGGCAACAAGGACGCAGCCCACTCATAACAATCAAACCCATAGCACATAAATCAAATTGTTGGTTGTCTCCAAACTCATTCCTAACTTTCCCAACTTCCGACTTCTTCACAGGGAAGAGTTTATAAGCACTTTTCACAACTTAAAGGGTCACTTTTCAGGGTCACTGTCACAGAAATGCCAACAACACACATGTTTGAGTTTACAACAGACTAAAGTAGGACAAATAATAAGATAAGGTATAAGTTATTTGATTTATGAAGTTGTCTCTATGGGGAAAGCAGCATGAAAATATGGTTAAAAGTTCCAAAAAGGTAAATTGAGCATGACACGGGAATCTAAAGCCTCCATCACAGTTTGAATACCCCTTGAAGTAAACACTGTCTATCGTAGTTTTGCAACCCTGCCATAGACAAGCCCATTAGTCAGAAATTAACTCCCATGTTAACCACATTGCATGACTGTCAGCACACACGGGGCCAGTACCTGAAGACTTCCAGCAAAGGTAAATATTATTCTCCTTTATGGCGTCCACAGAGGAGCTTGTCATGTGTCGGTTAAACCACTAAGGCACCGACAGATTACTTTACAAACAGGGCCGCACAGAGACCCGGCTCACTGCACCTGAACAATGCTCCGCTTCATCCAGACCTAAGCCCTCCTCGGTCAAGATAAAAATCAACTCTTTGTGAGGGAAGATGAAGGAAGGACAAGAGACCTGCGGCCTGTCAGGGCTTAAAAGCAACGTTTATCTGATTAACATCTAAAAGCAGAATACAGGCTTCTTTGAGTTTGTGCTTCACTCAATAAACATGAACGGCAGCACATCTGATAGACTCACAGCAAAGAGACTGCATGGGTTACACTGTAATGTCCTTTTCCTGATTTTCAAGCACCCGTCTTGAAAAGTGCTATACACGTATGTATTATTATTATTACCGTTAATGTTTTTTTGTTATTTTTTAGCAGAGTTGGTATTTCTGTGTTGCAAATGTCATAAAAAAGGCTACTGTGATCTTTAAAGTTTTAGTGACCATTTGTGAAATACATTAACATTTCACCCCGTAATTAGAATGAAATACAAGCAGTATCTAAAAAATGGCTACTGTCTCCTCACACTGTCCTACACCTGACTGTAACTTTACTGGGAGCGGGACGTCTCCAGCTCATTGGAGACATTGACTAAAGGCAGATAAGTCACTCTCTCTGTACAGCTGCATTTTTTTCGTTTTCTAGGAACTGCATTTGTGTTTTCTGTGTTCCACATAGTTTCACTGGATACTTTTGTACGTCTTTGCTGTGTTTTTGTGGGGATCCCTTTCAAAAGCATCACTCGCTGCGCACGGCATCTCTATTGTTTTGGTAGAGTGTGGTGACGGCTTCCGCGTCTTGGGGGAATGAAGTCCCGCCTCTCGGTGCGTGATTGGACTGATGTGGGTAAAATCGTGAAATGATAGGCTGCGAGGAGCTGTCCAGACGGTTCTTCTTTTGAACAGAAAGGAGGAGTGTCTGACAGGCCAGGCAAGGACGTTCACTGGAGAATAAAACAGATGAACTGCTAAGCTCTTCCCAGAACATGGTGAAAGGCTGTTCTGAGGAGGTGGAGCTGACCAGTGCAGGACACCACGCTCTGAAACAGGGACAAACCTGCACCGTTTCAGAGGATCAAAGGAGACAGAAGGCAGCCAGTCAGGTTTCCTCCGGCTGCTACGGTTTCCTCTACCTCCAAAAACATGCTGGTCAGGTTGACCCACAATGGCGGACAAATAAAATAAAGCACTTACTTACTTACTTAAACTTTTACTACTGGTCATTAGGAGCCTGTTTTGTATTTGCAACAGTAGAATCAAAAATGTTAAACCGAGTGCCTTCAAGATAATAAGTGTTGGGTAGTGAACGTGAATGTGCTCAGATTGTTGCTTCCTGAATGGCAGCACCACATCAAAACAAAAAAAAGAAAAGAAAGAAAAACTAAAAGTGCTGGAAATGAATTGCTCACAGAGTATGAGCGTGTGTTGAATCACTGGTGTTTCGATCACCCCACTCCAGCCCTGTAGTTGCTCTGATAGACTCCAGCCACCTACAAACGTGTGTTATGAAAGAGGATACCATCATCAGAAATAAAAACAAAGCGAGCCCAAATGGAGGTATGAAGAGATTAAATAGGTTTATTGGATTTACAGACATGTACATTTGTCAATCAGCCCACCAACGGAGCATCACAGTTCAATTCTAAATAATATCCTTAGATCTTTTTTTTTTTCTTTTTTAAATCAGACACGTGTCATGTATTTCATGTACTTCCTCTAAAAATAAAAATAACCTCTGTTTTCTGCTCAACATCAGAAATAGGTCTCTTTATACAGGATTCTTGTATGACAAGAAAAAGCACATTCTCAGTACATCACCGTCGCAGTGATGAAGAAGACATTAACTAACCTAAACGCTGGACAGGTTTCTTAACTCAATTTGGCAAAGTGACACTTATTTCAACTTCCCTTTTTGTATGAGATATGACACAACAACAGGGCACATATCCGGAAATGAGAATACTATAGAAAAGCCACATTCATGTCCTTTTCCCACGGTACTCTGATTTACGAATACTCGCCTGTCTTACTGTGAGCATGAAGTGACGTGAGGTTAACGCTAGGCTATGGTTCAAATAAATCCCTGAACAGAACATGTGCAAAATGGTTCAAAAAAAATAAAAAATCATGCATAAGAGCTACTACAACACATCTCTTCCTATAGTTTTGTGAGTAAAATGTCATTCATGATCACAGTAAAGTGGGTGGATATAATGAAAGGTATTGTGTTGTGGTACAGGCATTCATACTGAAAAAAAAACAAAACGTCCCTTTAATTCTTCATAACAAATAAATACATTGCATCGAAGCCATCATTTACAATATATTAAAGTGGCTGCATAATATAGCTATATATAAAGATCTCTATTGTAGTTAGAAAACTCATTTGGTAACATAAAAAAAAAACAAGTTCATAGAGTAAGAAGCTTAAGAAGTATACCGGGTTGGACGCTAATCACATTCAGTTTGAGCTAAAGCTAATGATGTGGCAACAAGGACGCAGCCCACTCAGAGAGACACTCGGAGAGACACTCGGAGAGACACTCGGAGAGACACTCGGAGCGCCGGTGAGTCACGCTCTTACATCAATGCAACACCAATCTCCCATTTATGCTTAAGGTCGCCGCAGCCTCTGCCCACTGCCTTTTGTTGCGAGTGCTTTTAATCCATAAAGAATCTTTCAGATGTATTTTTGAACCACTGACTCACGCGGCGACTTCAAGGCTTTTAGAAGTAGCGTTGAAGTTTTCTTGCTTTTAGACGGAGCGAAAGTGTTACGCAACAGGAATCTACGCGCAATGTGTCGTTTTTACGTCAGAACTGAAATCTAGACTAGCGGTTCTCAACTGGTGGGTCTTTCCCAGAGAAAAAACATTGATTTTAACAAGTGTATTATCTCCGGTTCGGCTTTACCCGAATCTAAAAGCATCAGGACTGGGGCTTACAGCTTATAGGTCAGTGTAACGTCTCATTTGAAAGCTAAGACCAACAAAACTGATGTTAACGGATTGTTTTACTTGCGTTGTGGCCACCTTTTTCACGTTCTTTTTCATCTCACTTTTTTGTTGAGTGTTTGAAACTTTTTTGCTGCACTTTCATTGCTTTTTGTCACATTTTTGTGTCCTTTTGTTGCATTTTCATCCTCGTTTTTTGTCGCTATTTTGACGCTTTTTTCAAGAAGCTTTTAGATTTGGATAAAGCCAAACTGGAGAAAATGTTATTGATTCAGGTGGGGGTTAAGAGGTTAATATTTATGTAAATAAAAAGTATAGAATCACTACTTGAGTCTGTTAAAGTCTGTTATTGTGTTGTTTGGATCATAATTTCATCTTTTTTGGCTTATTCAACAAGAAATCTTGAGGAAAAGACAATATTTGAGACTTAGATTTATATAGAAAATTGTAATTTTCTCAAAATAATAACAACAATTTGACAATTTGTCAGTAGAGTAGATATATAGAGTATGTAGAGTAGATAAAAGATTTTTCAGAGGATTTTTTTAATATCTGATTCCAAGCCTGATTTATTGAGTTTTGAATTTCTAAAAACAAGGTGAAATTTACATTTTTGATAGATTTTTCTACTAATAAACAGCTATCCATAATCCCCTCTGAAAAAGTCTTTGTAACAATTAGTCAATGAAATATGAATCTAACTCAATCCTCAATCAAATTGGAAATTTGGGGCATTTTTAGGTATATAAAACGCCTTATTTTTATAAAACAGAATATGACATAAAATGTATATGTGATACATTTTATTTTTTTCATATTTATGCCAGAAAAAGTTTCAAATTGATATCTTTCAGTTAAAAAAAATCCCTATTCACCTGCAGTGTCTTGCCTGAAAGGGACTAGATGCAAGTTGGCCATTTTATACTCACTACTGCCACCTCAGGTCATATGTGTAACTGCACCTTCTATATTAAGCATGACGGATGCGAATTTGGACCCGAAGTAACACCTTTTTGAGTGACAGTGCAGGATTTTTAAATCCGTATCCCTTCAACTAATGAAGGAATTTGATATTATGTTTTCAGAAGTTGGGGATGTAAATGCAACACGGATGTAAAGCAACGTGCTGATGGATTTCTGCAAGTTTCCCCTGGCCGGTATTTAAAGGCAGGCAATTACACCGACTTTGGAGATTTTCTGGTCTGGTTTCAAAGGTGGATTCCTGTCTTATCTGTTATCAATGAAAGGACTCCTCATCAGAGCGACCCGGGCCGATGGATTTCCTCTTCCTGTCTGCGATTTCTGATTTCTGGTCTGTTCGTGTTTTGAGCGATGACTGGCTCTTTTCAAAGGCTTTTTTCCCCCCATCTATCGGTGGAACGGGATACGCACGAGTGTTAGGGCGCTCCAGTCACAAAGGCTTCGATTGTGACTGGGACGGACAGGGGTCAGCCATTAAACCAGTGTCTCTCTATGTGGGCGTACAGTCCCGAAAATCCAAAACCGCTATTGAGGTGGTTTGGAAATGTCGCCTATGGAGGGATATTTTTTTTTTTAGATTTTGCTTTCTTAATAAAAGTGTGGAAAAAGCATATATGATTTAAATTATAAAACAAGCGATAATCCAGTGTCCTATTCAAAATCATAAACCTTCAGATAGGCAGTAACATCTCACACATACACATTCGCACACACAACAGGAAAATATCACAAGGAGAAAAATCTTGTGAGTATTAATAATAACAATAATGTGCATAAATCTCTTGTCTCTGTCGTTCTCTGGCACTGTGCACTGAGCTAAGTGCTAAAAGCTAGTAGTTATAACACAGGAGGGTCAAAAGAAACGCACGACTCGATGTTAACAATGAAAAAGCTCCAGTTTGACTTAAGGCTGGTTCTTGGATGTATGACAGTAACATTTTTTTTTGGCTCGATTTAAGGCTGTGATTACATGTAATGAGAATACAGAGCTGTAATCCGTTTGATTATTTTATCTATGTGTTCTGATGGACAACGATTACAGTATTGAGTTAGTTTTATGAATAATACTACGGAATTGTACAATGCCTGAACAAAAGAAAGTTGCCACAAAAGGCCACACGCTCTAATATTTTGTTGGACCGCCTTGAGCTTCCAGCACATCCCAAAGATACATAAAGAGGTTAAGATCTGGACTCTGTGGAGGCCGATCCAAGCGTGAAAATTGAGTCATAGATACAGACGGCATCTCTGGAATCGCCCATATATGGTCATGTTTGAACACTTAAGGGGGAAAACAATTTGGAGAAAAATCTAAATTTTCTCTAATTATACAAAAACTACATGAACAAATGCTGAAATATTAATATAGTTTTCTACTAAATAAAGATACAAAGACATGGCGAGGAGCAAAGTGGTTCATCAGCCCATAAATACATAAATAACGGTGAATGCTAACATGCTAGCATCGTGCTTAGACTTGACTTTATTTGTATGTGATAAATAAGTTTATATTTCCAGAAAATGACTAAAAAGAGTGAAAAATTGTGTTTCGGGCATGGATTCTGTTTTCCACACCCCCTTCTATGACGAGATGCCGTCTGTATCCATGCTCCTGAACCACTCTTTCACAATGCAAGCCCAATGTATCCTGGCTTTATCATCTTGGTATATAAAGGAAGAAAAAGTCCATTGATGGAATAACCTTCAGGATGTTCAGGTCGTCGGCTGATCTCATTATTTGGGCTCATAGTGTTGCTGAACCTTGACCTGACCAACTGCAGCAACCTCAGATCATCAGTTTTTTTTTTGGTCAGACATTGTCCTTCTACTTCTATGTTTTTACTAGTGGTGGGACTCGATGAAAAAATGTAATCGAGTTAATTATGCCCTCTGTAATTAATTAATCGCAATTAATCGCATTTAAGCATTGTTTATTTAGGGGTTGTATTTATTTTTTAGAGGTATATTTTAGATGCTTCTTTGAATTTTCCTGCATTTGAACTCATCTGAAGTGGAAATGTGAGGCTTGTGAGAACAAAACACGTTTGACAGCCTTTACGTGTTGTTTGTGCCTAAGCAACATCTGCAGGAAAATAAGAAACTGAAGTGTTGAAAGTTAAGTTCAATTAATTTCGATTAATATATTTAATCGCACTAAACCATATGTAATTAATTAATCGTAATGAATCAAAAAAAGTCCCGGCCCTAGTTTTTACAAATACCTCAGCAAAGTAACATAATTCTACTTGCTCTTTAGTACTTTTTCCTCATCTGGGGCCACAAGAGGCTGCAGCCAATTTCCATCCAACACTTTTCACTATACCATAATTGCAGCCCTGTATTCTCAGGCGCATGTGAACGCGGCCTAATGAAGACATAATGAGGGTTGTTGGCGATCAGTGCAAAGTCCGTCGGAATGTAATGTTATGGCACTTGGTGCGAAGAGACAACTTATTTACCAGACATACACACAGACAGGCAGGCAGGCAGACAGGGCAGGTTCATGGCCAGCATTCAGTAGTATGGCATCTGAGGAAGAGGAGCTCACCCTTCGTCCTCTTGTGGAAGGTTCAGTGGATCGTCACAGACACATACCATCTGTGATCGAAAGAGTCTTTTACGGAGGGGCAAGACGCGCCCTCCTTCCAGTTTGGAGCAGCTTCCTTTTGCAGAAAAAAAAGAGCCAAAAAAGGATGATGATGATGATGTTGAGGATGGACTAAAGAGGGAAAAGCTGCCCGTTTCATCTTGCCATATCCATATTGGTGGCTCCTTCAGAAAGCACCTCAAATCTGCCCCACCTGAGAACGATAAAAGAAGAAGTGTTTGGTCAGTGTCTGTCCTCTAAGTGGGACGTTTCACTTGTGATTATTGTGCAGTAGAGAGACAGACTCCTGGGCCATCTGTGATCACTCCCACGCAACAGGACCAGTCGCTGACCTAAATATTTATCACACTCACACCGACATATTGCTGTTTACTGCAGCTACTTTCAAATCAATGGATGCCCTGGGCCCATTAAACTCATTAAACAGACTTGGCAATGGTATCCAAATCATGCATCTTACAGTTCAAAAGATCAACAAATCACACAGTACAAAAAACGTAGCTGGGATTGGATTCCTGACCTATTTTCTTGTAGTATAATACTATTTAACATCACAGAGAAAAGACACAGAAGTAAAAGTCTTAATCACCGCAATTCATTTCTATAGCGGTCCACCCAGTTTAGCTTAGGTCTCTCGTAAAACTTTGCACATGCCCACAATGTGCATAAAAGCAATTTATGAGAGCAATTGGCATGTGTGGGAGCTAAAAAATGAGCCAGGGCTGCAGCTAACAGTTTAAACTTAAATACCGCCTTCTTTCAGGGTTTGAAAACGGGGAAGAAAGTAACTGCACGCAATATATTGTGTTTATTGTTGTAAAGCTGAAAGCCATGTAATTGACCAATGCAATAAAGGACAGAGACATAGGAGTTTAATCAGTAGCTTATTGGAAAGCCCATCTGCCAGTGCTTAATATCAATAGCCCTTTTTTTGCACTTGTGTGTGGTCTGCGGTCTCTGCGCTACCCGGCACTTGGAGCCCGACTGCTCGAACCCTCAGCCCGAGATAAGAGTGCGAGGGAGCAGCGCTACGAGCCTGCAGCTGTATAAACACTTTAAAGGCATTTAGGCTACAGCGCCGTCACCTTCTGATGTGAGCTTCCTCCCTATGGAGCGTAATGCAGGGCTGCGGTTATCGAATATATGAAAGCGAAATGGCTGCTTGTCAAGTCTCCGAGCTTTGGGACGTCCACTTGAAATGGGGGGGAGGGGGTGGAGGAGGGTGTTGAGAAAACTGGCCATGGAAACTTAATTGGATCTCAATGCGTTTAATCTCCGGGCTGGGATTGCATCGGTCCCGAGAGATTAATAGCTATGGATGTATAACAGCATAACAGATTAGTGGCCCGCTTCATCCTAATTTACACAGAAGTCGCCCTGCTTCACTTTCTACTCCATCTCTACTTCAATCGACTCGAGAAAATGTCACTATTCGTCGGGTTGATCGTGTCGTGGAGCAGTAGCAGCGGCTTTGGGAGCAGTGGCCGGAGCTAAAAGAGGGTGGAAGGGGGTGAGAACCAGCCATGGCAGCGGCTCAACGATGAACTCTATTGATCTGTGACTCAAAACATCCCCGCAGAGGAAATATAAACCTGTCACTCAGAGGATTAGGTGCCTCCAAACAATATGAGGGAAATCAATTTGGCGCAGAGCATAGTGGGAAGGTTTTTTTTTATTTTTTATCCCATGTGGCCAGATGCGGAAAGTAAAAAGATGATTTTCCTTTAGTAGACATTGCACAAAAGAAATAGATTTACTCAAGTAATTTCCAAAGCTCTAACTATGTATGTATTCATAGTTTAGTTTAGTATAGTTTAATGCCAGTTTTTAAGTACATAGTAGCACTTCAGTAATCAAACTTGAGTAATGATTTACTATTTAACATTTACATGAGTTACTGTGTTACTCGTCAAGCTGATTACAGCAACACTAAAATGTCAATACGATTTTAAGTCCACACAGTCTTGAGAGAGAGTTTTTCTGATATATTTTAAAACCTAACCTAATACTTTTTACTCTATTGTTGCCTACTTAATTGCACTTGAACTTCATCACTTGGAAGTACCACCAGTACAAATGATCAGACAACTCCACACACTCACTTATCTACATCAAGTATTAGGGGTGAAAAATGAAAATCTCAGTACTTTTGGGGACTTGCTCGATAAATACCATTAAAAATACGCAAAAACTGTGCTCACGGACATCTACATTTACATTGCTTTGTCGCCCAAAAAGACAATTATCTTGAACAAACGACAAATCTGCAGAAAGAAAACCCCACTTGACACCCTTTTTCAATCGATATTGTAAATTTGCATATCTTCCAAACAGCAATTTCGATATTATCTTGTAGACGATATATATTCCCCACCAATATCCTCTTTTAATACTGAGAGAAAGCCGTCTCCTCTGCTGCTCATGGCCTTGTACATTGTGGTGCCACAGTTCTGCACCATTCTGCAGTATTTTGTATCCTGCCGCATAATAATGTGCGTTTTGCAATTCACCAAATATCACTGGCTCTTTAAGATTGATTTCCTCCCTGCAGTAATGTCATCTCCTCTCATTTATCCGTGTGACATGCAAATCAGCACGAAACTCTGACAGGACGTGGGACACATAATCCACCCAGTCAGTCAGCAGTGTGTGGGTTTTGTCAAATGCAGAAAAGTACTGTGGTTTTAGCATTAAATATTCATAATGTAATAAGTAATCATTATTAAAAGCTGGTGGGCTGCATTGTATACTGTGTCCCAGGAGTGAGGTCAGGATTATGTCTTAATATGAATTAGGGGCACAGGGTATAGAGGGTGGAATTAATAAGAAAAACAAAATGAAATCACAAACAATATCACAATATCTGTGATTCACACACACCAAGGTATGATCTCCCGCAAAAATTACTTCAAAAAATTACAGCATCCTGTGATCGACTTTTGTTTTTTTAGTTTTTTTAGTTATCACTGCAGCGAGTGACAAAATATGCCCCCAAACACCCTGGAATACAAAAATATCCAGTAGCGTCTCTGCCTGATTTTCTCGCAATCTCCAATGAAGCCCCTCCCACCTCCCCCCTGCCTTGGCTCCCCTTCGCTGCGCAGCTGTTTCAATAAAGAGAAAAGAAAAAAAATAACTGTGTGGTGTGTGGTAGCAATTCTACTTCAAGATGAAAGGACTGAGCTTAGCAAGATGTTGAGAGGTGAGGACAACCTTTCCTAGATATGCAGGACCTATGTCATGTATGTTATATGTATGTAAGCACAAAAAAGGATAATATAATAGTGTTTAAAGGGACTAGAGCAGGGGTGGGCAATTAATTTTAATAAGGCGCCACATAAGAAGCCTGAGTTGAGTCGGAAGGCCGTACCAACAATAACTTGAACTTATTCTGCAACTTTATCCTATTGTGCATTACACTAAATTGTGTATTTTGAATATCTGATACTGGTATTTAGTAGGACAATTATTTCTGAAAATATTTAGCCATATCAAGCCAAGGACGCGCATGTGTGTGCATCATTATTTAGCTTATTCAACTTCTTACACTCGTTAACTTCTACCATCGCACTGAAAGCGCCTCTGTGCTTCCTTCAAATAGAGTTTCTGGGAAGTGAAGCGATAGCAGGCGGGGGTCTCCAAGTACAAGTAAATTTCCCTGGGGGCCAAAACATACATGGGGAGTGTATTGCCGGGGTCCATTAACACAAGCTCCTAAATAAAAATATGTTTTGATTGGGAAAATACTATTAAGGAACTTTTTTCAATAAATGAAAAATAATGAGCCTGACAGGACTGTAGCCAATGTGTTGTTTGTATCCTGATCTCTCATTATGTCAGTGCCCTCTGCTGGACACCTGTGGAATTCTTTCCTTTTATTTTTATTTAAGCTGCCCTCTAGTGGCTGGAGTGAGCATTCTGGTAATTTCTTAAAAAAAAAAATCATAACTGATAACTAAAAATCATAACCTGCAACTCGTACGACTAAGAATGGCCACTGAAGAAGATTAAAAAACTGCTCAAAGATTTGTGAGTGTGTTAAAACACTGCCCCAGGTCTGTTTTTGATGAGAGAGCAACTTTGGAAAAAAGCTCTAAAGAGTACATTTTGTTTCTCACCCCTTTAGAATGAATCTTTCACTTCCTTGACTGTACTAACGTTTTCCCTCATTTAGATCCATAAACGTTTTACTGGTTCAAGATCTTCATTTTGTTCACTTGCTGCTCGACCCGCCAATACGCCAACATCAGGAGATTAGCTCATCCTTCGCACACCATGGCACCTTTGTGATGTTTTTCCATCACTGTCATTCTCAAATACTGCATGTAGCTGCAAATGGCAAGGGATCAATCTACTGCTGCTTCCTGAAATATTTGACCTGGTTCTTTGATTCCCTTGACTTCGCTTTTTGGTGCAACTTTATGCCAGTCCCACCACCCAACTTCCAACTTATTACGGACACCTTTGATGCATTCATACAATTCCAATCCTGAATGTCCCTTTCGAGTCATATGCAGGATTTCTTAGGAGCCTCACACACAGACAGTGAAACAAAGAAATGATTAGGAGGGGTTAAAACATTGGCCTTTTGGCTCTACGCGATAACCTTTACAAGCGTCACAACACATTCCTTGTCCCTCTTATCTCCCGAAGCTTAATCTTGTTATTTCTTTTGCGGCCACTACTGTACCTCCATTGTCCTACTTCTCAAGGTTGGACTGGCCAGCTGCCAATAATTGTGTCTTTTCTCCCAGTTAATAATTTGCGAGACACGGTGAACTATGTGTGTTTTTTTAAAAGATAGAAACTCAACTTTGACTTAATGTCTTGTTCAAACACAACACTCCCTCGATACAGTGTCAAGAGACTCAACGCCATCGATCGATATTTGTCCTTTTTACGATTTCATTATTAATGAGGAAACATAAAAGTGTGTGTGTCTTTGTTAACAGCCTCTTGGATTGCCTGTAGAGTGAGTGATCTGAAAAGCACAGATAAAGGGAAATTACCTTGTCATACCTTGACAGAGGACGGCCGCTGTGTGAGCTGGTTCAAGCTGTGGAGGAAAAAATAACAGATTAAGGAAAGTAAATATATTTTCACAACACACCCCCTGAATCAAGATGGAACTCAACACTGGGTTGCAGGACAGTTGCTATTTATTTTTTTGCTCTAGTTTTTGGCCGATGAATCTTCTTATCAATGCTTGGAACAAAACTGTGTGGAAATACTGTGTTTTGATATCAAATATACAAATTAAAGTAATATTCAGGTTACGGCTTGTCATGATGCAGTACTATGAAGCTAAATCCATTGAGAACCACTGTGATGAAATGTTTTTCTTTGTTTATTTATTCTTTTTTTTTTTTATCAATTGAGAACCTGCTCCCATTTACAGTGAAGACCTGGTCAAGGTGAATCTCAAGGCAGTACAGTCAGAATAAAAAGCATTCACTCATAATGAATAGTTAACTAAAAACATGTGCACTGGCCTTCGAAAAGTGCAGTTATTTTTCATTGCTTTGTTGCTGCGTTTTCGTCACTTTTCTATTCTATTCTTTTGTCGCTGTTTTGTTGCATTTTCGTCGCTCTTTCATCACTTTTTTGTCACTTTTCTATTTCTCTTTTGTCACTTTCTTTGTTACGCTTTTGTGACTTTTTTTTGATGCGCTTTGGTCGCACATTTTTGTCACTTGTTCATCGCCTTTTTTGGAGAAATTTTTGTCACTTTGCTGCATTTTCATCCTCGTTCTCATCTTATTTTTGTTGCTATTTTGACACTTTTTTCAAAAAGCTTTTAGATTTGGTTAAAGCCAAACTTGACGTGCTCAGCTCAGGTGGGGGTTAAGAGAGTTTTAGAGTTGGCAAGTGTGGTTTGGCATAATTTCCTTTCATCATGTGCCTTCAATATAAAACATCAGAAGCTCTCATCTGGAGTCGCTGCAGAACCCAAATAAAGATATGAATTTCAATAACAAAAACCCTCTGCAGTTGTACCTTAAGTATTGAATTGCAGTATTTCCTAAGTTCTGTTGATTCAAGCTTTGATCATAAAGGCTGACACTCAAAAACCCCATCAAAACAATTCATCAATAGTCATACTCTCTCAAATAGTACTGGAATCCACTTTTGGGCTCCAACCAGTTGAGAACCACTGCATAACAGAGTGGGAATATGATAAAACGTAGTTGGACTCCCCTGCGCTATTGTTTTTTCAGCATTTTCACTGCTTGTTAGTGCCCCGGCTTCTTGTCACACTTGACGACACACAGCTTCTCCACGAATCGAGCTGGGACGGGCTCGGATAGATAGTCCTCTCACACATCAGTAACTTCAATGCAGGACTCGGTGAATACGTATAAAAGCGCGGGCGCAGACACTTTAACAAAGCCATTACCGGCAGCTCAGAAATAATAAAGCGCAGCCCGTGTCCAGAAATAGCACGTTTTGCTCCGGCGAGTAACACATTTAGTGCCCCGAGTTTTATAAATAGCCCTGAGTATCTGAGGACACACTGGAGAAGCTGTAAAGTCTGGGCGGATTTTAAAAATGGGGGCTTTATGGTGTGAATGGAGGTCTAAAAATAGCCCGGTCGTGGAACAGCCCCGCTTGTTCCGAGTTGTAGCTGTTAGACGCGTTTATGGGTTTCTCTGAGCGGCGTTACATAAGAGCTGCTGTTGCTACTGTTCAATAACGCTGGTTTTCAGTGGGACGTTCTTTACTTTCTATTCCCATGTTTACTTTCAGCATTTTTAAAGTGCAAGTGACACATTAGACACAATCATAGTTAACACAATTATATTTAACATTTTGTTTGATTGTTCCCAGCTTTCTTTAGTTGGGTCATTTTTTCTGATGTTTGTAGTTTCACTTCCTTATTGGACAGGAAGCGACATAGAAGAAGGACAACAATTTCAAACTGTTGCCATGCCGACCATGTTAAGTCAATGGGAAATGAGTCAAACTGCTATCGAACTTTACCTTTATCTATGTCACTTCCTGTCAGCAGCTTAAAAATCCAAATAATAATAACTTTTCTGTCCAACATGTCTTCATTAAAATTGCTGCTTCACTGAAATAACTCTATTATTACAGATGTTGTTATCATTAAAAAGCATTAAAATCTGTCATATGCACTTTAAGCTTTGTGTTTGTATTAGGGCTGGGACTGGGAAAGATTTTAATGCGTTGAAATCTTAAACACAATCAATCGCATCTTCCACGATTTTACTCCATACAAGAACCTTTCTATTCGCGTGTTCCTGGTCAGCCTGCAAATCTGACTCACACGCGATGAAGGCGCTCATTTTTGCTTCAAAAATATCCTGATGGAACGATAGAAAAGACCACTGTTGTGTTCAGCAAATGTTTCTCTTAAAGGGACAATACAGAGTTAAAAAAAAATAAGAATTATGTATTTTTCTCCCCCTACAAGTTCCAGCCATCTCCCAATGTGTAGAATGAGCCCAGACATATTTACCACAACTGTCACTATAATCCTGCACTGTCACTCAAAAAGCTGTTAATTCGGGTCCAAATTGCCGTCGTGCACGAGCTTAATATAGAACCTGCAGTTACACGTATGACCTGAGGTGGCAGTATTGAGTATAAAATGGCCAACTTGCATCTAGTCCCTTCAAAGGCAATGTTTTATGCCCCTTTTGCTTCATTTATTTAATATACAATTAAAAACGTGCCACTATAATTACTGTTTAGTTACTGTTTAAAAGCTACACGTATGATCAGGAGTTCCTGAAACATTTGAAGCTGAATAGATATAAATACACTGCAATAATCTGTTTGTTGAATAGTTTAACAGAGTAACAACAATAAATGTATTAGTTGTTGAGATCATGTGTCTATCTATTTATTCAATAATTTAGTTGCAATTGAAAATGTTGTTTTGGATTTTTTTCGCAAAAAATTCAATCAATTACTTAAGTATCATTTTTAATAGAGTCCCACCACTAGTATGTATGTGTAAATTAAAATGAACATTAACATCAGCTGATATATTATTGATATTCCCTGAAACAAGACTGACTATGAACATATTCAAAGTTACATTCTTTTCTTTACTTTTTAAAAACTTTTTTTTCCTAACCCGTAATTACTTAGAACTGCATGTGTTTGCAAAGCAGAACTTCCCGCCTCCACAGCAGTTTCAAAGTTATGGCTTAGCGGTTGAGAACAGTTCAAGTGAACATGTGCCATTTGGCCGCACTGCGCCTTAATGTGGTCAGAAGGGCTTAACCACAACAGGCCATGACCCCATTATCTATTACCGCCGTTACTGAAACTTCTCTTCGCCATTGTTCTGCTTTTTCTCTTTTTATAGAGTCGTCCTCTGCAGAAACCACAGTGGGGTTACTGGTGTTGGCTCTAGATCTGATATTTTTCAGAAATGTTCTTAACAATGGGAATATTATAACTTGGAGGTAGTTTAAGCCAACATTTTTCAAAGTGATGTAGGGGCTTTCCCAGCAAAATGAGGTTGTCCCCCCATGTACGCTATTACTGCTAACATACTTAATCTTTTAGCTTTGGCGTGGGAAGTTTGCACTGAGCTGGTGAAGACAAGAGATTGTAGACAGACATCAGGCTGCCATCCCGCCTCAAACATCTTCAACAGGAAGGAAGCCATTTCTGAGAACGCTGGCACCAAGGGACCAGGTCAGCGTGATAAAAAATAGGAAGAAGTCATGTCTGGCCGTCTAAAAGAGGATGAGGGTGTTTGGGTTCGCCTTTTAAGGTCACGTCTGCTACTGTTCCTTATTTCCTTGTTTCATAGAGGAAAGTTTGAATGCATGAGGCATGAGGGTGGTAGAAGCGACAACTACTCAAGAGTATGCTTTAAGAAATTGATGGATAAAACAGCTTGTGTCAGCTCTGGGGCGGATTTAGCTGACGAGGAGTTTCTATTGGCTCCTGGGCCAGTCTCAGTCGTGCAGAGCTGGCATCATTGTTGGCACTGGTCAAGCGTACTATTCCACTTATACTTGTCAAAAGTGTTTGAGCAGCACTGACCACAACTTTATGAAACTTCACTCTTCTGTCCCTTCGTTGCTTGGGGGGCACAAAAGCCTCAATATGATAAACCTCTCACATGATGGAGCACTTGGAGTAAAGGACAGTGGCTTGGGGATCAAAAAATCGCCACAAAAATCACTGCAGATGAATTGTTTTGATGCTTTTTGAGAGTAAGCTTTAATGATCAATGCTTGAATCAAAAGAAAGCTCACCATGTCTTACTGTTACATAACAGGATCAAACTGCATTTTATTTTTTAGTATAAGTTGAAATTAATATTATATCTGGGTCATGGCTTTGTTTGCTTGAAAGTGGGTCCCAAAGCTGCACAGAAGAGGACAGGCTGTGTGTTGTTTGTGACTTATCTTTAAATATTTCACTGTCTTTCGTATAACAGAAGGGAATTTGTTGTGTTTTTTACTTGGGCAAGATTTTATGGCAGAAAACTTTTCATCTATACACAGGCTTTTGACCTCTCGTGGCTGGATTGCCCAAACTTTTTGATGAAATCTATTCCCGTCTCATGTTTGGCACTTAGGTCTTACTCATAAACTCACCACAGGGACATCCAAGGCCGCTATCAATTATTTAAAGAATGAATTACTAAATAATAGATGACATAATGATGAGTTAGTCCAACAATGTGCACGTCACTTACTGTTTCTCAGCTTTCTCCCTGTCGTCCAGGAAAAACAGCGCCGTGGCCAGGAAGAACATGCCCCCCAGGACGATGATGAAGGGGCAGAGCATGAGGGCATATCCCAGACTCAAGAACTTCCACAGGGTTGACGTGGCGTAGCTCTCCTGGAGGGAGTCGGAGATCTGAAACGCCAACACAACACACGCGATGACAAACGCGGCCAAACCAAAACCTCAGCTGACTCGAGACAAGGTTATTATAAAGTTGTCCCGTTGTGATTTGTTACTGAACCGTACAGCATACAAACAGCATGAGGTCATTTGGAAAGATGGCCGCTGAAATGCAGTCAGTTCAAACTTCAAGGTTACAATCAGTGGTAATTTTGTCGACTACGTAACGTTTTTGCGGATAATGTAAAATGAGTCTAAAACTAAATTAATAGTAGTTTATAAAGACTAAAACTCAAATGTGTGACTCATATGCCCATACGTTTTCATTGACTAATAAGCACTAAATAAAAAATGTACCCCTGCCTTTTAACCGAGTGCATTTTCTAATATTTTTCCTTGTGTTGCATTTTTTTGTAATTTTTATGTCGATTTTGTAATTTTTATGTATTTTTTTTGTGATTTAAAAAAAAAAGTTTGTATTTTTTTGTGTATTTTTTTTGTTATTTTTCGTCTCTTTTTTGTTGCCTTTGTGTCACTTTTTTTTAACTCTTTTTGTTGCCTTTCATCTTTGTTTTGTCTTTATTTTGACACAATTTTTCAAGAAGCTTTTAGATTTGGGTAATGCTGACCTGGAGAAAATTGTGCTCGGTTACGGTGGGAGTTAAGAGGTTAAAGAAGAGACCATTTTCACTGCCTGATATATTAAAGGTGCATTATGCAACTTTTTGTGGAATGTGTGCATTTGACCTTTCAGTGACCCAGCGTCTGCATGGGCGGATAACAAGGTGCCTTTACTTTATACATTTTAGGATTAGCCACTTTAAATAATATACACTTAACTAAAAGATTTTTAGATCTAGTCGACAAAATGTACATTAAATTTTATTTGACAAAAATGGAAACACAATGACTAAAACTAAATCAAAATTAACACTGACTGTAATTATTTGGGGCTGCATTTAGTAAATTACAAAGGATCCCATACAGTCAGCCTGTGGTTTCACTATGTGTAAAGCGTCTCAACCCAAACATGAACTGAAATGCTTTCAATCCTTGTATTGCAGGGCAGTAAATAACGAACGAGGTTAAAAAATGTGCACTGTGAGCTGAATCTCGATTTGGAAACATGAATCACATAAACCAGTAGATTGACTGCGCTGAAGAAAACAACAGCTGTCGTGTGACCCTTCCTGTATCCATCACTGTGCAATCACCATAAAACACATCACATCATGGCTGGGACCGGATGCTGTTTTGGGGTACAGCTTTTAGCAGATTAGACTAGTCTCAATCTACTGTATGTTGCTCGTAGTAGAGATGCATGTCTGGGAGTAAGTATGAGGAGCTATAGGTCACCCGGGCTGGAGAACATTGATTATATGTTGCGGTCAGCAAGATGCGCTTCTCTATGGGGAGAGCTTGAAATGTGCTGACAGGCAGATGTTACAGGGAAAGGCCCTTTAATTCACAAAGGCTCTTGTGGATGTACTAAAAACCGCCCATGTCTTGCACGCTAACAGTGAAAAAACGTTGTGTGTTGAGCTGTGTGTGGCCTAAGTAGCTGTGATTTTTATCCGAGAAAATTGCAGAAACGTTGGACAATGTAACGGTTCTAAAAATACGCAGCTGTACTTCAGATTGTCAAGCGCAGAGGCATTTCTGGGAAGACTGACAGAGATTGTCGTCCGCCACGCGCTGCTGTACTGCAAAAGTCCATTATGTGCTTCTCGGGGGATGCTTATGGGACAAGTGCCACACGTGTGTACGAGCGAGTGGAGGGCGCTCCGGGCTCAAGCAAATTCTCCTGGAAACAGTTCATGGACGGCATCGTATGAGCCATAAAACACTACTTTGGTTTGAAAAGAAACAAAGTAGTGTTGACTTTGCTCAATGACAGGACTTTTGCTTTTTAGCCGCGGTGAGATTATAAAGGCAATACTTAAATTTATAAACTAAAATCAGGACTAAACCGGGTCCACAGTGTCTAAAAAAGATCAACTTGGACCTAAACTGGTGTAAACTATGTCTAAACTACAGAAAAACCTAACCTAAATTACTAAAGCATTAAAGTGCATATGACAGGTTTCAATGCTTTTGATAATCTGACTTATTTAGATGGAATGACATCTGTTGCTTAATTATCATTTTATTTCAGTGAAGCAGCAATTTGAATGAAGAAATGTTAGGCAGAAACGTTATTTCAATTTGAATTTTTAAGCTGCTGACAGGAGGTTAGTGCTAGATTGTCTCCTCCGGAGGGACAGTCTGCTATGAACACGTGAGATATCATGACACAAATTAAGGTTAGGGCAAGGAAAATGGTTAACTTTAAGGTTAGGATATTAGAGTTAGTATTAGGTATTTATTTTTTATACAAACCAACAACAAAAAAAGCAGACCCTCCCTCACGAGCAGACAATCTAGCATTAACCCATAGAACAGGGGTAGGCAAGTTTGCATCATGGAGGGACGGTTTTCAACATTGCCAAAACACAAAGGGCCGAACCTCATCATTGTAGCCCAAAGGAAAGAACCATTTACTGCAAATGCCAATGTTTTACATTATGTATGACCTCGTGGGATGTCCTGTACGAAACCCCCCTAAAACTGACCCGCATTTATACTACTTTAGTACTTTCTTTAGCAGGTAATTTCTCAAAATCATCTTGGGGCCAGAGGTTCTGTGCTAGAGGGCTGAATTTGGCCCCCGGGCCTGACGTTGCCCACCCCTGCCATAGAAGAAGGTAAAATTCCATGGCAGTTTGACTCACTCATTTCCCATTGACTTAACATGGTTGGCACGGCAACAGTTTGAAATGGTTTACCTTCTTCTATGTCACTTCTTGTCGGTGTCCAATAAGTAAGTGAAACTATAAACCTCACAAAAATTGCCAAACTAAACAAAGCTGGGTACAATCTTTAGCAAAACCTTAAATATCATTGTGTTTTAGCAAAAATTCTGTCTAATGTGTCATATGCACTTTAAAAAAAATGGTAAAATAAATAATATATGGCCCTGTGTACATCCTGAAGAAGCCAAAGTACCAGAGTTTGAGAAACATTACACTACATTCGGATCACCACATAATTGATCTTTTTCTACAATTTTGCACCAATGCACTGATGCAGCAGAAAGGAGCTGCGCAACAACACACATTCATGTTTTTGGGAGTCCTAATGGTTATCACAAAACTCAGCATTTACCCCAGAACTAGTTGATCCCCAGATTGACTCCTAAGCGCTGTGTTTCGACTTTGCTCACGGGGGAAAAAACCTTTCCCAATGTGCACGGGTGACCGCCACAGCGCCTGTTTTGGGCGAACGTCACCAGAGCTTCATCGCGCTGCGGTGCCAAACCTCGCTTCAGGAACAGAGGCAGCAGAATGTGACGCACTCTGAGGTTTGTGGAGAAGTGAGAAAGTCCCGGGACATTTGGCGTGTGTCACTCGAGGGGGAGGCTGTCAGCCCGTGCAGAGGATCGGAGGCACTGAGGGGCAGGAGTTGAGTAATTCTGGCTGGCAGGCTGCGTGTTTGTATGCATCATCCTTGGAGGCAATATGATGAAACTTGTGTGCTCTTGAAATTTTGAAATGTTTTTTTTTTATCAGACATCGTAATAACAAGATAAATAGAGAGGTGTGAATATATATTTCTTGAGGCTTCTTCATGTGCTCTTGAAATGTTCACATACTCACTTACAAAGCCATACATTTTAGCAGTGTTGTAAAAAAAAAGCTCATTCATCTACTGCTTTGTCAATACGGTTCAGGAAGCTCGCCGTTTGTAAACTGACACTGTGGGATCGTTCAAACTTTTGAAGCGCTTGTCAATACATGAAGATCTCACAGTTTCTTTCATCTGGCGCTCACCACAATTTCCATTTAAGAAAAATACACACAGCCGTCCCCGCAGCTGTTGCGCTTGTCTGGCGGGCCGCACCAGAGGATCGGCGGATTCCCTAATCAAAAGTCTCCCACTGCCTTTGTGAGCTTGACCTCGGCACTAAGCCAAGGGCGATATAACACAATGCAAACAGACAGACTAAAGTCAGCCTATTATCTTGAGGCTGCACAATACAATAACCACAGATGTAAAAGTTTGGCTCGGCTACAGTTTGTGTGTGGGCTTTGATTCATAGACACAGACAAAAGTAGTTCAGTAAAGCAGTGCAGTGATTAGCCTACTTCCTTGGTCTCTCATGTATAAATATATGTACTGGGAAAGTTTTCTGCTGTATTTATGTAGCACTGTGGTACAAACATTGCATACATTTCGGATTATTGTAAAGTATTGCATTCATTTACAAATCCATCCGGTTTGTCACAGGTGCCCCATACCACACTCATCACTGGTGTCTATACTCCCTGGTGAAATGGTCTTCCCTCCTTATTCGCAGGCAAACTCATTGGTTGTTCTTCATTTACAAATCTTGAATTGGCTCTGTTAAACATCCATAACCCCAGACGCATGCTTTCTTCCAGTAGTTACATACAGTAAACTTCTCTGTTCCACACACATCCTTTGGTCAATTCTCATTTCAATTCTGTGCTTCTAACGACTGGAATCAATACAGCAATCTCTAAAACTTAATTCATCTGTGTCAATTGCATCTTTCAAAAACTAAATTTCTGTTTTTAATGTTTTTACTGTAGCCTTTTGTTAAAGCAGTACTAAATAACTCGTGCCCCTAGAGGCCATAAGAGCCACTGCAGGTGTCGTGGCATGTTGTGTTTTTTTCACTTAATAATTGTCGGTGAGAGCAAATACTACGCTGACAGAAAAGACAAAGCGACAGAGGGATATTGCACATTCACTTACACAATGGAGATTTTTTTTTTCACTCAAATTTGGCTGTAAATACTGTTTAAGTGGTGCTAGCCCGCACTTAGCTTTGCTTCGCGATTCTATTAACGTGTATTGGTGGCTCCTACCCGGTGGCAGCGAAGTTGCAAGTGTTGTTTTCTGGCCAGAGACACCAGGGGGAGATGAATGAAAGACCCCCCAATCGTCACAGTAACACTTATTACCCCCAGAGGGACTACGAAAAGGATTTATTAAGGTAAACAAGTTACTTAGTACTGCTTTAAATGTGCTTTATGCCCTGACTGTACTGCTTTCGATTGCAGCTTGGTCAGGTCGTCATTGTCAATGAGAATTGGTTCTCAATTGACATACCTGGTAAATAAAGAACAAAAAATCAGATGTAAGTATTCACACCCGATCTAACAACTGCAGACTCATTCCAGTACTGTCATAAAAGCTTTCATTTTTGGTAAATCCGATTATTTGCCCTGGATACAGAAAGGTTCAACCTTTATTAGAGTGGCATATGAGAAATAATGCCATATTTGACTCGAACATAGAGATAACTATCACAAAACCATTTCAACAAAGTGCGTCCTGTTAAATTTCAACTAAGCGAAATCTGAAGCTTTTAATCAAATTGTGTCAAAACAAGACTTCAACAATAGTAAATCAGAACCAAAGACTTGAATGAATTAGGAAAATCATGACTAAACCGAAATGTTTTCACACTTTAGAGTAAGCAACCAGATAGAAAACCTCAGTGACTTCGTAATACTATTGTGGCTTCACCTAACATTGAGATAACAATAATTCAATAATATATTTTGTAGTCCTCGTATAAGATAGTAATTTGAATGTATAAAACACGTATAAAAAGAAGGGCATGAATACTTCCAGGACCCACTGCATACTTATTAGGCATCTCACCTTCATTCTCAATACATAAATTAGCCATTCACTTGTGCTCTGTTCACTTGACTGTGTTCCCCCATAACGAACAAGTGAGTGCCACTTGGGGGGGGGGGGGGGGGGAGCACTGCGGCGTGGTGTTTACTGCGACCTTGACAGACCAAGTGCCCCCGCGAAGTGCCCCCCGCCTTCTCCAGACCAATCAAATACAGTAACACTGGCCCCTTTTGGGAACCGCAAGATTTACTAGAAGACGCTCTGACAGGCTGAAGACCGCTGGTGAAATCACGACTGTGTTCAGGCCGTACTCCGGGGAGCGCGGCTAAAAGCTCCACTTGTTCTGCTCTCCGCGCTGGCCCACTTAAAGCTCATTTGCCGTCTCAATGTGTCCTGTGTATATGAGGAACGGTGCGCTCAAAGATACTATATGTCCCGCCATGTATTATGTATGCACCAAGGTCTTATGTAATGAGTCTTACCAGAGAAGGCAGCAGGTTTAGGGGCAGGTAATCAAAAAAAGGTCTTGCATCTGACCATGAGCATTACAGAGCCAAAGACAAAAATAATGATTGAAAATAATGCATTGGTCTTATATAGAGCTTGTCCCAAAAGGATAAAAATAAGTAAACAATGAAAAAAAAAATCACATTATAGTCAATATCTTCTGAATTTATGCTTGTTTTTGAGTTCATTTTGACACGCAAACTACTTTCCATTTTTGTTTTGATGTAATGGAACAAACTCTATTACTGAACATTTCCCTCATATTGTGGGGCTCTAGTACTTACAAGTCCAATGAGGTACGGGCTCCCTGCGTCTCCCAGAAGATGAGAAGTGAACCCCTGGAAAGCCACCGCCGTCGATCGTCGCGTCGGGATGACTACAAACTGCACAGACACAAGAAAGAGAAATGTGAAAAATGCATGAGATCGGGTTCAGTAATTAGGTCAAGAGTTTCTCAGTCAGGTCGAAGGAATCTTCAATTATGTATTTGCTACTCATCGGGCTGTAACCCCTCAAGAGGTTTTTGTGCAGACTGAAAACGAGGCAGTAACCTTGTCTAGCACAGAATTAAAAGTAGATACAGCGCTTATGGTTTGCAGACAATTAATCAAGCAATCTACAGGGAGGCACAACCTTTTATACAAACATGCACCATCAGACGGATACAAAACGGCTGATTCGAGAAGAGCAACTCCTCCTCACTCCTTCCCGTTTACCAGAAATGACCACGTTCGAGGGGGAAATCATGGCGGATTTACAGACTCCTCCTCCCCAGCTCTGATGAAGCATGTTCCTAAAAAGGACATAAGGGCGGGATCTTCACTGTAGACTCTGCCCTTGTGTGACGTGTAGCTCACGCAGCTCCAATGCTAACAGTCCGGCCCTCATTAGTGCGAGATTTCTAAAATGTTTCTTACGAAAAAAGCCTGGTGTCTTTTATTGTAACTAACCCAGTGTTATCACAGGAGGAATATCTAGCTGCATCAAGTTCCCAAAAAATAGGCACCACACTCTAAAGTTGTTTTTAACGTGTCTTAAGTGCAATGCTTTCCAATGGGAAACTAGCGGCTATATGGATGTACTACAGCAAAGGCGGCCTCTAGCGTTGTTGTCACAAAGCAGAGCAGCTAGCGGCCATTGATTTGTACACAGTCCTGTCGGATTCTCCCACCTTGAGGAGACACTACCCTAGTGCTGAGAGCGGCTCGGGCAAATTAACTCCTCCTGAAACCCCATGCGCCCCACCATTTGTTCATGCTCCTCTTTTCGGGGACGTTTATAGAAAACAGCACCGTTTATATCACCATGTCTGTCAAGAACTTTGCTCATTTCTTCAGTTGAGATGGTGCCTCCGCGCTACTCTCTTCCCCCTCACTCCACTTGTGTGAGCAGCAGACGTTCCCCATTTGTTCATATGCAAAACACCAAGTATCATGGGTGTTTTGATATGTATGGAGAGGAGAATAGCATTCTACAAAAGCCTCAGATAAACCGTGTGCACACAGTTTGTAAAAGGCTCTAGTGACCCAAACTTGCATATATAGAAAAAAATCACAATAATGGACACATATGAAAACAATCCAGTCTTATTATGTCCACTCATAACTTAAACTTGATACATATAGTCTTTTGCATCACAGGAATTTCCAGCGGCTGTAGAGCTTTATGACGTACCATTAAAATGTCAGCAGTGATGGCCCAGTTCAGAAACAGCAGTGTCTCTCCGATGAAGATGCAAACCTATGGAACAAAACACAGCCTTCTAATCAAAACAGTCATTTTACAAATTAACAAAAGACTCATAAAGGATCAAATAACATCATCCAAATGAGGGGTTTGTTTCCGGGATCTTGCCGCTGTGTGTAAATTTGTTGCTGTCTAAAAGAGCTTTGGTTAGTGCGGTTCCGAAACATGTCATTATGTTGTGGCCCAATTATACATAGACACACAGGGCTTTCATTTTGGTTCGGTTAAGTATTTGGCCGACTGCATGATAAGGGGAGTCTGGTGAAACGTATAAACATAGAAATTTGTGGAAGTTTTTTTTTTTTTGCATATATGCTTAGGTGGAGCACAAATATAATCTTTAAATAACAGTGTGAAATTGAAGCGTGTATGTTTTCTCGATGCAGTACTGTATATGGAGCGTCAGCAGCTGGTGTAACTTAAAAACATATGGGCCTCGCTTACCGTGGAATCTCATATATCTGAATTGACTGGTTTAATCTGGCACGGTTGAACGGCTGGGCGAAGAGTGCTTCCTACCGGGGAATTACCCTTTGGTCAGGCTACAGTATGGACTTTAAGATGATTTATAGCTGGTCTTTTGCAGATTATCCGATTGTCTTGTCAAATCGATCAATTGGGCAGAACTGGCCGCGTCACGTCTTACTGCGATTTTACGCATCTGTCAGTGGTTCGGCTGTGAAAGCGCAGATCACTGTACCTTATGTTTTAATATTTGAGCAGGAATGTTGTTTATATCATGGTAAGTGAGATTCTAATGCTAATTTTATTCTAATGCATTATTTTCGTATAACCACAGTTAGTCCGGCTACAATTATATCACGTTCTATATCACTCCACTGCAGCTGTTTCCATAGCACCGACGAACAATTGAGCTGGAACTAGTTTCAGGTAAAACTGCGAAAAAAGTGAAATAACTCCTGCCCAGGACTTAAAAAAAACAACAAAACACAGGCCCGAATTCAAAGTTTCAGTTTGCGGGACCATGGTATAAGCAAATACCTGAACCGAGCACATTTTCTCCAGTTTGGCATTACTCAAATTTAAAGTTCCTTGAAGTGTCAAAATGAGACGAAAACGTGATGAAAATGTGTGACAAAAGTGTGGCAAAAATGTGATGAAAACCCAACAAAAACGGCAAAAAGAGCAGCCGAAAAGTGATGCAAAAGTGGCAAAAAACGACGAAAATGTGGCTAAAATGTGACAAAAAAACAAAAAACAGCTGGAAAAAAATGTCAAAAAAGTGACATCAACGCAAGAAAAAAGCTCCATTTAGATGATTTTTGTAGGTCTTAGCGTTCAAATGAGGCGTTAAACGTGCCTATAAGCTGTGACCTGATAGATTTGGGTAAAGCTGAACTGGAGAAAATACACTCGGTTAAGGCGTTGTAGTGTTCTTGACTCCGCATCGTGCATTAAAACTGTATAACGCACGGCTCCTCCTTGTTTAATCTTTACATATTAGGATCCCATGGAAACCCCTTTTCATACCAGAGTTTAATCTACTAACTAACCACTAACACTTTTGAAACTGCACTAACAAATCCACTCATTTGTACAAAGACTCGGACTAATTTGAACACGTGCTGTATTTCAAAAATCCCCTCACATTATACATACACCACACGGATCCAAAACTTTGAGGCCTGTTGCTTGGTTGAAAATGGGTTGATTTGGCTCCGTGGTCTCATTTCGTGATAAGAGCGTGAAATCTACACTTCGGGTCCATTTACACCATTGTTCTAAAGCTGCGAATAACACGTGCCACCCTTTTCCTGCTTTCAAATTCTTCTACAGTGTGCCAGCTATTTTGCTTGGAAAATCACAGCATTATAGACAATCTACTGGCACCTGGCTGCGACTCTAAACATGCAGTTAAGGCTAAGAAATGCCAGGAAACACCCACTAATTGACTACCCCATGAATTACAATGACTCGTTTCAGACGAAATATTTCTAAATGTTTTTCTCATGGACTTTTTGGACTCTGGAGCAGTGGTTCTCACCCTCAAAGACATAAATGAAATGAATAACTCAAAAAGTACAAGAGATAAGAAGAAGGTTTGGAAACACTGATTTAGAAGGTCAACTCTCTGTCTATATTAGTTTTTCATAAGATCTTGATTTGGTCTTGGTGAAATCCTGGTAAGCCAATATATTTTATGCAGAGGTAAGTTTGAGAACCACAGCTCTAGAGACTTGACCATCCTCTCTTGGCCATAAACAAGTCCTCGCTATCTGCTCACGCCTCTTCCTTCCTGCTCATGCCGAACGCTGGAGAGGAAATGGCCCCTTACGTAAGCTCCGATGATGCTCTTTTTGGCCACGACGAAGATGAGGCAGATGAAGATGGCCGACCCGAGCATGCTCACGGCGCACACCAAGGGGTCGGCTCGCTCCGTCTTCTGGCGACACAGACGAGTGGTGGCCGCCCCGATCACCACGCCCAGCAGCCCAGTGACGCAGGTGATGGCCCCGAAGATCATGCTGCGACAGAGGAGCGGTGGAAAAAGCTGTCAGATCACTCACATCAGGGATTACAGCAAATGGTGCAGTGTTAACATCAGCATAATACAGACTTGTTTGCTTCTTCTAGACAATGGGGATGAGGTGGAAACATACACAGACTTGTACATAACTAACATGGCTTTGTTAATGGGGGGCAGCAAGTAGTACGAGGTAGAGATGCACTCATCCACCTTTTTTGCTTCCCATACTGATACTGGGGGTATAAGTATCTGCTGATATCCAATATTAACCAATACCAAGAGACTTTCTTAAAAGTGGCTTTCTCTGTGTGAAACAGTGAATGGTCCTTTTATATTCATTGTGAGATCAATAAAGTATTTTCTTGTCATAATGTTACAGATCCATTATCAATTATATCTATTAATAAACAAATGGAAAAACAATTAACAAGAATTACTGGATTTTGACACTATCTTTAAGACAGGTTATTTTACATTAACAGCTCAAAGTGAAGTGATCTGATCATTACAACTTGTGCATTATAAATATCTCATTTCAGTTATTCTTTATCAGCATTTCATAAACTAAAATACAATCTCTGGGCAACCAGCAGTGGCCGATTTAATTTTATTAGGCCACATTAGGTATTTCTATCACAGTTTCTAACCCAGCCTTGATTAGTTGCCGTTAGCATTAGCATGCTCCCGCTAGCTTTAGCATGTTGTTGCTAGCCACGGCATTTCAAAAATATGTTTGCGGAGGTTAAAACTAAATATATATTCACTAATATTTAGTCAGTGAAAGTTGTGTTTTTAAAGCGGTGAGAGCCAAAACAGGATCGGATATTTGTTGCCGATACCCGATGTTGTATTTTTTTCCAATATCGGCTCCGATATCCAATACCAGTATCGAATCGGTGCATACCAAGTACGAGCTGTCACGATGATTACTGTATTGACTTATCGTTCAATAAATGACAGATGAAAGCTCAATATTTATCCCCTGTACATTTATCCGCCCCCTCCCCTCCTATTTTTCTGAAGTAAGATGTGTTTTATTGTATGTTATGTTTATTGTGAGACTTTTCAAACAAAGCTTTATGTTTTTTTAAGCTTTAGAATTAGTTTCTGTTGCATTAAAAACCCTTCAATAATAAAGTTATTGAAGGGCTCAATATATCCTTGTTGTTATAGTGACAGGCCGAGGCATTTGATATTCTTCACAAATCATGTCGCTCTACAAGGGACATAGCACATCTACTGTATACATACAACTGTACATGAAATGAATGATTGGGTTTGTGAGTCTTCGTGACGTCTCCGGCCGCTCACCTGTCTGTGCTGTTGCAGATCTGGCTCTTTCCACACGGCACCGCTGTCTTCTGAACCTCCTGGGCTCTGGTCAGGTACAAGGGAATCCACATACCGAAAGCACCTGTGGCGAAGGACACTGCCGCCGACGCGAGGGAGGAAAACACATAGCTCCGGCTGTGGACAGACAAAATCAAAACATCTGATTATCTCATCCAGCAAAAACAAACAAACTATGATTATCTTTAACCATCGCTTGTTTATGTCTGGGTTTAAAAACAGCCTAAGATAAGAACAAAAAATATATCTATTTTAGTTACATTGAGATTATTATCACAAAGGCATTTTAATGTATTGCTGTTGACAGTACTCACTAAGGGCATTATTTACGAAGCGTTTTCACTTACAGATAAAGTAGTGTGTGCAAAAAGCAGGTGCAGTTGATATTTTTGTCTCTCTTAAACGACCACAGCATAAACTCATTAACATATCAGATTTGCACCACTAACAATATAATCGGTCTCTAATGATAAATCATATGCAGCACGTCATGATGGCATGTGCTTAGTAAATCATCACATTAACATGGACCAAACAAACAAACAAACAGAGATTCTGCATTGAAAATATTTTATAATATCGAAGCATTGCCACAACGAAGATGTCCATAATACACTGCTTTAAAATGACCATGTTCTCAATAGCCTTTCTATTATCTCCCTGTGTATTCTATTGATTCACATAATGAGAGGAAAAACCTTTACATCCCAGGACACTTTTAGCCCCACATTCTGACACTTTTAGATCTGTGGACATGAGCGGTGCTGACAGGGCCTTACTTCTTCGCGAGCGCCTTCATGTCACAGCACCAGGAGGTCCGGGTTCTGATGCGGCCCCCCATCTGGTCAGCGCAGCCTCGCTTCGGCTCCGGGACGAACACGAGGATCAGCGTTCCCGCCGTGATCCCCAGCATCGGAGAAACCTACAACCGCACACACACACACATGCATAAAACTTCTCAGCTTCTCACAGCCGTTCAATGGGAGCGGTTTGTCGAATACAGGACAAAGGAGTGTGTGTCTACAAGCTCTGTGGGGAGACACTGTTTGCTGTTACGCCTGACATCCTATACAGGCCCTCTGCAACCAAGTACATGCCCTTTGCTTTCTCTGTGTCTGCGCTGTCAGTAGAAATGCTATTATTCCCTCTATACCCTGATATGTTGCATGTTTTAGCGTGTGATTTGAGGCGGGGGAGGGACACAAAAGCAGAGTGGGGGAGAATGTGCTCACAAATGTAAAATAATTTCATCCGTCACAGGACATTTGTCATAGGATAATACGCAGTTCATGCACAGAATCATTGATATGCATGAACTTATGGTCTCTCATTATAGGAGGATTTCTGCGGTGGATGTGGCTTGTGTTGGGGATGATAAAGCTCTTGGCTGGGTGCATTGTGTTGCGTGGTGTGGGCTCAATATACACCTTCAGTGATTAATTGTTTTCCCATTCTCCATACGCAAGCACTGAGCGTAATTGGATGAAATCAAAGGGAGGAGAAGAAAAAAAAAACGCATCAGTATGTGTGGCTTCTGAGATACGCAGAAGAATACAATTTCCATTTACGCAACGAGAACCTTTACATTTATGGAACGGACACTTCCACTGTTGCATGACTCTTGACCTCGACTCTCTCCGTGCCCATAAAACACTTCCTGTGCGGACGCTTTCCAATAAACCCAAATTAGTAAGTGCCCACCCTTGCCCCTTATTCCTATGCATGACCTTGTTTATCCAAAATGTATCTTTGAATAAAAAAACAGGCAAGTCTGGAGGGACAGAGGGGTCAAAAACACGCGGAAGCTTCCTAGTGTTATTTCCTCAAAGCAGGATGTGTCCCGAAGAAGCCGTTTCAAGTCTGAGGATGTGTTTTCCCCTTGGCATGCCACAACGGTGATTAATATGCTGTGAGATTGTTTTATAGGAATGTCACTGTGGCTGGAACAAAGTGCTCCACGTTTTGTGTTCGAAATCGACTTCCCGTTTCCTGAAGATTGGCGTGCCCGCTCTCCACGCACGGAAATCTCCTCCAACTCGAGCCGACGTCACTCCGTTCATGGCTACTGCTGTCGGGTTGCAATTTGTTCAGAACATTTTATAAGCCTGACCCCGGCGAGCTCCTGCAGAGATGCCTCTTTCACTGGACCGCCACATTACAGCTGGTATTCCTTATAGAGCTGCTCGCTGCAAAATGTTTTGTCTCCTACTCAGCAGAGTCCCAATAAAATGTGCCAGTGACATCAGTGATTTATGTGTCTTATTACACCCAAGATATGCGACGAAATGTGCAAATGTACCACAGAAAATGAAATCTGTGTAATTTTAATCAATGGTACAGGGAATCTTTGTGTTTAATTATACACAGACTGGCTGTTAATGCCTCATTACTGGGAAACAATGGCACATAATCACTTTTAATCATAATCATACTCCTATATAAGCAAATCTCCATTATATTCAAGGAAGCCTATTATACACTCTCTTCAATCCATATTTAATAATTCATTTCATAATGCTAATGAAGCTTGGTTGGGCATTTGGGCACTAGGTAAACTAATAACAATGGGCCTCATTCACGACACATTCTTACGCACAAATTTGTTCTTAACGCTTTCTTAACAAGGTTTTTGGCATTCACAAAACTTGTTCTTAGATGAAAACGTTCCTATGTAAGAACAAATCCTGAGAACAGTCAGGAGGTCTTCAAAAAGTCTCCAGTTCTGTTCATGATCTGCTCTGAGTCATACATATTTGTACATATTAAATAATCCATCCATCCATTTTGTTCCACTTTTCCATTGCCGGGTCATGGGGGCAACTGTTGGAGCTGCCCAAATCCTATTGCATCTGCCCCTTATGGCTCCTCCTTCATTTGGGTCCACGGGAGGACAGCCTCATGGTTCTAACCAGGCCTGTTGGTCTCTCATAAGGGGCTTCTGAGCCGGTCTTAGTCTGACCTGTCACCTAGGACCTGTTTGCCATGGGAGACCCTACCAGGGGCACGAAGCCCCCGACAACAGAGCTCCCAGGATAATTCAGGTGCTCAAACCCCACCACCACTTTGAGGTGGAGATGGAGATGATGACGGTTCCAGAAGAAGAATATTAAATCATGTATTAATTAATTCCAGAACATAAATGTACTGTAACTATAATCAATTACAGATTCCTTGTTTATTCAGAAATAATCTGGTGATATCATCTTTCTCTACTTTTATTAATGGCATGTAAAGGATAAATGTATTACAGCTAAAACTTTTGAATGCCACTGTTCATGAGCTGCATTAAATGCGCTGCGTTAACGTTATTTGATGAGGACAAACGTCAGCCTCGATCTTATAGCCTTGTGTTTACAGAGGCGCGCGCTCTACTCATTGAGCTACGCGGGTCACTGCTGAGAATGAAATTAAACCCTTTCGTGATGCACTGGTTATATCTACTTAAACATTTTGTAATGAGAGCAAAGTCGCATGCCCAAAGATTTAGGATGGTTATTAGTTTGGATTTGTGTTTTGTCATTCATCTCCTCCTCTGGCTGCCTGTAGCGTAAGGCACTTTTTGTCCTTAACTGGTGAGTGATAGGCTAATTAGCATTATGTCACCGTGACTTATGTTAATTAGTCCTCACATGCATGTGCTTCCAAGCTGGGATTCACCAACTTCAGAACACAGGTGCGAAGTATTTTCTCTAGTTAAGAATGTTTCATGAATCTGGTGCAGTTTCCTGACACTACTTTCGCAAGTACAGATTTTAAGACGTTTCTTAAGGGAGAATTTTAATGGCATGTGTGCAACCTATGAAGTATACGGTGACTAAACACACCGGAGAGTGAATGTCTTAGGAGTGAACGAGTTAACATTATGGGAATTTAATGGCAGCTTGTTATTTTCACATGTGTCGACACCTTCAGCTCACTCCTGTAGGTGTTAAATGAGATAACGGCGTTTTCCCGCGACTACAGGAACAAGATGGCGTGGCACTTTAGTTTAAAGTCATTTTCGTTGCAGAATCTAAACCGAGATGATGCTGAGAGATGATGATCGTTTGCTCGTGTGCGTAAGAGTCTCGGCCTTGACTTCTCCCTCGTGTCACTTCCGCGCAGTGTCATGAAGCACGACCATGTGCCGCGCCCCTGGCCTTCCCTGCCCTCGCCGTGCCCTCTGACCACATATCTATGACAGCATCAGCATCACACCCCCCCCAGGAGGCCCCCGTCTTATGTTTATGGATTTTATGAAGCTGATGATAATGACTGTCTTACCCGCAGCGCCCAGTGCCAGTCTCCCGCTGCCACCTTCGCACTCGAGCCCAGGATGTAGCCCAGACCGCTGCAACGAGAACGAAAAGTACAGTTTAACAAACATGGGGTTATACAAAGCTGTTTCCAGACTGAAGCATGAAATAAAGTTACATTCTCAGGATACAGTAGAAGGGTGAGACATTTTGTAAGACAAGATATTGTCTAAGATTGACAAGATATCAAGCAAACTACACACAGACCACACCACAAAAATCAGCAAATCAACATGACTTGTTGTTGGGAATTGGGATTACTCCATAAAAGTAATCCAGCCACTGATTACTGATTCCTCCTTCTAAAAGTAATCTCGTCGTTGATTATATTATTTCAAAAGGTATCTGAAACTAATAACTAGCTGCTAAAGGTTTAAAAAATCAAGCCAGAATGTTTAGATCTTCCCCACTTAGTTTTACGCAGTTGAAAAACACAGAGCTGATAATGGACCTCAATATTCTTTGCTGTAGACGAGATAAACGCCAAATAATGTCTGTTACTACTAGACTTTGTAGTTTCTGATTCAATGAGTATACGTTTGCTAAGTGTGACGTCATGACTTCTGCTTCTGGGTACTAGCAGACGGGCAAATATGCAAGAAAAAAACATAAAAAACAGTTAAAAACAACCATCAATATTTCTGAAACTCAACAGAGAGTTACTGAACCTACTTGTTTCTCAGACTCATTAGCCAAAAATGCCGCACCAACTGCTAAAAAAGTAATATTTACTAAAGTCACTACTTCCGGGGTTAGCGTGGCTGCTGCAGCGTTAGCATTTATCTCCGCTAACCCGGATGTAGCAATTTTGATAAATATTACTTTTATAGCAGTAGGTACAGCAATTTTGGCTAATGGGCCTGATAAATAAGTATGTTCAGTAACTCTCTGTTGAGTTTCAGAAATATTGATTGTGGTATTAAAGAGTTTTTTGTAGTTTCTCGCACATCTGTGGACCCGGACGTCACCACTTAACAAACCTATAGGTAAATGACGATAACAACAATAAGACCACTGCAGTCAAGGACAGATGATACAATTTTTCATCATTCTGTAACATGTGTACCTTTGTTTTTCTATTTAAATTCCTTTTTTTTTTTTTTTTACTTTTAATCATTTATATTCTATTATGTAGCATTCTCATAAAAAAAGAAAGAAATGTTTAGAATATTTTCTACTGATAACAATTTGACACAGAATAGAAAATTAAGAGACCAAAACATGAGAGTTGATTTTGTTCTAACTTTATCATAATAACATAGGGATAAGAAGAAGGGCATGAGCACATCCTGAACCCACTGCATGTCGTGCCGTAGTATATTAAGTGCATGATTCAGACTTGACTTATCCTTGTCTGTCACTCTCCCGTTTATCCTTCGCCTACACGCCACACATCCTGTTTGCTGTCTCATTACCGTCGCGCTGAGAGCTTGTCCACTCGACATGCAGGCCTTATGACGGGACTGCTGATCAAAGCACCGGCATCCGACTTTGTTTTGATGCTAAAAACAATCTTTCCCCGAGTGCAAAAAGACAGCTCTTTATCTGATGTAGTTATCATAGCAGGAGGTTTTCAGGTGACAGTGCAAATTTGAATTAAAATGCTGTTCAACAAGCCGCAAGGTGAGGATCAGATAAGATAGATGATCCCTCGTGTTGTGATTCGCTTAGCTGCCGAATAATAACCGTTTTGAAAGGATTACGCGAAGAGGCTCTTAGTCCTTGCTGTTACAACAAAAGAGGCATAAGTGAGTGCAAAAGCCAGTTAAGAGCAATTTTAATTTCAATAAACTTTTAAAATTGGAGAGAATTTGTTTGCACCTCTATCTATCTATCTATCTATCTATCTATCTATCTATCTATCTATCTATCTATCTATCTATCTATCTATCTATAAAAAGTGCCAGTATCAAAAGAGTTACACGACTGGTAAAGGAAAAGATTCACACAATTGTAATAAAAAAAGAAACAAAAAAGAAACATACAGTAACTACTTGTACCAGCTCAAATAAATGATACATATTTCTTTTTTTTTTTATGGAATCATGAACATGACCTTTCTGTTTTATTATTGTAGATAATGAATACACCAAGTAAAGTAATAGTTTTGAAACAATTGAAAGGTACCCTGCCCTAATAATAGCAATCAACATCCAGGCAGTACATTTATCTGTGTGCTTTCCAGTATATCATGGTCCAATTCTTGAATAAATCCATCTCCTTCCAACACCTCAACCCTTTTTATCCTTTTCCATCTGCACTCGCTTTAAATAGTTTTGGTTGGCCTTGGGTAGGAAGATCAGCAAGATTTGTGGCTTCCTAGAATTCTCCAAACCAGGTTTTGGCCCGGAGTGGTGCATTTTTAATATGAATAGCAGATAGCTGATTAATGAGTGATGTTGTTAAGGAAATTTCTCTTATCAGTTTGCTTCAAACATGTTGCACAACGCACACTTTTGTAAAAGAAATGATGGAAATGAGCCGTAGGAGTAAGTTCCCTTGAAATAACAGGTAACGGATCCAGACAGCCTGGCTAACAGCTTATCGCCTCGCACCAGGGCGCGCTTGGAAACCTCAGCTACAACAATAAAGAAATCAAATGCCTTAGTCAACTTGTCACTGCGGCAGAATTATGGGAAGAAAAATCAAGAGAGCGGAGGGAACCCCATTTCCTTCGAAGCCTTCCTAATTTGCTGGGCGACTTCCTTGAAATGGTCATAACAGTCTGACACAAACAAACTAGAGACGGATGCGGCACTTAGGCAGAGGCCCACTCCTTTGCCTCCTATTGTCATTTGTCGCCGGGCAGTTTACCAAAAGCCTATTACGCTCTACAATGCTTCTAACTCATATGAAGACTTACTTTTTAAATCTACATTGTATAGTGTTAGCAAACTGCACTTGTCGTTGTACAGTATTGTTTAATCTTTGCTGCAACTGAGCCAGACGTCGTTAACCACTCCATAGTAGCATAATAAACCCAGAGAGGCTCCTCCAAACCGCATCCACCAGCTCATCTTTTATTACAGACTTCGTTTTCTCCCTGTGGCCCGTTTTATGACCGACTGAGCTGAAGATTGCGTTATTATCTGCAAATGGGTTGGAAAAGACCCAAGATCTGAAGTCCCGAGTACTGCATTATAGACTTTCGCGCTCGCTCTCTGCTCTTACCTCCCCAGAGGAATGGCCAGGTAGAACACGGACAGCATCATGGTGCGGCTGTTGTTGGTGAACAGGTCTCCGATGATTGTGGGCGAGATGGAGGAGTAGCTGGACTCGCCGATGCCCACCAATCCCCTGGACAGCACGAACAGCCAGTAATGCTGCGGGGAAGGAAAACAAACTTGACGTCAAAACGGGTAAACTTTAAATTTCTAGAACTCCATAAAGCTGTGCAATGAATACGGAGTGAAGAGTTTGGTTTCTATAGTGAAATACACATGTTTTAACACTTTTAATGCAGACTGATTCTTTTACTGTATCGGATTTGCTCATGTACTTGATGCACGCTGCTTTTATTTATCTGCTCATGCTAATTCCTTCATAGAAAGTGACCTGAGGTGTGATATTCTCGTGACACCATTCCTCAACTCATGTCCCACTGAGAGCATTAGGCCGGTCACGATATCAGATTTGAAGTTCAATATACTGAGGCAGGAAAATATCGCAATAAACAATATTATCGCCTCTAAAGATACGCGATACCGTCAACTCTAAAGCATAAAAATGGCAGTAAACCTTCTCAAAGTGCTTAATCATATCCTAACTTACAACACAAGCTGAAATGCACATACAATATGATGTAACCCAATTTGCTTCAGGTAAAAATCATGTCTTACAAAGAAAAGAGTGGAAAAATGCTAAAAAACAATGTGCAGATGATAACTATAGAGCACAAAAATGTATCGTTTATCTGTAATTTATTGAAACATTAGTCGGTATACTGTAGTAATTACTAAATGTCCTTCCCAGTCAAAGATCGAAAGGACCGAACCACTAGGGTTGTCACAATAATTACTATATCGACGTATCGTTCAATAAATGACGGATAAACGATACATTTTTGTGCTCAGTATTTATCATCTGTACATTAATTCTTTGTACAGCTTGGATTTTTGTTTATTGCGGCTTGTGTGGGGTTTAAGCATATGATTAAGCTTAGACTATGCTTAAGATGACTAAGCTTAGACTATGCTTAAGAGTTGAAAGCATCTTGTATCATTAGAGTCAATAAAATCGTTTAGCGCGATTTTTTTCCTGCCGCGATATATCGAACTTCACATTTTTCTATTGCGACATGCCTGCAGAGCGCTATGCCCCCGTGCCTCTAAATATGCCCTTTCAAGGCTGTTTCAATAAGCTCAAATGAATGTAAATCTGATGTTATTGGGCCAAATAATGAGACAAAGGCCTTTACTCCAGGCTTACGGGGCTAACGTTGTGCTAAGTGCAGTAAGTAATGCTGTAAAAGGCCATAAAACAAAGGAGCAGGCTCGCAGCTGGGAGCACCTGTGTAGGCAGCTGGATTGTTAACTGTTTCCACGGCAACGACTTTACTACTTGCTGACTCCGGAGTCTGCACGTGAAGCTGCGAAGACGCACACCGAATCTCTCACACACACGAAGCCAATGCGAAAAGAAAAGCTAAGGGAGTGTGAGGCGCTTCCAAATTATGGTTCGCGCAACACAATCCGTTGTTCCAATTCAACTTTTTTTTACTCTTAGCCAATCTTCATTTCAATAGCAACTCATAAGCCTATAATCTTTTATCAATCTAGTCTCCCTTCTTCCTCTAAGGCTTCTTGTTTTGAAATACATATGAGGTGGCGAAATCATGATTTATCCACACCGCTGCTGCATATCTTTGTGTTTGTCAGATGATAAACGATTTGCAGAAAGTCTATTTTATATTTTTATTGCTCTGTTGTTAGTGGTACATGATGGTAGCCATAATATCTTTGGGGTGTTTTGAAACTGTATTTTGAGTGAAAACAACAACACGCTGTATGGAGATGCGGCACAAAAACATTGCAAAAATGTAAGTATCTGCATTGAAAGAGCCATATAAAAAGTGCTTCTTTTAGTTTAGTTCTCTTTCAACGTCAGGCCCTCCAGTATAGAACCTCTGGCCTCCATGATGATTTTGAGAATATTATTACACTAACCAGTAGGGCTGGGACGATGCACTTTAGTCATGAGCCGATATGTATCACGATACTCAAGGGCCAATCCAATACGTATTATGATACAATAAATAATTCATATGTTTACCTTAAAGCAGTACTAAGTAACTCTTGCCCCTAGAGGCCATAAGTGCAATTGCAGGTGTCTTAGCAAGTTGCGATTTTTTAACGCATTAATTGTCCGTAAGAGTAAATACTACGCTGACAAAAAAGACAAAGGGAGAGGGGGATATTGTACATCCAATTACACAATGGAAATAATTTCTTTCCCTCAAACTTGGCTGTAAATACTGTTTAAAGTGGCGCTAGCCCACAGGTAGCTTTGCCCGTTAGCCTGTTAGCTTCTTCTTCGTGATTCTATTAGTGTGTATTGGTGGCTCCGGTCCGGTGGCAGTCAAGTTCCAATTGTGTTTTTTTGGCCAGAGACACCAGGGGGAGATGAAAGACCCTCTAATCATCCTATTAAGACTTGTATTACCCCCCGAGGAATTACGAAAAGGATTTATTAAGGTAGATAAGTTACTTAGTATTGCGTTAAAATGTGTAAAAGGAAAACAGTCATCAGTCCAAAGGATGACATTTATCAAAGTGTTAACATTGAAAAGCGCATCAACACAAAATGTAACAAAGTGCTGTGTAACTGTTACTGGAAAACAAATAAAAATGCCTCCAAACACGAGTATTTAAAGTGTTGCGATACTTGATAAAGTTTTGATCCTTGGCATAGCAGTAAAAAGTATTATGATATGATATTTTGTCCCAGCCCTATCAGACACCAGTCAATATTGTTTGCATTTCCTGGCAAAACACACAAGTCATATATGATCACTTTATTTGTCCCGCGCACCCCTTGAGTCGTTAATTTATACTCCGAGTACCCCCTACCTTGAGGATCGTGCCAATATTACTACAAAGTGCCCAACTGAACTAACATTAATCTGTATTTAATAGTGTGCTGTGATGAAAGTGAAGCTAAATCACTCTCAAAATCAGTTAAAAGTAACTTTCCTTTGAAATAAATAATTGAAATTCTACTCAGTTTCACTTTCTGAAATAATTCCAAGTATCCCCTGCTAAGTGGTCAAGTATTCCCAGGGGCCCCCGCCTGGAGGTTTGGCAATTGGTGTTTTGGCAATGTAGTCACTGCTGTAGTCACTTCATCTACTCTAAAAGCAAATGGATAAACTGTACATTTTGCTTTTATTCCCCAATGTCCTGCAGGGATTTTCGAAGTATCTTGATCCAATAGCTCCTTACGAAACGAGTCCTTTATTCCTTTAGTCGCTACAATAAACTGCAGGGTCTTAAATGTGTAACGACAGCAGTCAGTACAAGTGGTTATTAACATTTCATTGGCCGTCACATCTTCAGTCTCTCATGTCAAAGGCGCGTGTGTCGGTTACATAACAGTCATGTACTCTATAGTCCCGTTTCAGGCCTTGGGAGTTGTCGGGACGGGGTTAAGCCTGGGCCAGAGCATTGAGAGGTCGCCATCACTCCCTGACATGACACGTTCACTTCCAGTCGGGTCATTAGCGTCTTCAGTAGGGCTCCTGTTCAGGCAAATTGCTGGAGTATTTTTTGTCAAGAGGAGATTTTAGGCAAAGGGTGAGCCCATGAGAGCACTGGTGCACATGGCTTTGGGCTAAGTGTCAGCTGTGAGAGGGATTACTCACTGGAGACGTGACAGAGTGGGCCGCCATGGCACTTCATACAGGCGTGCACTGCATACTTCCACTTTATTACCCATACGAGGCTTTGTTATGAATTTAGAAAATCGCTACCAACACACGGCAACAGAATCAGGGGGATTTCAGAAGAACGCTGTTCAGTGATTTTGGTTTGTTTTTTGGAGTCTGCATTAGCGAATCTGATGATGTGTTTTAGAATTGTTCCAAAATGTGTTCATTATAAAAACCCTGTCTTTCAGAGGGACATAATTGATAAATTGGGGGCCCTCTTCAACTGGCCCGCTCTACACCCTGGCTTTTTAACGCACTACACTCCTATGTAGGCTTTACTTAGTACATTGTACATTAAAAAAAAGGAAAATTGTGCACAAATTAATATTATACTGAGGATGGTAATGACAACTGGAAAGTAGCAAGATCACGGAGTAGCAAGATCACGGAGTATAATAATGCACCGTTTTTACATGAACCTAGTGACTTTGGGTAATGTTAACAATGTTTTGCAATGGTAACCATCGGAAAGAAATATATTAATGATCGCCTTTTGTTACTTGCTTTGTACTGGTCATCGTACATGAAACGAGACCATTGTTGTGGCTGTGTTTTGTTTCTGTTAATTACATAAACATTTCAAACAATGCTTTGTAGGGTTTGGCCTGTGTTAAAACAGCCGCTTTGAAGTGTAATGCTGCTAATTAAATGATTGATAAAGTATTTACAATTGGATAAAGTTAAATCATAAACAGGTATGTTGTGTGTGCATGTTGTGTTCCTATGTTCCTATGTATTTTGTAATATGTTCCTTTGTACTATTGTGATATGTTTTATTGTAATGATCGGGGGTGGGCACTCATAAGCTTTTTGCTTCAGCCCACTCCTTTTGAGCAGATTGTTAACTGCTCAAATAAACAAATAAACAAATAAACTTGTCAGTCAAAACATTGCTGAGATAGGGCAAATAATGGGAGCTTTTGGATACAATGAGGACCTAAAACAAGTATTTATAAATGAAACGTTCTGTTGCTTATTCACTTGCCCTGATGAAGACTGACTTTTTTTTTCTCTCTAAGTTCATGTTTTCAAGGTTTTTGTCCTCGAAGAGCACCGGAACATTTTTTTGGACCCACAGAAGCACTCATCTTTAATCTTGATTCTGTTGCTTATTGTTGTGAATATAAAATTCTTTACACATTTAAATTGATGGAATTAATTATTGTTCATGGCTAAAGATTGCGTTGTGGGGCAGGGGAATTTTCATACAAAACTTGGACCCTGGGGTGTTTTGTGTTTGAGCTTATCTATTCAAATTATGTTGTTGTTGCTTGTTTGAAATGAACATAAACATAAAATTCTTAACCTGTGTGACCTATAGGGTTTTACGAATAAGAAGCAGAGCTGGTGGATTTCTATCTCATCAAGTGTGGGATGATTTAGTGTTTCTAGTTTAGCTGTCAGCTGTTGCATACAAAAAGGGTGCCATGGTGCACGCTGCATGGGGGGCACTTCTTGACAATGAATCCAAATCCACTTGTCAAAGGGCACTAAAACAACAGGCTCTTATCTTCTAAAGCATTGTAATGGAGACAAGTCTGACGCATGGCCCTTCATTAGTTGATTGGCATGCCGCCAGAGAACTCCGGCTATAGGAGAAAGAAAGCGAGACGTCTAGAGAAGCGGAGCGAGCGTGTCATTCCTATTTCACAAGCCATACTATCAAGCATATCCACATCATAAGAGCATAATTAGCTTGTCATTGTAGTTCAAAGAGGCAGTGGCAGGCTAATAGAATAATGTGATAGGCAGAGAGAGAGGCTGAGTGTGTGCGGACTGAGAGCCTTACCTCTTTGCCGATGAACGAGCTCATCAGAGTAACAATGGACCAGAAGAAAATACCGCAGCTCAGGATGACCTTTCTGTTGAAGCGGTCGCCAAGGTAACCAAAGATGGGAGCCGCCACCATGAAACTACAGATGAAGACTGTGGAGGACACACACAAAAAAAAAGAGAGCGAGAAAGTGTTACTTAATGAGATGCAGAAAGTGTTTAAGGATGCTGACATTAAAATCCTTTGGTTTGAAATCCCCCTGAGACCTCGGTGTCAGCCAGAAGGTCAGCTTAATAAGCCAAGGACCTGGACCGGATCAACCGCGTGATAGTGGTGAAGGACGGCCAAAGGACTTCACTGCTTGCTGGCAATCAGACTTTCACTAAACCCAATCTGCACTCAGAAAACCCATAGCTAAAGAATAGCTAATAGTGCGTGAGCCGATGGCATTGGGAATAGCTCTGTGTGGGTTTCAAAAGATTCAATTTGCAAGGAGCTGCACGGAGGAGCAGCGATTCCCACACATAAAACGAGATATAAAACGGAGAGAAAGACCATTAATATCAAGAGGCTGAGTGGAGCAAGGACAAAAAAAAAAAAAGACAGCTACTTTCTTCGTATTGATCAATCTCGATTTCCCACTCGATTCAAAACAAATTAACATAACTTTTTGGGTGTCACTTATCAAGGCAAGCCGAAAAAGTAAATTCTGTTGCATGTTACACTTAATTTACCCTTTTGACGTTGCCTGATTTACATTATTAGGGTGACAAATTTGACATCTAAATAAGACAATACTGCGTGAGTAAAAAAAAAAAAAAAAGAAGGTAAATGGACTTAACTTAAAGCGGCTAGATGCAAGATATACTCACTACTGCCACCTCAGGTCATACGTGTAGCTGCAGCTTCTGTATTAAGCTCGTGCATGACGGCACTTCGGACCCGAAGTAGCAACTTTTTGAGTGACAGTGCAGGATTTTAGAGGCAGTTGTGGTAAATAGGTCTGAGCTCATTCTACACAATAGGACATGGCTGGAACATGTAGGGGGAGGAAAATACATACTTTTAACATTTTTAAACTCCGTATAGTCCCTTAAAGCAGTACTAAGTAACGTGTTTACCTTAATAAATCCGTTTCGTAGTCCCTGTGGGGGTAATACAAGTGTTTATGGGATGATTGGAGGGTCTTTCATCTTCCCTGGTGTCTCTGGCCAGAAAACCATGTTTGCAACTTGACTGCCACCGGTGCGGAGAAAGCAATACACACTAATGAAATCACGAAGAAGAAGCTAACATGCTAACGGGCAAAGCTAACTGCGGGCTAACGTCACTTTAAACAGTATTTACAGCCAAGTTTGAGTGAAAAAAAATATTTCCATTGTATAATTGGATGCACAGTAACCCTCTCTCCCTTCGCCTTTCCTGTCAGCGTAGGATTTACTCTCCAAGACAATTAATAAGTTAAAAAATCGTAACTTGCTCTACACCTGCAGTTGCGCTTATGGCCTCTAGGGGGAAGAGTTACTTAGTACTACTTTAAATGGCGCTTTTCTACCTTCTTCAGGCTCAAAGCGCTTTACTGAGTAATTAACCAGTCACCCATTCACTCTCCAATGTACGCAGACACTGGAGGCAAGTAGGGTGAAGTGTCTTGCCCAAGGACACAACAACAGTGTGTATTTGTGGGAGCTGGGATTTGAAACCCCCGACCTTCTGATCATGAGACGACCTGCTCTACCAACTGCACCACCATCACCTCAAAAAGCATAAATACTACGTACAACTACGTTTTAGTTTGTTTTTTTACATTTTCAGTCTGTTTCTTTTAGTGGCAGAGCTAATTAGTCTTGCATTGTTTTTATGATCTTATGAGGACGTTTTTGTTGTTTAAATGTGCTATACAGATAAAGTTGGATGAGTTGGCTGTCAATAATCTTTTGCACGTGTTACTCGTTTTGCACATGAATAAATAAAACGCTCGGTAAATGACCCTCTTTGTATTCAGATTCACAAAAAATACAACATACGAATGAATACTTTCCACTCCATCGAACACAAAAATCTTCCATTCACACAGCAGAGAAGAGAGAACCTGATGTATTTGAAAAGGCTATCTTGTGTGATGAAAGAGAGAAGAGGAAGCGCCATCACTGACACACGGCTCTAAATAATTCCCCATTTTCGAACTGCGACAACTGCGCCTCATGTCGCGGTGAAAGCTACATAAGTGCTCCTCAAACGCATTGCCTAATTGCCCCTGCCGCCTTCGCACCGGACAACAAGGCCACTTTTTGAAGGCTTTTAGTCAATATTTATGAGGCTCGACTCCATCCTGCCCTGTGTTTTTTTTTTTTTACATGCAGAGCGTTTCGCCATTGCAGGGGGAGAAAGGGCAGGAGATGTTACCGTTGACAGCGGCGAGGGGAGTTGGGGAGTGTTTTGACACATCATCAGCATAAACACACAAATACAGAGGAGAGCGGAGAGGGGATGGAGAGAGATAGAGGGGACTGTTATGTAAGGCTATAAGGCAGCGTCGTGGTGCTACAGCTGCGCAAAAAGATAATCTGATCACTGCGCAAATGCAGTTTGGGTGTGTGATATAATAGCCTGATACATGTAATCTAAAGGCCCTCTCTGAACCATGCAGTTACTCAACAAATGGAAAATAGGGGCATCTAATAATGAGCTGTTTTGTATTTTTTAGTCCACTTTTTATTGCTCATTTTCTTATTACTAACTAGATGAATGGAGAAAACAATTAGCTTGGACACACAGCAATTTAAAACCATATTATGGTATACAAATAAGCTACAGATGAAGACAATAACAATATTCACACAAACATTAATCGTAGCTAAAATAGCTCTTTCAATGTGGAAGGCATGAGGACAAATTAAACGCTAAATTAGAGGCATTTTCCAAATCACTTCCTTTCAATCAATATTGAACCATGCATTTGATGAGCGATCTAAACTCAATTAAACATTTTTCATGCCTAATTTCCCACAGATTGGGCTTCTCTGCTGTTCATTTAAAAGATGAGTAGTAGTGCACATACACCATACTTTTACTATGCAGCAACGAAGTGTTATGTACAAATCCTTAATCATTAACTGGCCTTTAAAAAGTCATTAACAGGACCATTCAGGCAATTTTATCTGAGAGGGTGTTGTGTAATTTGTTTATAAGGTGTGCCATGTGGAGGCTCATTATCACGTTTTGGTGGTGTCAGCACTTGGGAGAGAACTGTGTGCAACTGATTAATGCCATTGTCATCTTTTTTGGGGTCCTCAAAAAAAAGGTGAAACATGAGTTATGCACCTCTTTAAATTCTGGAGAAAGGCAAAATATTCACCTTATTCCGGAGGATTGCGTGGGCGCCGCCATGAACTGTGCCTGCCCCTTTTCTCCTATAAGTCAACATGGGACTGGAGAAGTCAAGATAAAATCAGTTACTAAACGAAAACAAAACCGGTGCAGTATTGACTTGTTGGTGCAAATGACCATTGGCCTTTTTACACAAATCAATCTGCTAACGTTTAAATGAACGGGCTTCACGCTCTACCGGAAGTGTCAATACAACGGAAGTGCCGAGACAAGGCAAAAAGAGGCAAAAGTGGGCGGCCATGTTCCGCCATGTTTGTGGCATACATTTTCCATAGACTAACATTAGCTAAAAAGAGTAAAACAAGTGAAGAAAAAAGGCGTGAAACGACTCTATTAGTTGTTGAGTCACTACTGGGAAATACATCTAACACACTGTGGTGTCCAAGTGTTTTAATGTGAAAAATAACTCCAGTATTTTACCTTTTAAAATCTACATTAGTTTATTATTGCTGCAAATCCCATGATGCTTAGCGATATGACATCATAGTCCTGAACTCGATCATACTTTTTTAAGGGACTAGATGAAGGCTGGTAATTGTTATGCTCACTAGTGCCGCCTCAGGTCTTATGTGTAACTGCACCTTCTATATTAAGCTTGTGTATGACGGCACTTCGGACCCGAAGTAACACCTTTTTGAGTGACAGTGCAGGATTTTAGAGGCAGTTGTGGTGAACAGGTCTGAGCTCATTCTACACATTAGGACATGGTTGGAACATGTAGGGGGAGGAAAACACTTTTAACATTTTTAAACTCTGTATAGTCCCTTTAAATTCCGGACAAAAATTAAATTATGTGTTACTAAAATATACATTTCTTTATATTTTTGTAAGACGAAAGTATAAGTGTCACAAGTTGAGCCAGTAATCCCGTCTAGAACAGAATACAGAAGAAAAGGTAAAAGGCAGATTGAGCACGGTATCATTTCAGCAGCCAAATCCAAAATACTGTGAGCAGCACACGGTGTGCTGGAGCCCATGCCGACTTATGTCACATATAATCTTTTTAGAGGCTCACTGACTCCCAGGAAACTCCCCGTCATTTTTAAGAGCCTCCATAAAAAACACTGTCTGTCTCCATCGGCTCATACCACAATCTGTCACACTTTGGTCGCCGCTCACTTCTTCCTCAAAGAAAAGCAAATTTTGTTGAGTCTTAATGGTTATATGGTATTTAGGTGTAACATGAAACAAAAAGCATTCCTTTGACAGCTATGCGATGACAAGAAAATGAACATCTTTTTTGGGAATCGAGACAAAGGAAAAACAAGCATGTAGACATAGCTTAGAGACACAGTCACACCCAAAACTCAACAATAATAATACCTTAAGTACTCCAATGAACAGTGCAAGGAAGTGCTTCATCATACCTTAAATGGAAATCACACGAACAGTAGATGCAACGTCAATAGATTTAAGTTTGTAAACAGCGCCCAAATATGACACACATTTGAATATGTGGTGTGTCCACACTGGTCACATTCCTGAGCTGACCACCATTGTTTCACTGTTTATGCAGCCAGGCGGTGTTTGTGTGATCTTGTGGTGCCATTAGAGATAAGCACTGGCAAAAGACCAAGCATTACAATGGATGGACGACAAATGAGTGCAAGTGCGCCGCAGATAGAGACACGAGGAGGGCTAGCGGAACAGACAGGAGGTCGACATAACATCCTTAACCTCAGAGCTTGTATGATAACAAATGCCTGGCAACGGTGTTTAAGAACAACAATCACTTAAATGCTCTGGTGTTTTATACTGTTGGAGAGTTGCTAATATGTAAAGCAGCCAAACTCACTTAAAAGCTTCTGAAAATCCACTGAAACCCATGACAATATGTAATTTTCAATGTGTTTTACTAATCCAATAAAGAACCCGCCCACTTCTCCCACTCTCACAGAAAGAGCAGGCTTTGATTGCTTTGGATTTCAGATCTGGTCATCTGCAATAGTTTTTTTAATGAAGAATCTGGCTATAATTAACATATTTTACATCAAAATTTGAATATTTTTTTTCAACCATGGTAACGCTCAAAAGGAATATCGTATTAGAGAAATGCTTTTGTTCACTTTACTCCAACCAAATCCAATTCCTAAGTAATGTGAATAATGATTCAGTCTGATCATGTATGTAAAACCTGCATGTAATACATTGGCATTGCTGTACATAACTGCGAACATAGCATTTTCCTTCTGTCCCTCATAATTATAGTTTGTCAGGTAACTCACTGGTATTCCTGTAACACTGTTGAGGTAACAGACTTGTAATTCTGTACATATAATTAGTATAACCGTAGGACCTCATGTGTAGTATCTCTAGAGGAAGTGACCTCAAATGGAGACCGAGACCTTAAACAAAGCGTCCCAGTATCGGCTCCTCCCGACATCCTGCCTTTATCGTTAGCCTTATGTAACGTATTCATCCTAATAACTCCACACAAACATGCGCTTCCTTTACACAACCTGTTTACCTCATTAAGCTGCAGAGTTAATGTAAACTATAGCTGGCATATTTGTACCGCAGTATCGGCGTAAGAGCCCCAACAATGAAGCAAAGGCCATTCATTATAGCCTTGTTAGAAGTATTAGTGGTTATTTATTAATCTCACCCTGCCTGACTCCAAGAGCATAACAATGACTAAAGTCGTGGTGACGTGGAGAATATATAAAACTTGAATATATGAAAATATGAAAACGCATTTATTTCTAGTACTGGATGGACGATTTGTGTCTTGAAATCAACATATAGTTCATTTTTGAGCCCAGAACCAGCAACATGGAGAAAACTAATGCAAGAATCACATTGCACTCACTAGCAATTGCTTTTACATCTATTATCTACAGCTATTGCTGCCAAACCCTCTTGTTCTTTCTAACTCTCATGTGCCTTTAGACAAAAAAAGCCACAAAGCTTGTATTCTGTCACAATGATGCTAATTCCAGCTCATAATCCGTCAGACACCAGAGTGCCGCCCTTGTTGTCTAAATTCCCATTGAAATTCTGAGCATATTTGTTGCTCCCTTAGTAAAAGAATTACATCAATTACCACAGTCCCAGGACATTCGGCAGCAAAACAAAAAGCAGAAACAAACGCAGACACAGAGAGCTCTAAAGGTGTTGATGTCCTTTGAGCTTTAAATGGAGTTTGTCGTCGCCGAGATGCGAGACAGCGGTGACTAATGTTGAATCTGTGTCTGAGGAACTTTGAACGACCTCAACACACATAGAAATAGCTTCTTTTTTACAGTATAGCTTAAAGAGGAAGTTATTTATATTTAACACTGAAGAACTGAACTCACTCTTATTCTATGTTAACATTATTATTCACATATTTAATTTATTTATTTATTCTAAAGTACAGTAAAGTAAAGTAAAGTAAAGCAAGTGCAATAATAGTAATCGTCCTCCCAATACTATTAAACATATATTTGACTACTGTCTAATTCAAGTTTAGAGAACAATGCCACAAAGAACAACAAAAAAGATTGCCACTGTTCTATATTATATGATTTGCATTGTAGCATATTTCCCTTGATTTGAGTAGGAAAGTAAAATAATCTGTCAATGGAACAAGTATTTTTGCACATAAAACAAGAAAAACGATCTTATAGCTCTTAAAATTAGACAATGAATCTCATTTGACTTGAAATAGATGCTTTTTCTTATTTTAAGTGCATAAATACTAATTCCATTGGCAGATTTTGGTACTTGGCAGGCAACAATTTCTCAAATTAGGATAAAATGTACTTAATTCAAGTAAGTTGAATTTATCTAGGCATGACTTTTCACAGTGATATAGACTTTTTACCCATAAAAAGTCAAGAAAAGTCAAATAATGAAATGAGAAAACCCAATTTGACCAGCCACATATATATTTGTCTACTCAAAAGCGCTAAATCCATTGTGCTAAAGATCTTTCAGATGGTTCACTGAAAGGACCTTTTATTGACGGCAGCTCATCACAAAACCAAACATGGTATGAAAGGCCTGTCTGATATAAAGCTGGATATTTCAGGTGAAAAAACATCGAAAGCACTTGAGCTGAATATAAATCTGCACCCGAGGGCCCGCCCACAGTCGGATCCCCCGTACAATGAGGGGGGCTCCTCACCGGACGTCCAGCTCCTGTTTGCGATTGGTCCACATCATAACAATACCACTTAGGATGACTCACTGTGTCTGTGATTCAGCCCTACAGTGAATAGAGCGTCCGGGGAAGCAGATGCCTGTTTGATATTCACGTTTCCCGACACCTGCGCATTGGAAAGTCTGAGTATTTCACATTTGGATTATTCTAACAGTTTCATCTCACATCCTCGATAATCCATAATGCACTGACACAGATCCACACTCGATCATAATATGCCTTCTTAAAGGGATTAAAGCGGGATATCTCCAATCTCCAGATAAGACTCGACAGGAATATGATTTGTCATGGATTTGACGACTGCCGCTTGATAATAATACTAATGCAGAGGATACACACTTGAAAATACATGCTTTCAATTGAATTCTAGTTCAGTATGTTCTCATGTTCCAACATTGTTTGTTCTGAGCGCTAAGTATGGATCAAATAAAAAGTGTAAATGATGAATACAAACTGAATAGTTTAATTCCATAGTCTTTTCTTTTTTCAAATTGGTCTAAATGAACAGTACATGTACAGTAGGTGTTAAAGCATTAGAGGCACAACTCTAAACTTTAAGAATAGCTGATCTACTGTATTGTATTCAATAGTATTATTATGTACCTCGCTACCCCTTTATAAATCTCAAACCCACTTATTTAAACTCGCCTACTCACTTTGATTTGCTTTTAATGTCCATTAGGGTAATACTTTATTTTACGCTACCCTTGATACATTGTACTCACCAAATTTAGTACAATGTAATGTGCTCTGAAACAATCTGTAATAACTTGTACCAATGGGTTAGATACACAATGTATGTAATATGTATTAGTAGTTTGTAGGTACATAATGTAATAAGACATAACTCTAAATCTAACCATCCTTAAGCCCAAACCCTAAGGGTCTTGTGTCCTATTACATTATGTACCTACAAAGTACTATACAAGTTATTCCATTGTGTATCTGACCCATAGGAACAGGTTACTACAGATTGTTTCAGAGCACATTATATTGTACTAAATTTGTTGAGTACAATGTATCAAGGGTAGCGTAAAATAAAGTATTACCCAAAAGGACATTAAAAGCAAATCAAAGGGAGCAGGCGAGTTTAAATAAGTGGGTTTGAGATTTATAAAGGGGCAGCGAGGTACATAATAATACTATTAATACAATACAGTAGATCAGCTATTTTTAAAGTTCAGAGTTGTGCCTCTAATGCTTTAACACCTACTGTACATGTACTGTTCATTTAGACCAATTTAAAAAAGAAAAGACTATGGAATTAAACTATTCAGTTTGTATTCATCATTACACTTAGTATTTGATCCTTACTTAGCGCTCAGAACAAGCAATGTTGAAACTTATATAATTGTAAAGATGCTCTTAAATCAGCACCCCTTGATGTTGCTGCGTATTGCACCATAGTTGTTCTAAAAGTCTTCTGTTTTGTGTCTTTCTTACAGACATCCATCCTCAGCTGCAATTTGTGTATTCTCGTAGAGCGCACTGTCAGTCCCCTCATGAAAGCTGACAGAGTAGGCAGACAGTCTAACCCGATTCTGCCGCAGAGACGTTTAGAGGAATGGGAGAAGAGCCTGCGAGTCTGTGCATGTCTAACCGGCACGTCTTGTCATTTGGTGCCATTTACAGCGGCTCTCAGTGTCACACGGACCTGTTCACCTCCCGATGAGCTGTGTTCCCGACTGTCAGCGCTCATCAAACATTCTGCCTCCACAGAGACGGCACTTCCCTTGCTCGCTGTTGACTCCCCACCTGCCTCCACCTGTGTCTACTGCCTCTTTCATCATGACCAGGTTGTCTATCAGCTGCAAGAGTAGGTGGATAAACTGACTATCAAGGACAAAGTTTGCATGTTAGTAAACAAAGCCTAAACATTATGAGCAAGTGATTACGGGAATAGCATAATGCAGCCAAATACGAATAATATATTGACCTTTATATTAAAAACAGCATGACTTCTTTAGTCATTTGAAGTCATGCCATCCTTTACTTAACCTCTTTACCCCTGCACTTTTTTGTCCATTTTTTAAAGCAGTACTAAGTAACTTGTTAAATACTTTTCATAGTTCCTATGGGGTAGTACAAGTGTTAACGGGATGATTGGAGGGTCTTTCATCTCCCCCTGGTGTCTCTGGCAAGAAAACCACAATTGCAGCTTTCCTGTACCAGGCCGGAGGCCCCAATACACACTAACAGAATCACGAAGAAGAAGCTAACAGGCTAACGGGCAAAGCCAACTGCGGGCTAGTGCCACTTTAGCAGTATTTACAGCCAAGTTTGAGTGAAAAAATGATCTCCATTGGGTCATTTAATGTACAATATCCCTCTCTCCCTTTGTCTTTTCTGTCCGTGTAGTATTTACTCTCACGGACAATTAATGAGTAAAAAACGCAACATGCTACAACACCTGCAGTGGCGCTTATGGCCTCTAGGGGCATGAGTTACTTAGTTCTGCTTTAAGCTTTGCTTCTTGTCATTTTTAAATCAAATTTTTGTCTCTTTTTTGTTGTGTTTTCCTCATTTCTTTTTTGTTGCTTTTTCATCACTCTTTATTCGTGTGTTTTTGCTGCATCGGTCCATGTGGGGGTTAAAGGGTTAATTAATCCAGTCCAATATCGACAATATTTGGAAAACCTCTACTACAATGTGAAATCGTACTTCAGACTGACAGCCTTTACACAAACATAGATGTCCTTCTTCTGCATCCCTCTTTAACTCTCATTGGTCATTGGCTTTGGTTAATTTGGTTAAAACGCATTCTCAAAGACAACGCCACTGTGAACCTTTATGGCTGCAACTAAAATAATACTAACAATTACACCGCAACGCCTCTCATTATTAAAATTCTGCACAGTCAACGAGGCGGAGCTCTGTAATTTGAACATGTAAGTGAACACCGCATACCACTGACGAGGAACTCATCAATGACAGACTATGCGTGGCACTTCAGGCATCTGTTAACCCTTCTCTGGAAAGAAAACTGACGCTCCATCGTACATTGCAAAGATGTCTTCCTTTTATATAAGACCCATGGGAAAAAAAAAAGTGTATCGGCAGCAGGTTTGTTTGGCTAAGCCACAGCACCTCCCTCTAAACCTGGCAAAACCACATTCTGTATACTTTAGCTTTAAACGCCTAGCCTTTAATTATGAAAGTGCTCAATGGCTCATGCCGCGGAGAAATGAGGAAGCAAGGTGTTTAGGATGAGGTCACCGCGTACCTTAATTGCTCAGGTTGAAAAGCATTTGGCTTATGATGCAGGTGCAAAAATGTTTATTGGCCTCCAGGAAGGAAGTGACAGAGTTGACATAGCAAGACCTGACCTTTTATGGTTATTTGCATTACTTTGCATAGTTTAGGATAATTATGTTCATTGTAGGTCTCTGGACTTCTGAAATCATCTACATTTTCAAAGCAGTAGTTGTTTAGATTAAAGCAGAGTTGTACCATAGTGTGCAGAAGGCTCCTGAATGTCGATTTACTTTCTACTTCTGCTGCAACAACCCAAACTCAACAGAAACCAGCACCATATGCCGCAATGCAACCCAGTTTAAAATATATATACTTCCTTTAGTCCTTTAGGGCACAGACGGAATAATATTGCTGAAAAATGGTGTAACAATACTTTTGGAGGGACTAGGTTCTGCCCTCAGCGTTGTGGGTTTGAGTCCTGGCTCTGACAATTTGCTGAATCTCGCTCCCTGCTCTTCATCCTCTTTCACCCTGAACTGTCCGGTCTAATAAAGCCAACGGGCCTAAAAGTCCTTTAAAATGTGAGGAGTCATTGCGTACAGAAAGATGCGGTGTTTCCGAGCAGGTGTGGAGTAGACAGGAGTGGCAGCCGTGTCTCTCCTTCCTCTAATGATTAATGTGACTGCCTGAGGTAGGTGCGACACATAGCTTCAGCCTGAACAGGACACAGGACATTTTACCTTTGTGGTGGAAACTCTATTTCTCATGTGCATTCCTCACATATTTGATTTGGATGCGTTCCTCCTTTTGGTTTCTCATAACAGGTGTGAAACTAATGGCAATTCATTGACCGAGCATCTGAAACATCTGACGCCATATTTGTGTAATTGTTTTGGCATTTACATAAATATGTTGCTTAGGCCCACATGCAAATTTGTATAAAACGTGTATTTTGAGAACACTCCAATGGAACAGTGAGAAATTGCTCATCTGGACACAAACCAATGAGAATAGATGCTTGTCTTGAGAGCCATTTTTCTCAGTGGCAGACGGCATGTTGCATTCTCATTCAACTCCAAAGAAGTGAGGAGAGCCTATTTCCTGCTCTAAGTAAAGGAGCAGCCACTTAATGACAAGCCCCATTAGCAATGACAGGGGCCATCCCCAGTTTCTGAGTAGATGTCTGTATCCTTGTTATTAGCACTAATGGATTTAAAAAAAAACCAGGGGCTTTTAATGATCATTGGCCTTTGCTTTGACCTTGGCAGGTAGAGCTTGAATGGAGCATTCGCAGTTGACAAGGAGGGGCGTGGCGTGTTTGCGGGCCACTGATTGATTTGTTTGGGCCTCCCGTGGCACCCGTGAGAGAGTATCGATTTCTATTCACAGAAGCAGGGGGTAAAAATATCACCGAGAATGACATTAGCATACCAAAGTAGCTGGTGAAATAACAGTATTTTCAGCGAAAGTGGCGGGTTAAGAGCATGCTTGCTTAATGGTCCGTGAAATCCTGTCACTCAGACGCGCTGGTTTCTGCGGACAGGAAGTGAGAGGGAAGGAAATAAGGGGCGCACGGTGCCAATCATCACTGAACAGCTGCCCTCCACTGAGACTTGGCCTATAAAAACAGTCCACCATGGACACGCACGCACACGCACGCACACTGGGCCTATGATGTCGCCGCTCCATCAGGTCATCCTTCTATTCTTATCCCACTGCTCCTGCTCCGACACCGGCCCGACGCAATTATTTGGCTTGGGGAATCAATAGTGTAAAAGATTAGACTGCCATGCATGACTGAAAGCAGGAAGACACAGGTGGTCGCCCTTCTCCTTCCATTTCCCTCCTAAAACTCTCATAAGGTGGCGTTCAGAGCGAGACAACAGCAGCTGCCAGACCGCTGATAGAGAGACACAGGGTTAGAGAGAGAGTCTGCGAGACAAAATAGTAGCGACATGACAGGCCAAAACAGCTGATCAAGCACTGATGGCTCGACTTCGCAGCGCGCAAGGGGAGTCAGGTTGTTAGGGATCGACACCACACACAAACTTATGTGGTTGCTAGGTAATAAAATTTATGTCCATGCTTCAAGCGATAGCATCAAGTGCAAAGACCAGTTAATGGAGCAATTACTGTATATAGGTCAGGCTGAGTATTAGCTAGAATTTTGAAGTCTAATTCTGCATGATTAAAGGCACTATATATGATTTTTTTTTCTAGGAACAAATTTAGCTTTGTCCTCCTTTAGTATTTTGTGAACTCAGACATTTGGGGGAAAAACAGTGGTGAGTTTTCGAGCATTTCTATAACCATGACCCTGGAAAGTGACCCTTGAAATGTCCCTGTGTCGTCCCTGTGAAGAATCGGGATATTTCTAATATGATAGAAAGGTCAAGAATGAGTTTAGACCGCAACTAATATTAATGTAGTGGCTTCCTCTTTCATTATTTGTGATAAAAACAAAAACAAAATCTGGTATAGGGCCTTTAAGTATAGTCGTAGTACTTCTGTAAAGTTGGGGGTAGCAGTAAAAAGGGTGGTATAGATTGTAACTCAAGTTGTAGTACTATTTGTAAGGGCGGACCATATGTCTGTTCTGGAAGAGCACAGAAGGGCCACTGGCAATAGGGCTGTCGGTCTGGCCTCTCAATATTCTCCTTAACCTTTTACCCCCCGCCTTAACCGAGCTATTTGCAAGAAAAATGTCAAAATAGTGACGAAAACAAGGATGAAAACGGAACAAAAAAAAGTAACGAAAACAGGACAACAAAGCAATGGAAAAAATCAATGAAAAACCAGCAAAAACATGACCAAAAAAAAGAGATGAAAACACGATGACAAAGCCATGAAAAAGAATAAAAAAGCCACAAAAATGTGACAAGAACGTAATGACAAGGTGACAAGAAGTTATGATCACTTTTGTAGGTCTCAACTTTCAGATGAGGCGTTACTCTGTTGCTCTCCAGTCGAGAAGCCAGGCGGATCAGAGTCCAGGGCCGTTTTTCAGTCCCAGTTCGCCCCTGACTATTTGTAGGAGTTTTTGTTTCAATATGTAGCCAGTATGTTTGTATCTATCCACCCATTTTATTCCGCTTCATCCGGGGCCGGGTCGCGGGGGCAGCAGTCTCAGCAGCAGAGATGCCCAGACTTCCCGATCCACACACACCTCCTCCTCCAGCTGTTCTGGGGGGACCACGACACCAGGCCAGCTCGGAGACATAGTCCCGCCAGCAGTATATTATTATTATGTGTTATACCTCACTGTTGCTAAAGGCAATTCACTGACTTTACCAAGCATCTTACTAAAGTTAAAGAGAGAGACATTACAGAAAACCAAAGAGACCATACGGAACATACAGCCTGTCACTACTAATGCATAATGTTATATTGCCCAAGACTGCAAAAACTTACACAACTCACCACACTTTACATGTTCTTGTTCAAAATGCCCAAACACATCATACTAGAGTGAGCCCCTTGCAACAAAAACACGGAGGAGATTACTGGGTTGCCTTCGCGGCTTTGGCTGAAAGCTCTTTGTGTGGCATTTGGATGTAAATATTTTGGAGCTCATTTCATAGGTCTCGCCCTGCCAGCAGCACCTGTGGCCCCATTCCACACAGCTCCGCTATATAGTGGCTGAATAGCAGACTGACACCGTGTTAAGTCTATGTCGGCGGGAGTATGTGTGTACGAGCCGGTGTCTTGTTGCAAAGAAGGTGGACAGGCAGAAACACATTTGCCCAGGGGTGTTTGAACCTCATCTGAAAATATAAAAAATGCACTGTGCTGTCCGTTCAAATGTCCTGTTTTATACACAATGAAATAGCCAAATCATTACAACATGCACAAGCACATACTGTATCTGTAACTATTTTCTATATAAGATATTGGGGTGTCTTCAGCAATTTCAGCGATGTGTTATTTATATACCACATGGGACTAGCGCTGGGTACTGTTAAACAATACCAGTATGGTATCGATAAAAGGTTTAGGTATAGAATAGAATAGAATGCTTTATTTGTCATTACACACAAGCATAATGAAACTTGTTTGGCTCTCAAAGTCTCAATAATGAATAATAAAAACACACTCGCAGACAAAGACAACAGCCGGTATCGAAAGCAGGTACCGAAACCCACCATATATTTTTTTATCCAAGTTTTGATGTAGTTGGTCCAGCATTACAGTTACATTACATGTTTTTTGCTTAACCCACTTTTTTTTAAATTTTGCCCATTTTTTTCTTGATTTCCCAATTTTCCCCCTCATTTTAGCTATTTTTTTTAAAACTAATATTTTCCCTATTTCCTTAATTTTTTTCAAAATTTTCACATATTTTTAATGATTTTTTTTCCTTATTTTTACCACAATTTCTTCAAATTTTCTCCAATTTATCCTCAAAATGTTTCCCCATTTTTCACACATTTCTTGACATTGTAGATCTTTCAAACCTTGTTCTGCTTTCTGGTTCTAGATGGAACAAATATAGAATAGAAATCGAAAACAGCATCGTTCAGGTATCGGTATCGAAAACCAGGTATCGTTAAAGCACCGGTATCGCAAAAAAGGCAGCGGTACCCAGCCCTACGTGGGACTCCCTTCACAAGTTGTCAAAAGTTCATCCATGGCCAACATTTGAAAGAGGACACTCAGGAACTCCCTATAAGAGCCGTCTCGTTAGGTCAGATTCCCCCCAATGCACGTTTACGACTTCTAACAAATCAGCTTTGAGACAGAGCAAAATGTTCATCCTGAGTTATTATTATACTAAAGTGCTACAGCCTGGTGCGTCGATGAAGCTAACGCCCCATGAAGTATTGTACGGTGCATGACGGGCCCATATGCCACACTTTGGAGTCAGTTTGAATCATCTCCTCACTGTACGGTGCACAGAAGTCCACCTTGAGCTAAAAGGATGATTAAAATGCCATCTTTCATTTTGCGATAATTCAACCCATTAGCGCTGATCTGCCTCAGAGCACTTCCATACAGCAACCTTCACATGTTAACAAGAGGGGAAAGCCTTCTCTTACATCCCCAACAAAGGATCTTCAAGTCCCGCAGCCAAAGGTAATACCATCCAGGTGAGGCCCATCTCTCCCTACCTTCAGCATTAACCCCGTCACCCCTCGCACCCTCAGGAGGGGTCCCGCGTGCAGCTGTGTGTTGGGATAGCCGCAGCCTGGGGGCCATTAGCGCCCATAGCCTGTCATTCCCGGTGAGTGCGCGTCTACGGCGTGACAGTTCTCAGCTCAGGTGAGGCGCTGTCCAGGCGGCGCTGATGGATGGGCCACAGAGCTGCAGGCTGGTCTTACAGGCTGACTGACAGCTACGCAGCGCATTCTCACACACAAACACATGCAGAAGTGCGTAAGGGAAAATGCTGAAAGACTCACTGAGAATTTTCCACTTGTCTTTGAGGAACCAACCTTAAGTGTAAAATAGGTTTGGGGACTTGTAAGAGCTTAGAGGTTATTAGCCAATGCCAGATGGAGTGAAAGGAGTTTCTTAAGTGGCTCGATAACCCGCCACATTGAAGCTGTCTCCTCAACTTTAACTCATTTAGATATGTGATTCATTCAGGATTCAAATAATACTCAGTTCTACTTTTTGCAGATTTATGATTCTTAAATGATACAGATTTTTAAGACAGAAACTGAAAAAAGAGTTTTGGGCTGTATATATTAATCATTGAAATTGCCTGACATTTAGGACCCAAAGGTGGGCCCTTACAACATGTTGACTACATGCTCATTACACAGGCTTTTTGAAGTACGTAAAAGCTCTTCATCCCCCATTCTGACTCCCATGCCAGTGCCTTTGCAAAGGTCTACACTCTAAAGTGCTTCTGGTTATAACTTCTTATAGTTGTACATTCTTGTTTGAAGCTTTTCTCCTAATATGTCCCAGACATTTGCCCATTTCTACGTTACAGTTTCCATTGAAGTAAATTCTACTGAATTATGAAAACACGCGACTCCGTTCTCATGGGATTTTGCTTTGCTTCTATTCGCTGCCTGAGGGCAAAAGGCAAAGGCCAGGCAGTAGCAGTGGTTCAAAGGCTACAAGGCAAACACTAGTTAGGACTAACACTTTGCCTTTGCATGTCATTTGTGCTGCTGGATTTTCTCCAACACTCTAACAGGCGAGAGGAAAATTTGTAAGGAAACCCAGTGTTTTTCTTGCAAAAAAGGTTCTTAAGCAAACCAAGATTAATCTAAAGTAATTTGAATTCAAAACACAATTACCTGGTGCTGTATTTTCTGCTGATTTGGAGAGACATTTTGAGGTAGGACTTCTAAAATGAAAATATGTCGAGGATTTCCTTGTGCTTAGTCTAGATTTCCTTATGTTGGACAGTCGGAGATTTGTGAAACATCTATTTCCAGCAGTTCCGACCAATTGCTGAACCAGAACTCTGCAGAACCTCTGAGTCATTCTTGTGTTTGTTTTCAAGACTTGGAATCTGCAGTGCGTGGCCAGTGGCTGTGTTTTTTTTGTTTTTTTTCATATGTGTGAGGGTGACCTGGCACAGTGTGGGCTATAAAACACCTCCGCCTGCAGACTGGGCTCCCAGGTGGACCCACGCTGCCAGGACAGAAGGCAACAGTGGCTGGTCTGCAGGTGCTCACAGAAGGAGGGATTGTTCACCCAGGGGAGAGCAAGGAGAGGTCGGGGGATGGGGATACGTGGGTGACACAATCAAAAATATTGTGCAGATCTATGTTGCATAACAGGCATTGATTTCTGAGAACTAAAACTGCTTTTGGACATGAGATTTTACCATGAAGTCCACAGCCTGGATAAATAAAGCAGCCTGTCGCTACCTCTGCACTGATATTGACTGATATTGATAAAAACAAATGGCGGTCAAAGCTAATCCATCCACTACAAATGCACCGTGGTCAGCTTAACTTAGCAGCACTTAAATCATTACCAACTCCAACACAGGGGTCTACACAGTGAACGTCTGTACTGACAAACAGGCCTGACGTCAGCCCCTTAACCTCTCCTTCATGCCCCGGTCCCTCCGTCTGCTGCGGGCCGCCCTCACAGCTACAGACCTGGACATTCCTCAGACCCATGCGAAGGATGAGGAGGGGTGGGGGGGCAGTTGTGGACGTGGGGGGTGGGCACGCTGCGGAGATCTGGGACCAAGTGGAAACCTGCCCGACTGGGACCAGGGTGAGAATCAACCCACGCGTTCCGTTTCATAAACACATTGTACAGAATCCCGTCTGGGAGAATGTGCATAACCGGTACAATGGGCCAATGAAAACAGAATTAAAAAAGTGCGAGAGCTTTTACGGTTTCCTGCGTCTATAGAGCGAGGCATCCAGGGCAGAACGTCTGGTGGCTCAAAGGGCAGGCGTGTTTTCACAGATGCAAGCGCGATGCTGACTAAATACTAATCAGGTCTTTCTCTCACCTTCATGTTTTGCTTTGGTCAGACTTCTGAAATCGGTCCAGACAGCATTTTGTGTTTGTCTTTTTACACCTGTGTAAGTTGAAATAAAGGACTTTGCAACAGCGGGAATACACGGTTTTATACAATATGAAAATATTAGTTCCCTTTTATAGTGCAATGTCATTTCCTAATAAAGTTAGCATGAGGGCAGGACAAGCTGGGTTCAAAGTGGCAACTTTCCGATGTGGTGCGAAGATTTTGAACAGTCTATCTTTGAGCTGGTTCTAAGCCAGTGGTTCCCAACCTAGATGGGGCCTAGTTAAAAATCATCAAATATGACTGAGAAAGAACTAGAGGTGCATTAAACACTCCAATTTTAGTTTATCTGTTTGTTGTCTGTGTAGGCTCTCAGTTGTACAGGAGTTGTCCATCTTCAATGAAGGTTCTTGAGTCATCTTCTGTACTCTGTAGTAGAAGTGTAGAACGTTTTGCCTCTTATACAAAATGCTTCGTCTGAGCTGAAACCTTATTGTGCTGATGAAGCCTTTTGAATGAGTGGCGAAATGTGTTGTTTTTGTGTTTGAAGTAAATACTTATTATCAATTATGACTATAGCGTGTGCAGGGGAGGCTTCAAGGAAACAAGGTCGGGAACCACTGTTCTAAGCCATGATGAATTAACTGAGTTGGCCTTTTTAGCATGAAAAAGTAGAAAACAGAAGTCAAATCCAGTGCTTGCAAAATGCCATCATTACATTGGTGAGTGACTGTCCAAACATTAGAAAATCTAGACTAAGCACAAGGAAATCCTCAACATATTTCATTAGAAAAGTCCTACCTCAAAATGTTTTTCCACATCAGCAGACAATACAGTACCAGGTTACTTTAGATCAATCTTGGCTTGCTGAAGAACTTTCCCACATTAATGTATTGAGCATGCCATGGTAATTATTATCCCTTTGCGCCACAATCCGTCTGATATATAGGAAGTATGATACAACAGATTGAGTTTTTCCGAAGATTAAATGGCTCATTCATTGCAGAGTCAACATCCAATATAGCGAGTGGGTATTTTTGTCTTTCGGCCCGATTCAGCTCACTAAAGTTAGTCAACAAACATGACGTGGCGAGGAAACACTGGGCGGTATTCTTCCCCCGCACGCTCTCAGCAGGTTTCTTTGGCTCAATGGCACTTTGTGTGAGTTGGGGAGTTTGTTGGTGTTTGAAAGGGGTTGAGGGCAGAGGGGAGACAAGACCGGGCCCTGTCCTGAACTAAGAGGGCTTTGCGGTGTATCTCCCCGCAAGGTAAATTCATACACAAGTGCAGCAGGAAAGGAAACCCAGCCCTGAACTGTGGACTTTAGCAGGCTATGAACATACACTACATACAGGCAAACATACACAGGGTAGGACACTGTGGGGCACCCTTGTTTTCTTTGCTATTGACCTCCTCGGCTACTGCTGCTATTACTGCTGCTGCTGCTGGGTATGGGGTCAGAGCTGCCTGCCAACCTTGACCAGGGAAGAGTTTGTTTCTTTGAGTAACTGTGCAATCATAGAACAGCAAATATTAGTTCAAATGTTTGTCACGGTACCTCATCGTCACAAATGTATTTCCTTTGGTTGCACAATTTTAAATAACTTGTGTTTGGGTGTTGTCAGGGGGTAACAAACCAGGGCTATTTTTGTGCCTGTATTAAGTCCAGATGAAATAATTATACACACCACTACATCAGATGCTATTCCTGATGCACTGGTCTCAATTTATCCTGGCTTGACATCAGCACAAAGTGTACACACAGAAATTACATTGTGTGGGGTAAGGAACATATTTTGAGAAGAAGAAGAAGAAGATGAAGAGGATGACGAAGAAGACGAAGAAGAAGAAGAAGAAGAAGAAGAAGAAGAAGAAGAAGAAGAAGAGAGAGAGAGGAGAATGAGAAGAAGTAGAAGAGAAGAAGATGGAAGAAGAAGAAAAGAGAAGATGATGAAGATGAAAAGAAGAAAAGAGGAGAAGAGGAAGAAGAAGAAAAAGAGGAGGAGGAGAAGAAGAAGAGAAGTATAATAAGAGAAGAAGAAGAAGAAGAAGAAGAAGAAGAAGAAGAAGAAGAAGAAGAGAAAGAGAAGAAGTAGAAGAGAAGAAGAAGGAAGAAGAGGAAAAGAGAAGACAAAGAAGATGAAAAGAAGAAAAGAGGAGAAGAAGAAGAAGAAGAAGAGGAAGAAGAAGAAGAAGAAGAAGAAGAAGAAGAAGAAGAAGAAGAAGAAGAAGAAGAAGAAGAAGAAGAAGAAGAAGAGGAGAAGTAGAAGAAGAAAAGAAGAAGAAGAGGAGAAGAAGAAAAACTTTATTTGTGTATCGCCTTTCACAGCCATGGTCACAAAGCTGTTTACATGAGAACTATTGCCAGAACATCTTAAGAGCCCCTCCCATGTATCCATGCCTTGGGGCACAAAGCCTGAAATGGATCATTAGAGAATCCTTAAAGTATAAGCTAAAAACAAACTCCTCTCTTCCTGTATTTGACAGAAGATTGTTAGCACAAAAGACACCAGTTTAATATACAATACCATTCAGCATCTTTTGTTTCATTTGAGCTGAGGTTGGCAGCGTAATTGTGCTGCGCCTCTCGAGCCCAGCTTTCTTTTGTGTGCGCTCCTGTCACTTGTAATTAAAGAATTAAGAAAGGCTAACCTGTTTGCAGCAGGCCGACTCCGCTGTCTGTCTTGTCGAAGTGCTTCTGGATGTCCTGCACCACGCCTGTGAACACAAGAGGAGGAGGAGGATGAAGAGCTGACCACACAAACACTGTTAAATTAATACCGCCTTTACTATGGAGCATCCCGTTGTGGATATGAGGTTGCGTATACTAAAAGCCTATCATTCATTCAACATCCCCAAAGTGCATGCGCTGTCGGGGTGAGTGTTCTTGGGCTGGCACTGACGCGTTGTAAATGGCTGTAATGGTGTAGCAGTGGGTCTTAAAAAACTAAATTACTTGGGAGTAGTTAGATGGCATAAACAAAGCAACAAAGCAGACACACAGTGCATTGGGTGCAACGTATTTATGGAACAACAATGGGATAAATCAGGGTTCATTCATTATCTTGGCCAAAGAACAAAGTCAAATGTATCGACGTATTGTTCTCAAATACACTGACCGTATTTTAGGATTGTGTCTCTCTGTAAGTGCCAGGGTTGCCATGAGCAGCAAAATTAGCAAAGGATAATTACCAACCACGAAACTAATCTGGGTGTAAGAAGAGGAGAAGAAGAAGAGAAGAAAAGAAGAAGTAGAAGAAGAAGAAAAGAAGAAAAAGAGGAGAAGAGATTGCCTGAAAAGCCTGAAGAAGAAGAAGTCAAAGTAGAAGAAGTACAAGTAGAAGAAGACGAGAAGAAGAAAAGAGGAGAAGAAAATGAAGAAGAACAAAAGAGAAGAGGAAGAAGAAGAAAAGAAGAAAAAGAGGAGAAGAAGAAATGAAACAGGCTATAAAAAGCCTGTTTTGCCTGAAAAGCTTGAAGAAGAAGTCAAAGTAGAGGTAGAAGAAGTAGAAGAAGTAGAAGAAGTAGAAGTAGAAGAAGACGAGAAGAAGAAAAGAGGAGAAGAAAATGAAGAAGAAGAAAAGAGGAGAAGAAGAAAGAGGAGAAAATGAAGAAGAAGAAGAAGAAAAGAGGAGAAGAGGAAGAAGAAGAAAAGAAGAAAAAGGAGAAGAAGAGATTGAAGCCTGTTTTGCCTGAAAAGCCTGAAGAAGAAGAAGTTGAAGAAGAAGAGAAGAAGAAGCAAAGAGATGAAGAAGAAGAAAAGAGGAGGATAAGAAGAAGAAGAAGGAGAAAAGGAGGAGAAGAGATTGCAACAGGCTATAAAAAGCCTGTTTTGCCTGAAAAGCCTGGAGAAGAAGAAGAAGAAGACGAAGAAGAAGAGAAGAAGAAGAAGAAGAAGAGATTGAAACAGACTATAAAAAGCTAACTCTCAGACCCACATTTACGCGAATAAACAACCAGACGGAACTTCCACTGCAGCGCCTCAATCAAGAAGACGATATATTAGGCACTTGTCATTCACAATAGTCTTTAACAGCGAGAAGTCTTTGAAGTCGTCCTGCACCTGCCACAGTTAACCCCAGAGCAGTCACGTAGGAATGGAGCCCGTCCGCATAGTGCGCATCATTTTAATGCTTTTGAATGCGGCAAAACAGCAGCTGGTTTTGGTCCAGAGGTGCAACGCAAAACACATGCCAACAGCTGCGCAAGTAATAGACATGTGGGTGTTCTGTGTAGCGAGACGGTACAACCCCATAAAGTTTTTAATAGCCAGTAAACATCAGAGAAAAACGGGGGATCAGAGCTTGATAAATTTGTGGTGAATTAACCGTTTCATTGGAGGCATTGGTAAACATGAAGCAACACTTTTTAATGAATTCGGTTTCAAACATTTCAAAGACTAGACTTTTTTTTCCCTTTTTTCTTCTTTTTTAGAGTAAGGCGAGAAAGAGGAAAAGGGAATAAAATATTTGTGCGGAGTTCAGATGCGGCGCGGCGCAGACTTTCTGTGAAGCCGGAAGGTTAGATTTTGCAACACGAGGCTCATGAAAATGGAACGGCGGCGTGACTGACATTTTAAAAAAGCTACAAGTGATCTCAGCTCCGGCGTAACCTTGCATAACCTGACCCCGGGATTACAGCGAGTGACTAAAAAGCAAAACACAAAACGAGCCCTCCTGTCCTCACGGGGATTTAGTTTGGAAATATTCCGTAAAAAACATCTCTCGACCAAAGCTGCAGCGATGAGTGTGAGATGAAAGCTGTCAGTTTACGCTATCTCCATTATGAGCATTTCTTCATTTGTCAGCAGAGCATCAAAGGGAGCCCGCTATAGGAAGCCATTGTGTTTTTGACTGTGTCTGGGTTGAAACATACGTAAGATTTTCTTTGTCATTTGAGACAAACCACCTGCTCGTGTTTGCATACTCCACAGTGCACTTCTACACCGGCAGCCCAAGGAAGTACTTCTCTACAATTACACTATATTGACTACCACTTTAGGGACAAAGGGGGTCATGAATATTGCATTTAGTGAAAACAACTTTCCCAGTGACCTCTATTGCTTATTACCAGTCAGCAAAGCCAGAGTGGTGAATTATAATATGCAAGCCTCAAGGCACAGATGTCCTTGTCGTTTAAGAAAAGTGTTAACATTCACAAGTTTCTTCGAATTGATTTGAAATTAGGGCTGGACATTTTTCGGGAAGATCCTTGTAAAAGTATAGACTACAGATAAATCCAGTGGTGGAAGAAGTACTCAATATTCTTACTTAAGTAAAAGTACAGATACAGGACCAAAAATGTACTTAAGTAAAAATAAAAGCACCATGTTAAAATGTTTATTTAAGTAAAAGTATAAAAGTATACATTGTAAAATGTTCTTTAGAAGTAAAAAGTAAAAGTATTTAAGAGATTAATGTGCAGGATTTTTTTTTAAATAATTTGAATCAAACCAGGTCTCAGGTCAAAAACAGGAACTAAATCTGTTCTAAACCCAGACTAAGCTAGGTCTAAACCAGGTCTTAACCAGATCTAAAAAAAGGTCTAAAGGAGTAAACCACAAAACCAAGTCTTAACTAAGACTAAACCAGTTCACTGTATAGAGGTCACTTTGAAAATAAAATACTTTTACTTTTAACCCAATTAAAAAATGTAGTGGAGTAGAAAGTACAGATACAGGCTCTAAAATGTAGTGAAGTAAAAGTAGCTATAATTTGTACTTTTTACTTGTACTTTTTACTTAGTTACTTTCCACCACTGTATAAATCTATAAAACGTTACCTACATAAAGGCAGTCTTTGTGGTTTGATTGTGCAGCCCTACCATAATCAAGATAAGATATTATATACTTCACTCGAGAAATACACAGTAAACACTTTTTCAACAGCAAACTCAAAGGACAAATAAGTTTCACCCAGATTAGTTTCCCGGTAGCTAATTATCCTTTGCTAATTTTGCTGCTAATGGCAACCCTGGCACTTACAGAGAGACACAGTCCTAAAATACGGTCAGTCCCTGGTGCCCTTGGCAGACATGCTGGCTGTGCCCGTGCCCCCTGAGTCCTCTTGACTGTCAAACAGATTGTAAAACAGTGGATAAGTGCTGCGGCAGCATAATTAGCTTGGTAGAAGTACACACACACAAACAGTGGCCTGCTGAGAGGGGGATTCCTCAACCAGATGGTAGTGCATCCCTCCTGGACACACCGCGCTGCATTTATCTGTGCCACACCCGTCTCCTCTACTCACCACAGACACAACACGCTGCCCGGGCAGGTGGAGGTGGAGAAACTACAACAAGTATGATTAATTTTAAATGGTTATATTGGAAAATAGAGCTGCAGGATATATGGATATTACAATATTTTGCAATACAATTTATTGGGCCGGTCATGACAACAAATTTGAAGTTCAGTATATTGACGCAGGAAAGTATCGCGATAAACAATATTATTGACTCTCAACTGTCAACTCTCAGGCATAAAAATGACAGCAAACCGTAGTTCTAAAAGTGCATCATCATATCCTAAAATACGACACAAGCTGCAATAAATATGAAATATTATGAAACTGCTTCAGTTAAAAATCAAAGGTTTACAAAGAAAGAATGTGGGGAAATGCTAATAAAAATGTACAGACGATAAATATCGGGCCCAAAAATGCATGTTTTGCCTATTTTTATTGAACGATAAGTCGATATAGTATTTATTGTAACAGCCCTAGAAGTTATTGATGCAGACGGCATCTCTGGAAACGGGGGAAAACAATTTTGAGAAAAATCGAATCTTTCTCTAAATATTCAAAAACGACTTTAACAAATGCTGAATTATGAATATAGTTTTCTACTAAATAAATAAATAACTACATAAAAAGACATGCAGAGGAGCAAAGTGGTTCAACAGCCCATAAATACACAAAAACACAGAGAATGCTAACATGATGCAACATGTTAGCCTCGTGCTAATGGAAACGCTAGCTAGCGCTTGCTACAACTGCTGTTTTTTCGCTTCTACTGAACAATCTGCTGTGAATAAATATCCATATGCCCCAATTTAGACTTGACATTATTTGTATGTGATAAATAAGTTCATATTTCGCCAGGAAATGGCTAAAAAGAGTGAAAAACTGTTTATCGTGTGATGTCATAGCATAGCAACAGCATGGCAGTTCAGCATCCCACCAAGGCAACAGCAGCAAATTGAGTGGCAAGTCAGCAATGTCTTTTATTTTTATCAAATTATATCAAAAGTGTCCAAGACCTCAACAAGGCTAAAATGGGACTAAATTAGGAGAATCATCACAAATAAAACTGAACTTTTGGGTGTTTTTAAGTCTTTGTTGGACAATATATTCCACAGCCTGATTGAAAAGTGGCATGTCAAACTTCATATCAGCATGGGGCATATTGCACTTGTGGTCTTCTGTGCTAAATCGACGATGACTAGACAGAGTTTTATTTCCCGGTGGTGTAACAAATGGAGGAAACATCAACAATGACTTCCGCACGAAATGAAATAGAAAGCAATCAATTCTGAACACATGATAAACTCTCCGGCTCGATTCATTTTGGAAAACAACAATGACATATAACAAAAATCACAATATGACATTGTCTTTTGTTTATCCTCGAGTACCCTATCGTCTTTGTTCTGCGGCATATTTCAGAAAAAACGGGAGTCCCATCATCGAGGCCAGCGTGTTGTCACAGTGGATTGGAGTGCAGTGGGCTGTGTAATGAAGTCTGCTAATCTGTCAGGGATTACAAAAGCCGGCAGCACTGTGTTTGTGTATCCACGGTGTAGTATTATATCACGATTATCATCTCCCAAATAGACCTTTTTGTTTTTTAAAGACCGCAGGCAGTCAAATCCTCCCCTTTTATCTCTCCTAACAAGGCCCCGAATTAGCTCAAGTCTCATGTTTTGGACTTCAGGGGCGACGTCTGCACTTTTGGAGTCACCGATGCATTCAAAGTCGCTCACCTGCGTTGCCGTGGATACCAGCGTCGAGCCACACACCCCCCCCCTCTAAAAAAAAAGGTCAGACCACAAAGGAACGCCGTCTCCCCCACAAAAAACATCTCTCTTTAATATACGTTTCGCAACCACTTGTCCAAGCTGCGCCCACTGTATTGATTTACTATGAACATCTGTCCTCCTGCATTTTGAAACAGCCCCTTTCCACCAAATGCATCGGCTAAGACCGGCTCATAAATTATCCAAAAGCTGATGAATGGGAGACCGCAGCGGCACCGACACATTGTAGAAATGTATTAACTCTCGGGATAGGACTTAGCGGCCTGTCCTGTAAATGCAGCTAACGGGTTGTGTTTATGCGACATTACATTATTCTAAAGAGCTCGTACAGTAGTGTAACAATAAAGTGGTGGAAAGGCCAGATTTATATAGATAGTCATAGAAGGGGGCGTGGCTTCGCAGAGGGGGAAAACAGAATCTTTTGGGAAACAATTTTTCACTCTTTTTAGCTGGCGAAATATAAACTTATTTATCACATACAAATAAAGTCCAGTGTAAATCGGGTCCATATGGATGCTTATTCACAGAAGATTGTTCAGTAGAAGCGAAAAAAAAAAAACAGGCTGTCGTAACTAGCACTGGCTAGCATTAGCATGAGCCCGATGCTAACATAAAGCATCATATTAGCATTCTCTGTTATTTATATATTTATGTGCTGTTGAGCCACTTTGCTCCTCCCCATGTCTTTGTATCTTTATTCAGCAGAAAACTATATTCATAATTCAGCATTTGTTAAAGTAGTTTTTGAATAATTAGAGAAAGTTTAGATTTTTCGCCAAATTGTTGTCCCCCTTAACTGTTTTCAAACATGACCATATATGGGCGAATCCAGGGATGCCGTCTGTATCTATGGTAGAATTTGCTGAAAATGCAGATGTTTTGACCTGCATTGTCACCGTTATAGGATTTATTAACATGAAACAAAACTGGCATGAAGCTTAGTGTCATCTCCCTTCGTTTAGTGTTATTACTGAGGCGCAATTGCTGTCATTAAAAAGTAATTAACACATAGAAATTTGTATAATATGACAAAACTGTGGACTCATTCGCCAACAAGTAGCAATAAAGTTCAACATTTACGGAAATTACTGTCTGAATGGTTCATACGTCTTCATTGTCCCCTGTCCATGTGAAATATTATTACATCATTAGAGAGCGGAACCGATTGAACAATGTCAATGAGTCTCTGCGGAGCATCTGAACAGGATACCGAGTCAGAAACATGGCAGGAATGCGGCTGGACGGCTTCGATCATCATTCTAAGGAACTGCGCAGTTACGTCGAGACACTCCCTGCGATCACATATACTCCTCTTGTTTGACTTTTACATGTGAAAAGTTAATCATTGGATTAATCACCAGGAGTTTGTGTGGAGAGTCGCTGCTTTACTGGGGTCACGAGTCAGCATTCTTTCTGTATGGGCTAAAATATGAAGGCAGTGGTGTCAATAAGGGCATCTGGCTTAAAGGAAATGGAAGAATAGGGCTTGGCAAACTCATAAAAGGGAAAGAGAAGTAGGAAAGTTTAGGTGTTTTTTGGCCAAGCAATAATACTTTTGGTTCCAGTTTTAGGCTACCTAACCTTGATAGTATATGAGTCTATGTACATAATAGTTTGCACAATTATGAACAATCTGCTACAACTTAATACTCATCAAATAATAGGCTGAATGTAACCTGCAAAACAAGTTATGTACCATCATTGATTAACTAATTTTTTTAATTGTTTACTGGAATTACCCAACCTAACCACAAATGAAAGGTCTCGCCCTCTAATATGTCATTGGACTTAGCTTTGATTACCCCAGCATTGTTTCAATCAAGCTTCTGTAAAGTCAGGAGATCCAGCGTTGTATTTGTTGTATTTGTTGTATTTCTCACCAAGATCTTGTATTGATGATGGGAGAGTGTGACCACTGCGCAAAGCCTCCTCCAGCACATCACATAGATTTTCAATGGGGCTAACCTCTTACTCTCCGCCTTAATCGAGCACATTTTCTCCATTTTAGTTTTACACAAATCTAAAAGCTTCTCGACTGGAGCTATAAACTCCTAGCAACTTTTGTGTCGCCACGTTTTTGTCACATTTTTTGCAGTGTTTCATAGTTTCACCTTTTTGTCGTTCCAGATTTTTTGTTTTTAGTCGCGCTATCTGTGTCTTGTGTTGTATTTTTGTCATGTTTCTGTTGCTTTTTATCGTCTCTTTGTGGCACTTTTTTCCTCACATTTTAGTCGCTCTTTTGTGGCTTTTTTCTTTCTTTTTTTCTTCGCTCTTTTGCTTTTTGTCACTTTTTCATTGTGTTTTTGTTGCTTTACCGCCACATTTTTTACGCTTTTTTCAAGAAGCTTTTAGATTTGGATAATGCCAAACTTGCTTGGTTCAGGTCGGAGTTAAGAGGTTAAGATCTGGACTCTGTGGCGGTCAATCTCTTTCACAATTTGTCCCACTGTAATCTTGGCATGTCAACTTGGAATATGCCCGTGCCATCAGAGAAGAAGGAATCCATTGATGGTCGTCGGCTGATCTCATTCTTTGGGCTCATAGTGTTTCTGAACCGAGACATGACCAACTGCAGCAACGCCAGATCATAAACTTAGATAGTAAGATTAGTAACCTCCGTACTTGTGAGCTCACTGTGCTGTTTGGAATTACAATGTAACACCCAGAATATGAGTTGTAATAAGATGGATAAGATTAGCCTTTTTGTTGTTCACTGACTCCTCCGACATTAGATCACTGATACCGCGGCAAACAAAATGAAAGCATAAATCACCTCCCTGGTTAGGTAAGAACAAGGAAGGCAAATACGTCAAGTTTTTTTTTATTGTGTACGTGCTAAATAACTGCCCGCTGCCGTCTGAGCACACACAGCTGAGTCGAGGCCCCTGTGTATAGCTGACACTTATTCCACCCGTCGCTCATAAAGTCTGCCTTTATGGGCTCTTTTTTTTCCTCAACAAAAAGAAATGACTCAATTTGGTGAGCAGACCACAAGCGCTGCATTTAGCACGTGTGAATGGTGATCTGTCAAACTGAGTAACACATTTAACCCAAGCAGTAAAAAAGCTTCCAGTGTCGGAATAAATCACTGGAAACTGGGTATATTTGATCATCAGGTACGAGCCGGGCATTACAAGTGGCTATGGGTTGTCTTGATTTCAAACTCACCACACCCCAGCAGCGAAAACGAATCCTATTAAGAGGAGAGCCATCATATCATACCATCCCCAGAAGACACTCGCGGGTCTCAAACTTCTATTTCTGAACATCGAATCTAGGCTAAAAGGAATAACAGTCCATTTTGAGAGAGTCACGAATCTCGTAGCCGCACGAAAAGACGAGGTGAATAGGTGGCACTTTGCCTTCTTCAGGTGCAATTTTAGGCTTTTAATTTTTTTCTTTTTATAGATACAACTTCTTTATACTGTAGTGATGCATTTAAGCTGTGTGTAGGGCTGGGCGATATGGCCAAAAAATAAAATATAGATTTTACACAGGACAATTACGAATCCTGCTCATTAATATTTCATAATGCAGCTACAATTAAGTCCATTAAGAAAACATAACCCTTTATTTAAAAATGGTTATTTCAGTTTTAGATATTCCTTCCGTCTGCTCTCAAAAGTAAAACCTCTTAATAAGCCATGGAGTTTTCAAAAGTGTTTTAGTTTTATCGTCTTCATGCCTCTGCTGTGATTGACAACCGCCTCCATGGAGACTCAAGGGAAAGGGGTGGAGTTAAATGGTCCACTCAGACCAGAGTGAGAGAAAGGCACAGGAGCAGACCGGAGGAAAGTGAGAAACTCTGTTTTAGTGGAAGAAAACTCCTCCGCATCCTCTTAAAACACAACACGTGGCCTTTGTGAAGCAGCAGATCGTCAGAAGGTCGCTTTCTTCTCCAATGGTGTCATTTCGTTAGGGAGCGTCTAAAACGCTGCAAAATGTTCCAAATCATCTGTTTTTAAAAGCATGAATTAATTGAATTCATTAAATTTATCGTCATTAAGTCCAATTTAGGTCTATATAAGACACGCTAGTTCTGATATGACCTTGAGCTCGACCTGGTGGCACTTGGAAGGTTAAATATTATATGAGGTGGTGTTTTGGTGTAAAAACAGTTTTTTACAAGCTTTGCCCACAGAACTGCCTTAATTTTTTATGGCATCAGATTAAGACATTCAACAATTAATCCTCACCGGACATTTTCTCTTTTCAAGCGACTCTCTGTGGGACAATTAGTCTTTGAAATGCTTTATTTTGATCGTAAGCCACCATGCGCTCAGATACATGCAGTTGCCACTATTTGGCGCGTTGATTAAATATGTGATCACAAGCGAGTTAAATGTGTGTATGTGTGTGTTCCCCTTCACCGCTGGTTTGCCTGTGTGGAAGTCATTCATTCAGGCCTGAGTGAGTTAGTCAGCGGTGAGCCACTTTGCTGATGTGGCCATTGCAAAGGGAGGCGATCCCGGCTCTTGTATCAACTGATATAAATAGTCTGGGAAAGGAAGAAATGAGGTTTTGGTAATGAGTGAGGAGAAAGTGCGTTCTTTTGGGCTTGTTCTTGTAAACGATGCTTTTTGGTCTGGGGAGTGCGTGAGAGAGTAGGGAAACACTCAAAAAGAAGCATGAGCCGCATAGAAGCTTTAGTTGCAGAGCGAGGGCTTAGTCTGCAAGCGAAGAGAGCCGACCACAAATATGTCCGCCTGTGGCCGGCGGGCTCCTGACCGACTGCTCTCCTCCCGGTGCCATGTGGCCGTGCTCTGGGCGGGAGAGAGATTTTTCCATTTCACTTCCTCTCCTCGCAGAGCTGAAGGAAACGCACTGCAGATGTCGGGGAAATAGAGAAGCGCACAGGAGAGCTGGGAGGTGCGGGATCAGAGAAGTGCACAGCGAGTGCAAGTCAACAGTTGAGTAGAATCACTCCCGTGTGCTCGCCTGACATGTTGTGGGCACATGTGAGTCTGACCAAGAGTCTGACCAAGCACCCAGGAGTGGAAGATCAATGAGGCAAGAAGCTGTGACGCCGCTCAATTTGAAATGAAGGACAGCAAGTGATAAAAGGCTTACATTTTTGATCAATACAGGGTTTATACAGGCAGAAGCAAATATGCCTCAAATATGATGCTTTTAATGTCATTTTAAAGCAGAACTAAGTAACTCTGCAACTAACGCCATTGCCGTTGACGTAGCATGTTGCGTTTTTTTTTTTACTCATTAATTGTCCATGAGAGTAAATACAATCCTGACAGAAAATACAAAGGGAGAGAAGGATATTGTACATTGTGCCACAACTCAATTACACAATGGAGATCATATTTTCTCTCAAACTTAGCTGTAAACACTGTGGCGCTAGCCTGCAGTTAGCTTTGCCCGCTAGCCTCTTAGCTTCTTCTTTCTGATTTTATTAGTGTTATTGCGCCTCTGACCCGTAGGCAGGGAAGTTGCAATTGTGGTTTTCTGGCCAGAGACACCTGGGACAGATAAAAGACCCCTCCAATCATCCCATTAACACTTGCATTGCCCCCAGAGGGACTACGAAAAGGATTCATTAAGGTAAAGAAGTTACTTAGTTCTTCTTTAATAACACTATATTTCAATGCCACAAATGCAAAATTTAATTTCTCAACATTTGCAAGCATTTCATCAAACAATAGAAAGAGAAATGGAAAAAAATGTGGTCAATTTCAGCCACAACTGGAACTGAATAGATTTTGGAGCAATGTCATAATTTTCCAATAAATTAGAATTTTTAATGACATTTAAGGCCTTGATTTAGGCAAACATGCCCAGCGGAAACCCTGCAATAGGAATAAATTCAAAAGCGAAACAAAGTATTTAAGCGGGATACACAGTGAATCTGGCCTCGGACATAAAGAAGAGAAGTCTCTTAATAGAATCAATTAGACGAGTCAACTGTCCATTGATTTTCAATAATTAGCTTTCTTGAATTGGTTGGGGGTTTGGCAAGCCTGGATAAACACCAACAATCATCACATTTAGGAAGATCACTAACAATAACGTGGATGCAAGATTATTTTTAAGATTTGTGGGGTCATTTATCAATATCCGGTGGAGGCTGAAAAATAAAACCTGCAATTTTGTGGCCATGTTGCACTCAATTAACCATTTGATGTTGCCTGTGTTACCCCAAATCTGAAATGTAAACAAGACAATGTTGTGTGAATAAAAAATGCATAAATGACACTCGCTTTGCACATGAGCCCCTTTGTTCATTATAATAAACAAATAACACCTTCATACCGTTTGTGAGAATCTTCCCCATTGCCAAACTCTGACGTTTTATAGTTATCTGTGTTGCTATATTGCGTTGCAAAAGGGTCTTTGTGACTGATCAAAATGCCATTCTTAACTCATTTACAAAAGCACCCTGACAGTCCAGACAGCTTTCTTTCTAATCTTACAACTGTATGACTTCCAAACTGTGACTGTGAATCACATTAGGCCTCGTCGATGTGCCAGCCTCGAAGCCCCACTTTGAATTAACGCGATCTGTTGTTAACAATGTCTCCTTTTTATTAATCAAACACTTGTATTCATCTCCGGGGCAGTGCCGTCACATTTGCCCCAGCCGGTACGTCCTGAATATTTGATGATAGTGGAGCCTGCGCGTAAGAGGGGCCGACTAAACCTATAGCTTATCAATAATGCATTTAGGGCTGGCACGCTGCTTGTACCAAAACGCATTATTGGGACAGGGGTGCAGTGGAGCGCAGTGGAGGTATTTGCGATGAGATGAGACAGACGGACTGGCAGGGGATTCGCGTTTGAGCAGGGGGGGTATCTCGGAGGAATACTGAACAGCAGTTGAACTCGAACGTGAACCCGTGGAGGAGGGAGCAGAATTATGAAAAGAAGTCGGGCCGACCTGAGAGAAGTGTGCAAAACGAATCCAGTTTGTTTAATAATGAGGAGACATTCAGTTCTCTTAGTCAGCCCATGAAAATATACAATCATGATTTATTATGGAGGTTTAGGGGAAGACGTACTTTTCTCAGAACAAGTTTAACATTCGTTTTGGTGTATGAAGTCGACAGTATGGGCGGCACTTTAAAATGTGCAAACTTTAGTGATTTTCCGATTTTTCTTATATGGTTCAGCCCTAGTTTATACTCAGGACATGTTTTGCAAAGAACAAAGGCAAAACATTCAGCACTATCTATCTATCTATCTATCTATCTATCTATCTATCTATCTATCTATCTATCTATCTATCTATCTATCTATCTATCTATCTATCTATCTATCTATCTATCTATCTATCTATCTATCTATCTATCTATCTATCTATCTACTTCATTAAACCTTGCACTTCAATGTGGAAATTACTAATTCTTGTTACTTGTACCTAAACGCAGAACATACAGGCTGTAAAGTGTCTAAAGTGTCACCGAATTTGATTAAACGAATTAGAAGTGGACTATTGCAAATTCCACAACTGTTATCGCGGCCCCATCTTTGTTTTGCGTAACCGTGTGAAGGATTAAAGTCATCATGTCGTGTTTTTGATAAGATTTCTCTAAGCTCACACACGTCAATGGGGAAATCCACAATTATTTTAACAGTTACGATAATCTCGAAAGCATAATCTCCCTTAACGACGAGCACATTTTCCCTCTGAACTCTACTCATTCAGGCGCATTTTGGTGTATTTTCCTCTTAACCATAAATAAACGGTGTATGTTTCTGCCCTACACCTGACAGCGCGCTACCTCGTCTGACTTCCTCCTGACCTATAGGTATGCCGCTTTGAGTCGCTCTGCATGACGACAGGGCGTCCACAGCTCGTCTAGACGCAGAGCCGTGTCTTTGAAAAGCTGCTGAAAGACCGGCCCGGGGAATGTGATGAAACGACACGAGAATTGGTGAAGATCTGCGCGTTCAGCTCAATTTAGCGTCAAACGGCCGCAGCAAAGCCGTTCCCTCTGGGTTTATCTGCATGTTCGATCGCATGTTTTTATCACGCACATCAGCGGCATCTCAGGTTTTGATTCAGATTCAGAGGCTTACGGTTTGAGGTATCCAAGCCTTTTTTCCTAATGACCTTGTTAATTATTGATTTGATTAAATGGATCTAACTTAATTAACCTCTTAACCCTCGCCTTAACCGAGCACTTTTTCTCCAGTCTGACTCAAATCTAAAAGCTTGTTGAAAAAAGACTCAAAATAGCGGCAACAACGAGACGTGAACGAGGATGAAAGCCACAAAATAAGACAACAACACGGCAACAACACAAGGACAAATCTTAGATCAGCTTTCAAATGATGTCACACTGGCCTATAGGCTGTAAGCTACACTCGAGAAGCTTTTAGATTTGGGAAAAGCCGAACTGGATAAAATGTGTTCAGTTAAAGATGCACTATGCAACTTTTTAGGTGAAAACAAAAAAATATATAGATTATAGATATATAATATAATATATATATATATAGATATTTTTTGCATATTTGACCTTTTAGCGGCTCAGTGGCGTTATGGACACCTTTGCTTTGGCTCACAGTGGCCTTTATGATGCTCCAGGGTCAATTGTTTTTAGGGGTTCGTACCAGAAACTGGCCAGAAACCCCAAAACAATTGATTCTGGAGCATCATAGACGCAACTGTGAGGGAAAGCAAAGGTGCCATGCTGCACTCATAACGCCACTGAGTCACTAAAAGGTCAAATATGCACAAATATCAAGTTTTGTTTCTTCCCCACATAAAACGTTACATAGTGCACCTTTAAGGCGGGGGTTAAGAGGTTAATTAATGAATTGCTTTACAAGCCTGTGTCACAAGTTTCTCAAAGTGCTGCACTGTAGTTACTATCCATTCACTCCCAGTCTGTTGTAGTTAGGCATGTCACTATAATTACTATATTGACTCATCTTTCAAGACATTTTTAGCTCATTATTATTCAGACCATTTATTTGCACTTCTTTCCCGTTTTTCTAATGCAATACTTTACTTTTTACCCAAAGTAAGTTGTGTCTCATTGTATTTCATCTTCATTGTGGGATATTTCAAGATTAAGTACAGCATTTTTAAGCTTTAGACTTAGTTTCGGTTGCAATATGAGGTCTTCAATAATATCATTATTATTTCGCAATATATCTAATTCTAGATTTTGTTATCGTTATCTTCGACCTCCAATCCCTCACTACAAGCATGGGTGAGGCGTCTTGCCCAAGGACACAGGGACAAGGACAAAGGACGCAACATCTTGTAAATTATTTAATGTAACTTTTGGAAATCAATTCAGAACCTTTTTAAAGAAACAATTGATGGATGGTTTATGAAAATAAAATACTATACTTTTACTCTATATAGACTTTTATATCACAGTGCGCCATGATGCAGCAGACGCATATGAGTATCTATAAATCAGGACACAGTGTAATAAATAATCTGCAGAGAGATCTACAGCGAATGTCAGAGTGTATTTTAACTCCCACACGTCAATCAACATTGCCCACAGCTTTCGAGTGCTTTCTGTGCCGCTGCTAATGGGACATAATAAATGTCACCCAAACCAGCATCACAATATGCACAGACTGTCTCCTTTCCCGCTTCACATACTGCAAGGCATGATGGGAGTTCACACATGCACAAGTTTAAATCATTTCCTTTCTTCAGGCTCAACATGTGATTCCTTTCACATTTTTATATATATTTTTTAAATACTAATGTGCCAAGGTGACCGGACACTGCGTAGATCTATTGCTGTCCTTTTCTCTCAATGCCACAGTGTCATCATTAACATTGGCGGACAGAAATTTCAACTCAATTTTCATTCCAGTCATGGGTTGGACAGTTTCCATTGTAGACAAAGAACTCATGCAAAGTATTATGAAGATAATTGCACACAATTGTAATTAACTCCAAAAAATGTAAATGGATTCGCCCTGAAAAGTTTATTTTATTAGCACTGTCGTGTCTCTTTTCCAATTCCGCAAGGTCACACCTGAAGCCTATTATGGAGCGCTATTACTAAAGCAAACACCTTTGTCACTCTAAAGGCATGTGTCTGTAAACTTCCTCAGCAACATTTCTCATTCATGAGGTGTGCTAGTGCGTCAGGTGACTTCAGCGAAATTCTTTTCTTGCCGTGAGAAAACAAAGTGAAGGCATCCTCGCTCTGCATTCCAAACCAGTTTCTCTCATTAAGCACCTCTCATACCTCCAGCTCTCCGCACACACCACCCGGGGCTCCCCATCAGCTTATCAGGGCAGGCATTAAATGAACTGTGCAGGTTTCTCCATCAACAACTCCCCAGCTACAGCGATCTTATCTGCCTAACATGGTCTGGGATGAAGAAAACGTCCCGCCACAGCCACAATGGGGAGTTCTCAATCACGGCTGCTTCATGCATAACATCGGGATTTTTTTTGCAGTGTTATTTTTTTCCCTCTCTCTCTGGATACCAGCTGTGTCTTTGCAGCTTTGTGTATGTAAACCAGTGTGATTTATTCTAGCTTCAAAAGAATGTTGTGATAATCCAAGAGAGGCAGTGAGATGCAACCGAGCGTTTTGTCGAACAACCTGCACCCGATTTCAGCCTGTCATTGTGTCTTACGGACATTCTCCCGCGGTGACTAAAATAACACAAAGAATCAAAATCGTCCATGAATCAAGGTTTGTTTAGACTCGAGGCGTTCAGACGTCATACGGATTTGAGGAGGTGAATAATACTTTTCAGGGCTTGGCAAAATATAAATCAATGTCTTCCTCGTATTCATCAAGCTAAACTATTAGCTAGATTTTATTATTCAATATTAACTGAGTGCATTTTCTCCTGTCCTAAGAGAGTAATGTCTCATTTGAAAGCTGAGGCCTACAACACTGATCGGAGCTTTTTTGTTGTGTAGTCACCATGTTTTTTGTCCCATTTTTTAACTGTCTTTCCTCATGTTTTTGTTTCTTTTTTGTCTTGGCTTCACTACCTTTTTGTCGTTCTTTTCTTGCTACTTTGTTGCTTTTTTTGTCACTTTTTGTCATTGCTTACTTTTTGCCTTTTTCGTCACAAGACATTTTTTGTCAAATTTTTGTTGCGTTTTCATCCTTGTTTTCGTTGCTTTTTTTAATTTAGTTTTAAGTAATACCAAACTGGAGAAAATGTGCTTGGTTCAGGTGGGGGTTAAGAGATTAAAAAACGAATAACTTTCACTTGTATTGTTCATGAGATTGTTCCCAAATAAACATCACCTTCAAGGTACTATACAGAGTTTAAAAATGTTAAAATTATGTAATTTCCTCCCCCTACATGTTCCAGCCATGTCCTAATGTGTAGAATGAGCCCAGACCTATTCACCACAACTGCCTCTAAAATCCTGCACTGTCACTCAAAAGTTGTTACTTCGGGTCCGAATTGCCGTCATGCACGAGCTTAATATAGAAGGTGCAGTTACACGTATGACCTGAGGTGGCAGTAGTGAGTATAAAATGGCCAACTTGCACCTAGCCACTTTAAACAACAAATGATTGCCTGTCACTCCCGCACAGTTAAACACAGGGTATTGGCTAAGTGGGTAACACTGTTAACTAACCCTAGCCCCGGCCTCAGCTTTGTGGGTTCAAATGTCTCCAGAGTATTCCCTATTTTTTGTACCCAAAACATTACAAAGCACAATGTCGATCATTGGCTTTTGTTTATATATTGCAAACATATTGGTCCTGTGTTGCTGCAGTAAGTCATTTGCCTCTGCGGATGAACTGATTTGAATAAGGATTTGCATTGGGTTTATGTTGGATGATCATTTTCTTCTTGGCACTGACAACACTTGCTTGTAATCCTTTTGTTGCTACTTTTACTAATCATTCCTGACTGTGCTTTGATCTGGACTTTGGACATGTCTGATTGAAAGCCGGTCGAATAATGATTAAAGAATGCACCGATGACATTAGTCCTTGTTTGCTTATTACATCTTAGCAGACAGTGACACAGCTCTCTGGAATGAAACCCTGTGTGTGAACCTTTTACAGCACTGCCTGTGTGAGAAACTTTATTTACACTTATTCAAGCGTCTGTGACAGGTCAAGCCCTCATACGACCTCCGCTCCGTCCACTCCGCAGGCACCGTAATGAAATCCTGTTGCAATCACATCTCTCCGGGAGGACACCATAAATGATATCCACAAATCGAATCAGAAGTGCAGGTGATGAAACACTGAGTGGCGTATCAAACAAGATCATATAATCCATCCACGGCCTTGACTATTTATCCTATCCCGTGTAATTGTGGGATTGATTATGCCGTTCTCGGAGCAGCTTTTCAAATATTGGCCAGATAAGGACCCTAAAGGGAGGCGAAAATGGCCGCCACAGAGAGCAACAATCCTTTCGCGAGAGCAGGTCAATATTAGATCCGCGACCTCTCAAGAACAACTTGTTAATGTGTCAGAGAAAAATCCAATCTCAGCGTGTCCCCAGACGATACAGTTTCATCTCTCGTAGCGAATTCCAAGCTGCTGCTGCTGCCGCTGATCAATATTCAGCGTCTCTGCCTGTTGGAGCATTTAATTTCTCAAGATAGCATTTGTTTTGTAATGTGTAGCATGAGATATGTACTGCCACATTTATGCATTCGATTTCAATTTAGATAGGCGGTAAGCAATCGACTAAAGTCTTCCTGAATACTGCACGTCCAATCCATAAAAATGGGAAGATAATGGTGAATCAAAAGCCAAAGCCCTTTCACAATAAGTGGATCTGTTTACAATCCTGGATGGTCGATGGCTGGCCCACGAATGTTTATTATTTAGTTATTTGATCCTCATTTTACTGGGAAAGTCCCACTGAGATTTCAAAACGTCTTGTCCTTGAGGGGAACCTATTGTACATGTTTTAGTGATGGGGAAAACAGAGCAAATGGAAGAAACCCACACAGACACGGGGTATACATGCAAGCTAAACACAGACCAAGATGACAAGTCTGAAACAAATAAGAAATATTTATTTGAAACCCACTAAACACTTTGCAGTTTTCATCAAATAGATACTGCATTTAACATAAACTTTAGAAATCTAATAAACCTATAAAGCTGAAATCCTGCTATAAAAAACTCAGCATTAGCAATGGCTGCTTGTAGCAGAGTTTCATGATGACACCATTGCTGCAGTACCACCATACACAGGCAGCAAAACAAGCTAGTTTTCCATTAGGAAGCATTGCACTTTAGACACGTTAAAATCAACTTTAAAGCCTGGTTTCTAATTGTCCTAAAATTTCTACAACTAGATATTCCACCTGTGAAAACACTGGGTTAGTTACAATTAAAGAAACCAGGCTGGTTTTCGTAAGGAACATTTAAGAAATCTCGTATACTAATAAGTGCCAGACTTTGATTGACAGGCCGTTAGCATTAGCGCTAATGGCGCAGCTACGATTGAACTACGCGCCCCGCGAGGGCCGAGTCTACAGTGAAGATCTGCTCTTTTGCCCTTTTCAGGAACATGCTCCGTCAGAGCAGGGTAGGAGGGGTCTGTAAATCCGCCATGATTTCCCCCTCGAACATGGTTATTAACGTAAACGTGGAGGAGTGAGGAGGAGCTGTCTATTCTTTTCCACAGTCTATGAGCCCTAGTCATTTTAACAGACTCACATACTTTTTCCATGGATAAATACGAAAGCAATGTTTCCTGCAAAGCTACTGACAATGGTTCCGCGACCCACTCATTAAGAACCACCTCCCCATATTATGTAAAATCAATGGTGAGAGAAAAAGGGTAAACTGCCCTCTTTAGATATCAAACTGTAAATCGATGTTCTTACTGGACTGAGGAACTAAATTCACCAGGCAGTAGGGAAGCTGAACTCTCCCCTCCCTCTGCAGCCCCTTATTATGTACTGTACATTTGAGAGTCACACAATTTCAATTCACCGTCTGTGTCTTTACATGTGCAAGAACTGACAATGAAACAAACTGAACTGAACTAATCTTGCGCTCATAAACAGGTGGAATGCAGGGAGTGACCACGAATAAATTTTTCCCTATCACTTTTCAAAAACAGAGTCAGATGTTTCGCACAACTCAAACATGGCAAATGTTTCCACTCATCCCAGAACCTCTCGTGCCGTCACCGCGCGCTGGATACGCACCTCAACAGAGCTAATTTCACTGGTAAACAAGAGATAGAGCAGCCGTAAGATCACAGGGCAGGGCTAGATAACAGTTTCATACTTTCAAATCTTAATCTTTTGCTTTGTTTTTCATCCAGCGCAAATAAAATCCTATCCGCTCAGTCCTGGTGTCAACAGCTGCAGACAAAGTGGAGAGCGGCGTTTATCAGTCGGCCACTCAACTCCCCGTGTCAAAGTTCAGCAGCGCTTCAGGACAAGTGTCTTTATCTGGTGCGGTCTCACTCGTCAGGCTACTGGAAGGTACAGAGATAGGAACCGGTTGGTTAATTTGAATAATAATGCAGGCGCTCTATGTGGAAATTGCCACTCAGCCTCGATAACTTAAGTAGATGCGGGTAAAAATATCTCCTGCATCTGTTGGCCTTTTAGCTTTGTTGATGGATTTAGGAAGTGAAGTTTAAGGAGGGGGTTAAGAGCAGCTGAAGAAATGAGCGTATGCTGTAATGGGGCAATGCTATAAGACCTGATAGCCAATTTTAGATCTGTATTCTGTTTAAAAGTGTACAGATCAAGAAAACTGCAGAAGTATGAAAAATTAATTCTATTTCTTATCATTTTGTAAAATTATTATCTTTAATTCAAATAAGGAACGTCAAGGGAAAAGAAATCTACTTGTACTTGCTGTCATGTAGTTCAACATTTACATGCACGTCAATTGTGTAGTACTTTGACCTGAGTTTTTACATTAATATTTGACATATAACGTAAACATTTGCCTAGATCAAGATCAAATCAGAAATGTTAAAGTGCAAAAATGTTTACCTCTACGTATGTCACTTCCTGTCAGTGTCCAGGGGAAAAAATCCCAAGAAATGTCAAACTAAAAGAAAACTGGAGAAAGATTTATGCAAAACCTTAAGTGGAATTGTGCTAACTATGTTTTAGGAAAGATTGTGTCTAATGTGTCACATGTACTTTAATCTGCAAGGGTCTAAAGCAGGGGTGTCCAAAGTGCGGCCCCCGGGATCACTAGAGATGTTCCTTTTTATTCCTAGTTCAATAATTCTATGCAATTTTAACCGTACAAATAACAATTTATTGTGAGACAGAGCTGGCATTAAGGTTTTAATCATAAATAAAGGTGTGGGGCACAGTTTAAAGAGACTAGATGCAAGCTTCTATATTAAGCTCATGCATGACGGCACTTCGGACCCGAATTAACTACTTATTGAGTGACAGTGCAGGATTTTAGAGGCAGTTGTGGTGAACAGGTCTGGGCTCATTCTACACATTAGAACATGGCTTGAACATGTAGGGGGAGGAAAATACTTCATTTTGACATTTTTAAACTCTGTATAGTCCCTTTAAACCTCTTCAAAATACACCTAGTCGAGGGTTTCGTGGCCCTGACCACCAATCTGTGGCCCTTCACCCTGTGTACACTTCAATATGCGGTCCTCCATGAAAAAAGTTTGGACAACCCTGGTCTAAAGCATATAATAATATAATTGTTTTAAAATTAATCAAGGCTGACATTACAAATGAGAACCACCGGCATATAAAACCGTGTAGTGGCCGTGTATGACATAATTCATGTTCATGCTTTGCTTCTGTTTTATAAGTTAATCATTGGCAGTAAATGTGAACCAACCAAGTCCTATAACGTGTACCTTCTCTCTTTGGTGTTCACATAAATTTCCAGCCCGTGTTCATTCATATATGTACGGTTTCCGCGGGTGAACTCTGCCTTAAGGGAAGTGTGTCTGGCCCATGGTTAAATCCGTAGCCACCACATTAAAGCTCACTCATCATTGGCCCAAGGAAGAAACACAGTCTAAAGCCAGGGTCTACTATTACAGGCGCTGGCTAAATCAGAGCCCAAGGAACACACAGACTGTTTGGACTTACAGTAGTGGGAGTTCTGCGCCAGGACACACTGTGGGAAAGAGGCCGAGAAAGTGCATTTTAAACTCATTGTTAACGTCTCTTTACATCTGCTGCACGGTGCCCAGCTTTCCCTGTCAACACGGTTAGAAGAAGCTGCAAGAACAGAAGCCAAAGGATCAGAGCGCCGAGTGAGGCTCTGGATAATTTGGAACAGCTCAAAAACATATGGAAAAGACTGAACAGCGACTAGAAAGAAAATTGTAACGCGTTTGCCAAAGCTTAGAGCTGCTGTTTTCATGGGCTGTAAAAGTAGTGGAATAAGCCTGACGTATCTTACATAATATTTAGCAAGAAAAGCACTTCTGAGAACATGAAAAAGATCTAGTCTCTTCCTCCTTAATGCTTTTGTGTTTAAATTTGTTGAACACAATTAGTTTATCGGGTCTGTCGTTTGGAGAATCGCTATTGGCAACTTCCCAGCTGGACTTGCAGCCGCCATTGTACATAAATTGGACAATACTGCTTTGTACCGACTGTCTAATCCCCCTTAGTCACAAAATCTGTAAAATAATCCACAAATGATTATTTCTTTCATTTTTGATTAGACGTGAGTGTAGTGTGAATTGAAACAAGGATGGACGGACGGACCCAATACTGTGATTATAAATATTAGAATTTCCCCACTATTTTGTCTTTGTAAATCTTTGATTTCTAACAGAAGCAAATTGAGTTACATTATATTCCATGTTTGTTGCAGCTTATGTGGTGTTTTAGGATATGATGATGCACTTTTAGAACGACTTTTACTGTCATTTTTATGCCTGAGAGTTGACAGTATCAAGTATCATTACAGTCAATAATATCGTTTATCACGATATTTTCCTGCCTCAATATATCGAACTTCAAATGTGTTATCGTGACAGGTCTGATAAAAATGTCTGTGCACATGAGCAAACACTGAAATGAATGAAATGACCCCCCATGTGTTTATAGATAGAGCGTTGAAAGATCTTGTGTTGTGGCTCTTTGGAATGATTGTCGTCACCTCATACCTACAGGTCTTTAAAACTAAGGAGCATCAAAAGAAATGAAACTATGTGCAACCTATTAAAAGGTTTCCACTCGGATGTCTTTTGCACACAGGAATGTCCCAGGGCATGTGTGCGTACAGTGACAATAAGTAACCCCTGCAGCAACTGGACCCAGCTATCAGGCATTAATCTGCATAGCCTGTCGGACTGGATAGATCCGCTCCGAGATACTGCCATCTTCACCGTGACGCGCTTGTCTTATAAGAGGATTACCACTCCGCACTTCATCTGCGTCTATATGCGAAAAGCCAAAAGTTCACTGTGCTGGATTTCAACAGGTGTCCTATGGGAAGTGACCCCGTTTTCCGGAGCAGGGGAAGGGGGGGGGGGGACATGCATGACAGCTCGACTAAGACAAGTTAAGATGGACTAATCTGTTGCAACACCCCTAATATTGTTGTCAGCCAGATTACTGTAAGATGGGGAAGACTGATGGTATGCACGCAAGGGGTGGATAATGAGGTAACTCGAGCAAGAAAATGACCTTAAGACACTTTTCACACTCTCAGATTCGTAGCTCATGTCCCAAACTTCGAACACTTCTGGGTGGATTTGGGCACATACAATTTATGCTATTTTATTTTTACTCCAGACTTTAATTGTGTCAAATATTAAATGCATGAACAAAAACAGAGAATATTCTTAACATTGCATTCATTTCTTCTCACCTGCAAGTCTAGCCTTAAGTACTTACTGTCTGCTCTAACCTTATATTCTCTTAAAAAGAAGAAAAAAAAAGTCTAATCCCCTTCTTAATGATAAGCGGCGGAGGAGTCCCGACTGTCTGCTGCGCGACTATATGAGACCAGCGCCAGGATTTAAGGTTTCAAAGCCACCACGAATTAAATTAAAAACATAGTGGCACTCTAAATCTCCCCCTAGCTCTAAAAGTGGTGTTTGCAGGTTAAATTGCAATGTCCGGAGGTCAGACGCAGAGACCTCAGTGTAAAATATATGACGGCCCCAATATGGGAAGCAAATCATATTTTTATATTGAGACTATGAGGTCATTTCAATCTGTTCCTTTTTTTCTAAAGGGTTTTATGGCCCGACGTCGTCAGACAGGAGAGTTCAGGGTGAGAGGAGCAAGGAGGAGAGACATTCAGCAATTTGTCGGGGTGGACAAAAAAGTGCTACGCCAAGTGTGCAGTAGCTTAAAGTAATTCCAATCAATTTCAATGTACAGAATATTCAATAACAGCCAAGTTTGATGCTAAAATCTTACATGTACTTTATGTTACAAAGGTTGACAAGCATGAGCACTCTTTCTGTTGCCAATTATAGATACACCTATTGAGGAAATAATCCAAGTGTGATGCTCTTACTGTGCAGCCCTACCAACCCTGGATGAAGTAAGTTTTGAGGGTCGGGAAGGGCATCTGACAAAAAAAATCTAATATTACATCTATTTGCATGCTTGGAGGGCTTCGGAAACACATGATTTGCTGTGGCGAATCTGAACAGATAAAAGGCAAAGGAATGAAAAGCATGTCCCTAATTGTAAATCAAAAGTAGCCCATATTGAAAGTGAATGGGATAAATTGTATGGAAATATTGTAATGCTTTCTAACACACTACAACACGGTCTGAGCATATCAAACCTGGTATAACACCTGCAAGTGCACAGACCAGACCTACAGCAGGTACACCCCTGAAATGTCCCAGACGCTCCCCCATTTCAGCGTCTGGGCCGGTCGTAAAACTACGGTGGGCTTCAGAAGGGAGCACTGAGGGTCAGGCCTGAACAGCTGAGCCTAAAAAGACACAGTGCGGAGTTGCCGGTCACGCCCCTCCACTCCACTCCTCAGTGCACGCCTGACTCAACCCTAATGTGACTGACTTTCACACTTGAACACCGCGAGAGTGTGTGAGGAAATCCAGTTCATTTGTCTCATGCCAACACAAAGATTTAAAGACGTTATAGGGGATTTCCTGGTCTCTCGTCAGTGGTTACGGGGTAGTGGAAAGAGTGGAATAATAAAGCATGCAGAAATACTCAAGGCTGGCTGAAAATGACATGCTGGTTCTGGTTCAGAAAGACAAACCCACACAAGCATTGTTTTTATGCAAATTGATTCTATAGCTTGCAATTAACTAGCCGTAGAAGTCAGAAATGTAAACAAAGGATCGTTACTTAACTATGATGACACCGACAAACAAAGGCAAACTCCGATATTACATCATGGAGTAAAAATAATGACATTACAGTAAATATTATCCACAAAGTCAGTGATAAATATACTGGACACATGGATGGATACACTCTCATTCACTCTCGCAGTCATCAAACATCAGAATCTGTTGTCATTTCGAACATCTCCACTTGTAACCAAAATAGTTTAGTTGACAGACTATATCTCCCCATGCTTGTTCCACCAATAGCCCCCACATCTGGACGGGTCACCCTATGTCTCTCCCTGTGACAATGCTTTAGTGATCCCCACACTACAGTAATAGCTGGTGGCACAAAGGCCTTTTGACATGCACTGGTCCGCTCCCCTGTGCTGCTCGCCACTATACTGCACCATACCACCCCTCACATCTCCCCACACCTCCCATTCATTCCTCTTTTCACCCGTGCTTTCTATGGCTGTGCGTTCAGGCGTGCAACACGGGGAGATCTGCTGTGTACTACACTCACTGCTTAAGAGGAAATTTGAATAATAAATCAGCAGTAGTACGAGATTGCGGCTAATTACACGCAGCCATCCCCTCTTTTTCCCTTATCTTGAAGTATTTATAGGGAAGCCACAGTAAATTGCCTGGTTTGTAGTGCTATCACCAGATGTGCTCGAGCGCCTAATTACTGCTGCAGTGTCACTCACGCAGCGGGACACAGAGAAAAGCCTTTAAAAGCACAAAGTAACTCAAAGTGCTGGCAATGCGGGCCTGTAGATTATGAACTACATTAAAAAAAAAAAAAAGGTGACAGGAATAGGTGTCTTTTCCCCATGTGGCTGGGTCCAAGGCAAGCTGCAGCACTGTTCCCCCCTCCCCAACCCACACACCCAGCCTCCAATCCTTCCTATTCATCTTCATTTCGCTAAATTCCAGCAAACTGAGCGGCACTGCAGACAGGAATCTCATCACGCCGTATGAACAGGTGCACGGCTAAGCATGATACAGAGTAGTTAATGGTGATAAGGGCTTTGAAGTGTGGGGAAATCGCTGCTGATGTGATCTATTGTTGTGTAAAGATAGGATCAGAAATAGGCATTTTATCAACAGATTCTTGCTCAGGTCCTCCACCTCCCTCTGCACAAAGCTCAAACTGAACCAAGAGCACAGGTACATTTTCAGTTTCCTTTCTCTTACAACATAAAATCATGCTCTATTTCTCAGAAGGGAAAAACAGAATGTCAAGTCACTTTTTCCCCCCCGAAAATCAACACAATTGCCAAAAGGTCGACTTTGTTTTTTTGTTACTATGTCTCGAAGCGCATGCGACTGCTGTGTATGAGCTGAAACTGCACTTTGCCCAGTGATACATCTCCCACAGCGAACAGACTTCCCTCCATTCTCAGTGCCGCAGCAATTCCTTAACCCGTTCACTGCCAAGATACATTGGAAACAGACAAGTCCGGATGAGAAAGACACTGCTTGTACAAACAGTTGAAATTAAACCGGGCTTTAAAATAATACACGCAAAATTAACTCAACTTTCTTAGCAGTAAAGAAGGATGTGGTTTTGAAACAGCACAGGGGAAAGATCTGTGACTTTGACTTAATATATAGCCTACAGTTCTAAGTGCACTTTTCATCAGTCCATTTTCATTGCTGTTGTTTTAAAGGCAGATCTGAGGCTACAGAGTAAGGAGGCTTGGAGAGGATTAAAAGCACATGGCCTCATCCCAGCATCACACACCAACAGCATGCAGCTCAACCAGTCTGTCAGAGTCAGACAGAGATTTGTCCTCACTCCACAACTACACTGATCAAGAATAAGCAAAGAAACTGGTGGGCAAGAGGCTCTGGCTTTTGCTGAAGTGTGTATTAGGCTGTAATGATTAATCACTCACAAACAATTTGCAGATACCGCATAGTGTATTATCGATTTGGGGAACAGTTTGATTTAATCACACTTGCTCTATTCACTGTAAACATCTTGTGGATAGACTGTCCACTGCGCTTTAGCAAACCCATTGTTCCGCCCGTCTCAGCGGAGGTGCGCGTGTGCTCCTCAAGACTGCTCCAGCAATTAGCGCGTGGAAATCAAAGACAAATCTCAATGCTACTTCATATTGTAAAACACACGGCGAGAGGGGACTTACCGGCTACAGTGTATCTGTCCATGTAATTGAGGATGTTCCCGAAGGTGAGGATCCCGGCAGCAGCAGCCGGTGAGCGGCACCGGAGCAGCGCGGCGCGGAATTTGTGTCCCGGTTTGCACGGGTGCAGGTCCGGGCTGGATTTGAGAGCGGGGCTCATGCTTCCAGACAGCGTGCGCACCTCGTCCGAACTGCTGCAGCCTTCAATCTCGCATCCATCGCTCTCCACACACATATTTTTACACGAGAAATCCAGCGTAAAAGAGAGAAGCAAAAAACACCCGTAGACAAACACAGTAAAAAAAAAGAAGAAGGTTGAGCGACACGACTCGTGGTTCACTGTGGACGGCTCGCGGCGGGTTTATTTGTCAAGTGTTGAAACGCAGGAGCCGCTCTTTGGGGTATCATAATTCTGTAGCAGCAGAGTGCAGTGACGGACGGGCGCTGCGCTCCTTAGTTTTTTTTGCCAATAGACAGAGCGCTATTAGTGCGGGGGGTGTGGCCTGAAGACGGAGACTCCGCCCCCAATATGTTCATAGGCGCACCTGACCCTTCTGCAGATGCGGGAAATGCAAGCCCACAGTAGTAGGCCCACAATAGAAACAGCGATGACATGCAGTGGGCGTGACCACGATTATTCATTTATTTGTTTATTTATTTGAGGCTACTATCATCCCACTGGAGAACACAAGTATTACACTATGTGATGCTGATTTGCATTAATTTGTACCAATGGAAATGTGGAAATTTGTCAAATCAGCTGACTTATTTCATAGCATTACAGTTATTTTGCTTATTGACTTCTAAACGCTTGTAAACAAGGACAACATGGAAATGTATAAATCTATATATTCACACTTTCTTTTACACTACCCCTGCCAAATTTAGTACAACGTAATGTGCTATGTAACAATGTGTAATAACTTGTACCTATGGGTCAAATACACAGTGGAACAATATGTATTTGTAGTGTGGAGGTACACAATGTAATAAGGTATACAGTAAGACCACGACTCTAAGCATAACCTTAAGCCATAACTCTAAGGGTCTTATATCTTATTACATTATGTACCTCCAAAGTACTAATACACATTATTCCATCGAGTATGTTCAACAGGTACAAGTTATTACACATTGTTACAAAGTGTATTACATTGTTAGTTAGGTACAATGTATCAAAGTTAAAGTGTAACCGAGTGTAATGATGCATACAAGGAATGATATGTTTTAAGACTGAAGGAACATGTCTAAACTTTGACTTAACTATGATTATCACAAATTAAGAGTGCAAAACCACACTGCATAAAGACACTATCTTATCACTGTCTTTCGAATCTGCTTCCTCAGCACTGTCAGACTGGCCCCTGAATAAACTCATCATTGGAAGAGAAACTAGCCTTGATTGATACAATTAAGCACTGAATAGCCCATTACTCACCATTAACTGTGTTTGCATGTATGTAGCACTCAAACTGACACCTCTGCAGTTCCCTTTTTATCATGAATACACACTTAACATTTCCATAGATGGTCTTTTAGATACATTAAATAGTTGCGTGTGGGCTGCCTTAGCCATTTGTACTTCATTAGTCGTAAATCAATAGCCTATGCACTACATTATTACGTCAGCCCTGGACTGAACAGAGAGCGAGAGAGATGAATCACATGTCGAGATGTTTGTCTGTGGCATTCCAAGTGGTTACAGTATAAACCAAACAGGGAAAAAAAAAAAAAAAAAGGCAACTTTGGAGCAGGGAAAGATGAAAGCGAGCCATGCCCTGGGATCACTTCTTCTATTCTTTCAGCAGTTTCTCATCAGCCATTCAAGACAGCAGCAGCGCCCTGTCGCACTGCATAATGCTGTTTGTCGTCAACACCACAAGGAATGTTCCGCCGCAACCACCGTTTCCAGACAAAAAAAACATCTCCCCAAACTTTGGAATACCGATGGTCAAAAGTAATGACAGCCCTCACGTTCGGTTATCCATCTCTACAATCTGCTTTACTTACTCTGCGGAGAGATGGTGATTAACGTGGACAATAAGAGCCAACATTGTCTCGCATGTTAAAATGAGCAATAATGGAGGATACACTGATGATATCTAATCCATGAATGGTTGGACAAGTCCCATGCAAAGAGAGAGGATGCGGTGGGCTACATCTTGGCACATGCTGTGGGGAAGGTTGGGTGTTTGCCTGGCTCTGCAGGAACTGGCATTGATTGTGCATCAGCGTAGAGGCCTATAGGCACTGAACTTACACTGCTCGCCTCGACCTGCTTTGTTTAATCGTTTTACACTGTAAGGTCTCCTGTGTGTAGCACTTCCCTTTTGAAATAGTCACATAGCAATCATATTTTAACACACAGCCTATATGCAGCCCAATGTGCAAAAGGGAAAACACCCACAAGCTTTAGATCTGGATGTGGTCTTTCCATACTGAGATCTGTTCTTACCTGAGCTTAGACGAGTTGATACGTACCTGTCTGGTCTTCGTGCGTGCACGTGGAGGAGTGTGGTAGCTTCCAACTTCACCCCTGTTTGGAGCTATAGGAATACATTGGGAGAGGCCAAAAGCTAACAACATCTTTGGTCTTTTTGTGTGACTGAGGGCACGCACAATGACCAGACAGGTACACATCAACTCGTCTAAGCTCACGTAAGAACATCTCAGTATGGAAAAACGGTGAACTATTCCTTTAAGTCGTTACAGCAAGACCTGTCACGATTACAACATTTGAAGTTCGATATCGGGAGGCAGGAAAATATCACGATATACGATAATGGAGGACCACTTGATGCCACTGAAACCAATTCATAATATGGAAATTTCAGTCATAGCTTGTTCTAAAAGTATGTATGCTTTAAAACAAACGGGCTGCAATTAACACAATGTACATCAGTAAACCTGTTTAATGCAAATTAATGTACTGACGGTAATAATTGAGCCTAAAATTATATTGTTTTTCTGTATTTTATTGGATATTTTATCGATGTAATAATAATTGTGACAGGCCTACTTACACCATTGTCACTGTATTTGCTAACCCATTTTTTTAAACCATTTTATTCCATTAACAGATAGGTTTACTTATTCTAAATACAATGCTATAGTCGATAGATACACAAAGGAATTCCAAAGTGCACATGAAGATACAGGAAAAGTGGAGAGCGCACAGCCCAGCTTGTGGTCTAATGCAGAGGGCTTAGGAGGGAGCCTTGTGTCTACCCATTCAGAGCCCCTTCTACCCTCCCTTTTCTTTGGGATGTGTTTAATATGCTGCTCATGTCATCTGGATCTTGTGTGTGTGTTTTTTTTTCCTTTTTTTTTTTTTTTTTCTATTGGACAAAACATGGTGGCTTGGTGGAGCTGGTCCTGAGATTATTGTGCTATGTGGCTCACAGCCCTGCCTTCCTTCCTGCCTGCGCTTCAGGGCCGAGGCTGCAAAGCATGATGGGAGATAACCCTGCAATCGACCGGTCCCATGCCCCTCTGGAGAGCGATAAGGGTTTGCATACGCACATGAGGTGGTGCCTTTTAAAGTTTAAATGTCCAAGTGACACGTGCGACAATCAGCTGAGCGACTATCAGCTGGGTTTCGGGACAACGCCTACAGCACGTCCCTTTAACTATGAGGCTAGCTCATTTGCATAATACAGAGAATAAGATATAAAAAAACAAATTACAAAGGAAAACTTCAAAGCAGCAAGGGATTTTTTCAACCTGGCTTTGACATTGATCATCCTTGTGAGTAATAGTCATCTTTGCTAAATAAAATGCTGTTTATTCATTGGTAATTGTTTCATTTCCTTTGCTCATTAAGGCAATTTGTACAGATATAAACAAAAGTCACAAAGGGTGACTAATGAGTGTCATATTAATGTGTAATCAGTTACATTTAGAACTAACTAACAATAGGGAATGTTAAAGATAAGCAGCTCCTCCCTCTGCTCCGGCCGCAGTTTGATTTATTGCAAGACTGCTATTATTACAGACGCTGTTTAATGACTCCTACCACAACCGATACTAGGTTTGTCTGATGCAGAGTCACTTTGTTGACAAAACATTTCCTCATGATTCTCGTCAGTGTCATATTTTTGGAAACTAAAACTAAATTCAAAGTTGTTCATGTGAATATTACTACAGTATGACTCAAACATCCAGATAAGAAGGGATTGAAACAAAACTTCCTTTGAATGAGCCTCATATTGTTTTAATTTACAGCCAAAGGAACAGGTCTGGTCTCTTGTCTATGTGGGAGGAGCAAACCCAGTGCACCTTGATTATATGTAATTATATAAAATATTACAAGCGTAAATTTGACTAATTGAATGAAATCCTCATTTTCATCATTGTTTTGATGCGAGGTGGGGGTTAAGAGGTTAAAACTACACTAAAATGAAATGACCAAAACTAATTGAAATGTTTGAGATACAGTCCTCTACAGACATTCACTCCATGTCCTTCTATGTGCAATTCCTGGTTCCCTAAAACAATGACCACATAATTCCATTTCCTTCACGTAAAAAGCCTTACTGTATTTCTAGATATGCTGCTTTGACTGACATGGCCACAGTTATCGTGGAAGAGTTTGGGATTCTCCAAAGTGCTGCTTGATTCTCCGCAGTGGCGTCACGTGTGAAGTCCACGCGCTTCCTCTTCCTGTACCAGAGAAATAAGCCTTGGACCGAGACTCCTATTTTTCCCTGAAACTGGACGGCCGCTCTGCCCTGTGCACACCCTATGTAAAGTCTGCCAGGACAGAATAAACACATCTTTGTTTGGTTGGTCTCCAAAAGAACACAGCAAGCATTCATCACTGTCTTTCTGCCGGCGCACACACAATTAAATATAAATGCAAATCTTCAATGGAGGCTTCTCTCATTGTCCTGTTAGAAGATGGTTATTGTAAGGATTATCTGGATTCAGCGGAGGTGGTGCAAGTGCTCCAAAATGTATTGAGAAGTAATGTTACTCCAAAAGGTGTGCTGAACTGAATGATCCAATCAATATACAGCGTGTAAAGAAAATATGCAGCTCCAGCTTGTCTAATCTAGAGCATATCTTATCCTAACACATGTCTGTAGTGGAGACAGAGACCCTGGTCCATGTCCGGCCAGACCACCCCACTCTCTACTATTCCGCTGCTCTCATTTGTTTTTGGAGTCGGTGCCGTCTAGCCCTGACTCGAGGTGTGGGCTATCCCATTCTGACCTCCCCGCAGTGTGCAACCTGTGGACAACCCCCCTACCCCCCCCCTCTCACTGCTATGTGGTAATGCAGGCTGGCTCTGGCACAGTCTGGAGCGGAGCAGCTGAGGATTTGAATAGATCTGGCCTGATGTCTCCTCTCCTCGGCCACTATAGCATACAGGTGCACTGAGTTAGACTGGACTAAATATAGTATTGTGGGGACAGTCTTCATCTGCTCTTTCAATTATTTATTAGACATCTCTATCCAAATTGGACTTCTTGATCTGGGGCTTTGGTGGTCACCCCATAAAGGCAAGAGCAAAAGGACAAGACAAAAACATATGCAGAAATTCACATAAAACTAATCTAATTGGAAGCACAAAAAGAGAACCCCACCGAGGCACTGGTTATAGCCTAAACTAGTTTTATCGTAAAAGAGATGCAGCCTGTCTTACAAGTCTTACATGTTATTGATGCAACGGCAATAATGGTGCTGGCATTTGAAATCAATACTTTACCTAAATATCATGTTGCAATTAATTAAACCTGAATGGGCTTCCAGTACAAGGGAGGATCTTTCTTCCATGGAGACTAAGGTGCTTTGTCTTAGTCATAGAAAGCTCAAGTTAAAGGCCAATAAAAGGGGAAAAGAAAGTTTTAACTCTTAATTGTGTCCAAACTCATTTCTAACTTTTCTAACGCATTCGTGGACAGTCATTTTTCACAAACCACGGCACATGCAATATACTGAAGACGTAAAAAGAATCAGGTATAGGGCCACTGAGGAGCACTTTGACATCCGCGCAGTAAAGTGAAGATATTACTGTGCAGACGTCAAAGTGCTCCTAAGGTCCTCTTTTTATCCGCTTAGAAAATGGACATGTTTAATTTTGTGTGACTATAATTGGATCGTGCAACTACTCACATAACTGTATTTAAAGCAGTACTAAGTAACTCTTGCCCCTAGAGGCCATAAGCAACACTGCAGGTGTTGTAGCAAGTTGAGATTTTTTAACTTATTAATTGTCCGTGACAGTAAACACTAAGCTGACAGAAAAGGCGAAGGGAGAGAGGGATATTGTACATCCAATTACAAAATGGAAATCATTTTTTTCACTCAAACTTGGCTGTAAATACTGTTAAGCTGCAGTTAGCCTGTTAGCTTCTTCTTCGTGATTCTATTAGTTTGTATTGGTTGCTCTGTTCCGGTGGCAGTCAAGTTGCAACTGTGGTTACTTAGTTTTGCTTTATAGGGAAAACGTGGAAAAGCTTGGTTGCTTCGAACTTGACCCACGTTTAGCCCCATAGAGGAGAGGAGGAGAGGCTAAATGCTAACAACATCTTTTGTCTTTTTGTGTGACTGAGTGCATGTGTAAAGACCAGACAGTAAGGCATCAACTCGTCTAGAACATATCTCAGTATGGAAAAATGGTGGCCTGTTCCTTTAAGTATATAAACCATATTTTTTAAAACCTTAAACCCACTAGACTTTTGCTTCACCACTCGAGCTGTTCATAAAATATTCATATCACTGCTGCATATTTGGCACAATTATAAAACGCTCTAAACTTCACAGAGTCTTTTTAATCTTTGTCTGGCGAACATGATGCATTTTTACTTGCGACTTACTCCCAATCATATTTATAGACTGCTGCTGGTCTTTGTAATTACCCTGTAGCTCTCGTGGAGCAGCAGACCTCTCTATCCGGAATGCTAAATACATAGAAGCGGAATGATCCAACCTAGACCATTATACAGCCGACCTCAGCTGCTTTTTAACTACAGACCACATTTGTCCAAATGCCATGAAAAACTCACTCGGGTGACAGTGACAGCAGTTTGATTTATATTGTGGCGTAGATTGTAGAGGTCGACTGATATGGTTTTTATAAGGCCGAAGCCAATATTTGAGGAATATTATTGGCTGATGCTGTTATGCATGGCTGGTACTTTTTACTGATGTTTTTTCCAATGATGCTTCTAAACTGTAAACTGTGTCAGTGTTGAACAGCAGGGGGCACTTTATTAGGGGCATAGGGCTGATTTATTCAGGGCATTCAGGTTTAGTCGGTTCTTCAGAGAGAGCTCATTTTAATTTCAAAAATCAACAATCCAAAACTAGAAATGGTGAGTCTCTATCTCGTATGGTTCAGAATTAAACACGGCTGCGTTTCAGTTTCATGCAGCTCAAATCTGGAACAGTCTTCATGAGGATGTGAGACAGGCCTCAACTCTGACAAGGTTCAAATCCAGGCCGAACAGTTCTTTTTATCCATGCATATGACAACTGAAAGTATTTTATCTGCACTCTTCCTTTTTACTTTTAATGAATTCATTGTATTTTATCTGCTTTCTTGTCATTTAATGCAACTGTGAAGCACTTTGAATTGCCTTGTGTATAAATGTGCCCTACAAATGAACTTGCCTCGCCTTTAATTGTGTATTCTTTAATAAATACAATAAAGTGAAAGATTTTCTAATTATTTTCCAATTGTCTTTGTTTACTTTATTTACAGACGTAATGTCAGGGCTCCGAAGTGAGACTAATTTGGTTACACGAGCACACAAATCTATTGGATGTGTGACCGGTCATGTCCTCAGAATACAAATAGTATAGAGCCAAGCGTCGTCTTTATGATGATATTTATTACTATGTGAAATCTGTTATGCTAAAAGATGAATAAAAACAGCAAGCAGCATAGATAGATGATGAATGTACTGGCGTTGAACCAGTTTCATTTCGAAAGTAGTATTAGGCTGATAAAATGATGCCCTAGTGAGACAATAATCTATTTACATGTACATTATAATAAACTGGAAATTTGCACTGTATTATTGACATTATTGTATGCTGTCATTTTAGTTACTTACTGACAAATCATGTTCAAAAGTTTAATTCTGCCAGATAAACCATTTGTATGACGAATTAAACTCTACAACAAGACACCTCTTTCTGCACATCCTCCTCTTATCAACACAGACTGAAATCTTGCATGTTTTGTTTGGTTTGAGAATTGCACTCTAATCTTACTCTAATCTACGCCTTTAACTGGATCTGAATGTTCTGCTATAGTTACTACAATGAAAAGCTGAGTTTAAGTTGGAAATGCCCATCGATCGGTGCTATTCAGAGCTGTGTGTGATGTAATCGTCCTCACCAGGGCAGTGCTGGGGCGGACAGGGCTCTTCCTCTGATGATGTCATGTCACTGCAGCAGTTTGATAAGGAAACAGAGAAACATCTTCACTTCCACATCTGTCTGACGCCCTTTATCCTGGTGCTGCTGGGCCTGCTGACAAAGACACGGTGTCCTGTAATGCCGTTGTGTGGCCGCAGGTTTTCTCAGTTTACAGTATTTACATTGCGAGGATAAAGGATAATTGAAATGTAAAGAGGTTCACTGTATTTGCTTTTAAACCCACTGTATTCCCTGCTCTCAGGAAAAATACAATATGCCCGGACTAGACTAAAAACTGACACTATCTCTAAATCATTTTAAGCAAAGCTGAACCTGAAAGAAGAAACGTATGACATACAGATGTGGAAAGGAAGTATTAACCTCTGATCTTTGTATCATCTTTGCACAGCCTACAGGCCAGTGTAACGCCTCATTTGAAAGCTAAGACTTACAAAACTAATCTAAGTGGATCATTGTCACCATTGTCACTTTATCTCCTGCGCTTTCTTGATATGTTTTCGTAACTTTTCTGTTGCTCTTTTGTGGTGTTTTATCCACCAGGCTGTCAGGAAGCTGAACTACCTCCTTTCCCTGCCCTCCCTGTGCTCTCAACCCTCACTCCCCAAACCCCCACTCCACAATCAAGAACGAGAGAACGATCATTTCAATTCATTGACAAATTAATCGACTAATAAAAGATCTTTGCATCTTTGTCACATTTTTGTCACTTTTTCATCGCTTTTCTTGTCACGTCTTTGTGGCTCTTTTGATGCATTTTCATTCTCCTTTTCGTCTTATTTTTGTTGCCATTCAGACACTTTTTCCAAGAAGCTTTTAGATTTGGGTTAAGCTAAACTGGAGAAAATATGCTCGGTTCAGGTGGGGGTTAAGCAGCCAAATTGTGAGTCAAGTCCACATCGCTATTTGTTCTGACACTCATGGCATACCCTCGATATCGTTTTGTTGTTTAAAAGTGCTATACAAATAAAGTGGATTGGATTGACTAATAGAATTAAATGTCACAGAAAATATTTCAATGACAATATTTCAGTAACACTTAATAATAACTACTCCTTCTTTAGCCTTAACTGATGATGAGCTACACTAAATTTATCATGAACAATCAATTAGTTAAATGTAACACTTAACACACTTCCTTAAAAATGAAGAAGTGGTAACTTATTATAAAGTAAGTAAGTAAGTAAGTGATTTATTGTCTAATAGTGTTCAGGTGTCCTTCCTGAGCTTCTGCGACTGAGCCGCGCTGCCACTGTGGGTCAGCCTGATCCGCATGACCTTGGAGGTCGGTGAAACTGAAGCACTTGGAAGAAACCTGGCTGGCTGCCCTTTGTCTCCTCTGATCCTCTGAAACAGTGCAGCAGCGCCTGGGTTTGTCCTTGTTTCAGAGCGTGGTGTCCTGCACTGGTCAGCTCCACCTCCTCCTTCCTCTTCCTCCTGCGGCTTGCTACGCTCCACAACAGTCTTTCACCATTTTCTCGTTTGTCCCTTTTTTGTTTCCTGTCGCTCCTCTTGTGTCGCCTCCACTGAGCTGCAGGTGTGGGGGCTCTTGACGCCTCTTCAGTGTCTCAGAAGAAGATATGTTTAGTATAAAGGGTTACCATGAGCTTACCATAAATCAATTGAAGAACATAAATAATGTTGGTTATGATGACAGTGGCGCAGATGGTAGAGCGGGTTGTCTCATGATCGGAAGGTCAGGGGTTCTAATCTCACCTCCTGAAAGTGTACACTGTGGTTGTGTCCTTGGGCAAGACACTTCACCCACATTGCCCCCAGTGTCTGCGTACATTGGTGTATGAATGAGAGTATGAATGGGTGAGTGGATCCTTGCTGTAAAGCGCTTTGAGTGCCTAATGTAGGTGGAAAAGCGCTATATAAGTTGAGACCATTTAGCATTACCATTTAGCATTAAATGGAATGGGGGCAAAGTGGGATAAAACAGTCAAGTATTGCACGTAGCAACAGCACCAAACATTGGCATAGTCTTCCTGGCTCCACTCCCTCATTGATCAGCAGCACAATTTATTAGCTATTGTGGCAGTTTCCTGCACGGCGAGGCTCAACAGGGGAAGCTCAGAGTCAGAGCTATGCAGATAAAGTGCCTGAACTAAGCCTCACAATACAATACCTATTGTGTTTTGATTGCACGTTGGACTGTTACAATATTTTCCACATACCTTTTAAAGTGCGTGTGTGCCTTTTTGCTTGTTGTTCCACACACTCCGCTTTGGTCACAGATATGGTTCCCGGGCAATTGAAAAAGTGGCAGCAGCTTCTGGAAAGTGACCAGCTTTAGCTACAAATGTTCAAAACAAAAGGAAATTCCAACACTGTACAACAAAGACATCAGGGTTTTACCAGTCCCAGTGCCCTTGAACTCCTGCTTTCTATTGACGGTAAGTCAAGTTCAGAACAGGGTCTGACCTTTTTGTGAGAAATGTTTTGCCAGTTTTGTACAAACCTTTTCCAGTACAGAGTTTATTGGCCTGCACTGTGCAGAGGTGGAAGAAGCTCCTAAGCTTCCAGGACTACTGTAATACTTCATCTGCTCTGTCAGTGTGACAAAATCGTTACTTTCTCAAGAAAATCTTCAAAAAAAATATTGAAATTGAAAATTGCCTAAATCTAATGTAAAAAAAAAAAAAAAAAAAGGAAAGGGTACATTTAGTGGCTCATTTATCTGGATGTATATTGTCACCAATGCTGAATCTTTGAATGTGACCTCTTGTTGTCCACAAAATCATCAAATTATTCCTAGATCTCCAAACTAAACCCAAGTCAAAGATCTTTGCGCAAGCGCTAAGGTCAAGAACCTAAGCTTTGTTTTAGCGCAATGGCACAACCCAGAAATCAAATAAATGCTATCACTAAACCTGAACTTTCACACTTCGCAAAATTGATAAATTCTCAGCCTGTTACTGGTTAAAGCTGCTTCTGCCGGGCTGTTCAGTGCTATACTTTACCTGTATGAGGCTGACTCAACAGTCCGCTTCACTGGGTGCACGAGGGACGTCCTGAGTGCGGACACTTCTATGGTGGACACCCTGCGTCATTTTACAGTGCAGCGCTGCCATCTAGAGGCCATAGTCATCTACTACATGTGAAAGAAAGAAAGAGAGAAAGAAAGAAAGAAAGAAAGAAAGAAAGAAAGAAAGAAAGAAAGAAAGAAAGAAAGAAAGAAAGAAAGAAAGAAAGAAAGAAAGAAAGAAAGAAAGAAAGAAAGAGGGAAGCAACGTTGGCTGTGGTCCATTAATGTTTCACATTGTACAACCTGATGTACAATGATTATCAGCTCATATAGGCCTCCAAAGATCTTGCTGAGACCTCAGTTGGAGATGATTCAGGGACTGCAGTCTTTACACAGGCACGTTGTTCAGAACTAGAAAGCCCAAGCGACAATTCCAGCAAACTATGAAAGACTTGAAGCGCTCCCTCATTTATCTAGAACCTGCAACGATTCCAATACGTAAAAAGTATATATGTACAAGTACTGATATAGACATTTGAATTACTGCATTAGCGTGATACCTTCAGTCTTTAAACATCTCTAGTACAGTAAACTAACTTGATATGAATACAGTCTATAGTTTGTCAACTTTAGGCAACACATACGTTGCAAGAGTTTCCTGTGTTTCAATCTGCCACTACATTGCCACACGCTCAAATGTCAAGTTGTTGAAAAAGTACTCAGCATCACACGAAAGCACTTTCCATACAAGTAATTCTTTGTTTTATTTTAGATGCCACATTTACATCTTTAGTCATAATAAAGATAAAAAACAAGTTGATTTCGAACACTGTTTGCATTTCAAGTAGGCAAGGCACATATACTTATACCGCGCATTGTATACACAAGGCAACCCGATGCGCCAACAGCTTTGATGCACACGAGGTACAGTATTTTGGACATTTTTTCCACTTTACAATTTCACATTCTTCAACAACATCTTCTCGCATACAAACACAACACACACAACACAAAACTTTGTAAATACTACTTGTCTTCAGTTTTTCCAGCCTGCAGCTCTAAAGATGACCCTGGAGCAGGATCTGGTTGGAAAGTAGGTTTATCTGTAGAAAAAAAAAGTACAGAGTGGATTAAATACAGTCTTACCGAGAGGGTGTCATTTAAGCTTTTAGATTTCTGTATCTGGGCCACAAAAGGAGAATGTTTTTTTCTAGATCTAATAAGAGAAAAACAATGTTGCCTTTATGTGGTTTGGTGGTGGAATCTCTGGTTTGTTACTCAGAGGCACGAGGAAGAGTGCAATCTTGTACACAAGGAGTGGGGAAGAAGATGATTGTTCCTGACAGCCTGACACTCTGGCGCAATCTTGTGAATGTTATTGGGACAAACGCAGGGGTAAGCAGGTTTACCTTGTATCAGTTGTAGAGCAGCCTTCTTGTCTTCAGTGATGTAAGCAGCTGTCATCATAAAAAACACTCCTCCTAAAACTCCAACAAACGGACAGATGAGGAAACCGTACTTCAGGCTCAGGAAGCTCCATTCGTGAGAGACAGGCTTAGAGTTTTTGATAGCATCAGAGATCTATAGGTACAAAGAAAGCAAAATAAGACAATATGATTTCATTAAAAATATCCGTGAGTCATGGCAGACAAAGCTTTTCTCACCACTCCAAGCAGATAAGGGCTGCCAGCGTCTCCCAGGAGGTGTCCCACTGTGATCTGCAGAGCCTCCGCTGAAGCTCTTCTAGTTGGGACCACTACGTACTGAAACATACAGTGGAAAAAACAACAGTGGCAAAGATATTCTTCTTGATTAAGCAAAAATAAAGGAACAAATGAGTCCACACTGTCCCCCAGAAGAGTGAGAGCAGTTTGTTCTGTTTGTCCTGCTGTCATCAGGCCGCAGGTACGGGACTCTGAGGTGGAGGCGGGCACACTTCAGCAAAGGTTTTGTCTCTGCTGCATTTACCAGCCTGTAATCTATGTGTAATCTTAATGTGTGCATACTTAATACTGCATGTTATGTTGCTAGTTGTTTGTGATCTATGTGTACTGTGACGGAGACTGCACAAACAAATTCCCCTGTGGGTCAATGAAAGTCTTTCTATCTTTGCCACTAAGCTCAGCTGGAAGCCCCATATAAACTACATCAAGGCAAAGCTGTGTAAAGCTCTTACAATAATATCTCAAATTAAAGAACTCTTAAAATAAAATAAAAAACATATATATTTTGCACTGTTCCCTGGTTCTCCCGTACATGCCTAGAAGTTTGGGAAAACACTAACAAAACCAATCTTAATCCAATAAGTATCATTCAAAAAAGAGCGATCCGCATGGTGAATAAAGTGGCTTACAGGGCTCATACAAATGAGCTTTTCATTAAACTAAAAGCACTAAAATTGAAGGATTTGGTTGACTTTAAAACAGCACAATTTATGTAAAACATAAGCTATAACAAGTTACCTGTGCATATTCAGGGATTGTTCCAAACACAAGACTGTGTTTATAATTTCCGAGAGGAAGAAATGTTTCAAAAACATAATATGTTTTTGAAACATTTCTATATTATGTGAGAACTAGTGCAAATCAGCATTGTGTTTCTTCTGTTGGGATTAATGTGTGGAGTGAGTTGGACCAAGAGCTAAAAGATAGCTAAAAAACCTTAATTCAATTTAAACTTCTTTTGAAGAAATTAAATATTAAAAAATATGTTGAGAATGGATGCTAAGGATGCAAAATTAAGATGATAGATTATTCTTTTCTTCTTTGTGACGACAAAAATGTATAACTGCATGCATGAGACATTGGCAGCTTTTACTGTTTATGTTTTATGTTATAAATATTTCAGACTTTATGTTTATTTATGTCTTTATCTGTTAAATGTTTAAATGTTTGCATAAAATATATTTGAATCTGAATCTTACTTAAAAATGACACAAAGTAATGTTTGCCTGTGGGGTCTGAATGTGCCCCAAATACAAAGACTCAATATAACATTGGCCAGTGGGGGCAGTGGAGACATATCATTATTTTACCATGATTAGGTGAGTGTACATGAGTGTGAGGCGTAATATTTGGAATGTGTGATAAGGCACCTTCATGCTAGCAATTTACGGACAAAGTGTTTTTTGTTTGCTGTGCTGTTTGTATGTATGTTTTGTACTGTATGTCACACATGTTTAGTAGCACTCATGTATGTTCTGTGTTTGGTGGTATGTTTTTATCTCATGGGATGCGACTGGAAATTAACACTAAATCCAGCTTATTTACAGAACTAGTTGTCTGTCCATTAATATGCAGTGTCATATACAAATAAATGAATAAGTGAAATGAAAACTCCCCAGCCTAAAGAACATGTAACTACAATTGATCTTTCACTTGTACTTAATGGTGTACAAAAATATCTTGCAGGACACGTTTGAAAGGCATGTCCTAAACTTAATGCTAAAGGTAAGTACCTAAGCAAACATCGCCTTAAGGACAGGTCTACACAATAGTTGTTTTAAAACTTACAAGGAGTATGTCAGCCAGAATAGGCCAGTTCAGGGACAGCATTATCTCAGTGAGGAAAATAAAAACCTGAATGAGACACAGATAAGAAATATTAATATTCTTTCATGGTTAATCACACAGATTTTGTGCCACTTACATAAGCGGCTGGGATGTTCACTGATGCTGTGAAGATTGTTGCAAAGAGAAACGGGACAGACCCGAACATGCCTATGGCGCAGATGACCGGGTCGCCGTACGCCACTCTGTTCCGTAAGAATCTGGACAGAGCCGCACCGAGACACACTCCTAAAATACCGGTCACCACCGTAATGCCTCCGAAGATGTAACTGCAGATACAAACGAGGGTAAATACATATATGAAACCAGTGGATCAGGTCCGAGAACCCTCTGTACCTGTCTATGCTGTTGCAAGGCTCCACAGTGCACGGCTGCACCACTCCCTGGGCTACTTGAGCTCTGGACAGAAACGTCGGAGTCCAGAATGCCAAGGCTCCAGCCAAGAAAGCCAGAGCCGTCACCCCCAAAGTTGACCACACAAAGCTTTTACTGGAGAAAGAAAACATATTACAATCAGTCATCACTAAAATGCTATACACAACATTTAGCAGCAGCCTTACTTTTTCAGGAGATATTTGATGTCCTCTTTGTAAGATGTTCTTTCAGTATTTGACTGGCCATGGCTTTCTACAGCGCCTCGTGGGGGATTGGGACACAAGAGAGCAAGCAAAACAAGGCCAATGACTCCTAGGATGGGAGTAATCTGGTAATACACACAAAAGAACATTAAGAACACATTAAGACACAGCAGGATGTTTCTGATGTTTGGCCCGTTTGCTCCCTTAAAGTTTAATTTGTACCTGGAAACAAATATTTAACAATCTTGAACTTAAGTTTTTTTTTAAGAGGAATTTTTAATATCTGATTCCAAACCTGATTTATTAAGCTTTGAATTTTTATTTTATTTTACAGATAATAATAATGACTACGTTAGTTGAAGGGACTATATAGAGTTTAAAAATGTTAAAATTATGTATTTTCCTCCCCATACATGTTCCAGCAATGTCCTAAGGTGTAGAATGAGCCCTGACCTATTCACCTCAACTGCCTCTAAAATCCTGCACTGTCACTCAAAAAGTTGTTACTTCGGGTCCGAAATTGCCGTCTTGCACAAGCTTAATATAGAGATTGCAGTTACACGTATGACCTGAGGTGGCAGTAGTGAGTATAAAATGGCCAACTTGCATCTAGCCCTTTTAATTAAAAGTCTACACAAGAAAGATATCGACAAAACAAACCCATAAACCTGGCTTTATCCACTTTTCAGAAGTACCAAGAACATTTTGGCAAATTTAAGAAACATTTTTTTTAACTGGTTTCCTCATTTAGATGTGGTAATCTCCTGGAATAATTTGAAAATCATAGCAAAAATGTTTTTGTCCTTTAAGGCCTTGATTAACTCACCCTTAGAGCCCATCGCCAGTCACCTGTGAGCGACGCAATGGATGCCCCTGAGATATATCCAAGGCCACTGACGGAACAGAAAACGTTTGATGAATTAAAAGCAGTGGCTATAAAGGTAGGTTGAAGAGTGGAGTTCAAGCTGCAGTGCTCCCAAACCTTCCCACTGGGATGAAGATGTAGAAGGCAGAAATCATTATACTTCGTTTGGTTCCAGTAAACAAGTCTCCAATGATTGTGGGGGCAATAGTGGAGTAACTGGCCTCTCCAACTCCAACCAGGCTCCGCATCAGCATCAGCAACCAGAATAACTGAGAAGAGAACATACTCAGTTGTTTTATGTTGTATTACACGAGAACTATCCAATTTGTGAGGGATAATTATTTATTTTATTCATAGAGTATTTATAGTCTCTAAAGCCAAACTGGAAAAGTCTCCAGGTACAGTACATGTTGCCAGATCACAAAGGCTACTAACAGCTGTCAATCCATAACCTAAACTAATGATAACAATATTTTTGTAGCTGGTGATCAAAATAATTTGGAGGAGGACCAAATGTATTCAAACTTTATGTTTTGCTACTTGTAATCAAAGCAATGCAGTAACATCTCCTTGGAGACGAGCTGGTGATGGTAAATGGTCTCAACTTAGATAGCGCTTTTCCACCTACATTAGGCACTCAGAGCGCTTTACAGCAAGGAACCACTCACCCATTCATACTCTCATTCATACACCAGTGTATACAGACACTGGCAAGGTGTGTGAGGTGTCTTGCCCAAGGACACAATGACAGTTTGCACTCTGCTCCCAGCAAAGTTACGAGTGAGGTCTGGGCTTTTACACCAAAAATGATTCCCAAAAAGCTAAATACTCATGATAAGATTATTTCTTGCATTTTATCATTTCCATTGGGTGTTTCAATTGTTAAGCAGAATGGTTATAGATAAGACTCTGTTATTTCCACTAAGCAGTCAAAGTGTCATCGGTTGCAGTGGCCAAACTGTTACTTCTGCTTGTGTGTTCAAATACATTCTCTTGTGAAACTAGCCAGATAATGTCAGAGTGAAGGTTAAGGTGGGAGGGTCCAGTAAGAGGTGCCATAAGAGGAAGTTTCCTCATGTCATTTTGTTTGGCCACATTTCATACTTACATTTTCGGTAACAAAAGAGCTGCACAACGCTGTGATGAGCCACACAATCAGACCACCGATCATGATGTACTTCCTGTTGTACCGGTCTCCAAGGTAACCAAAGAGTGGTGCGAAAAGCAGAAAGCTGCAGATAAAGACTGTATGTGCATTAGTATACAGTACATGACACTAATTTTAGTGTTAGTTTATTGTCATTCTATGCAGACTACGACAATTTACTCAGGTGAAGTGTCTTGCTTTAAAAGCACAGTATGCATTACACTATTTATTTACCAGAAAATCATTTATAGATCCTAAATAATGTGATGCTTTGTGTGTGCCTCATACCTGTCTGCAGAAGTCCTGCTGTACTGTCACTTATATCAAAAAACTTCTGTATGTTTAGGAGCACTCCTATGGTGACAACAAGAAAGTCGTTAGTCAGTTTGACATCAAGGAGCAGGTCAACTAGGAATGGGTATTGCATATGTGGTGGATGGATAGCAAAACAGATCTTGTCATAATAATGTTACATCTTTGTAGATTTTTCTTTTGGTTATTCATTAAGTAAATGTCATAGGCTTCACGTGACATCACACATTTTGAAGAGCTTATATTAGTATTGAGGCAAAAGACCGGCCAGAATTTTGTGGTCGAATTTGCCTTTAATTGTCAAAATGCAGGTGCATACTGAAGTAAAAAATATACCTTCACTATAGTTGGTGCGATTGTTGTCAGATAAATGAACTTTGATATGGCAAGTTTGTGAACCCAGTCCCAAATAATTCTATTCATGTTCATTATTATATATATAAGACTTTCTGTTTGTTATTTTACAGTGTTATATCGGCCCCATCCCCATCTAGAAATATTAAACCAAATTTTATAACGTGATTGGACCCAGTGGAAATACTGGCTCCTTCCCCTCATCTGTGATTGTAATGATAATAATTATCTGTTAAAAGTAAAGCCTGCCATCATCTGACCTGCTACAGTGTATCTCTCCATGTAGTTCAGCAGGTTAACATAGCAGAGCACAGCTATGGCCACATATCCTCTTGCAGGGGAGACAACTGGTGGCCCTTCTCTTTCCAATGAAGAGGCGCTATTGACAAAGGAGCCATAGCGAAAACTGGCACTCAAACTGCGTCGAGGTAACGCCACTTCTTGAAAAGAGCTGACCGAAAGCTTTGGCTCCATGTTTCTCCTGAGAACTGATCAAATAGAGATAGAACATTGATGAAGTTAGTATGGACACCAAATGTACTCAGAAAGCCCTCGGCACCATCAGAAACAAATTGGTCCAAATTAAGTCACAGTAATGACTTTATGACTTTATAACTGTGTTAGTGAAATGCAAAAAGTAGATAACGTGAAAACTATATAAAAGATGCACTTTGATATTTCACTGCACTCTACTGTTCATATAATCACGGTAACCTACATGAGCTGGTGGTGGTTGTGACAACACTTTTAGTAAGTCCTTAAGACACAAAATTACATTAGCGAACATGTACAATCTGTCGTAAATAAGTGGCAGCAGTTGATATTTGAGAAGTCAGTTTTATGTGCACATATAAGTGTTGTGATAAGAGTGACCATTAGTAAGCGTGAAAAGCAGAGTAGTAGTAGGTCTTTGTTTTAGGTCTTTGTAGCCGAAAAGTAAGGTTTACAACCAAAAAACTATGTGTTATGTGTTTATAAGTCAAATGGTGAATCAAGTAATCAATGGAAAATATCACACTCACTGTTGATAAAGTTTCAGTCCAGCTGAGTTATTCCATTTTGCTCATCAGATGATGGTGAGTGTTGCTCTGGAGAGAGAACTCTCTGCTCTAACATGCCTGAGGAAATATTGAGTTAGAGAAGAGACCTGCCCACAATGGGACGGTCATCTGCTTAGAGAGACCCTGTGATGCAATGCTGTAAACACACTATTTACCTCCTTCCCTTTTCTGTTTGGGTGTTATGATATTTGAACCATGTTTCAAGACAGTGTAAAATTATGAATGTTTTTTGACTTAATCCTTGAACATGTAATGTACAACAAGACTTTTATTATTATAGTAATGGTAGTAGGCCAAAAGAGTTACTCAAAAGTAGTATTTTCACCACTCTTCTCACCTCTGAGAAGTACTGTTGGTAGCAAAAATAGCTCCTTAAATACGAATAAATTGGACTAAAACCTGGGTGTAAATTATGTCTAAAACAAAAGTATTTATTTTTTATTTATTGGTTTATTTGGTAGAAATGAGTAGGGGAAAGCAGCACAACAGACCCGCCATGAAGCCATAGACTGTATATGAAGCGAATCCACTGTGATAGTGCGCCCTCTGCTGGATAAAGTGGATCTAGACGATCAGCTTTTAGGAAGGTAGACGTTGATCTATGGTGGTAGAAAAGGTGAAATCATCAACTGGACTGGGTTTAGGTCAAGTTGAATGAGAGCCTTATCAAACATGTTGATCTATGATGTTGATCTATTAATGCACATGAGGAGTTAGTAGGAGTTATTTAAATGTTTTCATAAAAACACATTTGGAAAGCCTAACTTGATGCTTCTGTTGATAAAGATTACATACCTTTTAACAGGAATTATGAATTGCTTGTTATTCTTGTTCCCAAATGACTATAACCTAATCCTAACGTCTCTAACCTAACCCTGATCCAAACGACCCTAAACTAACCCTAACAGGAATTGTAAAACATAAAATATTAACAAATAATGCCGTCGCGGATCGGCTCCTACCAGCAGAGGGCGCACTATCATGGCGAATCCGCCTCACCATCATGGATCTGCCTCGGCTCCGGGCCTGCAGGACAGTGCATGTTAATGAATAATAATGCATCGGCTTTACATAGCGCTTTTCTGTACACTCAAAGACGCTTTACATTGCACTATTAATCCACTCCATACTTGGTGGTGGTAAACGACTATTGTAGCCACAGCTGCCCTGGGGTAGATTGACGGAAGCGAGGCAACAAGTCTGCGCCATTGGCCCCTCCGACCACCACCACACACACACACACACACACACACACACACACACACACACACACACACACACACACACACACCGGATTGTAGCCACATGGGCTAATCTGCATCCGTTCACCCACACTCGCACACTAAGCACATTCTCTTTCATTCATCCTGGCCTATTTTACATGTTTTTACTGTGCATCCTTAAAGTAAAATATAGATATTTTAAAAGATAGTGCATAAAATCTAAAATTGTAGAGTACCACCTGGAGAAGCCCAAGCACCATCAGTGGTCCACCGTGTACACGCCACAAGAGTTTCTGAAGCCTAAACAGAAAATGTATTGCTGCCACACGAGGGCAGTAGAGGCGCGCGCAGCCTCATCGCTGTGGTAAACGTAGAAGCGTTGAGCGCGAAGAAGAACCCGGACGGAGAATGACGAGCTCCAGACCGACCGCTTCTGACTGAACGCTTTGTTTACCCATTATATCTAACTATTGATACTCAACACCGGAGCTCTGAATTTGTTAAAGTATGACAGAGCCTCAGTCTGCATTGTTGCTCAAGAAACAGCTTGCAGGTAATTAAACAAACACCCGAACGCTCTCTGGTAACGGCATTTGCGCTAACCTCAGCCGTTAGCTGTTAAGTGAAAGACCGACGCTGGCGCAAACTGCTTTTTTCAACCATTCACACTGCTCCAAAATAAATTATACATACGGTTCGGGGGCAGCAGCAGTGATCTATCGCGCGTGACTTCGCATCTTTTTGACATCTGGTGGACTCCTGTTCGCTGTTGCTTCAACTTGTTTTCTCATATCTTTCGTTGTTCAGCTGAAAGCCGCTGTCAACTCTCAACGGCTTTCACTGTGCAGCTCAGTTAGCGGCTAGCGGTTAGCATCGCCTGTGTTTACAAACATTTCCCACTGCACAACGCTCGGCGATTGATGCATTTGGATGGGAAATAATGTTAATCGCAAATCAAATTCAAGGCAAAGGGTGTCATTGTAAATTAACCCAGTGTCACCACGTAAGTGACAAGCTTTCAAGTGGAGACAAACGATATGTTATAACTCATTCAGCGTATTTTTTCTTCGCTGCTCGGCCCTGCTCATTGTAAATGCAAACGTGTCTTGGTATTTGTAAGTGCAGGGTATATTAAAAAGGATCCTCGATCGTACGCTAAATTAGAAAATGCTATCCTTTAAGTGTAATATATAGAAACCTAAAATATTGCTTATTTAAACAATATTCTATCTTGAATTGTCCAAACACTCAAGCTCACACCTTGTAATACTTGTATAATTAATTGATATTACTCTATATTCAGAGCTGAACAAAAACCCAGTTGAGGGATTTTCAGCAGGCTTGATTGATGAAAGTGACCTTTACAGATGGGAAGTTCTCATAATTGGTCCCCCAGACACACTATAGTAAGTCTTTGTTGTTATTTGTACTTAGACAATGTGAACCTCTTCATCTCTTTCATGTACTGTGCACATCGTTATTTTGTCCATAGTGAGGGTGGTGTTTTCAAGGCTCACCTGACCTTTCCCAAAGACTATCCTCAAAGACCACCCAAAATGAAGTTTGTTACAGATATTTGGCATCCTAATGGTAAGTACAGCTCCTGCTAATACACACAAACTCACATAAGTCACTACTTGTGAACAAGGAAATGTTGCTGGTTTAACAGACAACACAGTTGTATGTATATGCAAACAACTGACTTTGCTCTTTTTAAATGTTAATGGCAAAACTACCAAAATGACCCTGTTCTTAAGTTTACACACCCTGGTGATCTTGGCCTAATAATATGCACACAAGTTGACACAAACGGGTTTGAATTTCTACTAAAGGTAAGCGTCCTCACCTGTGACCTTTGTTTGTAATTATTGTGTGTGAATAAAAGGTCAGTGAGATTTTGGGCTCCTGACAGACCCTTGCATCTTTCATCCAGTGCATGCACTGGCGTTTCTGGTTTCTGAGTCATAAGGAAAGCAAAAATGGTCAGAGGATGTGCAAGAAAAGGTAGTTGAACTACATAAAATGGGATAGGATAAAAAATAAAAGATATCCAAGGTACTGAGAGTATCAATCAGCAGTGCTCAAAGTGGAAAATGCAGGACTCACCAACCACGGTCAGGTCGACCAACAAATATTTCAGCAACAACTGGCAGGAAAATTGTGGATGAAAAGAAAAACCAAGAGATAACTTTAGCTGAAGTACAGGACTCTCTTAAAAAAAAGTTGTAAAGCTGTTTCAAGATGTACAATAAGGAGGCACTTGATGAAACATGGGCTGCATGGCCAAGTCGCCAGAAGAAAGCCATTAGTTCACAAATGCCACAAAGAATCCGCTGACAATATGCCAAACGGCACGGAGACAAGCCTCAACATTTCTGAAACAATGTCATTTGGAGTTATGAAATCAAAATGGAACTTTTTGGCCCTAACCATAAACGTTACATTTGGAGAGGAGTCAACAAGGCCTGTGATGAACAGTACACCATTCCTACAGTGAAAGACGCAGATGGATTACTGATATTTTGGGGATGTGTGAGCTACAGGGAACTTCGTCAAAATTGATTTCAGGATGAATGCAGCATGTTATTAAAAAATACTGGAGAAAAAGTTGCACTCATCAGCCTGGAAGCTGCACATGATGGGACGCACTTGGACGTTCCAACATGACAACAATCCAAAGCACAAGGCCATGTCGTCCTCATTGGCTACCACCGAATAAAGTGAAGGTCCTGTTAGTTAATATCATTGATCCGTTTTGGGGAGATCTCAAACGTGTAGTTCATGCAAGACAGCCCAGGAATTCACAGGAACTGAAGGAAATAAAGAGGCCCGTCCACAACTACCACAAAAGAATCCAAGCTGTCATTGATGAAAAAGGGGGCAATACACAGTATTAAGAACTGCGGTATGTAAACTTTTGATCAGGGTCATTTTGGTAGATTCAATAATTATTATGATTGAAAAAAAAATTTCTGCCAGGGTATAAAAACTTTTGGGGACAAGTATGTGTGTATATATATTTACAGTACATTTATGAAAGCTTGGACCAATAGTTATGTTTTTCTTTCTCAGTCGACAAGAATGGAGATGTATGTATTTCTATTTTGCACGAGCCTGGTGAAGATAAGTATGGCTATGAGAAACCTGAGGAGCGTTGGTTGCCGATTCACACAGTGGAGACCATCATGATTAGCGTTATCTCTATGCTGGCAGACCCAAATGGTGACTCCCCAGCTAATGTTGATGCTGCAGTAAGGGCTGTTTCTCAAGTTCATTAAGTGCTTTGCCAAAAAAAAAATCATCTTAACATATGTATCTTTTCTTGTTTTTTGTAGAAACAATGGAGAGAGGACAGAAATGGTGAATTTAAAAGAGAAGTGTCTCGTTGTGTACGAAAAAGCCAAGAGACTGCATTTGAGTGATATTTAGCATGATTCTAGCTCAATGTTTTCAGGGTGAGTCCTTAAATGTCTCCTCTTAATCTCTCAAAAGATGTTTTCAAATTTAACAGAACTTAAACTCATGTTGCAACACCCTCTATGATACCTTTTGTTTCATCTCTGTTTTCCACCAGGTTTCAAATTTGATTTGACATGGCACTTTCTCCTGTACTCTTCCATCTGGCGCCAGACTTTCAGACTTGTCCTCCTATTTTCAGCAGTACCAGCCTGGCTTTTTTTAGGCTGCAACTGAACATACCGAGGCTGAAGGAAAGTTGCCAAGCAAGTGCCAACAAAACAGGAAACATAATAAATGCCCTTTTCTCGTGTCTATGAACTGCTTCAACTTTCAGGAAGATATTGTAAAGACATGTATATAGCACCAACTAAACCGGATAATATATTCACTCTTTTCCATCTGTTAGGAATATTTGACCAAATAAATAGCACTGGTTTATTTTATTTTTTCTTCCACTTTTACAAATTGAGTGTGTAATTGTTTAGATGGATGTCCTTATTACATGATGGTGGATGAGTTTGGATTATTATGATCTGACATGAGCTCAACACTCTCTTCAAATGCACTACTGTTTGTGTCTATGCTTTTAAACCATTAGAAATTATATTGAATTTACACCAATTAAATTAAACTACTACAGTTTAATTTGTCATCAGTTAAAAACGTAGCTGCAAAGTCCACAGATTCTTGTACCAGTGCATGTTTCTTCTGTTGACATTTTTTCTGAAGTGCCTCCTAATGAAATGCCTGGCTTCTTAACCCTGCATTTATTACATTAAACTTAAATAATTGAGCAATTGGCTTAACCGAATTTTTGAAACGCTCTAAATTGCGTAATACCAAGAATGAGTTTTGGTATAGCAATAATTTGAGAGATATATTATACACACGTTTTCTTTGTCTTCGTGATAAAATCTGATGGGTTTTTTTTGTTTGTTTTTTCTGTTTTTAGCAACTTTTTAACTTAACTGCGATGTCTGTAGGAATTCTTGAGCATGCTTTAGTTTTTGTTTTTTTAATATATCATTTTTGATGAATGATTTGGGACTCTGCAAGCGTGTGTCCATGTATAGATGTGTTGCTGTTTTCTTTTTTTGACCACGTAGATTCACAGTCGAGCAGGTTTATTACAGGCCTCCTTTATGTGTAAAGGAATGTATATTTTAATGTTATAAAAAATGTATTCTGTAGCGACTTCTAAAATGTGATTTATTTATTTTCATATTTGGATGGAGTGGAAAGCTAATTGCAAATGCATGTGAGTTTAATACAGAGTGCATTATGATGGAATAGTGTAATAACTTATGACCTCAGATACATAAACTCATCCAATATTTTGGGTAGACACGGTCTTAGAAGTATGTTTTGGAAGATCGGCACCAAAAGTTGTACACTTTCCCATTATATGGTGTTAACAAAAAATAATCATATGGGACCGTAGAGTAAACCGTAGCCATTAACCTTAATATTTTTGAGGATGTATTCAAATATATGGGTTGTAATTTTAATAGAAATACTACTACTAATTAAATTTTAAAAATCCGATATGAGCCTTTACTGGAGTTCCGTGAACGCGGCAGTGCTACGCTGTGTCTTCAGTCATATCGCGATAGACACCGTCAGGCCACAGAGCCAGGGCCGAGCAACATGGCGGAAGGTATGAGATTGAATTTTTGGTCTTTAACACAGCCCTTCACCTTGTTATGCAGGTTCAACAGTTTGTTTGTCGCACGTGCATCGCGTTACTCTATTGTGACAGCGCTGCGTTACTGAGAAAACGCCGTATGTGGGGCGTTTGGAAACTCAATTCTCTTGGTGCTCGTTATGTTGCTAGCTGGTTTTAAAGCTGAGTTAGCCGAACTGAGCAAGTCAGGGTGGGTTTTAATGAGCTGGATAGTGGGAACATTTTGTTTTCATTGCAGGCAGTTGTGTATCGGAGGTTATGTATCTGATTTATCGATGCCTTCAGTGAACGAGAACCGCGTATTACTCTGGAGCCTCTGCATAGTGATACAACCTTACCATATTTTTTTGTGATCCTGGCAAAATCTTATCCTAAGATCAGGTAGATCAGTAACTCTTAGACACATGACAAGATGATCATATAGTCCTTATTAATCTTATTTTACAGCAGGACTAGTACTCTCAACAAACTGCAGATTTTATATCACTCTCATCATGTAAGAAAGACATGGTTCACGTGAGTCAAGGCTGGTGTACGAGGCAAAACGACACACCTTTTATTTGATTGCTCTATAATGCGTTGACTTTTAGTAGATACGCGTGCTGTATGTTTGGCAGCAGTGCTGCTGCTCCTCAGAACCACCCTTCCTGTAGTAAGCTGATCAGTTGGATCTGAGAAACACCCCTATCCGAGTGTACCTCATGACCAGAAGTAAGGCTTTACGAGAAAGGACAAGTAATGTGCTTTCTCAGCATTATTTCGTCACTAAAACATTCTAGTTTAAAAGGAAGGAAAGGGATTCTGTAGACTCAGCTTTCAGCCCAGGCGAGGATTATTTGTCGTTTTAGCCTTTTTCTTCTTTCACCTCTTCATTGTTTATTTATTTATTTTTAAGGTTGTAAATTGTGAACATGCAAACCCTTCACATTAAGAACTTTCCATAATTAATTTCACTGTAATAACAGAACGTTATTACATTGAATGAATAGGCAAGGCAAGGCAAGTTTATTTGTAGAGCACAATTCATACACAAGGCAATTCAAAGTGCTTCACAGTTGCATAAATATAAGAAAACAAATACAATCAATAAAAACATCAACATAGAATTAATCAATTACAATAAGAGGCAAGAGTGCAGATAAGATTCTTTCAGTTATATGCATTTTTAAGTCTTGTTTAGATTCGCTCTGTCTTGAGCACTATTTTTAAGTCTTGTTTGGACTCGCTCTGTCTTGAGCACTATTTCGCTCTGTCTTGAGCACTATTTTTAAGAATATAATGCTTAACATACACATAACATGCACTGTCTCTCCAACATTAACATTAACATTGTTCTATTTACTATATTGAATATGCTGGTCCTTGTCTAATCTTTTATTTGTGTTTTTTTTGTTTGTTTATTCTCTGCTCTGGGGTACAGAGGAGGTGGCCAAGCTGCAGAAGCACCTGTCCCTGCTCAGGCAGGAGTATGTGAAGATGCAGCAGAAGCTGGCCGACACAGAGAGGCGCTGTGCGGTGCTGGCGGCTCAGGCACCTGGTCAGAGCTCCACTGGCCAAACATCTGCAGATACCTTCATCAGCCGTTTACTGGAGATAGTGGCTGATCTTTACCGGCAAGAACAATACAGGTGTTGATAACTGTCCGGCTGTTAATAACTGATACAACTGAAGGACACCCAGCTTAACAAGAACTTGCTTTGTTTTTGTAGTGACCTGAAGGTAAAGATGGCTGGTGAAGAGCTCTTCGCCCACAAGTTTGTGTTGGCAGCACGCAGTGACGTCTGGAGCCTGACTAACATGTCCTCAACATCCGAACTGGACCTAACTGGTATTTCTATTCTTTCCTGAACTCTGTCGTACACCAAGACTATTTACAGTTTCATTTAGATCCAACAGCCTCACATTACAGACTTAATTAAGAGTTTTGTCGCAGCTTTGTATTGTTTCAGTAATTACATATACAGTAAGATGGTGTTTGTCTCCCAAGCTCAATAGGATTAGTCCCATGAGTCCTGAAAGTGTTAAAACAAAGTGGATACACCTGCAGTTATGTCCCGGTAAAACCGCTTTGCTCTTTGTGGGCCAGCAGTCCTTGTGCTCCTGCGGCTACTGGGTTGTTTAGTGTCTCATGACACATGACAACCAAGCTACTTCTGAGTCCAAACTGTTGAAAGTTCCAACAGCAAAAAACAGCGACTTTATCTTAATGTCCGGGCAAATTAACGACAAATAAAAGGCCAAAAACTGTTTTGCAACTTCTTTGTGGAAAAAATATTTGATAAAGTCAGAAAAAAATTACTAAATAAAATCCAGAGTAAATCAGATGTTTAGAAAGAACCTTGTACAAAGCTCTGAGGCCGATTAAAATCAGCTAAATCCCATTATAGTGAATAGGACTTAAGTTCCATTGGACCCAGAAGTAGAACTATGACATAATCACTTAGCAAGCACAGCTGAGGATAGAAGTGTTTTCTATTTCTATTATAGTTATAGTGTTGTTTTAACTTGAAAATCAAAGTGTCCTAAACTAGAGCAATGCAAGCTAAGTATTTTTACTGGCTCTGATTTAAGATTGCAAACCCGATGTTGCCATCGCTATGTTACGTTGGGCGTACACGGATGACTTAGAACTTACTGAAGACGATGCCTTTCTTATCGACCTAATGAAGCTGGCTAATCGTTTTCAACTTCAGTTGCTTAGAGAGAGGTCAGTGAACAGATTTAACATTGGTGTAATACATTGTCTTGCAAGATTATTGTATACTAAAATATTTGTCTTCATACATAGATGTGAAAAAGGCGTAATGTCCTCTGTAAACGTCAGAAACTGCATACGATTCTATCAAACGGCAGAAGAACTAAACGCGACCACATTGATGAACTATTGTGGAGAGATTATTGCCAGTCACTGGGTAAGCTTTTCTAATTATTTTAATGGAATTATTTGTAATTGTTTTATTTGTATTGAGTGTAATTGGGCATTGTATGTTATGTCATGTTGTATGTTATAAGATATTTATAATTTTAAGCTGTAGTGCTTTTTTCTCCCCATTTACAACAGTATAAACCTTAAAACAACAAATCTAGTACATGATTGTTTTGATGATGAGTTTTATCTGACAGTTCATGCATCTGTTTCCTACTGGTATTTACTTTTTCTGCTTTTTTAGGATGACCTCAGAAAAGAGGATTTTAGTACCATGAGTGCCCAACTTCTGTACAAAATGATCAAGTCTAAAACCGAGTATCCTCTTCATAAAGCCATCAAAGTGGAGCGAGAAGATGTGGTTTTTCTCTATCTCATTGAAATGGATTCACAGGTTAGTTCCCCGCATCATTCTGCTTAAGTATTTTTTTTTCTTACTTTAATTTTCTATTGTAGTTACCTGCTAAGCTAAATGAACTAGATAACAACGGTGATCTGGCACTCGACCTGGCACTTTCACGGAAATTGGAGAGCATTGCCACTACCCTTGTAAACAACAAGGCTGATGTGGATATGGTGGATCAGAGCGGCTGGAGCCTGCTGCATAAGGCCATTCAGAGAGGTCAGGAGTTGGTTTGTATACAGAACTTCCAGACAGATTGCCTGATTGCTAATTTTTTGGGTTTTTTTCATACTAGGTGATGAATTTGCCTCGATATTTCTAATTCGCCACTCGGCTCAGGTGAATGCTGCCACTGTGGGTGCTGTCGAAACACCTTTACACTTGGTGTGCTCTTTTAGTCCTAAAAAACACTCTGCAGAAGTAATGGCCGGCATGGCACGCATTGCAGAAGCGTTACTTAAGGCTGGAGCCAACCCTAACATGCAGAATAGCAAGGGCAGGTAAAGTACAGCAGTTGAACTTTCCTTAATGAAAAAGATATTCATTCTAAAGATTTTGTTTCTATGTTGTTTGTGTCCAGAACACCTCTACATGAAGCTGTAGCGTCAGGAAATGAGCCAGTTTTCAACCAGCTTCTTCAATGCAAACAGTAAGAAGATGTATATGTGGTTAATGTGAAACATCAGTGTGAAAAAGGGCTATTCTGCTATGCTGTTGATATTTTCTTGTTTTATTAGACTTGACCTGGAACTTAAAGATTACGAAGGCAGCACACCATTGTGGCTAGCCTTGCAGTATATCACGGTTTCTGCAGATTCCTCTGTAAACCCATTTGAAGATGATGCTCCTGTAGTAAATGGCACTTGCTTTGATGAGAATAGTTTTGCTGCACAGCTTATACAAAGAGGGAGCAACCCTGATGCACCTGACATAACCACAGGTAAAGTATATAAGGGGCTGTTAACACTGAACTTCAAAGTCACCTGGCTGGTGTCAAAGCATTAGTTTTATGCAAGTTTATTAGATCTTGTTTGATTATTTGCCTTTTTTTCTCCATTTCCCTTCATAGAAAATTGCTTGTTGCAGAGAGCAGGTCTAGCATACAATGAGGCAGCAGCACTTTTCTTAGCTACACATGGGGCAAAGGTGAATCATGTAAACAAGTTGGTAAGTATGAACTTCTGGGGATTTTGCATATTACGTATTTTATTTGTGATGCATCTTTAAAAAACAAACATTTGGAGCAGACATGTGTAAAATCTTTGGAATACTCCTAGGGTGAAAGTCCACTTCATACGGCCTGTCGCTGTGGCCTTGCAAATTTAACTGCAGAGCTGCTCCAGCAGGGCGCCAACCCCAACCTGCAAACACAGAAAACGCTGCCTGATGACAGCCATGAAGTGTCTATGCAGACCCCGCTACATATGGCAATCGCACACAATCACCCAGATGTTGTTTCAGTCATTCTTGAACAAAAAGGTTTGGAATACATTTTTACATCAACTATTGATTTTGTTAACATCTATTTTATTTCTACATTAGTTATTTTAGTCATTAGGTAATGTGCTAAATTGTTATGTTGCAGCAAATGCTCTTCATGCCACAAACAACCTCCAGATTATTCCTGACTTCAGCCTCAAAGACTCAGTTGACCAGACGGTGCTTGGATTGGCACTGTGGACAGGTACAGTGCTCACAGTACAGTGTGTTTCTACTTGCATCTCTCTAATATATCATGAGAACCTCACCTCATGATGACCTGACATGTGTCTCAGTCACTCCCATTAGGAGGCAGAGACTTTAGTGACCTTTATGATGTGGTCAGATGCACATCAGAATCAGACGCCTTTTCCTTTTAGAACTTTAGGTATATTCATGAAGGGGTCAACTCTTTTCTGAATACTAGCTCTGCTATATGTTTAAAGAAAAAACTATAGACATGCATAAAACCTTGAAGTAACACTTCTCTTTTCTTATAGGCATGCACACCATAGCAGCACAGCTGTTAGGCTCAGGGGCATCAATTAATGACACTATGTCCAATGGACAAACCTTGCTTCACATGGCAATCCAAAGACAAGACAGTAAAAGTGCACTTTTTCTTCTCGAGCACCAGGCAGACATCAATGTAAGGTACGTTTTTATATTACACCAGACTATAGATTTAACCTGGATAAAAAATAAGAGGTAAAGGTCACAACATGTTTGTTATTTTTAAACGTAAGCAGTAATATATGCTACAACCACATTTTTGCTGATGATCCCTGCTATAGGACTCAAGAGGGACAAACAGCACTGCAGTTAGCCATCAGTAACCAGCTGCCTCTGGTTGTTGATGCTCTTTGTACAAGAGGAGCCGATATGTCTGTTGTTGATGATAAAGGAGATCCACCACTGTGGCTAGCTCTGGTCAATGGTTTGGAGGATATTGCATCCACCCTGGTGAGATAATAAATAAATGCATTTCTGTTTAGAAAATGGTTCATATTTTATTTTAGGATGTTTATCAATGCTCCCTTTTAGGTCCGACATGGATGTGATGCCACTTGTTGGAGCTCGGGCCCCTCCAGTTGCCAGCAGACACTTTTGCACAGAGCTGTTGACGAGAATAATGAGGTCATTGCTTGCTTTCTCGTACGCAGGTATACAACAGCTGCATATTTAGACAAGTATTTTGTTGTACAATTATTACTGTCTATTGACCTTGGTGACATGCATTTCTATACATTTCTAGTGGATGTGACGTGAACAGTCCCCGGAGACCAGGACCTAATGGAGAAGGAGATGAAGAAGCCCGAGATGGACAAACACCTCTACACCTGGCGAGCAGCTGGGGCTTGGAGGAGGTGGTGCAGTGCCTTCTGGAGTTTGGAGCAAATGTTAATGCACAGGTAAGTTAGTTAGTTCAGTTGTGTATTTTGAAGTATGGAACAATACAGCAAGTGTCTTTGTTGTTAGGATGCAGAGGGGAGAGCTCCCATTCATGCTGCCATCAGCAACCAACACAACGTGATAATACAGTTACTTATTTCCCATCCGGATATACGTCTCACCATTCGTGACCGTCAAGGAATGACCCCTTTTGCCTGTGCCATGACGCACAAAAACAACAAAGCTGCAGAAGCTATTCTTAAGCGTGAGCCTGGTGCTGCTGAGCAGGTGATCCAGTCAGAAAGCATTGTTTGGTTGACTATTTTACTAAGAACATGGTGGATGACTTTTGCCCTTGTTTCTTTAGGTGGATAACAAAGGACGCAATTTTCTTCATTTAGCTGTGCAAAATTCTGACATTGAAAGTGTCTTGTTCCTTATAAGCGTCCAAGCAAATGTCAACTCCAGAGTTCAGGATGCAGCCAAACTAACCCCTCTCCATCTGGCTGTCCAAGCTGGCTCTGAGATCATTGTTAGGAACTTGGTATGTCTATACATCAATACTCATACTAACTTGCTAAAACTGGGATTAGGAAACACTGATGCATGTTTCTTTATTTTAGTTACTAGCTGGTGCCAAAATCAATGAGATGACCAAGCACAGACAGACTGCTCTACATTTAGCTGCCCAACAGGACCTTTCCACCATTTGTTCTGTTTTGATAGAAAATGGTATTGACTTTGCTGCTGAGGATGAAAATGGTAACAATGGTATGTGTTTTAACTTTAACTGAAAACATGCATGTTTTAGTACCAATAGAGGAGAAGTTAAGAATTGTTTTCTTTGCAGCTCTACATTTGGCTGTGATGCAGGGCCGCCTTAACAATGTTAGAGTGCTTCTCACAGAGTCCACTATTGATGCCGAGGCCTTTAATCTCAGGTATTTTCCTTTTGTTATACCTTGCCATGCCATAATGTTCCATATGGTATAATGTATGTTGCCGTTAATTATCCCAAGGGGTCAGTCACCAATGCATGTATTGGGCCATTACGGGAAGGAGAACGCGGCCGCTATTTTCGAATTGTTCCTGGAGTGTATGCCTGAATATCCACTGGACAAACCAGACAATGAAGGGAACACAGGTACTCTAGTCTATACAAATGTAGTTTGTTTGCTTCGAGTTATTATGGAAAATGAGTAAATGCTTGTTTGTTTTGCAGTTCTTCTACTGGCATACATGAAGGGAAATGCTAATTTATGCCGGGCCATTGTTAGAGCAGGAGCCCGGCTTGGCGTCAATAATAATCAGGGCATTAACATTTTTAATTACCAAGTTGCAACCAAACAGTTGCTCTTTCGCCTTTTAGGTCAGTTACTTAATACAATCTTGCTTTTATCATACATGCTTGTACTTGCTTGAGTTGATAAATGCGTAATTTTATTTGATTTAGACATGCTTTCCAAAGAGCCCCCTTGGTGTGATGGATCAAACTGCTATGAATGTGCTGCCAAATTTGGTGTAACAACACGAAAGCATCACTGGTACGGTTTTCGTCTTTTATACTTTATTACAGTGTAAACGTCTATTGCACATTTTATAATTGTCGTTTTGTTTTTCTTTGCAGCCGCCACTGTGGGCGCCTTTTGTGCCACAAGTGCTCAATAAAGGAGATCCCTATAATTAAGTTTGATTTGAACAAGCCTGTGAGGGTGTGCGACATCTGCTTTGATGTACTAACTTTGGGAGGGGTATCGTAATGACAGTGTCTCAATTTCCTGAACTCAAAATTGCCCTGCTCTTGCTCGGCCTAGTATTGGACAGTTATTCGTGAGTACAAGAACGTCAGTAGCAACAATAACAAGCGGGAGTTTTGGATCACCGTCTCGATTCTTTAGGAGTATGAGAAAAAATATTACTTTAAACTACACAATATCTTCCAACTTTGACTCCCCATATTGGCCACTTTCTGTAGCCGACATCTGTTGTAATTTCAAATTCAGTGATTGTTTTGAAAGTTGCTAGTTGCACATTTTATATTACCCCCTGAGGCTATTGTCTTAAAAGAACACAAGTCGACTCAAATGTAAAGAAGAAAAATGAAATATTGACCAATATTGGACCAAGATAAATGTTATACTCTATTTAAGCCATTCTTGTTTTAAGATTTTGCAAATTTGGGTGGACAATGAAAAGTAAGTGGCATGCATCCCTTTATTGACATTCCATGTGTGACATTTTAAACCGGATAGATCAGATACAAAGAAACTAGATAATGTTCAGAGGTTTTTGTATACAGAACCACACCCTTATCAAACCGATCAGTTGTGTGTCACATCTCTCAACTTGTTCTAATACTTTCTACTTTGACATTTAACACAATCATAATCCCTCAAATCAAGTTATTTGTTTTTAATTCATTTCCAAGCCTAACGGGTGCACTTTATTAAGATTTCATGACATTTCATTCTGATCATCTGGGAGAAAGGGGAGATGCGGGATAGCCAGGTAACGGGGCTGATTTAGGTATTGTTAAAATGTACAGATAAATGTGTAATATTTTTGACCACTACAACAGTTTTGTACCTAATGCAGTTTGTGCTTGTCATTGTGACAAATCTAAATCTAGCCTCTGTTAATCTTTTATGCACATTGTTTAATCTTTTATGCACATTGTATTGTATCTGTATGCTCAAATATCTAGCCGGTCTCTTCTGATGTATCCTTTTAGAGAAAGGGGGGACAACTTTACATAAAGGTTATCAAAGACAAGTGTGGTTTTGGTCTCATCTTTTGTTTCACTTGAATGGTTCCGGAATATTCACAAACTAATCGTCTTCAACAAGACATGATGACGAATATAATGGGCAACTTTCATATTTCTTTAAATTAGGATCATCATCAGAGGGGTTTTCAACACAGACACAACGTGCACCACGGGATCCAGGGATATAGAGCTGTCTTGGAACACCTGTCCACGTTCTCTCCACACCACCACTGGAAAAAGAAAACAAAAAACACCTGTTATAGTTAACAAGGGCTGGCTTTGACAACTGGCAAAGGGACTACCTATGAGAATTAGCTTTTTCTGCTAACTTGGGGACATTTACATTGTATAATGTTGATTACTGTGCATTGTCCCTTTTCAAAAAAAAAAAAAGAAGAACTTGTGCGGTCTAGTTAAGTGGTAGTTTCAGTGAATACCTTTTGGTAGAACACCACACTCTTCCTCCAGTAGAGGCACTCCATTCTGAATTGCATGGTGGAAAGCGAGCCTTGCCAGCCTCAGACTGCGCTTTGAGTCTGCGGCCCTCAGCCAGTGATGCCTCGACCTGCAGCAGAGTTTCTGTAGGCTGTCCAGTAGCGGTGTAATACCTCCCAATTACAAAACCTTAATTAAACACATAATGATAAGTATCTTTCACTTTCACAGACCTAAATGTGAATGTGCTTTTCTTGAAGATGCTACACATACCTATATGTTTGTATTCCCTGTGGTAAAATGACAACCAATCGTATAAAGCAACCACCTGCAATGGAGGCACACTGGACACATCATCTGTCAATTCACTTTCTGTGAAATCCCCGGTGATGAAAGACAGTGAAGCATCTTTTCCTGAAAAGATTAGAAATATAATGAAATAAAAAATATATATATTTAAGATAAACGGCCCTTTGCCCTGCGTAGGCACGGAGAACTTTTATTATGGTAATAATCAAGTTAACAATTCACCTGCCATAAAATGATAAGCCCCTCCTGGACCATAGTGCTTCTCCCCTTTGTTTACGTCAAAAATCTGGCCTAGCAAGGCTAGGTAAAGGCCTTTGCTGCCTTGCTTCCCATTGTAAAGTGATAATTCATCAAGTCCAATATTATATGCAGCTTTATTTCCAAACGTGAAAGACCACTCACGTGGAAAAAATATCACTGCCAGTAGAACAGATACAAACGCGACCAACGCACAGCGTAACATCGTAATCGTCTGATAATATCGCTGATTTCTGGGAGAGTTTCATGTCTATTTCTAATTTAACTATGTTATTATAGATCCACGGAGCAGGTGCTTCCTGTATATTAGATCTGCGCAGGCGCAGAGAAGTAACGTAAGACACGTCCTTTAGCAAAGTGACGTACGGCACGTCAATGCGGTAGTGGAGCTCGGATCCTCTCGGAGCTTTGGGTGTAGGTTAGAGAGGTCTGCGATCACTCGCTCCAAAGTGACACTTTGTGGGCCGCAGTGATTTTAGGGGAGACTATAGGTCGGTAACTTCAAAATGGGGAATTCAGAAGGTGGCTGTGGTGGTGGAAGCGGTGACGAGGAGGACATAGAAACGGAGAGTCCGGGTTTCGCGGAAGACAGTCCGGCCTCTGCGGCCACTGGCGTCGGTGTTGGAGGCGGCGGAGGCACTGGTTCTGGCAGAAGCGGAAGAGGATCAAATGGCCTGTCGGTACCCACTGGTGGACCACCCAGTCCAGAGGCTCTCCTTGAACAAGTTAAACTGAGAGAAGCTGCAGCTCGTATTAGTGACTCAGGAGTGGCTATCCAGGAGTCCGTTTTAGCCGGGAACGAAGGTGTACTCGTGCGGTGGCTGGAAGACCGGTTGAACCGCGGAGATGAGACTGTCAATGTTGAACAGTTTTGTGAGATGTTGGAGAGCAGAGATGCTCCCAGAGAAGAGTGTGAAGAGGTAAAGTGAAAGCAGATTTTTTCTTTCACAGCGAATGTGTCATCTAATGTTTCATGAAGTTTCAGCTGTGTTTGTGTTTTTGAAACCTCGTCTGCTGATGTCACAAATCGTCTCAGACCAGTTCACTTTGTTTGGATGGCCCTCAGTAACAACAGTTTTGTTGTCACTGTGTTCTCTTTTATTCCTACACGTGAATGGATGAATGCTGCTATGTAATCTATTCAGCATGGAAATGCATTGTTCCAAAAGTTGGTCCTGATCTACAATAATGTTGTCTTCTGAAATAAGGGACAAATGACTCAGTCTTAATGACACTGTAACTGTTCTGTATTCTAGGCTTTTGGCCAGTTTGATGCGGAAGGAGATGGGGTGGTGGACGTAGAAACCATGCTGGTTGCCTTAAAGAACTCTAATGGCGCTAACTTGCTGGGAGAGCTTAGTCATGTAATAAGACAACTGCAGGCATGCTCACTAACTCCAGGTATTATTTGACACCTTATGTTGTAATTATTGAATATAGTATAAACATGTGTGTTTTGTGTTGTTGTTTTCTGCTCTTAGGTTTTGTTGACATTTTCTCCAAGACCAAAGACAGATTAGGGGCACATGCCTCTAAGATCCTCAAATTTTTACATAGGAATCGCATTCCCAGCAGTGCCATCCCTTTCCCTCTTTTAGAGGCCTACAACAGTATCTGCACCATGCGGTCCACAGTGGTCCAGGACTATTTGGAGATTCTTCTACAGAAGGAGAAAGGTGAGTAATAAGAATGCTTTACATGATTTAAATGGAATTTTGTTGTTTGCTTGAACAAATACTGGCTATAAGAGGCTTCACGTGCACATACACAATGGACTATTTGTGATTATTTGTGTCAGATTTGGACGTCCAGTACAGAGCAGAGCTAAACCGTGATCCCGATGTAGACAAGGTCAAGGTGGTCACTCAGTGCTACAGCACTATTGAAGCTTCGTCTAATATTACTGACGTATACAAAATGACTAATGGTGAAACAACCTCTTTCTGGCAATCAGATGGAAGTGCTCGTTCACACTGGATCAGGCAAGAGCATCTCTGAGATTTTATCTTTTTGATAAACAATGGTGTTGAATCCTCAAACACGCTCACTCTTTTCTCTTTTCTCAGATTAAAAATGAAACCAGACATGGTTTTGAGGCGCTTGGCTATTGCTGTTGCTTCTAATGATCACAGTTATATGCCTCAGCTGGTCTCTGTAGCTGTCGGGAAAAACAGACGGTCACTGCAGGAGATAAAAGATATACGTATCCCGAGCAATGTTACAGGCTACGTAGCTCTCTTGGAAAATGCTAACATCACACACCCATGTGAGTCATCCTCTGACTGTGCGAAGTTTTCTGTTTTCTTTTTACCTTGAATGTTTGGGTTATGGATTTTGTTGATGGTTGTTGTTGTTGCTACTTACATTTTCCCTATAAGTGCCTAAAATTCAGTATTTTCCACAACACAGATGTTCAAATCAACATTAAGCGTTGTTTGAGTGATGGATGTGACACAAGGATTCATGGATTGAAGACATTGGGATATCAGATTACCAAGAGTAAAGAGGTGTCTGTCTCTGATGCTTCAGCCATCTGGTACTTGTCTCTCCTCACCTCTTTGGTCACTGCTTCCATGGAGTCCAACCCGGCTCTTGCACATACAGTTCTTCAGAGCACACAGTAAGATGCTAATTCAATTTTTCTGATGATTTGTATGAATACAAATCGTATAAATCAATGTGTATTTTCCAGAAAAACCTTACGGCACATGCCACCATTGTCTCTAACGCCGTCATCTGCTGAGTTCCCATTCTCTTTGAACATCTTGGAAGAAGTTGATGGATTTCTCTTAAGGATAGCTGAGTAAGGTCCTTATGGTGATATCAGCAATTTGGCTTATCTCTGCCGCAGTCTGTAATGCTGACATAATCACAAGTTAAAAGCTAAAAACAAGCTAAAATCAAGGCATTGATTGTTACATGACGCCTTTGAAAGATCTTTAATCATGTTACCAATGTTTTTTCATTCTTTCCTAGTTACTGTATGAGTCCTGATGCAGAGTTGACCCTCCTGGCCTTTGCTCTGGCTAGAGGCAGTGTTGCAAAGGTTCTCCATGCTCTGTCCAGTTTAAGCGACCATTTGGAGACACAGTATAAAGCCTCATCCCTCATCTCATCGATGGCCACAGTAAGACTACGGCTTCTCTACCGCAATGGTAAGAAAGCACTGTAAACTACTACTTGTAATGACAGATGAAGAACAAATGCTATTACTACTACAATGCTGCTATATGATGTGAATTATTATGATATTAAACAGGGAAGCATCTGCAGTTGCACTTACAGGCCTGTGATGTAAAGAGCAAAGAGGAAAAATCTGGCCCCGACAACATGCTGGCTGAGAACTCAACAGGAGACGGTAAAATGTTTCTGTTATATTTTACTTTTCAAATGAAATGAAACCTTGTTACCAAAGCTGAATGTTTGTTGTAAAGGTTTTCTCTCAGAAAATGGCAAGCGGAAAGCCAGCATAATCCTGTCAACTGAAGATCAGAGCAATTTCCAAGTCACTTTGATGAAAATCAAAGTAAGTATTTTCTCTTTTTTGTGTAACTCTTGTTTAATTGAAGCCATGAGTAAAAAATATTTGGTGTGTCAAGGTGCGAAAAGGACCCATTGGAGCAAAATGTGGTTTAGTTTTTGCCTACAAGGATGAAGACCCCTTTGATGCTGAAAAACATTTTAAGAGATTTAAAAAGTACGACTCCTGGGATTACAAAGATTACAAGGAATTTGCTCTGAACAAGTAAGTTTGAAAAATTCAAAGATGGCACTCCTTTTCCACTTGTGTTTTTTGTAATAAAATATTGTTATAATAAAACATGACCTCACCCTCAGTGTGAAGAGTGCTCGACTCTCTGAAGACGACCCTATCGGTTGGTTTGAGCTCGAGGAAGACTGGAATGATGTTGAAATCAAACTACAGCAGTGTCGCGTTGCAAAGGTGAATGATGGCCTTATATAATGATTGTGCTGTATCATCTGTAAAGTTACGCTGACACATCCAAATGGTGCTGGGGATGACAGAAAAACATGGAAACAAATATTGAGAAATGTTCTAATTTTTATATTGGTCTTTTTTTCTCTTTGCTCTCCTTTATCTTTAGTTCTTGATGGTAAAGTTTCTCTGCACCAGGCAGGATACAGCAGAGCGCCTTGGAGTGCAGGCTCTCAGCTGCAGTGGGTACCTGTGTCCCAAAGGTGAGCGGCTGGTGGACCTGGATGACCTCAGTCCAGAAGGAGAGAGCTCGGGCACCGATGTCGTCTCTGGGCTTTGTCTCCTGAACAAGACACTGTTCTTCATACAGCAGCTGACCCAGGACATGGTAACGTCAATGCTTTAGTAAAACTAAACAACAACAAAGAAACTGTAGATATTCGACCTGAACTGTAAAATTCCAGCTTCTAGATTGTGTTTAGTTATTAAACATATCAAGGTATTGAAACTTTAAAGGATGCCTCTCCTTTTAAACAGAAATACATGCTTAGCTTTGGTGGTCTTAGCCTGAACGTCTTCTGGGAATTCTACAGCAAACTCAGGGAGATGTGAGTATCTAAAACGCAGCCTTTCTTACTTAAACATTACTCCATGTCAGACTCTAACATTTTATTGTACATGCATTCTTCTATTTTAATTTTTTTTTTGTCTCAGTGATGAGGATGAAGTATTAAAGGCAAGAGTTCTCCTCCTCCAGCTGATGCAAAACTGTTTCCCCATGTTGCCCAATCCACTTGAACCTCAGGCCTCAGATGAAGCCAAAGAGGTGGATGAAGAAGCTGCCTCCACCTCCACCTCCTCATCCACTAACAATGTGTCTGACTCAGTGAAAGCTGTTCAAGAACTGTATTTGCATCTCTGCCAAAGTAAGCGCATTGTTGTTTCAGTTTGTCGAGTATTTTAGTTATATTTTAGCTTTAAAATGCACATGGCTTTTCAATACTATACAGTTAATACAATTATAGGAGTTTCACTTTTTTACATTTTCTCTGATTTGACACCTTTTATGATCTTTTATTTACTTCCTTATTGGATATGGCCTCATGACATAAGGGGATTGTTCTTTGTGCTATCATAATATACCTATGTATAGTCCATAAACTAGTTCAGCGCTGTCCTTGCAATAAGTATACATCTCTTATTAAAAAAAAGGAAGATTTCACACTAGTGTAAAATATTGATTAGCACCGTCCGCCACCGACCTTATCCCAACAAACTGTGTAAAATGTTGATAAACTTGAAAACCTGAGAAATTCACTAATACATGAAAGCTGTGTGTTTCTACAGTTGTTGATAGTCCTGAGGGGGATTCACTGATGAACAAAGCGTTGCACAAAGAAGCTGTGAAGGCCATTCTCAACGGAGCACCTGTTTTCTTCCCAGACAAAAGTGTTAGAAGGGAAAAACTCTTCCACATGATGGTCAGGCGTGATTCTTTTGCCTGATAGAGAATTAATTACTTGACTTTTGTCTTTTCCATGTATAATTATTTTTCTGCTTGATTTCCAGAAAACCATAACGGAAGATGATCAGCCTGAGTCCGTCAAAGTAACATTTGAGTCTCTCTGTAATTACTTCAGGTAACTTTAATTTGATTTGAAATGTCCACATAGCAGAGTTTGGTCATAACATTCTTTCCTGTATTTAGTGATCAGGATCCCAGTGGGTTGCTGTTGCTTCCTCCCAAAGGAGCACCCTCGGACTTTGACATTAATCCCATTCTGTCAGTGATGGAGACACTGCTACTAGTTGCAACTAGAGAAGTGAGTCTCCAGAAATATTTCATTTTCTGCTTTTCTAATGTTTGTCATTTAATACCCTAACTCTTTTTCCTCAGTGTGAAATGATGATGGCTAATGAGAGTGGCAGTGGCAGTAGGACAGTGCTGCTGTCTTTATTCTGGGCTCTGCAGAGCAGTATGCTCTCGTGGTGCTACCTGCAGCTCAAGGGTATTGCTTCTACGCATGTGACAATGGAACTGTCCCAAGAGATTCTCATAAAATGTGAGACATTTACTTAAAGATAAGTTATATGATTTAACAAAACTGAAATAATACTTAATATGTTACTGTATTTCTATTGTCTGTTCAATAGATGTGGAGCAATTCTTGAGAAACATTAAGCGTGTTCTTACTTCTATGCAAGAGAAGAATTTTGGTCCTGAAATTACAGAGAAACTGGGCAACTCGATCTTGGTCACTGTCTTTAGACAGCTGGTAAGACATGTACCCTACACTGATACAATACATGGGGTGGCAGTGGTGCAGAGAGTAGAGCGGGTCGGCTTGTGACCGAGGGTTGGCAGTTCGAATCCCGCAGGTGCACACTGTTGTGTCCTTGGGCAAGACACCCACCTTGCCTCCAGTGTCTGCACACATTGGTGTATGAATGAGAGTGTGAAAGGGTGAGGGTTCCTTGATATAAAGCACTCTAGTGTCTAAAGCAGGTAGAAAAGTGCTATATACTGTAAATGTATATAGCACCATTTTGCCATTTACGTCTAGAAATTATTAAAAATGAATTGTTTTTTTTCCTGCAGATGATTTTCCTGCTGGAGTTGTGTCCTTTGGACGTCCCACACAGTGTGCTCCTGAAGAGTTTCTCCTCACTCATGGAGCTCCTCAGAAAACTGTCCTCAGATGCTGGAGACATCCTTTCCAAGGTTGGCTATTAACATTCTTCACTGTGTTTTACCCTGAAATGTAAAAGTGATAAAAATGTAGGCTTTCGGTTACGCATAATAATGCACATCTGTTTTCTTTGCTGATCAGGAGAGTTGGCAGCAACCTCAGCAGCCTGTAGTGCTGCGGACATGGAACATGGAGTCCCCACACAACTATGAAAACAGCCGTCATGAAACCACCATCTTTGCTTGTCCTGGAGCAACTGTTTTTGAGTTGGAGTTTGATGAACGCTGTGAAACAGAAAAGAGGTGACTTTTGAAAAAATATATCCTATATGTTGTGATGTTCTTTATGTGTTGCCCTAACCTGGAATTTCTGCAGATATGACTACTTGGAATTCACTGATTCTCGTGGTGGTAAAGTTCGATATGACATGAAAGTTGGAACAGAGAAATGGCCAAAAGTATGAGAAATGTCTTACGGTATCACTTTGCACCATCCTCTTCAGCTCACTAAACGTTTTTCTCTTCTGTTCAGAAAGTAACGTTTGATGCTGGCCCTCAGCTGCAGTTTCTTTTCCACTCTGACAGCAGTAATAATGAGTGGGGCTACAAGTTTGCAGTCACAGCCTTAGGTCTGCCAGACATCACCATTTCCTGGATGTCAGATTTGGAGCTTCTTGTAGCACGGCTTATGGGGCGGTTTGCTTCAAGAACATTGGGCCTAAAATCACCGTATGGTAAGATTTTTGGTCCATTCTGTTATTTGAGAGCTTTCCATTGTAGTTAAAATACTGTTCTTTATATCTTGTTCTCAGAAATACGCAGCTTAAAAGAGTCGTCACCTGGAAAAGTGTCTCATGTTCAGACTTCCCCTTTATGGAAACCCATTTTGCGACATGGGTTGTGTGAGTCCAGAGCCAGTGACCAAATTAAAGCACCATCGGAACAGGTGCAGTGGATTTATACCTGAATCTACATGTTGTTAATTATGTATCGGTTTTGGCTAAAAGTTCAATGACTTTTACGACATATCATTACACATATCTTATTTGTCTATCACAGACAAGTACATGCACTCATGAGGAGTTGTCAAACTTCCTGGAGGACTTTGCTCGTTGGAACCCGTCCCAGGAAGCCTCCAGTGGTAGAACAGAATTAATGAAGACACTGATGCACTGCTGTAGAAAACAGCTGATGAGAAATGAGGTGGCATCTGGTCCTAAAGCAGACCAAGCTGTTAATGCAATATGGGCAGCTATGGTATACCACACACCAGCCCTCAACCACGCCCTAAGAGCTTATGGTAATTATTACTTTGCAAAACAAAGTCATAAACAAATCTTTCTTTTTCCTCCAATTGTGACACTTGACGTAAAATGTCTATTTCTTTTTTAGTTAACCAAGAATGCAAGTCACAGTTGAGTGAAGAGTTTGCACTTGTGTATTTGCTGGCGGACAGCATTAGAACTTGGATGGTGAGCGTCATCAGAGTTACCTTCTGCCCTATGTTCCTCCTTTTGATTTTAAAGAGTGACATTGTTCTCTGCAGCTGGAAATAAGACAGAGATACCTGGTTGGCAAAATGAATGTTCCTGATGAGAAGCAAGGAGCTTCTGACGAGGTTACAATCGACACACTTGGTAAGAATACTTGAAACTTTTTTCAATAAACTAATACTATTTTAAAATAAACCTTTCCTTTTTTCCGTAACCAGCTGATACGTGTATTGAGAAGAGCCTTTTGCTGTTCCGATTTCCTCCATGCGGAGTCACATATCAGGAAAGCGACTCTAGTAAAGGGTCAGAGGGCAGAGGTCCTCCACTTTTCCGCTCCAGTTCTATTTCAGAAAGTGACTTCCAGGCCAGTACTTCACCGGGACCTGCATCACTCGGAGACGAAGAAAGCAGCAGGACAAAAGAAGGACAAAACGGTCCCCCTGTCCTTCAGACCCAAACCTCCAGTGGCTCAAACAGGAGAGGCCATAGGGGGTCCACAGAGAGCTTGTCCTCTCAGCCCGGAGAGCCAACCTCCCCTTCCACTTTCTCACGGAAAGCTCCCTTCAGTCGAGCACGTTTACGCCTTTTGTCTTGTCGCTCAATAGAAGAACCTCGTATGACGCCATTGGTAAAGGACCGGTATCCGATTCTTAAACACATCTTGAATTTTATAAAGGACCAAGCACTCACAACAGCTAGGTAATTATATCTCGAAAGTCATTTTCCCCACATTGAGAAATGTATTTTTACTCTTAAGTTCTCTGTCTTGCAGCATTTTGCATGCTTTGGCCCTGAACAAAGCCCAAGCTCTGAGTGTCTGCAACGTCTTGGAGATGATCCAGCAGTGTTTACTCTCACTGGGGAAGCCACATCTTTTTCAGCCTCCTTGTATTTTATTCCTGCAGGAGCTTTTAGCCTGTCAGAAAGACTTCACAAGGTACATCCAGTTTATTATGTATTTGGCAATGAATCACTGTTGCACTATATTTACTGCTTTTTTGGTCATTTCAGTTACTTTTCCCAGCTGTCCGAGAGTGGGCAGAAGCTCGGAGAGGATGTCAGGCGTTCATATCATCAGCTGGTCCTCATGCTGGTCGAGGCTGTTCAAGGCTTTAGCAAATTAAATGAAAAGTAAACTCAGATTAAAGAAAATAACTATTTGATTATTATAATTATTGTTTGCTCATTTAAAGAGAGTTTAATGTTTTTGCTCCCTTTTCCCTTTTCAGGGCTTTGCTTCCAGGGCTGTCTTGTGTCCAAACCTGCTTGTTGCATCTTCTTGACATGAACTGGAGCATGCAGGACCTCGCTCTTTTTTCGTCCGTGAAGCTTCCTGAGCTCTTGCTGACGATGTCACAGGAGAACATCAGTGTTCATGACATTGCCATCAGGTAGAACTGAACAACTCACTTCAGGGATGTATCTTTCAATGTGAGACTTACACATAGTTGTTCTTTAGTCAATGGACAGAGGAAGATGAAATCGCAGACTATAAGAAGAATCAAGAATGGATGGATGAGTGTATGGACGGGATGTTTGAGAAATGGTATGACAAAATCGATGAAGAGGATTCCACGGAGGACAGAAGAAAGGTATGATCTTCATTTTCCTTGGTAAATTAACTAATACATTTAAATTAACTAATATATTGCACAGATGCACATGTTTATTGCACGCTACTGTGACCTTCTGAATGTGGTGATCTCCTGTGATGGCTGTGAGAGAATGGCACCATGGCACCGCTATAGATGCCTTCAGTGTATGGACATGGATCTCTGCAAGACATGCTTCTTAAGTGAGTCAATGTCTCAATTTTGCATGAAACATTATTTATCATTGTTGCTGAGCAGATGTTAATTTCCAAACAGGTGGAGCTAAGCCAGAAGGCCATGAAGACGACCATGAGATGGTCAACATGGAGTATGCGTGTGACCATTGCCAGGGCCTTATTGTGGGCAGTCGGATCAACTGTAATGTTTGTGAGGATTTTGATCTGTGCTTTGGTTGTTACAACGCCAAAAAATATCCCGACAGGTGACACATTACATCTTTTGAGATACATTACTCATTTATGCTGTTTTGATAATATAAATACTTTTTTATTTCCAGCCACCTGCCAACCCACAGGATCACGGTTTACCCAATGGTGACCATTCGCATCAGTGACCGTCATCGCCTGATCCAGCCTTACATTCACAACTACTCATGGCTGCTGTTTGCTGCCTTGGCTCTCTACACCTCTGACCTGAGCTGTGAGAAACAGTGCGAGGGAGAAAGTCTTGATGCCAACTCACTGAACCAGGCTTTAGCCCTGCAAACCTGCTGCTCCCAGCTCATTACTGATTGTTTGCTCAAAGGGCAGACTGGAAAAGGTAACACTGTTAATGTTAATGGCATTATTGATTCTTTAAAAGACAACTAACAATAACAATACTCCTGTATTTAGGACTGCGTTCATCAGCTTTGCTCGCTCTGTTGCTGTCTAATGAATCTGGGTCTGATAGCGAAACATGTCTGGTATCTCCAGAATCTTCTCAGGAGCTCAGTACAACCACTGATAGTTCCTCTCTTGCTGGAAGTACTGCTGCCATATGTTCTCCGACATCTCCAAAAGACAAGGTAGGAAATGGTGTGTAAGATTGCCACGTGTAGGACCTCTCGCAAGCAACGGCTGTTTCTTTCTTTCAGGTAAAACAGTCTGGAAAAGAAAAGAAGGCAAAGGAGATCTCTTCTATCCCAAATGCTTCTGCAGAGACATTGTCCCTCTTAAATAGTGGGGAGAAAGAAGGTGAAAAGAAGAAGCTTGTTGCACAAGACACTTTGGACTCCTCCAGCCTTAGCCAGACACCTTCAGTATCCAGTGAGGATGCTCTCTCTCCTGTAGTTCGACGTAAGCTCTGACAAAGATGAACTGCTGTTGTATTGCGAGTAATGCTGTTTTAACTTTGTGGGGTTTCCTCTTTTTCAGAATCTGGCCCTGAACCTGCCATTTCTCCTGAATCTGATTCTCTGAAGGTGAAAGACCAGAGGCTTCCCCCGGTTCCCCTTCAGGAGCATGTGTTCTCTGAGTGCTCCAAAGAGAGAATCCTTGGACTTCTGGCTGCCATGTTGCCACCTGCCGCACCAGTAGGCATTAACATAGTTAAAAGTTAAAGAAATAATGTGAAATGTTGGTCGTCATATGAAGAACTTCTGTTGTGCCTCCACAGGGGTGCGCACTTGCTTTGCCAAGTTTGGATACTATCCTGCCTCAGCTTTTCAGAGCAGTTATTTCCAATGCTGGTTCTCTTAATGAGACCTTCCACCTAACCCTGGGTCTGCTGGGGCAGCTCTTACTTCGGATTACTCCAGATGAGGCTGACGCTGCTGTGACCGAGGCACTGGCTGACAAGTATGATCTGTTTGCCCAAGTAGATGCACCTTGTTCAGATGCCCAGGGATGGAAGACCACCCAACTGCTGTTTAGCCTTGGGGCTGTCTGTTTAGACAGGTACATTTTCCTCTGCATGTAAATCATGTTTTTTGTGTTTTGCTTTGTTTTCAATCCAGTGATCAGTAGCTAATTAAACACATATTTTTGCAGTCGGATTGGTTTGGATTGGGCGTGCACTGTGGCAGATATTTTGCACAATTTGAACACCTCGGCAGAATGGGGCACGGTCATTGCTGCTTTCACTGATCATTGTATCCAGCAGCTGCCAAATTCTTTAAAACGCACCAATCTCTTTACTCTGTTGGTCTTAGTGGGCTTCCCTGAGGTAAGTTAAAGCAAAGAGTGTAAATAACACTAACTATCATGAGCACTGCTTTATTTTCTGCTTCTCTCAGGTTCTCTGTGTTGGTACCCAGACTGTTTTTATTGACAATGCAAATGAGCAACACAATATGATCCTACTCAAACACTTCACGGAGAAGAATCATGCTGCAGTGGTTGATGTTAAGACAAGAAAGCGAAAAACAGGTTGGTTTTGTGTCGAGCTCTCCAAAGCTTGAAACATTTTTTAACAATTCTAGATTTAAAACAATCTGTTTTCTTTTGTAGTGAAGGACTACCAACTAATTCAGTCCCAAGATTCAACACCAGGCTCTCCAGCACAGCCGGAGGGATGCCAAAATGCACTTCTTGTTCGTTACCTGAACAATTTTACCTCTATAATTAGCCAACTACTTCAGGCAAGTCCAGAAAACACTGCTGCTAATGCTGTTGAAGCATCTTGGGTGCTCTCGTTGGCTCTGAAAGGACTCTACAACACTCTAAAGGTTTGATATTTATTGATTTTTATTTTTTATAAAGTATGGAATGACATTAAAGTGTTTATTTCGTATTGTAAAGAAATATGGAGTTGCAGAAGCCCAAAAGGCCATTCACCAAGCAGGCCTGACGCAGCTGCTGGTGAGGAAGTGCAGCAAAGGAACGGGCTTCAGCAAACTGTGGCTTCTGCGCGATTTGGAAATCCTTTCCATCATGCTCTACTCCTCCAAACGGGAAATCCACTCTATGGCCCAGGACCCTGATCGAGAACAAAGAGACCAAGACAAGGAGCATGACTCAGACCATTCTAGCAACTGTGCTGACGACACAGACGTCATCAACAAGCCAGACCCGCTGGACGGCCTTGATGAGGAGACCAAGATTTGCTTTCAGGTATAAATCAATATTGTTGCTTATGAATGTGAACGAATCTAACGTATATATATATATATATACACACACACCTCCTCATGTCTCAGATTACCCATGATGCCTTAAACGCGCCTCTGCCCATCCTGAGAGCCATGTATGAATTACAAATGAAACGAACTGACTCCTTTTTCCTGGAGGTTCAAAAAAGGTTTGTTCTCAATTATAAATAATTATAATATCTCGCACTACAGATGTAATATTCTATTTCTGTTATGGCGCAGATTTGATGGAGAGGAAATAAAAACAGATGAGACAATCCGGACGCTTGCCCAGAAGTGGCAGCCCTTGAGACGACCTAAGTCAGAAGAAAGGAACACAAAGGCTGTGGATACTGACATGATTGTAGTGTCCTGTGTGGTGAGTTTTCCATTACTGAATTTATATCCTACTCAGTCATGCTTAAACAAAATAAAATAAGTGAAAAATAGTATGCCACATAGTGCATGGTTTGTGTCTGTAGTTCAGTTTGAATTATGATGTGGATTCTAACATTTGGTTAAAAAAAAAAGGCTTTTCAAAAATCATCCAGACTCATTTCTCTTTTTGATTTGACTCCCCAGTCAAAGCCCAGTCACTGTGAAAAAGCCACAGAGGAGATCAATGTCGTGGCCCAGAAGCTCATCACCAATTCAGAGAGCGACCTGCAGCTCAGTTATGCCAAACAGAGACGCACTAAGAGCTCTGCCCTGTTGCACAAAGAGCTGGATGTGCGCAGCAATCGCGCCGTGAGGCAGTACCTGGTGAAGGTGAACCAGGCCATCTCCACACTCTACGCCCGTCACGTGCTGGCCACACTGCTGGCAGACTGGCCCGCCGAGACGCCTTTGAGTGAGGACGCCCTGGAGCTGAGCAGCGCCTCCCACATGGCCTACATCCTAGACATGCTGATGCAGCTGGAGGAGAGGCCGCTGTGGGAGAAGGTGAGCGCAGGTGTTTACAACATTATTCTGCAGCTTCGTATTTTCACTTATATTTCCTGTAATATTTCTTCAGATCCTTCAGAGGGTGCTCAAGGGCTGCAGTCAGAGCATGCTGTGTAGTTTATCTCTGACCGCCTGCCAGTTTATGGAAGAGCCTGGTATGGCTGTGCAGGTCCGAGAATCAAAGCATCCATATGACAACAACACAAACTTTGAGGTCTGTGAGAAAAAAATCTTTATCTTTAATGTGATTGAGACTGCATTTCAATAATTTTGAATCTTTTTTAAAGATAATAACCTTATCCTTACTCAATGTTCAGTTTTATATTGTTCTTCCAATCCCTCCTCAGGATAAAGTGCACATCCCTGGAGCGATCTACTTGTCAATAAAGTTTGACTCGCGCTGTTACACAGAAGAGGGCTGTGACGAGCTCATCATGTCCAGCAGCAGTGATTTTGTCCAGGATGTCCATAATTTCAGTGGCTCTCCGCAGAAATGGGCTGACTTTGAAATCCCTGGTGAGGGCAAAACAGCCTTAGGCTTTTATATTAGCAGTGCCTTGTTTGAGTGCCTGTTGTAACCACTTTCTTGTCTTCAGGTGACACCCTTTACTACCGGTTTATGTCAGACATGAGCAACACAGAGTGGGGCTACAAATTCACTGTCACTGGAGGTCACAGAGGGCGCTTCCAGACAGGTTAAAAAAGCTTACCGCACATGAGATTTTGTAAAGAATATTTCAGGTACTGAGTCTCCTTTTTCCTGTATCCAGGTTTTGAGATTTTGAAGCAAATGTTAGCAGAAGAACAAGTGTTAAGTCACCTGCCACTAAACGACATCTGGGAGTGGCAGGTTGGTGTGGGGTGTCGGCAAACGGGAAACCCACGCCTTAAAGCTATTCACTTGTTGCTCCGTCTCCTGCAGTGTCAATCTCACATGTAAGTCGCCTCTTTTCATTTCCTCTTTTAGTCATATCTTTATTTAGGCTACTTCAGCTACACAGCATTTGTGTAGCTGTTTCTGTACATTTAATTGGACAAATCTATTGATCCCTTTATGAATAACCCTAGAGGGTGTTTTAGTTGAAATAGTTCTGTTGGTTTACTTACAACAAGCAAGGAAATGAGGTAAAGCTTATATCCAAATACATTTGCATGGAAACAAACGAGCTCTGTGGCGAACTTCTCTCTTCACGTGAATCGACGCACCCTTTACCAAACGTAACATGTTCAAACCTCCTATATATTTTTCAGAACTTGTGACCTCACGTTGCTACGTCCACTGTGGCAACTCTTCATGTCGATGGAGAACAGTGCGAGTCTGGATCCCACCTCCGCGGTGCTGCTGCCTCTTCATCGAGCCCTGACCGAGCTCTTCTTCATCGCAGAGGCGCGGGCCACTGTGAGTAACGCAGACCAATGACAAACAATTGAACATCTGGAAGATACAACAATGATAATAGTGTTTCTAATTCACGCTTTCTATTGAGTCCATCTTTACACTGTGATGAGATACTCTTTGTGGCGTTTTTTCCAGCTGTCTTTCTGTATTGTCTTGAAATATATATTCAGGAAAGTCTTGCAGATTAAGTCACCAGGCGGTTTCCTGCAGGTGCGCCTGAACTGGACAGTTTAATTCCTGGTACAGTTCACTCTGATGCGGCCCAAAGCAACTGCTGTGACTTCTCTGTTGCATCAGACTTATTGTTACAGAAGAAGATTTTTGCTTATGATGCAGTGAACATGTTTAGCCACCAGGGGCCAGTAACTGTGTTTTAGATTAGAGGGGCTCTCAGTGGTAAATACTACAGTACAACTGAACTCAAACATGACATTCCTGTTTTTTAATAAGTCACTGAGTTTTAATCACTGGAGGCTGCACTAGCACAAATAGGTACTTGTTTGGGGGCAGAGTGGGTGAAGGATTGAGGCAGCATGAGAGACCTTATTATTCTTTAAGCCATAGGATCTAATTAAGAACTTAAACATTAACAACTTTTATGTTGAATGTGCATGTGTATCTTTAAATCACTCAGCATTACAAAAGTTGTAGTCAGTAAAACCAATATGTGATTTAACCCCATAACCACCACCTGATCTGACCACATTTTCTCCAGTTTGGCTTTACTCAGAACTAAAGGCTCCTTGAAAAAAGCATCATAAACAGCAGCGAAGAGGTGACTAAAATATGACAAAGTGATGGAAAAAACACAACAAAAAGATGACTAGAAGGTGACAATAAAGTGACAAAAGAGCAACGAAAAACTGACAGGAGGAAAAAGATCAGCTTGGATCAAGTTTGTAGCTTTCAAATGAGGCGTTACTCTGGCCTATGCTGTGAGCCAGGGGCCCTCAAACTTTTTTTCTCTAGGGGCCACATTATCGTTCCTGACTGTGATGGGGGGCCGGGCCGGGCCAGGCCGGGTAGGCTATAACAAAGAATTATATGACCTAGACCAAAATGCAGCAGGCCTCATTGTGAAGTAGAGTTTACTGGCTTGGCACTGTCATCCGCACTACTATATCCACAAGATCAACACTTGATTCCAGGCACATTTGTTTAGCTGTAGTGGTTTGCAAAAATAGTTTTTCAAAGTTTTCACACTTTGTTTTAATTTGAAATACCACAGGTAATCCATTTATTTTTGTTTTCCAAATAAAGCATCATTGCTTAATGTGACCAAAGTAATAACTCCTACTCTTGTATTGTACAAGCCTGTGTCACAAGTTTCTTGAAGTGCACTGTAGTCATTATTCATTCACTCCACACTCTGTGGTGGTAAGCTTCATTTACCACATGCCTATAATGTGTTGTTTATATCCTGTTTGTCAGTGGCCCCAGTGTGGAATTCTTTTTTATGTATTTAAGTTACTCCCTAGTGGCTGGAATGAGGATACTGGTTATTTAGGGATTTGTTCTCTACAAGTCAGGTCATCATCTGGCGGGCCGGATTTGGCCGTAGTTTGAGGACCACTGCTGTAAGCTGTCCTCCAGTCGAGAATCTTTTAATTTTGTGTAATGCCAAAATTGAGAAATTACGCTTGGTTAAGAGGTTGAACAACTCTACTTCATATCTGGGGACACAGATTGACCATGTTTAAGAAAAATGTTTAAAAAAAAATCTTGTCTACTTTTAACACCTAAACCGAGCACATTTTCACCAGTTTGGCTTTAACCAAAACCTAAAAGCTTAAAAAAAAGCATAAAAATAGCAACAAAAACAAGGATGAAAATGCAGGAAAAAAGTAACAAAAACAAAGTGAAAACATGACCAAAGAAAGCAATAGAAGAAAGCAACAAAAACAAACAAATAACATAAAACAAACATAAAACATGACATAAAAGCAATGAATAAAGTGACACAAAAACGTGACCAAAACAAAACAAAAAATAGAGTAACAAAAACGCTTAAAAATGTGACGGCAAAGTTACGATCTTTTTGTAGGTCTTGGCTTTCAAATGAGGCATTACACTGTTGCTCTCCAGTTGAGAAGCTTTTGGATTTGGGTAAACTGGAATTAATGCACTCGATTCAGGCGTGATAAGAGGTTAAGGCATTTAGGTTTTCTCATTTCTCAACAGCATCCAAGCATCATAGTTATTCACTTAAACATTCACAGACATCGTTCTGTCTTAACTGCAGAGTCACTTTGGCCTTTTCACTCGTGCACTAGGTCCTGTACAAATGGTCTTAGGATGTCCTACTGTATAAACACGAGGGGTGCAATGGAATTAAAGCAGACTAACAGACCTCTGGACTGTGTTTCCTGCACTATTTGGACAGTTACAGCTCATTTAGCTGCTATGTAGCTTATCTGTGTTTCCAACCTCTATTTGCTTATATTAACTGACGTGCATTTCATCAGTTTAGTTGACGTGGAGTTTTGGCTGTACGGAAGAGTACATGCAGGAAACTCTGCTTGTAACCAAAGTAACCCTAAAACAAAGTGGTGTATTTCAATGAGAAGAGAAATCGACATGTGTTTTTTTTGTTTTTGTCTTTCAGGTGCAAGGTGTTCTGCAGGAGTATTTATTAGCCATGACAACTGATGAAGAGCTGCACAACCACACAGCCATGGTGAGACACTGTACCTACATTTGTAAAGGAGACTGTGGTCCCCCATAGTCTAAACAAGCTGAGCAATAAACAGCAGGAAGTTCATTTATACTTTTTTAGAAAAAAGGTTTGTCTCAATTTAGGGTCAACATATAAAGTCAACTCTACTGTTCAATAAAGGGCTTCCTAATGTGCAAATACTAGCTGTGTTTAGGGCTAGGGACCGTTAAATGATACCAGTCTGGCATCGGAAGAAAGGTTTAGGTAATGCTGGTATCGAAAAAATAAAAGTATCGAAAGCAGGTACCGGAAATTAATATAAAATCTTTATATTCAAGTTGGAAAAAAAAAGAAGTGAAACACAAGTTGCAAAAAAAATTTTAAAGTGGAAAAAATTTGGAAAAACAAGTGGAAAATGTTTGTTAAATTGAAACAATGAAAAGAAAATTGGGAAAAACTGTGTTAAAGTTGGGAAATTAGAAAAATTTGGAAAGTGTTTTTGTGCCCTTTTGTAGTTAAAGGAAGTTTCTTGGTTGTTTCACGTCAAACAAATGATGCAAATGCGAAAGAAATTAAATGGAAGGAAAAGGTATAAATTAACATTATTAATCTACTTTATGGCTCCACATGACCGATAATTTAGTATAGGTATCGGAAAAAGTATCGTTCAGGTATCTGTGTCGAAAACGGTACCCAGCCCTGGCTGTGTTTACCAAAAACTAAATCTATTCAATAGACTATTACCTATGCTACCATAGTGTCAGCCAAAGCGTGGAAAAACTAGTACAGTATATTTAAAATGTATCCTTCGTTGCACACAAAATCATAATCAAGTTGTCTTTCAACATAACCAACATTTCAAGTCCCAACATGAAAATGTAATTTTGTACACTCCCTCAGATAATTTTATTGTCCGATACAATGACAGTTTGGTAAATAATGTCATATTTTCTTACACTCCCTTTCCTTTCTGTACACAATGTTATCCGTACTGCATCAAAAAAACAATCAAAACTTTAAAGTGCACACATAAAGTTTAGTTTTATTACACAACTTCTTTGGAACACTTCCTTTGCCGTGAGTCACCGTGCTGTTGACAGTCTATCCCCTGACACCCCCTCCTCTCTTTGTAGCACATGTAGGCTGCACTCAGTATTAATGTTTTTGGTAATTATGGCCCATTAGTATGTGATGTGTGGTTGAGAGCGTCACCACTCGGCGCTCTCCTGACCCGTATCCACAGCGGAGCAGCCTGGAGGTGGTGGAGAGGTGCCCGCGATGGAGGTGGTTGGATTGTGTGGGTGGTTTTGTTGCTCTGTTATTTAATATCTGTCAGGTTGAGACCAAAAAGCAACAGCTCCTTAGGCAGCGGGCACCGCGGTAATCATGTTGTGCAGTCATGAGTAAATTGGCTTCAGGTTCTGTTTCAGAAAACATAAAAAAAAGGTGCTAAATTATCGTTTCCATCCAAAAGGTATTTCACTAGAGACTGCAGTCCTTCCACTGCCGATGTTTACTGCACACTGGAATGCAGAGGTTTTGCATTGTGCTTCTTACATTAACCATTGGCTTAAAATAGACTTTGCAGTAATAATATTGAGATTGAGATCACTCTTTAAAGCAGTACTAAGTAACGTGTTTACCATAATAAATCCTTTTCGTAGTCCCTGTGGAGGTAATACAAGTGTTTATGGGATGATTGGAGGGTCTTTCATCTCCCCCTGGTCTCTCTGGCCAGAAAACCATGCTTGCAACTTGACTGCCACCGGACCGGAGCCACCAATACACACTGATAGAATCACGAAGAAGAAGCTAACATGCTAACGGGCAAAGCTAACTGCGGGCTAGCGTCACTTTAAACCGTATTTATAGCCAAGTTTGAGTGAAAAAAAATATTTGCATTGCATAATTGGATGTACAATATCCCTCTCTCCCTTCGCCTTTTCTGTCAGCATAGTATTTACTCTCCAAGACAATTAAGAAGTTAAAAAATCCCATCTTGCTACGACACCTGCAGTTGCGCTTATGGCCTCTAGGGGCAAGAGTTACTTAGTACTGCTTTAAAGGCACATTATGGAACTTTTTTGATTTTAGTTTCTATTATAACCATTTTAATAAGGTATATAGACATATCCGGGAGTATATTACAGAGGTTTATGTATGTTTTGTCATCTGCATGGCCATTGCACAAATATACATACAGTTTGTTTTGTATTGGCAAACCTTCAAAAGTATCCTGCTTTTCAAGTCAAAGCAAATACAAAGGTGTGACGGGATTTTCTTTATTGTTGTAAAGGTTTTCCAGTCCAAACAACCTTGCCTGGGATAGGGGGAAATCAGTGCAACAAACATGGAACAAAGGATGAATTTTTAATGTGATAAAAATGGATACAAAAATACTATTTAAAAGGCGCATTATGCAAGTTTTTATTGCAGAAAATAAGTTTTCTCTGCTGATGGATCGGTATCCATGGTTACGCATACATTCCATCCAGAAATCTAGCAGAAACTCTAAAAAACTATTCCTGCCCTGTCCTGGAGACCACCCATACAGCCACTGGGTCACTGAAAGTTCAAATACACACTAGTAATATCAGCTTATTTTCTGCAATAAGAAGTTACATAATGCACCTTGTTAAATCGTGTTTTTGTATAAGGTCAAAAGTCATCCTTTCATGTTTGTTGCACTGATTTCCCCGTATCCCAGGCAAGGTAGTTTGAAGCACCTTTACCCTTCTACAATCATAAAGGAAATCCCATCACACCTTTGATTTTGCTTTGACTTGAAAGCAGGATACTTTTGAAGTTTTACCAACACAATAGTGATGTAATAGCCAACTTTCTAAATAATTTACTGATTATAGTATAGCCAACTTTCATAATAACTCAATCAACTAGGCTAATGGTTCACCAGTAATGATTGGTATTATACAGTTTAAGGAAATACTCCATGCCACAACACAGATACTTGCACCATATTGATGCTCACTGATAACCTGTACAATGCTTTCCATCATGTAATATACAATGTACGATAAAATGTGAATGATGTCAGTCTATGATCTTGTTGTATCACCGAAACGCGTGTTATTGTGTGTTGTACATGCGTGTGGAAACAAAATTAATTCCAAATCGTCTTGCTGTTGAACAAAAGAGAGAAAAAGAAAAGAAAAGTCACTACTGAATGAATATGTTTAGCATGAGGGTTATTAATTATGATGAATGAGGTGTAGGCACCAATAAGCTCTGCTTCAGCCTCCTCCTTTTGAGCCTTATTGGGATGAAATGTTTAACTACTGTAAAAATATGAATGTAAACAGCTCAATCAATCAATCAATCAATACATACTGCATGTCCTATATGTGTTGGTAAAGTTGATTCTGTTTAAAGGAACAGGCCACTGTTTTTCCATACTGAGATATGTTCTTATCTGAGCTCAGACGAGTTGATGCGTACCTGTCATAGACTGTAAATATAATGGACGTCTCCTCCTCACTCCTCCCCGTTTAACATAATGACCACGCTCGAGGGGGAAATCATGGCAGGTTTACAGACTCCCCCTCCCCAGCTCTGACGAGGCATGTTCCTAAACATCAGGGCGGGATCTTCACTGTAGACTCGGCGTGTGACGTGTAATTCATGCTGCTCCAATGCTAACAGTCCAGCCCTTATTAGTGCGGGATTTCGAAATGTTTTCTTACGAAAACCAGCCTGGTCTCTTTAATTGTAACTAACCCAGCGTTATCACAGGAGCAATATCTAGCTCTAGATAGTTCCAAAAAAATTGGACCAGGCTTTAAAGTTGTTTTTAACGTGTCTAAAGTCCAATGCTTTCCAATGGGAGACTAGCGGCCATATGGAGGTACTACAGCAATGGCGGCCCTAGTGTCGTTGTCAAAAAGCAGAGCAGCCAGCGGCCATTGGTACCTGTCTGGTCTTTACGTGTGCGCTCAGTCACGCAAATAGACCAAAGCTCCATCTCTCCTCTATGGGGCCTAAGGGGGGTGAAGTTAGAAGCGACAGAGCTCTTTCACGTTTCCCCTATTTAAATACAGTTACGTGAGTAGTATATATCCATGTATAGTTACACAAAATTAAACATGTCGATTTTCTAAGCGGATCAAAAGGGGGACTATATTGTAAGATGACAAAACATGCATAAACCTCTGTGATACACTTTACTCCCAGACATGTTGGTTCAACCTTATTAAAATGGTTATATGATTGTGACTTAATGACATAATAATTGTGTTTTCTTTTATACAGGCTCTGAAGAACATTGCTGCCATTAGCCTGGCAATCAATTACCCAAATAAATCGACCAACTTGCTCAACATGTCGGCTTGAAGAGGACGCGGAGGCGGAGAGGTGACACGGGGACGACACATCCCGATGAATGGTTCCTCTTTGCGTGTGAAGGGGATTGGCCCGTGGACACTTTCTTTCTTTGGGACAGGCCCCTCCTCACCTGCTAACTCCATATCTGGACACGGATACTCAATTCTTCTGCCTTTGGTAAATCCGAGATGTCGACAAATGCATTCACTGGAAGTTTGAAGAATAACAGGGAGTGCCATACCAACAATTTCAGAGGGGATGTCTATGTATCCCGATGTTTATGGCCTTATTCTCTTCCAAACATAAGCCACACAAGATTACTTGGTGGATTGCGGTCACCTTGGCCACTTGAATGTCTCAGTGGACATGTAGAGCATCCTAAAAATACTGGCCAGGACAGTGGAGCCTCATTAGTCACCGTGGGGAGTGAGCACTGACCTACTAGCTTGTTCAATCACTCCTTCCTTCCTTCCCAACCGCCTTCTCTGGTACTGAGGTGGGGCACTTCGTAATGGGTTTCAAAGTCTTGTAAGCACTTAACATCTCTGCATCTCAGATTAATATACACATTTATGATCATGATCACCGAGTAGCCCATAAAACTATAGCCATAGTTTTTACATAGGAAAATAAGGAAATCGACAACAGGGACAAAACTGTGATTAATTATTCCTCTCAAGTGATTCACAGCACCTCAGTCAATAGAAACTTATCTCATGATGTCAGATTTTAGCTGTTTCATCTATCGACAGTTTTCTTCATTATTATAGTTGCGGCAGATCCTCACAGAGTGTACTTCATTCAAATACCAGAAGAAAAATACTAGCTGTCCTATATCCCTCTACACCAAAAAAGAGAGCACTGTAACTCAAACAGGAGCTTTGTACAATGCACACTAAATCTAACAAATCAGTTCTATATTTTGTGAGAAATAATAATTCTTAATTTATTTGTTTTTGTTGTTAAACAAAAAAGTTTGATTTAGAATTTCAAATATTGTGAAAACACAATGCAGCCAGACATTTTTTAAATAGTTGAGTTTTTTTGCTTATATTCTCATTTATTTAAACGCCAAAGAGTTTAATTATTGTGAGCAATGCCACATCTCTGAACAGCTCCAGTAGAGTCTACCACATATCAGACAGTAAACCTGTGAAGGTGGAGCAGAGGAAAACCTTGTTTTATTCATTTTTATTAATGACTTGTTTTTGAAGTGGTCTTACGTGGACTGAATGAAGGGTAGGTGATTTTGTTTACACAAACGTCAGCTGCAGAGAGATCCATGCCTTCATTGGGCTCTATTACACCTCACATACTGTATCTACAATGTGCCTATAGTTAAAATGAAGCAATCATTATTTAACTCAAGTTAGTTTATGAATTAATTCTATTTTAAAGATAAATATATTGTTTATTTTGAGGGTTTTCTAACTTTTTACTTTTAATGTTTCCTTTCATGAAAATGCTTGGTATTTGAGGCTGATTCTTTTGAATGTACATATCTGTGAATATTAATTGCACAGAAGAGAGACTTTGATAACCGGCCCTTGCAAATATATAATCTTTATTGGTCACTATATGATGGACACTTTGATTCTGATTTTGTATGCATGGCAAATTGGATGTTAAAAGTGCTGCTTGGGTTAAATTGTGATCCATTTATAATAAAAATAGAAATGCCTTTAAAGTATTTTTGCCTCTTTATGTGGGTTTCTGTGCTTTCAGTCCACATTGACGTGTACTCAGTGCCCACACTCACTCACTCGAGTACCAGCATCTCTCACCCATCAATAGTTCTCTTTCACACTCCTTTGGTCTTTACAATCAAACTCTCGTATGTACAGTAAGTAGAACTCTGCATGATTGCAGCCATTCCCCTCTGATCTGCCTGCCCTCTGCCTTTGAGCCTAATGCCAGAGATAATGATGGTCCTGATGGGAACAGTGATCACTGGAGCAGTAATGACATCAGGTGGAGGAAATATTCAATATGGCAGCAGTTGATTCAGTGCCCTCTTGTGTCCCCGAGCTCTCACGGGACGATGACTCAGCACTCTTCTGCCCTGACTTCTACTGCTCCAGTTCACACTATTTTCCCTTCCTACTGTTTCCCAGCTACAAATACTTCAGCTGCGACATGGCACTCAAGCTTTGTATAAACAAAACAAGGTAGATTTAAGAACTTGGTCATTGTTTAGTAAAATAATTATGGTTTAAAACAAAGTCATTATCTGAGATGAGTTTTTCACTTTTTACATCTGAATTATGTGAACCAAATTTTCTTTTTACACATCCAATTTACAAAAAAAATCTTTGAAAATAAAAATCACTGGATAAAATTCTGTGCAAAATAGTTAATAGTTAATATCAGTGTCGAAAATAATTTATTGTAAAAAAAAGTTTTGACAAAAGTTTCCATGTTGATGTTAACAGAAGATCTAGTGATGCACTGCTCTTCTCTAGAGTAAGAACTTTATTTTTCAGCACTTTTCCAAGACATATATGAGAATAAGCTACTTCAAAATTGTAGATCAGTAAAGGAAGCTATAGGAGCACTATTACAGCGCTCTACCCCCAGGCCTCTGGGCACCTTCACTCATGAATCATCGCTCATCATTGAGACTATTGTATCAAATCATTCAGTGCTAATGAATCAGAATGCTGTTGCCTTCAGCAGTAACATGGCTCCCTCCTGCGCACATCCTGAAATACACAAATCACACTCCCTTTGGTCTGGTGTTCCTGTTAACTCAGTCATTTAACGATCTGGTTTCGCCAGATGATGGATATTGTTGATCATTTGAAATGTCGTCTGAATACCTTAAAACCTTTGGATTCTGCAACACAAGAGCATGAATCAAGCACAATTTTACATAGTTTTAGGTAATGTACTGTAACCAAATATTAGTTCATAGCTGTAGTGCTGTGTAGATGACACCTCATGGGTAATACAAATCTAACTGTGGACTGTAGGTGTTATTGGTACAAAAGGCGTCTGTGATTGGAGTTTGATTTTTTTTAAAATCCATCCGTTCATCAGTATAGTCTGAGCAGAGACATCCAGACTTCCCAACGCACACTTGTTTTTAAACATCAACACTGAATTGTATTAAATGAACTTGCATAAAATAACAAAGGTTGTAGTAATAATAATACATTGTTTTTTTTATACAGTTGCTTTACATTGCATTATTCAATCACTCCATACTTGGTGGTGATAAGCAACAATTGTAGCCACAGCTGCCCTGGGGTAGACTGCCGGAAGTGAGGTTGTCAATCTGCACCATCAGCCCCTCCGACCACCACTCGCTCACTAGATTCACTCACTCACTCACTCACTCACTACATTCACCCAGGTAGTGTCTGACACTGGTGTGTAAATGGGTGTGTGTGTGTGTGTGTGTGTGTGTGTGTGTGTGTGTGTGTGTGTGTGTGTGTGTGTTTGTTTGTTATTTTGTTTATTTGTTTGTTCTTTGTTTTGTTTGTTGTTTCATTCTTTCTCATCCTCTCTTTTTTCCTTTTTCTTTGTTCGTTTGGTTGGTCGTCTCTCTCTCTCTGACCTCTCCGACCTCTCTTCCTTCGACTCCTGTGTTCTCTCTTCTTTCTCGAAGACCAGGCGTTTGAGGAGAGAGCTTCTCCTCCTCTGACTCTGTAGACCTTCTCTCACCTGTTAACTCCATCGTCCTTGTGCAGAAACGTGTTCTCTTCGTGAAACATCCTGAAAAACCAACGGCTCACGTCTCCTCTCGTCCTTCACTCACGGTGGCACAGCGGTTAGCGCTCGTGCCTCACAGCAAAAGGTCAAGGGTTTGATTCCCACCTGGACGGGGCCTTTCGGAATTCACAGAAAAAAAACAAAATGTCTATGGTTGTCATTTTTTTCCACACCATAAAATATTTGACCTTCCAAGTGCCACCAGGTCCAAAATTGATTTCATTTGGATTAAATCATGGCTAAACTGGATGTAAACTAGGTCCAAAACAGAGAAATGCCTATATATGCATTACTAAAGCATAAATTGACTTATCTCTATAAAATGAATGCAATCTGAAAGAGCAGATGCCTCAACGGACTAAAAATGGACTTGTATGCAACCTTACAGTCTACGGACCACCACGCATCCCTAATGAAGGCTCCCCCTGATTCACAATGACAGCTGCACCATTGCCATCATTTTTATGCGAAACTAATAAGTGCATACGAGTGAATTAAGCCTTTTGTGGCTTTTTTTGGGGGGAAAAGAAGTGCTGGGGTCAGGAGCACAGGGACTTAAGTAAAATTGAGACACATGTCGTCCCCTTAGTATCCCAAGTCTCTATCTGCGTTCTGATGCATTTGTCGTGATCTTGCTGGCTATTTCTGTGACCGTGAAAAGTGACCCTGCAAGTTGTGGACAGCTGCATTAAAACAAAACTTGCAATATACTTTATTGTCCCACAGAGAATCATGTCAATCGCTTTTGACCCCTACCTCAAAGATACCAGGTCAAATGATGAAATTCCCCCAAGCACAGAGGGGAAACTGCACGTAAAGCCATTCACATTACAGAAATGGAACCTTTAACCCCCATTAGCCTGTCATATTGTTTCACTTGCCATCTGCTGCAATTGCCCTGACACATATGCAGGAGCCGAACACTCACCATGCCACTGTTGTTCACCTTTGACCTCAAATCGAGTCCGCTTTGTGACCGCAGTAAGACTTGTGGCAGTGCACCCTTTTACATCGAGGATCGAGCCCTACTTTCTGTGCCCCTCCTGGGACTGAGGTTCGGTGCGGGTCGGCTCTCAGAGGGCCTGGCATAATTGGGTAGTTTAAATAATCCAGTGAGGATAAAGTACGGTAATCCCAGTGCTCATACTTGGAACTTCTGCTCATGCTATTGTGAGAGTGCACTGGAGAGGTGCGAGATGCAGTTTTCGATCTCATTCTCTGCTCGTCTTCTATCTAGGTTAGACGAAGCCTGTTATGGGAATAACCACCTGTGGCACCACTGGCTGAAATGGATCATTGAGGTTTCCAACATGACTGCCAAAGTGCATTTATCAACCCGATTGGAGCCCAAAGGTGACGAGAGGTGGTGCTGATGGGAGGTAGAGCAAAGCTGGCTGGTGTAAAGGAAACCACATGAATTTGAACCTCTCTAAGATCAATGAGACGGTTATCTACTTTAGTCATTTCTCCATTGACCTTCTGACATTGCATATAGATGGCCAGACACTTGAGAGAATGGAGGAATGATTGTTGACCACAAACTGAACTTCAAGAGCTACATTGACCGTATCTTCAAGATGACTCAACATTTGCTCTTCCTTCACATACTTAGACGGCTGCAGGTCGACAAGTCAATCCTGCAGCTTTTTCATAACAGCTTTATCTGGTCCACCCTCACCTTTGGCCTCCTGGGATGGTTTGGCTCCTTATGTGAAGTGACCAAAAGCCCTTTCAATGAGATCATGAGGATGAGTGAGAGGATACCACGGGGACCTCTCGGAACAAGGTATGTCATTAAAAAAGGGCCCGCTTGTCGAATCAGACTCATAACCTCCATGTCCAGTATCAGCTGCCTCTCTGGTTCTGAAAACCAAACAGGCCATGTCCTCTTTTGTGCTGCCCTGCATCTATCTGACTCTTAAATTAACATTGGAGAAGAGCAAGGCATAGGCATCCTCATTTTTTATCTTTACTAACCTATGTACCTATATATACAGTAGTTGGTATGGGAGAGTGAATGTACCAGACCATAAATTAAGTTCCCCAACAAGAACAATAAAGTCATTTGAACTGAATTTTACAGCCACACAGAATGTATGTGCAAATGTCAAGATGCACAGCCCTAATCTATTTATGGCTCCTGCCCCTCTCTCAGAGTGAGACCAGCACATACTGCACATCTAGAACAAACTTAACCAGAAGCAAATGTGGCCCCTTGTGCTCCCTCTGCTTCTATGGTCCAATTCACAAAGGATGCACAAACTCAGGGAGTGGAAGAATGTCATAGTTTACTTGATGAGTGATCACAAACCCCCTTTTATATTTTTGACAAATGATGTTAAACGCTGAGGAAATGTTAACTATGTTGGAGGAGCCCATAGATGAGAAGCGCATAGAACTGCAGTTACATGTACTGTAGGAGTTGTTTGTAAAGATGTTGCTGCTGATCACACAGACTGCATGGCTCGTCATAACTTAAAATTACAGGTTATTAAAGCATTTATGATCTGCTTTCAAAACAACAATGTACAGCAAGGTCACGTCTTCTGTTACGCACTGTTGCAATTGATGTTACTAATTAGCTGTGTATGAAGCCTTGTATAGACGGGAACTAGTTCTACCACGAGTAGGCTTTGTTCTGCATCTATAATTAATATTATATTGAAGGATATACGTTGAAGGATATGTTATTTTTATAAAACCATGTTTAAAAAGAAAATAAGATGCAGCTTGTATTTTGTTCATGTGTTATTTTTAATGTTGAAGCTGCAGTGATATGCAGTGATATGCAGCTTGTTCCAATCCAGGCCACACTTTTGATGCTCTTGTCCAGTTCAAATTCTCCTCTCTGTACAGTGCGATGTTTAATTTACGCAAACTTATGTTTAACAGTGGCAGTTTCTTGGAATCAGGCTCTGAAAGATTAAATGGTTTAATATCTCTTTCATAGAGCTCTCTCTCCCCTTCAGTGAACTGGAAAGACACTGGTGCCTTGGCAGGGATAAATTAAACCGTGTTAATAATTTAAGTGATCGCTATTATTTCATCAACTTGACTCTGCCTTTGTTGTTCTGTTTGTGTTGCATGTACTTGTAATTTTACTCCAAGTTACTGACTGCGGCCCCCGGGCTCTGTGTCAGAGGCAGCTGTGGTTCTGAAGGTAAGTGTCGTGTGTCTGATCCACCTGTGAGAGCGCACACGTTTAGAGAACATTTTCTATTCCTCATCACCTAATAATGAAGGGCATGAGCGGAGATGGGAAATGTCTCTCCAAATCAATTTTGTGCTTAAACTTTTAACACCAGAAATGACCTTTCAAGGATCTCTAATTAGTCAATGGGGTCAGGCATGGCCTATTTCTTACAAAAAAAGAAAAAGGATGTGAGGAGCTATAACTTGTTGTAATGATTGTATAAAGGAGGCCACAGGAAAAGCTCCAGCTCAGCTGTCCTGAGGAGCAAACAGCTTCCACAAAGTGCCGTGTGAGGACTTTTACAAACACCAGACGATGACGGACATGTGCGGTGTCATTTTACTTTTAAATTTGACTGCTTTGGCCTTTCACCCTGTCCACTCAGAGCCACAGCCGCCAAAGAGCCTATTATCTAAACCTCATTTGCCTCCACGGTCCAACCCTTCTGGCCATCATTTGTTTGGCAAATGCATTTATGCCTCCGGACCGACAAACCTTACCTCATGTCAAAATGTTAAACCCAACACTGCCTGAACTTCTCTGAAGTTGTGTTCAATCACTGACAGCCTCTTTTTACTTTCTGTGTCATGATGTACCATGCTGTGGAAGTCCTGAGCTTGTCCGTGCATCTAGGCCATGATCACTGCTGCCTTCTGCTGCCTCTGAAGCTGAGCACTGGGAACCAGCGCTAGAATCAGGACAGTGCTTTATTTAAAGACTGTAACGTGGGCAGCAGTTTTCCTCTGGGCTTTGATGCTTTACTCTGCACCTCTCATTGAGGGGATCAGACCCCCAACCGACTTTAAGCATCTCAGCCCTTTTGGTCAGTGGCTTGAGGAGCCTGAAATGAAAAAATCTGCTATGTACTGAATTAGAATGAACATAAGGACATTTGTCACAGGTTTTTGCTTTTACAACAAGTGCTTGGCAAATGTACTGAGGTTCATGGTTGTAGGATCAGTAGAAATTGACGGATGTGGAAAATGTCAACAGCATTTGCCTTTGCACACATTTTAAAATCTGATTAATTAGACTTAGGCATGAACACATACCACGGATCTCTAAAGCTAAAACACAAAAGAAGGAGATTAATTCACTATGTGTGACGCGAAGACAAAAACCAATAGAATTAATCACAGTTAAACTTAATGACACTTAGAGAACAGAACCGCTTCCTAACCTTAAATCCCAGGTCATTTATTCATAACATACTCTCTCGCTATTAAAACAATCAAACTAACATGTTCTTATGTGCTTGTAATTGTAATAAAAGGTAAAGATAAAAAGGTATTTTCCCTTTCACAGAAATGTTTGTCATAACCTCCAGTTCTTCACTTGTACAGCAGTCTGAAATAACGCTTCTTATATGATTTTTTGCCCTAGTGTTTTAGATTTTATTTTTTTCTATCAAATATCTCCACTTATGAAATCCTTTATTAATTATATACTATTCATATTCCAAAAATGTATGCTCCATTATTCTTTACAGGTATGTCATAGTCAGTGGTTTGGGGTTTCTGTTGGTTAATTGGGCTGGAGGCTGTAGTCAGTCAGTGTTCACCTTTGGCACCAATTCAATTAAGCAAAATTAAAACATGCATGTGGTTGTAAAGTGAGTGAAGTCAGAATGACCACATACACTCATATTATCCCCAACTAAACCTGACTTCTGTTGTGCAGATTTTTAAAAGAGCAGAGCAGATCCTGGACATCAATCAGTGTGTGGTGGTGCATGTCCTATCAGATCTGCGTGAGTCTTGTTAAACGGCACTCACATTTTGGCTCTGACAGTATTCAACTTTCTCCCTATTCCAGCAGCTCGGAGCCGTCCCTCCAGTCAGTTCAGGGGCGATGCTTTTTCACACTGCAATCGCTGACTTTGCAATGTGTGTAACTGTACGTAGCCTGAATCACACATGAACTTTACATCAGATATCTGTTCTTCCAACCAGGGGCATGCAAGCCAAGTACAGTACAGTATTTCAATATTATTTCAAAAGAAAACGTCTTTTTAATGGTCATTTGCAGCAAAAGGTCTTAATTTCATAGAGCCCGATCTTGTGTTTCTAAACGCCGACTATCGTAATATTTTGCGCTTAGAGCTCCTAGAGTTGGCACATTTAAGTGGGAAGTACGTGGGGTGGAGAAACACCCATGGCCCAATGCAATGTTAGTATATACAACAGCTTTTCTCCTCCAATCAGACTCCACGGCGAGGGGGAGGGAGATGGTTGGCCTGTTGTTTTGGTCACGTTAACACAATTACAGCCGAACGAGTGCCGACCCGCTCCACAGCTGTAGGCGACATCTTTTTCTCTCGGGACACCAACATAGTTTAGCTCACGATGGGGCTAATAAAGTTTTTAGTTTGACCTGTGAGAGCCTATTATCTTAAAGAAGGACGCAAACTAGGCAAGGTGTGTTGGGCCTCGCAGCCGCAAGAGCCCTGCATCTCAGTCCAACTACGGTGTTGTTTCACTGATTAATCAACCTGTTGTTACGGGACAGGCTCTCTGACAGCGCACACTCACTCTCCGCCTAGTTTGCCACATATAACACCAAAATGGAGCAGTCTCCTGAAGTGGATGAGCAGGAGAGACCTACCGCCTTCCCCCTGTCACTGCATCAGCCACACACTCATTTAAATTCTTTCATTTTATTTTTTTTCTTTAATTGACATACACAATTATGTCAATAATTGTGTATGTCAATTATTGACATAATTGACATATGTCAATAATTGACAATTATTGACAATTATTGACATATGAGGAGAAACACATGAGGTCACAAATAGGAGGTAGATGGAATAGGATGTACAATCAGTTGAGTGTTTTGTGTCTGTGAAATACTGGGGTGTGTGGAGTGAATGTGTGCGTGGATGCATATGATACAAAGTCATAAGAGAGAGGAGAAAGAAAAGAGAAGAAAATAACAATATAACAAAAAATATATATGAAAAGAAATAGAACTGATCATAGTAGTCATGAAAAACCCTAGTAACAGGAACAAAACAAAGAGAGACATTATAACCATAATAAAGAAAACCTTCAGAGCGACGAGAAAACAAGGAGACAAACAAAAATGGCGACATAATCATCACATTATACCACCATTCATAGTAATAATAGGATTAGTAAGAATAATAGTTAATGGATGAATAGGATGGAAATAGTTCTGATAGAAACAAACAAGCAACACTGATTTAAATTCTCTTCTTATGTCTCTAGCTGAGTATCAGGACAGTAGTTTGGCGAATAGACGAGAGTAAAGCTGTTCTACGTGGTCTGATGAGCTGAATCCACACAGTTCTCATGAGAACAGTTACTTACAGTAACTCTGGTTCTCCGAATCTGCACAGTCTAAAATGAATTGGGCTACTCTCAGGCTAATTCTCAGTGGTAAGACAGAAATAACCGTCAGTTGCAGGTTTCAGTTTGAAATCAGCGATTCCCAAACTGTGGGTCAGGGACCAGAGGTGAGAGAATGGGACCATTTGCCATAATAGACTAGCAGTAGTCCTCAATCCCAGTCTCACAGTGGCTTAGTGGTTAGTGGTTCTTACACAGAGGGTACACAGAGGGGCAGGGCCTGAACTACTGCACAGTGGAACCGTGGGTTCGCTCTTCGTCGAATAACCATGGGATGCGCACTCTAGGGCCCCCGTGTGGATTTTTGCTTAGGGCCCAAGGACCACCACCGACTCTGCACAAGGTGGCGCGATGTAAATGAATGTGAGCACCACTCTTAGTGCTGCTTGTAAACCACGCCTCAGTCCTTTCTCTTTTTTATAAGCGACGCGCAAGTGGCGCAGGCACATCGAGCAACATCTGCGCCACTCGGGAAAGATCTGGCACAAGATCTGGCCCATTGTGTTTTTGCTGATTTTTTTTAAAATTATAATACACTAGACTAAACTAAACTAAACTAACTAAATACCAATAAATCTAAGTTTAGTGGATAATTTTCGAAATAAATGTCTGCACCTTGGTGTTTAAGGGGTTCTTTGAGTAGAAATTAAGAACATGAGACAACAATGGTTCTAAACCAGTGGTTCACAGATATTTTTTTGCGTCCCCTTTGAGTCTTTCGTTTTTGCTCCAAGTGCTCACTTCCTCAGGGAGCGATTCGTTGTAAAGTCAATAAAACTTAGATTTATGAGCATCTAGAAGTGTGTTTTGTTAAAAATTAAGCCGTAGTACTCTCATATTAAAAAATAATAGCTTTTTAAATTTAATCTGATGTAATTCTACACCCTGATAGGTCCCTGTCTCCCTGGTTGGGAAACATTGCTGTGAACAGTGACTCCCTTGTAAAAATAGACCAGAGTCAGTTAAAAGTCAGGCAAGTGCTTGTTAACATGAGCGTGAGAGTTGAGTGAAACGTCCCAGAGGAGCAGTTGTCCCCGAGGACCCAACATCCGCTGGTCTGAGTCTCTGAGAGCGTCTTCTCCACCTGCGCTTCACTGTGTAACAACAGCACGACCAGCTGCCACTGTCAACAAAACAAGCCATTTCAAGACGGTGCTTTGAACCAATCGAGATGACAATAGGATGTGGATTAAGAAGCTTATTGCAGACATATATACATTTATATGAAGTTTCTGTGTTTATTTCTAAATTGTGTTGACTTTTTCCCTCACAACTTGCACAGTACCTCTGTGGTTTGTAGGTACACCACAAAATAGAAGGTTTTTGTAATAAGCAATATACTGTAATATGCACTGAACGTCAACAGCATTTTAATCATTGTATGTGACTTTTTGACCGAGACTCAGCCCCACCTGTCTAGACTCCTTCCCCTTCTGCACTTCTTTCTCTAACTGAAAAATCCCTCGGGTCGTGACAGCGCTCAACCCTCTATCTCTCTCAGGCCAAACCGAGGACATGTAATGGTAAATATTTCCACTTTTGAATAAAACAACTTCAGCTTCATTATTCTTTTATGGACCAATGTAGCACGTTCTGTACACTGCTGCTGATGCCATTCAATGTTTGCAGTAAGACTATGGGCTTTAAGTGGGTGGTCTGATATACAGGGTCATTCTCTGTTGAGTAAGAATCTAAATAAACATAATTAGATACAACCACTGACAACACAAACCAATGCACTCTGTCTGGAATTTAAAAAAAAGCTTTGTTTTGTTTCATTTATAGTTCAGCGCTTCTCTTTTTCTTTCTTTTACTATTGATTTGATGCTAAATTAGATTAAATTATTAATTAAGCCTTGGTGTTTTTATTAAATCTCGTTCAATGATTAAAGCAATGAAACCAAAGCATCATTCTCTTGAATTTGATTAAGTTTCCTGTGTCTAAATAACAACTTATTTTTAAATTTTGTAGTCACGCTTTACTTCATAGCACAATAACAACACTGTAATAGAGTGGAGACAGCATAAAGCGAGGAAAGAACATTTTTTGCCACCCTGTGTCCAAGTTATTATGTTGATCCTTGTTATTTACTATGATTAATTTAACTAATCCCATTATCATGCAATAGGTGTAGGTCTTGTTTCCATGTAATCATATGTTATTACACTTTTAAATACTGTGATATGACTGTGCTTTAAAGTGTTTTTGCACATTTATTTTAGATGTTTGTTTGTTTTATCATGGAGCTAAGTGAGCACAGATCTGGCATATACCGTCATTGTCGGTCACATTTGAGGAGCTTGTTGTTGAAAGAGCTCTTCATCATGTTGTGAGGAGGCAGAGTTACTGTCACACAAATGTAATTAGAGGCAGGGGAACATGAAAAATAGCCGCTGTTATACGCGCTGAAACCTGCTGCTGTTCCGGAGCTGAAGGAGGCAGGTCTGAGAGGAAGTGTCTCTCTCTCTGTTTGAATCAAGAGGCACATTTGTTCAAAGCGGAAGTAATGATGTTCAAACTGTACAGCTACTATCAGGGGATTGTGAAGATTATTGTGAAGCCAAAGAAACGCTCAACAAGGCTTATAATACTGTGTTAGTTAAGATGATTCCGTAAAATTAAACTTAAAACAGGTGTATTTCTACAGTTACTCTCTCTTTGTTTGTTTGAAATATCTCAGGAGAAGCATTTTTAATCGCACACAAATTATTCAATATTGTGTCAAACAAATTCCTAGACTATACCAGTGGGCATACCAAGGGGGGTACTTGAGGACCTAGCAGGGGGTACTTGGAACAATTTCACACTGGAAAAAAGGGGTAACTGAACATCATTTTTGATAAGCTACCTTTTGCTGTAAAATGCATAGTTTTGGGAGTACTTCAGATTTACTTTGAACACAACATCTTTTTACTTACAAATAGTCCTTTTAACCTCTTAACCCTCGCCAAGTGCGTTTTCTCCAGTCCAGCTTTACCAAAATCTAAAAGTTTACAGCCTATAGGACAGTGTTTTCATTTCTTATGTCACTTTTCTGTTGCTCTTTTGTGGCCTTTTTTGTTGCATTTTTGTCACACATTTTTGTCACTTTTTTGGTCACGTTTCTGTCACTCTTTTGTTGCTTTGTTGTTGCATTTTAGTTACTGTTTAGTTTCTGTTGCGTTTTTGTCCCATGTCTGTTGCTCTTTTGTGGCCTTTTTGTTGCATTTTTGTCACACATTTTTGTCACTTTTTTGGTCACGTTTCTGTCACTCTTTTGTTGCTTTATTGTTGCATTTTAGTCACTTTTTCTGTTGCGTTTTTGTCCCATGTCTGTTGCTCTTATGTGGCTTTTTGTTACGTTTTTGTCACTCTTTTTGTCACTCTTTTGGTCACTCTTTTGTTACTCATGTTGCATTTTCATCCTTGTTTTTGTCTATTTTTTGTTGCTTTTTGACACTGTTTTCAAGACACTTCAGGTAAAGCCAAACTGGAGAAAATGTGCTTGGTTCAGGAGGGGGTTAAAAGGTTAAGTAATTGCTTTCTAAATAAACTGCACTCTTGCGGTATGGGGCACACAGACACCGCTGAAAGATCCAAGTGGTCCACAAGACAATAAAGGTTGGGAACCACTGGACAATACTTTTGAATTTTGCCAGAAGCTGTTGATATTTGACGTAGATGTAATTAATCCTGGATCGGTGAGTAGCTTGACTTCACCCAAAGCACAGACAGAGTCAGCCATCTGGCCCTCATTAAAACTGATTAGACAGTGAAAGCCAGGTCATCCCGAGCACGTGTGCGCTCCCCGCGGGACGCCAGAGCAGGGAGCGCTCCTTGTCTGGAGTACGGACACACTCATGAGACCTGCTTCCATGTAAGGATAATGAGAAAGGCATGCGTGAAGAGCTGCCAAAACGCCTACTGTCCGTGACTTTCGCTGCAGTTCTTACAGGTTTATCCAGCTCTTTGAAGAACATGTTTGAGTGGCCAAGTAAGGTTTAATGTTTGTCTATTTCTGTCTGTGACGTCACAGTTGATCTCAAACCCTCTGTGGGGCACATGCTGGTAAGAGGTGGGTTATTTCAGGGGCTTTCACACATTTAAAAATTCAACAATTGACCAGAAGCATGTGTTTGTGTGCCTTTGTTGTACTTTGAATTTTGTAAAAAAAAAAACAACAACAAAAAACAATTAGACAATCTTCAGGCGGCTTCCACATTGAGAGGATCAGAAGTGTTGAAATAGGTTCAGTTTCCTGTCACCAACTTCAAAGGCGTGTTATCAAAGGAAACATGAGAAGATCGTTTCAAAGTATTGAAATGTCACGGGAGAATTTGCTGTCACTTTGCCGTTCACCAGCTGTATTGTAACTCCCCACAGATAGAAATTATTCACATGTATAATAACTGATTATCATCGTTTGTAATTATTTAAAAAATACCAATACACAATTTCTCTTTTTACAAGCGGCCTTCAATCAATTTCAAGCCTACTGTACAAAGAACATTGATTGTTTTTTAACCACAATGCACGAGAATGTCCTAAATTAACATAAAACTATCCTCTGTTGCCCCTGTCTTGAGCAGTTGGAGCCAAATGATGAGAAGTGACAGTCTGAGCTCTTGTTATAACCTCTGTTATGACGTGAAGAAACCTGCTCATTGGTTATTTACATATCCTCTGTCTCTTTGGTAAGCTGCAGCGACACAGTTCCTGTCTGAAGTAGTGTGCCGTGATAATGATATGATAATCAGACATCATCGTTATCAAAAGACAGTGCCAAGTGGCTCCAGACAAAAACTATCAACTCACAATGACATTTAGGGCGGCACTTGCCAAGAGTGTCATCTGCACTTGTCATCTACACAGCCTGACCAAATATATTCATGGGTATAATTTATTTAAAAATCTTCTCATCTAAACCAAGGTTAAAGAAGATCTTGTTTACCTTAATAAATCCTTTCCGTAGTCCCTCTGGGACTAATACAAGTGTTAATGGAATGATTTGGGGGTCTTTCATCTCCGCCTGGTATCTCTGTCCAGAAAACCACCCTTGCAACTTTCCCTGCACCGGGTCAGAGGCGCAATACACACTAATGGTATCACGAAGAAGACGCTAACAGGCTAACGGGCGAAGCTAACTGCGGGCTAGCACCACTTTAGCAGTATTTACAGCCAAGTTTGAGTGGAGAAAAATCAACTCCATTGTGGCTCAATGAACAATATCCCTCTCTCCCTTTGTCTTTTCTGTCAGCGTAGCATTTACTCTCACGGACAATTAAAGGGACATTTTAGGATTTTTGACATAAGGCCTCATTATCCAGAGTGTTTTTGATTTTGTGCAGTCCTTATAATTTAGGAGTTTAGTGGTGCTAGGCTAGTGCTAGTGCTAGTGCTAGGCTAGCACATGTCTATACTAACTAATAGCCTGCATTAAAGCAGTACTAAGTAACTTGTCTACCTTAATAAATCCTTTTCGTAGTCCCTCTGGGGGTAATCCAAGTGTTCCCCTGTGTCTCTGGCTAGAAAACCGCAATTGCAACTTGACTGCCACCGGACCGGAGCAACCAATACACATTAATAGAATCATGAAGAAGAAGCTAGCAGACTAACGGGCAAAGCTAGCAGCGGGCTAGCGCCACTTTAAGCAGCATTTGCAGCCAAGTTTGAGTGAAAAAAATGATTTCCATTGTGTAATTGGATGTACAATATCCCTCTCTCCCTTCGCCTTTTCTGTCAGCGTAGTATTTACTCTCCAAGACAATTAATAAGTAAACAAATCGCAACTTGCTACGACACCTGCAGTTGCGCTTATGGCCTCTTGGGGCAAGAGTTACTTAGTACTGCTTTAAAAACCTCTTCAAAATCATGGGGTAGTCCTCCATACCTTACCATATCTGATTTGTGAAATAAATAAATAAATAAATAAATCTCCAGAAATCAACAACTCTCTGGATAACTAGGAAATGAGGCCCTATGTCAAAAATCCTCAAATATCCCTTTAATGAGAAAACAAAAGTCTGTGAGGTTAAATGTGACAGTTTGAGGTTAAACGTGACCTCACAGAACTTCAGTCATTTAAAAAAACCTTGATCATTTATTCAAAAACACTTTCTCGGGGCAGTTTTGGACACTTTAAATCACTTCCTGCTGCGGTAATGTCACATCCGAAGGCTCACGACCTCACTTGTTGACAGCTCGGTGCCAGAGTTAATTGCTGAAGATGACCTGTCAGAGCAGCAGCTGATGAACGGATCGAGGCAGCCTTTACAGGTTGATTATCACCACTATTAATAGGATCAGAAGCACCATGGCTAAGACACGAGTGGCAACGGCAAATCCCACATGCAAAAGAACCCACTCAGACAGGAAGACGCTCTGACATTTATTATTCAGTGTCGCCTGCGCTTCGCCTGAGGCCAGCCCAGCGGAACGCGCGTGTTTCAGAAGAGGTCATTTGCTGGTGATTTATGGGGCAATAATTTGGATGTGGAACAAGGTGAACTCTGTGTTAGTGCAGGTATTTTTATTTCTCTGTAGCAGCAAAACATCAAGAGCGTTTCAATGTTGCAATAATTTAAGCATGCAGCAGCACTTGCTCTTCTTTTTTAAAAGGCTTGACACTTCTTGGGCTGGATATTGTTGAATATTTTCCAATACTAGTACCGTACTTTAATGATGAATGTGATACTGATACCTGACCAATACTTTTATCTATAGTATTTGTCATCTAGAACCTTAAAACAGAACAATAATGTGAATCCATTTTAACATCTTACCCAGCACATTTCAGTTCAGCACTACCCAAATCTAAAAGCTTTGTGACTGGAGCTTATGCTTCCCTCAAAGCTAAGACCTACAAAACTTATCTGAACTTTTCTTGTTGCATTGTCGCCGCATTTTTGTCACATTTTTTAGGGTTTTTTGCCATGTTTTTGTCGTGTTTTTGTTGCTTTTTTACGGGCTTTTTTCGTCAGTTTTTTTGTGCTTTTGTGTTGTGTTTTTGTAATAATGCATTGGTTTTATATAGCGCTTTTCTGGACACTCAAAGACGCTTTACATTGCACTATTCGTTCACTCCATACTCGGTGGTGGTAAGCTACTATTGTAGCCACAGCTGCCCTGGGGTAGACTGATGGAAGCGAGGCAACCAGTCTGCGCCATCGGCCCCTCCGACCACCACCAACCACTCACTCACTCCATTCGCTAGGCTTCCTGGTGTTACTAAACAGTCTCCCATCCAAGTACCGACCAGGCTCTTCCCTGCTTAGCTTCCAAGGTCTGACGGGATTAGGCATAGCAAAGGCGATTGTACTTTTTGTAACGCTGTTGTCGTGTTTTTGACATGTTTTTGTCGCTTTTTTGCTGCTTTGTCAGTAGTCTTAAAGGGATAGTTCACCGTTTTTCCATACTGAGATATGTTCTTACCTGAGCTTAGACGAGTTGATGCGTACCTGTCTGGTCTTTGTGCGTGCCCTCAGTCATGCAAAAAGACCAAAGATGTTGAAGACCAAAGATGTTGTTAGCATTTGGCCTCTCCTAATGTATTCCTATAGCTCCAAACGGGGGTGAAGTTGGAAGCTACAACGCTCCTCCACGGGCACAAAGACCAGACAGGTACGTATCAACTCGTCTAAGCTCAGAACATATCTCAGTATGGAAAAACGGTGAACTATTCCTTTAAGTCATGTTTTTGTTGCTTTTTTATTGTATTACTGTTGCTTTTCCAGTGTGTTTTTGTCTCTGTTTTGACGCTTTTTTTCCAAGAAGCTTTCAGATTTGGATAAAGCCAAACTGGAGAAAATGTGCTCAGTTCAGGTGGGGGTTAAGAGGTTAAATTCGTCAATGACCAGCAAGCATCAAAACTTGATAATCCTGTTTTCCCACTGACATAGAACCTAAACTTTAGTGGTATTGTTTAATGCTAACTTCTTTGGTCTCTTCATGTTTACCTATTTTGTTGGTGCTTGACTTTCCGGGCAAAACAGCTATAACTCCATTTAACATCTCAACAGATAAAAACAAAACCATTGAAAATACCTCAACACGCGTTAATGCCGAAACCTTCAAATTGTGTTATAGGTTTGTATCAAGTATGTCGTTGACCCTGATGCCGAGCCAATTACTCACACACTGAACGGTGTTGATGGGTTCGTATGCAGCCCTCCATCCAGTGACGAATGCCGTGACCCACAGTATGACTGTCGGCGTTACGGTGACTCAGCCCTCTAAATGGTAGAGAGTCCACAATGCAATGGGGCCTGGTGGTGGTGGCGGCGATGGAGGGGGCGGAGGACGAGAAGTGGGTACAGTTCCATTTTAAAGCATTGATTGAGAGGAATTGGATAATGAATTCTGACAAGTGGTGAAAGTGGGCTAAGCTGTGCGTCTAACACCGATATATCAGTATTTAGCGAGGGCTCAGGAGTGAGTCATTTTCATTTGAATGATTCATGTGTTATATATGTACTTGGTGAGTGAGAAAACTCCTAAACAATTTGTCTGCGTCAAAAAATTATTGAGAGCTGTGCAAGTGTTGGTCAGGTTTGAATCTCACCACATTATCGCATTGTTTGGTTGTAGTGAGTTTTTCCCTCTTATACATATAAAACTGACTAATATAAGAAAAGATGATAAGAGAGCCTTTATTGATCTCACAATGGAGAAATTCACTTGTTACATTCAGCTCTCAGAAACACTCAGGGTGTGCAAATAGGCAAGAAATGTGCAACAAAAAAAAACGAGACAAAAAAGCAGCAAAAACGTGACAAATATGCAATGGAGATGAAAATCGTCAAAAGTAGTGACAACATAGCAACAAAGCAATCCATTTAGATTAATTTTGTAGGTCTTAGCTTTCAAATGGGGCATTACACTGGCCCGTAAGCTTTTAGATTTGGTAAAGCTGAACTGGAGTAAATGCACCTGGTTCAGGTTAAGAGGTTAAATGAACATGACTCATTCTCCCTCTTTTTTATATGGATTAGTATTAGCATTCACAGTCATAGCAGCTAGTTGTGGTAGCAGTTTTTTCTTTTTTCGTCACAAGTGGATCAATATTATCATTGAGTGGTGTCAAGAAAAGCAGTACAAAAGTGCAAAATCCTGGTTTCTCAGCGTAGAAAATCCCATTCCTTTATCGTCATTTCAGACTGTCTCCTGTGAACAGAAGTGCATAAATGGTTGTGCTGGTGTTGAAATGGCCACTCTCTTTGACATAACGTTATCTTTGTCTCTCTTGTTCCTGACAGGCTGCCAGCAGTGTAGTGCCACAGCGCGTTGCCAGACTGTGAAATGATGAGTGGACCACAGATGTGCCAAGCTCCCCCTGCGTGGTGAGGGCTGAATGACAAAGAGAAACAAGGGACAGGTTTAGTAATGAAGAGGCGCTTGCTGGGCCCTCCTCTCCGCTCGCTGCATACACTTGGGTTTCCTGTCAGGTACGGCTGTCCCGCTCGGCCATGAACTCATATTCCCCAGATTCAAAGTCAACGGCAACAGCAGATGCCCCCACTTAGCTATGAGCCTCTTGAATAAGTGATGTTTCAGTTTGAGGGCAGGGTCGCTTGTATATCTCTTCTCCCGCCTCCCCTTTACAGGTCATTCAGAAAATATTTGTCCGGGATGTTTTTTCACGCTCAAAGCTCATCCTCGCCGTCCATTTATCCTGTTCTGCCAGCTCTGAATAGGTTTAATTAAATCAGTAGAAATTAATGAATACAGCCTAGAAAACAAATGCTGAATGCAACTTCATTTGTAAGGTCACACAGTGGAATATTCAAGGTCTTATATTGCCATATCACAAGAACAACTAAACTGTTTTAAAAGTCAAAGCAACAAACCGGTGATACCAAATACTCCAAATACTCGATTCGGTTCGATTTCTGTCCCGACTGGGTGGGATCTGTGTGGAGTTTTTTTTAATTTAACTATTATTTAACAAGGAAAATCCCATTGAAAAAAACCTCTCTTTCAAGGGAGTCCTGGCCAAGAGGCAGCAAAAGACACAGATGCCGTTACAGAGACTAAGATTCTGAGATATGAGTGCTGTCAAATAAATGAAGATAAGTGTGTTATCTCAAGTTCAGTATAGGACCACATCTTCGCCTTTTTCGGTCTGTCTTATAATATAGCTCCCTCTCCCTCCCCTCAGTCATATTCCCCATATTTCACTACTTTCTCATTCCTTCTATGGTTTAGGTCAGGGGGTAATGAAAGCCCAAGAGCTCTTCGTCTCCACCGAAGCCCCAAAGCGGCAATGGTCACAACGTTCACCTTCAGTCGTCATCTTTGCTTGTTCCTAAAGTTTATTTCACTCTGTTTTGAGGTTGTGTTGCTTGTGAGTGAAAGGCCAAACAAATAAATAAAGCATAAAAAGACCTGGATGAATGTGTTTAATGTTTGGATATCTGTAGTCAAAACAAAGCAGAAATATCTTTATGGAGAGGTCAGTTTTCAAGAGTGTCGAGCCTGCCAATAAAACCCTTCAGAATCACATGAAGAACTGTGTTTTATTTTATTCCAAAGTGTCAAACGTTGTGGCTTTAAGTCGAGCATGTTGTTGTTGTGGATGTCTCTGTTTCTATAGAATGTAACTGTCTCTAATGTCTTCTGGAGGTTTGAGTGCAATGTAATGAGGCTGAAGGAAAACTCTCCTTTTTTTCTTTCTTTGGAGTCCACGGCTCATTTCCCTTATGCAAATGAAAGCTGCAAGGGAAGAGGGGTAGGCAAATGCTATGGCACAGTGTGGAAAATGTTGTGTGACTGGAGGCGAGAGCGGCACAGTCCCCCAGTGTGTGGCGCGAGGAGAGGGAGAGAACAGAAGAGGGGGTCCGGGTGGGGATTTCCTCTGCAGAAGGGCTCTGGCTCCATAGGGATTCTCTCTGCATGTAATGATGCGGTATTAGGACCTCTCATGACAGTCTGGTATATATTTATCAAAAACCCTCGGGTCTTTCTGAATATGAGTCTCTGTGGCTTCACAATTGTTTTTACTTAGTATTGCATTGTAGCATCATCTCGCTGTATCTGTATTTGTTATGAAACTTAAAATGCAATCATTCTAACCCAGACCATCTCGGTGTTTAATATTGGTTTTGATCTAGCTGCGTTCCATTTGCCTGATGATAATTCTGACAACCTTAATACACAAAAGGAACCTCCAAACAAGCAGTGCACTTGCAGGCACTTAGAACCTCACATAAAGTTAGACAGCAGCTCCCAAAATTACATAAGCTCCTTCTGCGTGTGCGAGAGAGGAGGACAGCTGTGGGGTGGGACAGAATTAGAGCACCTTGTTCCTTTTATACTGAGCCCATAAAGTTCTGAGTCTAAATCAGGTGATCTCCACAGTGGACCTATATTTCATAATGTGCACTACGCAGGAGGATTTTCCGCGAGATGACTCACCCAAGTTACCTGAAACTATGACTTGCGTTCTCTCAGTATGGTGCTGAGACAACAAAGATGGCAGATTTTGTGATGTGCAGTTTCATCAAGGCTCTGATAAATCTGACACCAGCGCACATTCATGTAATTAAAATGGCAGAGTGCTATTATGCTCTGAAGATGCTTTCAAGAGTACATGGTGCTTATTAGTTAAGACCACATTTCAACGTAATGAAAGAAAATGTAATTTCCTCTTAATGCGTCACTACATTTACATAATTGATGGCAGATTGTGACATCAGGCATGTTCAGAACTCAATCATTTGCCAACAAAGAGAAAATGCATCTATAAATGTGGCTTGATACACACAAGTTGTTTCTCCAAAACTGCAATACATTTCCTCTCATCAAGCTTTGAAATATAGAGCCTTTGTGGAGCTGGAGGGCTGCACTGGAAGCCTCCCAGCCATTTGATATTAAACTTCGCTCGGCCATTCTTTGTAGAAGCCTATCACCTTGCCTTCCAGCCATTGAGCCCTTCTGCTCAGTGTTTCTTGCAACTTGGCACATGCACTTGTGTATCCCTTACACAGAGTTATTAAACCTTGGGTCTTTTGGTGGTCACTGGCCATTCCTGCACATAAAAAACAGGCAGGAAGACGTGCCAACTCCCCCAGAGAGCACAGTCTGGCATCCACACAAGGACACACTGCACAGCTGTCAAGAGAGGAGATGCTCCAGTAGGGTCCAATTATACACCTCCCATGTCCTCATCATTTCACTGAGGATATCAAAACAAATACTAGAAAGGAACACAGAGCATTAATCATAGTTTATTAGGCTTAGCACTGTTGATTTCATACTATACTGATGATGAAACAGGTAAAACGTGCAAAAGATTACACTCTAATAATAGTGTTACCAGCAAAAGGAGGCTGACGGGGAAATGTGAAGTTGTTTCCTGGAAGAACACTGCTGCCAAGATTGAGAAAAACAAAACAAAAAAAACAAAAAACTTCCGTGGGTGAAATCCAAAAACGCAGTGATGAAACGCCATGTAAAGATTGTGAGTGCAAACCAAACAAACTCGAGAAAGAGAAAAAAAAAAAACACACTTCATTGAGTTGAAACGTTTTGAATGGCGCTTTGTGGGCGGCCGGCGGCTGCGCTCAGGTGAACGCAGCCAATGGGAGCGCGGGAGGCAGTGCCGAACAGACGGGAGGCGGTGCAAGTGCGCGGCCACACGGCTCACCTTCGGATGGAGATGAACTAGCAGCGGCAGTCAACCAGCAGAAGCCGCGCCGTGTGTGTGTGTGTCTGTCTGTGGCGGAGGATTTCTTTCTGGGGGGACAGGTGACACAGCACACAGAAGACGCCGCACGAGAGCAACCCTCCCCGGGACGCCCTTCGCTGGATTTACTGACGCATATACCTTTCTCCCCTTCTTCTTCTTCTTCTCCTTCTCCTCCTTCTTCATCACCTTTACCGCTTCCTGCAATACATGCTACTTCTCCACTACATGCACTTCGACTTGATCAAGTAAATAGCTCCCCCCCCCCCCCCCCCCCCCAGCTCTACCTCCCTCGCCAAGATGGAAAATGCGCACACTAAATCGGCGACTGAAGTTTTGGACTCCTTCGGTGTGAACGAGAACACTGGTCTGACTCTAGAGCAGGTCAAAAATAACCTGGAGAAATTCGGAGCGAACGGTGAGTAGTTCCTCTTCAAAAAACCCTCGCACCACTCACTCACTCACTCACAACTTCAGTCTACGCTGCGGCTGCTGCTGCTGCTGCTGCTGTGTGACAGATCGATCCATTCAGTCACTGCGTTTCTCTTGTGCGCTTTTTTTTTTTTTTTTGTGCAAGTCGTGAGTTGACAAGTGTCCTATACTCCCCTATGGCGCGGAGTCAGTGGAAACACATTCATTGATTCATTTCCATATGGCTGTTATGTCACATCACTGCACATAATTTATGACATTTCAATTAGAGCAGTGATATTCAAACTTTCCACACCAAGTACCTTTTAATACGAATGGCTTTTTTTACTCCCCACATACCAACAGGCCTTAGATCAAGATGTAATCAGGTCTAAACCGGGTCTAAAAAGGGTGTGAAATTGACTTAAATTGTGACAGGACTGGGTGTAAACAATGTCTATATAAGAAGTAAATGCATTAGTAAAGTGTAACTTGGATTATCTCATGAAAATAGATTTTTTATAGGATTTTGAAGTGAGGCTGATCCTTGTTTTCTATTCTCGCTGAAAATGGATCATGTCTAAAATTGCAGATGAACCTTGTACCACTACCACAGATGAGGAAATAATGGCTCCACTACTTCTCCAAAGTTTTTTTTTTTTAATCACTTTGCAGATGTTGTTGTTGTTCTTATGCCATTACAACACCATTTATCAGAGCTCCAAATGATAAGGCTTATACGGGTTCTCTTTTGATCATGACCAGTCACTGAAGCGTGAATCTTGGATCTGCTGCTGCCGCCGCGTTCATGATCTTTCCACGCCAAACTTGTTTAACAGTCAGAAAAGAAAAAACCATTGGCCTAAGTGCTCAATAACTATCTGGCTGTGTGCATGTGTGTGCTTGAACATGGGCATTCCTAGCTGTCACACGGATCCGGAAGTGCACAACAGCTAAGCGATGATGAAGGCGAAGATACTGAAACAGACATTCCTGTACAACCAGTTTTCACTTTCAGCAATTGTACAAGCGCATGGTGTGTACTTGTGCGATCAAATTACTCCGCACCGAGACAATATAGGCCATGGCAGAAAAGGAACAATGTTACTTCTGCTTTTTTTTTTTTCTTTAAATGAACTGCATCCCCTATTGAGTGTGTGATGTAGCACAAGGTGTGTTTTTTGACTGGGGAACCTGACTTCACTTACCTCGTCGCTCGCCGCACTGGCCCTGTCATTTGCATGTGTGGCCAAGCTGTGTGGAGTATTGTGCCACTCAAACAGTAGCCCTTTTGTTGCAGCCCGCCGCTCTACCCATAGGCCGGTGATGACTTCATGGAAAAAGCAACGTCTTGCCACAGATAACATCTCTTTTGGTTTTCAGCAAGCGCACTTCCTGCTGCAGAAGTGCGTGCAGATAAGTGGTGAAAGATGGGGATACCCTTCATTCTCTGCTAAAGGGAGCCACTTGACTTTAGTTGGTTCCTTCAGGTTCACTCCTACGGCTGAAAAGAGCGCGTTGGCTTTTCCCCTATGCTTCTGCAGACTTGAGATGAGTGCCTTTGCGAGATTGTAAGGTGTGGTGTTTTGTTACAAGGGGCATCCATCCTAGCGCCGCAGACAATTGGTCAGCTCGCTCTGCAATATTTGTCTCACGTGGACGTCAAGAAACATGATAACCCTCAGAGTCTATATTTTAGTGGGTATTTGGTATCGCCATTAATGCAGTAAAGCTGTCCCCATTTCACATCTGCACCAAAGTATATTGTCCTCTTAAAAATGTGAGATTTTGGGGGAAAGTTCAGTAGTGGGCCAAGTGCGAGACATTTATTGCTTTGAGTGGAACTGTGGATCCAGATCAGATTTCTATGGATTTTGCATCATTCTGTGATGGAATGAAGAAAAAAAATCTAACTTCTAAACCATTGTGAGAGACCAAACTCAATGGCTCAATGAGCATTTGTGTCCTGAACCAGCAGGAAGTTGTGTCATAAGGCCTTTGGCAGATGTTTACATTTTGCTTCATCTACTTTGACATTTTAGCCTTTTTACACAACACTACATTCATTTATTTGAAGTTTTACCCAGTTGGATTTGTCTAAACGTCGAACTGGTGATAAGTGCCACTGCTTTGCTGTATTTGTCACTTCTTTCATTGGAAAACCCACATGAGCAGTGAACTGTGTCCCCTTTTCTGTTCCTTTGAATAATTAGCTTTTTACTGTACAACAAAGCTGTCTGCGCTGCCGAAAGGTGATGTCTGGCTATTCCCTTCGCACCTTCCATTTATGGTCCGCTGGCAGCACTTTTTGGCAACTTTCATCACACACATTAGAGGATCGGGCTAATTAACTGTTAAAAAGCAAACACTTCAATTTACAAGGCAGTTAATCACAGAAACTGTGAAATAGTAGTTGGTGATGTACAAGTAGCAGGCCTCTTTTGTGGAGACCGTTTTCACCTTTTGGTGTGCAGTGACTGTGTCCAGAGCCATCAAAGGATTCTTTTTTTTTTTTTTTTTTGGAAAGGGCAAATTACTTCCACCTGTTGGTGTCTCCGAAGGCACCAATAACTCAAAAACTGTTATGAATTTTGTCTTAGCAATAAAACATTAAGATTTTAAACTTTATCTCAAACATTAACAGGTCATCTTTTCATTCAGGGTGTGGGGTATTTAAAATAACATACGCTCCCATTACTACAATAGGTGACAACACCTTAATCCTTTTAATTATTCTTTTTATGCTGGTTCCATTAAAACAAACAGGTTAGTTTCTTAATCCAGCGTTGTGGTAGTCACTGTCTGAACAATGAGACATGCCTTTACGCTAATTAATTCCCTTTCCAATAATCACTTATTTATTTCCATTTATCCATGTCCAATTTCCCCATCTAGTTTCTTCTTCTGCTGGGAATCTGAAGGCGTGTGTTGTCTTTTGTCACTGATGCAGCTCTAAACATGTTTGACTTGAGCTCTGGGACATTCGCTGATTTCATCATTGGAAAAGTATGCAATGCTATTATTGTACGCTACTATTCTGTGTTTGTGCCACACGTTACTGTTACAACTTCCCCTGGTAGGAACTGGCTCGCAGCTCTCTATCTCTTCCTGTTCTGCAACTTGACATAAAAGCAACAATGGTGCATTATGAATTTCCTGCTCCTCCTTCACACTCTTCTCAAAATATAGTCGACGCTCTTCTTTAGGCTTCCTCTTAAACCACCCCTTACTTAGTGCGAACTCCTCAGTGGCTTAGAAGTGAGTCAAGTTGTAGAGAAGTAATTTGTAGTCCTTCTGGGTTATTGAGTCACTTCCTTGTTCTCATGGGCTGTGTGTGTGCGTGCCCCCGCGGCGTTCAGAGGAGCCGCCGTCCTGTTGGAGCTTGTTCTCAGCCACTTCTTGCCTCCCACCTCTGCGTCTGTCACACTGCACCGCGGCTTTTGCGTCCTCTTATGACGTTGAGCAATGATGTGGTCTAAGTTGATTTAACGGAACAAAGGTGCGCCTTGTTTTGTTGAAAAATGATACTGTACTATAGGTTTTCCTCCAAAATCCTATTCTCTAAAAGTTAAGATCTAAAAATAGTCATCCAATATTGTGTGCAGGCGTTGACAGTAAAGAGCTGGTTTGGTTGGTGTTTATGTAGAAATGTTAAAGCTGCCTCACTGTTTAGTGCTTGTAAAACTGCACGCAAAGAGCCTGTGTTTTAATATTAAGGTGGTGGAAATCTAGGGCAGGATTTGCCTCTTAATGACCAAACTGATGGTGTTTTGTCACAGTCATTTCTAGGCCCTTTACATGTGAAACAAAAACTGGCACAAAGTAGTCTCTGTTGGCAAGAAAAAACAAATCTTTTTATATAGTATGAAGCGATTAATACAACAAATAAATCCAATCATAGGACTGGGCACCGTTAAACAATACCAGTGTGGTATCGAAAAAATGAAAGTATTGAAGGCGGGTGCTGAGAAAAAACAACAACATTATTTCTTTCTTTAGCTCCCTGTTCAGGAACAGCATTAAAGGAAGTTACTTGGTTGTTCCAGCTCAAATAATTAAAGTAAAGAGTCTTTTATGGAATAAATGAACATGATTGTTCTGTTTTCTAGCTAATATATGATATAGACTCATTACATGCAAAGTGACATATGTCAAGCATTTATTTGATATGATTTTTATGATTATAGCTTAAGGTCCATTTTCAAAATATTTAAATTTTCAGAATTTTATAAATTGGGGTTTTTACAAGCTGTGATGCATAATAATCAAAATTATAATAAATAAAGCCTTGACATGTCTCACTTTGCATGTCATGAGTCTGCATCATATATTAGTTTCAGAGTTTAAGTTGAATTACAGAAATGAATGCACTTTCTAATTTTCCGAGTTTCACCTGTAATTATCAAAAAAAGTATCGTTAACCAAGCATTGCTAAAGTAACGGTATTGGGGTAAATGAATGTTGCCCAGCCCTGCCCAATCACAGACATGGAAACGTTCATCATTTGTGGATGTTCTGTCGCCCAAAACAATAAATAGGCCCCTGCCCTTCATCTGAAATTATAACAGGAAGTACTAAAACTATTCAGTGCATAAACTAGTTCATATAAGAATTATTGGCCTTTTTATTGTCACTTTACAAGTTTCATGGTGTTACTCCTGCGTGGTGCCTAGTGGCCAGGGTTGGGGGGTTGAGGGGCAGGATGCAGCGCTGGCACCGCACATTGATGCAGCTGGTCAGGATGCTCTCTATTGTCCCTCTGTCGAAGGTGCAAATGACGGGCCGGGACTCTGCAGAGACGCTGAAGTCCTTTCTTGCCCGGTGATGTTGTGTTTGTAGACCAGGATAGGCTCTCTGTGATGTGCATGAACTTCGTCGCCCTGGTCGCCCTCTCCACATTAGCACCGATGATTGTCAGAGGTGCATGCTGCATCTTCGAAGTCCACAACAACCTCCTTTGTCTTCGGCGCATTTAGAGAGAGAATAGATTTGATGTGGTCCATGAATAGTCGTTCGAAGCACTTCATTTGAACTGGAGTTAGTGAAACAGAAGTGTTGTCGTTAAAGCAGGAAGGGGGTGACCTCTTTAGTAGCATTATGATTTTGACATTATGCTTTTATGTTTTCGAGTTGTATTTGATTCCTAATACAGGTGCATGCATACAGAAGGCCATCATATCTTCAGCAGCCACATGTTACTATATGCCACAGATCTATGACATCCTGCTCAGTGACAGCGTATTCGAGTCTGAAGTTGTACGGTTTCAAGCATGTGATTGGTCAGAAGTGTTGCTCTGATTTCTAAATGAAGAATAAACTCTATAAATAGCCGGTGTCAGCACAGATTTCACTCTGCTGTTTGGGGAATAGCACACTTTTTTACTGTGTACATCTGATCCCATTGGCTACAGGGTGTCTGGCTGCCTTCAGTTTGCTGAGGGTTTAGGAAATGGTGCTAGTTTGACCTTCAGAGCTGTAAGATAGCTGTTGTTGTGCCTGATGCACCAGGCCTTGAAAAAGTTAATTTGATTTCTCTATCTAACTTTACCAGAAGCGACTGGAGATTTTCGACTGGAGATGAGTCACTCAAAGATGTAAAGATATTCATCCGCACTGTCACAGTACGGCGCTATTACAGATCACAGAACAGTTAATCAAATAAAGTTTGCCTTAAGCAACTTCTTATTGCTCAAAAACTTTCCGCTAACCAATTACATACAATAATACGGCCTTGAAACTTGAAATTGAAAACTGTACTGAACATGAGGGCTGCATAAATGACTCAAAACAAATGATAATTTGAATGGTCACAATAAACAAATGGGCTAAAATACTTTTTACTGATACTCTTGGTACTCTTGGTTCTTACTGCTAATCCTTTGGCATGTTTTTGCTCGTTCATATTTTATTTTTTCTATCAAATGATGTTTTTCTTATGCCATTTTTAAATGTTCATGGTAGCAGGAACCTCAATTTTTACAGCAAACACTCACAATCCTCTGAATGTTGTATTTTATACATTTTCATCCCCAGATTAGAAATAGAGTTGTGCTCGAAAGTTTACATACCCTGGCAGAATTTTTGATATTTTTTTTGGGACTATTTTTCAGAGAATATGAAGGATAACATTTTTTTTTCATACTTTGTGGTTGTGTGAAACCATTTGTGGTGATAAAAAAAATGGAGTTTGCTCTTTTTAAATCATAATGAAAAAAGTACCAAACATGACCCTAATCCAAAATTAATGATCAAGAGGAATGGGCCGCTTTACCATTAGATTATATACTGAACCTTCTCCACAAGATGTCATTGATGCTAAAGGGGGAAACACACAGAATGGGGGTATGCAAACTTTGGATCAGGGCCATTTTGAGGGCCATTTTGGTACTTTTTTTTTTGTCATTATGATTTCAATAGAGCAAATTCCGTTTTTTTCACCACAAATGGCTTCAGACAACCACTTACTATGAGTGTGTTATCTTTCATATAATTGTCAAAATCCTGCCAGGTTATGTAAACTTTTGAGCACAACGGTATATTTTTTTCAGTGTAACATTGGACGCACGTCCTGTCCTCCTGATAAACTCTGAGTACTCGTTCAGGGGCATCTGGTCAGAGGGGAGCCTAAAATACCTGTGGATGACATCATTTGAGAAGGGAAACCCTCCACTGACGCGTATGTTAATGAAGCAGCGTCTGCAGTCCTGCACTGTGATGCCCTCCGAGCTCCCATAATGGCTCCGACAGGAGAATGGGCTGAATTTCTAATTCACATTTAATATGGTTAATGCATTCTGACCTTTTCCGGTGGGGAATACATTAGCGAGGAGGATATAGGATTCCTCCTACAGTCTGTCATTAGGGGTTCCCATTACAGTATTTATAGACCTGTTTTACGTCCTTTTCTGGGAGTAGGAGCCACAGATGTGAACGTCCTCTTAAGTCATTACCTGAGCGGTTGGCTGCCAGCTGCTGATTGGGACGTGTATCTCTTTAGCACATGCTCTGCAGCCCATTGCAGACTGTTTTGCCATTTCAAATGAAGGTTGAACTGATGGCATAAGCATTATTCTTTGTTCGTTTTAATAGACATTGCAGTGATCTTTCAGTAAAACCTTCTGGTAAGTTACTGCTGGAACCTTTCACATGTTAATAGTTTACACAAAAGGGCTTGAACTGGCTTATAATCATTCTCAGATGGGGGCCTAATAAATGAATAATGTCTGACTGGGAAGACATGACCTTTCTGTTCATCACAGCAGTTTTTTTCATCTGGACAGACATGTCCATTTTCCTGTCCCCGACTCTCTGGGCAGAGCAACTCGCTGTTGTTGGTAACTGTCTCCAGGAAGTGTCTCCCTTCTGCTCAGGCCTGCTGCTCCGGGCGCTGCTGTACGTAAACAAGGCCTTTTATTCATTGTCTGGGCCATGGAGCATGAGGTGGTGTGGGGACACTGCGGGAGAGCTGAAGTCAGTGTTGAGGAATTTGCTTGGGCAAGCCTCGAGTTGACACAAGCCAGATGACTGTGAGGGAATCCTTGGCAGGGGAACGGCGGGGAACCCCACTCCACACTGCAGCTCTTTGGTGCCCCTGCTCCCTTGTCTTGTCCACTCTGTGTTTGTCTGCAGCTCTTGAGTCACAGCCAGACTGTCTGCCATAAAAACATTATACAACCGGGAGAGGCACTGTAGTGGGGAAACAGGCTTTTGTCAGGCTGGCGCAGCATGGAAACATAAAAATTCACTTCGGAGTTTGCCTCACTTTTGTGCTGGAGAGTGCAGCCAAATGTCCCGTGTGTCTTCAACCGTGTCCGATGGTGCGGCAGTAGATGGCTTAGTGAACCAGTCCTCACTATGAGTCATCATATTTATAACAATATCAAGGGAGGACACACATATCTTCACAGTCGGTGATGGCACAAATGTCTTGTCCAGCCTCTGCTGCTCTACTCTCCAGCATTTTGTATTTTTGTGTCCAGACAATGTCATCCTTGTGGCTAAAATGACAACACTTAATCTTGACCACAGAGAAAAATACTTGTAACTTACATGTATGATAATAAAAAAAGCAGTTCCCTTAAGTTGTTTTTGTCCTGCAGTGTAAAGTGAGTGGAGAGTGTGTTTTGTTTTTGGAAGGAGACTGCAGGCCAGACTACATCATGCTCTGGCCTCTTTCCAGCCTCTCTTCCTGCGGGGTCACGGTTGGTCCCTGTGGAGCCGGCTCCGCTCAAAACATGCCCAGGGATTTCCAGTGCTCAGTGATGTCATTGCAGTGGTGCTACCCTTGGTTTCCCCTGTCATTATACCCCATGCTCCACACACAGCAGGATTACATGATGAGAGTTATGATTGCTCTTGAGCAGTTTGCAGAAATAGAGCTTTTGTGCTCGGGCGCAGTGGACTTGACACATGCCATGACTAACTGCTGCTGCCGCTCATTGTGGCGACATCCATCAAATAATTTCTACTTACACTAAAGTCCTTCATGTTGATGGGTTTTGTTAATCAAATGAGAGTGCACAGCTGCTTTCCTTGTCTCTCTCGTGTTTGGTTTGCAGTGGAAACTGACGAGATAAAGGAGTGGTAGATTCGTAGATTTGCACATTTTCAAATCTCAATGGAAAATCTATACGATCATATGTTGATACAGACTTTGAAACATTTTAAGAAAGACACAAATTGCTTTCGACATGTATGTTCGAGCCAGGAGGTACTGTTGTTAATAAACTATTCATGTTTAAGTTAGCTTTAAGTTTTTAATTTACTTGTGGATGAGAGGTTGGCTTTAAAGGCCACAGCTCAAATGATCCTTTTTGCTGAGGTAAGCGTAAGCACCTGTATAACCCAATCAATCGACTTTACAAAAGCTGTTAAAAGAAATCTGTAAAATTGCTGATGTGAATGATGTGAAATTAACTTCAAGGTGTCTCTGCTCCCAAACTACAATTATTTGACCATACATAATGCAGTAATTGCTGTAGGTTTGTTCATGTTGACCAAAGTTTAAAGTCTGATGAATCAGTACAGCTGAGAGACTAACCAAGTCTCTTCTGCAGAGCCAAAACTTAAGTTGGGACAGGATTCTCACAAGGTTGAAAAGTGGGTTGTGAATCATTATTTGTGCAGTGTTTCCTATTGACTGGGAGCCATAGGCAGTGCTCCCAGTTGAGTGTCATCACCCACTTTTCGAGCTGGTGGGAATCCTGTCACAAGCCTTGGCTCTGGAGAAGGGACTCGGTTAGTCATTTCCTCAGTGTTTGTCTTCTTGGATGTTTGAACATTCTTGCTTAATATGAACTCTAATCAAACTGTCCAAATAAATTCGTCATAACTGTGCATGTCCAAGCATCCCATTTCAAATATATTTACTGCTCTTTCTTTATCTCCTGCATGCCCGGCCTCCGCCTGATTCCTTTACGACGGACACACTGGAACATCCACAGAGCTCCCAGCTGAAGAAGGTAAATATTGATTTTTCCAGCCTGCACTCCCTCCCCTCCCTTAAACTACCGGCTTACATTTCTTAACCAAGGATCCTATTGTCTGTGAGGAGTAAACTTTGGGAGTGGACGCTGTGCTGTTGTAACAAAGGCATACACAGTGGGCTTAGTAGCCATAAGCCAACCCAGAGTTCAGCTACATCTAAACACGAGCTGTATACTTTATGTCGCAAACCGAGTAACACCCGAGGAAATGCCGTCACACAATAATCTGACTGTTTGTCTGTCCATATCACAGGCAAATCCTTATGGGAGTTGGTGGCGGAGCAGTTTGAGGATCTCCTGGTCAGGATACTGCTGCTGGCCGCATGTGTCTCCTTTGTAAGTCCAACACACATACATAAGGGCTGACACATCTGCTACCCCATGAAAAACATTTATAAAGCTGTTTCAAATCACAAAGGCCATTGTACTGAATATACTGTAATTTTACTACATACACCCAGGAAAGATCTATCATAGTAGTCTTTAGAAGTCAGCCTATATGGGTTGGCCGATTTTTCCAAATGTCTCCACTATAATCCATGATGCTTCTAAACTGAAAAATGTGTCAGTGTTGAACTCTGACAGCAGGGGGCGCTTTATTAGGGGAATAGGACTGATTCATGTTAAGTAGGTACTTCAGAGGGTACTTCTAAAATTATAAGCAAAAGTCTGCAACATAAAATATATAAAATACATTGTACAATATTCCTCAGCTCTTCTGAGGCCTACGAAGTTGTGAAAGGACACATTTTAAGGCAATTTTAAATCAGAACTAAGTAACTCGTTTTTCTTAAATACATTTCGTAGTCCCTCTGGGATTAGTAGGGGGGTTTCCATCTCCCCCTAGTGTCTGTGTCCAGAAAACCACACTTGCAAATTTCTCTTCTCTGACCTGGAGGCGCAATACACACTAATGGAATCACGAAGAAGAAGCTAACAGGCTTACGGGCAAAGGTAACTGTGGGCTAGCGCCACTTTGGCAGTATTCACAGCCAAGTTTAAGTGACAAAAAAATCTCCATTGTGTAATTGGGTTATGGCTCATTGTAATATCCCTCTCTCCCATAGCTTGTTGTGTGTTTTTTTACTCATTAATTGTCCGTGAGGAGGGTAAATACTACACGGACAGAAAAGACAAAGGGAGAGAGGGATATTGTACATCCAATTACACAATGGAGATATTTTTTTTCACTCAAACTTGGCTGTAAATACTGCTAAAGTGGTGCTAGCCCACAGTTAGCTTTGCCCGTTAGCCTGTTAGCTTCTTCTTCGTGATTCCATTAGTGTGTATTGGGGCCTCCGGGTCTGAGCAGGGAAAGTTGCAATGTGTGGTTTTCTGGCCAGAGACACCAGGAGGAGATGAAAGACCCCCCAATCATCCCATTAACACTTGTATTACCCCAAGAGGAACTACGAAAAGGATTCATTAAGGTAAACAAGTTACTTAGTACTGCTTTAAGGCTTTCCAATGCAAAAAAAGAAGAGGTCTCGGTTCAGGAGATTTCTGCTTTTTATTGGCATTAAAATACCGAAATATCAGCCGGCTGACCTCCAGTGGAGATTTTCAAATATAGCCAACAACTCAATTAACATAATCTTATTTGTATGGACTGCATGCAAAAGAAACTGGAATCGCGCAACAGATTGACATATCGTCACTGGTGAAAACATGTTCTTTCCAAAATCATTCCTCCACTAATAACCACATATTCGCTCATAGTTCTCAGATGTTCCTCCAGAGAACTGAGGCCCAAATTGGTCAGGAAATTGTCACTTAGAGCCTTCTCCAATCTAGTTAATGTTGCCTTTTTCATGTGGAAACTGCTCGGCTGTAATATAGGTTTTTCCATTCTGCTGATAGGGTTTCAAAGAAGGGAGCACTTCTTCTGCTTGACTGGAAACATAACCATCAATCCACAGTCGTTCTTCTTCTGCTGTGTCTTAAATTGTTATGGCGGTTGGAGCTTTGGGGCTGTGTATGTCGGACCAGGGTGGAGCAAAGGGGAGGGGGGGAGGGGGAATCCTGACTCCATAATAACTTTGTTCCATCCCTGGTGTCCCGGGACTGAAGTGGTGTTGCTATTTTTGAAAGTAGGAAAGTTGCTCTATAAATGCACTGTATATGACATAATATATCTCCCCGTGTTTCCAAATGGAGCTGTGGTTTGGAGTAAGGGCTGACTTTCCCTGGTGTAAATGAGGCTTTCCCTAAGTTTAGAGTGTTTACAGTGGCAGTGGAACCAGCCGGCGCTTTCACAGTTTAATGTCATCGCCAAGTGAAATGTTGTAAAATAAAAAACCAGGTCATCAACAAGGTAGTGAACACACTTTTATTTATTCATACTTCTTCGGTTACTTATTACATGCAGTACAAGGATGAGATACACTACACATTCTGCACGGTTAGGCCATTAGAAAGGTTAGTTCTATATATTTTCTGTTCAAGCTCTATGCTGTACGGCGATGACCTCATTTTTAGTTCTGATCTCATTTTCATGTATTACCCCTCACTGTCACATACAAAAACCTACGTCGAGGCCTGTTTTAAAATTTACCACACTGCCTTGTTCGGATTGACGTGTGGCGTTAGTGGCCTGAACTTTCTGTGCAAAGGAACTCATTTGACTTCACTTTGAATACATTTGACTTGGTCATTAGGGCTGGCGTCCTCTTTGCATGGCACATCAGTGAACCTAATAATCATGCGACTCGGTTCCAAACGCGCTTCCAAGCTTCAGCGATGAGTTTGTTTTTCCTGCTTTCAACCACGAATTCGGCAGCTTCAATTTACTCAGGAATTATAGATAAAGTAGACTCGGCTGTTAATAGTTTCCCTATAGCTATATTATGTCTTTGTAAGGTTTAATTAATACAATAAGTGTAGAAAGTTCATCAGGCATAAATGTTCACTTGCCATATTTAAAATATAAGACTATTAAATAAATAAGAAACAATTAAGGGAGCAAAGTAACATCGTTTGTCTGTATTGGAGCTACAGCAGCTAACTGGATTCATTGTCTATAAGCTCATTTTTTAAGCTCTTTACCCCCATCTGAACCGACCACATCTTCTCCAGTTTGGTAAAAATGAGACATAACTGTGACGAAAATGCAACAAAAAAGCAATGAAAAAGTGATTACAAAGCCACAAAAGACCAACAAAAAAGTGACAAAAAATAAACAAAAGACCAACAAAAAAGTGACAAAAAATAAACAAAAGACCAACAAAAAAGTGACAAAAAATAGACAAAAGACCAACAAAAAAGTGACAAAAAATAAACAAAAGACCAACAAAAAAGGTGAGAAAAAAAAGACAAAAGACCAACAAAAAAGTGAGAAAAAATAGACAAAAGACCAACAAAAAAAGTGAGAAAAAATAAACAAAAGACCAACAAAAAAAGTGAGAAAAAATAAACAAAAGACCAACAAAAAAAGTGAGAAAAAATAGACAAAAGACCAACAAAAAAGTGACAAAAATGAGACAAAAAAATAAACAAAAGACCTAAAAAAAAGCAATAAACAAAAAAAACAAAATCATTAACCTATTAACACCCTGCCTTTACCACCCACATTTTCTCCAGCTCAGCTTCACCCAAGTCGAAACGAAAAGCTTCTTATAAGCCATTTGAAAGCAAAGACCTGCAAAACTGATCTTAACGGATCATTTCCTTTGCGCTGTTGCAGTGTTGTCATTTTGGCTATTTTTTTTTGCTCTTTGTGGCATATTTTGTTGCGTTTTCCTCTTGTGTCTCACTTGTCTGATTTTTATCACTTTTTTGTTGCAATTTCCTCTATGTTTTCATCTCGTTTTTGTCGCTATTTTGTCGCTTTTTTCGAGGGTAATGCCACGCTTGAGAAAATCAAAGTTTGTGAACGAAATGGAAAAAGACAACTGTGCTTTGAAACTGATGATATACAATCTTAAAGTGATCAGTTTCATAATAGATTTTCTTAGCTGGAGCCAATTCTATTGCGGCGACACTTCTGTAACCCACTGCGTTTAAATGTTCCACTCTTGTATTGATTCGGGACACAGTCTATGCTCCTCTCCTGACTAAACGTTGAAGCGGCGTGCTCACAGCCCTGTGTGATGGCGTGCTGATTGTCTCCCGTGTCACCTCTTAAGAGAAGCCCATTGTCGCCCTCCTCTAAGTCAGGAGCGAGATTTACCTCCACAAACGATGGGAATGATGAGCTATTGATTGGCTCAGTGTGGCGTGACGTACTGCGCTGCTCAATAGTCTGCACTGAAGTCACCTCTGCATCATTTGATCATTGACTTTCCCCCACACCGGTCTTTTAGAAACATTCTTTATTGTGCTGATCCGCTCTACACACACAAATGGCTGAATGCCCTTTTAAGTTTGCAATTATTTGTAGTAAAACAGCTTTTTCTGTTGTTGTAGATGCTGCATGTCCTAGAGCAGCACTGTATAGAGTTCGGGAAATTCCACTGTTACCATGGAGATCCGCCATCTTTGCAGCTGTTAGCATACATGTCCATAGACTCACATTAGCTATAAACAGTATACAAAAAAGTGGAGAAAAAAGCTGTGGAACAACTCCGTTAGCTGCTGAGTTACTGATGGTAAATACATTTAACTCATTGTGATGTTCAAGTGTTTCAATGTGAACAATAACTCCAGTATTTTAACTTTTAAAATCTCCATTAATTTACAATTGCTGCTAATCCCATAATTCTTAGCGATATGACATCACATTCCTGAACCTTATAAAAACCAGGCATGATCTTATGATGATTTCACGGCTAAAAGGCTTTGTTCAAAGTCTACTGAATGTTGGTCACCATCTTATTCAGAAAGAGCAATACAAATCAGTAATATTTTTCTTAATTATTTCCTCAATAAGAAATGTATTGGACAAAACAGAAAAAAACACATGGAGGATAAAAAAAAGTAGGAATAAAGAGTCTCAGCCGAATTCATTTCTGATATAAAAAGTGTTTTAAAGTTTCCTTTTGAAAATATGCGTCACGCCAATGCCACAAAAGGCAGCAAAACCGAGACTGAACAGACAAAGAAAATACTTTTTTGGCAAGTATAACTGTCTGCTAGTGACGTTCTCTAAACAGCATTTGCCCTTTCTTTGTTCACACAGACTTGTTTCGAGAAGAGTACATCAGCCTTTGTGAAAGAAACACTTTGTAAACATGTTTTTCATTGTGGCCACGGTTCATCTTACTGGACATTTTACCTTTCCGAAGTCTATTGTTTATAAAGTCTCCATTTTGTTTGTCATCTTGTTGCTACGGTTACATATTGCACCAACTTTTTAGTCTAAATACAGTAATGTGTGATAGAGGCTGTATTATTATCTTGTCATTTCTCGTTAGTAGGCCAACATCTCGGTAGCACTTTATATTAAAGGAATAGGCCACCGTTTTTAAATACTGAGTTATGTTCTTACCTGAGCTTAGACGAGTTGATGCGTAGCTGTCTGGTCTTTACACATGCGCTCAGTCACGTAAACAGAGCACAGATGGTGTTAGCATTTAGCTCTTCCACGTTTTCCCTATATGGTTACATGAACCTTTCACGATCCAAGTATAGTCACACAAAATTAAACATGTCGATTTTAGATAGAAGTAATATTACCTTGCAATATAGTTTCCCTTTTTATCCGCTTAGAAAATCGATGTGTTTAATTTTGTGGGACTATACTTGGATTGTGTTAATGCCCATGTAACCATAATGATAAGATATCAATACGCTGCTTATTATACTTTTATCTGTCATCATAGCAGTCCATTATTAATATGCTTATAGATATTAATAGGCGGATCATTATATTGTTTTCAGCCACCACTCTACTATTGCATGAATAATAATGCTTTTTCATAGCCAACCGTAACTCTCACTTTAACCCCTACCCTAAAAAGATTTCAAATGCTTATTAAAGGGACTAGATGCAAGTTGGTCATTTTATGCTCACTACTGCCACCTCAGGTCTTAGGCGTAACTGCAGGTTCTATAGTAAGCTCGTGCATGACGGCAATTCGGACCCGGAAATTTTAGAGTGACAGTGCAGGATTTTAGAGGCAGTTGTGGTCTGGGCTCATTCTACACATTTAGGACATGCCTTAATTTTAACATTTTTAAACTCTGTATAGTTCCTTTAATACTTAATGAGCACACCTTAATCTAAAGCGATGCCAACATCTCGCATGCTCTGAGGCAATACGAGTTGACTTGCACCGACTTTATTGCTTCACATGGACAATTTTACCATATTTCTTCCCCATCGACGACATCACTAACTTCCTATAAAGACAGTAATTTTCTTTCTTGTGCTTATTCCCTCGTCTCTCCCGCGTGTTTGCACATTGGAGTGGCTGTTTTAATGTGTTTGCTAAGTCTATGTGTTTTCTCATGTAGGTGTTGGCTCTGTTTGAAGAGGGAGAGGAGACAACCACCGCCTTTGTCGAGCCCGTTGTTATTCTCCTTATCCTCATCGCCAACGCTGTTATCGGGGTCTGGCAGGTGAGATTCTCTCCTCCTATAGCGCAGACGTGTCAAGAGCACACACATAAAGTACTCTCATTCTATAATTAGTCCAGGTAATAGGACACTGAACATTGTTTAAGAAGACTGTAAACTTTTCACTTCTTCTGCCCTGCAGCTGTTTTACGACTCAGTAATGCAAAGTGATAACGTGCATATGATGAAGTATGAAGTGCAATATTTTTATCCACCAGTGTAATGAAAACTCTTTGTGGGCGTAAACACGTATGCGACACAAAGTTATGCTGTTTATAACTGCAGAAGCTGGAGAGCCCTCTAAAATGAGTGTGTGGTCTTCTATATAGGGCAATTCACGGATGATGTATTCGGTTACATGCCAAACTGAAATTATAATAACAAGCAATATGCCGTGACGTTATTTTAGTAAATCAGTCATCACAATTTATGCCCATTTAAAGTAAACATCTTGGATTTATAAACTTGCACTGAGCCAAAGTGCAGTGCTGATTTTAGGTCTGGTGGTATTTGAAAGTTATGAGAACATTGTTAAGAAATATTTATTATTTGTGCTAATGTGATCCTGTTTACAACATTGTATCTTTTGCTCATTACAGTTTTGACTTTATTTGAGAACGCACGATATCTGCATAAACCGTCCTCACCACTTTCTTAAACATTTGTGGGATTCCTCTCCCTGCACAGGAGCGTAATGCCGAAAGTGCCATCGAGGCTCTGAAGGAGTATGAGCCCGAGATGGGGAAGGTGTACCGCATGAACCGCAAAGCTGTCCAGAGGATCAAAGCCAGAGACATCGTCCCGGGAGACATAGTGGAGGTGGCAGGTGAGCGGTGCCTTCCCCAAACCCTGTCACTCAAACGCACTCATTTATGCTTTGACTTGTTCCAGATGAGGTCCCGCTGCTGTCACCGCGCCGCGTGTCGACATGCATGCATACTCGCTCATTCATGAGGCAGAAAAAACGGCACTAGTGCAACGGTTTAGAACAGGGGTCCCCAGCTAAATCAGCTCGAGGTCCGCAGACTTTCCACATGTGTCCAGGGTCCGGACATGAGCAGTCATTGCTCTTGAGAATGTTAAAACATGAGCAGAGGTTGTCTATTTACATAGCAGAGCAATGAATCAATCATTTTGCCATTTTATTTCAGTGTTATTCACATTGTTTAGATAATTTTCAATTCAGCCTTAAAAATGAAGTATATTTAGACATTGAAAAGGCTTTGGGGTCCGGACTAAAGCCTCCGGAGGTCCGGATCTGGACCCAGGTCTGCCATTTGGCGACCACTGGTTTAGAAGATGTGGTTATTGATGAGAACCAAACAATTTTTTTAATATGAAAATGTACTAATAGTATTGACGAAGGGTAAAAGAAACGAAAAAGACAAACTTTGGTATAAATCCAGGAGGAGTTTTTGATTTATTAGATTGAACAGATCAGAACCAAAGAGTTTGTTTTTTCCATTGGAGTTCCAGTTTGGCCACTACATCTTACTTTGGTAGACACTACCTCATGTTTACACCGCCATTAGTTTTAATTACAGCGCGCAGTCGGTGTGGCATTGATTCAATAAGCCTCTGCAATGTCACAAGATCCAGTGTTGCATTCATTTTTGCCAAGATCTTGTATTGATGATGGCAGAGTGCGACCACTGTGCAAAGCCTTCTCCAGCACATTCCAAAGATTCTCAATGGGGTTAAGGTCTGGACTCTTGTTGGCCAATCCATGTGTGAAAATGATATATCATGCTCCCTGAACCACTCTTTAAAATGTGAGCTTGGAATATGCCGAGTCATCAGGGAAACCCATTGATGGTATAACTTTCATTCAGGATGTTCATGTGGTCAGCTGATCTCATTTTTTGGGGCACATAGTGTTGCTAAACCTAGACCTGAACAACTGCAGCAACCCCAGATCATAACATAAGTTAAATCCATTTGGCGACTTTTTATGTTGTTGATCAGGCTGTCGATATACAACCCTGTTAAAGTGTTTCTAGTGTACTTTTTCTAGTGTATAATAGGGCAGAGCTTTCAGAAGCAGTTGCACTGATCAGAAACAACAGATCTTAAACTTGGCTTGAAAGCAGTTAAAGAGATTAAGGTACTTAGCTCCAAGGATTTTAAGGTTAAAGTTTACATTGTCCACGTAGGGCAATTTGTCCTCTGCTTTTGTCTCCTCCTTCGATGCCGCTGGGACGGTCTGCCAAGAGCAGTGGGACCCCTCCAGATATTAAGCCAGTTCCAGTATATTGTGCATGTTTTGGGTGTATGGGGCAACCAGGACAAAAAAAATAAAAAAAATAAAAATAAAAACAGAAAAGAAAAGAAAAGAAAACTTAACCCATGCAAACTCCACACAGAAAGGAGGTGTGAAATCTTGGGATAACCATGGAAACAAAGTCATTCACGCTCTTTCTTGAAACCCTCCTAAACTTTTGCACAGTGCTATACATTGCATGAGCGGCTGTTCTGTGGACAAATGCAGGTGCCAAAGCTGCTGTCCGCTTGTGTCTGTTTTTGTGCCTATGTAAGTGGTTGCGGTCACCCTGTATTTTCGGCCTAGTTTAATTTTCCTCCCTCTACGCGCTTTCCATGCTCTCAGTCTCGCCACCTGGACACTCCTGGATGTTTGTCAGCTCCGCACTCGCACACACACATAATTCCCGTGCTGTAAACTCGCCCGTGTGTGGGCAGCCGGCTCTATAAATAACTCCTGTTGTCACTCTCGTTCCCAACATCTGTGTGCGCAAAAGTTAATATGCACGAGTGGCAGGAGATCACTACTCCTCCATCAACATGACTGGTGTTGTTTTGGGGGGGCTGCGGGGGGAGTGTAGTCTTTGGCTAAGCATGACCAGCGATTCATGTTTTTGAAGCAGTGTGTGGGAAAAGGGAAAGGCAGGGAGAGGATGCAGTGTTCATTGATAATCTCTGTGGAGCTACACGTTCGCTTCATACAGGGGTGAAGAGGCAAACATTTGGTACTGTATCTTAAAAAAATGTTGAATTATTCTTAGACATTCAGCAAAGATAATTATTCAAGTGCACAGACAGGATTTCTGCAGGGCTCATTAAATTGTAAAGTTGATTTAGCCAAAAAATGAATGCCCTAAAGGTGATTAAGAAGCAGTAAATTGGATCCAAACTGGCATTACATCAAAATTTCGTGGCAATTAAAGTAGTCTAGAAATGTCATGGTTTTCCAAGGTTTGTGACATTAAAGTGATAGTCTGGAAGTTTAAACGTTTAAACAAATCTTCTAAAATGCGCAAAATCGACCACCTGGTTTTGCATGTTGATGTAAAGTAAGCAATACATATATATATTATTTGTCGTAAAGTCCCTCCTTCCGGGATCTTGGCAACTAATAAGTGTCTGGTATCCTCCCGTGTTGACCAATGAGACGAGCTGCTCCTGTGAACCAGCCGGTCAGGTCCAATCAGGAGAGAGAGGGAGGAGCTTGATCATTTACTTTTGAAAATTCTGTTCCTGATCTCCTCTTTATGCAAACTAAGAAGGGCTTTCTGGTTAAAAAGGGGAGGGATTTGATTGTTTCACTTTCACATTTCATCTCCATCTCTCCTCACTTTACAAACTTACTGACTATCGCTTTAACCTCTTAACCCCCACAGGAACTGAGCACTTTTTCTCCAGTTTGGCTTTACCCAAATCTAAAAGCAAAAAAGTGGCGAAAGAGCGACAAAAATGTGCGGGGAAAGCAATAATAACACGGCAAAAACTCACCACTAAAGAGTGATGAAAAAGCAACAAAAAATCCAGAAAAATTGCAACAAAAAAGTGACAAAAACACAATAAAAAAACGATTAATAAAGCAACAAAAACACTTCCAAATGTGCTGGAAAAGCAACAATAGCACGACTAAAGAGTGATGAATAAGCAACGAAGGAAAGAGTGACAAAAAGGTGACAAAAATGCGATGAAAAAATTACCAAAACACAACAAAATAACCTACAAAAGACAAAAGGTGACTAAAAAGCGGTGACAACACGACATAAAAGTGGTTGTGTAGGTCTTAGCTTTCAAATGAGGTGTTACTCTGGCCTATAAGGTGTAAACTCTCAGGTAAGGCGAGGGGTAAGACGTTAAAGTATAGTGTTTTGGCATTAAAAAGGATTACATTTGATTTGTTGCTAGCTGTATAAACCCTGATAGACTTTAACCTCGTAACCCCCACCTCAACCGTCCACATTTTCTCCAGTTACTATCCAGGTATCCAGGCACTCCCCAAATGTAAAAGCTTCTTGAAAAGAGTGTCAAAATAGCGACGGAAACGAGAGAAAAAACGTGACAAATAAGCAACAACAAAGTTATAACAATTCCTGTCCTGGGACAGCAGAGAGAAAATCCCTCCTTCCAGATATAGCTTTGTTCAGTAAAAAAATTGCACTATATTTCCCATTCATAATACTTTTCTTAAGTGTCGGCATCATTGTGACACCTGACACTTTCTTCGGGATGGTCCTCTGATGGCAAATGCGCTCGTTCAGGCAGGGCCATCCCGGTGCAGCGGACCGATTCTGCCCCTTAGAAACGCCAGCGCCTTCACCGTCATTGTCAACAGCACCAGCGTCGCTATGACAACCCAGTGCGCTCCGACTTCGGCTCATCGGGAGACGCTGTAGTTCACAAGGGCTCCAGTTTGATGACACCTCTGATGGGAGCGGTAAAATGAGCCATCTGCTGCCGTTTGGACTCCGTGATGGAGACACTAGTTTTCATCAATGGCCCCCGGCGACATTCAGTGACGGGCTGAAAATAAACAATGATTTACCAAACTGCGCTCTTCTGGCTGGTGAAACGGTTTGCTGATCTGGCAAGCTGAACCCAAGCAAAGAAAAGAATGCATAATAGGGCAGGGACAGTGTATCTTTTTGCAATATATCGCTATACATTTGTGTCATGTGGAATCGGAATTGTTTTACACTGATAGTGAAATACTTTAATGACATCATGCATATTGACAATGCTCCAGTGCTTTCTCAGTCAAAAGGTTTTCTAGATTTCTACCAGGACAAGCGAGGGAAGCAATGTCAGGGGCCAGTTTACCCTGGAGGCTGCTCACACCTGCGCCAACGGTCCCTCCGACCACCACCAACCACTCACACATAGGCATTGGGTGAAGTGTCTTGCCCGGGAGGTCTTGCCCCAAGGACACAACGAGAATTCGATCCCCCGACCTTCCGATCATGAGACGACCCGCCCTACAATTTGCGCCACTGTCACCCCACAGATTAACAATTGGTTTCTAAATTTTGGAAATTCGGCTTATGCTTTCTTTTTCATTTTATTCTGGTCTTTATAATATCAAATCATAATACTTGTATCACAATGTATTAAAGTGCATTATGGAGCTGAAAAAACAACAACATATATATATATAAAAAAATATGATGATTGGTGTTATTGACCTTCTTGTGACCGAGTGGCATGGCACCTTTACTTTCCATTACAGTGACAACGCTCAAGGATTAATTGTTTTGCAAAGAAAACCTAACCGCCATGCTGACCACTCATACGTCACTGAAAGGTCAAATACGCAATTATAATAATGAATAAGTTTTTTTTTTTTTCACATAAAAAGTTCCATAATGCACCTTTACACTACAAACACAATACAAACCTCAGCCCCTTTGTATTGTGATGTATCTTGTCAAAAGCATATCATCTCAGCCCTAAATCGTAACCCCATTATGTTGAAACCTATAAAAACTCCAGTGCAACTGAAAACAGGCCTTTCTATCAAAAAAGGTTTCATGGCTTACACTTGTGTTGCGTTGCTATGTTGACAAGCTTCTCAAAGCACCACACTGTAGTCATTGCTCATGCCGTCAGTACTCAGAGGGGGTACGCTACTGTTATACCCACAGCTGCCCTGGGTTGCACTGCCAGTCTCCACCATCAGCATCAGCATCTCACTACATTTACTTTGGCATGTTAGGTGAAGTGTCTTGGCCAGTAACACAATGGCAGCGTGCAACAACGGGAGCTGGGGTGGATTCGCATTACAATGTTTTATGCTAAAGGTGCAGACCAGTCACTCCTGGAAACGCTGCAGCCATCAGATCTCATCATGATTCACTCGCTGCCTAATGTTTCTAACACTGATTATTAACATTGTAAACGACTGCTGCTGCCATTATGTTAAGCTATAAAGATGACCACGAAACATAACTCCAACTTCACTTGTCGGTTTTCGTAATCATTTTGGTTTCAGGCAGTATTCTTTCTTTGCTCTAATTCAAGGCCGCTTTTTACGCCTCACCAAGGATACTCGATAAAACTTGTCTTCATAGCTTTTATGAATGGAATGATAAGTGGCTGTGAAAAACATACGGAAGGACTACTCTCTTTGTCCTTAAATGAAAAGATTTTTTTTTTTCTTCATTCTACAAAGTTATGTCATGGCGCTGTTATGCAAAAGTACACACTCAACTGTCAGCGCCTGTCGTCAGCTTGTTGCTAAGCAGCTTTTAAACAGTGATAAACAGCCATGTGTGTAGGCCGCGTTCATCTCCCATAGAAAATAAATGTGTGTCAGAGCTTGCAGAGCCACACGCCGCCGCAACTTGGATATGGCTGCAACGAAAACAAATTTGATTCTATAAATATTTTCTTTCCCTCTACTGATTTCCCATGCTGCAGACTTGCCTGCCGCTCGTTCCATGGGAAACCACTCCAAGGGGGGGCAGGGGCAAAATAAACCAAAGCAAGGCATTGGGGGCGGGGGAGGACAGTGTTGACCGCAAGTACCTTTTTGGGTGAGAAAAAGGGTATAAATATATTTACTTAAGTTTCCAGGCCTTCGTGTAGGTACAAGAAGTGGCCAGTGCCAGCTTTGGTTATGAAATACTTGTGATTCGCGCCTACGCTGGAACTTTCCTAGGCTTTTTTTTTAAATGAAGCGACTGCAATGGTCCTGTTTTCACTTGCAGAGTTTCAGTAGAAAGAGATGAGAAATACCTATCGAGTTGCCTCGCTAGGGTATTAAAGGGATATTTCAGGATTTTTGACATAGGGCCTCATTTCCTAGTTATCCAGTGTTGTTGATTTCTGGAGATATATATGTATTTTAACTCATGCAGTCCTTTTATTTGAAGAGTTTAGTGGTGCTAGGCTAATGCTAGGCTTGCGCATGTCTATGGTAATAAGTAGCCTGGATTAAAAACCTCTTCAGAATCACGGGGTCGTCCTCCAAACGTTGCCATATCTGATTTGTAGAAAGTTCCTTTGTGAATTCCACGTGTAGTAATGTCGGCCGCAGGTAAACAAACTAGTGTAGATCCGGTAACCGAGCAGATCACTCCGCCGCTACGTAGCCTGCAACCAGGAAGCTGATGCTGCTCAAATATAAGTACTTTTAAATGCAAAATGGTTATATTTGAAAACTTATTCAGTCAACACGGACATTTATATGGGTAGTGTGGTGTTATAAGTGATTTGCCTCAGGTGCACTGTGCTTGGGTCAGACTGTTGTTAATGCAGGCTACTAGTTACCATAGACATGCACTAGCCCAGCACTAGCCTAGCACCACTAAACTCTTCAAATAATAAGAGACTGCATGAATTTAAAAGAAAAATAAATCTCCGGAAATCAACAACACTCTGGATAACTAGGAAATGAGCCCCTATGTCAAAAATCCTCAAATATCCCTTAAAGCAGGAGTCGTGAGCTATTACTAATGTTTATAAAGTGATATTATTTTTCTCACTCGAATCGAACGCAGTAATAGCCTGGCACATTTTTATTTCCTTGTTTATCTAAATGGTAATGTTACAAACACAAATGCCTTCAGCTAACAGAATGTGTGCAGCAGTAGGAGGATGTTGCATGTTTTTGATGGTAGGTGTTTGAAATCGCCTTCTGTGGCCTTGGACCGTCCTTTAGCCCCAAGCTTTCTCCTACACAAACACTTCGGCTCCTCCACACCTGGTGCCCAGCCAGAGATGAGAGAAACAAGATACGTCTTCTTATATTATAGAAAGAAGATATGAAATTTATGGTGAATAGTGACTAATTTTTACACATATTTTGCTCCGGCGGAGGCAAGTACGCTCTATGCCGATTCTTCACTTGACTATTTAATTTAGTACTATCAATAGCACTTCTTTTACTTGGGCACAGATGTCGATTACTCAGCAACACACTGTCCTTTCTCTGTTTGACTTTTCCCAATTTTATCAGGACAAAATCTTTCACATTTTTCCAGACCACTGAGCCAAAGCCAAAAGAAGTCGTTGGAAAGAGCACTCAGAAAGTTATCAGTGTGAGAAGCCCTTGTGAAAAGTTTTTACAGAGCAGGAAAAGGTCCTGTTTATAAATGTTGAGGGAGGAAATGGAGAAACTCGGCGAGCTGTCTACTGTTACATGTGTTGAGAAAAAAAATTGTGTAAATGCTTGTTTTTGCTGTAATTAGCGGCGAAGGTGTTGACAGCTTTGGACTATGAGTTGGCATTAATGAGATGATTATTATGCTTGAGTTTTCTTACGCCAATCATCCAAGAAAGTAACTTGCGGAGTATATTCCAACTGAAGTGGACAGATTTTGTGAATGTGAGTTCCAAAAATTACTTTGAAGAATCTTTTACGAAATTAGTTTGAACTGTTTATATGAAACACAGACAAAAACAGGTAGAGCGTGAGCAGGATATTCTTTTCTTTTCTTTTTAAAACTATTTTAGGCTAGCATGGGTGTATGGGATGAGCTGGCAGCTTGTACAAAATGAAGAGAAGAAGATTTTTTTTTTTTTTTAATCTCTATAATCCAAATCCCGTATTTTGGCTAGGGGTGCGATTTATACTCAGGTGCGACATGTATATCAAAATATATAATTTCACATGTTTGTTTTTTTCAGCCTATAGATGGCGCTCTAGGCTTGTGTCCCAGTATCTGCTCAGACTGAACACAAATGCCCCCAAAAAGAAGATCATGTTCTGCAGATTACAAGCTGCAAGTAGTGAAATATGCAGCTGAAAATGGTAATCGAGCAGCAGAAAGAAAGTTTGGAGTGAGCGAGAAACTTGTGAGGGGCTGTCGAAAAGCCAAGGCTGCTCTTATTGCAATGAAGAAAACAAAAAAAGAGAATCGCGGGCTAAAAGCTCGATGAGTGATCAGTGAGAGCCAAATGAATTCTCGAACAACGTGTTGCCGGGAGAGGCTTGTCAACTGTGCACCAGGGAGGCCGGATGCGACTTATAATTTTTTCTTCTTCATTATGCATTTTTTGGCTGGTGTGGTATAGTCCAGTAAATTTAGTTTAGTTTAGTTTAGTTTAGTTTAGTTTATTGAAAGGACAGTGTGCAGTTACATTAAAAGATGGCTGCACCTGATTTAGCACTATGCTGATTTCCATCTGTTGTCCTACACAATAAAAATTACATTACAAAATTAAAATTGCATAACAAAAGGCAATTTACAACTACCATATACAAATACAAAGCGCATGTTACAAAGTGCAATATTGGCTTTACAAGTCATAAAGTGCAGAATAATAAAGTGCAACAGTTTGTTCAATGTCAATACAAAACATAAACTTAAGATAACATTATTACAGTAATCTGGTTGTCATTTCAAAATTAAAACTTGATGAATGGAAGAAGAAGAAAAAAATTATCAATGAGATTGTTCGTAGAATTTTGCACCGATTGTTTGTGAACATTGTTTTTGCCTATCATAGATCTAGTATTATTTATTGAATACATTAAATTGCCCTCAGACCTGATGACATCGCTGTAAATCTCACATCTAATTTTACCTTTCTCTATCCGGTAGGACTTTTAATAGAGTAAAATGGTTGTTTTAATTAGATTTTAATCAGCTTTCACAAATTGTTCTCCAAAAATGGATTATATTTCTATCTATCTGTCTGTAGAGGAGACTGGTTATAACCTCTGCGTGTTTTCTTTTGGGACATTAGCTACTTAGAATTAATTAGTTGACTGTGTGGCTTATGAGCCTGTATGAAAGAAGCCGTTGAATCCATTTGTTTGACAAGTGCGGGGAAAATGATCTCAGTCCTCACAAAGACTGAAGCAAAAACAAAAGCCAGGCTTAAAAAAAATCAATCAATTTTAAAGGAGCAACGTGGACGTGACTCCATCAAGGTTGTATTGAGCCGGTTGTTTACCTGCAGCATGAGCCAGGGCTGAACTCACCACTGTTTCTTTGCTCAAGGATTTATTGTGTGAGCAGTGAGAACGGAGCTCTGACACAACCAAGTCCTGCTGATTCACATTTAGCTTTAGGTTTTCACTTGTCCTTTTGCATCATGTCCCTTTGTGTGCACATATTCTGTATTTATATAACTTACTTACTTTAATATAACTGTTTTTGTCCTTAGTGGGAGACAAGGTGCCTGCAGACATCAGGCTGACATCTATAAAGTCCACCACGCTCAGAGTAGACCAGTCCATTCTCACAGGTATAAACTTGTCTTTTTTATTACAAGCACTTGATCCTATTGCCGCATAATGTGAGCTAAATCTCTGCGAGCTCACCTTGTTCAAGTGTGGTTTTGCTCTTTAGGAGAGTCTGTGTCTGTCATCAAGCACACGGACCCAGTTCCCGACCCCAGAGCTGTCAACCAGGACAAGAAGAACATGCTGTTTTCTGTAAGCATCCTCCACTGTGGCCTACTTCCCTTTTTTACAACTTGTCAAACAAACTTAAATTGATGCAAGTTCAGCTCAAGTACCACTCAGTAACTCCGAGGTTTGGTTGTATAAGTGGCCAGACCAATATGTATTACATGCAGCCTAAAAATAAACTATTCCTGGCCATAGAAACCACATTAGTCTGTTGCTTTTCAGATCGTACTTGTTCAGGCAAAGCGTTTTCTGTAATCAATTTATTTTGTGTTGGAAAATGCAAATAACAAATGACTTTTTTCTTATATCCACTTGGGTTTCTCCTTTCAGGGCACCAACATCGCCGCCGGCCGTGCCATAGGCATCGTCGTTGCCACCGGTGTCTCCACGGAGATCGGCAAAATCCGTAATCAGATGGCAGCCACGGAGCAGGAGAAGACGCCCTTGCAGCGTAAAATGGACGAGTTCGGGCAGCAGCTCTCAAAGGTCATCTCCCTCATCTGCGTGGCCGTGTGGGTCATCAACATCGGGCATTTCGGTGACCCAGTCCATGGGGGTTCTTGGGTCAAAGGGGCCATCTATTACTTTAAGATAGCCGTGGCCCTGGCTGTGGCCGCCATCCCAGAGGGCCTCCCCGCTGTCATCACCACCTGCCTGGCACTCGGGACACGACGCATGGCCAAGAAGAACGCCATTGTCCGCAGTCTGCCCTCTGTGGAGACACTGGGCTGCACCTCCGTTATCTGCTCCGACAAGACGGGCACGCTCACCACCAACCAGATGTCTGTGTGCAGAGTAAGTGGCATTTTCTAATACAGGCAGCCTTACTGGCAAGGATTGGCAAAAAAAAAAAAAAAGGTACTTAATAGGGCTGAAAGATATATCGTTATTGTATCGATATCGAGATATGAACAGTCAAAATATTAAAATCGAAAAAAAAAAAAAAAGATATAAACGATACAGATTTTCATCAATAAAACCGCTCTCTTTTGTATTATGGTGTTTTTATTTTTCTGAAGAATGCTTGGTTTTCACCAAACCCATAGTTATATCGTATCGTATCAATATCGAGATATCTGGCATGAATATCGAGATATGACATTTTGTCCATATAGATACAGACGGCATCTTGTCATAGAAGGGGGCATGGCTTCGCCGAGGGGGAAAATAGAATCCTTAAACACAATTGTTCACTCTTTTTAGCCATTTTCTGGCAAAATATAAACGTATCTATCACATGCAAATAAAGTCAAGTCTACATCAGGTCTATATGGATGTTTATTGACAGCAGATTGTTCAGTAGATGAAATAAGGGCAGTCATAGCTCGCGCTAGCTAGCGTTAGCATTAGCACGATGCTAACATGAAGCACCATGTTAGCATTCTCCGTTATTTATGTATTTATGGGCTGTTTAACCACTTTGCTCCTCTCCATGTCCTTGTATCTTTGTTTAGTAGAAAACTATATTCATAATTCAGCGTTTGAAGAAAAATGTAAACTTTCTCTAATTATTCAAAAACTGCTTAACAAATTGTTTTCCCCCTTCATTGTTTTAAAAAATGACCATATATGGGCGACTCCAGAGATGCTGTCTGTATCTATCGTTCATCCCTAGTACTTAAGCTATACTGTGTAGTTTAAGCGTTTTGGCTCTCATCAGAGAAGCTTCATTAGCAGCACCAATGATCTTAGTTTTGGCAGCAGACAAAATATAAACCTCAGGTGGGGGCTTAACTGCCAGTACCACCATCTTTGTTCTAAAAAGTAAATACTTTCTCTCAACTTCAAAAAGAAACCTTAAAAAAAAAACATCAAACACTGATCATTTGGTTTAGAGTACAATACTGTATTATTATTACTTTTTTCTCATTGAGCAAGCCATGTCAGAAGTTAGAAGTGCCTTCCTTATCCAGACACAGACCCAAATTAAAAAAGAATAATGAATAATGTTTTTTACAATTAACTCATCTCTTGACTTGATTTTTAACTATTAGTTGTAGCAATGCAAAGAAAATATATGTTTTTTTACTTGCAAAGCACTTTTGTCAGCAACACTTGGATGGAAGGTTGTTCTTTACTAAAATAACCTCCTGTCTCTGCCTTTTTTGGTCTCACTCTTGAATATGCCTGATAAAAACATAAACACTGCTGCAGCAAAAATGTTTTGACAGAAAAGGCGAGAGCTAAGCATTTAATTTCCACTTCCTGGCTGTGACTGACTGACACATCTAAAAATACTTTGGGGGATTTCTCTCAGAATGTTATATGGAGGTGAATTCTCCAAAGGGCCTGTATTCATTATTAATGCCAATCTTCATCCATCTTTTAGGGCTTTTGCAGAGTGCTACTTTTTAGTGCAGTCTTGTAGTCAGAGAGGAGTGGAAAATTCTGCGTGAGAGTGTTTACCTCCTTTATCTGGCAGATAGGAGATAGCTGCTGCAGGAGTAGTACAAGCTGGCATGACCGTGCACCCCCTAACATGATGCCACTAGAGATTTCTAAATTACTCTGATCAGTATCACATTATGGCACATGTGGGAACCATTTTTATGTTATTGGGTAAAGACACGCGGCCATTACTAAATTTAGTTCCCAGAAAGTTGTGCTTTGTTCCTTATCACACGGTTTCACTCCTTCCCGCCGTGTGGCTCGATGTGTGTGGGTGTTTTTGCAGCGTAAAGTAAATGCCAGTTGCCCTGTTTGTCTTTGGTTTTGCACTCGCCTAATTCAGGTGGAGGCTCTTGTTTCAAAATCCCTTTTATTCCAAAGCACAGAAGCAAGATGTTTACGACTGGATTGTGAATTATATGAACCTATATTGTAACGTGGCTCTCTCTTATACGGTTGTATTGTGGAATCATAAACTATAGTGCTTAACATGACCTTTACAATGCTTTGAAGTGTGTTTATATTATTTCTAAATGGCTTACAAAACCGAGATGCTCAGTTACGTACAACAACTATATACTTGCACAATAATACTGTTAACATGCAGTAACTTTACATCAGTTTGATATTTTATCTCCTTATCAATACATTTTCCGCTTTGGCTACTCTACAACCACTGCCTTACTTAAATTCACAAAAATATGTGTTTTCTTCCTTTGATCAAAAGCAATATGCAGCAAGTGCCATATTCCGCGACCTCTCAAAAGCGTTTGATTTAGTTTGATTTAGTAGACCACCATTTACAATCAGATAAACTCAAATCGATAGGACCCACCAGGAATGCTCTTATATGGTTTAACACTCATCTTCACAATAAACAGTTTGTAGTTTTTAAAGATATTCAGTCGAGTCATGGTAATATGGAAAAAGGAGTGCCACAGGGCTCCACTCTTGTCCCCCTTTTATTTTCTATTTTTCATCAGTGATCAAATGTGCACCAATTGTCAAACTTATTTGTACGCCAATGACACTGTTGTCTATTTGTTGATATTCTATTTGTCTATTTGTTTGTCTCAAGCTTACCTCAGTTACAAGGCCTATTACAGATGGACTATAACTCATTTTCTTTATTCAGCGAATTTAAACATCACTTTTGATAATGGCTCTTCAATGACTAGAGAATCCACGGTTAAATATGCATTGCACAACATGTTTTTTTAGAGCGCTGAACTACTAACATGGTTTAGACCAAATGAGACGCGAGGTGTCTGGCGAGACCCAGAACTAAATTTAAAACCACATATTGATTATATAGCAATTAAACGTACATACGCTTGTCTAGTGCCTCTTTACTGTTCATCTAATTGTTTCACACTGCAAATAAGACAGAAAAAATTATCACACAGTTAATTTTGCCGATTATTGACTATGCAGACACCTGTTTAATACTCTGCAGATTATTCTTAAATGTCCCTTTCGAACGCAACACTGTATATATTATATGATCAACACAACTGGTTACAGCCCGACAAAAGACGACACTGGTTGCAATTCATTTTCAAATGTGTTTATGTCTATGTATATTTGAAACGTTTTCTAGCTCCAGCTTGCTCTCTTAGACACTCTTTCCTTTAGTATGCCTTCTGTGTGGAAAGAGGCTGGTCGAAGGTCTTTCTCAAGGCCCCTAACGACTTGAACCATCTGCCAATAGCAATAGGGCCGATAACCACTTAGGGACTCTTTAGAACTCCTCTTCATACACACCTTATGTCTGCTTATGTCTGTAGTGCACTGTTTTCCTTTTAGACTGTCAAGGCTCTTTTGAAAACTATTTGAAAAGTTTGTAATTCTATACTATGTGTATGTAGTTCTATTTTTGGATGATTGGGAAGGGGAGAGGGTTGTGCACGCAAGATTGTCCTGTAGTGTTTGTCTTTGTCGTTTTGTTTCTCTGTATTATGTTTATTACGTCTTTGTGTTGTGGTTGTGTTTGTGGGATTATGTGTTGCATCTCAAGGGGTTTTCCATTAATAAATTGAAATAGAAAGTTGAAGCAAGATCTGAATTTGTAGCTAGAACAGACAGGTGCAGCATTTTTCACATGTCATTTGTAGATAGTTTAACGGTAGAAACAGCTTGACACGTGAAGTTGGATCACACTCATTTGTAAATCTGCACATTTCGGCTGTGCGGCGTTGCCTTTTTTTTTTTTTTTTTTACTCGTGCACTACTACAGCTTTAGCAGCAATTAGCTAAATGAATTCGGTTGCTCATTTAGTTTACTGTCATTGGTAAACCGCAACACCAACACAGACTGCAATTTAGCTTTTGTTTCCTCTCTGCAGATGCATTTGTCAGACTCTTTCAAAATGGAGGTGTTTCTATGAGACTTCCTGCTCCGAGAACCCCCCCCCCCTCCCTCCCTCCCTCCTTCCCTCCTTCCCTCCCTGTCTGTGATGACGTGGGATATGTCTGGGAGTGCGTAGTGCCAGGGAGTTCCCTCGTGTAGGAGGGACATGATGCAGGCTGATCTCACAGTGTTTAGCAGAGGGACGGGGGTAAATATTGACCCTGCCCTCCTCATGTGCCCTGCCTCCCGCGTTCAGCTCTAAGAGGAGATAAGCAGCTGGCTCTTGCACACTCCGAGATAAGCCTCACTTCCTTTTTGAGATGTTTTTTAATATCTTTTTCCTGCAAATCATCATTCAATATACTTCTCATAATTAGACCAGTCATAGCTGCATATTGATAGTTATCTTTGACAGGCAGCTAGTTTTCCTTTTATGGCTTTTTACAACACCCTACTTTTTCTGGTTAAAGTTCCTTGTTCACCTTGGTACTTTTTCTTTTTACTGTGAAGCATTTGTGGTCTTAGTTATGGTGTTAGCAGGACAATTAGCATGGCAATTTGAATGATTACAATAAGCCTGAAAATGCCATAAAAAGAAAAGTCAAACCACATAAAAACGAACATCTCGTTGGACCACCTTTAGATTTGATTCAGCTTTTTGCTGTAGCATTATTTCGATAGACTTCTGCAATGTCACAAGAGTTCTTCTGGTCTAGTGTTGCCTTAAGAAATTGCATTGACTGCGCAAAAAGATCCTCAATGGGGTCAGGCCGATCCATGTGTGAAAAATGTATTTCACGCTCCCTGAACCACCCTTTCATAACTTGAGCCCGATGAAACCTGAAATCTTGGAAAATGCTCGTGTCATCAGGGAAGTAAAAATCCACTGATGGAAAATCCTGCTCATTATGTATTTTCAGCTGACCTCATTCTTAAACCACATAATGTTGCCAAACCTAGACCGAGCCAACTACAACGACCAATATCCTCTGTAAACAACCAAATCCTGTTTCCATGGCGTCTCATTTGGTCTAAACCATGTTAGTAGTTCAGAGCTCTAAAAAAACATGTTGTGCAATGCAGGGGTAAAATGTGCACTGTGAATTGAAAGCTGAAAATTGCAAACCTATTCATCACAAATAATCTCATAATCGTCCGAAAAGTAGTTGCAGTGGTAGCAAAATTGGTTTAAGGAAGTACATGGCATGCATTCATACAGTACTTTTTCCTGAATTCAGAGCACGTCTTTCTGCGTCATCTCTGAAAGGGTATCCCCGTTTCTGCTGGATCCCGGGACTCCCCTCTGTTTTTTTACGCAATGCTTCCCTTTGCTTTTTCAACACGCTCACTCGCTAAAAGGGTTACCCATGACAGCAGTCGGATGATGGAGGAAGCGAGTAAAAAAAAAGACTTCAGACTTGTGCCCGGGCCGTCGAGCCACACGGATCACACCGAGTCTTGTTTCCGTGGAGACCAAAGCGGCTCGGATCAGTCAAAGAAAAACCTCCACCAGACCAGCCTCTGTTCCTTCACACGCTACTCGAGAAGTGTGTGCTCTTTTTAGTGTCTGACCGGGGCAAAGAAGACATTTGCTCAATTGGATCCTGAATGGATCTCCTGTGATGTTTATTTCGTAAACTGAAGCGTTTTGTCATTGTTTTTAAAGGCCCTGTAGCTGATTTTTGGTTTGCAAACAATTAAAGAGGGCACAAATAAATTACATCATTAGTTGCGTTCAAACTATTTCCTAACTTCCAAATCCTTCCCAGGGACGAGTTTATACGTTTTCAGGGTCACTTGATACAAATGTCTTTTGTTTAGATGCACAGTATTTTTTACAATATATTGAAACATTACATTTAAAGGCACACTGCGTAACATTGTGGACTATTCTGTTGCGTTGTATGTATGTACAAAACATGCTCAAAATGAAAGAATGGATTTGGATGAGGACCTAACCTTTTTAAATCTCAAATTCTGCTGCTTTAAGCCAACATCTCCATGGAGACGAGCTGGAGATGTCCCCACTCCTGGTAAAGTTACGGTCTTAGGAGAGCTGAGCCGCTCACAGTAAAGCACATGCATGTTTGTACATTTATGAGGTATTTTTGTATATGTCATAAAATAAATGTTTTATTTCAATTTTATTTATTGGGTTATATTCTACGTGGTGTGGCTTTAAATGCAGTATCAATCTGTCTGGTGCTCTGTAAGTGAGGGTGAACGTCTATGCAGTGCCATGTGATTAAGAAGTGCTTGAATAAAACAGCTATACATACTGGCTTAAACCTAAAAGTTCCAAGACTGATACTAAAATATAATATACTGTGTTTTCAAAATGAACACAGCTGTTATGTAGCAAAATGTTAAAATCCTTCGTGGGTATTTTTGTTTACAAGAAATGGTGACATTACACTAATACTAATGGCCATCACTCCCTTGGTGAGCTCTCGTGATCTAAACATGTACCGGTAATAGCTATTTTACTGGGTCATTTTAGATCTTTCTAAACTCAACTAAATAAGTACTTGGTAAAAGAAAACAGTCTTTTAAAGGCTTTGTCTCCAGGGAAGTAACTATTATCCCAAGAATTATATTTTAATGCAATTTCACTTAGAGTTTTTCTCAATGATAAAATTGAATTAACTGCACCAAGCCAGCAGCTGCTTGAATTCATTTCCCGAAAACATGACTCTCTTGGGGGAGCTTCAAACACAATTCATGGTTTTGCACTTATTTCCCAAAACACTGTCTTTGTCGGAGCTCGGGGGAAACATTTTTAATTCATATGTTTGACAAATAATGCAGAAAGTGAACACACGTTTGTTTGCCATTGAAGATTCCCTGGTGTTTAGTATGTCGTGTGGTTTTTTTTAACAGCAGAGACTTTTTGACTTGACAGTGCTTTGATTGAGTCCTTATTAAGAATTTATTGTGTGGTGTTAAAATGATCTGTGTGTCAGAAACGGTGTCCTATCAGTCAAGACAAAACATTAAAGTTAATTTACTTTTATTAATGTGCTTTTGCGCTAAACATTCCTAATTTTCTGTGCTTGCATAAAATATTCTTCATTTGAATTTGGGATTTCAGTCACGATTAGACTTTTTCTCGAGGCAATTTGACACCGAAGACTTGCCAACAAAGCAGATTGTGGACAGCTCGGGGATTCTGACTTGGGCATTGTTTTGCAGCAGGTTACTGAAGTGTGCATGGCAGCGTGAGTGACTGATGAAGCTTTAGATGTGAACAGAACAAACTCCCATGATGCCTGCGTGTCTGGAAACTCAAACAGTGGAGGGAGTGGGGTTGGCGATCCAGAGAATACCCCACAAACTGTCTGTCAGAGGCGAGGGGAAATGCCTTTATTTGTGGAGGTGTATGTTAGGGAGGGCAATTTAAAAAAAAAAGAAAAAGAAAGTAATATCACAGTTTCACCTTGAGTCTAGATTACAAATTTGATCATGATTTTGCTTTACTTTCTCTCCAGATGTTCGTCACCGACAAAGCGGAAGACTCTGGCTGTACCCTCCATGAGTTCAACATAACAGGATCTACATACGCACCTGAAGGGCAAATGTAGGTTGCATTGCTCTTCGAAAGTCTGGTCAATGAATGTTCTTTTGCAGAAGTGCATTTCAAATTTAAGCAGCAGGGATTCCAGTTCAGTCATCCTTTTATTACAGACAAATAAATGTCAGAGCCTGGAGCTGAAATATTTAACTTCTGGGCATCTCTTCTTCTCTTTCTGACGGAAAGCACTATTTCATCCCAGTAAAATGCATTTGACAAGACCAATAGTACAGTCTTCTGCAGTATCTTTAGCTTGTCTTATATTTATCTCATTGTTGTGATGAGTTTGAGTAAACCTGTCGATTTCATAACAGCGGAGTGTGGGTTATTGTGTGGGAGCTTCACTAGCAACGGTTGCGCTCTCTACTGGGAAAAGATCCACGGTTGTCATGCAATCTGCAGGCGCTTGTCAGGGACAGTACACGCTGTTTACTACTGTGTCACTGTTGTCTCTCCACTTTGGTATTGCTAAGCCACTGCTCATAAATATAGAAGAAGTTCTGGTGAGTGACGTGTCGTGAAGAGTCAAGTGTTTTCCCTGCTGCCACTAATTTGTGTGTTTTCTTGAAGACTGAAGGGAGACAGGCCGGTCCAGTGTGGAGACTATGATGGACTCCTGGAGCTGGCGACAGTGTGTTCCATGTGCAACGACTCATCACTCGATTTCAATGAGGTCACAGCCTACATATACTCCCTCCTTTTCTGTCCACCTTTACCATTTCTGTATATTGTGTAAGATTATCTATGCGCTCACACTTCTGCAGCAGCAACAATTGCTTCCATACTTTACATGCTGTGTAAAGCCATTTCTCCTGCATGAGTTAATTTTACTCTTTTTCTCTGCTTCAAATTGGTTTTCTCACCTCTTTGTCATCACCATGGTATCATAGTAACCATGCTAAGGAGAAAGGCTAGCGAGAAGATATTTCTCAGCTCATGTCCTCCCCAGACTGATACTGACCATGCATGCACACTTTTGAAGAGGCACATTTAGAGAGAGAAACATACCAAAGTCACATTCGTCAAAGTAGTTTTGGTCTTGAGATTTGCAGTTTAATATTTGCTGTGCTGTGCAAATATTAAACAAAATTAAAGCTTATAAGAAACTACCTGAAGGGGAACATTCAAACTCAACTTTTTAGCTCATTTTATAATTGTCCTATTCGTGACTTTGGCAAAATAAAGCCATAATAAAAAAGCATTTATGGATTTAAGCTTAAACAACATTTTTCACACCTCACTAAAGCTTTCCCACAATACTGTAGGTGCTGCATTCTATAACAGCTTGCATGTCCTGTGAATAGCATGCTTTTAAGGTCATTTCTTTTTATTACAGTCAATTGTGAACGTGTTGAAACGAATAATTGCGTTTTATTCTGTTGACACCATTAGTCCTGGATATAATGTAAACAACAACAAAGTTTCACAGTGGTGGTTGAACGGTGTGTAATTGTGGTTGTGTTGCAGGCCAAAGGGGTTTACGAGAAGGTTGGTGAAGCCACGGAGACTGCGCTCACAACTCTAGTGGAAAAGATGAACGTGTTCAAAACCGACCTATCAGGACTCACCAAGGTGGAACGTGCCGGCATCTGCAACTCGGTGAGCTGCACAAACACTCGGGCATGATAGGGATCTCTCTCTCTGCAATCTTAAAAGTAGTCCATCTTCTTTATAGTCATTTTACGCGGAAGGCTAATTGGATTCTCCTCCTATGATGCTATTTCTGTATGCTGTGCTCTTCCCTTCGAACACATTGACCTAACCTTGTTATACCTTTTTTCGTTGAATATATTTGAAATGCAAATGTTGTTTTGGCTGCGCTCCACGGTGCCGCACTATACGCCAACATGTCAAAAGTTCACATTGTCTCACTCAAGGACTGTTTGACATTTAAAGGTTGTTGATAGAAGCTGATGTTTGACTACGGGGAGTTAACCTGGGATTATTTGTATAGGAGACAAAACAGCTGCAAAACAGTAGAATGTCCTACCTCGTGTTTGAGCTTGTTGTGGCTCATCTTGACACTGTTTTGGCTGTACAAATGTCAAAATGCACCATGTTCTAGAAGTATGCTACATAGCTGATGTATGAGTCTTATTAGAAACTACAAAACTAGATACCGAGCATTTTCTTGCATTATCCTTGGAATAAGCAAGATTTTCTCAAACTTAAAGAACTCATGTTGTGTCTCAGCAACAGATAGCAGATCATCATTCAAAGACGTCCCCTGACAGGACACATTAACATCACAGGGAGATGATATAAGCTGTGTCTTGACTGAAAAAAGAAAACGTTTTGACACAGGCTTTGCACTAGAAGGACCCCAAGTGGTGGAATACTTGTACTGCATAAAGATGTAACTCATTTAACCTTTTACTGGTTCCATTCTCCCGGCTCTGTTGGCACTTTTGTATTATATGCCATCACTGGGGACTGTTGTTGTGGGAATATAAAGCTCGCCCAGACGAAGTGGATGAGTGCTTTGTCTCAAATGGCATCCTTCAGCTGTCAGGAACGTAGCCCAAACTCTCAGTCACCCACCAGTTGCCATGTTGACAGCTGCCCACAAACACAGCTATTTAGAGTCTTGTCTCTCTCCTCTATTCTTCACTTCTCCTTCTCTGTCATCCTTCAGGTTATCAGACAGTTGATGAATAAGGAGTTCACCTTGGAGTTCTCCCGAGACAGGAAGTCCATGTCTGTGTTCTGCACCCCTGTCAAACCGGGCTCCCAGAGCAAGATGTTCATCAAAGTATGTCTGAATATCACATTTTAATATAAATGGAAAATTTACAATGTGCTTGATGATTTCCCCTTGTAACCTCAGGGTGCACCTGAGAGCGTGATCGAGCGCTGTCAGTACGTCAGAGTGGGGTCATCCAGGGTCACACTAACCCCTGCTCTAAGAGACCAGCTTCTGTCTAAGATCAGGGAGTGGGGCACAGGACGGGACACACTGCGCTGCCTCGCTCTCGCCACTCATGACTCTCCTCCACGGAAAGAGGACATGAACCTGGAGGACTCCACCAAGTTTGCACAGTATGAGGTACAATATCTGAGAGCTGCAAATTCTGCCGATCAGCGTATAGTAATAATAGAAATACCAATAAGCATTCTTACATACATATTATAGATACAGTATGTTCTTGTTGATTGGAGGTTAATAAAACACTGTGTAGCTGAAGATTCTGACCTCTTCACTTTCTTGCCTCAGATGGGTCTCACCTTTGTGGGCTGCGTGGGCATGCTGGACCCTCCCAGGAAGGAGGTGATAGGCTCAATAAAGCTGTGTAATGAGGCAGGTATCCGTGTGATCATGATCACTGGAGACAACAAGGGCACAGCTGTGGCGATCTGCAGACGCATTGGCATCTTTTCCGAGGAGGAGGATGTGACAGGGAAGGCTTACACTGGCCGTGAGTTTGATGACCTGTCGACCGAGGCCCAGAGGGAGGCTGTCAAACGGGCCAGATGTTTCGCACGGGTGGAGCCAGCTCACAAGTCCAAGATTGTGGCATACCTGCAGTCTTTTGATGAGATTACAGCTATGGTAAGAAGGAACAGCTTGATTTGGGCAAAACAGCCATACAGACCTCTCTGTTGTGACATTTCTATCTGCCCCCCCCCTCCATGTTTATGTATCTGCTCTGTACACAACAGCAAACATCTTCCTCTACGCAGTTTTAGACTCCAGCGGCGTTCCTCTGTACATTTGGCAGAGCAGTTTGCATGAGAGGAGGCAGCTGAGGCGTGACACGCTTCACGCCCCTGCTCCTATCACAAGCTGTCATCTCCAAGTCGCCGTGCAGTTTCCCCGTCTGACATATGTCTCAGCAGGCAGCGTGATCTTAAGGGGAGACGGGACGACAGTATCACCATTTGCCTGTCAGACTTACCTCGCCAATCAATGTAGTGCAAAGCTGTTAAACCCTTCCACTATTGATATTGATACAGATCTCAGTTCACTTAATCCTGTCTATCTCAGGATAAACAACTCTGAATAAACACTTACAAACTGACAAAACAGTAAACTATTTACACAGGTCAAACTGTAAAAGCCTTCACATGCTCCTAATGGTACCCAAAGCATAATTCAATAAAAAGTTGCTAACTCATTGCGATGATATTTTTATCAGACTGGTGATGGAGTCAATGATGCCCCTGCCCTGAAGAAAGCGGAGATCGGGATTGCGATGGGCTCTGGGACGGCGGTGGCAAAGTCTGCGTCTGAAATGGTCCTGTCTGATGATAACTTCTCCACCATTGTTGCTGCTGTGGAGGAGGGGCGAGCCATCTACAATAACATGAAACAGTTCATCAGATACCTTATCTCCTCGAACGTAGGAGAAGTCGTATGGTAAGAGTAAAACACACACTTTGGAATTTGGTGACATAATTTCAGACGGAGGGTGCAGTGGCTGTTATCCACATTACAGTGGGAGGAAATGTATTTGAATACTTTGGAATTTCTCACATTTCTGCCTAAATTGGTCATAAAATGTGGTCTAATCTTCATCAAAATCATAAGACTAATACAAACACCACCCAAACAATTACATGTTAGCATATTTTTATTGGCCATAACATGTAAACATTCACAGGACAGGGTTGAAAAAGTAAGTGAACCCAGGAATCTTGCTGAACTGCAGCAGTTTTGTAAAGAGGAATGGTCCAAGATTCATCCTGATTGTTGTGCACACCTAACCAGTCATTGCTACAAAATAAGGGTCAGCCAGCTATTTTATACTGGGGTTCACTTACTTATTCCACACTGTTGTGGATGTTTTTACTTTTGTGGGTGTGCAGTACCTGATTTAATATTTCAAGTGATGTGTATTCTAGTAATAGGCCTACAAATCGAATATGCAAATAAGAAAATGCCGTATGAGTAAAACAACGCAGAAATGGCTCTGCTGCACTTTAATAAATTACCCCAAAGTGTGTTCACGGCACAATCAATTTGCGCACACACTGCTAAAAGTAAAAGCTTGTATTTGTTATTCAAAAGTCATTTTGAAATCCTGTCTAGTCCAGTCTTTTCCTTACATAGACATTATTTCTAACATCAATGCTGAGGTTTTGTCAGTTCACAACAGAATGATGTTTTTAACATTTTATTGCATGTTCTCGCTTATATTCAGTCTTTGATTGTAAGCATAAATCAATTAAATAGACTTGTAAATACTGAAAGTAATCATGCCACTACTCTGCTTAGTTATTTTTTACTGATATAATGCACTGCAGGACCAAAAAATGTCACTACAAACAAAAGGTCACATGCTCTAATATTTTGGTTGGGCCGTCTTTAGCTTTGATTACAGCACACATTCTCTGTGGCATTGTTTCAATAAGCCTCTTCAATTTCAAAAGATCCAGTGTTGCATTCATTTTTCACCGAGGTCTTGTATTGATGATGGGAGAGTTTGACCACGGCGCAAAGTCTTCTCCAGCGCATCCCAAAGATTATCAATGGGGTTAACATCTGGACTCTGTGGAGGCCAATCCATGTGTGAAAATGGTGGCTCATGCTTCCTAAACCGCTCTTTCACAATGTGAGCCCTATAAATCCTGGCACTGTTATCTTGGATTAATAATTCAAGTTTTAATGAACATTAGCCATAAACCAGATCAAAACATCTGCATTTTGACCGCTGTAGACTCGAGTTGCCTGCCCTCCACCTAAGTATTAAACTACTTATGTTGTATTGTGTCATGCAGCATCTTCCTGACGGCCATTTTGGGTCTTCCTGAGGCACTGATCCCTGTGCAGCTGCTGTGGGTGAACCTGGTGACTGATGGTCTGCCTGCCACTGCTCTGGGCTTCAACCCTCCAGACCTGGACATCATGGACAAACCTCCTCGCAATCCCAAAGAGCCGCTCATCTCTGGCTGGCTCTTTTTCAGATACCTGGCCATTGGAGGTACTCTCTTCATAGCAACAGCTTCTAATTGTGCCTAGTAGTAAGACACAAAGGACGTCTATAAATGTGACTTGATACATGCAATGAATTGTTTTGCTAAGGCAGTTCTCAAGCTACTGGTCAGAGATGTCTACTTAACTAACGTACATGTCTCCAGTCGGGTGTGTTGCTGTGACACTTGCACCAAATGCTTTCGATCTTTTTTCAGGATATGTGGGTCTTGGGACAGTGAGTGCGGCCACGTGGTGGTACCTGTTTGATGAAGAGGGTCCACAAGTGTCCTTTTATCAGCTGGTGAGTGGGCAATACTGTGTAGTTAGCTATGTACTTCTAATCCAATTTGCATTCACTAGGACCCATTTTACACTCAACTAGCTTTTGAGCAACCTGCTGATGTCATGAGGTGATGCTTTTAGTGTGTTTTGATGTTCATACGGCTTTACAAGATTAATTATAAATAGCTGGCAGTTATTGTTTTTAGCTTTATTTAAACTGCTTTTCTTCCTACATGCCAGCAGACCTTATTCCAGTCAATATGAGTTCAGAAATCAGGAGTTATTATCATTATTGCTCATACGTACATGATGATAAAGTGATGGTAAGTTGCCCAAAAGCCCAAATAAAAAAGTGCTGCTTGTTTCTCATTGAGCACACAAATAGAAAAACAAACGGGGGAGAGAGCCAAGTTCCCCAGCTGTTTCCCCATCGGATGTGAGCCCAATCAGGCTGGGTCAAGAACATCCCAGAGTCTAACCACCGTTTGTGTCTGTGTGTGTGTCCTCTTTCAGAGACATTTCATGCAGTGTACGGAGGACAACCCCATGTTTAAGGACATGGACTGTGACGTGTTTGAATCTCGCTACCCGACCACTATGGCTCTGTCTGTGCTGGTCACAATAGAAATGTTCAATGCACTTAACAGGTTCGTCAAGTATTGTGTTTTTGTGGTACTAGCTTTGATTTAGCCAACACTGTATTTAGGGTGGTGAATATAAGCTTTACTGATGTTGAGGTGGGTTGATTGATATCCCAGAGTTTATTTTATCACAAAACTTACACACAATAATAATATGCACAATATTTTTTGCAAGACATTTGTCCAAGAAATGCATGCAAATGGTGGGGGAGTATTAGAGACGATAAATGCAAAATGGCATTTGTGATTTGAGTACTATATGTATGTTCCATAATGAAACAAATACAAAGAAACGCCTGTTCGCATGTAGACAGTTTTCTGATTGGTCTTTTTGAATATGACAAACATAAACTCATTTTGTTTTGGTGAATAAATTGAATACATGTTTTGTCTGACTGCCACAGTCTGTCAGAGAACCAGTCGCTGCTGCGGATGCCTCCCTGGGTCAATATTTGGCTGCTGGGAGCTATCGTCCTGTCCTTGTCACTTCACTTCCTGATCCTGTACGTGGAGCCGCTGCCGGTGAGTGCTGCTCAGTTGGACAGCTGTGCACACTGTGGTGCATCTCTCATCTCAGAGGCGTCCTCTGTCCTCTGCTGAGAAGATGATCCTAGATCAAAGATAAACAAATAATCACTAAGTGTGTCTGTTCCGCAGCTTATCTTTCAGGTGACTCCTCTGCGGTGGTCTCAGTGGATTGTGGTTTTGAAAATATCCATCCCAGTCATTCTCCTGGATGAGGCATTAAAATTTGTGTCCAGGAATCATCTAGAAGGTACATCTATGCTTTAGACGACTACAAACTATTCTTCACACAAAAGTTTGAACAGTTTATTGTCTTCATAAATGTATATGTATATTTAAGGCATATATTACATTTCTTTTCTCTCTCTGCTCCTCTGTATTTCTGATGCAGCCTAAAGTCTGTATCTCCCACTCTGTGGAAAGGTACTTAACTCTTGCTCCTCGTAGTCCTTAGCGTGTGTGGCTGTAGTTTTATAGCTGTAGTTTCCGACACAGTCACATTACATTCGTGTGATAAGCCTGTTGTGTCACCTCACCCACCTCACCTATGTGTAAATGTGGTGTGTGAGTGGTTGGTGATGGCGCAGATTGGCAGACTTGTTTCCGTCAGTCTACTCCAGGGCACCTGTGGCTACAATAGAAGCTAACCACCCATGAGTGTGAAGTGAATGAATAAGGACTGCAGTTGTGTGAAATTTGTCAATATCGGCTTGTTGTTGTTTAAAACCCACTGCACATTAAATGTCATCAGTTTAGTGCCATAGTTTAGTATTATCTCATAAATACTTGTAATATTTATTGCTCTTTTATTTCCATCTGCAGCTGACGAGGAGACAAAATATCGGCGGAGATGGCAGCTGAACTAGATCCTCTCCAACAACACTCCAGCACCTAGAACTCTGCCCTTTAGGACGACTAGACCCTTTTCCCCACTCACTCCTGCATGTCCGACAGACCAACACCCACCACTAGACATGAGCAGGACTTGCACGAGTGAAGAGAGCGCGTGAGTGAATGAGTAAGTGTGCATGACGCATCAATAGGAGAAAACCTGCCTAGCGATCTGCTTTTTAAGATGCTTATTGTTGCTTTGGAGTGTAAATATACACGTGGATATTCAAACAAAACAAAAAAAGATAATGAATGTGGGGATTGTGGGGGGGGGGGGGGGGGGCGGGGGAGAGAAGAAGTGGCGTGGCGAGGCTGGCCACAGGGTCGCACTAGCAAAAGAAGAAAGTGGACTGCGTGAGAACACCTGCATCTTCAGGACAGGACTTCACCCACGCTGTGTTGGCAGTGACTTATGAGCACAACAGCTCCTCGTTCACCCCTCTGTGTCCACACTCGAACCACTCACTCACTCCTGTTTGTTTTTAGATTTAGTTTCGTGGCTTACCTCTCTATCTCTTCGGTTTGTGGAGGCAGCTTTTGTCCTTGCGTTGGGCTAGTCGTGTGGAGATTGTAGATATTTTTCAGGTGTGAATAGCTTTACACTGCTGCTGCTTGGCCGCCCTCTCTGGCTCATCGATGGAACTGAGGTTGATTGGATAAAGATATAGTTGAAATGTGAAATGTGAGAAGATCAGCTGGTCCCTTCAGGCCCCACTTTAGAGTCCATCCGCTGCTGCACTGCCGCTTCAATTTGGCTCGCCACAAAACACAGCGAATATAATTGTTTAAATTTTAATGTGTTTTTTGCCTCAGTAAAATATTCATCTATTTATGTGCGTCACTTTGTGTCAGTTATTGTAAAGATTGCACTAAACTGTATCTGAATGATTGGCTTTTTGAGGCTTTAAATTACCAAATATTAAAAGTGCCAACTGCTTGATTTTTGTTTTGTTTTTTTACATTGAACTTCCATGCCTTATACAGCTCACTGCACGGCCACGTAAACATGTGGTAAAATGAATGTGTTCCCCTCCCTCTCCCTGATGCACAGGCATTTGTTCATACAATTGAAATATTGTGGAAATGTTCATTTTGAGAGCTCAGTTCATGTTCTGTGGCGAGATGTATGGGGATCCTTGGCGGTACGTGTTCACTTATCAGGGGGTACTTGGGATTATTTCAGATTAAAAAAGAAGTATTAGGAAAGCCCATTTCTGTTTTGTCTTGCAAGGTTTCATTTTCGCATCAATTAACTTAATACTGATAAATCTGAGGTTAGTTGACACATTTCTAGATTATTGGCAACACAGTCGAGTTCGGAATACTCAGAATATAAATGAAAGACTTTAGAGATACAGCTGTGCTCAAAAGTTTACATACCCTGGCAGAACTTTTTGACTATTTTTCAAAGAATGTGAAAGATAACACACTTTTTTTCACTCATAGTTAGCATTTGTGGTGAAACAACGGAGTTTGCTCTTTTTAAATCATAATGGAAAAAGAAAGCACCAAAAGTGACCCTGATTAAAAGTTTATGATCAAGAGGAATAGGCCGCTTTACTTTTAGATTATGTACAGAACTTTCTCCAAAAGCTGTCATTGATGCGAAAGGGGGAAATACACAGAACGAGAGTGTGTAAACTTTGGATCAGGGTCATTTTGGTACTTTCTTTTTTCATTATTTGATAAAAAGCAAACTGAAATGGCTTCACACGACCACTAACTATGAGTGGAAAAAAAACTTGTGAGACAAAAACGGTTGAGACCCATTGTTCTATAGACTCAGTCAGTACAAAAAGTACTGTTAAACAAGTCACATTTATTCGTTTATATTTATAGAGATGATTAAGGAAAAGTAAAATTGCGTTTGGCTGTTGGCTTTATCAGGTCGGTTGCACTTGACAGATGTTTACTCCAGATGCGCTTCCTGCCACATTCAGTCACTGGTTTGGGTAATGTGGATAAGTGGTTTCCCCAGTGACACAACAGTAATGGCTTTGATCAAGATTTCAACTTAGAAACTGCTGTTGTCGCACGTTATTGGAAAAAACAATTTATTAACACCAATTAAAACATATGAGCAATAATAGCAGCTTTCCTCATGTCTAATTTATTGACATTGCCTGTGCATTTTCCTGCCATTGACATTCCCCTTTTAACGGTGTTAGAAAGCCTGTTTGCTGTGCACTTTGGCTGCTTCCTCAGCTCCTCTCAGTGCTTTACAACCCCCCTTGGGTCTTACTGTTTTAATACAATGATAATTAATAATATACATGATTATATGACTGAAGGAACCACCATATTGGGGCATAAATTGTGTGTGTTAAGTCTTAATCCCGGTTTGTTGGCTCTGGAGCTCGGTGAGACGGGGCAGGCTCATACTCCAGCTCTTCGCCCCTGGGTTCTTTCTTTGCTTCACAATAAGGTGCTTTATAGATCGATATATAATGTATATTTATGTGTCTATAGCGCTAGTAATTTTTTATTTGTAGAATATTTAATGGGGCAATATGTAAATTGGTGACTTTTATGGCTTCCATATTACATGTAAACGCATGACGTGGCATGACAAAATTTTAAGAAAAACCCACCACTAAAGACTTGAATGTAACAATGTGCATTTGCTGATCATTGTCATTCTTCCACTAGGGATCACTGGCTAATTCAGATGTTCATATCATTTTTATCGTCACTAAGTTGTTGCCTGTTATTAACTACAAGGAAATGATTTGACGATTGATGTATAAACTATTTATTTTGGAAAAAGTGCAAACAAATGTGTAGATGGCGTTTGAGAGAGCAGTATCTGTCCCTGACCCTGGTCTCCATTGCCCTTTAACATGCTGTAAATTACTACTGATCTGTTCCATCGAGACATTTGTTACTGTAATAATAACCTAGACAGTATGTAATATTAGATTTTTTTCATTTCACACCATTGGACATAACTACACCAGAACAGCAAGAATCCTTTTTACATTTTCTTTGAGCACATGGTTTGTAGAATCTGACTTGTTTTGTTGACTTTTCTCTTCTGTGTTTGGTTTTTACAGTTGCTGGGGTACTACGTTTTTATCATAGGGGAAGAGTACAAACGTGATTAGAATAGGGAAGAGTCCTGCTTATGGTAACTACAGTCTTAAGATAACGATGGTTTTGCGGTGTACTATAAAAGGCTGTGAGGATGTTCCTGTGTCCGGTTTACACTGAGCACGAAGCAGTGAGGAATTATGGGATATGAAGTTTAATAACTGTACTTTGAAGGGCTTGGTGAGGATACAGGCTTTAGAGATCCTTGACAATCCACAGGGTCTTAGAAATATGAATACGCTTTAGACTAAATTGTAACGATCCATTAATACAAGGCACTGAATTGGCCTCATGTAACTAAAGCCCTTTATCATTGTTTCCGTAACCATTGTCTCTAGAGCCTCTGTTCCACCACTGACAATTCAAGGATCTCTGTATCTGCCTTGTTAATATGAAATGTGGACACATATTTTATAAATGACAAAGTCAAAGATGTGGAAATAAAGATTCTTTATCTTGTTATTTATTCAGAGCTGTGTATTTTTTTGTATGTTCCCTTGATGACATTGATCTCACTACAGAGTACATTATATTTATGAGTGATTTTGAGCTGAATTATCTGAGAAAGAAAATTGCATGATGGGTAAGATTCTACTGTATCTCTACATACAGCGACAATGTTTATTGAATATTGTTTTAAGACAACAGCTAGGATGTAAACGCTTTTATTCACTGATCACTGTATCACATTCTACAATTAACATAAAAAACATCACCCGCATATGTAAATATAAAGCTTGTAAATGCTCCAGATACTCGCAAATCTGAATTTGCTGAAGATGCCATCAAAATTTAAAGTGCATATGACACATTAGACACAATTTTTGCTGAAACATAATTAACACAATTATATGTAAGATTTTTCTAAAGATTGTACCCAGTTTTCTTTAGTTTGGCCATTTTTGTGATGTTTATAGTTCCTCTTCCTTATTGGACACTGACAGGAAGTGACATAGATGAAGGCAAACAGTTGTAACTGTTGCCGTGCCGACCATGTTGTGTCAATGGGAAATGAGTCAAACTGCTCTGGGACTTTGCCTTTATCTATGTCACTTCCTGTCAGCAGCTAAAGAATTCGAATACAGATAACTTTTCTGCCCAACACTTCTTAATTAAAATTCACTGAATTAAAATGATAATTATGCAACTGATGAACTTGCAACTGATGTTATCCATCTAAATAAGTCATATTTTCAAAAGCATTACAGTAGTAACTCATGCCCCTAGAGGCCATAAGTGCCACTGCAGGTGTCGTAGCATGTTCTGTTTTTTCACTCATTTATTGTCCGTGAGAGTAAATACTAGGCTGACAGAAGTAAGAGAGGGATATTGTACATCCAAATACACAATGAAGATCATTTTTTTTCACTCAAACTTGGCTGTAAATACTGTTTAAGTGATGCTAGCCTGCACTTAGCTTTGCCCGTTAGCCTGTTAGCTTCTTCTTCGTGATTCTCTTGGTGTGTATTGAGGCCTCCGACCCATAGGCAGCGAAGTTGCAATTGTGGTTTACTGGCCAGAGAGACCAGGGGGAGATGAAAGACCCTCCAACCATCCCATTAACACTTGTATTACCCCCAGAGGGACTACGGAAAGGATTTATTAAGGTAAACAAGTTACTTAGTGCTGCTTTAAAACCTGTCATATGCACTTTAAACCTGAGAGTATCATGTTGAATCTTATATAAAAGTAATGTGAGGCAGGATTATTTAGCCTATAGCACATTTCTTACAGAAGTGCCGTTCAATACGCTTCACAGACGGAGAGAAAATGAGAAATTACAATATATTTATAATTTTTCTTTCTCCATTTTTTGGGGGGGGTTGGTCTTTTGTGAGTTCCCCCAGAGTTCATTCCAAAATAAGAAATAGACACTAAACTGATTTGGCCGAAAAGGCTCATTAGAGTAAAATGGTTTCCAGCCAAAATAGCAATCCACCAGAGTTTGACCAGTGTTACTATCAATTCTTGGAAACATTTGCTTTGACAAAATGTTTTCTCAAATCCCTTCAGTTTTTTATAGGCCTGGCCACCAGAGGGAGCAATTTCGTCATTTTTTACAACGACTTTCTCTCACTACCGTTCATGCAGACTTCATTAACCCCCAATTTTCTTCTAGACAAAGCAGCACAGGCACAAATAGAAAATCGCAGTCTTCCATTATGCCAATCATTATGAATCTGAGCAAGTCTAGAGCCACTCGAGAGACGGACGCACATCCTTTGGGGGTGGTTGTTCCTGGCAAAGGTGCTCAAACAAGGGCGTCTCATTAGTGGCTGTGTGCCGCGTGTATTTCCATCGCGCGCGGGCCCAGGAGGGGGCGTAAAAAGAGGACCTCAGCATGACGTGCGTCCCACTGAAACAGCAGCGCAGGTAACACAGCAGCACCTGACCTGACGCAGCGTCCTCGGCCCGGGTAATGAGAGGAGACAACTGTGGAGGGACTTCATTGGCTTCTTTGTGGCTTTAAAAAAAGTGGTATTTGTCCAAACTAAGACACATTCTTGCACAAAAGCAGCAGCGTCGTTCGTTCAATCATAAACAAAAGAAACAAAAGCAAGATAAAACATAATAATAATAGAAGTTTGGAATAAAGTTGATATACACAGTAAACACGAGATTGTCATTGCAGCCCTTGTTTTGCTAAAGTCCTACAAGCATAAGTTGGTCTAAAAGGCTAATAAAAAAGGTAGACAAAAGAGACAACATTATTTTAAACACTGAATATTTATTTATATACAACAGACAATAAATGTTATTCTCAGACCACCATGGAAAACAAACTATATTTAAAGTTAGGCCTGTGCATTTGAGTGGTCATTGAAGGCACAGACCTGAGATGTAATTTGAGTCATGTTCACCTTTTGAAAGATGCTACATTACTGCACAACAAATACTTTACATTTCCTCTGAATAAAGAATTCTCAGACTTTCAGGTAGATCAATAAGCAGAGAGATGATACAGCTAATCTATATTGTCTATAATTTATATAATGTTTCAGAAAATTCATTCTCCAGGGCCACGGTTGGTGACTGGCTCCCCACAAGTTGGAAAAGTGGGTGGCGACACAAAATAGTGTAAAGGTGTTACGTTTGCTCCCAGTAACCGGAAAAACTCTGGCAAATTCTTCATTTCATATTTCATTTTCATATATATTTCATGAAGATTGATGAAACTGTAAACTCCTTGGGAAATCCCATGGAGAACGTCATGTTTAGATTCACATCGAGGCAGGTAGTACTCACTGACATTAGCATTACTGTTCTGAGATTACATGTTTTACCCGCTGAATCTCTCACCTTTTCAACCTTTCACTTCTACTTGAGTAATATTCACAGGCGGGTAGTACTCAGTTACAAGAAATTGTACTTCTCAGGGTAGCTTTATCATATCTTTTTTTTTACTTCTACTTAAGTCAAATTCTATGTATCTTTACTCTTACTTGAGTAAAAATAATATATATATGTAATATTTAAGTGACAAATGCTTCATGTAGATCATAAATACATGTAAATCGTGTCACGTGCCGTGTTCTTTAGAATTAATTAGATTTTCTGTATTTTAGAAGAAGTAGTAGAAGAAGTTTTTCTGTATTTTCATGCCATTTTCTTGGAATTTTCTTTGGAAACATTACAAATTCCACATGATTTTATGTTTTGTTTCACACAATTTATGGCCGCGTCATTGAAAGTAAGTCAGACTTTACGTTACTCGGTTACTCACAGTACTCAAGTAACATTTTCTCCAAGTACTTTTTTTTTACTTTTACTTGAGTAACCGTTTGGGTCACTACTTTTTACTTCTACTTGAGACAATTATTTCAAAGCAACGTTTCTCTTACTTGAGTAAATACTTTGGCTACTCACCTCTGGTATGTTATTTTGAAGTAACAGTGAGTACGTAATGTAAGTGACAAAAGCTTCATGTGACAATTAACATTCTTATGTCTTATCTTAAGCGTTATTTATGATATGTCATTTTACTGGTTATGCTTTGGAAGGTTTCAAATCTTCAGGCTAACAATAAAACATTAATCAGTCTTTTACACTCAGTTGCTCAGTACTTAAGTAGTTAGGACTTTTAACCTGAGTAATATTGGGTCAATACTTTTTTACTTCTACTTTTACTTCTAAAGCAGTTTTTCCCAACCTGTTGCTCACTCTGTTAAAAATGTGTCAGGATGCTCGAAGTATAAATTAATGCATTAAAGTGACACTCTGGAAGTCTAAATGTTTTACAAATTTAGCAAAATGTGTAAAATCGTCCAGCTGGTCCTGCAATTTTATGTAAAGTAAGTATGTAATAAATATGTTTTTTGGAAAGACCCTCCTTCCTGGATCTCAGCAACCAATCTCTAGTCCAGCAGCCTCCTGCGTCGACCAATGATACGAGCTTTACCTGTGAAACCAGCCTGTCAGGTCCAATCAGGAGGGAGGGGGAGGAGCTTGATCATTTACTTTTAAGAAATTCTGTTCCTGCTCTCCTCATTTTTCAAACTAAGAAGCGCTTTCTGGTAAAAGAGAGGAGGAATTTGATTGTTTACTTTCAGATTTCCCTCTATCTCTCCTCACTCTGCAAACTTACAGACTATCACTTTAAAGGGAATGTGGCACAAAAAAGCTGGGAACCACTGCTCTAAAGTAATTTTACTCTTCCTTGAGTGAATGTTTTGGCTCCTCTGCCCACCTCTGAATTCACATGACATCACTGAAACTGAGCTTTAATCTATTTCTAACCGTCCATACGTCTTGCAGATAAGCATGTGCGTTTTGTGTTTCTTAAGGGTCAGTTCTGAATCTCACCCCAGACATACAAGGCAGTGCTGTGGCTTAAGGCTGTATGACTCACAGGAAAACCACAGCACACACTTAACCACCTGCAAGGATGTGCACCTGTCAAGTGACCTCCAGACAAAAAAAGCATTGGTGTAGATTGAGTTTGTTTCTTTAGGCCCAAACTGTTGCCAAGACACTAAATGAACTCACTGTGAACTTCAGCCATAAAGCTTCAAAAGGAAAAGTGCTTCCCTCCTGAAAAGCTACTACAGAACACGGCCACATTTAGATGACCCATTCCTAGTTGCATAACAGCAGGTTACACGCTTTTGGTGAGTCAAACAAAGCAAGAGTGGTACATTTGGGAAGTAAAAAGTGGGAGTTTTCGGTTCAATGGAGTTATGAAATATGTTTTTGAGAGGATGAATCTGTGGGACATACATGCACTGAGACAACCAAAAATAAAGAATAGGCATGTTGCATAAGATAATCTGGTTACATTTTCTTTGTCTTGGGGTGTAGCTTGTGGCTTGTTATTGATTTTTAGGATTAGCCACAAATATCTGTAGACTCTAAGTATTATATTGAAGAAGTTTGAAAAGCGAAAATTACACAGACAGTTTTACTCGATAACCCCTTAAGAAACATTTTAAAAGGAAACACTCCCAGCAGTCCTTACTATCGTGGCTAAAGAAATGTGGTCATGAATAATTTGCAGTTGCATGTAGTAATAAAGCAATTAAAACAGCATCCATAAGAAGATGGGAAATAGTGCTGCAGACAGGACAGGTGCAGATTTGAGCTTTTACTACATAAAACGTGTGCAGTAAGCAAAACAGCGTCCAACGAGACACCCACAACATTTTAAGTATTGGCAATAATAATGGATTTGTTGTTTTCAGAAGCTCATCTGAAATAGAACAGAACAATAACACGTAGCTGCCACTAGAGGCGCCATTTGATTGTGTCGTTTAGGCAAATTTTAATGGGAGAAAATATATCCAATATTGTCATTCAAACAAATTTGTGTTTGTGTTTTGCATAATTATTTTTCAAGGGAAATTTTCCAGGCGTGTCTCCTAAACAAGCGCCGCTCTAATGGTGCCGTGTCATTGGTCGCAGTTGGGGAAGGCGGATCTTAGGACCGGGTTCATTTCAGTCGAATTAGAAAACTTGGGCTCGTGTGTGTGCGGTGTGTCACTGTGAGAGGGCAGTGTGTGTTTGTTGTCTGCCTGGCGTTGCTCTCGCGGTGCACATTGCAGTGCTGCTGCTGCAACAATAGGCAGCTGTGGTGTAGCCCACTGTACTTGGTCCGCCTCGCGCACCACACCGGGCTGCACGCACAGCACTGGGGCTGGGGCTACACTGGTCGTGTTTTCCGGAAGAAAGCCGGTGGACCATGGGACTTGAGCCTGTTCAGCCGCTGACTGCGGGATACACGCAGGGCGAGCCCGTGTGAAGCGCCCAGCTGACAGTCGGTACAGCAGGCACTGCGTCTAACGGGGCAACCCCCCTGGATCCGCCGCGGGAAGGACCCACCGCACGCGTTTGGTAAGTCAAACTTTATGATTAAAATCTGCTTATGAAGAGTTGCTGTTCAGTGATCACCAAGTCAGTACTATTGTAGCCAACTGCAGGCACGTGCGTTATGATGTGTATTCTTCTCTCAGACCCTGAACACTGTGTGCACTTATTGTCTACACTTAACCCAGCTGAAACTCGCTCATGCAGCCTGTATGAAAGTGGGTTGTAGTAGCAGACAGCAGTGAGCAGTCATAAAAGCCACTTGTCACATCTCCGCATCAGTTGAATAATGGACCCGTGTGGGCTCAGCGCCTGCTCCTCTGGGGAAGGAGGGGTCTTATTTTTAAACAGCATTCAGTCCAGGCCAGGGATCTGACAGGTTTCCAATCGCACATTAGCATTTCAGTCTCTCTGCATCCACAATCAGCTCTCCAGCACATGGCATGTAAACCAATTCCCAAAGTAAAGGTGAAGACTGGCTTGTCTGGTTTTTACATCTCAGTAATGTATATGTGGAAACAGCTGAGCAAATGTTTACTTTCTGTGCAAAATACATTACTGGAGTGTCCTGTGAACTTGATTCCCCATGAATGTGCAGCTCCTTTTATAGAGTGACTTTAGTGTCATGCTTAATGATTAACAGGACAGGCCACAGTCATACAGTTAATTAGCGCCTAAGGATAATAATGTGTTGGGATGTGGGTTGGGGCTGGCCCTTGTCAGTGGATGTGCTCAATTTGTTCAGCTGCTCTGAAAACAGCCACGGAGAAAGATTGTTTTCTTTTCCTTTTACAGTTTTACTTTACAACAACTGTTCAGTACTTACAACATGTTTGTATTTTGAAATGCAGCAAATCTTTGTGACTTTAATATTTTATGTCTCTGATGTGATCCTCTCTGTCGACTGCTCGTGTATGAAAACAGGGGCGGCGTATTTTGCCCATAACATGTCAACAGTGGTATTTTGCATTGCACAGTTTACAAAGCAGAAACAGCTTTGAAGTGCAGTCCATGCATGTTCCTTGTGTCCCCTTTGGTGCTGATGTCTGTAAAAACGTCCCAAGCCTTTCCCCAGGCTCCAGTCATTACAACATCAATTTAGAAAACATGATGTGTTTGTTTTTTTGCCAATTTACAATATAAAAGACTTTCTCACTACAGTCTGCTGGATCTGTTGCCTAAACTTCTACTTCAACATTTACCAAGTCAGTGGTGCTTTGAAGTCTGTGCCTGCTACACACACCGAACAGGCTTCCCACTATGATTGCTACGTTCTTGTCTATCTATTAGAAGAATCCACAATAACCTCTAGCTCTTTGTCTGTTAGCCGTCACTGGTTTATGGAAGGAATAGCCCCTCAGTGTCAGTGATTGGAAAGCAGTTGGACGGACATTACATTTGAGTCTTTTCTTCTTCCCATGTCATTCTCCGCCGGCTGAATGGTCCTGTAATGGTCCTGTTATAGCTAATCACATACATTCAAAGTATCTACTGCAAGACCAGTCCATTTCTAGAATATCTGTGGTGCACTGTGGCTTCAACAATAGTCTTTGCTCCCCTCCAGTCCTCACTTACATGTCCAAAGTACAAGTTTTGGGGGGGATTGTGAGGATTAGCATAAAGCCGCAGTGCAGTGCCCAAAGACCCATCTCCTGGTTTATGGTCAAGCACCTTCCTATTGCTATGTTGTTCTCCCTATTGAGTATGTTTTGGGTTTCTGAGGATTGAATGTCAGAACCAGAGCCGCTTATCTTTGATGCCAATGGACAGTATCAAAGAGAAGTGCAGCCACTGAATAGGGATGATTTAAAATGGGTCAGACTGGAGTAAGCACTATTTCCCTTCAAAGATGCAAGACTTCTTTTGCATCTCAAGTGTTCAGACGTTTAGCTCCGTCGCTGCCTGTGCACTGAGCTCTGCGTCTACGGTCTGGGAGCCTTTGATGCTACAGTTGAGAATGACTCTTGGCTCGTGTGTTCTGTCACAAAGCTTAACTGTTGGTGCCGTGTCCTCCCACAGCTTCGGATGCAACTTCTGTTCCTGGAAACTCTTAGAATGTGTTTGTGGATCCGCAGTCAAGGGAAAGAAAACTCTTCTTAGACACAGATGTACTGAATACTATAGGGAAGGGCGACACAATAGAAAACAAATTATGATCTGGTCCCTGTGAGGATCTTTATTTTGTAGACATTGTCACATCGATTTTCAGTGCATTTTGGATTTATGTAGCTCAAATACAGACACTTCTTTGAGTGTGTGACTTTCAAAAGAAGAAGAAGATTGCTTTACGGGGTGCGTGGGGGATTGCAGGGGGGGGGGGGGGGGGGGGCAGAGCTGTGCCTGGTCAGAGGGTCAGGTCATAGATGATTTTATTTGAGCAATGATAAAGATAAAGAAAGTTAAAGATCATCCAATATGACTGAGAAAAGACTACAGGTGTATTAAAACCACTCCAATTCCAGTCTATTTGTTTGAAAAAATACTTATTAGCAATTGTTTTCATGTTTTTATACATTTGTGGGGGGGATCTGATCTTGATCAAAGTAAACCGGGATATAAATTTCTTTGCCATTTCACCGACCCTAATTGACTTCATATACAACTTGAATTGTCTCAGAATTGTCTCTCTAAATTGTGCAATCTTAAAGGGGCTAGATGCAAGTTAGCCATTTTATACTCACTACTGCCACCTCAGGTCATACATGTAACTGCACCTTCTATATTAAGCTCGTGCATGACGGCACTTCGGACCCGAATTAACACCTTTTTGAGTGGCAGTTGTGGTGAATAGGTCTGGGCTCATTCTACACATTAGGACATTGTTGGAACATGTAGGGGGAGGAAAATACATAATGTTGACAACTTTACACTCTGTATAGTCCCTTTTTAAATACACATAATGAGGAATAATAGTCCAGTGCGAGTCTTGTGTCAACTAAAAGAGATTAATTCCTTTCCAAAAGAAGCATGTGGCAAGTAGACTCACTATTGATGGCATACTTTATTTTCTCAGGATTTCTACAGTACAATTGGTTGAGGCTAAGTACACAGGTAGTGGACACGATGTGAAATAATAATCCAGTGAGAGTCTTATGTCACCTAAAACGAGATTATTATAATCCTTTTCCTAAGGTACGGTACATGCAGTCACCACCATTTCATGCATTAATTACAGTGTGATTTCCCAACAAGCAGCATTGTTTTAAAGGTCAGGTGTAATTATTTGGCTGTTTTTTTTTGTACATTTAATATTGTAACATTGCTCTTAAGTAAATATGTTTGCCTTATTACTCACCATTGAGCATAACCTGTGCAGGACAGTCTGAGAGCAGCTGTCTGATGGAGACTGGTACTTTATCAAACTGTTATTTGTAAAAATCTGTAAGAAATTAATTAAAATGTTTTTGTCCATTTCAACCTAAATAATAAAACTGCTGAATTGGAGTCCTCCAGGAGAACACTTTTAGCCAAGAAACATTTTTGTGAATGCCAAAAATGTAAGAATGTGTCCAGAATGAGACCCATTATTATTTGCAACAACTATTGTCAGCGTTTTCATCAAATAAAGCCTAAAGAATAATATATGTAACTATGCATGATTAGCTTTTAGTTCTTTAGCATCATTAACGCCACATGATGCATTAGTTTAGTGTTCATCTCATTAATTCTGAGCACGGGCAGGATGCGCTGTGGAGTCCTCAGAGCTTTGAACTGACCTCATCTGCCTGCAGTGTATCCTCCCAGCTCACGCACACATCACACTTCCTTGACTGTAAGAGCGAACGTTGCCAATTAGTTTGACTACATTATGTTTGCTAATAGCATTGATGGGTTTCTGGTTCATCAATAGACCTTGACAAGTTAGACACTAATTATCTGTGCAATTGTTCATCTATTTTTATTAATAGCTTATCTTTTAGATGGATGCCTTTGGTACTGAAAATAATATTTGTCGGAACAACAAGTACCATCTATCACATATTTCATTCTTATCAGCTGAAAATGTATTTAAAACCATCAACTAGACCCGGCTTACTTAGTTTTTCCTTGAATACGATGCTATAAACTCATATCATCTCCAGTGCATGAGCCGCTCGGTGAAGCCAGCGACATTTAATGCCTTCCCATCCTGTCCAAAAACCCTTCACCAAACCCACTGTTCCTCCTTGGCCACTTGAAACACTGGGCTCCTGTGGGCTTAGACAGCTGGAGCTCTGCCTCATTATCAGGTTAGCCTTCTCTCCGCTGAGCCGCGGCCAAAACACAGCTTTTGTAACACAGTTTAGACATTAAGAGAAATACACAAAAACATTAGATTTGTTAAAGCTGGGATGTTTGAAAACTATGAATGTGATGAGGGCAGTAACACTTGTGTGGATATTGTCCTCTTTTAGCCGCACTGTTTGAAGGATGGGTCAAATGCAGGAGGACAGTCAGGATCAGAGACTTGTATCCAGATCTTGGCCGAGGTTCAGGTTTTGCATATACTGTATATTCTATGTTTAGGATGATGGGAAAACAGAACGCCCAGACAGAAAAGGGTTCTGTAAATCTAGCCCTGTGCTGTGAGTTAAACACGTCAGCCTCTCCATAACGTGTTTATAAGAGCTATAAAGCCACACAGCATAACATTTCAGCCAATAGATAGTTTAATATACAAGCATACAGACGTTTGTATTGTTGAAATATACCTTTAAAATTGACCAAACAAACATGACCGGCTCACCTTTCCTAAGTCTTGACTGTCTCCAGCTCGTCTCCATGGAGATGTCGACTAAAGGCAGCCAAATGTGTGATTTAAATGGGTTATTTCCTCATCCAAATCCATTCTTTAATCAACCAACTGCAAATATAGCGTTTTCTGTGTCGAGCTGGCCATTTGGAGCATGTTTTGTGTTGCTGCAGTATAATACAAACACGCATTGTAAGACTAGGGCTGGGTACCGTTATTTTTTTTTCTGATAGCATTACTTAAACGATACTTCGTTTACAATACCTACGGTGATACATGAACTGAATATTACCTACGTACTAAAATATTTGTCATGTAGATCCATAAAACAGAATAATAATGTTAGTTTATTCCATAAAATTACAATTTATTTGAAATTTGTGTCATTTATTTGAGCTGAAACAAATAATTTCCTTTACATCTTAACCCCCACTTTAACCGAGTGCATTTTCTCCAGTTCAGCTTTACCCAAATCTAAAATTTTCTTGACTGGAGAGTTTTAAACCAGTGCCTCATTTGAAAGCTAAGACCTACAAAACTGACGCAAACGGATCTTTTTCCTCGTGTTGTTGTCAAACTGGAGAAAATGGTTCAGTGTGATCCTTCAATTTAGCACTCTTTCAAGACCCTAATGTACAAAAATGTTCAATGGCTTTGGGGTCATTTTGATTAGCCATTGGAGCCTGCAGCCAAAATGACCCGAAGACCACACAAGGGTTAAGTTCATGCTGTCCCTGGAACAGCAGGCGTCAAAACATACCTGCTTTCCATACTTCCGATACCAGTAGTACCTAAACTCTTATTCCGATACCATCTTGGTATCATTTAACGGTACCTGCCCACATTGAAGGCACATTGAATTATGTGTAGAATCTTAAACCTTCAATTTTATTCTAAACTTACATGATTCCACAATTTAAAGAGGCTAGATGCAAGTTGGCCATTTTATACCCACTACTGCCACTTCAGGCCATACGTGTAACTGCACCTTCTATATTAGGCTCATGCATGACGGCAATTCAGACCCGAAGTAACAACTTTTTGAGTGACAGTGCAGGATCTTAGAGACAGTTGTGGTGAACAGGTCTGAGCTCATTCTACACATTAGGACATGGCTGGAACATGTAGGGGGAGGAAAATGCATAATCTGAACATTTTTATAGACTAAACTAAACTATAGTGATTATTTTTGCTAACATTGCGTTGAACCTCATGTTGTTTTTGATTTAGGTGCATGAAAGAAATCGGCTTTAGTTAAAAACCTGTGATCTTTGCAGGGATTGGATCAATTCTTCTACAAAATGGCACAAATCACGGCTCACTGGCTTTCCTCATGTTGTTTCAGTGGATGGGTGGATGTGCATTAACAGATGGAGGATTCTGTGTGTACACTGGACCGCTGAGACTCAACGGCAGCATGTTTCCTGACGATGCATATAGTTATTGACCGAGATGCTGCTGTGTGGCGCACAAAGACGAGCGCTGTGCTGCAGGTCAATGTAAAATTCATTCGGTGCTGGTCAGAAGGAATATTTTTCAGCATTACAGATATGTGCGGTATCTTTTCGAAAACTAATTGTACGTTTTCTGATTAACTTGCAAGCTGCTATTGGAGACTGTTGGCAGAACTATCTCCCACTGTCATCTTTCACAATAGCTGCTTGCTTTGTTGTCCTGGTTACATAAATGCGCTTAATTTGTCGGAAAAGCCCTCGCTTTCATCACTTCTCTTTAAGTTTGTGCACAGCAGTTCCCTTTATGGTAATTAGCTGTTCATCCCTTTGAGTCTCTTTTGATATCCTCCGCTCTTGATTGATGTTGAATTTAACTCTAACTTTGCGCTGGTGAGGCCAAAAGCAACGTGTAGCGCAAGCAGATGCGGAAATCCCCCGATATTTCCTTTCTTTCATAATGTTTTTTGTAACTATATTGCAACGGGGATCAAAAAGCAGAACCTGGCATGGGTCAGCGGACACAAACAACAAACCGCAGAGAAGTATTTTAAGGTATGAACAAAGCCTGTCAAAAAAAAATTCAGTTGAAGTCGAGTCGACCTCAACGTGTCTCTTCTGGCCCAGGCATCAAAATTTCTCTTTGTAGCCTGCACTGTGCGAATGAGAGAAGTTAACACTGCGGCTCACATTTTCTTCTGAAGTACTCAAGCATTTGGCTCAGACTCTTTATAGACACATCAAACCAAAGCAAGGTGTTTTCTGTATCACACATGTGTATGTTTTAGTTCAGGGGAAATTCTCCATTGAATTGACACCTCAAGGCCTTTGATTAAATGTGTCCTCGTCTGGAAATCATTAGGGCTGTCACTCCTCCTTTAATAGTTATTTATTATGATTTTAGCATATGTTTTTTGCCAAATGAGATGAGTAATCTTATTATTTGGGCTACACTGTCCTTAACCCTTTTATAGGGCACTCACTGTAATACTTAGAAATAAATAATTTCAACTTAAGAGTGTTATTGGGTGATATAGCACAAGTTTATTTCTGTTGATATGTGGAAGCTCCGCACACGCGAGAAGGCGACAGGTAAAAGAATAGATTACTTAACTTGAAAAAAAGCTCCCACACACTGTCTCACTCTTTTACTTGGCTTTTATTGCAGCAATGTTTCAAAACGTTGCTGCAATAAAAGCCAAGTAAAAGAGTGAGACAGTGTGCGGAAGCTATTTTTCAAGTGTTGTAACATTTTTCAAAATTTTTCATTATCATGCAGAAAATCAATGTGAGCGAAGTTACCATATTTGGTTCCTTGCCCGAAACTGGTAAAAGTAAAAGTACTTTCATGCCTCGGGGGTGCTGGTATTCAGGAGATGTTGTGTTTTGTGTTATTGATGTTTGAATGATCACACCTGTCATAGACAAGAGCTTTTGTAATGTGACCTTCAATATTGTTTGCCTAAAAGAGTCACCTTCAATATTGTTTGCCTAAAAATGTTTACTAAAAATACCCTTTGGCAACATCAAAATATAGTCCTAGGGTTTATTGGTTCTTTTGTCAAGAATATACTGTAAGACAAAACTAATTAACTTTAGGTTTAAGTTCAAATATGGTGCCTTCCTTTTTCATGCTATAATTTCACTTATTTCACTACTTCCTCCAAAACCAACACATATGTCATCACTTAGCACAATTACTCAGCAATACAATGTGTGAGTGTCATCAACTTGCCATGGTTAGTTTTCAAGTTATGTAAAGAAATATACCATGAATTTAGCCAGACTTGGGTCTTTTTCAGACTTCAAAGAAACTGCTGATTGTTCAAATGCCACAGCAATGGGATCTTTAATGTAGGGTAAAGTGTGCAGAAACTACCTTGAAGAATAACATGAGCGTTAACATTAGAGAGAAGGAAAATAAATCTGCTAAACTAATCAACCATCACATTCATTTTGTTTACATCAACCGGGTTAACAAGGAGATATGATTGTCTATATTAGATATTATAATCAAAATGCAAAATTACTGCTAATAAGATTTCACCTTCAGTTTAATTGCAATTAATTGGGCAGCCGTATTCCCCACTATTACTGTATCAGGTGTCTCTTTGTGTAACAGTAGAGCCGGTAGTATTCAGCCCCAGCTCTAAACACGCGTGAAGTGCAGTAACATGAGTAATGTCGCACTTTGTTCAGGTGGATAGAGTTGTTAGTCTGAGTCATGGCAGAGCTGCTGGGCTAAACACTTGCTCCGTCTGTGATATCAGTGCGACGCTGGCAGCCGTATTCCCCCCCGTGACCTTTCCTCAAAGTCACTTTTCAGCTCCTTGTGCGACGATAGAACTTTGTTTGTCTTTACAGCCTACTTTTTTAAACCACATGTGCGTGTTTCCAAAAGATAAGAGCTCAGCGAATTAACATTTAGTTTATGGGGCTCGAAGAGAGAGATTAGCTGTGTAAAGTCATAACTTAGCCAGCAAAAGCCCAACAATTGGCCACATTAGTACCAAACTTTGAAGGTTATAAGACTCTGAGGTGAGCTGTAATCGGTCTACGTAACACCTTTAGGGATTAGGAAAGGCACAAGCACGTGTAGACCTGATGTGTTAAAAAATTGTTTTGGAAAAGATTGAAGCATTGCGTATGTGCTTTCTGCCAAAGGTTTTGCAATTTTTTTGTTGTTAGTAGCTTTGATGCTGCCAACTGTTATACTAGAATAAATAGCACAGAATGATATTTACATGGACATTCTGTAGCGTAACCATCCGACTGTCTCTCAGACATGTTGAAGTTGAATGTATCCTCAATGCGAGAGTCACGTCGGTCTCATCCAGCTGTGTGCCCTCGTCCTGATCAAAGCTTTATACAGTAAAAGTGACGAGGACGATAGACATGACTGAGATTTAAAGGTCACTCAGTATTTCTCTCATGGGAGCAGATAGATGGTTTCTCATTTTCAGCAGCAGCAGATTAATCCTGCTCCTGCTTTGTCCCTACAGAGTGTTTGTTGTTCGAGCATGATGCTGAGGGAAATGATTCAAAGCAATGGCCTATTTCGCTTTGTATAATTTCCAAATGCTCTGTGTGGACTTGTCTTTTTAATATTATATGAAGTGAGTTATAAAGGGGAAAAATACCTAAAATACACTGAGTTTTTCTTGGTTTTAGATGGGAAGGCTGTCACAAAAAGACATCAGTTTGTGTTCAGGGTCAGCCTTTCACAACGCGTTCATGTAAAATCTTGATCAAGTTTATTCAGGTCATCACTGAAATTGAGACATTTTACACATATTTGATTCTCAGCTTGTTCAATCACTCAATAGTTTTATATAGCCCAATATCACTACATTAAAGCAATGAAACAAAACAGTAAATAAGACAATGTAAAGTTCAGGCAAAGGAAGTATCCAGACAAACATAAAGTCCAAATAAGCGTCGTCAGTTGGTGCGTGGGTTTCCCCCATCCGTAGACTCTCCGGCACGGCGAGGAAGAAAAACTCAAAACCCAGGGGGAGAAAAAAGAAACCTCGGGGAGAACCACAGAAGGAGAGATCCAGTCCCGTGGATGGACAGACTATAGAGTAGGGGTGGGCCATATCGTATCGCATATTGGGCCAGATCTTGTGGCGGCGCACGGGGCGGCGCAGGCTCTTGGCGAATTATTTTCCGAGTGGCGGAGCTATATGTGCCATTCGCCTCCGCCACCTGTGAGGGGGCGTCACAAGAGGAGGTGACTGCACTGATGGAAACACGGCTGACATTCACTTCCTCGTTTACATTGCGCTGTCTTGCGTTCTTTCTTAAGCCTTAGGCTCTCACAGGTCAAACTAAAAACTTTATTTACCCCATCGTGAGCTAAACGATGTTCACGTCTCGAGAGAAAAAGAGCTACAGCGTCCGCTGTGGCGCGGATCGGCCGCGCTCTGCGTGAACGCGAAGCAAAACAAAAGCACATGTTCACCCCCCACTCTCACACAACCACTCTCCTGGACGCGGAGTCGATCTGGTTGGAGGAAAATGTGTGTGTCTCATGGTCTCAACCCACTTAAATGCGCCAAGTCTGGAGTGGCAAGATCACAAAGTGCGCCCCGACTGAGCGCAAAATGTCACGCTATCGTCTCCGTTTTGATGCACAAGATCGGGCCCATTGTCATCGCGATATAGTTATTTGATATCGTTGTAGTTTTTTATATCGTTGACACGATATGATTTATGTTACGCTCCATCAGCATAAGCAGCATAAACACTCACTGTAGAACACAGGGACAGGTGCTTAAAAAGTAAAATGAAATGAGGGATGTTAACTGCTTGAGTGGGTCATATTTGCAAGGAAATTAGTATGCCATTAAAAAAAAATATATATATATATATATCACTGAATTAATCTTCCCAATAGGCGTAAGGCTGGGATTTTGAAGTCAAATATATTGTTATCATGATATTTCTCTTTTATATTGTGATTTAGATTTTAGGCCATATTGCCCTGCCCTACTATAGATAGACCCAGGCCCGATGAGAGTCCCTCAGCCGACGAGCCAATACCACAGCAGAACGTCCAGTCCTTGTTGGAGCTTCAGTTCTTCTTGTCCAGTCCCTGTAGGCAGGGGTTCCCCCGTGCCTCCGTGGACGGGGCAATATTGGTCCGGTCCAATATCTGGCGTCAGGTCTCACGCTCACGTTTTAAAGTGACTACACTGTTTGTGCATTTTACGATATTACTATTCAGGAGAATCTAATTACTTGGCAATCACAATAAAAAGTGTTGACAGCACAAGCATCTAGTGTGTTATTGCAACGCTCTTGTCAGCTGAGAATCTGAAATTGCTCAGTATTTCCTCCCTTAATTACTGCTAATCAAGGCACTGCCATTAGTAGGATTTTTGCAATATGCTGCTGCCATCAAATATGATCATAATCATAATTTATTTTAGTTTTTGTGCATTCAGCGGTGGAAGCATAGTACACTGCGTTCCAAATTATTATGCAAATTGTATTTCAGTGTCAAAAAGGTAAAAACTGACATCAATCTCAGACGAAAACCCGAAAACTACTCATCACAGTAGTTTTCGGGTTAAGCCCAGTTAAGGGAAAAACTACTGAAAAAGGGTGTTCCACATTATTAAGCAGGCCACCATTTCAAGCAATATGGGAAAGAAAAAAGATCTCTGCTGATGAAAAGTGTGAAATTGTGCCTTGGTCTAGGTGTGAAAACCTTCGATATTTCATGAAAGATTAAGTGTAATCATCATACTGATAAGAGATTTGTGGATGATTCAGTGCACACATGGGTTGGACGGTTTCTGCCAGACAAATGCATCAGATGAGTAGAACAGCGGCTACAAAGCAGCATACCGGTATTTAGAGTTGCTGGTGCCTCTGCAGTCTCCCGGACATCAAGGTGTAGGACCCTCCAGAGGCTGCAGTTGTGCATAAACCGTCTATCCGGGCCTCCCCTAAACTGTTAATTGAATGCTGATGAACAGAAACGGCTGCAACGGACTCAGAAATGCATGAAGACTCATTTTCAAACAGTCTTGTTGTTGTTGTTTGATGAGTGCCGTGTAACCCTGGATGGTCAGATCAGTGGAGTAGTGGATAGTTGGTGAATGGCCACCATGTCCCAAGAAGGCAGTGACGTTAGAGGGGGCGGAGTCATGTTTTGGGCCAGGATCATGAGGACAGAGCTGGTCGGCCCCTTTTAGGCTCCCTGAAGGTGTGAAAATGGCCTCTGAAAAATATGTGGAGTTTCTGACTGACCACTTTCTTCTATGCTACAAAAAGAAGAACCGTGCTTTCCCGAACAAAATCCTCTTCATGCATGACAACGCACCATGTCCTGCTGTAAAGAAAACCTCTGCATCACTGGCTGCTATGGGCAGAAAAGGAGAGAAACTCATGATGTGGACCCCCTCCTCCCCTGACTTCAACCCTATTGAGAACCTTTGGAGCCTCAACAAAAAAAAAAAGACATCTGAGGGTGGGAGGCAGTTTTCATCCAAACGGCAGCTCTGAGAGGCTATTCTGACATCCTACGAAGAAATCCAAGCAGAAACTCTCCAAAAACTCATAAGTTTAATGAATTTATGAATTTTGAAGCTGCTATCACAGAAGGGCTCCTATGTTAGAATATAACATGGCCTGTTGCATTTTTTTTTTGATTGAAAAAGCTTTTGATTTCAGTAAATATGACCTCCTAGTGCTACAAATTCAACAAATGACCATTTTCATTTAAATTCAAGCTTTAAAATGTATTGAAACTATGAGTTGCATAATAATTTAGAACAGTAGATTTTGAGTGTTTTACTACATTCATTTTTGAAAAAAATACTGTTTCAACCACATTTAATTGATCCTCAACCAGTTAAAGACTTGAAAATTATGCTGACTCTCATTTGAGCTGACAGTTTAGAAAATCTGAGAAAAATGTCATTTGCACAATAATTTGAAACGTGGTGTATAAGAATAGCCCTCACTGTCCTTCGCTCTGCAGCTGGAGGATGACTAATGCAATGGGTACCCAGCATATGAAAATACAATCAGCAAATGTTTTTATGTGTCTATTGTCTTGTGAGGCGGGATCTCAGCCAGTCTGAGCCCTGTCCTTGTTAGTGGGACCTTATTGCGAAGCTGCATTTCTCACATTCCTTGGAGGTCATCTGCACTGAATACTTCGGACACATCGTATGCCGGAGCTGAGGAGAAATAATTGGCTCTTCCACCTTGCCACTCCGTACGGTGAATCCATGTAATCCCGGTCTTATTATTGTGCGAGACGGGGCTGCCGCTGAGAGGAGGTGGACTCTGGATTTACCCGGGATTGTCCTGCGGTGTGTTTCTGTCCAGTCGGATTGATCAGCACGTCGAGTGGAGAGAGAGAGCAGTGATGGCTGTCTTCTTCTGCATCGCTGCTCATTGATGGACTCTATAGGGGTGTACAGTGTGTGCTAAAGCCGAACCGAGCGGGTACTAGAGACTGGCACGGAGATCGGTTCATATCCAGTCAGTGACAAATGTTCATGCCATTTGTTCTCTCGTGTGGGAGGCTGAACTGACATTTGTTTACTGTAATAATCTCTAAACCAAATGTGCATGTAGGCAAGGGACATCAACAGCAATTTACAGATTTCAATCCCATTTGTTGTTTGTTTTGTCTTCAGTGAGATACGAGTAGACCTGCCACAATATCATTTTAAGTTTGATATAAAAAGGCAGTAAAATATCCTTTATAGTAATTGAACTGACAGAGAACCTCAAAATGTACTTCACCATCAACAAAGAAAAATAAGAAAACATGTCTCCTGTGAGGTATTGACCATTTACATCGAATCGTGTTCATTGTGGTTTACAGAAAATGAAAACAAGTTAGACATTATCATGGACAGAGTAAGAAATCCCTAAACACAAAAAAAATCCTGGACGAAAATAATAAATAATTTCCACAGGAGGTGCTTGCATGGCCGTTGCGTGAGAAACATGTCCGGTGGCGAGGAGGAGACGGTCTGGAGTCTGGAGGAGGTTGTGACGTGTGTCAGGATGAAGTGACAGCAGAAAGAGGAGACTTCCAAATTTGACAGCCGGGTGGAGACGAGCTCCTGGTGAATATGCCAGTTTGTTATTGGACGAAGACAAAGCTAAAAGCCACAGCGCTGAAAAACAGACCCCCAGGAGGCATGACATTTTTATTGCAGAAAAGGAAAAGAAATATAATTATAGACTCAAAATTATGTTAGTTTCCTTTCAGAATCACAAGTTTATCAGCAATGGTCCATTGAAGAAATAATTAGAGCATGTATGGTTATAAAGAATTGTACAAGCAGTGGATCATCTCCACAACAGTCTTTCACCATCTGCTGGGAAGAACTTAGCAGTCTGTTTTATTCTCCAGTGAACGTAGCCAGAACAAGTAGCCAAAACTAGAAGCATGTGTGGCGTAGCTGTGAGTCTTGCCCAGATACCTCCTTGTTTGTCGGTTCCTTGTTTCCTGTAGCTCCTTTTGTGACGCCGCCACTGCAGGTGCAGCGGGCTCTCAGTGCCTCTTTAGTGTCTCAGAAGAAGACATTTGTTGGTCTCAGTTTAGCTGATAACTGTTTTAAAAAGCTGCTTTCTTCAGAACCATTATGGACTCTGCAGTACAAAAAAATCTACCGAACTCCACAAAACACGGCAAAGACGAACAAAGGTATCCAGTAAAACAATGTGGAACACAGAAACTAAAAATGCAGTTCGCAGAAAAAGAGACGGAGGTTGCTGGCTGTTTAACCCCCCTGCTTTGATGGAGACGGGCTGAGCCCCCTCGGTTTAAAACTGCAACCCCCCTAATGCAATAAAACATCAAATAAATGACCAAATAGCATTTATTTCAAGCAAGCAAAGTTGAATTTGAAGTGTTTTCTGCACACGCTGTCCTTTCTTAATCATATGTGATTATGTTATTCAATTAGATTTGTTCAAATAATATTTCTTTTGATCTGAACCCCTGACCAACAAATCTCTGGCCCCCCTGCCATTCCCATCACTGTTGGACTGCACTTGAATTTTATTAGGAAAGGTTGGTTTTACAAGTTGGGCTCCCATTTTCTTTGAACTCTCACAAGCGTATTGTGTGTATTTTCATTATAAGTGAGATTAGGTTCAACTTGATGGGCTTTAAAAACAGCCAACCGCTTCCTCAGCTCTAGCGTTATGAGAAAACATAATTCTTCCTCCGGTGCGTGTTATAAGGAGGGCAATAAGCTTGTGTGCGCGTGTGAAGCATGCTGATCCAAGCTGTTCCACAGTCGTGCAGTCACACACCGGGGACCTCCAGTTCTCCTCACTGGCCTCCTCTCAGCGGTGAACGTGACCCTCACAAAGGTTGAGGGAGATCAAGAGTGACAGAGGGAAACGGGCGGAGGGAGGCCTGCAGGGTGGGTGCACCTACAGCAGGATGGGAGCAGCGCCTCGGGATTGGAACGCAAGTACGACACTGGGAATATTTTCTGAAGATTGTGGGATATTTGATATTCTCCTAAGAAGTCCTAGAGGTGCAAAGAGAGGCAGGAGATGCTTGATGTCGAACACAGGAGAATGGCTGATTTTACCGTAAAGTTTTGATATTTGTGTCCTGAACTCTGTACAGTTAAATCATTTATAAACTAATTTATCATTTTATTTTGCTAAGGGGTACTTTCATAATTTTTCCTTTAATGACATTCGTTAGAACTCTACTAATGTGCACTAATTTGTTCCAAATTGATTATAGGACCCTTTAATTAAACTCTCAGTTGATGCTGACATTTGTCTTTTCACTGCAGACGCTAATGGTCGAGCAGCAGCTACGAGCTGCCGCGGTTCACATTCTAACTAATGGTGCCCCTGGCTCTGATCTCAACTTTTGACCAGAACCTAATTACCAAACGCACTAAAATGATCCAGGAGTTCATTCTGTGTTACCGTCATGACTTCTGTGGCTGTTATGGAAATTAGCACTCGCTGTAAGGCATTAGGATCAAAGCTGTGTGATGTCAGGGCAATTACACTGGAGCATGGGAAGAGAAAATGCACTTTTGCCAACACAGTAGCTTACACCATTATCCAGGATTATTTATGCTGTATTTCAGTGAAAAATGATTTGCTGTGCACATATAGACTAGATCAGTGTTTCTCAAACCTTCACAGCAAATATCAGCTCGTAAAATACATTTGACCTTTCAAGTGCTTGATCAAGATCAAATCAGAAGTAAACAGTCTTAAAAGGGTCTGACCTCAACTGTAGGGGTAAAAAATATGCACCAAATCCGACAAAATGCATCGTACCAAAGTGAAAGTGCAGGTTGTAACCTATATTTTCTAAATTAGAAGCTCCGCGGCGCGTGTCATGCTCAGTGTTGGGGGTAACGTATTGCAAAAGTGATGAGTTACAAAAATATATGACTTTTTTCAGTAATTATAACACATTACTTACAAAAAATACGGGAATATATTATTATATCATACAATTCAAGTAACGCGAGTTACAACAGCATTTAAATGTATGAGCAAAAAAAGCCAAACTCCCCCCAAATAAAATGCAGAACCAAATCAAGTTGGACACTGGTGTATAAGATCTGCAGTCTGTAGTTAATGTCCTCAAAACAAAGCACAAGAGAATGGGGGAAAGTGAAGTAAAAGGAAATCTCTTACTGCATTTTTGATTCGAGATTCAAGATTTTTTATTTGTTAAACCATGTGTTATTGTGCAGCGGGGGGAGGGGGAAGAGGGGTGGGAGGGCAGGGAGTTCAGCTTCCCGATGGCCCTGTGTACGAAACTGTTCCTCAGTCGACTGGAGCTGACCCGTAGATTCCGCAGTCTCCTCCCTGAAGGCATAACCTTGAAGAGACTGTGTGCGAAGGGTCCCTGGCGATTTTGACGGCTTTGCGGGTGAGACGGGTGGAGTACATCTCCTTAATAGAGGGGAGACGGGCTCCGCAGATCTTCTCCGCTGCTCTCAGAGCTGGAGGCTCCTTCTGCAGGAGGCAGTGCTGGCGCCGTGACACACAGTGATGGAGCTGGTCAGGATGCTCTTTATAGTCCCTCTGTAGAAGTTGGACATTGATTGATTGGTGGCTTTATTACTATTTTCAGTTTATATTTTGCCAGAAGTAACTCAAAGGTAACTCGGCTACATTTTTGAAAAAGTAGCATGTAATACAGGTGTAATCACTTATATAGAATATATTACAATGTTTAAGTAACTTGCCCAACACTGGTCATGCGCACAGCCAAACGGAGCGCATGTGTGTCTTCATCGCTAAACTGAACACTACAGAAACTCAAGACCGGCCCCAAAAGCTTTGATTCTAAAAACATACAAACAAAACATCAAATGCGTTGCTCAGTGTGTCTTTTAATTGCCGACCATGAAAAGCAAAGCCAAAAACGTAACACTTAACAAGCACATGGCCGACAAGAAACGGTGCTTTTTTTTTTAAAGAGAGAGAACCACGGTTTTGAGCCCTAAAGCATATTTCATCATACAGCAGTTTTGAAAAATTAGAAAGCATTTCCATTTTTATTCTGAGATTATAAATAGTGCCTAATAATGAACATTTAGGTTTTATTTCAAAAACTTTATCGGTAACGTACTTGCACCGTGACGCATCGAACCGTGAGATAACTGAAGTAAAGTTATGAAAAACACCTGACTTAAATGCAATACTAAAGGATTAATTAAAGTGTCCCTAAGGAAAGTGTATGAAGTAAAACATTGCAGATGATGATGATGATGAGTCGCTGGACGAGATCTAACCTTTTGGAGAGACCCAGAAAAAAGAATTACAAAACCAATACTGCGCCCCGTGCTTGTCCCTCCTCTGTGTGCAATGGGCTGAATCACATTATATCCTAGCCTATTCGCTCGTCTGTTTACAGGCAACAAATCGGAGACAAAACAAATGGTGGTTGGGTTCAGGGTGAGAGGTTTTATTAATGGATTCATTTGTCGGTCCTGGCAGCGCTCTCTCCTCTTACTGTAATTGGCTGTGAACCGGGTGAGAGATAGAGGCACTGAAAGCATATTCAGATGGGATCCTCAAGTCTCAGCAGCCTTTTATTACACAACTGTACTCCGCTTTGTGTGTTTAGCCGAGTTAAATAATGGATTATGAAAATCTATGAGGCGCTGCGTTCTGGCCTGACAGCAAGAAGGTCTTGAGTTTGATTCCCAGATTGGGTGAAGCCTTTCTGTGTGGGGTTTACATGTGCTTCCTGTCTCTGGATAGGTTTGCTTCTGTTCCTCTACTAAAAATATGCTCAGTAGGATCCCTGTCTTTAAAGGAACAGGCCACCGTTTTTTCCATACTGAGATATGTTCTTACCTTAGCTTAGACGAGTTGATGCGTACCTGTCTGGTCTTTATGCGTGCGCTTAGTCATGCAAAAAGACCAAAGACGTTGTTAGCATTTAGCCTCTTCTCCTCTCCTCTGTGGGGCCAAACGGTAACATGTTGATCTGCTGATAAATGTGTGTTGAGGTTTCCTTTTCCCTTTGAATGCATCATCAGGGCAGCGTGAGAAAAGGGGAGTGAGGGGTGTGGAGGAAAAACCAGGTGAGGGGAGGAGTTGTGCAGGACAGGGTTTACTGCTGACACATACTGTATGACAAAATAATCCCTGGAGAATAGTTTAAGTTTTTTTTTCTTAATTTGGGTATTGTAATGACTGACCTTCCTTGGTTTACCTCACTAATGGAGTGGTGGTTCCGTTTGACCCTTCTGTCTAAAACTGCACTAAGTCATCACTGCATGAATTTATCTGAGCCATGTAGATGAAATGGAGCATAGTGATATTTTTGAATATGATGCTCTGTGTCTTGACACACTTCAGGAATAGCAAGTCACGGCCCATTTAAGGCCTCCTTGTCACACATCCGTCGAGTTGACTCAGAGTGTGACCGCCTTGTATGTCGCATATTAAAAGTCCGCTGTGTTTTAAGATAAAAGCAAACCAGGGCACATTTAGCAACAGGAAACTTGAGCAGTGGTACTCCCTGGATTGCCCCTGGTGGAATCATTTTGCATACTAACTGTGCTTCAGTTCAATCTGAACCAGATGTACAGCGATGCTTTGATAATATTCAGTCTGGGACAACGTGCCTGTGACAGGATAAAAGATGAAAGCGACGAGCCTGATAAACACCCTTTTAAATGTGCGCACTACTGTACACTGTCCCTAGTGTTTTATGTCTGCGTTAGAGCCAGACCTCGGGCGTAAACATAATGAAATTAATCTTTTATTCTTTTCATTATAGAAGCACTTTGTAAACACACACACAGACTGCGGTAACATGATCTGCCCGACAGCGCTCACACAAACATGGTTGTATTTCAATAATACTTTCAAATAAAAGTGAACATTAGTCATGCGTTTCACTAAAAGGTTTGAATTTGAGAGTATTTGGCTTCATTTTGAACACAACACTCTACGAATCGCTAATAAAACTGAGTTTAGTAGAGGTAGGGGTACTCAGGGTATACAGTAAATAAACGACCCAAGGGGTACATGAGACAAAGGTTGGGAACCATTGCTGCAGAGGGTTTGCAGGTGATGTCACAGCATGGAAACACAAGCAGAAATGACTGTCAACTTGTACATATTTTTTATTATTTGTTTTGACACTCAGTCCGGAACGCTGAGGGCTCTGTTTAAAAGGGAAATGATGCGCATACCCTCTATATTAAAGGGATATTTCAGGATTTTTGACATAGGGCCTCATTTCCTAGTTTTCCCGAGTGTTGTTGATTTCTGGAGATATATATATTTTTTAATACATGCAGTCCTCATATTTGAAGAGTTTAGTGGTGCTAGGTTAGTGCATGACTATAGTAGCCTTCACTAGCACCACTAAACTTCTCAGATATAAGGACTGCATGAATAAAAAAAAAGAAATCTCCAGAAACAACACTCTGGACAACTAGGAAATGAGGCCCTCCTGTATGTCAAAAATCCTGAAATATCCCTTTAAATACAATATCCATAAACAGATACCGTATTTCCACCCAAGAGGGAAGCAGTAAAGATAAACCAATATGAGAGTTAAACTCCAGAGTAGCCAGTGACCAATGTGAACGAACAACAGGTCAAGCATGACATGAAATTAGAAATAATTTTGGCAAAGTCAATACAGTGCACGATAAGAGGAGAAAAGAATATAAAGCATAAAGCAGTAGATATAGTCAAATGGTGGGACATATACTGTATCTAGTGTAGCCAATACCCTAAAACAAGGGTGGGCACCGTCAAACCCAGGAGCCAAACACCCCCCCGCAGCATATATCCACGGGCCCTCAAATTATTTTAAGAAATACGCTGCCTGAACGAAAGGGTAGTGTCACGAAAAAAGGTCACACGCTCTAATAATTCCTTGGACCGCCTTTGATATTACAGCACGTGTTTTTCTTTGACCTTTATTTAACCAGGAAAGTCACACTGTTCGCTCTGGCATTGTTTCAATAAGCTCACAAAGCTCTCAATAATCTATAAAACTTTCCAGCATCAACTCTATAAACCAGGGAAGTGCTATGCTAAAACTCAACAATTTGAACTGAAATGACCGGGACTGTTTTGATTGGATTTCTTTGTCTTTCCAGTGACGCCATCACCTCAGACTGGCCCGGCTCACATTGATGCCCCCTGTCCTCTTCCTCCCTCTTCGTCCCTCTCACCATGGCAATGAGCGGCGAGCCTGTGCGTGATGTGGAGGAGCAGACCAGCAGCCTGGCGGACACCATCTCTGCCATGACCACGAAGGACACCACCACCAGCACCAGCAGCAGCAGCAGTAACGGCGTGAGGAACGGAGGAAGCGCCCAGGGCAGGAGGACACAGCCTGCACGGCCTCACCTGAGCGGGAGGAAGCTGTCCCTGCAAGAGAGGGGCACGTACCACCCCCCGCACACCTCACCCCGAGTGGCCCGTAGACCCACCGTGGAGTCCAAGAGGGTGTCCATATCAGACGCACAGGTCAGCAGCCACACGATAAACCGTTTAGAGAAAGTACCTAATTCACTTTTATATTGGTGAAAACTAAAATTAATACATTTTACACAAATAGACTATTTTGTTGTTTTTAGAGCACATAATATTTACTAAATACCATATTTTCCAGACTATAAGTCGCTCCGGAATATAGCCAAAAATTGCATAATGAAGAAAAAAATAACAGGCTGAATAGGCATACGGTTTGCTAACGTAAAAACAAAAGATGGTTAGCTACATGAAGCTTAAAGGGACTATACGGAGTTTAAAACTGTTAAAATTATGTATTTTCCTCCCCCTACATGTTCCAACAATGTCCTAAGGTGTAGAGTGAGCCCAGACATATTCACCACAACTGCCTCTAAAATCCTGCACTGTCACTCAAAAAGGTCTTACTTTGGGTCCGAATTGCCGTCATGCACGAGCTTAATGTAGAAGGTGCAGTTACATGTATGACCTGAGGTGGCAGTAGTGAGTAAAAAATGGCTAACTTGCATCCCCTTTAAACAACAAACTAAATAGGTGTCTGGTACATTAACGTCACATAAACACTCCAAATTACTAAATCCATTGAAATCTTCATCCTCGGTGACCTCGGCACGGATGCGTAACTGCATCGTTGACAAGCTCTCCCGGCAGCATCTTTTTCAAGCTCTCATTTGCAAACTTGTTCCTCTGTGGCCATCTAGCTTTTAGCCCTTGATTTGCTTTTTTTGCTTTCTTCATTGAGGTAAGAGTAACCTCAGCTTTTCGCCAGTCCCTCACAAGTTTTTTGCTCACTCCAAACTTTCTTTCTGCTGCTCAATTAGCCTTCAGTGCCCTCTAGTGGCCTGTGATATTATATATATACATGTATGAATAAAAAAAAGTCCAGAAAATACTGTTCACTGTCTGCTGACTGCGCTGATATTTTGTTGGATTGCTTTTAGCTTTGTTTAAATCCTGCATTCACTATGGCATTGTTTCCATAAGCTTCTACAAGAGAGTGTTGCATTTAATTTTCACCGAGATCTTGTCTTGATGATGGGAGACTGTGACCACTGCGCAAAGCCATCTCCAACACATCCCACAGATTCTCAATGGGGTTAAGATCTGGACTCTGTGGCCAATCCATGTTTGAAAATGATTTCCCCTGCTCCCTGAACCACTCTGCCATTAGGGAAGAAGAAGTCCATTGATGAAATAACCTGGTCATTCAGGATGTCCAGGTCATCAGCTGATGTCATTCTTTGCGCACATATGTAGTGTTACCCTGACCAACAGCAGCAACCCCGATCAAAACAGTTGGTTTAAAACTAAGTGGAAACATTTTTATTTATTTTTTGGTCTGACAGTGTATTCGCAGCTTTCACTATTCGCTTTCCCGGTGTATACAATAGATTATGCATCATTGCAAAACTGAAGTGAAGACACAAATTTCAGTTTCATGATTCCAGTAAGCGAACTGAATGAATTATTTACCCATGCAAAAGGGTTTTGTGGCTAAAGAGAAGGATTATCCAAGTGTGAGCGCAATTACCACTGAAATGGGGCTGGCGTCTTGGAGGAGGACTGCTTTCCGTTGCCAGAGCTCTGTCCCTAGCAGTCTGTGAGCTGGGATCTTCACTGTGTTTACGAGGCTGCGTTGACATCACTCCACAAGTGTCATGTTTTGTATCTGGTACAATGTAGCGGCGCTCAGACAGCACAAGGCCACAGGACAGACTGATAGGAAGCAGAGAGATACCCTAATACAGTGCCTCTCGAAAGTATTCATACACATTTTGTTATGTTTACAACCCTAAACATAAAGATTGTATTTTGATTTTTTTTACTGAACGTTCACACACAAGTAACAGACAACTGTGAAGTGAAAGCTAAGTATTCATACAGCATTTTCTGAGTGCATTAAATTGCCTTTATAACATTCCTAATGACTCCAGAATGTTCACACCTTGGCCTAACGGTTAAATAGAGGCCACATGTGTGTAATCTACTCTCAGTATAATTTCAGCTGTTCTTTTAGGCCCCCAGAGCTGTGGTCGGAGTGTATTGGTCACTAAACAACATCATGAGGGCCAAGGAGCACCAGAGAGGTCAGGGATAATGTTCTGTAGAAGTGTAAAGCAGCATTAAGTTATACAAAGATTTCCCAAGATTTAAACATCTCCCGGGGCACTGTTCAATCCATCATTCAGAAATGGAAAGAGTAAAGCACCACTGCCAACTTACCAAGACACGGCTGTTCACGTAAACTAACAAACTGAACAAGGAGAGCACTGGTAAGAAATACAACCAAGTGCCCCAAGATAACTCTGGAGGAACTGTGAAGTCCTGCCGCTGAGCTGGGGGAATCTGTACATGGGACAACTATAAGTCGTATCTACACAAATCTGGCCTTCATGGACGAGTGGAAGAAGAAGGCCATTATTGAAAGGAGGCCATAAGAAATCCCGTTTGAAGTTTGCTAGAAGTCATATGGAGGACACAGCTCCATGTGGAAGAAGGAGCTTTGGTCAGATGAGACAAAAATGTAACTTTTTGGCCCAGATGCAAAACGTTATGTATGGAGCAAATCTGACACTGCTCATGGTCCTGAGTGCACCATCCCCAGTGTCAAATATACGGGGGGGGGCATCATGCTGTGGGGCTGCTTTTCCTCAGCGGGGACTGGGGAGATTGTAAGAATAGTTGGGAACATGGATGGAGGCAAATATGGGGACATTTTGGAGGAAAACCTGCTGGAGTCAGCAAGTGAACTGAGGCTGGGGCGGAGATTCACCTTCAGCAGGACAATGACCCTAAACACAAAGCTAAATCTACAATGGAATGGTTCAATAAAAACATATTAATGTGTTAGAATGGCCCAGTCAAAGTCCTGACACACAAAACGCTCTCCTTCTAATGTGACAGAGCTTGAGTTGTTTTGTAAAGAGGAATGGGCTAAAATGTCAGTCTCTACATGTGCAAATCTTGTAGAGTCAAACCCCAAAAGACTTTCTGCTGTTATTGCAGCAAAAGAGGGTTCCACAAAGTATTCATTCATGCTGTATGAATACTTATGCACGCCCCACTTTTTGGTTTTCTATTTTTTGAAAAATAACAGAATCATGTATTATTTTGCTTTCACTTCACAGTTGTCTGTTACTTGTGTGTGAACGTTCAGTAAAAAAATCAAAATAAAATCTTTATGTTTAGGGTTGTAAACATGACAAAATGTGCAAAAGTTCAAGGTGTATGAATACTTTCGAGAGGCACTGTATATCCTGTTCATCATTATCACAGTCTGTCAGTGCTATACATGAGACGAGAGCCCTTTGACGCCTTAATCAAAGCCGGGACAGTGTTGGAAGAGACGAGCGTGTAGAGTGTGTGTGAAACAGCTCATTATTTACCATAGCAATCACGTGTGGCGGCTCTGTGTCGGGTAAACTGCGAAACACTGGCGACACACGCACCACACTTCAGCTGCCTCGCGCTCTGGAGAGACACATTTACGCTGTTGTAGCTACAGGCAACGCTTTCATCCCCAAACATGGGAAAGTAGTTTACCGTCAACTTGACATGCTTACATAGCAGAGCTTTAAACCCCCTCTGCACCTGACATTTAACTGACTGTGCAGCAAAACATTAGATTTTACTCCTAGAGATGAAAATGTAACTAGGCGATGACAAACCTGTGCGTTCTACGTGCTCGTTTCAAACCCATGTATAATTGATGCGTTTAGGTGCTATAGTTTTTATTATGTTCCTTGTCTTTCACTTCCACTTCCACTCTGTGTTTGGCCTTTAAATGACCCTGGACAATGAAGTGTGAATTTTCAGACGCAGCTATTGATTTTTGCTATCTCTTGAAGGCAACATATATATATACCAAGTGCACGTGCATAGTAATGAAATTGAAATTGAAATTGTAATCATGGCTCAATGAAAATCGTGATGAGGTAAGGTATACTGTGTTTGAACCCATCACCTGACAGTCAGAATCACCTGGCTGGACGATTAAAGGGATATTTCAGGATTTTTGACATAGGGCCTCATTTCCTAGTTATCCAGAGTGTTGCTAATTTCTGGAGATATTTTTTTTGTAATTCATGCAGTTCTTATGTTTGAAGAGTTACGAAACGCTCGGCTAGTGCAAGGCTAGTGCATTTCTATGATATCAGCTAGCCTGCATTAAAAACAGTCTGACACCCTCCACAGTGCAAATCACTTATAACGCCAGACTAACAATATAAATATGTGTCGATAGGATAATTTTAACCATTTTGCATTTAAAATGATTTATATTTGAGCAGCATCAGCTTCATGGTTGTATAAGCTACACGGCGGCGGAGTGATCTGCTAGAAAATTGTCCCTCAAAATGCGATCATTCATGTGATGCAAGGTCAGTAATATTCCAAAAATTATTCTATCGACACAGACATTTATATGGTTAGTCTGTTGTTATAAGTGATTTGCCTCAGGTGCACTGTGGAGCGGGTCAGACTGTTTTTAATGCAGGCTGATACTGATACTGTAGAAATGCGCGAGCTTAGCACTAGCCTAGCGCCACGTAACTCTTCAAATATAAGTAAAATATAAAAAAAAAAATCTCAAGAAATCAACAACACTCTGGATAACTAGGTAATGAGGCCCTATGTCAAAAATCCTGATATATCCCTTTAACCCAGAGGAAACCTACACAGAGACAGGGAGGACATGTAAACTCCACACAGGTGGTTTGAATCGAACCCGGGACCTTCTAACTGTGAAGCACAAGTGTTAACTGCTGCCAGGCTGCTGTATGAATATTTGGAGGGCATGCCACACCTTCAAAACGAATAACCACTTCTGAAACCTTTTTCTACTGAGTAAAAACCCCAATATATTCACTTTATATCTAGTGTAAATGTTCAAAACGCACCCAACCATCAGTATTACAAACTTTGATATTTTCAATTTGCTTTGCACCGTATAACCAGAAAGTCTGTTATGCAATTTTATGTGACTTCCAAATCTCCCTTTTCCTCTGACTTTTCCCATTCAGACAGGACATTAAAAATTCATGACATGTGCCAGGTGGCGCGTGGAAGCCCCGAGTTGAACAGCCTGGTGCCACAGCCTCACAGACCTGTCATTGTGTCCTTCCCCATTTGAAAGCAGCGCTGCAGTTCTGCCAATGAACCGTAAAAGGACTCGCGTTGCTTGTATTTCCAACGTTCAAGTCTCGCTACACGTGTTTTGACACCGCAGAACCACCGCAGGATTTTCCACAGCAGGATTTTCCACAGCTTCTTTAAATACTGTATCACTTGAGTGGTAGCTATTTAGGTGTTAAAAAAAAAAAAAAAAGGGTGAGGCACCGGGTTTATTGGTGAGTGGGTTGTCAGTCATATGCTTTTGTACAAGGAGCAGATAAATGGATACTGAAAATGGACTTGTATTCAATTTGACATATTTATCCCAGGAGAAAATCTAATTTGAATGAAGCTTTAAGCTAAAAAATCTGTCTTTGGCAGTGTAGTAATAATCTTCTGAGTTCACAAATGATTTCTAGTGCCACCGTTTTATTGTTGCCATTACGATACCACGCTGGCAACAGTGAAATCACATCGACGCACGTACGAAGTAAAGGGTTGTTCTATTTCTGGGGTTATCGATTTTGCAGCCATAAAATAAACAGTTTTCTTTTTGACAAAAAGTGTCTCCTACTTAAAGGGAAAGGCTTGTGTATTAATATTAATATGTTTTAGCAACTACACTGACCAGCAGGGGTTGGCAAGGTCAGGCCTGGGAGCAAAATCCGTCCCTCCAGCATGGAACCACTGGCCCCCTGATGACACTAAGTTAACATGTCTACCTCTGCTGTACAGTATTTGTATAAGATGAGAGCGTGCAAACTTCTTTCTTTTTTTTATAATGAACTGACACTGTAATTATTTATTTTGCTCAATCTTGGCTCATGTAAGCTGCACACTTGAATATAGCCTTATATGTGCTTGGGTGATGAAGACAGAAGCGCTATTAAGATAAGATTGCTATCGGATTAAACTCTCCCACACAAGGCTGCTCCGTGAGCCTGCAGCCGTGCCAGTTCACTCACCTCTGCTGACACAATCTGAGACTGCCAACCTTTTCTCTTTTACTGCTGAAAATAAACAAAAACCTGCTCACGGGCATTTGAAACCGACAGAAATGTTGTAGAACAGATGGGCAGAGGCCATGGCAGAGGAATATAGGGCCAGAAAACACGGCGGAGATGGGAAGAAATGTTTTTTTTTTCTTCCGACAACAAAAAAAACAGTCCCACTGGGCTAGACTTGTGCTAACCTTGTTGGAGCACTATCAACAAGTTTTGAAATGCATGTCTCTGTGCATGTCTTTAAGTCTCCACCTTGATTTAACTCACTGTTATGATCTGTGGCTGCTGCTGTTGATCAGGTCTAGGTTCTGCAACACTATGAGATCAGCTGATGACCTGAACGTCCAGGTTATTCAGCAGTGAATTTCTTCTTCCCCAATGGCACGGGCATATTCTAAGAGGACAATTCATTGGACTCACATTGTGAGAGAGTGTTTCAGGAGTTCAATGAGACATAATTTTCACTCCAGATCTTGTGCTGGAGAAGACTTTGCGCCGTGGTCACACTCTCCCATCATCAATACAAGATCTTGGGGAAAAATAAAGGCTAGGCGTTATTTCAACCTGATAGACTAATTTCAGCATCACCTCCAGCCAAAGATTACTTCCGAGAGGACCACACCTCCACCTCAACCATCAATATAAGAGCCGCACCTCCGTAGCAGCCAGTCATCGCCCTCGGTCCTGATTTTAAGCCCCAGCAATCATGGTTCGTTCGCTTCCCAGCTGCATCGCCTCTTCCGTCAATGGCTTCTACCTGCTGTCACTTCACGGGTCTTCCATACCACCCCCAGTGTCCAGGCTCCAGGGGAAGACATCCCTAACTCCAAGCTGGTCATCCATACTGACTTTCATACATACATTGATGTCTACCACCGGGGTCTGATCACCAAAACTAATATACATGTCAATAAATCTTCCTAATCGCTGCTTTTGTCTGTTTGAGTCTATCCAGGTTGAAATGGATCTTTTGACTTTCAGAAGGTATTTTGAAACAATGCCATAGCTAAAGGCAGTCCAACAAAACATCAGAGCATGCAACCTTGTTTTGTGTGTAAATGGTCACTGCAAACTAAAGCTATAAGATTAAATTGCAATACACGGTGCAATGCTACTAACAAGACATACTTTTCTACCGTTATGACAGTGTACACATGGCGATCTTCAGAAACATGGTGTGACCTTGTGTGTGGCCTGATAAAGTGTACACAGAACTGAATCCGTAATGAGTCTGGCTGTAACCTTGAGGCAGCCTTTATGGTGGTCTGATGTTTTTACAGCACATTAGTGAAATAAATGATCCTCGGCTGTGTACCAACATGTCCACACTTGGGAGCCGTTCACCCTAAAAAGCACTTCTAATTTTAGATCACTTTTTAATGGTGAAACTGCTCTATTTAGCTGTTTTTCATTCTGCTGTTAATAAGTTAAACACAAAGTTACAATACTTGGCAGACTTGGGTTTTGATATAATAATACTGTACTGCAACTTTATGAGGCCAAATGTATTTACTTTATTTTGCTCAAAGCAGCATCATTATGACTTGAATATTTATTATATACGGTAATAAAAGGTTTTTGTTTTCAAGACGTTTTTGAACGTTGTTTAACAAAAACATTTCGGCCTTTCAAAATCTCAAAATCCTTAATCAGTGGTTTATTGTTCAAAAGTGTTGATTCTTAAGTGTCGCTCTGTTGCCTCATTATCTGGTTTCCCTCTTATTCTTATGAGTTGTCGCTGAAGATGAATCTTTTGCTGCATTATGTGGTTCATTTGGACTGGCGTGAAAACCCTTATGTAAGTGCTTCTATTGTTTTAGCACCAAAATGACTAAATCATAATTGGGCAAATACACACTCAAGGACACAGCTGCTTAGCCGGAAGAAACTCAAGGCATGCACTCATTCCAGCATTTCTTAGTCGTTTCAGTGCACTGTACATGCGAGGAAGATGTCCAGTTCATAGCGGCCATCTGCAGTGACCGTGTAATATCCGAGTGTGTGTCGCCAAAATGCAAACCAGGTTAAACGTCCTCTCCCAGCCCCACACTGTTCTTTTGATTTAGAATCACCTAATTTCTCTTTATCCTCTGCTGGCCTATTTCTTTGACTCTCTGTTCTCTCACCAAGCCTTCAAAGCGCCCCCTTTTATAAGACCCACTGCTCCTTCCAATGGCGAATCCTCTCCTATCCCTCACCTTTTAGTCATAATCCCTGCAGCCTTTACTGCGTTACACCCTCATAGTGCCTACAATGCTCTCATCTCTGCAGCACTTAGAGCCATGTTCAGCGCAAGCCGCTTATGTAACTCACTATATTAGCCTCAGAAAAGTCAGTCGGAAAGTTAAAATCTGGTCGTGCCACATTTCAAACTTCGTTAGCGCTTAACTTGTGAATAAAAGTTTCCTGTAGACCCCCTTTATAATCTTGGTTTTCTATGATGGTGCAGCTGGACTCTAAATCTCAATAAAGGAAGAATAGGGTGTTTTTTGTTGTCTTTGTACATTGAAATTATGTAGATCAGATGTGTGGGGCCAACCTTACTGTTTAGTGTACTGTGAAGCAAGAATGCTCACCACTCAACCATGTTCCGCCATATAACGAGAAGTTCATGAATAAGAGAATAATTTCATGAGTCAATGAGCCATCAGGAGAGCAGAGCAGGGTAAGAGACCACTGAGCTCCTCGGAGCCCATGTGCAGATGGAAAGTTACTGCTCAGCTCTTTCAAAGACCATTCTCTTCCCATGAATCTGTCTGGTTGGATAATAATCATTGATTATGTTTTGTTTCAGAAGGGAATTGGAGGCTCTCCTTTCGAGGCTGAACCTTTCCAAATCATGGCCAATCTGTGGAAGTCGCCTGAGGTGTCCTTGCCTGACCAGCCACAATACACGCTTTTTCTGTTCTTTACAAAGACGCGGTCCTGCTTTTGAACAAAAACAAAAAGCAGGAGTGTCTGGCCAGGCAAGACGTCTCTAGTGAAGGCGCAGAAGCATCACAGCTATGTTTGACTGAAATAGAGAGGATCAGTCACCATCATCAGTTGGATGTGTAGGGTCTGAATATTCAGTCATTGTAGACTGTAGTTTTTTTCAGATTTTCTTTATGGTTTAATCAGTGTAAATAGGAATAAACATGCCATAAAGTTATAAAATTTAGTATCCAGTTGTACCACAATTAAATCAAAGGAATTTGTGGTCTGAAAACTTTCTGTACTCTCTGTGTAGTAAATCAGTCAGCACGCAAAGTCATAATGAGTTGTATGATATATATTTATGTCAATTGCAACGTCATGTCACATCATATATATTTTTCCACATCCTGTGATTTGATCTTATAAAAAAACAGTTCTGCTGGTCTTAAGTGTTCTCCAACTTTGCCCCTGACCTGTAAATCCCCCGGTCCCGCTCTGGTCTGGTCTGCTCGGCTCTGTCTGACTCCGCTCTCGAACAGCCGTTGCTATGGCGCTGCTAATCAGCCTTTTAAGCAGCGGCTCACTAATGGATTTCCAGACAGTAAACAGAAACCACCGGCCTGCTCTTGTGTCAAACATAAAAATGACTTTGACAATGTGAGCGCATCGCAGGAAACGTTTCACTTAGGGCCAGACGCACTGATCGATTATCTGCCCTTGTCGTTACAGGACTGCATCCAGCTCAACCAGTACAAGCTCAAGAGTGAGATTGGAAAGGTAAGCCTACTTTTTAAAGAATGTCTCAAACCATTGTCGCGAAAGTCACAGCCAGTGATTTGCACCAATGAATTATGAATCTGAAGCACAATCTTATTAGCATAGCAACCGAGTCGACAGAGGACGTGTTTATCTCTGTGTCTTTGTGATGCACACACAAAAGAAGCATGTCAGCAGTTTGTCAGTACAGCTGTCACGTTTGAAAGAAACAAGAGATGTCAAATTGTGTTTCACTCAGAAGCAGTATTTCCCAGAAGAAAAAACAGCACAGAGGCTTTTCTGATCTCATCATAAAATGCTGTATGTGATCAAATATGGCCAAGCGTTTAACATAAGTCAACAGAGGACTCCCCAGAAAAAGGAAAAAAACAACAGAACAAATGCCTTTTTGATCTCCCTGTGTCAAAACTGTGATTTAAGGCATTTAATGTGGGCCTTGGATAATGGTTCAATCTATGTTAAATGTATATTGATTGTGAACAGAACAGTTTCCAGTAGAAGGAAAAATTGGCTTCATGAGCTTTTATAATGTTTATAATGAACCCCCTTGTTGTGTCCCTGCCACTATGGGGATTTCCATCAAATGCACAGAGACTGATCAATATTCAGGTCAGTTTTGTGTGTCAGCGGACTAAATGGTGGAAGAAAATACGCGCCCTGCGGCAGAGTGTGTGGGAGGAGCCTTTCTGTGCCAGGGAATCTAAATGTAGTTTTTGAATGGAAGAGCTGCAGCCCTCAGAACATGCAGCCAGTATGGTGCTGCCGTCTGTTCACCAGAGCGATGCATGTGTCGCATTTCAACACACAAACCCTCAAAGTCGGTTCAACCCAATCCAAAAGTTCAGATCAGTCTTTGAATACTTAGAGTGTTCATTAGATCTTTTGTTTAACTCAAAGTTCAACTGAGACTCAGAATCTTTTTACAGGGGAGTCCAAGCCCCAGTGTGGACCCTATTGTAAATGTTTAGAATGTGCACATCTACACAAAAAGGCCCCATCCTTCAGATTACCTTTAGCAGATTTGGCATAATATGATACTTAATGAATTACAAATCTTGGCATCACTTTAGATTAACCTCTTAACCCCCACTTGAAGGGCATTTTCTCCAGTTTGCCTTTACCAAGTCTAAAAGCGTCTTGAAAAAAGTGTCAAAATAACAAGGATGAAAACACAAGAAAAATGTGACAAATAAGTGACAAAATGAAACAATAACAAAATTAAAAACATACAAAAGAGCAACAAAAACACAAAATAAAAGCAATGAAAGAAATGACAAAGTATGTGACAAAAACACTCTTGCTCTCCAGAAGCTTTTAGATTTGGGTGAAGCCGAACTAAGCATTAGAAATCTTGTTAGGGTTAGGATTAAGGTGAGGGTTAGGACAGGGGCTCCCAAAGTGGGGGTTGCAAGTTGATTTTGAGACATTGACAAATGTTTTACATTTCTGACATTGACTTTGATGTATTTTGGATTTATGACTAAGCTAACATATATGTTGTGCACCTGAATTTATTATAAATAGTAATTTTATGTTACAGTGGGGCGTCCCGAGGTGTTGGTCTGGTGATTTTGGGGGTCGCGACCTGAAAAGTTTGTGAACCCCTGGATTAGGATTAGGGTTGGCTATGAAAAAGCATATTATTCATGGCATGGTATCATGGTTGTTGATAACAATATAATGATCAGCCTATTAATATCTTTACAAGCAAATTATTAATGCATAGCAATCTTAACGAGTACACCTTAATATAAGGTATATACTCAAACCTTTTTTACTCCACTGCACAGTGGTCAGTGTATGTCCAAACTTCTTGGGAAAGTGTCACAATAATATAGTGCATGCATCTTGCATGTTTCACAGATTTTGTGCTTTATTATAGCCAGATAGTCATGGTAAGGCCACTTTATTTATACAGCGCATTTCAAACGCAAGGCAACTCAATGCGCCTGTGCCTTTATGAATAATTCTTGATACAATTTGTTTTCTTGTCTTGCTTATCTTGTATAATCTGAAAACATGTATTCTTTCTGCCAGGGTTCCTATGGTGTGGTCAAACTCGCCTACAACGAAGACGACGACAGACATTATGTAAGTTGCTCCACACGTTCCGTTTGATTTTCCGCTCTGCAACAAACAGAGCAGATTCCTCTCCTCGACAAACCACTAACAAAGTTTTGAGAATCTGACTGGACCTATTGATTCCAAAGGCTCACTGGGAGTAGTCATTCAGTTCATCCATCAGCAGAAACTTGGAAATGAAAGTGGCCTGCAGTGACACTCCAACAGCCTCCAGGACTTTATTATCAATCTTCAAAGTGACGCACTTCAAGAGGCCGCTCTGACGATCTGGATAACGGCCAATATGGCGCCAGAATGAGGTCATTTTAGGCAACTGCATCCAATGTGCTTTGTAACAATAACATGTTGAGTGTGTGCCAAGCAAACTATTGATTATTCCACATATTTGTGCTCGTTTGAAGTGTTCACAGTGAGTAAATGGATGTCTGTGTCTGTAAAGGTCAGTCCTGTGACTTCATTGTCTTTAGTGTACCCAACCCCCCAGGCTGTGACAGGCCCTGTGAATTTGAATGGTTTTAAGCCATAAAAATAATAAACTCTAACAAGATTAAAGGTCCTATTCAGCCTTTTTGATCTACTCTGGAGCCCTTAAGCTTGATCCCTTGGATTGCATATAGTGGGGTATTTACAAGTGAAGTAGTTAGTGGAGGCAATAGGTTACGTTCACGATTTAGAATGTGATGATGTCAGGTGGAGGGCAGGGGCCAATACACCTCTGTGGGAGAAATACAAATACAATATACAAAACTAAAATTAAAGGATCTGTATCATGCTTTCCAAAGTAAAGTATAGGCGTTTATATGATATATTGTACCTGTACCACTATGGAGTACTCATTTTTGTATTTGTATTTTCTGGGGGTATTTTTTAAACCTGGAAGACAAGACGCTTCGATTCAGTTAACTCCGCCCCCTCTCTCCGAGTTGATACAGCCAATGCAACTTTTGCAATAGTAGAAATATAATATCACAGCAAAAGGTGAAGTTACTTCACAATGCAGTTATAAGAAGTTGAGATCTGCAACACAGCTTCATAAATGGCTAACACACGTTTTGCCTCACCACCGCTCTGGCCGCTCCACCATCGCTGGTTATAAGAGTTAATCTACTTTGGTTCTGGCTAAGGTTCACAAAGCATTCAACAGTGACAGTCACAGAAAAACACTATTTTGGCTAATAGTCGCTGAATCCCCGAAAGAAATTCCTACTTCTGGCGAGTGGCCTCTTGTTAAAGTCCTGTATTCCCATACCCAAAAGTGCATTTTCGCCATGACATTATCGTTAGGTAAGAAAATAGAATAGGTGTGTCCAGAGTAGGTTAGAAAGAGCTCCTTCTTCACAGCTTTCAGTGCAAACATGACATCTGTTCAGACGCTCAGGGGATGCATTTGTTTTCACTGCAGGGGCAGCGTCGGGCACTTCCTCTTTTTATTTTTTTATTTTTTTATTTTTCTATTTCTTTCTTAGACAGAAATCGCTGTTTTACAAATTAAAATCAGGCCGTAAGGAGCATCACAACTCAGTCGTTTTCCAGGAGAGGGCGGAGAGATGATTCAGGAGAACTGTGTGAAGGAAGCCAAAAACCACTCTGAGGGTGTTTTGATAAGGAAGTAGCTTAACAACATGGCAAAAAGCTCAAAAAAGTTTTTGCATGATATAGGACCTTTAACAAATGATTCTCCTCATCAGTATTTGATAGTGATTGGATTCACAAACCTGGCATGTTATTTTTATGTCTGAGAGTCCTTTCTATCCCTTTCAGAGAAAATAGTTCACACATTAGTTCAAATGTGCTGATAGAGGAGACAATGAACTTTGAAGCTGTTTTTGTTTCATGTGGATTTTTCCAGTAATGACTGAGATATTAAGCAAAAACTAAGACAAAAAAAACTACAATTTGCCAGTTACCATAGTTACCATCATAGTTACCACCTCAATTTTAAACTATAGGCTCGTTATAATGTTGTGATGTCACGTGAACGCAACCTATCTGAGCATTTAATCAGATGGGGCATGTTTTTTGAGCTCTGGAGAGGAGGAAAAAAAATATGTTGGATTACTGTGAGCGACTCAAAGCACAACTCCTGGTGTGCCCTGGATGAGGACACAACGTTCTTCATTCGTCACTTCGTCTCACTGCTCCCTGATGATGCCATTAGGGGACTAAAAGTTGACATGTGAGCAGCACACTGTATTAGAGCTTGGATGAAAAGGTAACATTTGAGAGCATGACTTCTGACGATCAGTCCAGTCTAGTCGATGATATTTGAAAATCTCCTCTACGATGAAAAGTTAATCGTTGACAGAAAACTGCAAATGACTCTGCAAAGAAGGTCAAACTGGGTCACATCTTTTTGCAGCCTGTAATAACTGTGACAAAATGCCTTCCACCCTGTTAACCCACATAGGCTTCACACTCAGGCAACATGATGTGGCCTTTAGGACAAGGATTAGCTGCATGCGTCTTAAACCTGTGTCAAACTGGTGGAACTGTGACTTAACACCGCTAATTACTGCCCCACATGGGCTCTCAGAAGTGGGGGCAGTGATTTGATTTCTTTTTCATTTGCGTAATGAGAACAGCTCTCTCTGGAGATGATACAAACACTGTAACTGTTATCTCAGTATGTGGAACACGGCACTTAATAATTGCCCAGTCACTCTGTCTGTGGCCGGGGCGCTTCTCTTATTTGCACTAACAGCAGGGTTATCCTCAACGCCCCTTTAACTGTGCAAGTGACAGCGTGAGGGGGTTTAATTTAGGCTAAGATTGCACAGTATACCACTTAAGCTGTTTTATTGCAATATCAGGTGCGAGATTTAGGATTTTCTTTAGTTTTTTGGCCAACACTGCAATGTCTATTGATTTAGTATGGCTAAAACGGTATGAGGTGAATCTAGTATATAGCAGGGGTAGGCAAGTTTGTGTCGTGGAGGGCCCATTTTCATCATTGCCAAAACACCCAAGGGCCGAACCTTAACATTGTAGCCTAAAGTAAAGAATTATATTCCAATTTTTTACATTAGTGGTTCCCAAGTGGCAGGGCTTTGGGACCCACCATTACCCTTGGATGACAAGCAGAGGACCCAAATAAAACTGTCATATATCGTATAAATTATTGGATTTTCAACGCAAGCAGCAGATATCCCTTTAAGACTGACATTATGATCAAAATAACCCAAGAACATTTATTTTAGCAGACACAGTTATTGTTTCCATGCAGTTTCAGATGGAAAATATTGAAACAAAGTTCGCTATAGTCTCGCGACCCACTGAAAATGGTTCCGTGACCCACTTTTGGGTCCCGACCCACCAGTAGAGAATCTCTGTTTATTCTTATATATGACCAAGCGGGATGTTCTGACAGGACATTTTTAAAATACTGACACTATTTCTCACATTTTAAGAGTACTTCAACAGGTATTTGATCTCTTTTTTGCACAATAATATTTCTCAAAACCATCTTGGGGGCCAGAGGTTCTGTGCTAGAGGGCCAGATTTGGCCCCCGGGCCTGACGTTGCCTACCCCTGGTACATAGTCTCCAAGTGCTTTTATGCACACAGTTACTGCTTTTAAAGTCTGCATTGGTTTATTATATGGAAAGTGCAATGAATCCCAGAACAAACAAATAAAGCCAGCCAAGGTTGAGTCATTAACCTCCACACGCCTCATTCAGAAGTGCCATTTTCTTGAGTGACAGCTCCAATAAAAAGTAAAGAAATCTGTCTTTTCTTCTTCAGTTATAAAGATAAAGTCCTGTGCTTGACGCAGTATAATATTGGTCTCACTTAGCAATCCATTAAGCTGCTTAAGTATGAGATATAGTTGGAGTTTATTACAATAATAAAAGAGATGTTTTAATTGGCAAGTAAACATGATCGATGTGGAAGGTCAGTGCACATACGTAGCTACACTATAGAAAAGCAGTCGGCAAAGCTTGACGGAGTGCCACTTTTGGCACTCTGCGTGGAACATATATTTTTCTACTTTTAATGATTCAGGAGAGTCATGCGGATTTGAGCAGAAATACTGATCTTAAAATATATGGTCCAAATGCACCACAATACATGACTGCTAAAACTTTCATAGAATTGTGCATTGACACATAAATACAGCTTATATTAAAACTGTGCTGCCCATAAATTAACACCCACAATAAACAGGGGGGGAGTAGTTGTAATCAATCTCATGTTGGTATCTGTTGTCAGGCAAGATCTTCCCTATTAACACATCATGCAAATACATTCACGACCCCTGGTATCAAATATAGAGCAATCAGGCTTTGTCAACTATGCACTTGCCGGGGCATTATTGTAGAAAATATGACGAGTAGCATAATGTGATTGATAAAAGCTGATCAACCAGTAAGGCTGGCCACACATGCTGGACAAGTTGTTGTTGGACATTTTCTCTGTTCTGCTGAATGACATTGTGTGATGTGTCTGAGAGATGATCATTTCCCTAGATTGAACTCCATGCTCGTGCAAGCACAAACAAACCATGGAAACCATGTCCAGCAGAACGGGCCCTTGCCAAATCAGGCCTGTGCTCAGTCATAGCCATGGTGACCACTCTTTTTAAACAAGCACTGAGCTGTAGATCACACACACGACAAGAGAGGAAATACACATTCAGTAATTAAAACACAAGTTTGACATACTGCTGCCTGTCTGTAAAATGTGCTATATCTACGAACGTGTAAATATACGCCATCACTAATGAGTAACCTCAGACTTACTGTTTGTGTTGTGTTTGTTTCACAGCACGTAGGATGAAAAAAATGCAACTTACCGTCACCTCATGTTGTTTTGAAATTTAAATCACACGCGTCACTGCAGTTACAGTAGCTATTCTGCATTTGGATTTTGCGACGCAGTGACAGAATCGTGTAGCGCCTTCGTGACCTCCTGAAAACTGTTCAGTGTTATGCAAAAAGTTTGTTTTATGCAAATTGTGACTCTCTGATTCGCTCTCACAGGCAATGAAGCTGGTGTCCAAGAAGAGACTCATGAAACAGTGTGGATTTCCTCGTAAGTCTAATTTGCTTGTCCTCATCTTGTATATGCTTGATCATTTACCTCCTGTTCATAACTTTCAGTAACTTGTACGACAGCTTAACACATTGAGTGCTGCGCTGTTTTGGGGATTTAGCTGAAGAGTGGCAACAATCCAGACCATTTTTCATGATATTTGTAGCACCACATCATATTCTATGTCATCGCTATGGACACATGCTGTGGCTCGTTTGAAAGGTGAGACTCTAAGCTCTCCGTAGGTGAAAACAGTTTAATTCTATGTGCCTCGGTTCCTGAGAAATCTAAGCTAAACAGAGGCTAGTTTTAATCAAAATCACAGATTTTTTTTCTAGAAACTGAGATAACGGGGGTTTTATCCAACACTCTCCTCTCTGATTAACTCCTCTCTCCAACTCTCTCCTCTCTGGACAAACACTAATGCTATGGGAAGAGGCAAATGCCTAAATATATTCGTTTCAAGTCAATTTTCAACGACAACATTGTTGACACGTTTTGAAACACCGCGTGTTATCGATCGCGTGTGCATTTAAACAGCCTGGTTCTTGGATTGAAGACTTTAACAGGATGTTTCTTAGCCGTCTTTGGACCGATATTGACCATTTAAAAACTCAGTGAAATGTTATAATCTCAACTGTTTTGATCTTTCCATGGGAAGCCGCTCTGCTTTGTCAAACGCGCTCCAGGGAGCGAGAGAGAAGTGTCGGGTTTACAGCTGTTCGCTACGCAACACCACGCCCCCTCGGACAAGAAAGAAGAAGAAAAGAAACGCAATAATACATATAAAATGTCCAGAGCGTAACTTTTCACAAGTTTTTGATTGTCATTTATAACACTTCTGTTCATCACAGAGCTACCAAAATCACGTTAGAACATCTAGTTTCGTAATTTAAAGGGAAAAAAACACAAAAACTATTTTTTCCATTTGTGGCACTCAATGTGTTAATATACACTTAATATTCTTTTAAAACATGTTGTGACTGGTTTCCCACAGGTCGACCCCCTCCACGAGGACCCAAGGCAGCCCAGGGAGAGCAGCCAAAGATCTTAGGACCTCTGGAGCGGGTTTACCAGGAGATTGCCATTCTCAAAAAGCTGGACCATGTCAACATTGTCAAACTGGTGGAAGTGAGTCTGTTTTTTCTCTTCTATTTTTTGACTCTTTTTTGATAATCTCGGGATAAAACAAATGTGTTCTGCTCGGAGATGGCTTTTTGGCATTTGGCATCCGCTGTGCTTTTAATACCAGAGTGCTTTTTTAACTGCACTCTAAAATCATCCCACTTTGTCAAAAAGTATCCAACATCTGCCACTGTCACTTTAATCGATGAGAGACATCGGCGACATCAAACGCAAAGCCTCTTTTCTCCCGCTGAGATTTCTAAATGGAAAGTCTCGTGGAGTTCGCGAAGAGGCGGCTGTTTATGAAAAATGAGACGCCATTTCAACTGTGTGACTGGCCGCTCCCCCTCGCGATAGCATCAGAGTTGTTTTCAATCTTCGGGCCAGATGGCGGGGGCTCGCTCGTCCTGCTCGGGGAGTTCAGCTTCACTGAGTGGGACGGCTGTCTGGGCCAAGTCGGATCCAAAAATACACAGATTTAACTACGCATGGTTATTTGCCCCCTTTTCTCCACATCCTCTGTGATATATTGGTATTCGTATGCCACTGCAGCAATACACAAAGAAGGGAACATTACAGCCCTTCATTCGCCCCTGCATGTAAGAGAGAAAGTCAGAGCTGGGGCTGAAAGTAACTTGAATTTCATAGAATTGTTAAAATAGTAATCACAAAATATTCCCCATCATATTTTTTTCCTGTTCTGCTGCCCTAATAATAAGTTTCCAGTGACTATTGGAAGAAAACGCTCTCTCCTCCACTTCTACCGCCTTCCCTTATGTCACAGGTAACGGTCGGGATGGCATTCATTACTGCTTGTTTCGAGTCATTCCTCAGAGAGTCTAATCATGGTCTGGTTGGCTGTTATTTCGAAACACCAAAGCGCAGGCCCGACGGGAACAGATTGAGGCTGATGAAACTGATATGGTCATTTGTCACAGACGCCTGGACAAATGGACCAAACCGGCGGTTTTCTCAGCGTGGGGGCAATGGTACAGTTAATAGAGAAAGGGAAGCGCCTGTGTGTGATGAGTGTTTATTGGTAAAGCAGTAACGGCATTAAACAGACATTAGAGTGCACTAGGTATAAAATGCCCATGTCCGAAGAGATTAGTCAAATTTAACTGAACTTAACCCCCACCAGAACAGAGCACACGTTCTCCAGTTTGGCTTTACCCAAATCTAAAAGCATCTTAAAGCAGTACTAAATAACTCTTGCCCCTAGAGGCCATAAGCGCAACTGCAGGTGCTGTAGCAAGTTGCGATTTTTTAACTTATTAATTGTCCTTGAGAGTAAATACTACGCTGACAGAAAAGGCGAAGGGAGAGAGGGATATTGTACATCCAATTACACAATGGAAATAATTTCTTTCACTCAAACTTACCGTTTAAGTGACGCTAGCCCGCAGTTAGCTTTGACCACTAGCATGTTAGCTTCTTCTTCGTGATTCTATTAGTGTGTATTGGTGGCGCCGGTCTGGTGGCAGTCAAGTTGCAAGTGTGGTTTTCTGGTCAGAGACACCAGGGGGAGATGAAAGACCTTCCAATCATCCCATTAACACTTGACGATGAAGTGACAAAAAGCCACAAAAGAGTGATAGAAAAGTGACAAAAATGTGATGGAAAAAGTGAAAAATATGTCACGAAAATGTGACAAAAAAGCAATTGAAAAAAATGTCAATAAAGTAACATGAGGAAAAAGATGAGTTTTGATGAGTTTTGTAGGTCTTAGCTTTCAAATGAGGTGTTACACTGGCCTTTTAGATTTGGGTAAAGCTGAACTGGAGAAAACACACTTGGTTTAGGCGGGCGGGGGTTAAGAGGTTAAAGTCTGGTTTTATGTTGAATGATGGATCATATTTCTGTGCTTTTGCTGAAGAATATTTTTATACAGAAAATACAGTGTTTAATGTTGTGGTTTGACAATAAAGAATCTAGTCCGAACACAGAGGGCGTGTAGAGCCGCTTTTTGCAATAAGACTCCATTAGGTATGTTACATAATGCTATAAAAGTTCCAAGACAATTTGGAGGTTAAATATCTGTTGGAGAGAGTTCTAGAGTCGACTGATATGGGTTTTTTAAGGCGGTGCCAATTTTTGTGGATTGGCCGAGGCAATATTTCGCCAAGATTTTTGAAAATGTCTCGTCTATAATCCTGTGTATGAAGCCTATAAGCTATAAAATGTGTCAGTGTTGAGCTGTAACAACAGGGGGCGCTTAATTAGAAGCAGAGGGCTGATTTATCCAGGACATTCATGTTTAGTAGGTACTTCCAACGACAAGTCCGCAACATATATAAAATATGAACTTGTGACCGATTTCCACTGCAGTGTTTCTACGCTCCCCTGTGGCCTAGGAAGTTGAAGGGCTCATTTTAAGGCTGTGACTGAGCTCTTTCCAATGCAAAAAACAGGATGTTGTAAAATACCCACATGTCAGCTCCATATATCAGCTGACTGTAATATATTTCAACAACTTTTTAAGTACAATACCCAAGTCATTGTGGCATTGGTAAGATCTATTATATTCTTTTCGCAAAACAGCACTGACAATGGTGTATTTTGGATGTTCCTTTTATTTAATGACTGATCTCTCTCTAGTATGGCTGGGCTTAAAAGTGAATGTAATATACTCTAATGTACTTGTTTCCAGGTGCTGGATGATCCGGCTGAGGACAACCTTCATATGGGTAAGCACTGCTCACGCTACTGTCCAATTCCCATCTCTCCATATTCCCTCCAAGGCACTGTGCGCATACTGTCCTAATAATGCCTTCATTATTCAGAGCATGTGTGGCCTCGCTCCCCAGGGCTCTCATAAAACACATTACGTTCAAAGTTTCCATCGGGGCACGTCCTGGAGTCAGTGTGAAATGTCACCGTCTTTATCTCTTCATTGTGCTTCTTAATTAAATGATTGTGAAGATGAAGTGGTGATGATGTGCTGATGCCGCGGGGTGTTGCTTGTGGACAAATGAATTAATGATTTTCTCTTTCCTTGACAGTGTTTGAGTTGATGCGGAAGGGGTGAGTCAAGACACACTTCTTTTTAAATAATTCAGCCGGAATTTCCTCACTGCACCTTAACCACCTCCATCCCATCCATCCTCCTCCTCTCCATCGTCTCCTCTCTCTCTCCCTCTCTCTCATTTTGTCAACGGTTTGACAAGCCTCTGTGTTTATTCCCTGCCAGGGCTTCAAAGCGATTCATAATGTTCTTAGGTTTTCACAGTTATTACCAATGGCAGTCAGCCCTGTAAACGCTCTCTTTCACAATTCGTTTCTTCTTCCCACATCGCAAGAAAAATAGTGATCGTTTAATATTCCAGGACTTAACAAGTGAATGAAGGTGGGAGTGTGAGGAAGGATGTTATTAATTCGCATATGTTAATAAATAGGTGTGATGTGAGTATTAAAGAGGAAAGCAGACTCTGCTTGCTTTTGGTCAGAAAATGAAAACAATGGTTTTCCCTGATGTGGACATGATGAAGCGTTTGACAGGCAGTCAATTCTGTAAAAACAAGTTATTGATAAGTAGGTTGACAAACAATAAACATACCTTATGACCAGGGCGGACACCACGCTCTGGAACAGGGACAAGCAAAGGAGACGCTGCACCATTTCAGAGGAGCACTGAAGGCAGCCAGCCAGGTTTTCTCTGGGGGCTCAGGTCTCCCCTCGCGCCAAGAACATGCTGGTCAGGTTGCCAGGTTGGCTCAGGACTAACCCAACTCCTGAACGCAATTTCATTGTACAATGACAAATAAAGCACTTCCTTACTTCCTTCCTTACTTGCTTCCTTACTTACAAAATATTTTAATTTTATCTCATAAAGGGTGAACGTGGCGCAGTTGGTAAAACTGGTCGTATCATGATCGGAAAGGTCATAGGTTCGAATCCCAGCTCCTGAAGATGCACACTGTCATTGTGTCCTTGGGCAAGACACTATAAATACAATATACAGTTGTGCTCAAAAGTTTCTATACTCTGGCAGAATTTTTGACAGTTTTTAACAGTTTTTTCAAAGAACACAAAAAGGTTTTTTTTCCACTCATAGTTAGTGATTGTTCTTTTTTCATGATGTTTTAAAAAGAACAAACTCGGTTGATTCACCACAAATTACTTCACACAACCACTCACTGTGAGTGATAAGAAACTTTTTGTATTTTCTTTCATATTCTTTGGAAAATAGTCACAAAAAAACAACATTCTGCCAGGATATATAAACTTTTCAGCACAACTGTACCTGGCACAAAGTACATTTTTGGTACTAAAGCATTTTTATGTTACATATGTCTTGTGAGCATTGTATTGTATCGCTGTGTAAAATGTGCTATTTGTCTGTGATCTGAAACTTCACTCATACAGTAGGGGGTCATTTACTGAGCGTGTTAACACGTACAAACATGGTAGAGTGTACTAAAATGGAGCAAAGAGAAAGCACAGCTGATATTTGCGTTTCTAAAAAACGGCAGAGGCCGCAGAGCAAACTTAGTGCATGGGTCCTTATGAATATGCAAACAAAGTCAATTTTGCCACAATGCGCAAAATTTGGATGGTTATAAAGACAGTGCAACATTATTTGGCTGTATATCGAACTGCATTCACAGCCGCTGTCCATTAAAAAGGTTCCACGAGTCTGTCCCACGTCCTTTTAAAGTCTTTAAACCTTGAGAAATCTGCGAGGTCCGTGCACAACAGCGACGGCGTATTGACGAGCCGTATGTCCGCTGTTCACCTGCCGCTCATCCCGCATATCACATTTGCGGCACTAATAATACGCACAGTTTCTCATAGAAAATCAGGTGCAACTCGCTAATTTTAAGTGCTACTTGCAATTTAGCTCCTTGCTTAATAAATGACCCCCACACAGTAGTTTGGAGGACATTGATATGAGAAGGATGTGGGTTTGTGCTCTTTTGTCTCAGTCCAGTGATGGAAGTGCCCACAGAAAACCCTCTGTCAGAAGAGCAGGCTCGTCAGTATTTCAGAGACGTCATCCTCGGCATAGAGTACTGTAAGTATCTCCTGTTGAGGAAATACTGCCCGAAAAAAAAGAAAGTTGCCACCTAACTGTTGAGCAGTTCAGGGGCTTGTTAGGGCTGCTCTCAGTGAAAACAGGCTGGATTGTGCTGGAGAAGACTTTGCGTAGTGGTCACACTCTCCCATCATCAATAAAAGATCTTGGTGAAAGATGCACACTAGATATTTTTGTTATTGCGGAAGCTTATTGACACGAGGCCGCAGAGAATGCCTGCTGTACTAAAACCAAATACGTAGATAAACTGTCCAATTAAATATTGTCGCATGTGACCTTTTTTTTGTGACGGCTTCTTTTTTTGGTCAGGTAGTGTATTTCTACCTACCTGCGCTGTCCACCTGATCAGCGTTTTCTCCTGCTGTGTGCTCATTTTGTGCAGTGGATCTGTTTCACAGGGCGATGAGCCCAATCATTACTGATCAATGCAGCCTCTTTCTCTGCCTCGAGGTGCTTCTTGAAACCCTTAGAAACAATGATGTACTGCAGCATTCGGACCCTTGATTTAATGAGCCGCTGTTGTTTAAAGCGCTGTCCCTCACACGGTAATTGTTGTGTGTAAGCCATCATTGAAGGCAACAAGTTAAACGTTATGCAACACGAGTAAGTCGACTTGTAAATTATCTGTTACTGTTTTTGCCTGACGTTCTATCTAATTAACTACTGTCCAAAGACAATATCTTTACTCCTCAGTTTATTTATAGCTTATAATATGTTCTATATATGAACTGAATCAGCCCATATGTTTGACCCTTTGAACATTTTGTAACAGCACCACATTAAACTTTCTCTTCATTGTGTAATGAAACAACTTTTTGTTGCTGCATCTTGTCTTAAACTCTTTCAATGCATTTTGTTAAAAATATAATAACTACACCCTAAGCCCTTTGCAGCTGCAGCAGCAACGAATTGGCAAAAACACTTTAGTTAACATTGTGAATTATAAGCACTTTGCAAAATGAGAGAATTGTCACAAATGTCACGGTGCATTTTTTCAAAATGTGATTTTATTGCACAATTGAGTAAAAATGTCATGACATTTTGAACTTTTATTACATGATGCGGCTCTATGTACCCTGTGCAGAAATGATACTGATTTGGAAAGAATGGTCAATAAAAATGTTCTTTCTATTTATTAGTTATGAAAAAATTAATATGAAAAAATTAATATAAAAACACTTGTGAAATCTTTGAAGTGTTCTTTTGTGCAACACACAGAAACAATCAAACCAAGGTCAGAGGTATTTATCAGCTTCAGGCGCCCTCCATTCAGTCAAGTACTCTGTATAAATTAAATTCACTTCACTTCAAGTTTATTTGTATTAGCACATTTAAAAACAACACTTGACCAAAGTGCTTGACAACAACAATTAGAGACACATAGAGATAAAAAACAGATAAAAACCAAGATACACTCAAAGTTATTATTATTGAAGGCCAGGGAGAAGAAGTGTGTTTTCAGACTAGACTTGAACTGTCCAACAGACTGAGACTTGACGAACACAGGAGACCGTTCCATAGTCGGGAAAAGTCTCTACTACCTCTCATATTTTAGGAACATCCAAAATGTACTTATTTTGGTGAAGCAAATGCTGTGTAGTTTGTTGCCACTGACAGAAGTGTATATGAAGTAAAAACATAAAACTACACCTTTTCGCTACTGTACTTGTATCTGCCATAATAAATTATAATTCAAGCACATTTATTTCTGCAATGACCCACAGTACATGAACACACTTATTAATGCGTATTGATTGTGTAAAGTGCTTCTTTCTATTTTTACCCAGTGCACTACCAGAAGATCGTCCATCGGGACATCAAGCCTTCGAATTTGCTGCTGGGAGATGACGGCCATGTGAAGATTGCAGACTTCGGCGTGAGTAACCAGTTCGAGGGGAACGATGCCTTACTGTCCGGCACCGCAGGCACACCGGCCTTTATGGCGCCAGAGACGCTCTCAGACCAACGCAAAAGCTTCAGCGGCAAAGTAAGTTAGCACAAGCTATCACAGAAGACTGCGAATGGTACTTGATGTGAATAAATGCTCCTGTGGCTTAAGCTTCTGCAGGTGAATGAGTAAGGCTACATCTGAAATTGAAAATTATTAGAAGTCGAAATGAGATTTTAGACCTCTGGCTTACTAATCTGAAGAGTAAACTTTCCTTTTCACCCACGCCTTAGCTGAAATTGATTGCTCAGAAGCTTTTCTTTACACATAGTGAAATAGAACAGCTCCTCAGCAGGTTGATGAGTGAATATGTTTTAGGGATTTGTCTTGACAATTTTCATTATTACTAGTATTCACTATCAGGAGTTGGGTCTTTTTTTGTTTTTTTCTTGTTGGATAGATGTCTCGTACGCTTTATTGGAGAAGACATTTACTAGAATGTTATTTACCATGTTATTTATTAAGTACTGTATGTATGTAGTATGGTACACTTTGTTCACAAACATTGGTTGAAATTATGGCTACGCTCGTATTCCTATCCCTTATATTGTCAAAGTAAGAAAGCCTCCGCCTGTCATACATTGTGCAAAGACCTGAGCATTTACCTTTCTTGCTGATTCACTCACAAATGACCTCCTCATCCGCCTACAGCCAGTGCTTTAAAACCCAACGTCCCACTCTGAGCAATCAGACACAGTCGATTTCCTCCCATCAATAGCTGCCAGAGGTGATGAATTTGGCCGAGAAAGGACCTTGTGTGCCCATAAAAACGCTCGGGCAACAGAGAATATGTAATTGCAAAAAGCCTCCGGGATCTGAGGGCTGTTCAGTTGCATTTGGTTAGAATCATACTCGGCTCAGGTTGAATTTCACTCTGGTAAGACATTGTTCTACTACTTTCTTCTGCGCGGTCCTGTTTTGTCTATGGTCATTTGGCAGCACAGTTGAACACGCTGGCGCTGGTCCCGGCTGTGCAGCTTTCAAGGCAACGCGTTATCATTTAATGTGATTGTATAAATAGTAAATTTCCTTGAGAGTGGGCAGTTGATTCTTTACATAAGCGCAGGAAAGAATAACACTTAATGGATGCCTGCAGCACGTTTCTCCTTTGACACAATCCATTTTATTGTTGGATCGACACTTGATTTAGTGTCGTTCTCGATCAATCAATCGTTCAAATAACTTAATTTGGCCCTGCTAGGGACTTGAAAGGGCACAGGAGTAGGGCTGTAATGACTTGAGTTGATTTAGACTTTGTTGTTGTTGTTACAGGCGCTGGACGTGTGGGCGATGGGAGTCACTCTGTACTGTTTTGTCTTCGGAAAGGCAAGTATCCACAGTATTACAGAATATCATGTCAGGTAGAGCTGCAGAACCTGAATGGTTGCAAGTACAGCAACGGTTGGCAATTTTGCTCACTGGCAGACCACTTGTATTCCAAGTCGATGATGGCGGTCAAACCGACCCATGGTGACCCAAACCCAGGCATTACTTTGCACAAAAATGTCCATCGTTAATCACTAACTTGGACTAAAGGGGGGTGACAGGTCCTCCTAGGGGAATGTTTTAGTGCATGACACTATTTACAGTATTTTTGAAGTACTTAAACAAATATTTAGTTGTGTTGAGACATATCCCTGAAAAGCAACTACACCACCACAAACTTGTTCTTAAAAGCGTAAATTGCTGTATAGTTAGAGGCTGGTAGTACTCAGTTACATTTACTCAGGTACAAGCACTTCAGTAACTTTTATTAGAGTAGTTATAGCATTCAGTACTTTTTACTTCTACTTGAGTAATATTGTCATGAAGTGTCTTTACTCTTACTTAAAAAAAAGTTACTTGTGCCACTGTGAGCACATTTTAAAGTTACAAAAGCTCATTAAAGCAGTACTAAGTGACTTGTTTACCTTAATAAATCCTTTTCGTAGTCCCTCTGGGGGTAATACAAGTGTTGATGGGATGATTGGTGGGTCTTTCATCTCCCCCAGGTGTCTCCCTGCTCTGACCCGGAGGCGCAATACACACTAATGGAATCACGAGCTAACGGGCAAAGCTAACTGTGGACTAGCCCCACTTTAGTAGTGTTTACAGCCAAGTTTGAGTGACAAAAATTATCTCCATTGTGTAATTGGGTTGTGGCACAATGTTCAATATTCCTCTCTCCCTTTGTCTTTTCTGACAGCGTCGCATTTACTCTCACGGACAATTAATGAGCAAAAAACAACGCAACATGCTACGACACCTGCAATGGCGCTTATGGCCTCTAGGGGCATGAGTTAGGGTTAGGGTGTTTTCATGGGAAATATCAATTTGGTTTCTCGTCATTTTTGCTGCAGTTGAAACATAAATCAGATTTTGCACTGAAACAGTACTTGAGTATTTATTGGGGTCACTACTTTTTACTTGTACTTGAGTAAAATTATTTCAAAGTAACATTACTCTTACTTAAGTCAATATTTTTGCCATGTGGTCAGAAAATGGTTGTTTCCAAGATTCTGCAGCCCTATCAAGGATTTTAGATGCATAGATGATGTGTTCAATGCTCATTCTAAATTATTAATATGCCTGGTCGAGCAACATTGTTGACACATCCTCATCTGGTTTGCTGTTGTTGCTTGTCTCTCAGATTGTCTCGAGGGACACTGCTCGTCCTCCAGCTCAGTGGTAATTCCTTCATTTTCTGCTCACTCTCTCCCCTCTTCCCCTGCAGTGCCCGTTTATTGATGACTACATATTGGCTTTGCACAATAAGATAAGGACCAAGCCCGTGGAGTTCCCAGAATCGTGAGTACATCCCCTGCCTCCCTCTCTGCCTCTAATAAGAACAGACAATGGTGCTGCTGCCGTAAGCACACCGCACAGAAAAGTCGCCCTATCTGACTTTTTAAATAAAACGCTTTTCTCCGAGGGGGAAATGAATTGCTGGCTACAGCGCGTTAAATGTCACCTGCATCTAATCAAAAAAAAAATGTGTCGACGGCTTGGTTACCCGCAACCTCTATTACTCCACTCATCTCACCTTGGACCCCAGAGGTTAGAGGAAAAAATATTGAGGTCTGTCTGGGTTGGTCACAGGGATACAGTAAATGTGAGACCGTCAGGAAACAAGCACACGAGGCATTGAGGCAGCAGATCTGGAGGGCGCGTGAGTGGCAGCCAGTGTATGTGTTAGGACAGAGTGTTGTGTCGTTAATGATAACTGCCCTCTGTCATTAGACATGAGGTGTAATAAGGCTCTGTTAAAAGCTTCTTCAGCCTGCACCAGATGATAGTCGTCTACGAGGAGGTAGAAAGGAAGAGGTAAATATCATGCTTGAAATACTGTTGATTATCTAACTGAACTAGATTAATGAGCATTTGATGATTATCTAGCCTTAATTCTAACTCTTCAAATTGGGCACAGCAACAACAATTTAAAATTCTACACGAAGAAGTATTCGTACATGGACAAAGCAAGTCAAGGCAATATACTTTGTCTAGGTCTCTGTTTATGCAGAGTTTAAAAATGTGAAAAAAATATGTTTTTTCCTCCCCCTACATGTTCCAGCGATGTCCTAATGTGTAGAATGAGCCCAGACCTTTTCACCACAACTGCCTCTAAAATCCTGCACTGTCACTCAAATAGTTGTTAATTCAGGTCCGAAGTGCCGTCATGCACGAGCTTAATATAGGACCTGCAGTTACGCGTAAGACCTGAGGTGGCAGTAGTGAGTATAAAATGACCAACTTGCGTCTAGCCCCTTTAAACAAGATGATTTGCTGTCTTTTGACTCTTAGTCCCACTTAAGCTGAGCTGCTCCTTGGTTTGTATCATCAAGAGCGGTGCATTGAACCATGTGTGGAGGACTATAAACTAGTGGCCAAAGCATTTTTTATTTTCAAAATGTTTGACTTGCGTAGTAACCCTTGAACCTTCTTTTTGTGCTCCGTGCACCCTCTCCCTCAAGGATGTTAGCGGTTATCTATAAAATGCTCAATTAAAACTATTATTTATCAGTAAAAAATGACGACCTTTTGTGTTGATAATTGCAAAATATAATTTTTAAATAAGCTTACTCAAATAGCATTCAAGTTCACCTTTTTTTTTCTCCATTTTTTGAAATAAACCACTTCGTGAAATAGTTTTTTTGGCAAATTGCCCACCTCTAACTAGAGGACATGCTGAAATTAATTTAAAATGTTATGTCAACCTTTTACACATGTTAATTAATCAACAAATAAACATGGTAAAGGTTTGTTTTTTTATTTAATTTATAGGGTTAGGTGTAAAGAGTTCACATTTTCGGTTGATTACAACATTTATTTCTTCAAGTGAAGTTACCCACTAAGTCCTTGAGCACCCCTAAGGTCCTGTACCCCTGGTTGGGAAACACTGCATTAAAACATTTAAATCAGTGCTTTAATTGGATGATTAGGTCACTAAACATGAAATCATATTAGGTCTGTCTTACACCAAAAGGTTATTATCAATGTTATGATGAACTTTTGACATTTGAGCCAAAAAAAAAAAAGAAAAATTTTGAACACCCCTGATGCTAATTCATCCTAAAACTATGAACTTGGCTTTTATTTCCCTGGATGGAAAAACATTCAGTTTGAATTACTCCCACTGCTTCTACTGCACAATCTAAATGTAGCCACCGTGTGCATTTTGTTTTAATTACAAGTTCCAAATAGAAGTCAAGAGAAATAAGTCATGTGTAGGTTGTTGTTTAATGACTTTGAGTGCTGTTTAACTGATCATGGCACTTACAGTGTATAGTCTGGTGATGTCATATACAGCTGTGAAAAATCCGTGCAGATGGCTCTGTGCAGCATCTGGCCCGGGTGATTGTGCCTGTAAAAGGCCATGTCGAGTGATTCATGTGAGTTTCTCAGACTCGTAAAATACATCTCAGGCTTAAGGGAGATTTGCTCAACATTATGCAACATTAACAATATGTATGTTGGATGGCTTACAGTTATTGTGCATACAGTTTTTTGAACTTTCTCTCAGGCAACAAACATATCTATGACTCATTAGAAACTAACAAGCTTTTTTCCCATCAAGGATTGTGTTTTTGTGCTTCAGATTTAATGCAGTTTGTGAATATACATTTGCTATTTTGAAAAGCTCATTATTTACATGATACTAAAATTCATATGAAAAGATTGTTTGCTGCTATGGACTGATATTTTAGTCAAAAGACAAACTTCACCTCACATTTTATACACTGATGTGTTTTCTTCTTTCTTCTTAGGCCTGAAGTCAGTGAAGGGCTGCGAACTCTGATCTTGCGGATGTTGGACAAAAACCCCGACAGCAGAATCACTCTTCCCGAGATCAAGGTTTGAACTACTGCGAGCTTATGGCAGTATATCACTCACTTTACAGATGTCCCTCCTGGTATTCAAGGCACTTTCTGAGGTCCTGCGGGGATCAGCGTGTGGTGCTCTCGTGCTGCGGGGCATGATAGAACCTGCCCGTCCCTTAGTTAGTATTAGTGACACAGGCCGGTCCCACAACAACCCCTGCACTGATAATATTCCCCTATTCTGCCTTCTGTTTTCCATGAAACAGCGCAGTCATTCAGCTATGAGACACTGTGTTTATGGAACAGCAGATAATTAGGCAACACACATTTTAAAATCACTGTTATTGTGCGGTAAACCTGACATTATAACCAGCTGCCAAATATTTAATAGCACTGTGTATTCAGAACCAGTGGGAACTTCACTTCTGAATTACATTGAGCCACAGTGTCTCCTCTTTTGGATTATGATGAAATTGATATAGCACTTTTCTGGACACTCATAAACACTTACAATTTCTTTACTTCTTTCTTCACTCCATGATAAGCTATTACAGCCACAGTTGCCCTGGAGTAGACTGACTGAAGTGAGGCTGTCAATATAAAAGTGTTTTAGTTGTATAAAGTTGATTTCTTGTAGTTTGCAGTGACTTGCCGTTAATATCCACATGATTCTGAAGTCAAAGCTCGTATTTGCTTATTGTTTTTCTAGCCTTCTTCCTAAATGTCACATTTGCTGCCGTGAGAATAAATGCTAGAATCTCTGTTGTCGCTCTGTGGATCAACATGGTGAAAAAGACACATTTGGACAGCGTGATGGATTACATGTTTCGAGTTTGCCATGTCTTTTCAGATGAGCTTTTCTGCAAATCCACAATTAATCAAAACAAATGGCTGCCTGGCCGGAACACGAAGAACCCATTCATAAATCTATGTCTGCTTTAATGCGTGCGGTAGAGTGATGGAATGGGTGAATCATAAATAAAAAATGCTCAGTGAATTTAATGCATGAAATACTAGACTGCAGAACTGCAGCTTAAAGATACAAGACTGCCATAACGCATTAACTACATTACAGTATACACATCAAGCAGGCATAACATTACGACCACCTGCCCACAGTTTATCTGATGTGCCGAAATACTGGCCTCACAACACCTCACAACAGCTGCAGTTTTTGGGGAAGCTCTATGCTATACCTCAATTGTATCCATTTACTATGGGTTCATGAAAGATTCATATCCATAGGTGCTGATCCAGTGGGATCTGCAGGGCTCGAGCACCTCCCCAAATCTTTGGGCACCCAGGAGAATATGCCCTGATTACAAAATGATTCAATAGATAAAACCTATGAAACACGAAATCTTTCTTTGTTCTTCTCACATACGAGCGCCGGTCAGTCTACATTTATAAAGTTGCAGCAGGAATGTAACTCCCCGCTTTTTAGCTCAATAAGGAGAGTGACGAATTTATGAGCAGGACATTGTAAGATGGAGCCTGACACTCATCCAAGTATTTGTGTTGTGGTAGTTCTAGCGTTTGACTGGGCGCCCATTGGGATAAACATAGATCAGCACTTATGTTCATATCCCTCTGTTTATTAATATGTTTTAAAAATGTTCAAATTCAGTGCAGTTCAGTTTTATTTATTGTTAATGTACCAAATGTTAAGCTTATAGTGCATCAACACTGTTACTCTCTCGCAGAGTGATCTCAAATATATGTACACAATAGGGGGCAGAGGAATTATCTATAAGTAAATACATGTGCATAATTTTAAGTGTTAGACTTAAAAAAATAGTCAAGAGAAGTCTGAAAACGTCCTGTGCTTCTCATTTGAATCCTCGTGTGTTTTAGTTGGACCAGTGGGTGACGCAGTGTGGCGCTGACCCGCTGCCGCTGGAGGAGGAGCATTGCACTGTGGTGGAGGTGACCGAGGAGGACATCCAGAACTCCGTCAAGTTTGTGCCCAGCCTATCTGCAGTGGTAAGAAAATCACCATGACCTTGAAAGAAACTGAACTGATCGCACACGCTCAGGTCCTGCTCAGTAGGAGAGAGAAAGTTTCATAATTAAACTGCACCTGCAAGCACAAATAAATGAAAGGCTGTAGTGCTTCTAATCAGCAGAGGGCAACTTGTTTTGTCCATGTGGGAGAGACAACCTTCTCCTAATGAATTAGATTGTTAGAGGCACTGGTAATAAATGATTTGACTGCCTTAGCAATACACCTAGTAAATAGAGCATGCCATGCCCCATACTTGAACCACCATGATGTAGATCGAGCTTGGATTCTGTCTCCACTGCCGACACTAATTAAAGGATGAAGGACATGTAGCTGTTTTTCCTCCAACAGAACATCCTGGCAGTTTGCTTTCATGTGTTTAATGGGTGGAAAATGATATATGCATGACTGTACAGACCGCTAATTAGCACATGCAGCTATAATTGCTTTACACCTGCATTAACCCTAAAGGGAGTGCACCATAATTGTTCGAAAAGCACCAACAGATTGCTGTGGTTTTTAAAGCAGTTTATTTAAAAAGGTGTCCATTTTCCGTACTTATGGGTTGTGTGTGTTGATTTTTCGGAGGGAAATATTGCACATTTGTGTCCCCAGCACCTGTCACCGATCAGGATTTCCTAATGCAGGCCTCCATTAGTTAAAGCTCTTGTTCTTAGCTTTCAATAAGGTAGGGCATGTTCATATTTTGCATGTATGCAGGTTCAGTCGTGGTCATGGTGGCGTTTTTAACCAGCAAGAGCACATGCTACACACCCTTCCTTTACATAAACAACCCACCACTCCTTTCATCGCTCTCACATGTCTCCCCCATGTTTCAGATTTTGGTGAAGGCGATGCTGAGGAAGCGCTCCTTCAGTAATCCGTTCGAGTGTCCGAGCCGGCGGGAGGAGAGGTCGATGTCCGCACCTGGCAGCCTCCTCATGTAAGCGCAGTGTCCGGGAAGAGCCCATCTGGTCGCCCACCTACATTCGCACCACACATTTAATTGTTCTTCAGGCTGCCCACTGATCCAATCGCCGGCGGCAATCTCCTCGGATTTTGCCGGAGACAATGCTTCACACTCGCCTCTCCTTCCTTTCTACTGTATCAGGTTAACTAGCACGGGTTCGCGAGGCAGCAGCTGTTGCCTTGTGTTGCCATAGCACCGTAATTCATTCTATAATTGTGTGCGCCAGGGCTTACCGCTTTTATAAGTGTTTCTTTGTGTTTTGCTTTCTGCTTTAAAAGGTTTAGAGGGATGAACATACAGGTTAATTGAAAAGCTCGCAAGAGGAGTGGAGTGACCTTGGATATTTGCCTCAACGAAACTTATCTTATGAATAAAAAGTAATTAAGTTGTAATTTAATTTGAAGATTGTATTGTTCAAAATGTGGAGAATATTCCGCTGTAGGACTGTTTCAAGTGGTACGTTTATCTTTGGGTATCGGTGGATCTATTTCCCTTGTGTTCCAGTTTTATTAGATAATTTTCCATCTTCTGCATCAGGTTTCCATTGGGTTGAGTGCTTGCAGTTACCTTAGGTGACTGTCGCCATTAGTATATGAAACAACACTGACCCCTGCTGGGAGAACATATACATTGACCTTGACCAGAGATGTAATAAAACAACTTGAAGGTGAAACTCGGAAAACTATAATATCGTTAAAAAGTGCATTCATTTCTGTTATTCAACTTAAACTGTGAAACGAATATGACACATTACATGCAAAGTGAGATATGTATAGCCTTTGTTTGTTTAAATTTTGATTTTTATGGCTCAGTTTGTAAAAAAATAAAATAATTTGAAAATATTTTGAAAATGGACAAAGGCTTGACATATGTCACTTTGCATGTCATCTATATCTATATCATTAGTTTCACAAAGGGACTAGACAGAGTTTAAAAATGTTAAAATTATGTATTTTCCTCCCCCTACATGTTCCAGCAATGTCCTAATGTATAGAATGAGCTCAGACCTGTTCACCACAACTGCCTCTAAAATCCTGCACTCAAAAATGTTTTAATTGTGTCCGAAGTGCCGTCATGCACGAGCTTAATATAGAGATTGCAGTTACACGTAAGACCTGAGGTGGCAGTAGTGAGTATAAAAATGACAACTTGCATTTAGTCCCTTTAAGTTGAGTTACAGAAATAAATGAACTTTTGAACGATATTCTAATTTTCCAAGTTTCCCCCTCTATATTCAGACACGAATAGCACCATGTCTTTCCAATAAACCACAAACATTTTCTCTATTACCTGTGACCTCTCATCTTCTTTCCCACTTGCTGCAGGGATTCATGGCCTTTCCGGCCATCTTTAAAACTGCACCCTTCTTTAAGGTAACCTACATGCAATGTGGCTTCAAGTGATGTGGCTAAAGTCGAAATCTGCGCGCATTTGCTTTCATCACCGTCTCCTCTGCTTTGCTTATTGTCATAAAAAGTGCCAAGCTGTCATTTTATTGGAAAATCCGCTGCCATGTCTCCCACTGTCTCCTAATACAAATACAAAAGAAATAGGTTGTATTTATTTATTTTTTAATCTTCATCCCCAGAGGAACCTGTTTGCTATGTTTCACAAAAGCTGACAGAGATTTTACATTTTTTCTGCCCTTTACAGAAAAACCAGTACAGGGGATGGTCCCAGAGAAGGGGAGCTGGAGGACCTTCATGAAGATGAGCCTTCGTCTTGAGCCTTAATGCACGGAGTGGCTTGGTCTGACACCACTTCCTCTTAAAAAGTTGTTGCTCGTACCACTGTGCACTCATCGACGCATTTGTAACACAAGGGACACTTAACTTTTGCTCTGGCATTTATAATTTCACTCAGGCTTTGTGAACTTCCTACATCACGACGTTACCAGGTCTTACTGTTATCACTGTAAACATTCGATACCAAGATGGTTGTTTGCATGCTTCCTGTTTGTTCTAAAAATACAAAAAAAAAATCAAAAAGTGGTTCAGAAAATGTCACCTATTTAGAAAAAAAAGCTTTTGAACCTTAAGCATTTAAACCACTTCAGTCTCTTCAAAGAAATACAGGGCTTTACTTTGCTATTTAAACTTGTACATAGGAGTCAGTGTTGTTGTCCTTTTTGGGTGCCATTGTTTGTGAAATTTAATCAAAAAGGGCACAGCAGGGAATGTTTAAGATGTCAACCAGACTTTTTCTGTTATTTATTTATTTTCAACTTCATTCCAACTTGGGTTATTTTTCGTTTTTTGTTTATTTTTTGTTCCCTCCCCAACTGTGTCCTTTAAAACAGAGTATATTATGTAACTAAAACGCATTTAAGAAGTGACAAATAACGTGTGGGAGCAGAAAGCACAAGTATTCCTTTGGCTTAACAAGTCAGTGGGTGTCCTTGAAGATGGTGCACTTGGAAGTCCACAAATGGGAGCTTTTATTTTAATGTAGTTTGCACTTTTCTTGCAGCAAATGGATGTTTTTTTTTGGGGGGGGGGGGAATGCCGTTCTAAGATCACTTCAGATCACTAAACGGGTTGTTAAAGCCGTACTGTGTAACATTTCACACATGGATTGAGTTATATACAAGCATTTATTTAATTACGTGGGTTTTTGTTGGTGAAAATGACCAAACAAACAAAAAAACTCACTTCTCTTCAGTCTTAACTCGTACTTTTGTTAAGAGCGTGTAATCACCAGCTCGTCATGGAGAGGGTTTTGTTTTTGCTTTGATGTTATGTTCTCTTCAAACGAAATAATCATTATTTATTTGGATGATGCTGATGATTGCGCAAAAATAGCTTCATCAGTGTCTAATTGACCATTTAGAGGAAGCATGGCATTGTGATGTTTGTTTATTTATCAGCATTTTGCAGTTTTAAAGGTTCTTGTTGTATAGCAAAGCAAAACGTGGAATGTTCCGCAGTGTGGCTTTAAAGCAGAATTAGGCTCAGGGTTATTTCATTAGCTTAGCCTATTTAAATCCAATTTTACTTCAAGTCACGTTTTGGTAAATCAGAATTAGCTAAATAAGCTCTCAATGTTTACATAACGAAGTGATTCTGTGCCCATCACGAGGAGTAACCCGATCTCCCAGTCGGGAGTAAAAAAAAGGAGCATTTCAATGCCTTTGTGATTAAGGCTGCAGCTGCAAACAACACTCGAGCCAGTGCTGTCCCCAAAAGCAGCTGATTAGAAAACAGGAACTGCTTTGCTTTGCGCTTTCCTCTATCAATCTTTGGCTCAGTCTGTTCTAGCGGATGGTGCCAGCTGAAGCAGGGAGGACACAGAGGGGTGGGTGGATGGATGGATGGATGGATGGATGGATGGGAAGACAATTTGCATGCTGATACTGAGCCTCGGTTTTGAGAGCTTTGGGATTCTGCACATCTGCATACAATACAGAATGTTTATCAAATGGAGTCGGAAAGAATGTAGAGATTTGTATATATGTATATGTTGATTGATATGTGTCCGTTTGGGGCTGTGGGCTTTGAACGACCTCTTTATGCTTGATTTTGGTTTGTTTTATATGAAGACTGAAGGGTGGTTTAAAGGAAACGTCCGGGATAACAAAATGAAGGGCTTTTAAAACCAAAAACAGCGTATTTCAAAGTGGCTTTACCTTTTATTTATACAGACATGTCCAATATTGTCTCAGTGCGTTATAATTTATTTCACTAATATGTTCTGAGTGACAAAATGGATTATGCTTTCTAATTTGTACTGTATATAAGTGTACATAGTTTCATTTCACCTGTCATTGCCTGCCAAGACCCTGTAAACTGTGTCTTGATGTCTGTCCTTAGCTGGCCTGGCTCTCTTGTTTTGTTTCTGGTATGTAACTGCATGTCGCCGAATATGAATGATGTTTTCACAATGAAGCTTGAGATGTTCCGGGAAACTGTGGCGCACTTTAGTTCCAGCTGCTAATCCTTTCGTTGCATATTCATTAAACAAAAGGGCACTTTTACTGTGACATGTTTCTGTGTCCAAGGCGATACGCAAAATATATTCAATGAAAAAAAAAAGAGCAGATAAATCACTGAAAATGACCTGCTCCTATAGTGTTTGGACATGGGGATTTATGGTGCATTACTTTGTTGATTTATGAAGCACTTTACATGGATTGTTTACATGCCCTGCCTGTTTTGTTGCGTTACACTAACATCCTTAATGTTATTACATGTATTTTGCTATATCTAGATCATCAACCCCTGATAAGCAGTAAGGCTTTGATAAAAATGCATTGAATATTTCTTAATGATATTTGACTAAGCTCGAGTTAATGGGAGACAAATTGCTAAAGTTTTCCCACATTTTGTAAAGTGACATTTTATCTTAGTGTTCCCGATAATGGACCTGCTCAAAATTGTCTTCACAACCAATAAAACTGTGGAAAAAGTGTTTTGAAAGTGCACCTTGCTACAGAGATGTTGCAGCCTTGAAATTTAACAAGAAAAAAAGTTTCACGTTAGTTCCTGTATTTTCTCTGTCTCCGTGCTCAAATGTTCGTTCTCGGTGAGACGGGGAATGTCGAAATGTGCAGAGGTGTCATGAGTGCCTGTCTGTCATTGTCTTGTGCTGTTTTCTGAATGTACTTGTCTCTCACTCGAGCACAGCATATGCTTATTATTATGGAATGCATTGTAAATATGTACCAATATATGAAGCTATTTTTTGCATGCTTTTGTACACCAGGCATAAATAAAACATTGCAGGAAAGGCTTGCTCGTGTGCTCCTTACACCCACAAAAACACCCACACGCATTCCAATACAACTGTTTTATTGGTACGGTTTGTTAACAGTAAGGTGTTTTCTGGCTTCCACAATGACGAGGTAATAGAAGTCATCTGAATGTGTGTGTGTGTGTATTGTATTGTAACTGTTCATTCATCCGTACGGTCACAGTAAACATGTTACACCCAAAGAAAGAACAACAACAGTGAGAAGGCTACACCCAAAAGCTACACAGCGCCGGCGCCTATTGGTGGCTCTGTACCAACAAAACCGAAAGGTGTTTTGAGAGTCTGAGATGCAGTCCCTGGGGCCAAGTGTTTTCAAGTTCATAGGCAAAAAGAAATAAATAAAAATCTGTTGTTTGGCTGATTGTCCCCATAATCCCCTATGGTCCGTGTGAGTGAGTGTTCTTTGAAGGAGGCTGCAGGCGTCTGTTGTGGTGCATCTTCAAAGGTGTGCTGGGATAGGCCAGGACTGCCCTCTGGTCATTTCTAAAAAGAAAAGTGAACAGATAAAAAACCTTGGGCATAACAATGAATAGAGTGCTTTCAAGTAAGTTTAATAGGTGTGTTTAAGATATTTTCTGAATTCCCCTTTCACTTCAAATGAGTAGAATGAAAGTGATCCTGCTTGGTTCAAAGCTTAACATGGATTAATTTCTCACAAAGAGATATAGTTGGTGGTTTGGTGGTAACAGGTACATGCATTTTGTAGCAACAGTGTGGAATTGACCTCTTTAATGTTCTGATTAAAGGGACTATACGCAGTTTAAAAATGTTAAAATGATGTATTTTCCTCCCCCTACATGTTCCAGCAATGTCCTAAGGTGTAGAATGAGCCCAGACCTGTTCACCACAACTGCCTCTAAAATCCTGCACTGTCACTCAAAAAGTAGTTACTTCGGGTCCGAAGTGCCGTCATACGCGGGCTTAATATAGATGGTGCAATTACACATATGACCTGAGGTGGCAGTAGTGAGTATAAAATTGCCAACTTGCATTTAGTCCCTTTAAAGACGGGATTAACTAGTAGAATGTGGTACCCTATATTAAGTTTATGTGACAATGGTTCGGAATTTCTCTACTCCTGGTTCTCAACATGTGGCACAGTACCGTATTTTCCATACTATAAGTCGCACCAGCCAAAAAATGCATAATGAAGAAGAAAAAAAACATATATGTCACTCTGGGGTATTATTCGTACCAGCCTTTGACAACTATCTGGGCATGGAGGCGCAACTGCACCGTTGACAAGCCTCTCCCGGCAGCACGTTGTTCAAGCTCTCATTTGTGAACTCGTTCCTCTCGCTGTGGCCATCTAGAGCTTTTAGCCCGCGATTAGCTGATTTTGTTTTTTTCATAGCAGTAAGAGTAACCTCTGCTATTCTGCAGTTCCTGACAAGTTTCTCGCTCACTCCAAACTTTCTTTCTGCTGCTCATTAAAGTTTTTAAATCTTCAGTGGTACAGTAGTAGCAGATACTGTTACACAAGCCTAGAGCGCCCCATAGTGGCTGTTAGTGTAAAAATAACAAACATATGAAATTACATATTTTGATATATAAGTCGCACCTGAGTATAGGTCGCACCCCCAGCCAAACTATGAAAAAAGTGCAACATATAGTCCAGAAAATGCGGTACCACTATTGCGACCCAGACTACATCAGGTGATCTCTCTTTGCAGGACTAGTGTGTTTAATTCAGATATTTATGTTTTTGTCTTCTTCTACTTTAGTGCTTGTTTTATACCTGACCAGTTTTAGGGCAAAAAAGCGAGGCACTCAAAAGGGTAGGAATGGTTAAAATGCCTTTATTTTGCATGGCTAACTGGATTAAAAAGACAATGCGTTCCGGTTCACAGGCCTTCCTCAGGGTAAACTCGAGATGTCTGTCTGAGACCATTTTTTAAACTAGTTTGCAGTCACAAAATACACTTGCACAAGGTATGTGCCAGCCAACCTTATGCATGTGACTCCTGCAAACTAATTTATAAGATGGTCTCAGGCAGCCGTCTCGAGTTTGCCCTGAGGAAGGCCTGTGAACCGGAGTGCCTTCTTTTTAATCCAGTTAGCCATGCAAAATAAAGGCTTTTTCCTCAGTTTCTCGCCTTTTCACCTGTTTTGAATGAGCCCTGCGCTGTTTAACACATACTTTATATACAAGCAGCCCTCCTACAAATAAAGCATTGACCGTAGATGGGTACTCAAAACACAGAAAGACTCTTTTTTTTTTTTACTCTGCTGGTACTGAAAAATGTTGATCTACTCTACTCTCTAGCTCAGGGGTGTCCAAAGGTTTTCAGTGGGGGCCATTAAACTATAGGTTTAAGTTTAGTTTAAAAAAAAAGTTCATACCTTTATTCAGGCTTGGAACCATAATTCCAGATGTTTTTTACAATAAAATGTTCGCTTTTGAGGTTTTATTTGTGTGGAAAGATGAAACTTGAACAAGAACATCTATGGTGATGTGTTGGCCCCCGAGCCGCACTTTGGGCACCCCTGCTCTAGCGCCACTCAGAAAGACTTACTGGTGTGTCAGTTTCTATGGAACCAACTTCTGATTCTGGGTCCTGTAGAGGTCAGAGGTCAAACCAATGCATTTACAAAACTCAGGCAAAGACATAATGAGCACATCCTCCTGAACAATCTATAATCTCCTTTTATAATGTAGCAGCTACACGTGAACTCACATGGCACCGCCCAGTGTCTTGGACTTTTCCTGCTTTGCCTCCCAGGCCGTAATAGGCATTTGAGTCTAAATCAAACGAGTCGTTGTCGGGCTGTGGATACAAAACGTCCCGCCTGTTTCAGTTAAGGAGAACCCATGTGGATGGGACAAAAGATGGGATGGGATGATGATGGGGTGATGGTTGGCCTATTGTTATTTATGTTCTAATCTGGCACTAACAAACGGGCCATGGCTTCCACAGTTTGAATGACAATAATATATGACTAAATAAGAGCTGGTGGAGCACACTACATTACACGCATTGATCTGCTGCCATCTGCTGTTCAAACGTGATAATGAACAAACCATGGACACGATGGTTATTCTAACAACACGCAATGTCTTACCTGGTCTTGAGAGTGATCCGTGTATTTGAATTTCATGTTCTTGTAAAATTCTCTTTTCGGTAACAAATACAGCAGGACCAAGTCACAAACCACAGTTGCCTTTCAAAACACGGAAACAGAACATGAAACAAATCCAGGCAAATGGGAGATTTTTTAAACCAACCAGGCTGCAAAACTTACTACTCCAAATATTCCCACACCGGAGCCTATTGCTGTTAATGTTGGGATGATGTCAAATTTTCTGGCCTGCCAAAGACATAATATATTTCTATGTTATTGCTTTTAAATGCTATACAAACCCTGCATACAGCATTAGATTGAAAAGATAGACTCACCAGTGATTGTACAATGATGTCAATCCGTATTCCAAACACTTTTAGGAGCGTCCTTTTCTGAACTCCTTCTTCAAAATAATGTCTTGCGTACCTACAAGCACATTATAAAGCAGGTTATTCCAAATTATATCTATCCCATAGTCATGTCTCTTTCAATTTTGCAAAAGTAGAAAGGAAGTTAACATTTGTTCTTTTGCAAACTCATTGAACCGAAACCGCTTTTACCACAACCGTCTCAATATGTGTATAACAAGTGTGGCTTTGAAATGAAGGCAAGCAAACATTGTAAAGTGAGGGCACAATTGACCAGCTCAAAATGAAAGCAGCACAGATACATTTCACTCAATAAAAACCTGTGGGGGTGGGGTCATGGGAGAGCAAATGCCGTCCACATTGATGAAGTAGCGGATTAGGCCAAACCTGAAGTTGTATCCGACGGATGCTCGAGCCTTGTCCTTCTCTGTGGGGTTACCGTACAGCCCGTGGAATTTGTACTGAGGCTTACAGTGTCGCACATCGTAATCAAAGTTACATGTCCAGTCCACCACAATGCCTATGGCGCCTCCCTGCAGCATCAGACGCCGGGAACAATAACACATTCACAAAGATCACAGAGCACTAAAGGAAAGTGACATTCTGGTTTAAAAGCTCTGAGGTCAAACTCACCACTTTAGCTATCGTTTCAAAGTTGAAGCCGGAAAATTTGACTATGTCTCCCAGGTTGAATATTGGGCAGAGTGGGGCCTTTTCTGGATGGTAGCTGCAATTGCTTATGTATTTTGCATCAATACCTTCAACCAGGTTACTCCTGAAATAACAACAAAAGAGGCCTATTAATGTTCCCTCCAGATGATGATACAAGAAGCACAGTGGATGTTCACATTAAGAAGTTCATACAGTGTTTTGGTGCAGTCTTAGGTATGATGGCATTGTAGAAAAACATAGCAGTGCAGATAATGGATTTTGATTCAAGTATGAGTTAAATAGCAATGGACAGAGGGTGCCCCATAACTCAGCCGTGTTAGCCAGCTCCACTATATATAATACAACACGTGGAGGACAGAATGACAAGCCTGTGTTCAATAATGACTTAAAGAGAGGACAAAACGTTTCAATTTAAAGGCCATAAGAGCCAGGAACTTCCAGCCGCCATTTCCTTTTGGTTACAGGAAGAGGTCGGTCACATAAGTCTATTCTTCATTTTACAGTCTGTGTTTTGAATGTGAGAGTTTCAGCAAGAATGAAAGGAAAGTGTGCAAGCTTTGAAAAGAAGACAGTTGTTTCGGGTAGCAGAGATGAAGAAGTTTAGTTTCACTTTGAAAATGTATTATTATCTATATTATAAGTGAAAATGTAATTGAACTTGTAATTGACCCCCAATATTATATACAGGCCCTCTGGATGGGGTGGCGGCCTGTGACCCCCCCGGTCCTCCCCTAAACACCCTCTGGACAAAAAAGATGCAATGGTAGGCATCAGGCATCAACCCCTGAAAAGCAACCGTTACCAGAAATATGCCACACTTCAATAGCACTTCATAACTACAGATCTATCAATGTAACTGGTGGCTGCTATAGACAAAGCATCTATTGAGTTGTATTTGATACATTACCTTATGACCCCAAATAAAGGAAAAGTTACAGAGTTTTTGATGAAAAGTGTATAGTTTTCTGCAGACATCAACAATGGGGGGCTGTGGAGAAGAGACAATAGGTAAGACATTCATTTAAATGAGATATTTATGTAAGATCTTGTTTCAATACACACTCTGGGATATGTGAATCGTCCTCCACTGGACACCAGGCATACACCTCACATGTGTTTGTAGTGTAATTACATGCCCCCGTCATGGTACCTGACAATATACAAATGACAGGCTCCAGTGGTTAAATCTGAGTCAGGGTGGAACGACTGTCAGACAAAAGTCCACTGGCACTGACAGAAAGCATCTCTAAACATGAGCTATAAGTTTTCTGCGTGCACTCCTTATCTCAACTTTGCATCAAGAGCAGGCAGTGAGATATGAAGTGCAGCAGAGCTAATGCTGAAACACTCTTTCTTTATCTGCACTTGAGTCCAATATACAATCTTCAGCATTTAATTAGATTTTTCTGCCATGTACATCTGGATTGCACATCCAGTTAATCTACTGCTGTGGTCAGTGTGCGTGAACGTGTGTCTGTGGCAGTTTATTAGTGTCCACTGATCTTTGAGCATGGTTATGGGGGCGCCCAGCTCTGTTTACTTGTCTACAGCATAATGACAGCTCCCGCTTCTCAGAGCACCTCAAGGTGAATGAGACTGCTCTCAACTGGACACATCTAAGGCTTTAGGACACTTGGGCTTTATTGAAGCAGATGCTACAGCTGATGACTTAATATAACCTTGGAGAATGAGACATTTATGTAAGCGCAGCCAGGCTGTGTGTGTTTGAAACTTTATTTGCACGCTGTACAAGTAGGAGGATGTCCTCTTCTCTTAACCCCTGTGCTAACATGCAGCATATGTGACTGTCTGCTTGCTCAAGGCAGGGCATGCTGCTCTACTCAACAAGTCATAATATAAACTCTAGTAGTTGGTTGCTAGGACAGGACTTGGTCGCTTGTTTGTGTTAACCATCTTTATTCCCTTTCCAGAATAAAGAAAACATGTCTAAATGTTTGCCTTAAAAGTAAATGAAGGCAACGTGTTTTTAGAAGCCACAGCCTGCTTGACAAATACAACACAAAGCATAGAATACATTTTGCTCTTAGAACTTATCATCTAAATCAACAGAGTTAGTACATGAGCGCTGCCCAACAACAGAGAAAGTTAGTTGTTAAGAAAAGTTGGGTCATAATCTATGAAGTAGAATTTACCGTGTCCCGTACGTTTGTAACTCCCTCCTTCACACTGAGTTGGCGAGGTACAGTTGTGCTTGCCAGGAAGCTACAAGGAAAGAACATTTACTGTGAAGTGAGAGCACAATGTTTACGCGAAGGCCTAATGTAAACAGAAGTCAAGTCAAAATCCAAAGTTTAAGCTGCAAAATAGAATTGCAGAGAAGGAATGAGCACATAATTCCTCAAATAATCATTCACTACTTAAAAGATGGAGACAGTTAACTGATATATGGATAATAATAGGCCGACTTTGCCAAATAGGCACTATTAATGCTTACATACATAGACTATATTGTCTATAGGAGTAGTACACATACTGTATGTATTAACAACAAATACAACTGGATATTAGCCTATATTATGCTGCTAACTTCCACTTTCACTATTCATCATATCAATTTAAAAAAACCTTACAATCCCAGGCTGTAGCATATAAATAGATCATGTTAATAAACACAGTTACTTTAAGGGCTAGTTTTCTGAAGGACAATTGGCCAATTACACAAACAGTCGTGGAATGAAGGACCGTTTCCGTTTAACTTGACTATTTATGGAAGCACTTGTTGTTGGAAGCAGTATTTCAGAGGGACAGAGAGAGGAGAGACATGCTGACCAAGTAAGTAGCTTATCCAAATACCTCCGGACACTTTCCCAGCGACTGGCCTTCAGTTATGATGTAATTTGTCATCACCACAAAGGACGAGTCTCCCTGTAGACAGATGTGCAAGAGAAGATCACTTGGCATGAGTTAACCAGCAGTAATAACAGACTGTTAGCTTCTGATGCTACATGTAATTAGCATTCAATTAGCAATTAGCAATGGTTTGTGGGTCATATGTTGGGCTCAAGAACATCAACTGCTGTTAGTTTGTTGCAGATGTTGTATTTCACATGAATAGTTTATCAGTCATGTGCTAAAGCTGTATCAAGGGACACACCTATCAAAAACAAACATGCTTATCTTCTGTCTATCATCTTTGTTATATCTTTTTTAACCACTGAAACCAACTAGAGCCAGTTTAGCATTTTATAAAATACGACAATATGAGAAAATGTGTCCAAAATACTGTGTCCATTGGTTTTCTGTAAAGTATTTGTGTGGTGTATTTGACCCATGAGTATTAAGCTCCACCTTGAGCCACATTTTACCTACTAATTACCATTCCACACTGGATGTTTGCACATGTGAGGGAAGGTGGGGCTACACTGACTGACATTTCAAATAATAAGGACACAAACTATACATTTCTGGGTAATTTAGCTTTTTGTGACCCTACGGCTGCATGGGTGGTGAAGCATGGGGCCTTTACTTCCGATCATGGTGGCCTCTGCAACGCTCCAGGATCAATTGTTTTCTAAAACCTACCAGAAACTCTCAAAACGATTGACCCTGGAGCCACTGTGATGGAAAGTAAAGGCGCCATACTAACCGCTAACACTAAAAGCTCAAATGTGCACTAATAGGAAGATGTTTCTCTTTTACATTCATTAAAAAAGTTCCATAATGCACCTTTAAACTATATTGGCTGCTTGTATAGATTTAACAACAGAGAAAACTCGACAACAGAGCCTTCTTGTTAAATAGCCTAAGCTTAAACAACAAAACCAGAGACCAGAAATGTCAGTCTAAACAGGAACCAGGATGTTGACCTATTACTCAAATGCTCTGGTCATATCCACCACATATTCTTTGTACTTAAAACTTTCCTTCTTTATAATTCTAAGTGACCAATTAAGTCAATGTGGTAGGTAGACTTTGCAGTGGTTTCTGTGTCATTAATGGTGATTTCAGTGCTACGGTTAACACGATAACTAACCAGTGAAATGCAATAACTTAAGGAGAAGTATGAGGGTGGATTTGGTTGCAGCTTTTTTTATTTTATTTTATCTCACAGCACAATAATAACTTGGTAATACGCTGAAATGAATGAAAAGTAAAATACTGATCATGTGTCCTGGTAATTTACAAACTTCACACTGGGAACAGTATTATATTGAACTAAACTAACTAACCCCAGGAAGAACAAGGACCCCAGGAAGACTGGCTGGCTGTGAAGCACAGCTAATGGGGATCCTAATAAAATAAACTAATAATAAGGTCCTGTTGAACTCACATTAAGTGTCATGACATTGTGGATGTTTTTGAAATGACCATGTCAGTGTTCAGAATCAACTATGTCAAAACATGGCGCAGGCGACCGAGATGTCAAACCTTTGTGTGGTCATTGACAAGAATAATGAATTAAAACGTTAGTTAATCAATCGTATGGTTCTTTGTGGATCACTGTTGTTTGCGTTTCCTGGTCATAAGCTGCATTAAGGTCCACTGTCATTGTTCCAGTAGTTTTTCTATCGCTTTACATGTTTCAGTGAGCAGTGTGTGCATGAGCCTAATCCTCACCCAGTCTGACACTTTGATTCATATGTGTTTGAAAGTGAAGACATCTGACCCACATGGCTTTAATCCTCACATTGGTCATCTGCTTGGACTCAATTAGCCGCAGCCATGTGACATACTTTACATTACCTGCGGTGGGAACACATAGTCCGCCACATCCCAGACTTTCTCCACCTTGCTCACGTTGGTGTAGCCCACTCCCTTCATTTTGGTGAACACCGAGCTGACTGCGGTGTCGGCGGACTGGTAGCCTTTTTCATAGATGAACACCCACCTACAAATGTCAAAGGGAAATGCATGTGTCACAATGGTCAGCAGTTACTTCACCCACACCCTTGCTTCACACCCCCGCCACTACTATTGCTACTCACTCTTGTATTTGTTTGTCTCACTTTGTCTCAGACCTGTGCAGCACTTTGGGCAGTGATGAGTGTTTTTTTAATGTGCTATCTAAATAAACCTTGTCCCACACCCAACACAACAATATGGCCACGGTCCCCAGGCAGGGACATGTGTGGAGGCGCCAGAGACAAATGCAGACACAGACACTTCAGCTGGATGTGGTTCAGAAATGTCACAGTGGCCGAACTTTCTGTGAGGACAAATCTGACTGTCCGACTGTCAAGACGCATTCTTGTTTTCACCAACATCAACATTTAGACAAGGTGCCAGGATGTGGAATAGAGTTGTCCTAAAATCATTTATGGATGAAATAATCTTATAAACACTAATTAACAGGGCTGGGATGATCCACTTTTGTCACGACCCGATACGTATTGTGATACAGTTACAAGTTCACCTTAAATGTGTAAAAAGTCATGTGTCCAAAGTTTATAAACCAAATGCCATTTACTGATGTGTAAAAAGTAACAAAGTGTTGTGTAATTGTTACTGGAAAACAAAAGAGTGTATGATCAAAATGCCTCCAAACACATGTATTGAAAGTATTGCAATACTTGATAAAGTATCGATACTTGGTATTGCAGCACAAAGCATTGCAATCCAAGTCCGATCAGATGTGATCCCCCAGCCCTACTGATAAAGTTATTTGCCATGAGTAGATTTCGCTTCAGGAATTTAAAGCAAACCTTGAATGGTGCCTTAGATTGAATCATTCAATCAGCTTATGCAACATCGCTGTAAAACCTAACATTCAGAAAGATAAATAAATGATAAACTGCATTGTCAGCTTTTGTAGTCCACCTTTTCACACCGCCTGATAAAATATTTGACCTTCCAAGTACTGCCAAGCATAAACCAAGATGAAATCGGGGCCAAACAGGATCTAAATATGTATGATGTAATAATCTAATTAAATTAAATAGATACAATAAATGATGACCTTAAGAACCACCTGAAGAAGCCCAAGTACCACCAGTGGTACGGGCACCACAGTTTGAGAACCACTGAAATTGGCTATAAATTGTATAGTGATGCTTGAGTACAACCTTCTTACCTAGTTTTGCACGCTCAGCATTTTTTAAGTAGATTTAAGACTCTATTCAAGCTTAGTTTAGTTAAAGCTGTGCTGCCTAAAGTTTCACTCAATAAAGTGAAATACAAGCATTCATTCAATTACAGGAGAGTTTATATCTGGAAAAAACTTAAAACATGCTTCTTCACTTCACTTGAAGCAGGCTCTTACAACTTTCTGGGGGCGGGACATCACCAGCCCGTCTCCATGAAGATGCTGCTGCTTTTGATTTGACTGAGAGCCAGGTACATAAGGACCTCTTGCTTTACTCTGACACCCCACCGCAAAAATAGCATTATCGGTGTCTGGCTGATCATTAGTACCTACTGGGCGGCACGATAGCGCAGCGGTTAGCGCTTGTGCTTCACAGATGGAAGGTCCTGGGTTCGATTCCCAGTTTCCCACCTTGACGGGGCCTTTCTGTGTGGAGTTTACATGTTCTCCCGGTGTCTGCATAGGTTTCCTCTGGGTGTTCTGGCTTCTGGAGGCGTGTTTACATGCATGAGACCTATGTTTGTTCATTAACATGCACTGTCCCGACCAATAAAATAAAATAGTAGCACGATTGGTATTGCTGGTATGTTTCTTTATATCAGAGTAGTTGCTCCGCAGTGTGGCTTTAAAATCATTCTTTATCTACTTTTGATGATACATTTGAAACCTTTTTCTATGTTTTTGCTCTGAGCCCTTCCTACTGGCCACATTCCTTTGTGATGATCTCGTAGTTCGTTGCTTGTGTACCAGATCGAAGTGTGTTTGCACAGGTGAAAACAATGTGTGAATCCTTCATGAGTAGATTTAACATTGTACAGAACAGCGGCAGTGTGTCCAGCTTCTCTTTCTGTGTGACTGCGAGCTATAGGCATCAGCTGGCAAGTGCACACACCAAATATTGTACGCACAAACAGGTCGTTGGCGTGCAACTTTTTTTTTTTTGTGAAAAGCAATTACCCCTCGGCAAAGTGCCCTCTGGAAACATGTAACTGCTCCCATTTATTCAACAAAAGCACAAAGACAAGAAACAAGTGAGGCACAATGAACACAGAAAAACCACCAACTCAACTTCTATCACTTGAACAAATCAAATTATTCAACGCTGGAGCTTATAGCAGCACATTCAAAGAGAAGAGAGGAAAAATGGAGCATGTTAATGAAAAAAAGCGTGAAGTGAAATGGCGTGTGCTTCTCAAACAGCCGGCTAAGAGAGATGACTATCTGTGCCACAAGAGGAACACAGCGCTCAAGGCTTCCTCTCTGTGCGCCACATCGCACCAATATTGCTCATTCTGTGTAGGAATTAAAAAATACACTGAAACAATAGTGTGAGAAAAATGGGAAATAATTAAAGGCTTTGTTGGCCTAATGGGGCTGCTGGGGTGAGATAATGGTGTGTGAATGTGAATGTACATTTAGCACTGTCTAATTAAAATCAACGGCGGGGAAATGTCAACTTCCAGAGAACATGGAAGATGAGTGAAATGCAGGGAAAAGGGTTGATTGTTTTCAAATTTGTCGTAGAACTTGGAATAAAAATAATGCTAAATTTCAAGTATGAGAAGTACTCTGTGTATTTTGTATTGTAACAAACACAGAAGGGCTAAAAACCTCTTTCTCCTGACCAAAATCATGACAAAAAATCGTTGGGTCCCCGGGCCCTGCGCCGCGGTCACCCACTGCTGACAGGTTGAAGGACAAGTCAAATGCAGAGGACACATTTCCCTAAGAGCGCAGAGAAAAGTCTGCAAATACAACAGTTCCATGTGATGTAGAAGTACAATAATGTGCTGAGAGGAAAATGACTTTTATCTAAACTATCAGAGGGCCTCGGACTTTGTATTTTTCCTCTCAAGACATGTTTTCACTGGTTTTGTCCTCAAAGAGCACTACTCTGGACCCACTGATGCACTCATCTCTATCTTGCTTTCCATACAATAATATACAATATATAATCCAACCTGAACTAGTTAATGACAATATTAATAGTGTACGTCAGCTTATTTAGAGTGAATAGATATGTATGTAAAAGAAACCAACGTTCTATTGATAGATTTCATTATAAGATATGAATTATAAGTGCTACAGTGTGAAAGGCATCAATTAGTAAAACCAGTACAATCACAACCACATAATCATGAAGAAAATAGACTCTATATTGTTTTTTTTAATAACATCTCTATGCAATGACTGTATTTTCCACATCCAGACCGTCATGTTCCATTGTCCACACTGAGGTCACCATTGTAACACCAACAGGAACATTGAAAAGACAGACAATGCAAGGGTCAAGTCAGCCGTCATCTCTATAATCATATCTTCTCAGGTGCCAATCACAGGTTCTCCAGATGTGGCTGCACTGCTTTCAAAGGCAGGTGACCACACGATACAGAAGACGACCACCTCTTTCAACAATAATTGCTTCCATAGAAATTACCTCAGAGTTTTGACAAATACATTCGAAAGTACGACTCTCACGCAGCATCAGCGCAGTCACGGTGAAGATGCTCAAATTTGACACACAACCAAAATAACAAATAACCAGCGGCTGTCCCATCAAGTTGAATCACTGTCTTTGTTTTTTTGGGGTCCTGTTTGCCTACTCTTTGCCATTAGCGACATTTGACGTTTGGCAATTGTCCGTAACCATTTCCATTATCCCCTTGCATCACCAGCTGAAGGTACCAGGTCTCAACAATAGCTCGCCCGGCAAATTGGGCAGCACTTTGATTGTTATCTGAGTTAACATATGCCTCCGCTTGTTCATCTCACGCACCTCCTCTGGTCTCAAAGCTTGGGGAAGAATTCCTCTCAAAGAAAATCCTCTTTGTAGGAATTTCTTACGAACAAGGCCTGCAGGTCCTAACAAGCTGTTTAGTGAAACAAATGCAGTGATGTTATCTTTTCCAACTGTGTCCATATCAGCGCCAAATAAGTCACCACTGGCAAAACTATACGCGCCCTGATGCCAATTACGCACCTACAATCACCGGCTTCTTGCAAGATTGTGGAAATAAATGGCATCGTCGGAGCGCGTGGCATCTTTGCAAGATTATATTATCTAGAATAGTGTCACGTTGAGGTCTTCTACGAGCACAGTGACTCACCAGACAATACAATGCATTGACTATATAAGCACTTATTCCATTGCGTTCCAAAAAAAAACTTACCCAATGATGTAAGCCAGAACTCCAAGTTGAATCAACCGGCACACCACTCCCACCCTCCTGTTCCTCACCAGCACCTGACGTGGGGTCTCGTACTCAAAAAAGAAGTCCGAGAGAGCATTTGTAATTTTGTTTTTCATCTTTTCCATTGACCCTATATTGGAATTCCGGGTCAGTCCTATTGCCTATGGGTGCATCCAAAACGCTTGTCTCCTCCAGCTCCTCTGGGACTTCTTGATGTGTGCGTGTGTGTGTATGTGTGTGTGTGTCCTCTCTTGTAAGGTCTTCTGCTTGCATTCAGCAGAAGTCACTCGTGGAGGACTTCCAGATCCCCTCCCACTCCCAAAACCCCTCCCTTTTCTGAGAGCAAGGTCTGTCTCCCATGAAGAATGCTTTCACAGTCCTGCCTTGTCACAATATATGGTCACAATTTCGCTGCATTGTTTAAAATTAGGCCATAAGATGACTTTGTACTAAACTTCCCACCTCCTCTTCCTCTTCTTATCGTTTTTGGGTTGACACACTCTTCCTGTGTGGCAAGTACAGATAGACTCAACTCAAGCCCTGACATAAACAAACTCTCGGTACGCGCGCCTCTCTTCTCGTGTCACCGTTTTGGAGACGTTAAGCCTTCTTATATTTTATCACATTTTTTGGGGGGGCTCACAGGCGAACGGTGCACCGGCTTTCCAGCACCCCTTGCACTTACCTTCTTTGCATTCTTAATCTGCGCCTTCTCAAAGACGCAAGGAGCACAATTGATATCAAAGTGCAATAAAGAATAAAGTAAACACATGTAAAATGCAGGTGTCTGTATACTGATAAGGAAAGGGCTTCCTAAAGACAACTACAGAGTCTGTGGCGATTATATGGCATCGTATAATCATATTTTAATATCTAAATCGGGTTAAAACATATGAACAGGCTGATACTGTGCTTTTGAAGGGACCAGTATTGTGCCAGTGCTTAGTGGATTGTACGGATTTCACAGGATTGGAGGCTTTTGTGTGGATTTTTAAAAGCTGTCAAATTTACAACATCAAATGCAACAGGAAATGAGCTATTGCAACCTTGGACAGAGGTCTTCCTTAATCTCTGCAAGATAGAATACTTATGTGATATAATTTACCTGTTATTTCAAAAAGAATACACAACAAATGAGACAAATGGGCAAAAATAATGAGTGTTGCAGGTCAGCACTGAGACAGAGACAGACTTAATTGCGCCTGCTAGAGGTCCGCACGTTAAGAATAGACCTCCAAGAGGGGTGAATGTCCAGGAGAATCATCTGTACCATAAGTGAATTAAACCTTAATTAATTGAGCTTAAAAAGGCAGTAGTGGACAGGCTACAATTCTATAATGAAATGAAATGGTTGACTGGCAGGTTCCTCTAAAACAAATTTGTTCTACAAGTCAAAGCATTTGCATAAATTACATAATCTTTTAGATTGTTGTGCAATGAGGAACAATCCTATTACATGTTAGTGCAAGTCTTCTGATACAGGATGAGGTCATTGTGGTGTCAGGGGATCATGAGTGGGTGACTCTTGCTCTGCCTGGGCATGTGTATTGGCATACTTGAACTTGCACTATTACCACACAACTAAATATATAAATGAAAAAGAGAAGGAGTAGGCTAATTTTGTGCTGAACACACTTCAAAATGGTATTGTTTTCACTGCATAAACTTTATACGCTATATTAAATTGCAATATTTACCCTACATTGCAGTTAAATGGAAGACACACACAGGGCATCATTTGTAGAAAACAAAGCTGCTCCAGGAGATTATTGATTGACTGATTGTTTCTTTTTTGTTCGGCACCTCTACTTCGTCAGATCAGTAGGGTGTAGTGGAAACATCATCCATATCAACCTCGATTTGATGCTCTCCAATGTAGAGTTGCAAATAGAGGCAGGAGATGCTGGATGTCTGACGCAGGAGAAGTTTATTTACCATCAGTACGGGACCCAGAGAGATAAAGTCTCAACATATCGTGGTGGTATTGGTCATTCAAGTCAAACTATGCTTCCACAGCAAGAGGGTTTAAATAGTCCCAGAGGTGGTGCAGAGACAAGTTGGCAGAGGCACATTGATGAGTGCGTGGCAGACGGCTTCTTCTATAAGGCTTTTGTTATGCTAGCAAAACAGATAAGTGTTTGTCAGGGGTAAATAGCACCCTAAGATGACGCCAGGCAGAGATGGTGTTATTAATAAGGAATGCCAACAATGGGCAGTACGAGAGGTGTCCTTGGTGGCTTTGCACGCAAGCTAAAAAATGATCATAGTGGTAGATTTCTGGTGCATATGGGCTCCAATATTTGACTTCTAGGACCACACATTTGCAATATCAGACATTGCAAATTTGCATCCAACCACAAAGTTAGAGCATACTTTCTAAGTGACCACAAGGAAAAGGAAAAGCCAAATGTAGAAGGTAGGGCAAGCTTGCTTGGTGAAGGGCCGATTTTCTTCATTGTAAAAAAGACCAAGGGCCGAACCTGCCAATTATGGCCCAAAGTAAAGCACCACTTTCTACTAATGCCAGTGTTGTACATAATGTATGACCTGATTGGGTGTTCTGTCTGGAAGTTTTAAAGTTACTGACTGTACTTTAACTCTAAAAATGTTAAAGTACAATTTAATTTGTGTAATAATATTTCTCAAAATCATCTTGAGGGCCAGAGGTTCTATGCTGGAAAGCCGGATTAGGCCCCTGGGCCTGACATTGCCCTTGATGTAGAGGCATTACATGTTTTAGTTTAGTTTTATTCTTAGTCTTTTGACAAATAATTTATTTGATTTTAGTCGAGATTTAGTCAAAAAATCCTCTTCAATTTTAGTCTAGTTTTAGACTAGTCTAAAATTGCATGTAAATTTAGTCGACTTTGTATTTATAATATTTATTGTAATCATGATTAATCAAGATCCTCTGCTTCATGGAGCTTCTCCCACATGAACAAAGCAGCACAGAGCTTTTCCTTTGGCAGAGAATTTAAATGATCTGAGGCTGTCATTGAAAGTTTTGGATGATTTTAGTCTCTTCTTTTCATTTTCATTTCGTCTTATTTTAGTCGATGAAAATATCTGGAAATTTTAGCCATAGTTTTAGTCTCATGGAAAACTTTGAATTTAGTTTTACTCCATTTTTTGTCAGCCAAAATATTACTTATTACGCTCCTGACAGTCCAGACCGAGGGATTATAGACGTAAATCATGCAATGACGTCAAACAACTGCGACATCGTTTTACCACGTGGGATGTTTTTTTTTTTTTTTCCCGTCTCCGGAGCAAAACAACAACCCAGGGAGACTGGCGTGTCAGCCACAGGGGGACATGAGAGAACTTTTAATGGTGTTATCCAGCATAAAAGTCCAAGGAGCAGCCGCTAAGGTCTGACTCTTGCATCTACGCTTTTTTAGACCATGCCCCACGATCCCGATCCTCCTCCGGCTAAAAAATTCAAGCCGGGGTCCGTTCTTTTAAGCCTCAATTATAAGAAGAAACCTGGCATGCTGCTGCCGAGAAAAGGAAATGCATCCACGCCTATAGAAGTTCAGCGAAAACAGCTGCCTATTTACCAGGCTAAACCCCAGCTGCTAAACCAGCTCCGACAGCTCAACAACGCTATTTTGATTGGTAAGTTGCTATTCGTGCTGTCAGGCTAAATGCTAAACATGTGCTAATCGCAGCTGCACTCCACTTAAGTGACTGTTAGTGGATTTAAGTTTGAATGTAAATTTGAGCATATTTTCCTTGATCTTGTAATTGCAGTATATAAATAGTCCATGCCCTCATTATGATGCAGTGTAGACAGATCACTTCAGGTCAAACCCATGACAGCCTGCAGTGTTCAGTAATAAGTTTTGTAGTTTTGCCCAAGGTCCTAGTTGTGTTATGCTTGACTGTTGTGTGTGTTTTACTTTTTCCACAGGTGAGACAGGTTCTGGCAAAACTACTCAGATTCCCCAGTATTTATATGAAGCTGGCATTGGGCGACAGGGCATCATTGCCATCACTCAGCCTCGTAGGGTTGCTGCCATATCACTGGCAGGAAGAGTGGCGGATGAGAAGAGGACCCAACTAGGCAAACTGGTAATACGATTGTTGTTGAGATGTTAAGATGTTTTTTCCTTGCAGGTTGAGTTGCTTGTTTTTCCATACTGAGATATGTTCTTACCTGAGCATGGATGAGTTGATTACATACCTGTCTGGTCTTTGTCTGTGCCTGTGGAAGAGCGTGGTAGCTTCCAACTTCATAGAAATACATTGGGAGAGGCCAAATGACTGAGGGCACGCACAAAGACCAGACAGGTACACATCAACTCGTCTAAGCTCAGGTAAGAACATATCTCAGTGTGGAAAAACGGTGGCCTTTTCCTTTAAACCTGTTATTACATCATACTGCAGACCAGGTGAATTTCTTTATAATGTGATTTATACATTCCCTTTTGATTTTATCTTCTGTCATTCTTGTAGGTGGGTTACACTGTTCGCTTTGAGGATATTACATCTTCTGAGACAAAGTTAAGGTTCATGACCGATGGCATGCTACTTCGTGAAGCTATTGGAGACCCCTTACTCCTGCGCTACTCGGTCGTGATTTTGGACGAGGCTCATGAGCGCACAGTTCACACTGATGTGCTGTTTGGTGTTGTCAAGACTGCTCAGCGACGCCGTAAAGACTTGAACAAGATCCCGTTGAAGGTAAAAATGGTGACTCTCTTCCTCTAACGGGATTATGTTGTGGTTTCTTTAATAATTTCCAAATATGAAGACAGGGTCTTGTTTCTGTGTATCCCAGGTTCTAGTGATGTCAGCTACGATGGATGTGGATTTATTTTCTGAGTATTTTAACAAGTCTCCGGTGCTGTACTTGGAGGGGAGGCAACATCCCATTCAAATCTATTACACCAAGCAGCCTCAGTCTGACTATTTACAGGCTGCACTTGTCACCATCTTTCAGATACATCAGGTAGTGCTTCTGTTGAAATCCAGTGAGCTACTTTAGATTTTGTGTTATGACAGATAAAGCAGTCTTATGCATTTTCAGGAAGCACCGTTGTCGCAAGATATTTTGGTGTTCATGACTGGCCAAGAAGAGATTGAGGCCCTTGCACGAACGTGTAGAGACATTGCAAAGCACCTTCCTGACGGCTGTGGTCCTATGGTTGTTATTCCTCTTTACGCATCACTGCCCCCAGTGCAGCAGCTCAGAGTTTTCCAGCCTGCTCCCAAGGTAAAGGCACATTCAACCTGACATGACCCACTGAGACGAAAAGTCTAAGCTCATTGAAAAGAATGTTAAAGGCTTTTATTTTAGATAACTTAGAGAATATGTAAAATAAACACAATTTGTGCTGTATTTTAGGGGAGTAGAAAGGTTATTCTCTCAACCAATATTGCTGAGACTTCAGTTACGATCTCTGGGATCAAATTTGTTGTTGACACAGGCATGGTTAAGGCCAAACGCTTCAATCCTGGTAAGTTTAATTTTTATCATATCAAACACTGAATGAAATAATTTTCAGACCGGTATTATACATTTTTTCTTGTGTCTGTAGATAGTGGTTTGGAAGTGTTGGCTGTTCAGCGGGTCTCGAAGGCTCAGGCGTGGCAGCGGGCTGGACGAGCTGGTAGAGAGGATTCTGGCTCCTGCTATCGTCTTTACACGGAGGATGAATTTGACAACCTCATCCCCATGACGGTGCCTGAGATACAAAGGTGTAACAATGCGTTTGTTATGTTTAAAACTCTGTAGAAAACTACAGTGCTACACCAGATGGGGAATATTCAGCCATTGTTATGTAGATGTTTTTAGGTCGCTGTGATTGAACATCGTTCTCCTCCTGTGTGTGCTGCAGGTGTAACTTGGCTGGAGTAATGCTACAGCTTATGGCTTTGGGGATTCCAGATGTGACAAATTTCGATTTCATGTCCAAACCCTCTCCAGGTAAAACGCAGGTTGCAATGGTATTAATATGTCTGCAAACCTGGCCTAAATGACTAATCTGTGTGTGTGTGTGTGTGTGTGGTTTCCCTTTAGAGGCTGTTCGTTCTGCAATGGAGCATTTAGAGCTGCTGGGAGCTGTACAGAAGAAAGATGGAGCAGTTGTTCTCACTGCTCTGGGGAAGAAAATGGCCAGCTTTCCTCTAGAGCCAAGATACGCAAAGGTGACTCCTGTTCAGTAAAGGTCTTTACCATTTCCTTACAGTCTGATCTTTAATTGAACCCTTCTATCTTGTCTCTGCTCTTTCAGACCATTCTAATCTCTCCAGAGTTTTCCTGTTCAGAGGAGGTCATTAGCATTGTGTCTTTACTGTCAGTGGATACTGTATTATACAATCCTCCTGCTCGGCGGGATGACGTCCAGGCAGCGCGAAAGAAGTTCACCTCCAGTGAAGGAGACCACATGACTTTACTCCAGATTTACAGGGCCTTCAAGAAAGTCAGTGGCAATAAGGTGAGTGAAATGGAAACGCACACAAACAATGAATAAAGGGATAATAAATGGTCCAAGTTGTGACAGACACATTTGTTGTTGTAGGACTGGTGTCGTGAGAACTTTGTCAACAGCAGAAACATGAGTCTAGTAAAAGAAGTTCAATCACAACTTAAAGAAATATGTCTTAAGGTAAACAAAACATTTTGCTTTTTTTGCTTTTTTTCCATTAATATATATAACTTTATTGCTTTTTTTTTTTAGTTGAATTTGAAACTGGAGTCTTGTGGGGCCAACACAGAAAACGTTCGCCGCTGTCTTGCACACGGCATGTTTGTCAACGCTGCGGAGTTACAGCCAGATGGGACCTATTTAGCACTGGATACCCATCAGCCTGTAGCTATCCATCCATCCTCGGTCCTTTTCCAGGCAAAGCCAGCCTATGTGGTCTTCAATGAGCTGCTGCACACATCACGCTGCTACATGAGGGACCTGTGTTTGGTGGATGCTGACTGGCTTTTGGATGCAGCACCAGAGTACTTCGGACGCAAACTACATCTCACTAAAAGTTAACTAAAAATGACTTAAAGACTCTATAGACGAGAAATGTAATCTGGGAAAACACATTCATCAAAGTGCAGGTCTATTGTTTGTACCTAATTGGTCATAAGAAATAAAAAAAATCCAAGTGGATGGCATTTATAATGTTTTACTGCAGCAGACTCCACAACTTTCCACATGTGCTGTAACTTATCTTCACAACTTTGTCTGGGGTCGTCATGTGATGTACCATTACTACACTTTACAGACCTGCTTTTTACCGTTTCTTCATTCCTTCCACCTTTCTTAGAACTTAGCCAAAATGTTATTGTATTTACATTATTTGTCTACCTATCAATGCAATTCTCTCCACATGCACGTCTAAAGAAGCCGCATGTGTTTTTCCGCAGATAGTGGTCTCTGCTGTTGTACATACTGTACATTGCACAGATTATTTGCTCTGCACGGACAAAGCACTGGTGTATTCTTATGGATGCAATGCATGACGATTGTAGTTCATGATCTGATTTCTCAGGTCTTTCACTCTTTAAGGAATGTACTCAGGATTGTAAATTATGAGGCATCACAGCATTTCTATTTTTCAAAATGCCAAAAATCAAGTAATTGTGGAGATTTTGTAGTGTATAGTTTAAGAGAAGCTGTTTAGAAGTTTGAGACGGTATGTAAATGCTCTGACAAACATTTTAAAATGTGCATGGACTGTGACCCATGCATGATCTTTATTGAATTATTCTTAATATAATTTTCAGGCACAAGTTGTTGCAGTTTTTTGTTTTTTTTACTTTTTTGACTACGTTTTAGGATTTGGTCCAGGTACTATGCAGAATAAAGTATCCAGTAATAGAAAATTGTATCATAAGTTTTCTCGTATAAAAAGAAATCTCAAAGTTATGGCGAAAAAATGCGATTTTGTTGTTGCTGCTGAATAGTACAACATTTTGTAAGAGGTTTAATGAGGCCATTGAAAAAAACAAATAAAAACTTGGGGTCAAAAATCTGTTTGTTTATTATGATTATTTAATGATTAATATGTTCTTTGTTGATTTAAGTGACACTTTAAACAAGAGGTGTCCAAAAATTTTAATCAAGGACCATATTTTGAAGTTTGTACAGAATTGAGGCCAGAAACCTGTGAAACATTCAAATGGATACATTATTTAAGATAAGTTTTAACTGTCTCACACCTTTATTTTTTGGGCACCACCATTGACAGTATATTTTTCAAAACATACTGTCAATGTGCACCACTGTAAAACGATTGAAAAATATGAATTACTTTTTTCCCCTTATAAACAACTTTATCCATATGACCACAGGGGGCGCTCGTGATTGTGTAATGTATCATAATCTGCTCGGTCAATTGTACATATTTTTTTCTTTCTTCTTTTGCCCGAAGTATTAGAACTATAAATGTTCATAAGCATTTATCCAGGCAATACACATATTTTGTTTAATTTGTGTTTAATGCGTCAGTAAAGCGTTTCCGGAGCGGAGGTCATAGTAGCGGGAGGTCAATGTGCCCTCTCCACACGTGTGTAGCGGTGTAATCCCCCAGAAGCACCAGAACAGGCGAGAAGATTGCAGATTCTTCCTGACATTTATTTTTATAGGTAGCTATATTTTGTGAAGTCATGTTGAAATCAGTCGTCCGTGCCGTGGGCTCTGCCGTCCGCCTCTCCGGTGCCACCGCTTCCTCCTCGCTACGAGCTGCGCCTCTCAGCTGTCCCGTCTTGAGTGCCCATAACTCGGCAACAGCTCGCCCCTTCACCCGGTCCCTGTGGATGCTCAGTAACAGCGGAGCCTCTTCTGGTTACAGACCCAAACTGTTCGCCTCGAAAGCCCTGAGTCCCTCTATTTCATGCGGGTGCGGTGGACTGCACACAGAAGGTAACTGAGACTTTTAGGATCAGACTTGTGTAGCTTAGCCTTAGCTCAGCAGTAAAGGGGGTAGAAGTCCTGTCATGTTGCGTGATCAGGATTCAACGTGTGTGAGGACGTACGTACGGGAACGTTATTTGGTTATCCATCATTTTAAAGTTTTACATCAGAAAAGAAGCCTTCAGGAGTTGGTTTTTGCATCAGTTCACCTTGAGACGCATGCTCGGATGTTCATCTTCCCTGTCTATCTAATTCCACAGTTACCATGGAGATCCGCCATCTTTGCAGCTGTTGGCATACATTTCCATTGAATACCATTAGCTAAAAACAGTACAAAAAGTGGGGAAAATAGCCGTGGAACAGCTCCGTTAGCTGCTGAGTTACTGCTGGTGAATACATCTAACACAGTGTGGTGTCCATGTGTTTTAATGTGAACAGTAACTCCAGTATTTTAACTTTTTAAAAATCTCCATTAGTTTACAATTGCTGCTAATCCCATAATGCTTAGCAATATGACATCACATTCCCGAACTCTATTGGTTATCCATCATTTTAAACTTCTACATGGCAAAAGAAGCCTTCACGATTGTGCATCTTCATCCTCCCTGTCTATCTCCATCCATCTATCGACTTACTAAACACATAAAAGTCATTGAAAAGTGTGTAGGAACCCTGTCAATGTGTCCTGTTTGTTTATGCATTAAGACAAGAACAAATATTGGGGGGAAATTGACAGTTAACATTATGGCAATTGCATAGAGTGACTTTACTCTATGTTTCGAATCTCCTATAATAGAAATGAATCAAATAAAGATCCCTTCAAAAAATGGACCATACATGTTTGCACTGCAGCCCAGTAGCATATTTAATTTGTTTTTCTTTTTTTTTGTATTCAGGTGATAAAGCCTTTGGTGATTTCCTTTCCGATGAAATCAAAGAAGAGAGGAAGATTCAAAAGAACAAAGTGCTTCCAAAGATGTCTGGAGGATGGGAGCTTGAGATGAACGGCACAGAGGCAAAGCTGGTCCGATTTGTTTCTGGGGACAAGTAAGACGCGTTCACTGAAAACTCTAAACACATTCACACATGTTGCTGAAATACATTGTGTCTTTTCCAGAGTTACGGTCACATTCAATATCAATAACAGCGTCCCTCCTAATTTTGCGGAAGAAATGGAACAAGGGCAGCAGAAACCAGCTGAAGATGAGGTACTAAAACGTGTATTTATTCATTATTTCCAAATCAAACATTAGTTAGTCAAATATAGACTTAATGCCAAGGATTACAAATGTTTTTCTCATTTTGTTTTTAGCCAGAAATCGTTTCAACACCAAACTTTGTTGTTGAAGTTATGAAACAGGGTGCCAAGCATTCACTCGTGTTTGACTGCAATTTCCCAGAGGATGAGGTAAAATATTAATTGTGGAGCGCATTTTGTCTTCAATAGTTTGTTTTGCTCAGACTGAAAGGTGTATATTTTTTATTTCTACAGATTAGTCACGGTGACGGAGAAGAGGAGAGTGATATTTTTGCCATTCGCGAGGTCAGTTTTCAGCCTGAAGGGGACGAGGACTGGAAGGAAACCAGTTACACTCTGAACACAGACGCTCTGGACTGGGTATGGCTGAGATTTTCTGCTCCTATTTGCTTTTGGTTTGTTGTTTTTATATTATGTCTTTTTCATAAGTACACTATTATGTTTCTTAGGCTCTTTATGACCACCTAATGGACTTCCTCGCTGACCGTGGAATTGACAACACATTTGCTGATGAGCTGATGGAGCTGAGCACTGCCATTGAGCATCAAGAATACATCAAGTTTCTCGATGACCTACAGAAGTTTGTTAAATGTAATTAATGTGTATTTAATATGAAGTCAGTTTATTTTTCTCCAGTTTGCATAGTCCAGGTCCTTGGTTACACTGCAAAAAGGTGGGGTTGCATAACTTATTACACAGACTGATCTCTAAAAGACTCTTCGGTTCAGGTGACAGTGGGCCACCTTCAGCTGACTCAGTACTTCATGTTCACCATGTTGAAATATAATTTCTGTTAGCGCAGATGTGAATGTTACTGTGATAATGGTTAAATTCTACTAATAAGATAAAGTGTCATGTCACTTAAGCAATGTCTTACACTATCCAAGATGTGATATTGATTATCACTAATTTCCTCCCAAAGATCAGACTGTGTGAATAACAATCGTACATTGTACAATAAAACTGTAATCTTTTGTATGTGTGTTTGTCATTCGCAGCCAAGTCAAATGTAGATTCTCTTATAGTGCTTTATGCAACTTATGTGGCAAAAAAGTAGATATTTGTGTGTCTTTGACCTTGTAGGGACCCACAGGCTGTATGAGTGGTTAGTATGGCACCTTTACTTTCGATTATGGTGGTTTCTACAACGCTCCAGGGTCAATTATTTTGTAGGTTTTCTGGTGAGAGGGTCCGTCAGCAGTGCAAACCTTCCCAACAATTGATCCTGGAGTATCCTAGAAACCACTGTGATGGAAAGTAAAGGCAGCTTGGTCACTGCAAGGTCAAATACACACAAATATCAACTTTTTTTTTTTTTTTTTTTACACGTAAGAAGTCACACATAATGCTCTGAATTAGTTGGCTTATATTAATAATAATGCATTTTCTATATAACACTATGCACGCAAATCTCAAAAGTGCTACAGTATGAATAAAAAGCGAAACGTGGTGGAGCTGACCAGTGCAGGACACCATGCTCTGAAACTGGGACAAGGAGCACTGAAGGCAGTACGGTTTCCCCTACCTCCAAAGAGATGCTTGTCAGGTTTGTCCACAGTGGCGACTCAGGACTAACACCTGAAAGGACTCGTACAAGTACTTATGTACACTTCCATCTATGGAGTACAGAAGATGACTTAAGAAAAATAATTAATGGCAGCAACATTAAAAAGTCGACAGGCAGTAAAGCAGTGTCATTTATAGACTTTCCTTAACCTTATGAACATTTCCTCTAAAAACAGTCGATGCTTGACTTCCTATTAATTATTACCACCCCCGCTGCTTTCCTAAGGACTTTAGCTCCCTGGGAAGTTGACAGAGGTCTGACAGTCTGCTCTTTCACAACGCCCCCATCTGCAGAGCTGCACTTTCCTATTAGGGCTTTCTCATTCTCTGGTGGTGCCCTTTTAATCTAAAGACATAACAGCTTATAAATTAATTTAAAACAGTCTCCCGGGTTTTGAAAGCAAAAAGAGACAATGGCGAGTAAGGGGAAAGTTGTGTCCCTTGACTCCTCGGACTCGGAGCAGGAGCAGGAGCGGGGAGCCGCGCGGGGAGTGTGCAGCAGCGGGCCCTCCGCCGCGTGCTGGCCCCGCTCTCAGGTCATCCACAGCGGACACTTCATGGTCTCCTCGCCGCACACGGACTCGGCGGTGAGCAGGAGCGCGGCGAGGTACGACTTTGACACGGTGAAGGGAATGTGGTGCCAGACGTATCACTACGGACCGCTCAGCACCGCCAGGCTCAACATAGACCCCACTCTCACCCGGCTTTTCGAGTGCATGTCCCTGGCCTACAGGTGAGTTCTGTGGTGCAGACTTTATGACATATAAGGAAGAGTTATAATAACCCCAAAACAAGGGGATTGCGCTTTTACTCTGTTCACCCTGGCCTCAAATGACATTGATTTGAGAAAAAGACTTGTCTGTGTCTTGCTCAACAAACTCAACTGGACTTTGATTCTTGTTTGCTGCTGGAGGTTGTGGTGTAAAAATATTCTGGGGAAAAATGAACAATTGTTGATTTCGTCAAACCTGCAGTGCAACATTCCCTGGCATTGGGGAGAGTGTGGGGTAAGAGGAGCCACTTCTTGCTTTGGTGGTTGTTGGGTAAAAAACAGCGTAAAATTGTACTACATACATTTTGGGATGTTTTCTAGTTATTTGCATCCTCAATAATCGTCTGGAAAATATGGTTTTAAAGATGTTGGTCTTGAAAAAAAGTTGTGTTGTGGCCTGGAGGTAAATGGAATCATCAAATTTATCATCAAGGGGAATCATCAAGTGTTTCCCATTAGCAAAACCCCCCCAAATAATTTAATGTAATATTTGATTTTAATTTGCTTGTCTCTATTAGACCCAGAACCAGCAATACACAAGGCAAAAATAATTGAACATTAAAATGTTCTGTTTGTCTGTTAGTTTGTTATTCATTGTTTCTTATGGAGCAGAGGATTAGTTTGCCCCAAAGCCAGAGTCATTTTACACCATTTATTCTTCTTTGAAAACACCAAGATAGTTGCGTTTATTAAGAAGAAATCTACCCATTAATCTGCTTTTATACCTAACAAAATGATCAACCACCATCAGAAAAAAATAAATGGACCTACGTGTATTTGTTTTTTTATGACATTTGTGATAGTTTTTGTGATCAGGCCAAAATTTCACTTGGAGTTGTGAAAAAAAAAAAAACTTTTTCAGTGTGGTCATTAAAGTAAGCCTAAGGTAAGTTCAAATCATGTAAAGCTCAAATCTATAATCTTACATAAAAATGTAATAGGTGGTTCAATTTACCCATTGGCTCAACTTACCCCACTCTCCCCTGTAGCCTAGGATTTCCATTGGCTAAAATGCACAGACCTGCCTTTCATCAGGAGATTTTGAATGAAATAATTAAGTGAATCTCGAGACTTGTGAATTTCCTTATCTCAGGGCTCAAAATGCAGACAAATTGCTATTGATGTTTTTTCAGATTGAGAACACCTCATACCAGATGTTGTATGGAGCAAGAGTTGTCTCCTGGTTTGTAAAAACACACTTAAGTCGGACTTAGTAGATCAAGACAATGTAAGTGACATGCCTAAATATCTGACTATCTAGCCTGAAAGCGATCCAGACAGCTGCTGATGAATACACAGCATCACTGTTTTGTTTAAAAGTCTAACTATGGCCATCAAACAGATGTTGAGTGGTTAATTAAGGCTTTCAAACCACAATTCAACATCTCTTAATTGTGATTAGATTTGTAGAATTTTAAAAATGCCCAGGAGCTCGACTACTGTAACAAAGTGTTAAAAGGTGTCAGGTGTGTCCCTAGCCTACTGCATGATTTCTTGTCATATTAACAGGACTGATGTTAGTTAAGTGGACCTCCTGTTTCTCTCTAAATGGACCATGTGGGCTGTTTGAAAGCCGGGAACGTGCACTAATGCTGGCCTGTTAAAAGCGTGTTCAAAAACACCTTCTTGGCTCCATAGCAACTCCCTGATGCATCTCACATTAGGAGGCTTTTCTCACCACTCATCCAGAGTGCACAGAGATCGTGAGTTAGCTTTAGTTAAAGATTGAAATGGTGCTTGGTCAGACTGTATTGGGAACTGAAGCTTTTCAGAAGAATTCCAGTTCTGCATTAAAAAAAAAAAAAAGTAAATCTATTGACACACTTTTTTTTTCTTCAGTGGGAAGATAGTGTCTCCAAAGTGGAAGTCTTTTAAGGGTTTGCGCTTACTGTGGAGGGACAAGATTCGACTGAACAATGCCATCTGGAGAGCCTGGTTCATTCAGTGTGAGTCTGTTCACATGTACATACACCTCACCCCATGGAAATAACCGGGTTGCACATCAAATCTGTATGTCTGCAGCAGACACTTTGTTTTTCGCACAAAGGGCTTTGTGTCATAATGCCATAAATCCATACAAAGTACCAGTCTAAAGTTTGGAAATGCTTTATTATGTGTTGTTTTTCCTTTTCATTTCAAGACTATTTACATTGTAGATTCTCACTGAAGGCGTCATTTATGAATGAGCACATATGGAATTACGTTTTAAACGAAAAAAGATTCAATAGATTCTTCAAAACAGCTTTGATTTCTGCTTTTGGACACTTTTGACATTCTCCCCATGGACTTCATGATGCAATCACCAGAAAGGATTTGGACTTCAGGTGACGACCTTATGAAGCTCATTGAGAAAATGTAAGAATAAAAAAATCCATGTGTTCATTCATAGTTAAATGCCTTCAATGAGATTCACACAATGTAATTAGTGTTGAAAAGAAAGAAAAGCTGATACTGTATGTGTTGTATAATATGCATATAACTCAACATAATGATGACACTGTGAGACCCTTTGAGTTTTATCTTACGTAGCTGAATAGTTTAAACCTATGTGTCTTATAGCTGTGTTTCATTAAAATACACATATGTTTCATTAGACGTGGAGAAAAGGAAGAACCCAGTGTGTGGCTTTGTGAGTCCACTGGAGGGATCCGAGGCAGACGCACATCGGAAACCTGAAGTGGGTGAACTTCACTGCAGTGTTTGAAGTATTTTAGCATTATCGATGTCTAACTAAGGCTGAAATAGGCAATCGTCCTGGAGGGCAGCTACTGGAAGCGTCGCATCGAGGTGGTGATAAAGGAGTACCACAAATGGCGCATTTATTACAAGAAGAGGGTAACATTGATAAACATGTATACCAATTGAATATTGCATTGCTTTTTGTTTAATCTGTGCACGCTTTCATTTGCAGCTTCAGAAAAAGAAGGATGATATTCTCTCGATGTTCCAAGAGGTATGACGCACAGATTTCTACACAAAAAAATAAAATAAAATAGGATTCCGCCATGTACTGTATGTCAGTGTTTCAGTCCCTGACCCCACAACATTGTTTGGGTTTGTGTCGCAAACTCAAACATAGCAAGAAAGTCCTATTTTTAGTTCAAGGTTCGACGGCCCCGATGAACCATTCAATACGATAAGCAAAGATCGAAACAGTCTGCGTCATCCTGTAGCATGTGTAAGCAATTCAATACCCTGATTGCAAAGCAGCGACAACACTTGAAATGTCAGGCTGTATATGTTTATTCACGTTGAGCGGATTGAAAACTTAATGCTTTTTAATCAAATATGACCTACTTCCACGGCGCGCTGAGGTGGGGACGCGCTGACAATGAATCTGACGTCACAGTGGCACAAACGCGAGAGGGAGAGAGTTTGGGGAAGCACCTCATTCACGTCGAGGGATAGACTGAACTTTAAATCACTGCCACACTTTTGGTTTTATTTACTTCTTGTGAATTCAGTGCAACGCTGTAGGTTCCCTGATGACATGGCCATCATCATCCTTCTTCTTACTTCTCATTTCTTACTCCTTACTTACTTCTTTTCATATTACCATGAACTGCATTTGCCTATATTGATTGTAAGACGAGACAAAAACATGGGCTCTATCAGGCAAGTTTGCCATCTGATAGTGTTGGCGCCACCCAAAATTTTATCAGATAAGTCAAAGATCACACTCTGTTATCGTGCTCTAAGAGGTACACGGTTTATCTTGGCATAGACACAAAGCCAATATCTTAGTTTCACTCATAAAGCTTCCATAAAAGGATATCATTGTTCAATCTCACAGAGTTCAATATTTCATTTCCCCTGCACTTATATCATTTTGCGCTTATATTGTTCCTATTACTGCAAATTTACCATCGTCTGATATTAAAATGTGTAACCCGAAGAAGGAAAAAGCCCACCAATGCAAAAGGATACAATCGGAAGTGCACAGTTTGATGCTGCATTTATATTTTTACATGGCAACAAGATTTTTTTTCTTCTCCCCACTCGAGCCGGAGGTCTCCCCATTTGCCTGCACGTGACTTTAGACAGCTGGAATTAGGTCAGGGACAAAGGGCCGGAGCCTTTATTGAAATGGTGAGACATCAAAATAAAGAAATGAACAAAGGCAACATAATGACATCCTCTAAGGGCCTAGTGTTTTGGAACAATACCCCCCAAAAGTGCTTTTTCATCACAGACAGGCCTGGCACATAGACATGTTTTATATGCACACAACAATCTTACCTCGCTTTTACTTGCACACAGCGCATATTCTCCCTCAAAGTAGACAATCTGAGAAACAAACAAATTACATGGAGGGATGTCGTGTGTTCAGACGCAATCAAAACAGTTTCCGGCTTGGTCTGGGGCTCCTATAAAATCTGCCTCCGAGTATGTGCAGGAGTCAGGCGGATGAGGGAGAGGGATCAGAGAGGGAAAGACACTGTCAGACTCTGTGAGTGCAACAAACATCTTTAACATGACTGCTTTTTAATCATTAGTTATACATTTTTAGTGTTTTTTATATTTCTTTTTCCTTGGCACGTATGTGGAGCCCTCTAATGGACATCCAGGGCATTGACTGTGTATATGTGCCTTAATAGGAGTTGGTGCTGTAAGTGTGTTGATCACAGGCTGATATGATCCAGGGTCAGATCTGCCAGGGCAAGCTGGAGAAATGGACCCATCCTATGTACCAGGAGCCTGAGGCAGCACCGGCAGAGGCCCACATGTTCGACCTGGACTGTCTCCTGTCTGACATCTCGGATACACTCTTCACCATGACACAGAAGCCCTGCCCCTGGGCCAGTGACCGACACAACAGTGAGTAGAAAACTTTCTCTCTTAGTACAGTGAATATTTATGTCAGGCACGAGATTGAAATACTGACTGTATTACTATTCACGGCTTGCACTTCCATTCTGTAAAAGCTACTCAAGCCTTGTTTGTTTTGCCAAAAGGAAAAAGAATAACAATTTGTAACAATTTTAAATCCCCAGCATACACAAGCAATGCTGATATCATCCAGCCGGGTCTAACCCCTCTGCAACCCAATCTGGATGATTTCATGGATATACCAGGTACTGATGTCATCCTTCTGAATATGTTATGTGGATGTGCTGCGTATTTGTAATATTGTGTATTTCAGAGAAGGTGGTGCTGATGCAAGGCTTAGATTATTGACATTTGGCGGTTAAATTTGGTGCAAAACCTTTGCTAAAATAAATACATGCTGATTATGAATGAGTCAGATACAGATCTACTACAAACACTGTAAAATGTCATATTTGATTCCTCAAAGGTTAAAAGGTTTTTGTCATTGACGGTTCTAAAGTCAGGAACAGGTTGTTGTCAAGTTTCCTGGTCCTTTGTCTGGCCCTTTGTTTCTAAAGTGCAACTGCCCAGCAGCCCAGTGGCTACATGTGACCCTTTTGCGATCTCCAGACAGCCTGCCCCTGCCTGTGTTTGTGTGAGTGTGTGGTCTCGAGTGTGGAGGAGGCCAGCTGTCTGCTTGTCTTTCAGTCTCAGGGTTCAGAGAGCTGCTGAAGGTCTGTCAGGGAGGACAGCCATGGGTTTAATTTATGCACATTTTTAGAGCTTCCCGTATTTGATATGCAAGGACAAGATGTTAATGGTGTGTATGTGGTAAATATTTGCCGATGGATTTACATTGTTCCTGTTGGAGGATGCAGCTGTTTGGGTCAGATGACACTGTGAAGATATCGCAGCTGTATTTGCTGTGTATAGATAATATATGCCCAACGCTGCTGATGGATCTGCTCAGTATTATGTAAAATTATACTTTTTTGAAAACAATGCTTTGATTTGCTTTGGCAGTCAAAACTAGAGTTGTTCATGTTGTATGTCTTGTTAAAATATTTTTTAAGTTACACAGCCACATCCAGCCTGTGGTGGATTTAGTCTTTATCTAGGCACAGGTATTTCTTTGTGTGTTTGTTTTCCATATAATTTTAAAGAGTCATCACATTTTTTTGAGTTTTTGTTTGTTTGTTTTTCATTTGGAATTTGGTCCACAACATTGTCATATCAATGTTGTGGCATAAAAGACACCACCAATAGACACACCTTTGTGACTTGATAATGCCATCCCTTATCAGTAATTATTTGTGTATGGACAGTAACAAAGAGTTTGTTATTTCAATCAGATTTATTGGCAATTCAACTGCACAAATAGATTAATGAAAAGATAAATAAAGCATATTGAATATTAAATATTTCACTCTATTGCAGATAATACATTAAACCTATACGTATATTAATCTATGGGCTCTTATTGTTGTGATGTTATGTGAATCCAAGCTACAGTATTTACTGACCCATTTATCCTGCAAACTTGGTTGTATTAAATGATGGTATTTCTTCCTGTCTGTGTGTTTTCTCAGACATCTTTATGAACTACCGAGGCCAGTCCTCTGAACAGACCAGTTTTACAGACTGTGGCTATTTTGAGAGCTCTTCCAGTGCTGCCTTTGCTCCGGCTGCTTCTCCAGTGGTCACAACTCCTCAGCTTCTTATTGACACTCAACTGCCTCCGGTACTGCTCTGTCTCTATTTACTGCGCCTGAACTATCAGTACTTAAAAACTTTTCCTTTTTCAGCCCAGCCTTTCGTCGGACAGTTTGACACAAGCTTCGTCCTCCAATCCTTGTCCAGAGCAGATCAGGTCAAGCCAGGACTGTAGCGAATACCCTACGTCTAGCATTGTACCTGAAGCAATGCCCTACATGCTGCAGTCCTACCCGGATCCATCTGTTTCAGTGGCACTAACCTCTCCTGTAGCACAGCCCTCCTCTGCAAGTGTCCCCTTCTTGTATCCCGTATCATGCCACAAGTTTGGCTATTATTCACCCAGCAGCATGACCTCCACTGTCATCACCCACACCGGCTCTTCGATGGGGTCTCCAGGCTTGGTGCCCCATACCTACATGCACACGGGGAGCGCGTACACCCAAACCGCCTGCCACTCTCTGGGTTATCCAGCTGGCGTGTCTGACCCGCTCCATGCTGCGCTGCCCTCTGTCACGGCGGCGCACTGCTTCTCTGTGCCCGAGCAGGTGGCGGGTACCGGGGGCAGAGGGAAGCATAAGCAGAAGACCGGGGGAGTCAGTGCTGTGGCTCTGCCTGCTCCCCCTGGATCCCCGTCTACAGCACACACCCCGACGAGCTGCCTGGCCAAACTGCTGTCATCTCGCGCCCCAGAACGTGAGTCAGACTATATCTCTCCATATATTTGAGCAGCCGTCTGACTTTGTGATAATATGCAGACAGTTTTCAAACCTCTTTACATTATTTCTATGTTGTTAAATGGCAAGCTAAGAATGATGACATGCATATTGAGTACAGATTCTACATTGATTACACAACAATAATACTTTAGAAACAAAAAAAGTTCAGAAAAAATAATTACATTCAGACCAGATACAACACCTGCCAAATCCATACCCTTGTTAAAAGGACTATACGGAGTTTAAAAATATTAAAATTATGTATTTTCTTCCCCCTACATGTTCCAGCAATGTCCTGATGTGTAGAATGAGCCCAGCCCTGTTCACCACAACTGCCTCTAAAATCCTGCACTGTCACTCCAAAAGTTGTTAATTATGCCGTCATGCACGAGCTTAATATAGAAGCTGCAGTTACGTGTAAGACCTGAGGTGGCAGTAGTGAGTATAAAATGACCAACTTGCATCAAGCCCCTTCAAATCATTGCAACCTTTAACGTAACAACAAAAGAATAATAGACTGGTACACACATACTGAAGCCACGAGGTTTAATATGGCTTTGGCTAGTTTTGGTGCACTTCATGTTCTTTCAATACATTTTAAAATTGAGGTTCATTCTATTTTATTTGGAAAAGGAAAACCATCCATAGGATTTGATCCAACAGTCTCTACCAAAGGTCAGAGGACGTCACCTACAGCCTCCACAGTGAGTCTTTTATTTTGGGCATTAAGCCATTTTCTTCAGGCCGGTTTTATTAAGTTATGTGTGTTTTGCTTTCGAACGATGTTTGGAGCAGCACGGAGCAGCCTGGTCTGTTGGAATCCCCAGCCTGACCCCCCTCCTCAGTCAGAATGTCTCTGTGGGCCAAAGCTTTGCCCACGCTGGGACATCACGAGGAAATGCAGTGGCCGCCCTCCTCACCCACAGCACCACGCCAACCCACAGCTCCACTCTGCTCATCCCCAAGACGGAGAAGCTGTCCCCTGTGCACATCTACGGAAACGACCAGAGCAGCCTCACTGGTTCAATACATTTCTTGTGGTTATCTAACTCGAGAAAGAGAATGTTTTGTATAATTGTTTTTATGTTACTTCACATGCAGATCAGACATCGCCAACTCCATTAGACAAATTACCAAACCCTGAATCTCCTCAGTCGGCCTTCCCAGGACACGGAAAACTGGATTTTAGTAAGGTATGAGACAGTTTTAACAAATGGGATTCATATGTCCGTTCCTAAAGTGGGCTTCTTGCAGCACACAGACAGCAGAAGAATCACCCACATTTCTGCAGAACAGAAGAGGCGTTTCAACATCCGACTGGGATTTGACACTTTACATAACCTCGTGACCACACTCAGCTCTCAGCCAAGCATAAAGGTACTTTCACAAGACGCGCAGCAGCATCACTCATAGATGTGCGGAGGGATAAAAGCAAAGAGCGTTTCCGAGGAGCAGCCGGTTTCAGCGACATAGCTATATAAATCCCCTAATAATGCGGCCTATGAATAATTTACTTTTGTCTATGCGCAAGGTTTTAAGCTATTTCTGCTTACGCATTGAATGCAGGCACAAATCAGCAAACCCACCATCTTCCACAAACTGCACTGAACTTTCATTAATTGCAGCAGTATGTAAATGATCCTTTTCCACAGTGTATACTTGTCGGGACTATGGAATAAAATGTTCAAATGGATTAAAGTGGAGCTACAAACTGCAACTAGCTGCAGGTTTTTTAAATCTTTTGAATCAAATCAGGTCTAAATGAGTAAACTACTAACTCAAAAACAGGAACTAAACCAGATCTAAACGAGGTCTAAAGGACTAAACCACTAAAACAAGACTAAACTGGCACTAAACCAGTTTATTGTAGAAAGGTAAACAAAATGCTTTTACTTTTAACTCAATTTAAAAATGTAGTGGAGTAGAAAGTACAGATACCTGCTCTAAAATGTAGTGAAGTAAAAGTAAAAAGTATCATCATCATAAAATTTACTTAAAGGGACTATACAGAGTTTAAAAATGTTAAAACTAAGTATTTTCCTCCCCCCACATGTTCCAGCCATGTCCTAATGTGTAGAATGAGCTCAGACCTGTTCACCACAACTGCCTCTAAAATCCTGCACTGTCACTCAAAAAGTTGTTACTTCGGGTCCGAAGTGCCGTCATGCACAAGCTTAATATAGAGATTGCAGGTACGCGTAAGACCTGAGGTGGCAGTAATGAGCATAAAATGACCAACTTGCATCTAGTCTCTTTAAGTTAAGTAAAAGTACCTATGATTTGTACTTTTTACTTAGTTACTTTCCACCACTGTATGTGACTAATTTCTATTGTAATAAAATGTTATACATACAAGCAATATTATAATGATTGACATTTTTTGCTCATGTCCCTCTGGCGCAGATCAGCAAAGCCACCACCCTCCAGAAAACTGCCGAGTACATCAGTAAGATGCAGCAGGAGAGAGTGCAGCTGCACGAAGAGGCTCAGAGGCTACGAGAGGAGATACAGCTGCTCAACTCTGCCATTAAGTCAGGCCCTGACCTTTGCTTAATCATGAGTGACAGACGTCTAGTTTTACACTCCTTAACTTTGTTTTATTGTTTATGCAGCACTTGCCAGCAGCAGCTCCCTGCCACCGGAGTGCCCATCACACGGCAGCGCTTTGATCACATGAGGCAGAAGTTCAGAGAGTATGTGCAGGCACAGACTCTGCAAAACTGGAAGTTCTGGATAGTATCCTTTTCATGAAGTTTTCACTGCAGTTGGAAAACAATGCATAACGCAGCAAAATAATGTTGTTGTTTTTCGGTCATGTTTAATAGCTTCATTTACAGACAACAAAAACAGCTCAAGTAGAGACAGAGGAGCATTTAAATGTCAGTTTTAATATGACATTTTCCATCTTCAGCATCTGTGAGTAATCAAGTAGATGAAATAAATGTGTTGTGTTGCAGGCGCAGGCTGCATTAACATATGCAAATGCAGCCTATAATACTTTTCTGTAATGACCACCTCCCCCCGATCTGCAGGATAAGACGATTAAATCATGGTTCTATTTTTTTGGTCTGCATAGAAATACCCCAAAGCTGACTTCATGAATATTCATCTCTTCCTTATTATATCTTAAGGCTCTCAGCAACTATCAAAGGGTCCGTATAGAAATGCTGGCTTGATCGGCTTTTTTTGTTTGTCTTTCTCCTATTTGCTCTTGTATGTGAGTGTTTTTCTTAACTCAGCATCAGTTCAGCATCATCATCGAGCCTCTCTTTGAGTCCTACAATGGCATGGTTTCCACAGCCAGCGTTGAAGACCTTTGCCGCTCCACTCTGTCGTGGCTGGATCAGCACTGCTCCCTTCCTGCCCTCAGACCCAGTAAGTACAACTTAATTTGAGACGCGTCAGTCAGGAAAATGTCTTTGATCTTTGAATCTTTTTTTTGTTTTTAGTGGTTCTGAGTTCCCTTCGGCTCTTGAGCACCAGCACTGCTATCCTGACAGATCCAAGCCTCCTCCCTGAGCAGGCCACGCTGGCGGTCACGCGAGGCACCCCGATTACTGCTCTGGACCCCTCCTTACAACCCACCACTCGGGAGAATCTGCGCCCCATGTAACACAGGAGACTCGCCATATTTTATTTATCTTTACTTGTTTAAATACAACTCCCCAGATGCTAAAAGGAACTATTTTACTATGACGCTAAATAATTGGAAGACTGAATGTTATGTTTCCAGCCTATGTTTTACTTATTTAGCGTTTATTTTTTATGTTTGAATGTAATTTTTCTCTAAAATTATTAAAGTATTTTTGGTCTTTGGCAATATTGTGTCATTTGCGTTGATATGCTAATTGAGTAGGCTACTTGTAGTTAGACCAGGGATTTCCAACCAGTAGTCTGGGAGCTACAGTAGCTCTCCAGCCTTTCCCAAGTCGCTCTCCAGAGACTTTCTGTATAACTACATAGGCCTACCCTTGATGAGTCACATTTAAGATGCATTTTCTTTTTCTTCTGAATATTTTGAACTGAAGAATTATCAAGTAAATCCACCTAAGTCACATAGCTACACAAGTGTCTTCGCAGCATAAGTAGCTCAAAAGTAAATTTCTGATACATTTGATGGAGCAAATAACGCACAAATACCCAAATTACAGCTTTTGAGCATTTAACCTCTTACCCCCCTCTTAAACCAAGCACAATTTTTGGCTTCACCCAATTCTAAAAGCTTCTCGACTGGAGAGCAACAGTGTAACTCCTTATTTGAAAGCTAAGACTTACAGAAGTCATAGCTTTTGAAGTGCTTTTAGCGCTTTTTTGTTGATTTTTCATAGTTTTTTTGTTGATTTTGCATCAATTTTTTTGCTGATTTTTTAACGCTTTTTTGACACTTATTTGTTGATTTTTTGTCGCTATTGTGTTGATTTTGTGTTGCTTTTGTGTTGACTTTTTGTCGCTTTTTTGTTAATTTTGTCTCACTTTATTGTTGATTTTTTTGTTGCTTTTATGATGATTTTTCTTTCGTTTTTTTGTTGATTTTTTGTCGCTTTTTTGCTGATTTTTCGTTGCTTTTTTGTTGATTTTTGGTCACGCTTTTGTGGCTTATTTGTTGCTTTTTAATGTTTTATTTTCATTGCGTTTTGTCGTGTTTTTGCCGCTTCTGTCGTTTTTGTTGTCACATTGTTTCGTTTTCATCCTCGTTTTCGTCGCTTTTTTTTTTTTACAGCCTTTATGTGCTCGGTTCAGGTGGGGGTTAAGAGGTTAAGACGACAAAGACACGTTTCGGTTTCAGCACGAGGTGTCGCTGTCCCAGTGCTGAACCGCATGTCGCTGATGCCCCTCCGACCCTGCAGGGGGCGCTGTTCTGCCCCCGTGCCGTGAAGGCGCAGCTGAGGCTTTTTGTTCCCAGAGCTCCTCGGTGCGCTGTCCACTTCAGCACCACAAGCCGAGCAGAGGCAGCAGGCTAACAATCCCGAAGACGAACCATCACTCTGCTCAGCATCAGCACCAGCCCCGACCCCGCTCACCAGCACGGAAGAGCCCGAAGAGAAGCCTCGTACGCACGGCTTTTCGACAGACCCGCTCCTCAAAGGTAAGACTTTTGGCACAGCGTAGAATAGTCAAGTTAAAGGTTGTGCATCCACGAACAACAAGCCCCCTCTTCCCTTCCTGGTTCATTAATACAGTATGACTAGATTAAGGCGGTGTTTACGGTGGCCTTTTGTGCTGTTCTTAGCACTTCTCTCTCTGCATCGCTGTGTATCCGAGAGGAAAGAGTAACCGTGTAAAAGAGTGTTTGGAGACCACGTTTTACTGGGATGCCTCGCTTTGCAGATGGTGCTGCTGTATAAGTCGAGCCCAGTGAAGCTAACGTTACACTGTGGCCAGCTGGTGTTTCTTTCAGTGCCCTGTCCTCGCTGAGTGATATCGGATATCAGCCGCACGCGCACGCTCTCCTTTTGTTGAATAGTCGGGCTAATGTTGTGCTGTTCAACCGCACTGTCCAAATGTGAAAGTGGCGCTTTACGCACGCGCTTGTGTCTGTGTAGCACACCTCACTGACAAAGTTTATGTTTTACAAATATAGCTACTGTAAAGGTGGCACGGGCGGCACGGTGGCGCAGTGGTTAGGGCTTCACAGCAAGAAAGGTCGCGGGTTCGATCCCCGGACTGAGCTTTATTGTGTTGAGTTTGCATGTTCTCCCCGTCTCTGGGTAGGCTCGCTCTGGGTACTCCGATTTCCCCACCACTAAAACATGTACAATAGGTTCCCCTTTGGGGCCAGGACTCCCCTGGAGATGAGAATAGTAATCTCAGTGGGACTTCCCTGGTTAATTGAAGGATAAAAAACATTTTGTAATAGAAGTAGTCGGATATTACTTCTCACACTGGCATGTAGTGATAATAATGCTAATCATAGGGAATACTACATTTCTGAAGCTGAAAGTTCGGTAGTTTGTTGAGAACAAGGACGTCCACTGCCCTTTTTATTGGGGCGGTCCAGTGGGGGGCTCTTTCTAGCTTGGCATAGGACCAGTCCACGTCTTTAAGCAAAATGAATCAAGAAGTGAACACTTACATTTCACCGTTTTGGCAAACTTGTATGCATATGTTCGGGCTTATTCCTCATTTTGATTTGAGTTTGGCTGCTCTGCCCCTCTGAGTGCAGTGCCACCTGTCCACTGTCTGTACACACCTCAGGTTGACAATGAGTTAATTTGGTAAGTGTTTCTCAAGTCATATTGAGTACTTTCTTCCCGAGCTAAAGTTGATCTATAGATAGGCTTAAGTAATTAAAAAAAAGCTCAACACATGGTATTGTTTCCTGAAATTAAATTGGGTTTTTGAATCAAAAAATCCAATGCTTTGTTTTGTATTTGTGCTATATACAGAAGTCTAATAATTTTCCTCTCGGTATATATATTTTTTGCCCACTGCTGTTCATGCCGACAAACCAAATCATCTGTTTTCTCTCCGGCGGACCTTATCTCGGCTCCACATGAATCGGTAATCGGTTCATGACATGCGGCTGAAGCAGAAAGGGAAAGTCTGCAGGAGAGCTTGTGTGCGCGATGGGCAGTGACAGCACTGACCAAATCCTTGACTTGTGCCAGTTCGAAGTAAAACACTCAGAAAGGCAGTCTTCCATTTTGTCCCTCCTGTTGGTGAGATTGTGAGCCAGGTGAGGTAAGAGGCTGATAGAGGGATTAGGGTGTATTAGGCGGCGCATAGACAAACGAGAGTAGTGCGGCTCAGCCTTGTGCCTTTTGCAGTCGCTCTCTAGAAAGTGCCTTTCTTCAAAACCAAACATGCTATTATCTATGTAGTATGCTGTCAGGCTGGGCACCGATACCAGTATGGTATTGGGGGAAAAATGTAGGTACTGCTATTGAAAAAATAAAAGTATCAAAAAGTAGGTGCTGAAGGTACTTGTTGGGTCCAGGAAACACATTAAAGGAAGTTACTTCAGGTTATTTCAGCTCAAATAAATGACACAAATCTAGCATAAATGGTCTTTTATGGAATACATTAACATCATTGTTCTGTTTTGTGGTTCTAGATGACAGATATTTCAATACAGGTGTCGTTCAAGTATCGAAAACCAAGTATTGTTAAAGAACTGTTATGGTACTGTGAACAAAAACCTGCTCTTGATTCACTGGCCTTAAAGACCACATAAAAACTGTTGAAAGCCTCTAATTTACGCATAATTTGGTATCTTTTATAACATGATTTACATTTATTATTGTGAAAAAAAATATCGCAGAATAAATAGAATAAAATAAAAGCATTTATTCTATTATAGATAGTTTCATCATTGAAGAATGAACAAACAAACATGTGACACTCTGTCCATTATGAAAGAATTAAAACCGCTTTGTTGTAAAATGTCTTTTTTTTTTTTTAAACTAAAATATGCACCAACGCATTTCAGCCAACGTGGCTGTCGTCAGGGTGCAGAGACGGATCAGAGGAGTGACCCACCTTATATAGGGAGGGGGTCTGAGGGCCTACCTCCATTTAAAGTGAAACACATGAGCACCTAAGTGAATACAATAGACAAAAACTATGAATAAGATAAGCCTTTATTAGTTTCAAAATGGAGAAATTCACTTGTTACATCAGCTCTCAAGAAACACTCAGGGTGTACAGAATAGACAGAATAGAAATGTGCAAATATTAATTAATAATGAACAGTAAGTAGAGGCATCTGCTATATATACAATGGATAAAATAGCTCCAAGGGGTAAAAAGTATAAATAATAAAAAATAAAATAAAAGACTGTAAAACGTCAGCAGTGGCCTTGCAAATTTTACAGTCCTAGTGCAGATGGTTGATAAAGTGACGCTGATACAGAGATTATTGCATGTAGTTTTTGCAGATGAGTTACTTTACAGTCTTGTACAGTCTGACAGCAGTGGGGATGAAGGCCTTGCGATAGCTCTCCTTCCTGCACTGAGGGTGTCTCAGTCTGCCACTGAAAGAGCTGCTCAGCTCCTCTACAGTCCCGTGCAGTGGGTGAGAGGTATTGTCCATGATGGAGGTGATCTTGCCTAACACCCTCCTGTCCCTCACCTCCTCCACAGAGCCCAGAGCCCAGGACGGAGCCTCCTTTTGTCCCGCTCTGTGCTGCCCGGGGCGAATATTACAACATAATTATAGCAACAATTGATAAATCTACAATACATATAGAAAACACCCAAGAACTTGAAACAAACTTGTAACATTACTGTGAGCGGGGACATATCTATCACATCCGTAGAGATGTTGATTAAATATCGAACTGGTCATTAGGAGTATGTTTTTTATTGGCAACAGTAGAATCCAAAATGTTCCACTGTGTGCCTTTAAATTGTCCTGTTGGCTCTTATGCAGCCTTCTCTTCTGCTCCTCCTCTCCACTTGCTCTTCCTTCCACACTTGATCCCACAGACAAACACCAATGTCCTATTTCTTTCAATCTTAAAGGACACTCAACGGACCCATTGACGAACTAGTGACAGCAAACTTCATCTGGAACAAAAATAGCCGTAATTCCTTGTGGTGTCGTCCGATAAGGTTCACTTAAAGAAAAAAAACGATGTTATTGCAAATCCATGCGCTGTCAAGACTCTCCAGGGTGCCTATGCTAATTCAAAGCGAGCCGTGCCAGCGCTACTCGACAAGAGGCGCGAAAACTGTACGATTCTCCTTGAAAGTGCACTTTAGCGGTTTGGCTGAGGACTCTGAGCGAGATGCCGGGCTGTATGCTAGCGCTGCAGGTGGTAATTCCTTTATGTTTTATTTAAAAGCGTTGTCAGTGTGTGTGTGTGGCTGTCTGCAATTCAGATTCACTTCGCGGAGGTGGTTTTAATTCTACTGCTGCGTCATTGGAGAGAAGGGAGAGTCTGTGACAACCCTTTATTCCAATTTGGACTTCTTCTTCTTCTTCTTCTTCTTCTTTTTTTTTAGATAGACGCCCATAAAAAAAGCAATGTCCCCATAAGAGTGAGCTGTTTGATGATGAATCATTTGAGGTTTGTGAAAAGAGGGGTGCAAAGTCGCGGTTAGGGGAGTTGTCATGTTGTCAGAGGGAAGCAGTGTATTGTCGCAGTCACAGATTTTGATATGTGATCTTTTGGTCTTGCAAACGTCAGTCACTTTCGGTTTTATTTTTTCACATTCCCTTTGAAAAGTTTCAGACGCAGATTTGGATCGTTGTCATGCCACACAGCCGCTGAGACTTGCAGTAGGCGTCAGTCTGGTAGAGCGCTCGTCCACGCACCCAAAGGTTGACTGTTTAATCCTTTTCTCCAAATATATGAAAGGTTGAAAACTTCGCATTTCCTGATTGAGATTGTGTGTATATTATCTTAACCAAGTATATATTTGCACACCCCTTTGCACTTGTTTCCTCTTCTTATTGTTCAGCCTGATGATGGATGGCTATGCTGATAACGACTCGCTGTAAACGATCTCTCTCGGAAGCACGAACAGAGCAAACAATAGTGTCATTACAGAAATCAACAAGTAATCCTGCAGCGTCCTCGTTTCTGCTCTAAAACAAACCACATCTGTAGATTCAGCAGCTGTGCTTTTATGGCACTTCGTAATTAGATGGTGTTGAAGTAAACATCAGAAATTGCTAATCAGAGAGAGAAAGAGAGAGAGAGCACACACACACAGTTGTTACCAGGGAATAACTTTACTTTTTACTTTCTGAGGTCACTGCAAGACATTTCGACTCCAAAACGGAAAGATGGCAGTATCATGGCAACACTAGATGGTTTTTTGGAGGTCAAAACATCAACAAGTGCCAGTGTAACACAGGCTAGCACTGTTTACTCAAGTTACCTCTTAAACCCCACCTTAAAGCAGTACTACGTAACTTGTTTACCTTAATAAATCCTTTTCGTTGTCCCTCTGGGGGTAATACAAATGTTGATGGGATGATTTCATCTCCCCAGGAAACCATGCTTGCAACTTTCCCTGCTCCGACCCGGAGACCCAATACACACTAATGGAATCATGAAGAAGAAGCTAACAGGCTAACGTTGGGCTAGTACCACTTTAGCAGTATTTACAGCCAAGTCTGAGTGACAAAAAACTATCTCCATTGTGTCATTGAGTTGTTGCACAATGTACAATATCCCTCTCTCCCTTTGTGTTCTCTGTCAGGATAGTATTTACTCTCACGGATGATTCATGAGTAAAAAAAAACACAAAATGCTACGACACCTGCAGTGGCGCTTATGGCCTCATGAGTTACTTAGTTCTGCTTTAATAATAGTGATAATAATAATAATGCATTGGTTTTATATAGCGCTGTTCTGGCCACTCAAAGACGCTTTACATTGCACTATTCGTTCACTCTATACTTGGATGGTGGTAACCTACTATTAATAATAATAATGCATTGGTTTTATATAGCGCTGTTCTGGACACTCAAAGACGCTTTACATTGCATTATTCATTCACTCCATACCCGGTGGTGGTAACCTACTATTGTAGCCACAGCTGCACTGGGGTAGACTGACGGAAACGAGGCAACCAGTCTGCACTACATTCGCCTGGCTTTCCTGGTGTTTCCCAAACGGTCTCCCATCCAAGTACGGACCAGGCCCTTCCCTGCTTAGCATCCAAGGCCTGACGGGATTGGGCATAGCAAAGGCGGTATGACCGAGCACATTTTCTCCAGTTCAGCTTTACCCAAAACTAAAAGCTTCTCGACTGGAGCTTAGAGCCTAGAGGCCAGTGTCACGCCTCATTTGAAAGCTAAGACCTACAAAACGGATCTAAGATTTTTCGTGTTGTCTTCACTTATTCTTTGTATTTTTGTTGCTTTTTTATCGTGTTTTTTGTTGCTTTTTTGTCACTCTTGATGCTTTTTCCACCCTGCATTTTCATTCTCATTTCACTCTCGTTTTTCTTGCTATTTCAACACTTTTTTCAGGAAGCTTTTAGATTTGGGTAAAGTCGCACTGGAGAAAAATATGCTTGGTTCAGGTGGGGGTTCTGAGGTCAAGCAAAAGTCAGGTCTTTGTTTTAACATATTCTCATCAAAAAAGACCTGACTAAGAAATACTAAAAAGAAATAAGCCCCTCGGAAACAACTTAAAATTCCTTTCATCCGTCTCATCTTTATGCAAACTAAAGGAACCTGATACAGAGATTTTAAAATGGTAATTCATTCCATATTGGCCTTGTCAAGCATCTCCAATATATCTGCTTGCCGTTATGTAGCTATTATGTTTACACTGTGAGTTACCAGGATGTCATCTTAATAAAACACGCCAGTCTGCGGAACGACAGCGTCTCCCTAAAAAGAGGCATAGCTCCCATGTCTCCTGTTGCGTATACAGTGTGAAAAAAAAAAAAAAAAGTTTATAAATGTTTAATCCATCCCGTTTGAACCCACGTGCTCTCCCTTGCATCCCTTTTGAAGTTTGATCCCGTTACAGCGCAAGTCTTGCAGCGGAACACAGGTGTCATCTCATCTCTGCGGTTGATCCAAAAGGCTTGGCACCGCAGCCCACAAACGCTGGCACGGCTTGCATAACTGTGACTCATCTCCACAACAAAAACATTCTTTGAGTCCCTTTGTGTAGGGATAAAGATGCTATGTTTAGCCGCTGTTGATCCCCCTCCCCGCTATCAAAAACCCGTCCTCTCGAAACCGCACTTGACATTCAGAAATCCATGACGCTCTGCAATTTTCATCCGCACCTCCCCGCAGCGTGACTTAGGTTTGAGGTCAGCCCTCTGTGGAGAAGCGGAGCCAAGAAGATCAAGAGAGGGCCTTTCTTCATCTTCGGATCAAAGCGGAGTTAGCCCCAGTTTCATCCTCATCAAGAAGCAGAAAAAACATTAAATAAAACTTAGATCAAGGACCGAAAACTAAATAATTCAGACAAACTTTTTTTTCTTTCTTTCTTTGAGGGGCCGGGATGGGCAGGGGCGTTTCTAATGAACTTTGTCCTCCCGCTCTCCGCGATAATAGTTGTTGTTTTATTCATTAGCGCTCTCTGATCTGTTATTTCTAAATTAAATATAAGCTTCATTAGACTTCTTCTGGTGGCCCCCCCTCCTTAAAGCCGCATTACGGAAGTCAACGCCATCTTGAGACTATACGCTGACTTCAGAATCAGTTGTTCTGAGCGGGAGCGTTTGAAGCTGTCACTCCTCAAAGGCCACTGTCTGACTGCTTGTTAGCCATCGCAATGTGCACTCGCTCGGCTCCATGTGCATGTGTGTGTGTAAAGAAGTGTGCCGTCGTGTCCCCAGGGATCCCCCTTTGCTGGAGCCCTATACTGACTTCAGAGATGCTTTGAAGTTCTTCCTCAGAGGAGCTGAGAGGGGGAGGAGGGAAGGGAAGAAGGGGGGAGAGAAGAGGGGGGGAGAGAAGAGAGGCACAAAAGAGCTAAAGGGGGAGGGAACAGTAATATCATCTCATCCCCTCAATCCACCCATGTTTAGGGCTTTTTTTTTTTTTTTCCTGCCAATTTGAAAATGATGTCGTTCTCGCGATGTGACAAATGCCGTCTTTACCAGACTCCAGACTCAAACGCTCATCTGTTACGACTGGAAACACGCAAATCCAAGTGATGTTTGAAGAAATGGATTTAAATGATTCTGTGTGTGGGTTAGACTGCGATCATAGCTGCACGTGTAACGCTTTTCCAGCCGCAGCTCCGTGGAAGCGGGCCCCGACTTCGACAGTTTGCTGAATGTCTCTCCCTGCTCTTCATCCTCTTTCATTCTGTACTGTCCAGCTCAAAGAAAGGACTTTCAACTAAAGGAGGTTTACATTAAAATAAAATAACACAGATTGCTCTACTCTAATTTTTATTATTTATATTTTTTTGCCCCTAAAAGCTTTTTTCTCATTCATTGTACTGTATATAAGATATCTCTATTTACTATTTAATCAGTCTTTGATTGCACATCTCCTGTCTGTCCCCTGAGTGTTTCTAGAGAGCTGATGTAACAAGTGAATTTCTCCATTTTGAGATCAATCATCTTATTTTATCTTATCTCATCTTTTCTTCAGTACAATGTCTTGCAACATTAGTTTAGAAGGATAGCATCAGTTGCAAGTTCATCAGTTGCATAAGTAGAATTTTATTTCAGGGAAGCAGCAATTTTGATGAAGAAATGTTGGGCAGAAAGGTCATTTGTAATTGAATTTTTAAGCTGCTGACATGAAGTGGCACAGAAGAAGGTAACATTTCCTAGCAGTTTCGGGTCGGCATGGCAACAGATAAAAATTGTTTACCTTCATCTATGTCACTTCCTGACAGTGTACAATAAGGAAGTGAATCTATACACATTACAAAATGGCCAACCTAAAGAAAACTGGGTACAATCTTTAGCAAAATCTTAAATATAATTGTGTTAACTATGTTTTAGCAAAAACTGTGTTTAATGTGTCCTATGCACTTTAACCATGCATTTAGCAAATACATGGATAAAAGAAATACTGTGTTTAGTTGTTAGCATTATTAGCTCGTATCAAATTGTGCTCTTTCAACTTAAGCAATCTGGCTTCAGTAATTTCCTTTAACTATAGCCTATTTATTATACATAGTACTTGGGAATACTCTTTATTTGGAGCTTTATCTGCCTCTAGATGCAGTTGCAGTCGTTACGTTTGTTTGTGTAGGCTCTCAGTAGGGCTGTCACGATAATTATATATCAACTTATCGTTCAATAAGTGACAGATGAACACTACATTTTTGGGCTCAATATTTATCGTCTGTAAAATTATTTGCATTACACATTTACCCAAAGTAGTTGTAAGAAAAGTGAGATATTTTAAGAAATAAGATTAACTTTTTTAAGTAGAGATGCACCGATACAGCTTATTTGCTACCGATACTGGGTTTGGAGTATCTTCCGATATCCGATATTTACCGATACCAAGAGACTTTCTTAAAAGTGGCTTTCTCCAAGTGAAACATTGAATTCTCCATTTTAAGATCAATAAAGTAATATTTTTGTTGTCATGATGTTACAGACCAATTATATCATGATAAACTCTTGGATAAACATTTAACAAGGATGACTTTTCTACACTAAAATATCTTTGGGTAAATGACTTAGTTTTAGACTTCAGGTTACATTAATATAAACAACTCACATGAAGTGATCTGATCAGTACAAATGTGTTAGATCAGCTATTTCCTATTTTATTAGGCGACTTTAGGTATTTCTATCATAGTTTCTGACCCATCGTTGATTAGTTTTCGTTAGCATTAGCATGCTCCCGGTAGCTTTAGCATACTGATGCTAACCGCAGCATTTTGTATGGCGATCAAAAATACATTTGCAGAGATTAAAACTAAAACTAAAAGTTGTGGCATTGAGAAACAAAACTGGTATCGGTTCAGTGTAGGATATCCAATACCTGATATCGTACTTTTTTCCAGTATCGGATCGACGCATGCTTATTTTTAAGCTTTTCAGAGCTTAATATTTCCAAATTCTGTTATCTCAGTCATCCAGGAATGCTCTATTGTTGTAGAGATATTTAAAAAATGATTCAGAACCACTTCAAAATACATTCACATAGCTGAAAGTTTATGTCATTTCACTGTATTGTTGCATTTTGCTCATGGCTATGGTTTGGCTCAGCTTTGCCATTACTGAACAATTGCAGAGAAACACCACTGTGGGCTGGAGGATTGAATTCTTTTTTTGCATGTGGCTGAATTGTTAAAAGCAGTGTGTGGCTGTGTAAACAAATTACAGGCTTTTGTTTCTATTCGAAGGAGAAGTGTTTTGTTTGTGCGGTGAAAAGGACATTGACATTCCACATACGAGTAATTTCTTGAAGGCTACATTTGTTTGGGGAGTGTGGGGCTGGGTGTTCGAGCGGACGCCGCAGAGAGATGATGTTTTGTTTATAACGCGGGGCCTATTAGCGTCACCGTGTATCCGGTCAGGACAAGGCTGATGAATAATGGAGCAGATCCCTGTCTAGGGCCATCAGGTGAGGCCGGTGCGGTTTTCAGGAGCCCCCCCGTCAAGCGTTAGAGGGTGGGAAGGGGGGGATGGAGGAGAATGGAGAGACCTATGGTGAGAGCAGCTGCTGCGCCCGACTCATCCCCAACACAATGCCATCTGCCGGGCTTACCGAAGGAGGCGCACGTCCTGCCCTTTCCCGAACATATGTACTCAAAACAATATCATATCTACGCCACTTAAGATTCAGGACCGTGGTTATGTTATTTAGGCAGTCTGCAAGAAGAGTATAACTGTTGTTGTAATTTATATGTAAGATAGAGGTTTATTATGACAGATATTTGCATCATTTTTGCATTCGAAACCAACTTTTGATAATGCCAAGTCTAAAGCAAGAGATCCAGGACAAGCCATGTCATATTACAGGACTATAGCATTAATGAATAGTGTCTAATTCAAATAACAGGCATGAAAAAGGTATTACTCCACCAAAAAGAGCAACCATTCGCCACTACACGGTTTGAGAATCATTGGTGTCTTCATAGCAACAGCAGCTCAGCATTTTCCCCATTATGACTGACAAAAACAATTTAATCGCGCATTTTTCATTTTATTCTTAATCATTATGTCAATTAGCACATTGACCCTTCACATCAATATCAGCTAATCATGTAAGCATTAAAGAATCTGTCTCCATTAAAGCCTGACCTGCCTTTTCTTGATTGAAATCTCACAGTGGAGCAGCGCATTTCGTCACTCCAGTTGTTTTGGATACTGTGTGTGAACTTCTTGCAAGGATGTATTGTTTCACTCCAGTTTTAACAGTCAGAAATGATTAAAGGGCTGAATAATGGTTTTGTTGTAACTGTTAAACCCAGCTATTATTTTAAAGGTATACCTCCAGCCACAAGGGGTCAGTAAGCAGCACCAATTTTGTCATTGTGAAACAACGGAAAGATTTCTAGCCCTAAGTTTGCGTTGGTGGCACCATTAATTGTGCCCGCCCCTTCCCTCGTATTAGTTTACATAGGGCTGGAGAAGTCCAGATAAAATCAGTTCTACACGGACACAAAGCCGTTTTTCAGGCCACGCAGAGAAACCAGTGTCGACTCGTTGGTGCAAAAGAACATTGGACATTTTACACAAATCACTCTACTATACATCAGATTATAGTGCCGAATATTTTCCCTCGTTCTCCACTTAATGAGCGGACTTCGTGCTCGACCAGAAGTGTCAATACAGCGGAAGTGCCGATCCAGGGCAAAAAGAGGCAAAAGTGGGCGGGGCAGAATAAGGTGAGTAGATCTCCACAGTCCCACCCACTTCCGCTCATGTGCCGGGATCCCCGTCATTTTAAAGCAATTCTAAGTAACTTGTTTACTTAATAAATCCTTTTCGTAGTCACTCTGGGGGTAATACAAGTGTTAATGGTGTGGCTTGTTTAGATGCATGAGACCCATGTATGTTCATTAACATGCACTGTAAAAATAAACCAATAAATAAATAAAATGGGATGATTGGACGGTCTTTCATCTCCCCCTGTGTCTCTGGCCAGAAAACCACAATTGGAACTTGACTGCCACCGGACCGGGGCCACCAATACCAACCAATATAATCATGAAGAAGAAGCTAACAGGCCTAACGGGCAAAGCTAACTGCGGGCTAGCGCCACTTTAAACAGTTTTTACAGCCAAGTTTGAGTGAAAAAAAATATTTCCATTGTGTTATTGGATGTGCAATATCCCTCTCTCCCTTCGCCTTTTCTGTCAGCATAGTATTTACTCTCATGGACAATTAATAATTAATAAAAAAATCGCTATGACTTGCTATGACACCTGCAGTTATGGCCTCTAGGGGCATGAGTTACTTAGTACTGCTTTAAACATAGATCTTTTCGGAAAAATTTAAATATTAAGAGTTTAAACGCGTTATGTGCTAACTCATGGACTTCAAATACAAGCTTATATTGAGGCCTTGTCTAAAACGTTATAAACTGAAAAGTTCTAAAGTAGTTTTGCTGTATTTTCAAGTGTTTTCTTTCTTGTAAAATAACCGCACAGTGGTCGGTTGATTCTTGGCTTTTGTATAAAATGGGGAAAGAACAGCCTTACCTTTAACTACCCAATTGTTTCTTTATTCAGCATAGACAAAGATCGATGAGCTAGTTCACTGGCATCCATGTGTTATATCGCATTGGCTTCCCTTGGCCTGTTTTAATTAATAAATCTATCCCAAAACCAATGCAACATCGGGATCTTAAAGGCAACTTGGACCATGGCTATTTATCTCAATACAGAAAGCCTTGTGCCTTAATTGCAGGCGCCCACAGTAGAAATCATTTTTTCTTCTCAGTGACTTTTATTGTGTTGCCGGATACAGAGCTAATATTGAGGCGGAGGAATGATGCTCTCAGCAGTCCATCCACAGCGGTGATAATCCTGAGAGGAGGAGGAGGGGGAGAGCTGGAGAGGAAGGGGGGAGAAAAAAGGGGGATCAGTGCAGAGATAAGATGATGTCTAGAGGCGCCCTGACAGAGGAGGAAATGAGACCAGGCATCCATAAAGCTTTGTTTGTTAAACTAATAACCTGGCTCTTATACAAGTAAACTACAGCAATGCACCGCAATGAGTTCACAATCCAAACCATTTTTCCTTTAATAAACATCATTTTAATTTCTTCGGATGAACATTGTTGATAGGCTCATGTGGCGCCGTGTGATTGTTGTTCGTAATGGGCGAAGGCAGAAGACGGCAGCAGAATGTCACCCGTGTGGAGCTGCGCCGCCGAGTGCCGGAGTTCCAGTTATTTACCCCTGAGAGATGATGGAAAAAAGGCCAAGGACACGAAGCCGTAAAACACTGGGAAAAGGTGATTCTGCCAGTGAAAAAACAGAGGCTCAGGAGGAATGCGGTGTTTGGCCTTTGTAGTCTCCCTCTATTAGAAATAAGTAACCCTGTGACATTGTGTGAACATCTCTAATTTACTAAACGTGCTTAATCATACCAATGCCAATTATGCTGAATGGCAGTGCAATCAATCAAGATTTAATAGAAAAATGCCATCTTAACGTCTAAAGCCAACCGTGTGATGTTATCTGGAATTTAAAGAAATGGAAGATTATTCTGAGTTGAATCATACTGGAGCAGAAAGCTTTCATGTTTTGGTTTATTTAAAAGGGGGTGTCCACACTTTATTCATTGAGGGCTGCATATTGATGTGTGTATACTATTACTGTGTGAAGGGCCACTGGTTGATGGTCAGTGCAGTCAGGCATAGGCCTAGGCATAGGCGAACAAGGTGGCCGCATAGGGCACCATCTGCTGGAGGAGGCGTGGAATTGCGCTTTAATTTTTGAACCCTATCTACAACATTGCCTATTTTTGGACATAACTTTGGAACAGAAAGAGATGGTCCTTCTTTGCTTAAAGTTACTAACTAATTAGAGGTTCCACCACGAATATAACTGTTGTGCTCACATTTAATGAAGCCCATGTTTGGATTTTTTAATGAATAGATAAACATTCCTCCATTTTCTTCCACTTTGTACCAGCCCCTTATGGCTCTTCCTGCAGGTTGTGGCTCCACAGAAGGACGGCCTCACGATTCTAACCGGGCCTGTTGGTCTCTCATAAGGAGCTTCTGAACCGATCTTTGTCTGACCCGTCCTGGGAGACCCTACCAGGGGCATGAAGCTCCTGACCACAGAGCTCCCAGGATCATTCGGGCGCTCAAACCCATCCACCACGTTAAGGTGGCGGTTCTAGGATGGGTGAATAGGTACAACAATGATAATCATAATAAAATAAAATAAAACTAGCTTTTTCCATGTCCAAAGTCTGTCCAAAAGCATTTGGTGGGGGGGATGGGTTCTTGCCAAATTGGCTAGAACTGGCCCTGAGTGCAGTGAAAATTTGTCAAAACCTACTCTAAAGTCATTGGAGTTAAACAAAGAGACTTACATTCTCTATGGGAGGAGCAGGCCCTAAAGAAGGCTAAATGTATCGTGGGTCACCCTCAGAGTTTTCGTTCATGCCTTCTGGACATCGTTTTTATTTTTGTCCTCACTGCCACTGAACCTTTGAATTCTGAAGGGAGTGTGTTTATTAAGCAACACAGACAATTTGAAATGTGCTCTACTTGTATTATTGTTATAGGACTATTGTTAATCAGTGCCTGTGATGTATTTGTGGAATGTTCTGAGGTTTGCTACAAATTAATTGGTCTTTGGGATCAATAAAGCTTTCTGAAGCTTTGGGTAAATAAAGTATATAAAGAATATTAACCAATTAATATGAGGATTTTTGTGAATGTTTTCTTTCCATTGCCACCGAAAGAAAAGGACAGAACCTTGAAAATCCCCATTCATCATGCTCTTATAAAAGCTATGTGTTTTTTACCTGTGAATCACAGCTTTGAACTTTACAAAATAAAGTCTGTTCAATATTACGCACTTTGACACGTTATATCACTATCAAAATCAAACCTTTCGTTTCAGTCCTGCGTATTTGCCACTGTGTTGTAATCTAGAATCCTTCATTAGATTTGTCCTGATCGCGTGGTCTAATTCACTTCCTTGCTCAGTTTTGAGTATGAGACTGTCATTACCGTCGCCTTTAGCTTTGCGCCCTCTGCTGGCCATCTTGCATAACTACAGTACAGTTCTGTTTCCTAGGGGTATTGTCTTAAGTATTAAAAGTGAATTAAGAAACCGGTTGTATAACATTTCAAGGGTGCACAAATGCCTTGAAGATGGCCTTGGATTCTCATAGTGAAAGTGCTCGAAAGCTTCAAAATGTCAGCCGCTCTGAGCTGCGTTGAGTGGCGGAGTTCCAGTTACTTATCCCCTGAGAAACGAGGGGAAAAGGCCAAGGACGTGGCAGCATAAAACACTGGGAAAAGGAGATAGAAAAGAAGAAAAAAAGACCTTATAAAGATGAATACCGCTGTTGATAGCTCTCATTTTTCCACCGCGATTCATACCTGCCCTGAGTTCTGCGGTCACCGTGTGTGTGCTATTTGGAGCGGGCCTAAAATAACAGCTCCGGCCGCTGCATCGACCTCCATGTAAATCAGGTGCTTGAGTTTGATTTATGTTCTTCTTCTGCGACGCCGATTTGAACCGAATCACATCAAATCGTTCATCTGTGTCAAAGATAGTCATCCAGCTGCCGTGGGGGGAGGGGGAGAATCAATTTCCCCTCCGTGCGATTATGTAAAGCAGTGTTGTGTAGGATGCCCCACAGTTCACGTTGTGTAATCTAACCGGACAATAATATCTTGAGATAAATTGTCACCTACAGAAAGAGGGCACCAGCAAAGGAACTTAATATTCATAGCCACTTCCCCGGCAGCTTGAGTTTTACTTCATCATTTGATGGCACTTGTAACCACAATTACAGGCCACTTACCATCACACGTACATTATGGCTTTAAGCGGTAAAAGGAGACTGAGAGAATGTTTCATACATTTACCTGCAGCGCAAAGGGCTCTTATCGATCCGCGAGTCCTTTCTTTTAAGTAATCATTGAAAACTACTGCCAAGGAACTGACGTTTTACTGAATTATAGTCTGGTTACTATGGTGAACACCAGTGATGTAGCGTAACATCCAGGGCTATGTGATTCTGGAGGAAATTGTGTTTGCGATTTTTCAGACAAGTGATTGTAATTGCCATTAGATTTGTAGCCTTAACCTTTGAGCTAACCGTGATGGCACGGGTATATTCCAAGATGAAAATGCCATAGGGCTCACATTGTGAAAGAGTGGTTCAGGAGCATGAGACAATATTATCACACATGGATTGGCTGCCATAGAGTCCAGATTTTTAACCCCATTGAGAATCTTTGCACAGTGATCACACTGTCCCATCATCAATACAAGATCTTGGGGAAAGATTAATGACATTGCACAAGCTTATTGAAACAATGCCAGAGCGATTGTGTGCTGTAGTTAATGCTAACGGCGATCCAACAATATTTTAAAGCGTGTTTTTGGTCGGGCAGTGTATTTTGTGGTTTGCAGAAGAAATTATACCACGTACTTGTGCATATTGCTGCCATTACAAGTGAAATTCAGCTTCATTAAAGGGGCTAGATGCAAGTTGGCCATTTTATACTCACTACTGCCACCTCAGGTCTTACGCGTTATTGCACCTTCTATATTAAGCTCATGCATGACGGCACTTCAGACCTGAATGAACAACTTTTTGAGTGACAGTGCAGGATATTAGAGGCAGTTGTGGTGAACAGGTCTGGGCTCATTCTACACATTAGGACATTGCTGGAAGATGTAGGGAGAGGAAAATACTTAATTTTAACATCTTTAAACTCTGTATAGTCCCTTTAATCTCACATCATAGGCCATACCGCTTTTGCCATGTCTGATCCCGTCAGATCTCTGAAGCTAAGCAGGGAAGGGCCTGGTTGTTACTTGGATGGAAACTGTTTGGGAAACACCAGGAGGCCTGGGTGAATGCAATGTGTGAGTGAGTGGTTGGTGGTGGTCGGAGGGGCCGATGGCTCAGACTGGTAGCCTCGCTTCCGTCAGTCTGCCTCTGGGCAGCCGTGGCTACTGGCTATAACACAGTAGTAGCTTACCATCACCAAGTATGGAGTAAATGAATAATGTACTGTAAAGCGAGTTTGAGTCTCCAGAAAAGCGCTATATAAAACCAATTCTTTATTAGTATTATCCTTTAACACTCAATTCAGATGTCATTTCAGGCTTTTTGGACCCATTTTTCTTTTCTTGTACTATTTTCATACCTTTCCTGTAAAAATGCCAGAAGATAGTAGCTGGATATTACCCACTTGACGTGAGTGCTTTACCAACACATAAGTAGTTTCCTTTAAGCTGCGTGGCCTCCTGCAGAGCGCATGATGTTTACTCTTGAGGGAGAGACAGAGACAGAGAAGTTAAAGGCAGAAAACATCCTTCTTATTGCCCTCTTGTGCTAGTAGGGAGCAGGCCTTATTGATACAGCGCTGTGTGTAAAGTGCGCCGATTCATTGAGAAGATGTAACATGGCTGCACCCCTCAAACTGTACGTATCTATGGCAACAAGGCCCTTCGGGGAGCGCGTGCCCAGGTAATGGACATGGGTAGATGATGGTGAATTATTTAGGAGCTGTATCAGACAGTGTGTCGCAGACCCGGGGCCCGACTGCGAAGTCTGTACTCATAGACCGATGTGAGAGAAGAAGTGAGTTTGAGAAGGAGGTGTCTCCCGCTGAGGTCTGTATTTCCTGCTCCACACAGTCTGCAAATCACAGAGACGAGAGAGAAGCAAGCACTGCAGAGGGATCTAGTGTCAGGAGCAGGGGCTGGCGGCTGATACTACAGGGGAGGATCATATCCAGCACAACCGGGACAAGGAATGCGGCGGCTTTGTCTCAAAATATACACGTCCGTCCACACTCAGTCAGTATCACATGATTTGCTGATGCCACAATTATAGGACGACAAGCAAATACTTTCAGCATCCTGTTAAAATGACCGCTGCTGAGCTCTTCTGACCATTTCAACTTTGCAGGTTTATATGTTACACTCTCCAAAAGATCAGACAAAAACCTGGCTGTTTTAACAACTTTATTTTGTCCAGTTCAGTGACACATTTGAGGCAGATATAGACAGGCCTCACTCACTATATCTGACTTTTCTGAATGAGCCTCACTATTGAGCTCCACACATCTCGGGGTGCTTTTGTTTTATACTATATATCGTGTAGTAGAAGATTTTTAGACACTTTTTACCTTTTATAATATATAGTAGTTTAAATATCTTAGCCAAAAATAAAACATATAATATCTTACATTTACATTTATTTACAATTTTAAGAAAATACATTATAGAACAAATTTATAGTGCAAAGTGCTGTTTCTGAAATACAGTGGGGGAAAAAAGTATTTGGTCAGTTTCTATTAGATTTTGGCCAAATGCTTTTTTTCCCCACTGTAAATCTTATTACTCTTATTTGGGTTAGAGCAGGTCATCTTGCGGTTGATGGTGGGTTAGACCCACACAGTCCATTGCAAAATATACCGTCAATGGTCCCACCACCTGTTGAGAACCACTGATTTAGGTTTTATGATGAACTTTTGCAAAAAATAAAATATCCTTTCTCCTTATGGGTCTCGTTTTTCGTGTTTACGCTTTTTTTTCTTTGTCTAAGTCATTATAAAACCTGCTAAATCTGTGGTTAAAAATGTAGTTCATATTACCGTCTTTTTTATTTGTTAAAGGGACTATACAGAGTTTAAAAATGAAAGTATTTTCCTCCCCCTGCATGTTCCAGCCATGTCCTAATGTGTAGAATGAGCTCAGACCTGTTCACCACAACTGCCTCTAAAATCCTGCACTGTCACTCAAAAAGTTGTTCATTCAGGTCTGAAGTGCCGTCATGCATGAGCTTAATATAGAAGCTGCAGTTACGCATAAGACCTGAGGTGGCAGTAGTGAGCATAAAATGACCAACTTGTATCTAGTCCATTTAAAGGCACACTGCGAAACATTTTGGACTGTATTGTTGCCATCAGTACAAAACATGCTCGACACAGAAAATGTTATTTCTGCAGTGGTTAATCCAAGAATAGATTTGGATGAGGACCTAACCTGTTTGAATCTCAAATTCTGCTGACTTTAGTCACATCTCCATGGAGACAAGCTGGAGACGTACCCACTCCCGGTAACAGTCATGTCTTAGGAGAGCTGAGCCACTCACAGCAAAAGCACATGTTACATTTATGAGGTATTTTTACATATGTCATAAAATAAATGCTTGTATCTCAGTTGTATTTATTGGGTAAAATTCTACTCGGTGTAGCTTTAATGTGCCTGGATGAGCGTTTTGAACAGAGTCTTCATTTTACAAAACCACAATCGTCTTGCTCCAGTAGCACAAACACTCAACGCAGTACGAGCAACTGCAGCTGCAACTGCAACTTGAATCTTTTACTTCCTGTTGTCTTGCCCAGTGTTTACTGTCTTTACCTGAGAGACCAATGCAACAACCCTTACTTTCAAAGTGAGTGTAATAATCCATGTTGTCTTCGCTTGTTTGTTGATTTTTTATTATTGTTATTATTAAACTGTCTTCATCAAATGCATTGCTATTTGAGTTTTTGCTAAATACTGTGTAATTTCAATTATCTGCTCTGAGTGGACATAAAACTGGAGTGAACTTGCATTGGCACTGGTGGCCCGGCCGTACCTCCAACCTCACTACTTCATCAGCCTCACCTCACAAACTGACGCTTTAGGAGGAGAAACCTTCCTTAGCAACAGTGAGTGAGTTTTAGTTTGATCCCGTATTTATGGACCACAGCACTTAGAGTAGCCTATATCTGCAGCTGTGCAGTTGACGATGATATTTCGTTTCAGCAGTGTGGCTGAATGATATTACCAGGGCTATTGGCTTTTCATAATGCTCTTCCTCCTTTGGCTGCAATACTATCTATGTATTGATCATTTAAATATGCTGACGGCTTTATTTTTTTGCAAGAATGCCGGGTATATCTTGTTAGCTTCTTATTACATTTCTTTAATATTGCGTTTGAAAATGATTATTTGCAGAAAACAACTTCACTATTTTTATATTTTATCTCATCTAATTAAATGTGATATCCCAGTTTGTCGTTTTGAGCATCTTTCTCTTACTTAACAATACCCACACATCACGGCAATTAGATCACGCCTGCCATCAAAGTTGCCCAAAGTTCTGCCTTTGATTCCGTACGCAACTTCTGCAATCAGTGGAAATTTGCACTTCAGACAGTCATCAAGAAATTATACAGTTTGCAGTGGTAATGCTAATGAGACCATTATACTGTATTCCGTGAAATCATTTGAGGCTGGAAACTAAATAACAAGGAAACAATAAAGGATGAGTTCATATTCGGCGGAGATAAGGGGCTACAGAGAGAACAATACAGCGGCATCCTCGTAATGAGCAGAACCAACAAGGGAACAATGCAACCCAAGAGCACAAGTCGAGCGGAAAAAAGGGGGGGGAAAAGCTAATACAGAATGGGGCCAGGCAGCTGAGAGACGCACAGCCCCATAGCCTGACTGTCCATACAGCTACGGGCCGATCGTTGCACTTGATTGGTTCTATAGTGTCGGTAATGGTGCCTTGGTATGAGGTGAATAGGCTCCCTCTTTGGCCTTGTTAAGCTGCAAGGCAGGGCCCTCGGATTGAGATGAAGTGGGACATTTTACTATTGCTTTTGAGCCGGAGTCGGAGCATTTGTCGTCGGCAATAAAGCAGCGCTGTTTACCGCAGGGAGCCACTTATATTAAGCAATCTGATAAAAGAGGCGAAGTGACAGCTTTTCTATCTCCAAGGCCCGCTGTATAGCCATAGAAAGGTCTTTTGTTGATTCGCATTCTCGGAGTGCGTGATTGTGAAGAGAATTGGGGTTACAAGATTGGTAGCTTTTCTTACATCAGCAGCCCATAGTCATTGTGATGTAGAGCGGCGCCGGTATTGATGTTATTGAATGTCATTAGTGGGAACTAGACAAATGAGGGGTTCAAAGCTTCTCCCGGGTGATCAGAAGGAAATATAAATGAGGCGGATTCATATATGCAATATCATAAGGCCTTTCTCAAAGTCAGCTGTTGCAAAATGCAGTGTAAGTCTCATTAAAATACATTTTCAGTCCATGAATAATTTTTGTCGGGGGTTTGATGGGCCTTTCTTGTCTGAAATTGGGACACAACTTTATAATAACGCTCAAAGTTTAAACTACATTTCAGATGGGGCAGACATTCTTTATTTGAGGAGGAAAAATGGTGGAAAACTGTCTTGAATGTTTCATTTCCATTTCAACACCATTTCAAATAAATTTAAACAAAAATTTAATAAAAATGGGAATAGACCAGTACCAAGAAAGATTACATTCTGTTTTAATTAGGAAAATCCTGACTAAAACTGAACTTTTGTACATTTTTAAGTTACGATGTGTTATTTTAGTCTGTGTTGATGTTTTATGGATTGATTTGATCTATTTTCTTGTAATTTATGCAGCTGTGAAGCACTTTGAATTGCCTTGTGTATTAATTGTGCTCTACAAAGAAACTTGCCTTGCCTAAATATACCTAATATCAGTGTTGCCAGTAGTGAATAACTGAAGTAATCCACTACTGTAATAGATTACTTTTGGAGTAACATAACAATGTAATAATAATGTAGCGCTCATGCTTAACAGCTAGAAGGTCCCAGGTTCGATTCCCACCTGGACGGGGCTTTTCTGTGAGGAGTTTGCATGTTCTCCCTGTGTCTGCGTAGGTTTCCCCCGGGTACTCCGGTTTCCCCTACCACTAAAACATGTACAGTAGGTTCCCCACTGGGACCAGGGCTCCCCTGAAAAAGAGATTCTTAATCTCAGCGGGACTTTCCTGGTTAAATAGAAGTCAATAAACTCAAAACAATGTCTGTATTTACAGCCAGACTTGTAGTTTTTGGTTGTTTTTCAAAATTTCAGACATTTTACGAGGAATAAAAAATAAAATAAATGAACCGTGGCGACACTGGTTCAGTTGTCTGCTCTAAATTGTTGTGTGTTTGTTTTTTTTACCTGGACCTCGAGCAATAAAAGTTTGATGATGATAATAAGTATAAGCCTATTTCCGCCATTTTGGGAAAAATATTACAAAAAGTGATCAATAGTTACTTGACAAAGTAATTATTAATGACTAATTACTAGTTTTGCAATTGTTACATTGTTACATTATTATGTTACTCCAAAAGCAATCTATTACAGTAGTGGATTACTTCAGTTATCCACTACTGGCAACACTGATATTAGGTATATTTAGGCAAGGCAAGTTTCTTTGTAGAGCACAATTCATACACAAGGCAATTCAAAGTGCTTCACAGCTGCATAAATTACAAGAAAATAGATCAAATCAATCCATAAAACATCAACATATAAATGAACTTAATTTAGTGCCTGTTTTTGCTAACTTAAAGACACTGTGGCAGTATATGTGTTATTATACTGATCGCATTTAAACATTTCTCCCCAATACGAAATCTCAACTCATTCAATTTTACACCTCAGTTGTCTTTTGAAAAGTTTGCAACATGTTGGTCACAGTGTTGGAAGTGACCTTTAGAAAGAGCAAGTGGTCCTTGGACGCTGCACCAGGACAGACTTAGGGCCAGAGCCAAACAGCTTGGCCCACTCGTCAGTGCACAAAGCCCTGCAGCGCAAACACTCACCAGTGGCACAGCGCTCAAGGCTGAACGTGTGGATTTTTCACTAAACCATGGCGAAGAATTGGATTTTGGTTCTTTTGTCTGGCTGTGCATCTCCACAAGGTTCTCATCTGTATTCTGTTCCCAATCTTCCAACCCCATCGATTAACCCTACAGTGTGGAGCAGATCTTTTGCCGACTTTAAAGGAGTCAGCTGTCAGGGGAAATTTCATGCTTGATGCTTTTTCCATTAGGGAGAAATGGTGAGATCTTCCCCCTCAGGGCATACAGCTAAACGTTGTGAACCATGAACCCTATAGGCCCTGAAGGTGTCTTGTCATGATGATTCAGAAGTGTGTGGGGTCGTCACCCACGAAGGCAGCAGTTTGGAGATAGTTATCTGTGCGTCGATTGTGATAAATTTACTCCTACCTCTGGACGACTTGGACCTTGGCTTTATGGCTTGCACCTGTTAAAAGCAGAGATAAAAGGATAGAGTTTGCTTTGGACATTTCTTCACGGGAACCAAATGTGATTACTGTAGAAGATGGACAGCGTTAGTAAGTGAAGGAGAGAGGGATGGAGTTGTGTGAAGGGTACATTTTGTTACAACACAACTGGATTGGAACATACTGTTCACTCTTGCAACAAAGAAACGTGAGCTCAGTTTATTTTCTTTTTTTTCTATATACACAGATTTTTTTGTAAATTATGTTTTGGGGTTATGGATAATACTAATTACACTTGAAATTGTTACGTTATTTACTTGAAAGGCTACGTTCTGCATTATTTTTTACTGTAAATCGTTGCTAAACTTAATCATCGATATAACCTCAATTAAAGCTGTGGCTCATACATTAGAGCCATTAAGCAAATCAACTTGAATTCATTCTCTGAGGCATATTGTGATAAATACCAAATATAGTCAATACTAAATGGAATTTGTTTTATGCTAAATCATTTTATAGTGTCATAGACTTAAGTGGATCTACCAAGAAGAAGCCTGGTGTTTTAGTTCTAACCCAATTAACTTTCCAGAGATGCTTGGGGCACATTAATCCACAAAGCGGGATATAAGGAGAGGGCTATCCATTGGAGGACAGCAAAGTGCTGGGCAGGAAACAGATGGCGTGGTGGTGGAGGCAGCGGGGGCGTGCAGGGCACAGATAGCTGCGGCGCGTGGTCAGAGGATATGACAGCAAGCCTGGACACACTCATCCTCTGTGCCGTGCCTCCCAGGGGATTAATAAGCCCATCAGGCCGGCTGCCCATATGGAGTCCACCCCGGGGGGGACGAGGAGGCGCTAAACAATTCTCTGGCCTAATGCAGTGTGCAGTTTAGGCTGCAGATGTTAGTGTCCGTCCAGCTTCACTTTGTCTGGTAATAGAGGGCAGAAAGAAGTCTAGTGAAAGCACTTAACTGACGGTAGGGGCTCGTATTGTGGTTATTTTTACAACACAAGTGACTCACCTTAAGACGTAAAAAAAATAGAAGCGAGCCCCGTGTCTTGTGTTTCTACTTTCCAGAGGACGCACTGCCCTTCACCTCGGCTTGATTGCTTTCGAACAAAAGCAGCAGCATTTTGTGAGCCCGCCGCTGTGTCACTATTGACTTTTGGGAGCAGTATTGGTGTTGGTGACATTTCATGTATTCTCACACCACCGTCGGCGCGACTAAAGGCTCGATCTAACCTTTGAGGCGCCGAGTGGTCCAGGAGCAGCAGCAGCCAAGCGCACCTGACCTTTCCATGTGCTTTCACACCGGCCCATATAGGAGCCTATGCACAGGCCAAGTCTCCGTCTGCCAGTGGACTGCTGACACGCTGAAAGCGCCGCCGTCCTCGGGTCCCCTGAGATCTGGCCGGCCTCCACAGCAGCCTGCCTCTGGGCATCTCTGGGCATCGGCGCGCAGACAGAGAAGGCACTGGAGAAAAGGCAGTTCAGCTCCACACTAGATACTTTTCTGCAAATAAACCAGGAACTCTTCATAGCATTCTGATAATGATTAGTCCATCTGGGAACTTACTGACATACAAAGTGCACTAAAGGCTAAAAATAGTGACGCTTGTCTTATGGCATTATTGTGGAAACCATCCTCACAAAAATGCTTTGGTCAGTCCTTGATGCATTATGGTATGACATCTAATCTTCTTTGTGGTAAAGCTTCTTTCAAGAAACCTAATGGAGCCTATCAAAGACCATTTTCTATTATAGATGCAGCTGAACCAAGCAAAAGCTGACCGGGCACTCTGCCTTTTAACTTTAAGGTGACAGTTTGAGTTCAGAAGTAGGTTACTATCTGAGGTACTTTGCATAAAACAGTTCTTCCTAAAGCGTGCATGCATTTAGACACAAATAAAATATGGTCATCGTCAAAATACCATACACTTGATGCCTGGCAGACCATTTTTATAGCAATAGTCAATCAAATCTTTGCTCCAAAAAACTTTTCATGAACATCTCCTACTCCCCCATCTTAATACTCCATAAAAACCAACTCGGAACGCCCTATTCAGGATTTCACATTCTTCCTTTATACTTTACGGTTCAAACTTTCTTGACTCGAAAAGTGAATTGTAATATCCCTGGCTTTGATGTGCAAGTGGCAGAAAATGCGGCATTGTGTATCCGTAAAGAGCAATGCTTTGGTTGCTCAATAAGCGCGGCGGAGTCTTGAATAAAGGTGACCTCCATGCACAGCTGTCTTTGCACTTTTCCTCGGCCCGAATGATATGAAAGCTGACAGTATATAAGAGCCAGGCTTCCCCCTCACCGTCAACAGTCAACACCTCTTGGATGAGCTGTTACGGAAATAATTCCTAAAAGCCTGTTGAGCAAATTTCATCAGGTAAATAAAGTGTTTGCACATTGTTTTAATCTCTGTAAAAATGGTAATTATTTTCTCCCCTCCGGTTAACAGCATGACGCGCTAAGAATGTAAATAACCAATATTTTCCCAAACTGCAATATACAGATAGTTGTTTGTACAGAAGCCGAGGATTACCGCAGCGGGTCTCATCTGAAAGGTGCCGTAATCCGGCTCCCAGCTTGCAGATTATACAGGGCCCGTTTGCAAGATTTTACTCCAGTATCATCTCCCTCCCCTGGCAAGTAAACACATTTTCAACACTGATTAGCCCCTGAAACATTGCTTTGTACTTGGGAGTTAGGAAACAGCCCTCCGGTGAAATCAAAGGCATTACAGGCATCTCCTCTCCGGCGCCGGGATATGCCGCCCCGTGTAAGGCCCCCATCGCATGTAGTGTTCTCTGACAGATGGCTGCAGGAGATGCGAGATCGGAGCGGACGGACAGAGGTGGGATGCCCGTTGCGGCCTTCGCGGTTTGTCTCTTGTTATCTCCCTTTAGCCACAGCCCCGGCCGCGTCACGCTTGGCCGCTGATACAGGAGCGCGGAGGATTGAGACATAGAGCAGCGGGGGAGAAGGAAGCGGGGGAGGGAGCGACCTCATTCACCTTGACAGTTGAAAGGAGAGTCTTTTCTTTTCTTTTTTTTTTTCTTTTTTTTGAACTTCTGTCTATGTGTGTGTATGTTACTATCGCCTGCGAGGCTCTGTAGGCTCCTGTCTGAACATCTTTATCTTTCATCTTTTTGTGGACGTTCGGTTTTGTGCGTCACCTCTCCGAGTGTTTGTCGGACACACGGTTAGATCTGAGGTCACGCAAAGATCAGATATGATAGGAGCTCCTTCCCCATAAATCAATCGCCCAATCAGTTTGTCTTTCACGGTTCCCCCTGCTTGACTTTCTACCCGGCTCCATTTTCAGCCCATCAATATCTGGCCTCATCTGTCTTTAACACTATCTACTCCTCACAGAAACATTTTTGCATTATTCACTAAACACTATTAAATGGGTATTTCCAGGTTGACCTTGAGCCTGTTGGCACTATCTGTCCTGTAGCGTTGGTTAATCAGTGTCCTTGCTAGAAAGTGGATGCTTCCTTATCGTGACAGGCAGTGCGCCCGTCAGCAATTGTGTGGATGTGAAAAAAATGAAACAACCAAGCCACAATCATATTCAGAAAAATGACAATAGCTTCTCTAATCGCTTCCCCGCGGTGCCGCATCGGACTGCGTTCTGATCTGTCAGCAGGTTTTCCTGTTGTTTATCCATCCCCCCACCTTTGTAGGAGGAAAACACACGCGATCAACATAAAAGTGCAATGGGAGTCTTCGCCGTCTCCTTTAAAAATGCTGCATGAAACCTGAAAAGAAAATTCCGTTATTAAACTGCTGTCTGGGAAGATTTTCATGAAATTGTGAATTCTCTTTGGTGCGTCCAGAAAGTGTGTTGCCATGGTATTTCGAAACCGTTCTCTGCTCGGTATCGTGGGTTTGACTCCCGGCTTCAACAATTCGCTTTTTTCTCCCTTTCACCCCAGACTGTCCTGTCAAATAAAGCCATGAAAATAGTATTAAGTAACTTGTTTACCGTAATAAATTATTTTTGTAGTTCCTCTAGGGCTAATACAATTGTTGATGGGATGATTGGGGGGTCTTTCATCTCCCCCGGTGTCACTGGCCAGAAAACCACACTTGCAGCCTTCCCTGCTCCAACCCGGAGTCCCGAATACACACTAGTAGAATCACGAAGAAGCTAACGGGTAAAGCTAACTGCGGGCTAGCACCACTTGAACAGTATTTACCACCAAGTTTGAGTGAAAAAAATGATCTCCATTGGATTTGCAATATCCCTCTCTCCCTTTGTCTTTTCTGTCAGCGTAGTATTTACTCTTGCGGACAATTAATGAGTAAAAAAACGTAACATGCTATGACTTACTTAGTACTGCTTTAAGACAAAGTTGTTTAAAAAGTGTCATGTTGAGTCCTTAGGGAGGTTAGTTAGATTTAACTTTAAAATCTGATTCGGAACAAAGTATTACAACTCACTAAATGTACTTCGGATGAGATAATCTGTGAAATATTTAAACATTAACCCTCCCATCCGAGCTACCACCTCTTTGAACTACTGCCCTCAGGGAAGAGATATCGGGCTGCCAAGTCTCACACCAGCAGACTAAGTAATAGCTTTTTCCTGACAGCCATCTCTACGTTGAATAGTCATTTGGCCCAAAGACTCTCGAAGTAACTTTTTATTACTGTACTTTTTATTGTTTTTTATGTCTTCTGTGTTTTTAATGCACTTACGTCGAGCCTCAAATGGAATTCCGTTGTGCCCAATGACAATGAAGTTGATTCTTATTCAATATTCAAAAGTGAGATTTGATTATGTTTATTTACTAAGTACTGAATTTTGGCTTTAAATACCATAGACCAGGTGTAGGCAACGTCAGGCCCGGGGGCCAAAACCAGCCCTCCATCATAGCACCTGTGGCCCTTGAGCTGATTTTGAGGAATATTATTATTACATGAATCACAGATGCCTGCTAAAGTACTCTAGAAATGTGAATAATACTGTTCATTCCTTTAAAATCTCTTTGCAGAACACCCATTTAGGCCATATATGATGTACAACACTGGCATTAGCAGAAAGTGATGCCTACAATTGGTCTGCTTGGTCCTTTAACAATGAAGAAAATCGGCCAGAAAAATTTGCCTCCCCCGCCATAGACTAATCTATTGAACTTAGGCTGTTTAAGTCAAATTATATCAATCTTAAAGGAACAGGCCACGATTTTTAAATACTGAGCTATGTTCTTACCTGAGCTTAGACGAGTTGATGTGCACCTGTCTGGTCTTTGTGCGTGCGCTCAGTCACACAAATAGACCAAAGATGTTGTTAGCATTTAGCCTCTCCCAGCATATTCCTATAGCTCAAAACTTGGGTGAAGTTAGAAGCGACCAAGCTCTTCCACAGCACAGTAAAGTCAAAGTGCTCTTAAGGTATTATTACGCCTTGCAATATAGTACCCCCTTATATCGGCTAAGAAAATCGAGATGTCTAATTTTGTGTGACTATACCTGTATCGTGTAACTTTTCACGTAACTGTATTTAAATAGGGAAAACGTGGAAGAGCTTGGTCGCTTCTAACTTCACCCCAGTTTGGAGCTATATGCTGGGAGAGGCTAAATGCTAACAACATCTTTGGTCTATTTGCGTGACTGAGGGCACGCACAAAGACCAGACAGTTACCCATCAACTCGTCTCAGCTCAGGTAAGAACATATCTCAGTATGTAAAAACGGTGGCCTACTCCTTTAATACATTTCTGTAAAATTCATATACTTTGAGACACAGTTGTACCCGGTAAAACTCTGGCAGCAGTCTGTGTGCACGATCCTGAGCTACCTCCTGCCAAGTGCTAACTTAGCATCAGAGCACAGAGGATTCCTGTCACATCACTGCCAAGACTTTGGACAGTTGGAGCTGAGAACAGCAGTTCACATTAAGTTCATCTTGCGTTTGCACTTTGTGACTTTCCTGTTTCCTTTTCCATAATGCTGTTGTTTTTTTTGGTTGTTTTTTTTCCACCTGGCTTCGCATTAGTGGACAGTGTCAATCTGCTGGAAACTCTTCACTTTTTCATGGCGGTGATTGACGGGAGCCTTGCTATGGCAGTCTCTTCAGCCCCGAGCGCATTCCTCCATGTGACACTTGTTCTCTCTCTTGTCAATGTCTGTGGCCTGTTAATGTTGTCCTGCAGCAACGCTTCTCCTCAATCACAACCAGCTAATGTCTCTAATTGAACCACGCATGCAAATTATACCCTGTTTTCCCCATAGTCAATTAGCTTCATTAGTTGGAACTCGGACAGCGTGGACAACCCTTTGTAAATAATGAAACTATATTTTATACAGAAAGCGATTGCGAAAGGAGTGTCATCACTTCAGCCTCCTACGCGCACACAAATGGCAAGCACTCAGCCGCACAAAGAGTAATTCCTTGCGATTTGAAATGGCACGGCTACAAACAAGCCTTAATGGAGTGACACTTTGCCCCGTTTTGTCTTCCCTCCTCCATTCTCTTCGAAATGATGGAAACGAGCCGTCTCAGTGCGCTCCTCGATTTTAAGAGTTAGCTTCTCGTCCACATTAATTTTCGGTTTCGGGAACGTCAGAGGTTGCCTTGGAGACACTCACAGGTGGAAGCGCGCCGTCGTGCAAGTCACCGGAGCTGTCAGAGAAAAGCGCGTAGAGGAAATAGAAATAGTCGTTCAAACGCTCGTGGAAAAGGTGAGGCGACTGAGGAGTTGTCACGGCGCTTGACTTTGTCGAGCTTTTGTCTGCGCACACTTTCACCTGCGCTTTTTCATTTTATTTTATTTTTAAAGTACGTTGCTTTTTTTTTTTTGCTTGCCTTGAAAAAAAAAAGAAAAGAAAATCTCCCTCTTTTCGACTATTGTGGGATTTGATTGACGTCCATTGATTCGTTAATGGAACGGAAGCCGACTTGGCGCTGAACATTAGGCTAAGGAATCCTAAAATGGCATAAATTAGAGCAGATGCTTTTGAAAGACACATTTGAAGCCGGTGAAGAATTCATTTGCGTGACTCTTGTCTCTCGAAGCACCCTCCCTTAATAGCCCCCCCCCTCCCCTCCCCTAATGGGTTTACTTTCTACCCTGTTCTCAACCTGAACCCTTCGCTCTCCCCGGCTTTTGCGTTGTTTTTTTTTGCTCCGCAGCTAAAAAATCGTTCTAATTAAGAGGAAACGCGGCATCAGCAGCGCGGCGCGATGCTCCAGATGTGACAGTTGTTGTTGTAGCCTCATTTCTCGCCGCATCTTTCCCCGGCCTCTGTACTTGTTCCTGTCTGTGCGGCTTGTCTCACTCTTATCCAATTACCCAGGCTGATATCGAGACTCCGCTGCCGGCGTTGTGTGCGCGAGTCCCGCTCCTGACAAGCTGTAGGCCGACTTTAAACGCAACCGGGCTCCTATCAATACAATTCCAGCCGCACAAAGAGCAATAAATCATGTTCTTTGAAGTAGTTCATTTGAGGAGCGTGTTCTTATTCTACCTTTGATTCGCGTTTCCCTTCCCATTAAATTGTATCCTCCTCCAACCGTGAGAAAGGCAGGGTTTTTTTTCTTCTTCTGCGATGTGTGTTTGGTCTTTGCTTTCTTGGCGTACACGTTCCCTTTTACCAGTATCCTTTTGTCTAAACTGCAGTTTCAATACAATTCTCACAAAAGGAAAAACAGCAGTGAAATTAATTTAGTTCTCTCTGAGTAGCTCCAACCTTTTAAACCTAAAAAGTGCACATGGGCTGATACTGTAGCTCAGTGGTTCCCTATAAGGAGTGCGGGAGGACATATGTGGCATGGGCAGATTTTAAAAGAAGGTAAAATTGTGCAGGGAGAGTATTTAGCTCTTTATTATGAACACAATGCAATGTCTTTTTTGTAATAAGAAAAAGACATCGCAGAGGTAGGGCGTGCTTGGTGAGTGAGTGAGTGACAGCTCCAAGTGGTACGTAAGGGGGAAAAAAGCGGGAAAAGGTTGGAAACTGCTGCATTATCTAGTCCAGTCCAAGATCAGAGAAGAGTTCCCCCGGGGCCGTGGTTTTTCTCTGCTCTCGACAGGATTGCACTGCAAGCACTATTGAAGATTGGGTCAAATATCAACGCCCGTTTTCTTTGAAGAGTTAATAAACGAAAGCGGAGATTCCCATGCAGGCGTCTCCTTCATCCCGTGTGAGGTTGCAGTTACTTGTCAAAAATGAATGATAGTTTGGAGTTGATGCCGTAGATTTTGAGGATGAGCCGGCGCTGAGCATTGTTTAACTCTGAAAACTAGACTATGTCCCTTCCACCTGCCACACATGTCAGTGTCTTTTTAAACAAGGAGTGAAGTGCTCATGGACCATGCACTGACAGCTGCCTGTGCGATGACTGAAGATATGCCAGAGCTCAATGTCCAGTGCATAGACTGTAGAATAACGATGGACAAAGTGAGGGTGGCTTCCCCCATAGCGTTCGCCGCGGGCTAACTGAAGCTCATTCTTGCTAACAATTCCACCAATTTGGCCTGGTTTTTAGAGCCAGTTTCTAGCGTTTGGATAATGCCGAAAATAAAAATAGCAAAAGAAAGAAACAGGGAGATGTTGTGCAAGTTAGGACAAAGGCGCATTATGGAACTTTTGATTTGGAAAAAAAGTTGATATTAGGTATGAGGCTTTGCCCGGCGCTTTTACTTTCCAAACCGGTGGCCTCTAGCACGCTCCAGAACTAATTTTATTTTAGGGATTTTGGTTTTCTGGATGTAATGTATACGTAACCATGGAGACAGATCCATCAGCAGAAAAAAAACTACTAGAAATCCTAAAAACAATTGATCCTGGAGCGTTCACAGAGGCCACCAGGATCAAGGAAGTGGGAACATAGGGTGCTAAAGGTACTGCAACATTGAAAGGTCAAATCCGTATTAAAATTAACTTTTTTTCCCCCATAAAAAGTTGCGTAATGCACCTTTAAAGAGGGGCAAAAAAGTTTCAGTGGACAGTCCATTGGAGCCAGGAACTTCCGGAGCCTTCCCCCGTTTCCTATTAGGCTCCCAGCGGCTAATAGCAATGCTGCATCACTGTTTTTCACAGTCTATGGTCCAATGATGCTTGAGTAATACCCAAATTAAATGTGTTTCCATAATTACTGAACTAGATATGAAATCCGTTCCGACTTTAATCCATCACCTTAATTAAACTAAGTTGTTTTTTTTACACTGCAGGGAGAACGAACACATTTTTGCACTGCTTGTCTCCGCGTCTTAAGCCGAGTCAGTGCCTGAAAAAATGCTAAATAAACGACCGCTGTAGTCCAGTAGATTACAAAGCATAACGTCCTCGCCTCAATCAACCCAGTCCGGTCAACGATATTTTGAAAACTTTCTACTTCGGGTGGATTATTCCTGGACAACTGGGTGCCAACGCAAACTAACTGCTGTAGTGCTTTCACGAGACGCTGACATTTCCTTATTGCCATGGCAACTGGCACAGACTCATTTAGCGGGGTTAAAAAAGCCAATTAAACACAGCGTATAAATAACTTTTTCACTCCTACATGATTTCGCCTGACGAACTGGAATCAAGGACCAGCAAGTCGCTGCCCTTTAACTTGAAACCACGCGCAATTACAATATCTCACATTGTTTATTATTCCACTGTGAATAACTGAGAAATGTTTTAGTTTAGAATTACAATATATCTCTTTAAAACACCATTATGTAAAAATAGGACATCCTTATATTTAGCTGTTGACTAATTCACAAGTGTATGAATACCAAGACAGCATCTAATTAGACTGTAAAGCTGCTATGCATATGGACATAGCGCATACGGCTCTAAATATAGCCTACTGTAATGAAGGATGTGCCTTTCTCACATGCCAGACCCAATATGCACAACATTGTTGGCTTTGTTCCAAAACCAAGTCATATGTTGCACTTCACCAGCAGATGCTTGGACCAAAACGGTGCCATTCTGAGAGGAACGAGAGCTGAAGATCTCATTTGTTACAGAAGAATATTTCTCATATGAGGATTAGATATTACATGTAGCTTTTTTGTAATCACGTCTTGAAAGAACAAAACAATCCTCAAAGGCAAAAATACCTTTTTGTGTCCCTAACAGTTTTCAAAACACAGCCAGCGGCTCTAGGGCTGCACGGTGTGAGGTAAAAGATGGGTTATTTTTCAATAATTGGCTTAAATATTGCAATAACCATATCATTGCGCTTATTATACCATAGTATTTTAAAGTCGTCCATTAAATGTAAACAAAAATGAGTAAAATCGGAACGACAAAGAAGACTATAAATGAAATAAATTATGAAAATCATGAGTATAACTGAACTTTTGTACATTTTTAAGTGTGTTATTGTATCAGATTTTTGTTAAAGGAACTATACAGGGTTTTAAAATGTTAATTAAGTATTTTCCTCCCCCTTCATGTTCCAACAATGTCCTAATGTGTAGAATGAGCTCAGACCTGTTCACCACAACTGCCTCTAAAATCCTGCACTGTTACACAAAAAGTTGTTAATTTGGGTCCGAAGTGCCGTCATGCAGGAGCTTAATATAGAAGGTGCAGTTACACATATGACCTGAGGTGGCAGTAGTGAGTCTAAAAATGACTAACTTACATCTAGCCCCTTTTAAAGAAATATTTTTGTGGCTTCTTGCGATATGCAAATTACAGTAACGGTAATTTGGTGATATAGTGTGCAGCTAACCAGATTTTTATTGTGAGGACTATAGGAAGTAATTTACAGCCTTTATTACGTTAGAACACTCCTGCGTGACTGCGAGCTGTTTATTCACCAGCGGGCGACCAATCCACTAAATACCGCCAAGCCACAGCGCATTTCAGACAGAAACTGATGGTTAAAACTGTTATTAGATCCCACTTAATAATTAAAAACCAGGCCATGAATTTCCCCGTCAGCGAAGTAGGTCTTGTGAAAAGTTAAGCAAACAAACATGCATGTGTGCGTGTGTGTGTGCGTGCGTGTGTGTATGTGTGTGTGCGTGTGTGTGTGCGTGTGTGTGTGTGTGTGTGTGTGTGTGCGTGCACGTGTGCGGGAAGCCACTGACACAATCATTTGGCTCATCCGCCCAGAGCCAAGTGACAGAGCCCAAGTCCCTGGTGTAATTAAGCAGAGGTTTTGAGCCCTGTGAGTCATCAGCCTACGTGGAGTTTTGTTTTTGAATAAGAGACTGTGTGACAGGCGTAGTGGGCCGCTGGCTGCTGCTGGTGATTATGATGCTAAAGTGGTGTAGGCAGATAAACCTGCAATTAGAATCAAACCTTTGGCGGAACAATGCACCCATAAACTCCTGGTAAGTTAGCACAGCGTGGGAGGTAAAGTGGCAGTCAGTAAGTTTGCATTCAGATTTTTTTTTTAGATAAAGTTTATGTTCACTAAAGAAACACTAGAGAACAGATGTTCTGCTAATACAAAAGGTTCAGCTGATTCAGTGGGAACATCTCTCAATGTGAACAAGTACAGTATGTTTAAGCTTCTTGGCTCAAAATTTCTAAGAATGTAAATAATGAAGCAAGGGGAAGATAGATCTCCAAAAGGCATAACGTTGTAAATGAGACATTCCCATTTCCATCATCAATAAAACTGGTAGGGGGTTCAAATCCCGCCTCCTGCAGGTGCACATTACCATTGTGTCCTTGGGCAAGACACTTAAGGTTAAGGTATACTTTATTGACCCTGTAGGGAAATTTGTCCTCTGCATTTGACCCATCCTTTGATGCCGCTGGAGCAACACATAAGGCTGATCAGGCTGGTCAGTATCACCTGGCTCGAAGCTTCCCCTATTGTACATAGGTGAAGTGCATTTATGTGTGAATGAAAGTGTGAATGGGTGAGTTGTTCCGTGCTGTAAAGTGCTTTTAGTGCCTAATGTAGGTGGAAAAGCGCTAAATAAGTTGAGACTATTTACATTTTCATTTCCATTCATCGTTTTAGCTAACAAATGTTCTCTGCGCCACTGGCTGCAATACAAACTCAAAGGATGATCGATCCACCCCCAGGCTTAACAGCTGGACAGATGTTCTCTCATTGAAACTGACCTTTGCTCATTTCGGCCAAAAATTAGTCTCCAAAATGCACGAGGCTCGTCTAAATCCCACTGTGGAACATTTTTCACCTTCCTCTTGCTTCATTATTCAACATTTTTAGGATTTTTGATCAGGGTGCCTAAACTTTTGCACCCCACTGTACAACTAAATTAGGATCCAACTGACCACCTTACATTGCCTTCAAAATAGAATTAACATGTTATAGTATAATCTATACGTAACCCATAGTGTTAGAGAGCTCTCCTTTGTATTAAAAATATGCCAAATCCATTTCATATCACTTTTATTAAAGAATTTCAGGTCTGGGGAACCGTTGGGAAGCTGTGGTGGCAAATCTTTCGAAGTCACATGACCACTTGCTTTAGTTTGTGATTGGGCAAAATAACGAGAACGAAGCAAAACATTTCTCTGTGTCCAACAAACCCACAGAAGAGGTTTCGATTGGCGGCTTTTGTTTTCTGTAAATTCATTTCAAAGCACCGTCCGGGGGTTATTGCCACCAGGCCGTAAACATCCGTCTGAGTGAACACACAGACATCACATCGTATCTGGATGTGGATCAGTCTTGGCTCCTCATCTAAAGAGCAGCAGGAGCAGAGCTGGAGCGGCAGGTGGAAAAGAGGACAATTTGCTGCGGGGGTAGCCTCTTTTTTAGACACTTTGCTCACTCAGCCATGTTCTGCGGAAGACAGGTGACGATAAGGATTTAATATATATCTATCAAACGCCTTGTTAAGTCCCTGACGCTTTCTGGAGCATAACGACGAGGTCATGATAAATCCCTGAGTAATTTTGTGCTTTGAGACCTTTCGGACACTCCGTGCTATTTTTAAGCAACCTACTCTGTCCACACTTAGCAAACTTTAAATTGACTTTTCTCCCTTGGAAACTGACCTTGCATGGATAATGTAAATTAGTTAAGACCTTTTTTGAAAGCTCTGTAGTCCAACCACCAAGTTGTAGTGCATCGTTGATCATTATTAAAACATATTTTGTGGAGGAAAAGACTTGATAAATCATGTGGGAATATCGCTATTTGAAGATTTACCATATTTAAAAGGAAAGGAGGACTGTCTGGCTGGAGCTTGGTATTGAGCTAATTTGAGCGTAGTGTGTGTTGGATGTCTGATAAGTTCTGTAATGAATGGTGGGAGGACAGGCTAATCTCTGGACTCTTTCTGACATTTCACAGTAAGACGGTCAGACAGGGAAACTCAAAAGAAGGGCTGCAGAAGAAGAAATTGCTTTCATCTTAACCTTATAGAAATGGAAGAATGCAATTTTACAGCTCACTTTGTCCTGTCTTAAGCGAGAGTTGATCTTAGGTTGATACAATCGTCTAAGAAAAGAACTCTTATTTAGAAAACCACTTTGGTGGCCAAAATCACATTACGCCCAATATTAGTGGAGCAAGGCCAGAGCTTTTGATGGGTTTGGCGAGCGAGTAAACAAGGACACAAGACGGAGGCGGAATCCATTAAGGCACTCTTCAATGAAAGCCTCACATTTTTCATCGAAATCTGAAGTTCTGTCTCCCTCAGTGGCTCCGAGAGGGAAAAGTCAGACTAAACTTTTAATGAGATCCGCTCACTTCTATGTAAATTGTTCTCCGAGGACTGCAGGGTTATTATGCCATGATTGAAGTAGAGTGTCAGAAGTGGATGTTAAGAATAGTCCAAGTCCAGTTAGACATGTGGAAATGTCACACTGCATTCTCGTTCAATGCACAGCTGCGGACCAGGGACCTTTCGTTTTTCAGGACTGGCCGAGTATTGGTAGAAATTCAAATCAGTGGTGCTCTCTTGTTCAGTAGTAAAATTGTAATTGTTAAAGTTAATGTTGTCTGGTGCATGGATAGTGGTAGTACTGGTCGATACCAAAATGCACAGCCGATACTTTTTTGCCGATTTTTTAAAATGTCTGGTCTAATCCTATAAAAACAGAAATAGGCTACTTGGCCACTCCTGCAGTGGCCAATTTTATTTCATTAGCTTAGGTGATTCAATCATAGTTTCTGTCCCAACTTTGGTTAGCTGCCATTAGTATTAGCATACTGTTGCTAGCCGAGGAATTTTGCACGGCGATCAAAAATACAATTGTGGAGGTTAAAACTAGCTCAGTGATTGAATTATCCTGACTTGCAGCATGGCCATATTGACTGAGGTTTAGTGAAACTTGTATTTAACAAACCTAGCTAACCAGTTTTCATCACGATGTTTCTCTGTTCCCCTCAGGCCCAGGAAGTTGTGGGAGGACTTGTTTTAAAGGATCTGTGTGATGCTATTTTAGCCATGCCACAGTAAAGTATAGGCATTTATATGATATATTATATCATATAATATAATATATCATATTATATGATATAATAAAAAACACTCTGGTTGATTTTGCATGATATAGGACCTTTAAAGCCCTGACTTCACTCTTCACTTCTTTTAGTCCTAGAGATATCAGCTTTGATCGGCGCTAGATCGGCCGAGAGCCAATAAAATCCCCAAATATCGGTCGACCTTTAGTATTCAAATGAAGTTATGAGAAAAAAAAAGTTACATTATGCACCATACATCTACATCAAAAAAGCAAATCAAAGTGATTAATTCTGCCTCTCTGTACCCTGTTACTGACCCAAATAATGGCAGCAGGGGCAGGCGTTGGCGGTGCTACTGTAATCAGCCCCTGGAGACGCGCTCCCAACACATTGCAGAGTTTTGTCACAAGAGTCTTTGCCAGGTGAGCGCTTGTGAACCCGCTCAAGAAAAGACGACAGATTAAAGCGGCGGGGCCTTTGATCCATGTTTGGAGCCGAGGAAGTCGAAAGTGCTCTCAGCGTGGTTCTGAAGGGGGAGCCTCGACCCACGGCTGAACCTAGGGCGGCCCAGATGTCGCCTGCTGCACGCGGCGTCTGCGCCTCCCCTCCGAGGGGGATTCGCCGTGTGTTCAAAATGGGACGCAAGGGGTTTATTTCTGTCAATTCATCTTCCTTGTGTGTGTGTGTGTGTGTGTGTGTGTGTGTGTGTGTGTGTGTGTGTGTGTGTGTGTGTGTGTGTGTGTGTGTGTGTGTGTGTGTGTGTGTGTGTGTGTGTGTGTGTGTGTGTGCGTGTGTGTGTGTGTGTGCGTGTGTGTCTCGTGGCACTCATTAGTTCCGACTCATCCGAAATGAGACGTTTTATCAGCGCGCTCCAGATGAGTGTTTTTGCTCGTAGCGTGGAAAATAAAACATCGGATTGTGCGTGTTGAAATGGCTGTTTTTGATGTTCTTTCTCTCGCACCGCCGTCATCGCCTCTACTGCCTTAGCCTCTGTATCACCTTAAGAAACGTACAATCTCTTTTTTGCTCTTTTTTCCAAGCAGCTCTCGAGTTCCCAACACTGTGCCTCCCAACGCTCCTCAGAAGAGAGAAAGTGAAACATTTTCCTGCGCGTATCTTTGCATGAAAGTGTCTAAACGCTTGGCAGAACCTGGGTGCGTATTTACAAAAGCACCTGTTTGCTGTCTTTCTGCCGTCCAAATGGGCTGAGAGGTGCGCGCCGCGAACTTCAAAAACAGAGCCACCGCGTGCATCGGGGGGATCTTTTTTCCGCCTCCCGCTCCTCCGACATGCACCGCTCATTCCGTATGCACCGAACATCCAAGTAGCATTCTGAAAAAGGAGAGTGAAATCTTTGCTTGTTTTCCTGGCACCCAATAGCAAACCAACGTGCCTAGAATGAGGACCGGCTGACCTTGAGAGAGTGAAACACCTCCTGTGGGCGCCGAGGTGCTAAAAACAAAACAAGCCTCCAGCCACTAGGCCAGGTAATTTTAGAGCGGAGCTAAGTTTTGCTGCGCAGAGAGACATAGCCAGGTGGTACTAAAACACACGGAATGCCAGAATTACCAGCCCACTCTCCGTCTTTGCGCCATGCGTCTGAAGGGAAGCTGTTACCCAGGATGCTTTTCTGCAGCCACTCTGCCAGCTTCAGCCAAGGTCGGCCCCCCTGTTACAGCCACCCTACAATCATTGCGGAGGTGCTGCCACCACTGAGAGAGATCCAATCACTGAAACCTTTGTGCTGGCACACAATGACCCCTCGATGGGCTGAGAAAAGACACAAGGAAGTGGATGCTAAAAGACCCCAACGGAAAAACAAGGCCACCGTCTCCTCGGCCAAATGTATTCCGCCCTATTGATGATAAATCTTCGATAGTACACTAATCAATATTCATAAAAAATCCAATAGTGCAGCTGCATTCTGGCACAGCCTCGATTACAGAGCAATAAATCTGAAAATGAAGAAATTTACAGCGGCACGACCGGCATACAGATCACTCCTGTCTCTCCTAATTCAAACTGTGTTTCACATAAATAGCTTGAATGCTCAAATACAGATGGTTGCACATATGTTGTGTAATAAATGTGGTCTGTAGGGCGCGGAAAGAAATGTTTTGGGGGCCTCTATTCAAAGATAGACTGCGAGGAAGAGAAAACAATTCCGAACTTCGACGTGCCTCAAACCCGGGTCGTTTTCCAATATGTAGCTGCCACCGAGACGCGGCCCTTGAGCTGCTGTTTTGACGTCAACCTGATACGCATCTTATTAATTCACAGACACAAACTATGAATATTTATGGCTTTCGCGGCTGACAGTGTGGCCATGGGCGTCTTGTGTTCCCGCTCCAGCCAGAAGCAAGGCCACACGCGAAGGTCACGCTCACCTTGGCACCGTGAATTGTTTGGTGGAATTTGCTATGAGCGCCAACAAGCTATGTCCTTTGTATTTTCTTTACTATTTCTCAAGATATAGGGCCCAATCTTGTATTTCTTACTCACTGATCTTAGACAAGTTGGTGCGTACCTGTCTGGTCATTGTGCATGCAAAAAGAGCAAAGATGTTGTTAGCATTTGGCCTCTCCCAAAGTATTCCTATAGCTCCAAACGGGGTGAAGTTAGACGCTACCACGTTCCTCCACGGGCACGCACAAAGACAAGACAGGTACATATCAACTCGTCTAAGCTCAGGTATGAACATATCACAGTATGGACAAACAGTGAACTATTCCTTTAACGCAAGCTATAGCTTAAAGGGATATTTCAGGGTTTTTGACATAGGGCTTCATTTCCTAGTTATCCACAGTGTTGTTGATTTTTTGGGATATTTTTTTTGTAATTCATGCAGTTCTTATATTTGAAGAGTTTCGTGGCGCTAGGCTAGTGCAAGGCCAGTGCATTTCTACAGTATCAGCTAGCCTGTATTAAAAACAGTCTGACCCGCTCCACAGTGCACCTGAGGCAAATCACTTATAACACCAGACTAACCATATAAATGTCTGTGTCGATAGAATAATTTTTGGAATATAACTGACCTTGCATCACACGAATAATCACATTTTGAGGGACTATTTTCCCACAGATCACTCCGCCGCCGCGTAGCTTATACAACCATGAAGCCGATGCTGCTCAAATATAAATTATTTTAAATGCAAAATGGTTAAAATTATTCTATCGACACATTTATATGGTTAATCTGGGGTTATAAGTGATTTGCCTCAGGTGCACTGTGTCGATATGTGTGTGTCAGACTGTTTTTAATGCAGGCTAGCTGATACCATAGAAATGCGCTAGCCTTGCACTAGCCTGGCGCCACGCAACTCTTCAAATATAAGAACTGCGTGAATTACAAAAAAAATATCTCCAGAAATCAACAACACTCCGGATAACAAGGGGACCGGGTGAGGCCCTATGTCTAATAATCCTGAAATATCGCTTTAACTTTTGGCGCTTGGTCGGAGCGATTCTCTGCGACATTATGGTTGTGTTCTTTTTATTTATTCCTCGGTTGTCTCCAAACTGGGCGGGCCTCATAGTCGTTTGCAAAATGAATGCCACGCAAAGACAACAAGTTTTTCCAAGAAACAGCGCGACGGATTATAAATGTCAGCGTCACAATCTCCTGAATTATTTATCACTGTGTGCTTTGTTTTATTGGACTCCTCTTCAGAAATGCTTTGTTTGTCCCTGTATATGTTTTTTTTTCCCTGTGCTGCCTCTTTCCCCATAATGGATCTGTAATGTCATGGGCTGTCAGTCTCTAATCGGTTTATCCAAAGACTGATGAAGTTAACAGTATAGCGCAGATTAAATTTTTCTTGTAATTGATATAATTAGATCATCTCCCGCATAAAACATAAATATCATTCTCTGTAATGGTGAGGCGGCTCGTGTCCAGACAGACCTCCCTCTTGTCGTCGGACTAATGTGACGTTCAGTTCCTCATTAGGCTGGGAGTTTTCACGGCCATGTGGCAATGTTATTCGTATTAAGTGAGTTAAGTCCATCTCTGGGCCGCGTGAATCATTCCTGCGTGGGCCATTCGCAACTTACTGCGAGAGACTGCGCTCGGATTCAGAGCTGAGGATTTTATATTTAGGGAGCGATGTGTGATTTTTGTGTGAACGACTATTTTAGAAAATGATGCGTAACCACAACTTTTTACTTTCTTATGAATCACTAAAAAGCTCAAAGGAAATGAGTTTGCCTCATCTCTGGCCAGGGCTGGGTACAGTTAAACAATACCAGTGCGGTATGGAAGAAAAAGGTCTAGGTATTACCGGTATAGAAAAAAAGTATTGAAAGCAGGTACCGAAAGAAAGATTAAATGTTTATATTCAAGTTTTGATGCTGTTGTTCATCAAAAAGTGGTGGCGAAAATGGGGGGGGGACGAAATGGAAAAGAAAGAAAAATAAATAAAAAATGGGGGAACATTTGAGGAAAAATTGGGGAAAAGAAATGGAAAAATTGGTAAAAACTATTAATAATAACTTGGAAAAAATTGACAAAAATTGACAAAAACTTGGTAAGTGTATTTTCTGCCCTTTTGTATTTAAAGGCAGTTTCTTGGTTGTTTCACCTCAAACTAATGATGCAAATGCAAAAGAAATGAAATGGAAGGAATAAATCAACATTATTAATCTTTTTTATTGTTCTATATGCCACATAATTTAGCATAAGTATCGAAATAAGTATCGTTCAGATGTCGGTATCGAAAACCAAGCATCGTTACCGGTATCGGGAAAAAATTTAACCAGTCCTACCTCTGGCTTATAACACAGTGACATAATGACATGGAAAAAATGTTTTAGCGAAATTGTTTACTTACTTTCTATTCTCACTCCACATTAATGGTTTAATGTTACATGTTACATCAAAAATAGAAATCAAAGTGTGTTGTTCATGCAGTTTGGCCATGAACACAAGATGATGGCGCCTCTCAGGTATCGAGTTGTCCTGCCCAAAGTGGCAAAAAGACTAACCACTCTGCCACTTTCTCCCAATAGAAATGTTCGATCTTTGTTAACTTTACTTGAGCAGGTTAGGAGTTAGCTGACAGTCACTCTGTAGAGCAGGGATCTTTTAAAGGAGTTGCTCAGAAGCTGCCACTCGTTCTCCGGGCCTTTCCAAGCAGCGACACTGCAAAAATGTGTCCTCGATTTGAATAACACTTCAATTAAGAAAAACAACATCTACAACAGTCCTTTTTCAAGTAAATTAAGATTTTTGTTTTAATCATTTTCTGTACGATGAGATCTTTTTTCATTTAAGTTTTCATCTAACTTGCCTCAAATCAAGGACAAATGTAAGATTACATTTTCAAAGTCTTTACATTACAAGACTTTACAGGACTATACATTTCTTATTATCTGTATTCCTTTTCTATGGACACAGCAATGACATTGGATGAACCAGTTATATTGAGCGTTAGAGCATATGTGTTCATTTACAACAGGTAAAACAACATTATCTAATGAGATCAAATCAAGGCACACTTAAGCGACTTTAGTCTGAGTTCTTTCATGAGAAATAGCCGAGTGTTTTTGGACCCTCTTGTATTAAAGCACTTGTGTAGAGCTCAATCTAGGATTAAATGTAGGTGCTTTGTTGTTGATAACGTGACACAATATTCAGTTTGATTAGAGGTCGATCTATGTGGGTTTTTCTAAGGCCGATACCGATTTTTGAGGATTTTTATAGGGCGATGCGGATATACACAGCAGACAGCAGGGGGCGCTGTACTAGAGGCATAGGGCTGATTTATTTGAAACATTCCTGTGTAGTAGGATCTTCAGAGGGAGCTCATTTCAAAGACAAAAATCAGCGGATTCCAAAACTAAAAACGATAACATTTTAAAACTCTGATGTAGCTCTTCCTAATACAAGCGAGAAGTTTCTATCTTTATATTGGCCCGATATATATATCGGCTGGTCGATATATCGGTTGACCTCTATGATTCTATTAATCAGCCGCATCGTTGTATAAGCCGTAGAGTTCAAAGTGTGTGAACAAAGTAGCATAAGAGTCCCTCAGGCCCTTTGAAGGAGAACCTGGACTGTCCAAAAGATTTCCTGATGGATTTTCTAGTCCCTGCACGGCCGACCAAGGACACCTCTCGTGCTGCCCATTGTTGGCATTCCTTATTAATAATTGCATCTAATATAAGCCTTGGAGGCGTCCTTGGTAAGCTGTGCAGGGGCTAGAAAATTCTCTAACAATAGAGTTCTGTGGATACATAAGGTCTAGTAATGTTCTGAGCCATGAACGCCATGAAAGCAACATAGTAGTACTGACGCACTAAACATTATACACTTTGTTTGTGTTGGCCTTACGCTCACTACAACCATAGAAAAATATGTTTCATAGAGAACAATAATTTTGCAAATCTATCTTTCCCACAACAGCATCAGTGGCCTTAATAACCATACCCTTAACCTGAACAGTTTGTGCCCAGTAATAAGTAACTATCAAACTCCAGACAATAATTTTGACAGTGTGAATTCATCTCAAATCGATATTCACAATTCGTCTTGGAAATGTTTATTAATTCTCGTGCATGTAATGTTTAAAAATGCAGGGCATGTTGAAGTGTTGTTGTCACTCCAGATGGCTAATTGACACTACAGCTGGCACATTTCGCAGGAACTGTCTTGTACCAACGCGCATTGACTCACTTGGTAACTTTTATGACGATCTGTAAGGAAAATGTCTCTCAAATGTGACTACATTGTGAAAGAATTTGTTTCTTTTTTTTACTTTCTCACAAAATTCTACCATTGATGATGGATATAACAGCGTGATTACGGTTGGTTTTAGGGAACTTTTCATAACCCTCTATTCATCTATATGCTAATGTATTCAAGTCTGGCACTAAGAAGGTTTAATTTATTTGTTTTTTCTGTTATACGGGCTGCATCTTTCTGTAACAGGGTATTTGAATTGAATTGAATTTTAAAAAGGGACACTATGATTGAGAGCAAAGGATTGGGTCAGAAGATGTTGTATTTGATCTGAATACCTACGTTATTAGGTAGTCAGTGTAGGAATTTGAACAGAAAAAAAAAACACTTGTTAAAGGGACTATATAGAGTTTAAAAATGTTAAAATTAAGTATTTTCCTCCCCCTACATGTTTCTACAATGTTATAATGTGTAGAATGAGCTCAGACCTGTTCACTACTACAACTGCCTCTAAAATCCTGCACTGTCAGTCACAAAGGTGTTCATTCGGGTCCGAAGTGCCGTCATGCACGAGCTTAATATAGAAGGTGCAGTTACACGTATGACCTGAGATGGCAGTAGTGAGTATAAAATGGCTAACTCGGAATCTGAACTGAAACTTTTTATGTTGAAATTAATGTTGTTGTTTTTTTTTTTACATGAAACATGAACAACAACTTCCTGAACCTACTATAGGAGCCCGGTTTGTGTGAAACTCCCTGGCAATAACACAGAAGGGCTCGGTGCCACAGTTATTACAGTAACCGCAGATAACCTTGAGTCCCGGCGGAGGACTCCCACACAATTACCCCTGTTCTCCGCACCTTATCAACCCTCAACTGACAAGTGTCCCTTTCTGGCTGGAGTTTTCATTGCACAATTAAGTGATTTAGTTGTTTTAACTTGAAAGGAGGGGATTTTTTGTGTGTGTCGCCCCGTGGGGACCTCAGGGGAACCTTTGTGAATGATGATGATGCATTAGTTTAATGAGCAGCCTGGATATTTACAGCATGGTTTAACACAGACAGACGCCAGGCCCGCAGCTCCTGACTCCCACATCTGGCACGGAGAGGAGAATTTAATTTGAGATGGGAGGAGATTTTTCTCCCCAATTTCTCGAGCGACGTCCTCATTTTATTTCAGGCTAATATTGAGGCAGCCGTTGATGTTGTGCTGTGTTCGTGCTGGGAATGGCTGGATGTTTGGTTATTACCGGAACGTCTCAGTGGCCAAGACACGACGTCCAGTGCAAATGGAATTAGCTGTGGCGGTCGCCTCTGGCTAGAGAAACCAGCCTTAGTGCTCTTGTGGATAGACGAACGGCTAATGCACATAAGCAAAAAAAAAACAGTGTAGGTTCTGCAGGCAAATTTTCCATTCATTTTGCCCAAAGACTTTCCAAAAACACATCATAATTTTAAGAGTTTCAAAGAATGGTGGAGGCTTTTCTTTTTTTCTTTTTTTTTTTTTTTTTACCCGTAGCCTTTATTAAACAGGACAGCACGGGGTGAAAGGAGGTGAAGTGCAGAGACACACTCAGCAAATTGTCTGAGCCAAGCCCGAAACCCTCGACACTTTGAACAAAACAGTTTTCCACCATATGTGCCCCAGCCTCAACCACTGACACAATTTTACAAAGAAGAAACTTTATAAAACAAAAAGTAATGAAACCATTTTGCTGTATTTTTAAGTATTGTCTTTCATTTTCAATATTCACGCCAAGGTCAGTCATTAGCACATTGCTAATTTTCCAAGTCTTGTCTTAATTAACGATTTTTCTTTTCTTTTCTTTTTTTTTTTTTTCAAAAAGTTTAGAGAAAATTTAATGAGGGTTCTGTTTCTGGAACAGGAGAGGTCTGTGAGACTGTTGAGCTTCATAAACTGTGTCCAATAATCCAAATGCAAAAGGTGTGATTATTTTTCTAGTGTTTAGAAACATTTGGTTAGGTACTCAATGTCAATGACAACATGCATAAGGATATATTTTTTATAATGTTCATAAAAGGCCATGGTTTTATTTAGAGATGCACTAATCCAGCTCTTTTGCTGCTGATATTGATACGGGAGGTATGATTATCTGCCGATATCCGATATTAACCGATACCAAGTGACTTTCTTAAAAGCTTTCTCAGAGTGAAAGAGTGAATGATCCTCTTATCTCGTTTCTTGTCATGATTTATTTATTTATTTAAGAGTAGGGACGCGTTTGCTACACAAGCTCATGTTACATACTACAACATTTTAGCCAAAGCTAATTCTCAATGTCCGTCCCGAGTTGGGCCTTTACATAAAAATTAAACAATACATAGTTGTATCAATTTTCAATTATATCTATTATTAAAGAGACCGGGTGCAAGTTGGTCATTTTATACTCACTACTGCCACCTCAGGTCTTACATATAACTGCAGCTTCTATATTAAGCTTGTGCATGACGGCACTTCAGACCCGAAGTAACACCTTTTTGAGTGACCGTGCAGGATAAAATCAGGCAGTTGTGATAAACAGGTCTGGGCTCATTCTACATATTAGGACATGACTGGAACATGTAGGGGGAGGAAAATACTTAGTTTTAACATTTTTAAAATCTGCATAGTCCCTTTAAACTAATGGGAAAACATTAAAAAAGGGTCATTGGATTTTTGACACTATACGTGAGGTTATTTTACATTAATATAAATAACTCACATAAAGGGATGTGATCATTGCAACTTGTGCATTACAAATATCTTATATCAGTTATTCTTAAACAGCATTTCATAAACTAAAATACAAGCACTTGGCCGCTCTAGCAGTGAGTGACCATGACCAATGTTATTATATTAGGTCACTTCTATCACTTCTATCTTCATTAGTCGTTGCAATAGGTTAAAAATAACTCTGCGATCAAACTCTTCAGGATATTAGCTTCAAAATGACGTACAGCATGCCCCTATTCACTTAGATTTATTCGGTGAAAGTTGTGTCTTTAAAGCGGTGAGAGCCAGTATCGGATACTTGTAGCCGATACCCGATAATGTATTTGTTCCAGTATCGGCTCCAATATCCAACACCACGAGGCCTATCAGATCGGTGCATCCCGAGTGATAATCTTCAGGTGAATTTGCTGTATGTACATGATATTCACCACAAAACTTCCTCTGAAATCAAGAGCTGTAATCTCACTCCACCACAATCCGTCCTCTCAATCTGAAAACACACTTGTATCGTCTCACACACGATGCTGTATTTAGCTGTTAACTTCAATGTCACGTCACGCTGATCTTGATAAGTCACACTTTTCCCTCTTTGAACCAACTCTTTGTGACAAGCGTGCAGATGAGCGATTGCTGTCATGGAAAATCAAGCGCTGATTTAGAGTATAATAGATTCAGTGATGATGCCTCCTGCTGTCCCGCCACCTGTTCGTCAGCCCAGACCCGCGCCGCTACGCACGCCCAGCTTCTCCAACCACAAACGCCGCGATATTAACAAAGACTCTTCCACTTCACATGGAAATATCTCAAAGTCTCCGGTCCGATAAGGGGGAACAGAGTTGGAATGGGTTTATCTGCAGTCCAGAAGGTGTGTCTGTCTGGTCCCGGTGGAATCCTGTCCCGTATTCTCCCATGGTGACAGTGATGAAGCGGCGTGGTCTGGGTTTTTTGGCTCCCTGTTGAAAAATGAAGCCATTAGTTGCGGAGGAGAGGGGAGGCGCAGGACAGCCAAGGTTCGTGTCATCAGGAAGGCCCTCCTTTTTCTCGGCATGCTGGTCCAAATAGGACAGTCCATCTTAATCAGCGGTCCGCTCTGCAGCTCTCCTAACTGCTTTTATCCACTCAGATGGCCACATTATCATTTGCTCCTTATGTGAACCTTAGATCGTTCTCTGTGGGATAAAAGCAAACCATCGAAATGAAAAATCTTTGTTAATTGATCAATTCATTGTAAAAAGAAATATGTTGAGAATGGATGCTAAGGATGCAAAATTTATGTCAGCGTTTTCAATTGTTTTTTTGTTTTGTAAATACACTGGGATAGGCCCAATAAGCTTTAGCTTCTGCCTATTCCATTTCAGACTATATGTATAAATGTTTCCTCTCTTTATCTGTAGCCTGAATAAATGAATCTGAATCTGAAATTTGTCATACAGTAAAGTAAGGTTGTTCTAATATGAGGCTTGTTCAACTGGATGAAAGCACTATAAAAGTTTTAAACATATTCAAATGTTCACATCTTTAGATAATGTGAATCATTGCTTGAGTTTATTACTAACGAAAAGCTACTTTTCCTGCTGCCTGTGTGTCTGGCTCCTCTTCCTCCTAATGCGCCTGCAGGCACCGCTGGACTGACTCACAGAGCAGAAGTTGCTGCCAGCGCTGTCGCTGATAATGCATGTCTACACGTAGTCACGCTCCGCTCTGCGCCTGTGCGCTTGTATATATCTGTGCATACAGTTTGTTGACGTGTGCGCGCTGCTCGGCTCAGGCACAACTCTGAGCCTGTCCACAGGTATTACCATCAAACTCACCTTTCACTGCGGATTCACTGTGTGCCCTGCAGCCCCGCGCTAACTTATTCCAAACACCAATATGTGTTTGTCTATGCCTGGAAACATTTGCAGTGAGCTGGCAGCTTTTCCATGTATTTTATACAAGTGTTAGCCAAACAAGGGTTCAGGGACCACAAAGAGTCCCTCAGAGGAAAGACTGTTTTATTTTTATTCTTTTAAATGTGTGCCATGCATTTGAATCAACACATCAAAAGGAAAGAGATAGCATCAGGCGCACACTAATCCCACCAAAGTATTTTTTAAATTGCATTGAATTCAAAACACATCCTCCAACCCTCCAAAATATACCTCCCAAGAACATGAAAATATGTGGCAGGGACAACAACATCAGCAGCTGTTTGTTCTATGGTGAATGAATAATGTTCTTATCCCAGCGTCTTCTTACCCCTCTGAATTCCTCTCTCTCTCTCTGCAGTAACCATGTACGATGAGGCCAGAGTGCCGTCTCCCAAGGATGGTGCCAGTGGAGTTGCCCAGGCGGCTGTTCCAGGAGCAGGGACGGCCTCGGGAGGTCAGACGTCCGGCGTGGTCGTGCTCAAAGGAGAAGACGGGCAGCCGGGTGTGGAGGAGGAGGAACCCGCCACTGTGGAGCCTGTCCTGGTGAAGAAGCCCCACAGAGAGATCCTGGACCACGAGAGGAAGAGGAGGGTGGAGCTCAAGTGCATGGAGCTGCAGGAGATGATGGAGGAGCAAGGGTGAGGACACAGTGCAAACTTTTAAAGGGGACGGGGGTATTATGCACAATGGCCTTTTTAGAGTTTTAGAGTTGTTTACCTATAACAATGTTGTTCTCCCATCAAAATCATAACTGGAGTTGTGTTGTTTTGCCATGATGGAATGATAACTGCATATTTTCTATATAACCTCAAGGTTTGAAGTGAAGCGACTGAAGAAAATGAAACTTCTTCCCCCCACCAACACTTAATATCCAGTGCACAGTGCACTGTTTGGTAATAGTAAAATCTTCAATTTGACTTGTAGCTTTGGGGAGGTCGAGCTTATAAGCTACACAAATTGCATAGATTTTCCAAAGCCTGTTTCCTGCCAAGTCATTTTTTATTGTAGGAAATACTGCATAGAAAAGGACACCGAACAACGTCTGATTTTTGTAGAAGTGCCGCACTGTTGTGTTTACCGATATAGCTACGACAACGCACTATATTAAGAACACAACGCTATACATCAAGTACACTCCATGAATAAAACCAGCCCGGAATAAAATGATAGGAAGTGATGTTTGGAGAGGCTGAAGTCAACTGCGGCGCATCACTTTGGCAGAGATTTTAGAGAGCTTCTTTCTAGGACGGGTGCCTATTTTAGCACAATTGTCAGCGTTCACGGGTGCTGACAGATGCCAATGCGTCCGACCACACACTGGGTAGACGTCCACGGAGAGTGTAGGTGACGATCCTCGCCGCTGGGTAAAAATAAGAGCTGCATATGCTTCCGTCACAGGGGGGGGCCGTGGGAGTTAGAAAGAAAGATGTCAGCATTAAAAAGAAAAGAGATTAAAAATGTAATGCTAAACCTTGAATACGTCAATAATGTTATTTCTTTCGTAGAAGCAAATCTTGAATGCACTTTTGGAGAATGACCTTGCGCTTGGAAATCCTGCTTTCTCCATAATCGTACCCACTCAACCAACCTCAGTGTGTAATAAATGCCTCTCCGATGTTAACTGGCAATCATTGTGGGCGTCAGACTGCAATTTGCACAACTCCAGATCAGAAATCTTAGGACATCATGTACACGCACTGTTTTCTTTCCGAAAGCAACGGCTACAGTGTCGCAGTGTTGCATTTTCACTTCCAATTTTCTGCCCGCTGCAGCCCTAATTGGTGCAATTTCACCCAGGCCCGCCTCATGCATTTGAAAACACACGCATGTAATTTACGGGCCCGCACGCCGCATGGTCGCCTCTGAGTTGCAGTCTCAGGGCTTTTCCCCCCACACGACGACTGGGACGACTACTCGAGGTTTGAAGGCGCAATTAATAATCTGGAGACGTGAGATGAGAAACCCCTCTCCCACACACATCTTTCTTATTCACATCCCTTTTGTCACTTGTAGGAGCCGGATAATCCCTGATAGATTAAGGGGAGGCTGGTAGTAACTGCGCAAAGGTCAGGCTAATTAGTCAGTGTGTCCCGGGCTGAATGAAAGAGGTGCCAGGTGCTCTTTGTGGACAGATGAAGAAAGACGCGTTTTTAAAAGATTAGGAATATTTCATCCGTCAAATCTCACGCGGGTTTTAAAGGTGAGGTTCACAAAGCTCCTGTAACCACAGTTCAAACCACTGTACAACTCAATCTTGTCTACTCAAAACAACTCAAGGTATTTAAATTAACCTATACATTTTGGAGTGTACACACTTCCTTATTTTTGTGTGTTTCTCTCTTATTATGTAATCTGCTGTGTTTGTTCTCGTGTCGTGTAATGTTTCAATATGATTCTCTAAAGGGGTCATTTTTTTCAAACTTTCTTGTTCCCCAAAGCACTCCAGTCCAATCGGATCTGGTTAACAAGGCCCGGTTTCACCGTAATGTGTGGGCTGAGTGACACTGCTGGACTTTATTGGAAGGGGTTAGGAGTATGTGCACTTGTGTCATCTGTCAGGACCCCTCATCTCTATGGCCTTCAGACTCCGGGGCTCCAGGACTGAGAACAATGTATCCGTTGCTATGTTATGCCCGCTGCTCGGCTAATGATGACAGAAGCCATGGTGAGCAGACAGGCGCAATGACCACACGAGACAGCTACTCTCTGGACAGTCCCAGTCGTGTTGAGAGAAAGGCACTGTCTCACTTCTCCCCTAGTCCTTAGTCTTAAATGAGCATTACCGTATGTATTATCGACTTTAACTTCGGATCCCCACAACCATGGCTTCAGGTAGTGTTTGGAATCTGCATAACAATATTTAAAATCATTTTACTGACTCATTCAGCTGGGAGCAGTGATCGGCTGAGGCTGTGTGGGCGCTGTCCTGTGGTCGCGCTGGAGGTTGTGCGCCCTGTGTCATCGCCCTAAAGGCTGCAGGTGATGCGCTGCAGACAGCTCCTCTGATGGTGTTTCCTCACCTGGTTCATTGGCACTTATCCTCATTTTCACTGATTTAGCGCGTGTGTCAGTGGAGTGTGTAAATGAAGCTGTGCCGGCGTGTGATTTTTTTTCCCCCCTCAGATACAATAAGATAAGATGAGATAGATAGATACTTGATAGTTGATACACATACCAAGTGTGTGTGGCTAGAATTATGTTTGGATTAGGGTTATCTTATTCCTAGGATAGTTTTCAACTATGGGTAAAGGTTAAGTTTTTTCCGCTGCCTGTAGAGTGTCGCACAATATGACAAAATTTGTGATATTCTATAAACCATTTCAACTCATTATGTTCCCTTACATTAAAACACAATTGGGTTTCACTTTATTTTACACTTGATACATTGTACCTACGTAAATTTTGTTCAATATAATGTGCTCTGTAACAATCTGTAATAACTTGTACCTATGTAGTACGTACACAATGGAATAACTTGTATTAGTACTTTGTAAGTACATAATGTAATAGGACACGAGACCTTTAGGGTTAGGGCTTAAGGTTTTGGTTGGAGTTAGAATTATGTCTTATTACATTATGTACCTACAAACTACAAATACATATTATTCCATTGTGTATCTAACCCATAGGTACAAGTTATTACACATTGTTACAAAGCCCATTACATTGTACTAAATTTAGCTAGGTACAATGTATCAAGGGTAGTGTAAAATAAAGGGTTATCCTTATTTTGAAGTGACAGTGGTTTTTAGATTTAGGTTGTGTTTGCAAATAAAAGGGAGGAACATTTAAAGGCACACTGTGTAATATTTTGGACTGTCCAAAATGCAAAAAAATACCATTTTTGTAGCGGATAATCAAATAATGGATTTGGATGAGGACTTGTAAATCTCATATTTGGCTGTTTTTAGTGGACATCTCCATGACGACGAGCTGGAGACAGTCCTGGTCTGAGGACAGGTACACTGCTCACAATCCAACATGTTTATGTATTCATTTTCGAATGCTTGTATTTTATTTTATTTGTTGGGTGAAATGTTATGCAGTGTGGCTTTAAATATATGAATATGGAAAATGTGTCACTTTGCTATATGATGACAATATACCAGCATTGCGCAGCCCTATAGTGGGATGGGTTGAGAGGGTGGAAGGGATGAAAAATATATTCATGTAAAGCGACATGCGTTTAGATTGATTGACCGACTGATATTTAGTCCACTGTCTCAAACCAATACTCTTTAATTGTGACCCATTTCCCGTTACTGATGCTTCCTGTAAATTCCATTAAAATCCTTCCTCAACAATTTACCTTATCTTGTCTAATAGCGACGGATAAAACTGGCCCTATCTCGACGGTGACACACACCTGAGTCACCCCATTCTTCTTTTAAAAGCGCAATCTCATTTGGCAGTCTCCCCTTATGTCCCGACTCCAAATCCTAATGTGGATATTAAATGAGTGCCGTGTGCATGTGTGCCGGATTAAGGGATCGAGCCCCGGGATGAAACACTGGGCCATGTCACAACAACGCCAGGGCATTACACACAATTAAGAAGGAATCTGTTTTCATTTGTCGTCGCCCCTTCACCCCCGCCCCTTCCTGACTGAAGAAGATTATGCTCAGGGGCTTGTTGGATGTCTGCCCTCCTCTTTAGACTGGCAGACACCTCTCCCATTTTATCCCAGCATGCACTTCTCCCGAGGCTTCAACAAATAGGCTGTCAGGATCGACGGCCTCACCCCGGGAGCCAATTAGAATCTCTCTTCAATTAACAGAAAGGGTTTATTTAGCCGTGCGCCGCTTGACAGACCCCGTATATCGGACCTCAGAGTGCTATAGGTCTCCGCGGGGAACACTGGCCTTTTATGTATATGACGAGGGCAGGAGGTTACGAACACGGAGCCATTTGTTCACAGCTCAGAGCAGATCTAAAGAGCACGAGGGCGTTCAGTGGGTGTCACTGCACCAAAGGAAAGAGCAAGCAGCAAAGTAGACCTTTACATTTTCAGAAGTGAGGGTTTGAAAAGGTAGTGAATATGGGAAGTGACATAGAAAGGCTTTGTTTGCCTCATGACGAAATGAGAACGGTGGACAGCTAGTTAAACCATTGCATAGGGTCATCATTATTCAAGACTCTGCAAAATCAATAATTTATTCATTAAAATCTTCATCTCGCAAAAGAAATTGAGTGACAAGCAAATTTTTGAGGAACCGTAGTGAAGTTTGACATTTCAGAAGAAGCAGATGTCTCTAGTTGTCTCTAAAAAGTGATATATACAGAAACTAAACGCACACGGTGATAGAAATCTAAATCGTGATCTAGGCCTAAGGAAATCGTGATATGATTATATTTTTTTTGCCATATCGCCCATTTGAAGAGATATGCAAAGGGCTGTCACAATAATTACTATCAATAAACAATATATTTTTGGGCTAATATATTTATCGTCTGTATTTTTTTTTTAAACATTTTTCCCATATTTTAAGGTCTAAGTACTAGGGGTGGGAACCTCTGGGTACCTCACGATACGATACGCGATACATGGCTTACGATAACGATTATCTCACGATACGCCAATACTGTTATAATCGATATTGCGTGAAAATTACTTATGATACATCATGATTAAAAGATAAAACACATGCCTCTTTTAACCTTTTTTTTTAACATACTACACATACATTTACATTTCTTTCCATGTGCTTTGTACCTACTTTTCTGTGTAAATAAATGATCCCTGACTCACACACTGAAGATGGGTAGATCTGTCAGTGACTTCATTTACATTTAAATTAACTAGAAACCACAGTCCTATTTTAAAGGGAATAATAAAACCCACTTGTTTTTTATAATTATAAATAAGATTATCATTAAAATTAATATTCGTGTGAGTGTTTGGTTCAAGTACTAAAACTGTAGTGCTGCCCCCTGCTGTCCTGACTGAATTCTTGATCATTATTGGCCTCTATTGACTGTGAAAACAGTGGAGCACTGCTGCCTCATTATTATGCATGATGTGCTCATTATTATGCATGATGTCATCAAAAGTATCGAGATCGGAACAAAAAGTATTGCATCGTCTCGCAAAATATCGAGATATATCGGAAAATCGATATATTGTCACACTCCTACTGAGTACGTTGTGCTTCATTGATAAAGGTAGAAAAGCGCTATATAAGTTGAGTCCATTTCATGTTTATTTCATGTCGCTTTTTCTGTAATTTTTAAGCTTTAGAGTTCGTTTCTGAGGCATAAAATGATCTTCAATAATATCGTTTATCGCAATATTTTCCTGTCGATATTATCGTGTCTACATATACATCGTCATGATGGACACTCTGTCCCGCTCTCACTTAGATAATAAAGTCTTATAGTTATTGTGATGTGGTCATTTGAAAACCAGCTCTGCATAGAGCATCTAACACATAAATCTCTTCCGGCAGGATTCTTGTTGTTTGTAGCGAATGTCATTGCGTTGTGTCACTGCACTGTTGATCTGGCCTGAGGCTGTTGTTGACAAATGGTTGAAGGGTAGAGCTAACACCTTTGGTCCTTTTCTGAACTGGCTATTGATGTGCAGATCAATACCATACAGATACCACATCGATATTCACTTGAGTGTAGTTGAATCAATCCTTTGTTAATGGATAAATGAAATAATAAAATAACTCATGCATCAATTATAGGCATGTTAGGGATGAGGCACTTTGATGTTTTGTGTTTAAACACCCCTCACCAGCTGCATAGTGGACTGATCCATTCAGGTATTTTTAGGCTTCTCTACGCATTAATGTAGTTCAGTGGCTTGTTGGGGTAATACCATTTTTAAATGAGTTATATGATAATAACTATTACTGGTTAAGCTCTGTTGAAAGGCGGAGCTACAGCGTCCAGCTGGCAAACTGGACTTTTTGGAATACAGATAATTAGTTTTAATTTGATGTAAACGAGAGAGTGTTTTTTCAAAGTACAAACTGTAGATGACTGAATATGCTGCAGAAGGTTGTTTTTTTTTAGTGTGTTCGTACTAACCAAAATGAAACCACCAGGGAATGTTGATACAGGGGATGCAGCAACCTCTGCAGAACCTTTGGATTTATGGTTGTTTGAACGCTGTGGGAATGTTTTGTTGTCGGATAACCTTATGGGAGCCTTCAGAAACCATTTGTTTTTGAGAACCGCAGGCTAACGTTATTTGAACATTTTGTGTTACCTGGATAACCAGTTTTATGTATAAATAAGATATTGATCCATATACAGGTGCTCGTCATATAATTAGAATATCATGAAAACACTTCTGTTATTCAACCAAAACTGTGAGAATAATATATGAATAAATGAATAATATATGTATAGCCTTTATTTGTTATAATTTTGATTATTATGGCTCAGCCTGTAAAAAATAAAAAAAAATAAAAAATCTCATAAAATTTGAATATTTTGAAAATGGACTGCAAGCCATAATCATCAAACAAACAAAGGCTTCACATTTGTCACTTTGCATATCATGAGTCTATATCATATATGACTGGTTCCTTACTGTAAAGCGCTTTGGGCCTGATAAAGGTAGAAAACTACTATATAAGTTGAGTCCATATACCATTTACCATATATTACTTTCACATTTTAAGTTGAATTACAGAAATAAATGAACTTTTTCATGATATTCTGATTATATGACGAGCACCTGTTATTACCATTATCTGTGTTTATCCAGAGCTGATCATTATCAAGTCTATTCTAAAAAGTGTGGTATCCCCTAACACTGACTGTAGATGCTTGGACTTCATATTAGCGATGTTTGTTGCAGGCGTAATTGAACTGAACGATGAGCATGACCTGACCCGTGGTGTCTTTGAGCCTGTGTAATGAGCCCTACTTAGATTGAACTACCGCTTCCCTTACATACATTAAAACTCCTTACTCCTACTCGCTTAAGCTCATATAAAAGAGGACTGCAGCGTTGTCGCCGACAGATCTCTGCGCGCCTCACTTATTCATGCCCCAGCGTGTATGTACACATCACGCATGGCACGGGGCACGCTGAATAAAGTAATTCTCACTGTGTGCTTGACCCAGCAGATAAATCAGATGCGCATTTGTATATTGAAAAATTAATGTGTTGCTTTAAAGGTGAGGCGGGGGGGGGGTGTTGCCATGGGAGACGACTTTACAGAGATGCAAATGTTGTTTCAGTAGTTATGTTCAAACTAAAAGGCTTGATTTTATTGATTATAACAGTCCGAGCAGAGCTGGAGGATAGTGTTTGAGGAGAGGGAGGCTTCTTGAATGGAAATATCTCAATACATTACGAGAATATTCATATATAACCCCCATTATTCTTACTTTTGAGGTTTTCTCTCCCCTCTATCGCAGCTAATTATCTCCCTCCTAATGTGCATTGATTTGCATATTAATCAGACATTAGTGCCACCCTGGATGCAACTCTATCCATTTTGTCCAGCTTTTCATGGCACAAAAGCTACATTGACCTCAGCGACATAATTATTAGGCTACTTTAAAATGTAAACCCCTTGAGAACGACACTAACTTTTGACAGGGAAACACACTTTCTGTGAAACCGGAGACATACAATTGCGACTGGTGAATTGCGAGTTCTGCAACGATGCCGATGAAGGCCACGAGTGCCGGCCTGCGTTAAGACGATAAGCCGTGTGCGAAGTAAAGACGCTAAATTGGAGGAAAAGCATTTCAGGGAGAATGACCTATTTTGCCCACTGGTCACTGGAGGGGCTTAAGGCCAATCCAGTCGATCCGTGAGAGACAAAACTGCCTGGGAAAAGCTGAGCTAAAGGACGGCAGTGACAGGATGAGCAATCAAGTGTGTTCTCCTCAGCATTGATCTGCTTGGACCGCGTTGGAGGTGAAGAGGCCAGCTTTACGTCGAGAAGAGGAAGTCCATTCTCTCATTTTCTCTCTCTTTGTGTTCGGCCCGAGTTGCTGCGTGCCATCCAACCAGGGAATCTCGGCCCCCCAATTGAATCCTATTCACTGGAGAGTTTGCGGCACCGGGCGGGTCGCTTTAATTGTGCCGCCGCCAGAGAAATGCAGGGGGGGGGGGTGTCTGGGTTTGCCTTCCACTGTCTGAGCAGCGTTCAATCTCGCTAACGGCATTGGCACGAGTCCGCGCATCGCTGTCTGATAGTGATTTAAAGGCGCGGAACGGAGCCTGGGGAAGACTTGTTGGAAAATGCGTCTCACAGGTGCTCGGCTTGACTGCACAGAAGAAGTCGTGCTATAGCCACATACACGCTCGTCAAATCGATGGCTATCAGCGAAAGAGCCGCAACTATTCATTTCCCAGGACTGCGAGTTAATGGAGGGAATCCGCGGCTGCTCAGAGCTGTCTAATTACTCCAATCAACTTCTTTAATCGTGGTGATTATTCATGGCGGGGGGAAGGGACTGGTGGTGAGACCCTGCCACCAATCAATGTACCCTGTCCCGCTCAAATCACCGTAATGCGGGATGTTGTCGGAAATAAGGTAGCATGGCTTTGATAGGCTTCACTGACTCACTCCTGAAACTGCTGGCACTTTTCTACATGAAAATAGCAGTGCTTGGATCACTGAGAGGGGTTTGAAGTACTTATCTGTAGTTAGGTCATGTCATGGGCTGCTGTTATCGAATTACAATTCAAAATGAGGTGCACTTTAGGTTTCAAGAAATAATTTACTCTATGTACTTTCTTAACAGAACATTTTCGACATATTTTCCTATTCAGTCAATTTTGTACTTTTACATATTGAAATTAAATGGGTAATTTTTTGCCCTCTTAGCAGAAGCAGAGCCAGAAGAGGGGCATGAAGGGGGCACTGGACTGACACGGAAAAGCTGAGAACCATAAACAGTGTAACAACCTGAGTGTAGCATCGCTATTTGCTGCAGAAGGCCAGGAGGTGGGGGCAGTTCCATTAAAACTTTTTTGTCCCACTTTAACTTGTTACCTGCTGTCCTCCCTGATCAGGGGATTAGGGTTAGGGTTATCACTGGGGTTAGGGCTTTGCAAGTTTGATATAAATTGTGTTTTCAACTCATATTACACTTATCATACACATATTTTTACTGGAAGATATTGGCTTTCAAATGAGGTATTACACTGGCATATAGGCTGCAAGCTCTCCAGGCAATAGGCTTTGCGATTTGGAGATGCATAAATGGAGAAAATAACTCTAACCCTAACCCTAAGATGGTAGATAACAGGTTAAAGCTACACTGCGTAGGATTTTACCCCAAAAAATAAAATTGAAATACAAGTATTTATTATATGACAGATATTTTCATAATTGAAAAATGCCTCATGAATGCACAAACAAATATGTACTTTTGCTGTAAGCAGCCCAGCTCTACTAAGACATGAGTAATTTTACTGGGAGTGGGTATGTCTCCAGCTCGTCTCCATGGAGCTGTCAACTAAAGGCAGCAGAATTTGAGATTTAAACACGTTAGGTTCACATCCAAATCCATTCTTTGATTACCCACTGCACAAATAGCATTTTCTGTGTTGAGCTGGTCAGTAGGAGCATGTTTATTACAGATGAACAGTAAAGTCCAAAAAGTTACGCCGTGTGCCTTTAAGTATTTATTTATTTATTTTTAAGTTTATTTGAATAGGGACAAGTATGTCACATAAACTCATGTTACATACAACAACATTTTGGCCAAAGCTAATTCTCAATGTCAAAGTAAGGACTGAACAACTCAGAGCCTTGCATCATACAGTTCGGGAAATTCCACTGTTACCATGGAGATCCGCCATCTTTGCAGCTGTTTCCATAGACTAACATGAGCTAAAAACAGTATAAAAAGTGGAGAAAAAAGCCATGGAACAACTCTGTTAGCTGTCGAGCTACTGGTAAATACATCTAATACACTGTGGTGTCCAAGTGTTTTAATGTGAAAAATAACTCTAGTATCTAACCTTTTAAAATCTCCATTAGTTTATTATTGCTGCTAATCCCATGATGCTTAGCGGTATGACATCACATTCCCGCACTCTAGATAGTTTTAATGCACGACACGGAGTCAAAAAGTCCATTAAAACGGTTTAATGCACGGCTCTGAGTTGTTTAATCCGCTTATACCATGGACCCACAAACTGAAACTGTTCATTTGGGCCTGTTTGCTTTTTTTTTTTTAACCGTCCTGGGCGCGATTTATTTCACTTTTTCAGTTGTTTCACTTGAAGCCAGTTCCAGCTAAATTGTTTATCGTTACTATGGAAACAGTGGGGTGATATTGAACGTGATTAATGTTCTCACTGACCATGGTAAAAGTCTTTATTGAACACAGGCTTGTCATTCTTATCTCCACGTGATTGTCTTAACTGGCTCATCCTATGTGTTGTCCTTTTGTAAATAAAGGAGCTGGCTCCAAAAACTCAACCAAATTGTTAGCATGAATGAGCTTCAGTTCGCGCGTGCTGAAGGCTATGGGGGAAGCCACACTTATTCTACTGTCTATGCTGAGAACTTAGGCATATGTAACCTGTTTCTTCACTGTATTTACATAAACATAACATACAAATAAGGATAAAAAAGCAGCTCCACTCTAAGCCTGGATTATTTTAATTAAAAATTCGAGCCTCTCAGCGTCTGTCGGTTCCCATATTTATAAGGCTGGTTGTTTTAAAACATCTATGTAAATGAATCAGTCTGAGCGCTTGTTTAAAATGAAAGTAGTAAAGATTTGTCTCCCGATCCCAAATCCCTTTGCTATTTATTTCAGTATTAGTGAATACAGTTTCTTTGTGAAACCATTTATTTCACTTTTAAATAGACGGGCTGTTATTGACATTGAAGCAAGGCAATCAATCTCTCGTTCAATCTATGAGCCTAAATTGGCTAAAGCATAATTTTAGAAGAACAATTTGTATAATTGAACCACTCTCCATTCTCTTGTTTTATAAAATGAGCTTGCTTCGAGACATAGTAATTTAAAACCGATTTATCTCCTCAAAAACGCATCTTCATTAGACCACCGTGTTTTGTTTGTGGCTCGTCAACAACTGCAGGTAATCCAATTATATCATCTTCAGTAAATCACGCTGAGCCTATTTATAAAACGGTTTGCGTGCTTTTGTTCACAGTGGCCGAGCTGCTGCGTGCTCCTTTGTAGCGAGCGTTAGCCAGTGGCAGGGCAGAACAGATGGTGAGGGGGGATTCAGCGGGCGTCACAGCTGGAATAAGTGTTAATTAAATCTACAGATAAGAGTTTGCTGCTTGTTCCTTTTTTTTTGGTCCTCGCTTCTTTCTTCTGACAATGATGACAATATAATGATCTGACCCTGCTATCTTGGAGAGATTGTTATAATGTCATTTTGGTCTTGGTCTGGTGATTAATACAGCTTCATGCTCTCGTACAAACACAGCCACTTTTCACCGACTACTTTTTCGTTTGGTCTGCCTTCAACATGCAACGAGTGGATTTAACCTGTCATGATGAAGTCTATCTGAGGTTTCCTAGCCTTTCATTATGCTCCAAGACTGTGTTTTATATTTCCATCTGTACAAGTGGATGATATTGCACAGCTACATCTCAGGATATTGTCTATTACAGTGGTTCCCAAAGTGGGGTCCGGGTGTCCAAATACATTGAACAAATTGGATTTTGAAAGGAAATGTATATGTATTTGCTCAAACGTACTACTTTAAGACTTTAAATAGGTGTCCTTTCTGCCTGGACTTAAAGGAACAGGCCACCGTTTTTCCATACTGAGATTATGTTCTTACCTGAGTTTAGACGAGTTGATACGTACCTGTCTGGTCTTTGTGCTTGGCCGCTTCTTGCTTCACCACGTTTGGAGCTATAAGAATATACTGGGAGAGGCCAAATGCTAACAACATTCTTGGTCGTTTTGCGTGACTGAGGGCACACACAAAGACCAGACAGGTACGCATCAACTCGTCTAAGCTCAGGTAAGAACATATCTAAGTATGGCCAGTTCTTTCAACATAGTCAGGGTTGAGGAACCACCTGGAGACCCCTCCCTGAGGAACTCAAGGCCTGAGGTGGTTCATATGGCTGTAACATGTCAGCTATATGTATCTACACAAGCACAAGCAGAGCGGTTTTAAAATCTTTTCTCTGAGCGTCAAGAAGCCAGTGCAGAGACCGGAGCACTGGACTAATCTGGCCGTATTTCCTGGTTCTGGTCAGGACTCGAGCAGCAGCATTTTGGATGTACTGCAGTCTCCAAGTCATGTGATGTCCTGGACTTTGGGAATGGCTGGTCTATACATTCAAAGTTGCTAACTCCAGCTACATAGGGTCATATGTGTTTAGATATTTACTGAAAACTTGTGACTCAGACCATGTATTACTATAAATTATTATATGCTATTATACATTTAATTAAGTTAAAAATGTAACTTAACCCTGACCGTGCAAAAACCTTTAGCAGGTGTGGTCAAAAAGATGATCTCTCAAACTGATTGTTTTCTCTGCCCATTAACGTTCATGCTGCTTCTGTCTGATTTACTACATATCATATCACCGTCATTTACAGTGTTAATGAGGCCTATTTGTGTACAATAGAGTATTATTTATACAGCTAGAAAAGTACTTTATCCTTGGCATCATCGCTTGCCTCTGACATCGCTGCACCCCCCCTCTCTCCCCACGTCTCTCTATCAATTGCTACCTGCTGCAAAATGGTTTCTGGACTCACACTGGGATGCTGAGGATGTTTTTCTGTAGCTTGATTTGACCATCGATTTTGTTTTTCTCCTATATAAAACGTCTGACTGCTCAAACCATCACGGCATGCTTGTCAATTGAACCTTGATTCACCTCAAAACGGCAGAATGTGAGACTTGTTACTAGAAAGCTGTCTGAAAAAAAAAATGGCTGTGAAAAAAAAAAAAGAGCAAAGAAGACATGGGGCTTTTCGCCGGTGGAATTCAAACACTGATTTTTGGTTTCGCTCTTTTGACCTTTCTTCGGTGGACTGCCGACGGGGATGGCTTCGGGCGCTAACACACTGGACAGTGTTGGAAAAGGATAAAAAAAGAGACAGCCCTATGTTTTTTTTGGACAAAGCACAGCCAGGAGTGTCTCTGATTCTTCCCATTGTACAGACTTCTTGAGTGCACTACCGACAGCAGACGCGGTAGTGATGGAAGCCTTAACGTATGGTGATGGGTGGTGCGAGGCCGTGAATAGCAAGCTCATATTTGTGGGCCGCATTGTGCTGAGTTGACAGGAGCCAGAGCAGAGAGATTGCGGTTACAGCAGCGGGCCCTGATGGTGCTGTCACAGGGCTGCCTCATACCTCGCATTTTGGGCCATCTTCCAGCTATTTCAGCGCTCTATCACACTTGTCCTTAATCTCATTCTCCCCACTGTCGACGGACTGATAGCACCGGGGGCCCCACTGCAAGATATGGGCTTCTATATTTAATCCGAGGAGAGCAAACACTCAGCCGGGCTAATGCACTTTTCACGCTCAAATGTGCAGCCGTAATTTACAGACTGCTTATGGAGAGGGGGGGGTTTGGGATAGACAATTACTTACAAGCTGCTGGTCATTATGACAGGCACTTGCTATCTAAAGGCATGCCCAATTATCTGACATATTTAAAATCTGCAAATGTTATCTGACTATGAGGCTGTTGCGCAAAACGATGCTATACAAATGTGACATTAAGATAATATTGTGCAGGCGCTATAGAAGCAAAATTATAGTGTTATAGTGCCTCGGATCTTTCTGTATGTTGTTTTTCTACCACTTACGGGCAAAGGGGAAAATTATGTAATGTATTATTATAGTGTAAAACTGCTAAAAAGAAAGGCCTGATAGCAGGAAATGGTTTACAGAAAGAGATGTGTAATGCTCAAACCACGAGTCACATGATCAGTGATGCCAGTAGCGAGTTATTAACGCACTACTCTAATCTGATTACTTTTGTCAGTAATGAGTATAACGCATTACTTATTCCAAACCAGTAATCAGATAAAAGTTCCTTATCCAAGTCACTGTGAGTTACTATTTTGTAATTTTCTTTAGTAAAAAGATATATTTCTTTTTTCTTCGCGAGTGACATAATGTATGCAACATGAGGACAACTCACAACACAAATGTAGTGGAGGAGGAGAGAGATGGAAATACGTCTCTATTTTGAGTCTGTGTCAGCGTTGTTTATGTTACTGTTAAAATGCACTTCCCATAAAGTGAGTGGTGGCATTTGTCTGTGGAGGCGGTGGAGGTGTTGTCGGCCGCTGCTGAATGTAACTAATACAGTAACTTATAATCAAACGAAGTTACTTTTAAAGTCAAGTCATCAGTGAGGTTAAAGCAGCACTAAATAACTCATGCCCCTAGAGGCCATAAGCGCCACTGCAGGTGTCGTAGCATGTTGCGTTTTATACCCATTACTTGTCCGTGAGAGTAAATACTACGCTGATAGAAAAGACAAAGGGAGAGAGGGATATTGTACATCCAATTACACAATGGATTAAAAAAAAAATCACTCAAATTTAGCTGTAAATACTGTTTAGCTTGCCCGTTAGCTTGTTAGCTTCTTCTTTGTGATTCCATTAGTGTGTATTGGGGCCTCCGACCCCGAGGCAGGGAAAGTTGCAAGAATGGCTTTCTGGCCAGAGACACAAGGGGAGATGAAAGACCCCCCATTCATCCCATTAACACTTGTATTACCCCCAGAGGAACAATGAAAAGGATTTATTAAGGTAAACAAGTTACTTAGTACTGCTTTAAATAAGTATTCAGAAATCAGTGCTACTTTACTTTTTCTAGGTAACACTGCGTATGACAGTGTCCATCCAGTGTTTTTGTATTTCACAGCAATTGGCTCATGCTCATTAAAATATGATTGCAGAGCTGAGAGTAGGGCTGGGAACTGTTATATTTTTTTCAATACCGGTTCTTGAATGATACTTGGTTTTTCATACTGATACCTGAAAGAAACTTTTTTTTTTATATACCTATACTAAAATATGTGTCATCTAGAACCAGAAAACAGAACAATAATGTATATTTGGTCCATTAAAAAATAATTTGAATGTTGTGTAATTTATTTGAGCTGAAACAATGACTTCCTTTAATGCTGTCCCTGGACCCAACAGGCATCAAAACTTGCTCGCTAAAGATATAATATTTTTCGACACCAGTAGTACCTAAACTTTTCTTTTCCAATATCCTGTAGTGCTGTGAGTCAGTCTTGCATGTAAAAGCTCAGTAAGGCTGCACATTATCCTATAAACCTCTGCATCCCCTAATACTGTGATAACAATGCTCTGTCTAGTGCTATACAGTATTATGCAGCTCTAGACTCTTCCTATATTAAATCCCCCCCCCCCCCCCCCCCCCACCCTTGTCACACCCTTGTCATCTCATAACTGCGTTCGTAATCACAGCTTATTACCAGAAGTCGAGGAAAAATGTATGGAAAGTGTGAACATGCCAGGAGATGATCTGACTAAATAACCACGTACAGCGCTGACAGTGGTTCAGCCTCATGCTCAGTAATGCCGCCGCGGGAGAGCCCGACAGAGGCGCCGCTCGAGCCCACCTCTCCGGGGCTGTCACCGCGTCCTGCTCGGCGGCGCTTGCGGGCTGCATGCATAAAAAATGTGTAACCATGTTTGATTCATTCGCTATGTCCCGTCCCACATTCACGCTCACAATGGAATTAAAGCGTAAAAGGTCGATTTCATGTTCGGCCGTCACGCAGAGGAGCGGCAATGAAAGATGCAAAGTATTATCCTCCAGGAAATTATAAATGGGACACGGGAAATTAGTATTTTCTGTGCCATCGCATCGTTCACACAGTGCGACAGATTCTTGCACCTCTTTATTAGACATTTCCTCTCCAAATTTGAATCTTGAATAAGTTTTCTATCTCGGCAAAATCCAGCTCATGCCATAATCATTTGAAACGGTTTGCCTAACATTTATGCTTTAAGTATTTGATGAATTTCTTATGTGTGTGTGTGTGTGAAATAGACTTTTGCTGCCTTTTGTCTTCAGTGACCACAAGTGTGTTGGTGCCAATCTTCTAAACAGCGCTCTTTTCTCTGTCGTCTCTCAGGTACACAGAGGAGGAGATCCGACAAAAAGTGAGCACTTTCCGGCAGATGCTGATGGACAAAGAGGGTGTCATTACCAGAGAGGGCACGCAGCCACCGATGTGAGTCCGCTTTCAAAACTCTCCTTTTTATGGTTTGCTTCCTTTTCAGCCCCGATCACTCTTCTGTCCAGCTTCTTCATCCTTTATGTATCTAGCGTTTTAGTTGTTTCTCTTTTTAAAACACTATATTGCTCTGTCAATTGCTCTGTCTTTCTCCTGCTCCTAAAGATTAAGTACGACTTATACAGAATAAAAATAGAAAAAGCTTGTGCTTATAAAATCTTATGCTCTTAACCCCCGCCATAACAAGTGCATTTTCTCCAGTTTAGCTTTACCCAAATGGCAAATATTCAAATCTATAGGCCAGAGTAACACCTCATTCGAAAGCTAAGATAAAGAACTGATAGAAATGGATCTTTTTCCTCATGTTGCCGCCACTTTTTTGACACTTTTCTGTTGCTCTTTCGTCGCTTTTTGTTGCTCTTTTGTTTTCTTCACGCATTTTCGTCACATTTTTCATCTCTTTTTTGTCTCTTTTTCGTCACATTTTTGTCTCTTTTTTGTCACATTTTTCATCTCATTTTCGTCACTTTTTCGTCTATTTTTTGTCTCTTTTTCGTCACATTTTTGTCTCTTTTTCGTCACATTTTTCATCTCATTTTTGTCTCTTTTTCGTCACATTTTTGTCTCTTTTTCGTTACATTTTTGTCTCTTTTTTCGTCACACTTTTTGCTGCTTTTCTGTCCCTTTTCTGTTGCTCCTTCGTGGCATTTTTGTTGCATTTCCAACTTTCTTTGTTGCTTTTTCAGCCTGATTTTCATCTCATTTCCGTCACAGTTTTGACGCTTTTTTCAAGAAGCTTTTTGATTTGGGTAAAGCCAAACAGGAGAAAATGTGCTCCGTTTAGGTGGGGTTTAAGAGGTTAATGCCTGATGCCTAGTTAGACAGCACTAAAGAAAGTTTTTGGGTTGTCTCAGGTCAATACATAATTATTACTTGATACGACTAAAAGTGGCAATTATTGGAATTATTTTTTGTGTGGGTTCCGGTCTGAAAATGTCTACATAAGTTGTTGATTATTTTCCGTTGTGTCTGTCTCACATAAATAACTTACAACAAAAAGAATACAACTGAGCTCAATGCTTAATCATGCATCATAATTATAGTTTGCTCAGCGTAATAAAAGGTGTGTGTTTGACAATTACACACCTGTAGCGCCGGCAAAAGCAATTTTCAAATGTATATTTAAATCCGCAAAGCCTGTACAGCTTTGCATTGACACCGTAATTGTCGGGAAGGGAGACAGAGCAGTTCCATAAGCCTAAATGATATTGCAATTACCGTCTACTCGTGTGTTCATCCATGTGTGATTAAGGAACAGCGTGTGGGCGTGTCTGCTCTCCTGAGTCAGCCGCCAGAGTCTGTGTGAAGCCATAGCGCCGACGGTGGTGTGACCTGCTGTCTTCGAGCTAATAACCGCTAATGACGCTAGCACTTCCTGTCTCGCTGAATAGACTAATGGCCCTGCTCTGCACTTTAGCCAAGGCCTGACATTTTCAGCAAAGGGGAGACCATCTGAGGGGGGGTTGGGGGGGAAGATGAATACGGTGGTTCAGGAAAAGTTTCTGCTGGCATTAGTTGCGTCTCAAGGGCGCTCCGGAAGCAGGATGCGCAGCTTTCCCTCCACCAAAGGCCTTGATGTGGAAAATTGAAGACGGTTGTAATTTGCAGAGTGCTTATCCCTCACCTCTCACCACACACAAGTGCTCGACAAATCAACGGCTTTCTTCACAAGTAAACATCCTCTGTCCACATTAAAAACCTTTTTCCAATATAGACTTTTTTTAACATGCACATCCACTTCTTCTCAAGGCACAGACTGTCCTTAGCTTTATACATTTTCCCTGCATCAATGTACGTTATGTTGTCCTAAAAGCAGGGGACATGTTTTACTACTGTCATGATTATGTCCATTTATTGTAATAGTGAACAATAGTGAATAGTGTTCTTCCTGACCAATCCTTTCCATTGATTAGAATAGTTTGTTTCGTGCTTTAAGGGATATTTCAGGATTTTTGACATAGGGCCTAATTTCCTAGTTATCCAGAGTGTTGTTGATTTCTGGATATATATATAATATATATTTTTTATTTTTTTATTTCATGCAGTTCCTTATATTTTAAGAGTTTAGTGGTGCTAGGCTAGTGCTGGGCTAGCGCATGTCTATGGTAACTAGTAGCCTGCATTAAAAACAGTCTCAAGCACAGTGCACCTGAGGCAAATCACTTATAACACCAGACTACCCATATAAATGTCTGTGTTGACTGAATCATTTTTGAAATATAACCATTTTGAATTTAGAAGAACTTATATTTGAGCAGCATCAGCTTCCTGGTTGTAAGCTACGCAGCGGCGAAGTGATCTGCTAGGTTACCGGATCTACAGTAGTGTGTTTACCTGTGGCCGACATTACTACACCTGAAGTTCACAAAGAAGCTTTCTACAAATCAGATATGGCAACGTTTGGAGGACGACCCCATGATTTTGAAGAGGTTTTAATACAGGCTACTAGTTACCATAGACATGCGCTAGCCTAATACTAGCCTAGCGCCACTAAAGTCTTCAAATATAAGGACTGCACAAATTTAAAAATATATATATCTCTGGATAACTAGGAAATGAGGCCCTATGTCAAAAATCCTGAAATGTCCCTTTAAGGTCTTTCACTTACCATCAGTTTAAAACAAATGATCAGCAAACATTATCAAAGAGAAATTGAGCTGACTTTTGTGATGCAAAGTGCAAACGGTCTTCAAAGACATTCTCAAAATGTGCATTCAGCGTATTTTCAATGACATTCTCAAAATGTGCATTCAGCGTATTTTTGATATCTCCTGGTTGTAAATGGTTGGTAACATTGATAGGTGTGTCTCCCACATGTCTCTGAACTCTCTAGCCCTGTTTTTTAAATGGTTCGACATCCCAAAAAAACACCACTGCCTTATTTAACAGAAACAGGTTCAGAAACACTATGTGCCCAAAGAATGAGACCAGATGACGACCTGAACATCCTTGTTAATGGATTTCTTCTTCCCTGATGGCATGGGCATATTCCAAGATGACAATGCCAGGATTCATGGGGCTCACATTGTGAAAGAGGGGTTCAAGGAGCATGAGACATCATAGACTCCAGATCTTAACCACAGTGAGAATCTTTGGGATGTGCTGGAGAAGGCTTTGCACTGTGGTCACACTTTCGCATCATCAATACAAGATCTTGGGGAAAAGTTAATGCAACACTGGATCAATATAAAATGACCAACATCCATGTTAATTGAGAGCAAGTAAAAGTCTCCATTTTCTCTGAGATTTTAATGACTGACCGGGAGCACAGCATCACTTTTATTACTATCTGAAGCTAACAGATGCATGTATCGAGTTGAAGTTTACTGCAGCTTTATTCATTCTCCGAGGGGACTGTTCCTATTGACAGCGCAGGCCTGACAGAAGTAGCTTAATAGTCTTATATACACCAGCAATAAACAGCCTGCAGGAAGCGTGGACACATGAGCTCATAACTCTGTTTACCGATGTACCGCATTGATTTCCTACAGAAAGGATGGCAGTGGCTCAGATTCAGTCAGGCTTGCACTCCTAAGTCTGCCCAATCACAGCTGGATCAATACTGAAGCTAACCCCCGGTTTCACACATTCGATATCTGACTAAAAGCCTGAGGCAAATATGTTTTTATTTTTTATTAAAAGAGCAAAAAATATGTTTCATTTAGACTAACAGGGATGTGCTGTCGGCCTGCATGCTGCATACTGAGCAGGCTGTGGAGCAGAAACACGGACCTTGTAAACCTCCCACTAGGACTCCTCACTGTCCATTATTAAGAAAGGCTGCACAAGAAAAAGTTCTGCACACATTTTTGCATATCAAGTTGTCTTTCTGCCCCGATAAGCCATAAGCATCGTAAAAAATACAAATAGTAGACTCACATCTGAATCTTCCATTGACCAAAAATACAGAGTATGTTTACAGTATACAAAGATACAGTATGTTTGTTTCACACAGTGATGCAAACTTTAGGTGTAGATAATAATCTAAACATCCCTTTAATTCAAAAGAAAATATATTTATCTTTTCACTTTACATTTAGCAAGATCATAATGTGTCTTTGATACTGAAGGTGAGAGCGGCGCAGCTGGTGTTAGTTCAAAAGATAAGCTCCATTACTGCAGAAAGTACAAGTACATTTGGATAGTGCTCAATATTGACCCAGAATGAAAAGATATTTCACTGCCGTCACTGGCTTCAGTGTCGTCCTCTATACCAGTGGTTACCAACCTTTTTTGTCTTGCGTACCCCTTGAGTCAAGTACCCATACCTCAAGGACCCTATCAGTATTAATACAAAGTTATCGAAACTCAAGATTATTCTGTGTTTAGTTAAGTGTTGTGTTCAAAATTTAAGCCTGTTACTGAAAAACATCATTAAGATAACATTTCACCTTCATTTTATACTCTGAAATAATTCCAAGTACCCCCTGTTAAATGTTAACTGCTCTATATACCAGTGTTCTCCCAAGGGTGACAAATAAATTAAAGCAAAGTAGAAGTTTTTGTTGACTCATGTACCCCTTTTAAAGTGAACAACGAAAGTCAGAGTAATTAGTTTTGTGTTCAGAATAAAGCTAAAGCTAAACTTATCTCAGATTCAAACCTTTTAAAGTCATAGTCTGGAAGTCTAAATGTATTACAATTTTTATAAAAAAATTGTCTACATGGTCTTGCATTTTGATGTAAAGTAGGTAATAATATATATATTTATATATGTATTATTTTTTGTTAAGTCCCTCCTTCCCGGATCTCAGCAACTAATCAGAGTCTAGTATCCTCCCGCATTGACTAATGAGACACGCTTTTTCTGTGAAGCAGCCTGTCGGGTCCAATCAGGAGAGAGGGGGGAGGAGCTTGATCAGTAACTTTTGAAAATGCTGTTCCTGCTCTCCTCATTTTGCAAACTAGGACTATCTGGTAAAAGAGGGGAGGAAATTGATTGTTTGCTTTCAAACTTCGCTTACCGACTATCACTTTAATGTAAAACATCGTTCAAATTAACTTTTCTTTGAAAGTAATATTGAAATTAAACTTGTTTTTTTAATCTGAGGAAATTCCATGTATACACTGAACTATGTGCTTAAGTACCCCCAGGTCCTTGTACCCCTGGTTGGAAACATTGCTCTATACCATTAACTTTTACTACAGAAATCCAGAGAGTAAATTGGATTCAAATTACTCAACGTAGATGGAATGATACAAATGTGACTCTAAAGAGCTTTTCAAGATATTTTTTTTTACAATCCTGGCCCCCGTGCTTGTCCTGTAACACCATGTATGCAAAAGGTGATTTACTTGAGCCGTGTGGTTTCTTCATCCCTCTCTGGGGGAGACACTTAACTCCCCGTGCCCACTCCACTGTATGACAACAAGGTCATCTGGCACAACATCTGGTTCACTTCACTGTGGTGACATTTGACAAAGAGAAAGAGAAAGAGAAAGCCGAAAGGGTTGCTACATATTTTGATTTCGGATTTTATTTTTTTTCCAGTTGACATAGAGAGCAACACCGGTGATGCTTCTTATATTCATTAAATACAGACAAATGATTCATAATTCAGCCTTCATTTAAAATAAAATAAAATAAAATAAAACACAATGTGGCTTCTTCTCATCAGCCAAGATTTTTCAAAAGCATTCAATCTGGTCCAATTCTATCTCCAAAATGTCCAATAACTCCACAGCCATTGAAATCCAGTGTAATTTCCTTCCTGAGTGACTGAATGAGTTGTACTGCAGCCGCCTGGAGTCTAGTCTATCAGAGCCAAGTCCCATAGACACTGGAGCTCAATAAAGTAACCTGTCATCCCCGGGAAGGCACTCTAAAAGCTTTGCAGCGCTCGTCTGTGTAACTCAAACCTCAAACCACAACATAATCAATTAAAAGCTCAAGGAAAGGCAGGGGAATTAGTTGATGTATGGTTAATGGCATTGCACAGGGAGCACTGGATACTTCCAATTGTGTTTAATCACTTTTTTTGGCAGCGCGCGTCATTCATAAAGGCCTGCAGTGAGCATAGACAATGACAATGAGTTTCAGCTAATATTACTGTAGCTGATCATTTGCAACTTTCATGGGTGGTATGGTTATTTCAATTTGACTTTTTTTTTTTGCCCCTAATGCATTTGGAAATATGTGACTTTAACCTCATTCAGCCGTCAAAGTATGATACGCCTGCCCCATTGATTCAAAAGGTTTATTTATAGTTCAAAATGAAAAACCTATGCATATATCCACAATGGCAATACTTTATGCGTTTGCATGTATTTTCTACATGCTGCGTTAACCTGAGCATTTTCCCAAGAAGTTTTTGAAGTCCTCAGAATCTTTGTCCAACACCTGAACAACCAAGTACAATCTTTTTTTTTATTTTTTTTTTACCTATATTTAAATTGGAAAGTCCCCCTGAGATGAAGAATCTCTTTTCCAACAGAATCCTGGCCCCAGAGAGAATCCTAATGCTACCTGTTTTTTAGTGGTCGGGGAAACTGGAGTACCCGGAGGATAGGATAGGATAGGGAAACTGGAGTACCCGGAGGATAGGATAGGATAGATAGATAGATAGATAGATAGATAGATAGATAGATAGATAGATAGATAGATAGATAGATAGATAGATAGATAGATAGATAGATAGATAGATAGATAGATAGATAGATATATAGATAGATAGATAGATAGATAGATAGATAGATAGATAGATAGATAGATAGATAGATAGATAGATAGATAGATAGATAGATAGATAGATAGATTGATTGATTCATCAAATGCATCGCATCAAACTGCTGATCTAATTGGCGGCTGCAGTCATACACCCCTCTATCATTTTCCCTACAGCCATAACTTTCAACACATCATGGCTCCTCCATTCCCTCTTCTTCTTACTACAGTATTTTTTTTTTGTTACAAATCAAAATGACCTGCGTTCCAGCAGCACAGACAGGCTGGACGAGTCTTGAAGAAGACTGCTGTCGGAGCACTTCTCCGTTTGGGCAGTGCAGGCTTTTGGGTGCAGAAGCAGGTTTTTTTTGCTGGTACGAGGCCTTCCCTGCTGTGCTCAGCCGTCCTTAGCCAATTAGGGGCTCTGTTACCCATCTTCTTCCAATAACAAACCGTCAGCCTGCTGCCCCACTCAAATGCGCCTCTCAGACACCATTTACTTCAACTAGCAGCTCTTCTCCCATTGTTAGCGTCCTATTTCTCTCCATCTCACAGGAGCCCAACACGCCCGTTTTGTTTGATTTCCCTCACAAGCGACGAGCAAAAGGGGGCTGGAGGTTTTTGCAGCATTCACAAAAACAAATCTGTTCTTTTAGCATCTTTAGTCTGCTTCCCGGGACACGTTTCTGCATGTTTTTAATGGCCACAATAACAAAACAATGGGAAATAATCATCCTGCGGGTTTTAGACATACCAAATAGCGGTAATAGTCAGGCTGGTGTCACGCTCAAAAACGGTATTTTCCGGACTCAAGTCGCTCCGGTGTATAAGTTGCACTAGTCAAAAAATGTATAATGAAGAAGAAAAAAGCATATATAAGTCGCTCCAGAGTATAAGTCGCACCAGGCTTGGCAACCACCTGGGCCTAGAGGCATATCTGCACCGTTGACAAGCCTCTCCCGGCAGCACATTATTCAAGCTCTCATTTGCAAACTTGTTCCTCTCGCTGTGGCCATCTAGCTTTTAGCCTGCAATTAGCTTATTTTAAAATGTTCTTCATTGTATTAAGCTTTTCGCCAGTCCCTCACAAGTTTCTCGCTCAGTCCAAACTGTCTTTCTGCGCTCGATTACGTTTTTTAAATCTTCAGAGGTATAGGATTAGCAGATACTGGTACACAAGCCAGTACAGCCGGCTTTCAGTGTGAACATGTCAAATTATGTATTTTTATTTATACCTGAGTATAAAAACTCTTTATTACAGTCCTGTTTCGTACTACATTTCTATGACGTCCCATTGTGAAGCCCAGAGAAAGCTTAAGGCAGCCAGTGAAGGTTACTTTAACTCATTAAAATTACCAGCCTTTACATACTGCATATACTCCCTTTGCTCAGTGCGGCCAGATGGTTTCATATTAAAGCTGGATTTCACAAGGTCAGAGCTGCATATAATAAAATCGTCAGTGAAGTGTTTTTTCCCCCATTTCCTTAGGTCTGCGGAGCCGCGGGGTTGCACTGCGAACATGAGGGGGGGGGGAAGGGGAATGTATACGAGGGTAGTAGGTTACGTGCGGATCAGGATTGTAGGAAGGCTGCGGCCATCTGTCTGAGTGTACAGTACAGAGTGTGTGAATACCAAGTGGGAAGAGATCAATGTCACAAGCTGGGAGTGAGAGGCGCCCGGCCGGGGTGATGGAAGAGGCTAAATGTCAGCCAGCAACATGTCATCAAATATGGACCGAGGCATTTTTTTATGAAACAAATGACTTTCTCAACTTCAACTTAATGCAGAAGTTGGTCTTTGCTTTTGGCTTTAGGTTTTACAATTATCTAATATGAGATGATTAGCATTTTGATTTGGGATAGACTTTACTCAAGTCTGGAAAAGGCTTTGTATTTTAACACTTGAGTTGAGTTTGATAACAGTAAATTGTCTCCAGACTGTTAGACATTAGGGCTGAGACGATCCACTTTTGTCACGATCCGATACATATCACGATACACAGGGGCCGATCTGATATGATTGCGATATGATAAGTAATGTGTTTACCTTAAAATGTGTGACAGGTCATGTGTCCAAAGTGTATTAACCAAATGCCATTTGACCTTTATTGAAGTGTTAAGACTGAAAAGTGCATGAACACAAAAGGTAACAAAGTGTATCAGTGCCTGATATAAAAAGAGAACAATAACAACAAGAAGGAACAATAGCAAAACAGGATGAAGTGCTCAGTCTGGTCATGGTTGGCAAGATGGCATTGACGTTAAGGAAGATTACATGTCTGAAATTACATGTCTGTCATGTACTTTGCACCTTCCCCAAAGAAGTAATACTAAATATAGCCGCAAGCGGCGATTAGCGGCCCTCGCCGACCGCCCTGCCCCCTTTGGTCTCCCTCAATCAAAATTTACGGTATTGCTACTGCCTTTATGTTTGTTTTTTAAGTTTTTTCCCGAGGGTCTTAGTTTTAGGATTTTTGGAATGCGCTAATGTGCCCTCTTGGTATCTGACAAAGTTTTTGTCAAAAAAAAAAAAAAACACTTTTTTGACAATACTGAGAACCCTGCTCTTAATTTATACATTATACAGAGAAAAATGTGTACACCGCATTCCAAATTATTATGCAAATGACATTTTTCTCTGATTTCCTAAATTGTCAACTCAAATGAAAGTCTTTAACTTGTCGAGGATCATTTAACCCTTGTGTCGTGGCCACTTTGTCGATGTGTATCTCTGTCATAGTTTTATCAAATGGTCTGAATTTTCGGATATTTAATAATTTTTTTTTTTACATTTTTTGATTAAGTGATTACAATGTTATGAGAAAGAGTTACACTCGTGGTCACCTTGGGTCATTTTGTTTCTCTAATGTCTCAGCCATAAAATAACCTTTTTCAACAAGTTTGGGTTGTATCTGTAGTGTAGCTTCAGACTAATGGCCTGATACAAAAAAAATGTGTTTTTTATTTTTTTTCAGTGTATAGACCTTCTTTATGTAAAAAAAAACACCAAATCCTGAACAAACAACAGTCATAAAATATCAAAAATCGAATTCTGAGGATAACTCGGACAATCTGGTCAGTTTCCAAGTGGAAATAGTCAAACTTTTGAGTTATTTTGATTTTTGAATTTTCTCATACATTTACAAATAGTTACACTCGTGGTCACCTGGGGTCATTTTTGACCCCATTTTGTTTCTCTAATATTTCACTCATAAAATAACATTTTGAAATAAATGTGGGTTCTATCTTTAGTTTGACTTCATAAAAATGCACTGATAGTAAATTTACCAGTTTTTATCGTTTTTTATGTCGGTGGGACCTAAAAAAAAGTCAAATTTTGAGCCAAAAATGGCCCTGTAACACTGAAAATGGATCTCCCAGTGCCCAATTCACCAAATACTTAGAGTTATATCCACTTCAGGATTTTCAGTGTTACAGGGCCATTTTTGGCTCAAAATGTGACTTTTTTTTACATAAACATGTCCCACCAACCCAAAAAATGATAAAAACTGGTAAATTTACTATCAGTGCATTTTTATGAAGTCAAACTAAAGATAGAACCACATTTATTTCAAAATGTTGTTTTATGAGTGAAATATTAGAGAAACAAAATGGGGTCAAAAATGAGCCCAGGTGACCACGAGTGTAACTATTTGTAAATGTATGAGAAAATTCAAAAATTGCATTAACTCAAAAGTTTGACTATTTCCACTTGGAAACTGACCAGATAGTCCGAGTTATCCTCAGAATTCGATTTTTGATATTTTATGACTGTTGTTTGTTCAGGATTTGGTGTTTTTTTTACATAAAGAAGGTCTATACACTGAAAATAAATAAAAAACACATTTTTTTTTGTATCAGGCCATTAGTCTGAAGCTACACTACAGATAGAACCCAAACTGGTTGAAAAAGGTTATTTTATGACTGAGACATTAGAGAAACAAAATGGGGTCAAAAATGACCCCAGGTGACCACGAGTGTAAATCTGAATTATGGGGCACACAAGGGTTAAATGTGGTTGAAAAAATCTCCCAGTGAAAACGGTATTTAAAACTCAATCCACTGTTCCAAATTATTATGCAACTCATTGTTTCAATACATTTTAAAGCTTGTAATTAACTGAAAATGGTCATTTGTTGTATTTGTAGCATTAGGAGGTCATATTTACGGAAATCAAAGATACAGTGCCTCTCGTGAGTATTCATACACCTTGGACTTTTGCACATTTTGTCATGTTTACAACCCTAAACATAAAGATTTTATTTTTATTTTGTTACTGAACGTTCACACACAAGTAACAGACAACTGTGAAGTGAAAGCAAAATGATACATGATTCTGTTATTTTTCATAAAATAGAAAAGTGAAAAGTGGGGCGTGCATAAGTATTCATACAGTATTTTCTGAGTGCATTAAATTGCCTTTAAAACATTCCTAATGACTCCAGAATGTTCACACCTTGGCCTAACGGTTAAATAGAGGCACCTGTGTGTAATCTACTCTCAGTATAACTACAGCTGTTCTTTCAGGCCCTCAGAGCTGTGGTCGGAGTGTGTTGGTCACTGAACAGCATAATGAAGGTCAAGGAGCACCAGAGAGGTCAGGGATAAAGCTGTGGAGAAGTTTAAAGCAGCATTAAGTTATACAAAGATTTCCCAAGATTTAAACATCTCCCGGAGCAACTGTTCAATCCATCATTCAGAAATGGAAAGAGTAAAGCACCACTGCAGACTTACCAAGACACGGTCGTTCACCTAAACTAACAAACTGAACAAGGAGACACTGGTCAGAAATACAACCAAGTGCCCCAAGATAACTCTGGAGGAGCTGTGAAGTCCTGCCGCTGAGCTGGGGCAATCTGTACATGGGACAACTATAAGTCGTATCTACACAAATCTGGCCTTCATGGACGAGTGGAAGAAGAAAGCCATTATTGAAAGGAGAACATAAAAAATCCCGTTTGAAGTTTGTAGAAGTCATATGGAGGACACAGCTCCATGTGGAAGAAGGAGCTTTGGTCAGATGAGACAAACGTTATGTATGGAGCAAACCTAACACTGCTCATCGTCCTGAGTGCACCATCCCCAGTGTCAAATATACGGGGGGGAGCATCATGCTGTGGGGCTGCTTTTCCTCAGTGGGGACTGGGGAGACTGTAAGAATAGTTTTGAAGATGGATGGAGCCAAATACAGGGACATTTTGGAGGAAAACCTGCTGGAGTCACAAGAGAACTGAGGCTGGGGCGGAGATTCACCTTCAGCAGGACAATGACCCGGAGCACAAAGATAAATCTACAATGGAATGGTTTCAATAAAAACATATTAATGTGTTAGAATGGCCCAGTCAAAGTCCTGACCTAAATCCTAATGAAAATCTGTGGAAAGGTCTGAAAACTGCTGTTCACAAACGCTCTCCTTCTAATGTGACAGAGCTGGAGTTGTTTTGTAAAGAGGAATGGGCTAAAATGTCAGTCTCTACAAGTGCAAATCTTGTAGAGTCAAACCCCAAAAGACTTGTGCTGTTATTGCAGTAAAAGGGGGTTCCACAAAGTATTCATTCATGCTGTATGATACTTATGCAAGCCCCACTTTTCACTTTTCTATTTTTTGAAAAATAACAGAATCATGTATCATTTTGCTTTCACTTCACAGTTGTCGGTTACTTATGTGTGAACGTTCAGTAAAAAAATAAAAATAAAATCTTTATGTTTAGGGTTGTAAACATGACAAAATGTGCAAAAGTTGAAGGTGTATGAATACTTTCGAGAGGCACTGTATTTCAATCAAAAACATCTTAACCGGTCAAGTTAGATTTTAACATAGGACCTTCTTTGAGCAGCTTCAAAATTCTTAAATCCATTAAACTTGTGAGTTTTTTTGGACAGTTTCTGCTTGGATTTCTTTGCAGGATGTTAGAATAGCCTCCCAGAGCTGCCATTTGGATGAAAACTGCCTCCCACCCTCATAGACGTTTTTCTTGATGAGGCTCCAAAGGTTCTCAATAGGGCTGAGGTCAGGGGAGGAGGGGGTCCACATCATGAGTTTCTCTCCTTTTATGCCCATAGCAGCCAGTGATGCAGAGGTTTTCTTTACAGCAGGACATGGTGTGTTTTCATGATGAAGAGGATCTTGTTTGGGAAAACACGGCTCTTCTTTTTGTAGCATAGAAGAAAGTGGTCAGTCAGAAAGAGGTCATTTTCACACCTTCAGGGATCCTAAAGGGGCCGACCAGCTCTCTCACCATGACTCTGACTCCGCCCCCTCCTTACTGACATCACAGCCTTGTTGGGACATTGTGGCCATTCACCAACCATTCACTACTCCATCCATCTGACCATCCAGGGTCACACGGCCTCATCAGTGAACAAGACTGTTTGAAAATGAGTCTCATGTATTTCTGAGCCACTGCAGCCGTTTCTGCTTCAGCTTCAATTAACAGTTTAGGGGAGGCCCGGAGAGAAGGTTTATGCACAACTGCAGCCTCTGGAGGGTCCTACACCTTCATGTTCGGGAGACTCCAGAGGCACCAGCAGCTTCACATACCTGTATGCTGCTTTGTAGCTGCTGTTCTCTTAATCTGATGTATTTGTCTGTCAGAAACCGTCCTCATTGTGCCTTTATCTGCACAAACCCGAGTGTGTCTGAATCATCCACAAATCTCTTATCAGTTCGATGATTGCGCTTCATCTTTCATGAAATATCGAAGGTTTTCATGCCTAGACCAAGGCATTCAACTATTTCATGCTTTTCATCAGCAGAAAGACCCTTTTTCTTTCCCATATTGCTTGAAAATGATGATCTGCATAATAAAGTGGAACATCCTTTTTCAGTAGTTTTTCCCTTAACTGGGCTTAACCCGACAACTAATCATCCCAGGTCTGAGATTAATGTCAGTGATTCAAAGAGCCCGAGACACGACACCATCCATGAGTTTCATTGAAACTTTTTTTTTTACCTTTTTGATACTGAAATACAATTTGCATAATAATTTGGAGTGTGGTGTATGAATTTGTATCACGCTATATCTGCAAACTGAAGCATATTTTTAAATTTTACTAAGGGTTGAAAATACTTTTAGTTTGTCCAAGTACTTTGGATAACCTTTGGTTCCTCACTTCTCTAGATCTTCACCAGGTTTTCCTCGGAGGACATAGAAAAAGCACATGTCGCTGAATTATGGAGTTTAACATTTTTCCATCACAATAAAATGGGACATTCTGGTCATCGCTATGGCAACACCGTGAAAAATATGGCATAGGTGTGATTGACTTTTCTGATCGGAGCGACCAAATAGAATTTTGTGCCAAATTATATTAATTTTCGTGAAACAAAAATTTGTACTCACCATGTAATTCCTATAGGGGGCGCTATCGCGCCAAATTTGAATTTTGCCTAATGAGAGTGTTTAGGACTGTGACTTTAACACCTGACAAAAAAATGATCAAAATCGGGCTTCATATGTGCGAATGGGAGCCATTTATTGTTTGCGAAAAATTGCAAAATACTTCGTCCAGTTTGCGGCTTCGCCGCATAAAAAACGTTAAAGTTACAAAAATAATTTGGATAACTTTTAAAGTTCTACTTCTCAAGATTATTTTCCACCCAAAATTAGCTCGTTCCTATTAACGGTCTAGGAGGAGATAGATTTTGTGCGAAGTGAAAAATAGATGAGTATTCCCGCTTCGCGGGCTTTCATCCAAAATGGCCGACATCCAATATGGCCGACGGCCTTGCCGTAATAATATTTTTTGCCCAACTTGTCATGATGCACGTCTGTACCGATTTTTAGGATTCTACGACAAACTTCATTTTTGCCCGTGTCCTATCCTGCAATACAAAAAAAAACTGAGGTGGCGCTATCGCGCCATTATTTTAAAATTAAATATTTGGAAATAGTCAAAGGTTTCGTCGGATCGGGTTTGAATTTGGGTCAAAATTTGAACGAAATCAGGCTTCATATGTGCAAATGGGAGCCATTTATTGTTTGCGTAAAATCGCAAAATACTTCGTCCAGTTTGCGGCTTCGCCGCATAAAAACCGTAAAAGTTAGAAAAATAATTTGGATAACTTTTAAAGTTCTACTTCTCAAGATTATTTTCCACCCAAAATAAGCTTGTTCCGATAAACGCTCTAGGAGGAGATAGATTTTGTACGAAGTGAAAAATAGAGGCAGATTCCCGCTTCGCGGGCTTTCATCCAAAATGGCCGACATCCAATATGGCCGACGGCCTTGCCGTAATAATATTTTTTGCCCAACTTGTCATGATGCACGTCTGTACCGATTTTCAGGATTCTACGACAAACTTCATTTTTGCCCGCGTCCTATCTCGCAATGTTAAAAAAAAACGGAGGTGGCGCTAACGCGCCATTATTTTGAAATTAAAAATTTGGAAATAGTCAAAAGTTTCGTCGGATCGGGTTTGAATTTTGGGCCAAAATCTGGGACTTTTCGTCGATGTTCACTGGGTGAAAATCACGACGGCGCGAAAGAAAGAAAGAAAGAAAGAAAGAAAGAAAGAAAGAATTAAAGCCGCAAGCGGCATCGAACGGCCCTCGCGGGCCGTGCCTCCTTTAGCGCCTCTGTTGCCACAACCCTACCAAGGGCGCCAGCGTTGCCACACTGCATTTTATTGCCTTGATGTGCCATTAATCGTTGTCAGTAAACATCAAAACAACATTTTTAGCCTCTCCATGTGAGTAATGGCTCCAGCCTGCAGAGGGCGCTAGCGCGCCCGTAATCTTTTTAATTTCACAATTAGCGTCAGACGGCCCTAACGGGCCGTACTTCCATGACCACTGTCCACAAGCTCCTGACAGGGGGCGCAAACGCGCTGTAATGTTGTATAATGTGAAATTTATGTGTCAGCCCCATTGGATAACATGGGGGGCCCCGGGCGTCACCATGGCAACACCGTACAAAATACGATATGGGTCTCATTGGCTTTTTGGATCGGGACGCCATCAACTATTTTTGTACCGAATTTTATCCATTTCTGAGAAACTAATTTTTTTCCCATAATGCATTTTTTCTTCTGCACCTGGAGGGGGCGCTATCGCGCCCAATGTCACTTTTTCACATTTGTTGTGTCCAGGGGTGAAAGGTCAATAAAATGTATATTTCCGATTTTTAATCGGAGTTTGTTTGTGCGAATGGGAGCAATTTTTAGTTTTTGATGAATAGCAAAATTCTTCGTAAAGATTGCGGCTTCGCCGCAAACAAACCGTAAAACATAGGCAAATGATTTGAATAACTTTTGATGCCCCACATCTGGAGATGAGCTGGAGCGATTTTGAGCTCATTTGGTGAAACGCCCTAGGAGGAGTTCGTTAAAATGCGACGTCAGCGAAAACGCTGACTCAGCATTCTCCGGCCTTCCTGTCAAAATGGCGGACTTCCGGTTTGTCAGGGGGCGTGGCCACAATAATATTTTTTGTTTGTCGTCACATGACGAATGTCTGTACCGAATCTCGTCGCTCTACGACAAAGTTTACTTCGGCCCCTCCCCCATTGGCGCAATGTATTTTGATTTATGTAGGTGGCGCTGTCGCGCCATTTTTTTTTCCCCCAATATGAAACACACATTTAAATTAATTTTTCACCGGACCTGAATTTTGGGCAAAGTTTGGTGAGTTTTCGACAATGTTCAGGGGGTCAAATTCCTGCTCAAAGAGCAGAAGAAGAAGAAAGAAAGAATAATAATAATATTTTTTACAAAAACAATATCGTCGCTTTCGCGACGATATCATAATATACATTTTTGGAAAGCTTTCAACGAACCGCACGCACCCGTGGGGGTCCTGGGTGGATGACGAGCGCTTCGCGCTCGTCATCCACTATATACCCCCATTCACACTATATACCCCCATTCATTTTAATGCAATAATAAGTATAAAGGGCCCACACCTCTGGTGTGGGCTGTCACTGTTTTACACGGTGAGTTTACGGTTGACATGGGGACAGCGCTTCGCGCTGTTTTTGTGCGCTCCGCGCACTTAGGTTCAGTGCGCTGCGCGCACTGCGCTGTGATTACGATTACAATAGGCCCTTGCGACGGCAGGCCGCTCGGGCCTAATAATATTCTCACACGAAAACAGTGTTTCCGCTTACGCGGGTACTATAAACTATATATTTTCGGAAAGTGCTCGCGCATTCCTACCTCATGGTAGAGGTCCTGGGTCACTGACGGGCACGAAGTGCCCGTCAGTGACCAGTCGCCCATTGACTTTTATGGGCTCTGTACAAATACAATGTTGATTTTTGCATTATATATGTACGTGCACGGGACGTGCACAACAAGAGGAGTGCATTAGTGAGTGTTTGAGAGGAGGGGAGCGCTTCGCGCTCATTTTTTCTGTGCGCTCCGCGCACTTTGGGTGAGTGCGCTCCGCTTCGCTCCGCGCACTGTCCAATTACAATGTTTGTTTTCTGATACATGTGCACGTGCACGGAACGTGCATGTCAAGAGGAGTGCGTTAGTGCATGTTTGATAGGAGGCGAGCGCTTTGCGCTCGTTTTGTGCGCTCCGCGCACTTTGGGGGAGTGCGCTCCGCTTCGCTCCGCGCACTCTACGCGATTACAAGAGGCCCTTCGCCAGCCCTGATGGCGCTCGGGCCTAATTACAACAATAACAATGATAATTCTATGTATTGGAATCACTCTCGACCCCTGAAGCTTCAGTTTCCACAGCAATAATAAGAAAATAAGTTTACATGTTCGCTCATACATTTGGTCGCATCATTGGTGATTAGTCTCATTGACTGAAAAGAAGAACTTGTTACCTTTCAGAACAGCTTATTAACACAGACCAAACTCAACTGTTCATATAATTAACAGAACGAAGCACTATTACAAGAACGGTCTTGTTTCAAGTAACAAAAGGCGACCATTTACAGAACATAATAAAAGTGGCAACCCAAAATATCTGTTTAATATTATAACAATTATGTATTTTTACACAAGTTATTGTTGATTAAGCCTTGAATAAACATATAATACTGAAATCATGGTCAAAACAACTCAATAACAGCCATTTTAACTGACTCAGGTACATTTCAGTGGATAAACATTTTAAAAAACTATCTGGAAACGGCTCCTGAACCACTGATAATGGTTGTGTGACTCACTTTTGCATTGTGTTTACTGTCATTTAACCACTGTATTTAAATCCACATTTAATATGTTTTTTGAGGAAAATAGACAAACTAAATCCTCACAGTAACAAAAGGATCCTTGCCCTACATGACTGCAGACTCATTCCCTTGTCCTCAGTAAGTCCCAGAGCTGTTCATTAATGTTAATTCGTAAACGTTTTGGTCTGCAGTAAATTTCCAATCATTGAAAAAGTGAGGACACTTGCAGCTAAAAGCCTGAATATAGTTTTACTTTATTTTGAGGCTCAGCAGACTAAAAGGTTCCTCAAAATAGTTTTTCAAAGGGAGTTTTTTATGCAGCAGGAAAATAAAAGCCAGACTGTGAAAGAAGATGAAATACCCTCGATATTCCAAAGCAGAAACCACTTTTCCGCTTAAACCTGATAATTCGTGCTTTCGATGCTCTGATTGTTCAAGTAATGCTGAATGCTTAACACTGGGTTCTTTAAACCATTAAAGATAAATCAATGTTTGCCCAAGTGAGGTCCTCATTTAAAAGGTCTGATCTATAATAAATTACCAGGCACTTGTGTAAATGATGTTCGACTCTAATTATAGCACTCGACCAGCTCCGGCTCTGTGCTATTAAACCAGGTCACTTCTCATTATCCTCCTCACTTTTCCAGGAGTTTTAGTGTCTGTGGCTTAATGCAAGAGTGTGTCCTTTTCACCAGCTTTAGCCATTAGAAATGTAGCAAAACAACAAATCAGCAAGACTGCAAAAACAAGCATCATCTTTTAAAACATGTAATGAGCCGACATTATGCAAAGCTGACGTTTTGGAGGTTTTTTGTCTGTCATCAAAATTATAGTTTTTCTTTTTTGCTTTGTTTGAGTAATCCCTCATGTTTAGTGCATCTATTTTAGCTGCTTTTTAGCTGCATAACTTTCATAAGTTTCGTGTTGCTGTTTGGCTGCAGTGCAGATCAGACTGGCGCCCTCTGCTGGCATTTTCAATACATTTTATAACTGGATAGTTTGTCCTTTGTTGTTCCCAAACTTGTTTGTCTGACATACCGCTTAAAGTGATAATCTGTTAGTCTAAATGTATTGCAAATTTTATAAAATGTGCGAAATCGATCCCCTGGTCTTGCAATTTGATAAAGTAAGTAAAAATGTATGTATATTATTTTTTATAAAGTCCATCCTCCCCAGATCTCATCAACTAATCAGAGTCTAGTATCCTCCCGCGTCGACCAATGAGACAAGCTTTTCCTGTGAACCAGCCAGTCAGGTCAAATCAGGAAGGGAGTGGGAGGAGCTTGATCGTTTACTTTTGAATGTTTCAAACAATATGTTTCACTGTAGGCTATTTGAAAGATAAAAAACATTTAAAAAAAATAAATTACATAAAATATCGGCCAATATATCGACTCTCGCCAGGCTATTTACTTATTCCATACTCTCCATACTCGCACATTTGCTTGTTTGAATTTGTTAAAGAAATGGATCCCATATCAAATGAAAATCATCTACCTTCCCTTTAAAAATGTAATTTCCTTTTAAGATTTCAAGATTTAGTCAAATAATGCTCTTCAATTTTAGTCTACTTTTAGTCAACTAAAATTGCATGTACATTTATTCGACTAAATTTAAGACGAATTTAGTCGACTTATGACTTATATGCATGATCATATTTATCATAATCATATTTAATCTTGTTCCTCTGCTTCATGGAGCTTCTCCCACATGAACAAAGCTCAGACCTGTTCCTTTGGCTGTGATTTTAATGAGGCTCTGTCATTGAAGGTTTCGATCATTTTAGTCTCTTCTTCATATTTTTATTTAGTCATATATATTTTTATTTCGGTCATATTTATTTTAGTGTCATGAAAAAAAAATGTTTTGGATCAATTTTAGTTACAAAAATATAACAAAATATATTAGGCGGCGAAATTAACATTGCCCCCATCAAGTGCTCAACTAACCCTGCTATAGGGGTATTTTTAGACACATTATTGTTATTTCACAGTAAAACAAAGGTTAAAGTGTCCAGAGTAAAAAAGAAAGTGCTGTACGACCTTTACAGACGACATGTACTGATTAAAGACAACGAAAGAACTTCAAATCAATGATCCACGAAAAAAGACCCTCATCTGCTGCTCTGTAATCTGCCCTGATTCTCTTCATGTATCACTGTCTGCCCGTGATTGGTCGATTGATCAGGTTTTTACATTTTCCTTTTACCTATTGCTCTGTCCAAGTCTGTACTTACTCATTTTCTTGCAATTTTGCACTATTGTGTCGCTGTCTGTTCCTGTGTTGTGCGTCTGTTGGCAGCCGCGTATGCTCTATGTGCCCAGAACAAATATCCCCTAAAGCGACAATAAAATTAAACTCATTCATTCATTCAAAATGTGGAAGTGTCTGGCGATTCTCCGATGACCATAACATCTCACTGCCTTTGTATCTGTGACACCAAAATCGATCAATAAAGTGGTTTTCGACTGACTTTTTTTCTACTGTCTTTGCTTCGTGTTTCCAGGGTCAACCACCTGCACTACCACCACGAGGACAACCCCGAGTTTGTCTATGAAGACGGAGACTACGACTACGGCAGCGATAACAGGTACTGTACACATGTCTGTACACCCAGACATTCGAGTGTAATGCGTCGTGACTAGCGTTTTAGCGGCGCTATTGTGTCGGCAATATGCATGTTCACTTGATCGTAAGCGCTTTTCAATTCCGAAGGCGTCTTGGCTCTGCAGCATGGAAATAACCCGGCATTTATGTTTGAGAATTACAAAGGAGATGGCCACTTACATTCCTGCCTGTGTCACTCGACAAAAGCAGATTAAGTGTAGGGGTAATTTCCTCAAAGCAATTTCCTGTTTCTGCTGCCACTTCACTGCAATAACATTGTGTCCTGTGGCTGGCCGATTTGAGGCAATGAGAAAATTGATGCTTACTCTTGATAAGTTTCCCTTGTTTTTTATAACTTAATAACTATAATCATTTTTTTCTCACTTTGTGCTGAACGTTGTAATATACCAGCATCTTTTGTAAACGATCTTATTCAGAGTGAAAAGGAAATCGAGCAGCTCCCCGTCGCCGCGGCCAAAGAAACGGAAGAAGAAGAAATCTGGACGCAAAAGGAGCCGGTGAGTGGGAACAGTGTCGAGCGCAGGAGCGAGGTTTGCCAAACTAATCAGAGTGAGGGTTTGTGGAAGCTCGGATATTTTAACGGATCATATGCTAATAGTTTGAAAGAAAAAGCTACATCATTTTACATGCAGTCTACTACTAATGTTCTACTTGGAATTCAGTGCAGTGACGACACAATACAGAGAGATTAGCCGGGTTTAATGCTTTGGTTGTGAATAAAATTTTACAATGGAGTTACCAAGAGAGAATTTACATAGCACTTTACTTCACAAAGCAGTGATGGATTTGTAATAGGATGGAAATACACGGCCTGACACCACCTTGATTTAACTAACTGTTATAATCTGGGCTGCAGTTGGTCAGGTCCAGGTTTAGCAACATATGTGCCCAAAGAATGAGATCAGCACATCTGAAAATCCTGAATGACCAGGTTATTCCATCATCAATGTCTTTTTTTCTTCCCTTTTGGCTCTCCCATTGTCAATACAAGATCTTGGTGAAGATCTTTTGACATTACAGAAGTTTAACAATTCCACAGTGAATTTGTGCTGGGATCAAAGCTAAAGGCGATCCAACAAACTCTTAGAGTGACTTTTTTTCATTGTGGCGTGTTTTATCTTTGATCATGCAGCGTAGTATGACAGTGTTTCTCCAAACCCTTGGTTGGGGGTACTCAAGGACTAAGCAGGGGGTACTTCGAACTATTTCAGATTTAAAAGAAGGGTGAAATTAGATTCTACGTGTATGTAAGTTTGAAAGGAAAAGCTGTACTTTTGTGGTAAAAAGTATGGTTATGAGAAAGTCTAGGTTTATTTTGAACACACAACATTGTCTTTCAACAAATAAATAGTACTTTAAGTGATGCCTTTCTAAATAAACTGCCACAACATTGAGACCAAGACAAAAAAAAAAGGATGGGAACCACTGTGATATGGTACTTAAAGGAATAGGACACTGTTTTTTCCATTCTGACATATGTTCTTACCTGAGCTTAGACGAGTTGATGTGTACCTGTGGAAGATGTTGTTAGCATTTAGCCTCTCCTCCTCTCCTCTATGGGGCCAAACGGGGGTGAAGTTAGAAGCGACCGAGCTCTTGCACGTTTTCCCTGTTTAAAAACGGTTACGTGAGCTGTTACAGGATCCAAGTATAGTCACGCAAAATTAAACATGGCGATTTTCTAAGCGGATAAAAAGGGGTACTATATTTTTAGGCGTAATAACACGTTAGGAGCACTTCGACGTCGACGCAGTAATATCTTACTACTGACTTGGATTGTGTAAATGCTCATGCAACCATATTTAAGCAGGGAAAACGTGGAAAAGCTTGGTGGCTTCTAACTTCACCCCCGTTTGGCACCATAGAGGAGAGGCTAAATACTAACAACATCTTTGGTCTTTTTGCGAGGCTGAAAACAGGCACAAAGACCAGACAGGTACACATCAACTGGTCTAAGCTCAGGTAAGAACATATCTCAGTATGGAAAAACGGTGGCCTGCTCCTTTTAAAGTGCAATACCATGGTAATTAAGGTTATTACTGAAGGGAGGGACTTATTTTTGGGCTCTACCAGGGTCACTCAGCCCAAGTCATTAGGCTTTGAGCAAAATTTGAATGGAGAGTTTTCATCCTTATGGTGAAATACACTTGAGCCATTTCTCCGTATTCATTACAATTTGGTGCTCGTCAAACTGAATGATCAGTAAAATTGTTACTGCTCCCCAATATATACTGCCTTGGCGGCACTTGGGCTGGTCTACATCGGTGCTATTCCCAGACACACCCCTGAAGCTTTGGCCAGAAATAAAAACAAATGGGAGGAGGAACGGTACGCTTTAGTGTGTGTTATAATTTGATGGCAAAGTTGCGCTGGGGAGAAGATGGCTGGGGAACAATTAGATTAGATTTATACTTTATCGGTCTCAAAGGAAATTTACCTCCCGGCTGTAGCGTCACAAAAGTTACAAAAAGCACTCAGCGTAGACTATTAGTGAGGTGCATTGCAGAGAATATAAAAGAGTCGCTACAAATCAAAAAACATTAGCGGGAACTGGCACCTTCACTTAGCTGGATGAGGATGGCTGGGCCGATCTACCAATCCACCTCTATAACCTCATGCAATTCCCCGTGTGCTGTGAAATATTTTGGCGTCGGTCTGAGTGTGTTTTTCCCTCTTTCCCTGTTGTCACTAGGTTTGGCAGCTCCTCGCCCACTCGCCGTGAGAAGAAAAAGAAGAGTGGGAAGAAGCACAAGCGCGACAGGTGAGTGCTGTTTGTACATACGGCGTTTCAAAGTGGTTGCCAGCTCTTGAACTTATCGTGACGGGTTCAGAGGCGCACGCTCTCGCATTTTTTTTTACAGAGGCAAAGAATCCCAACGCAGTTTTATTACAATGAACGTTAAACTTTATTATGCCTCTCCCGCTGCGGCACTTATTAAAATGTTGGAATCTATTAAAATTAAGGAAGCAAAGAGTCGAAGGAAGCCAGACAGAACAAATGAGAAATGTTGGAAATGATGAAGGGGGACAGTAAGGGAAGGGACGCTAAAAATAAGCAGCACTGGGAGAGCACAGACATCCATCAACACTAACTTTTTCACAGGGGATCTTGTGGTTCTCAGACAAATGCTCTCTGTAATAACAAAAGTACGTGACTCAGGGTTTCCCATCCAGCTCGGGGAGTAAATGCATCTCTCATTTATGTCCATTGAAGTCCATTTCAGTTTGAAAATGGATTAATTGACAGAGGTTAATCATGTTTGATGGTACTACTATATAGATAGATAGCTCTTTTTATAAAAAAAGTGGACGTTATTATCCATTGAACTGTCTAATAGCCACTGGAATGAAGGTCCATGAAGGCACTATAACCATTACATAACACAAAGCATAATAATGAAGATTAAAAAACAGTTCTCCATTTATTGTCCTGGTTTTATGTCTGGCTTTTCCCCCCTACAATATTGTAATAGTATATATCATCATCTTGTAATGGCACACAATTCTTTTAACCTCTTAACTCCCACCTTAGCCGAGCACATTTTCTCCAATTCAGTTTTACCCAAATTTAAAAGGTTGCAGCCTATAGGCCTGTGTAATGCCTCATTTGAAAGCTAAGACCTACAAACCTCATCTAAACAGACCTTTTTTTGCTTTCAAAAAGAGGAAAAAATCCGAGGCATTCCAGTACTTTAAAAGTCCTTTATTTGCTGGACATTCGATCGCGTTCAACCTTCTTCAGGGCATACGATTAAAAATGTGGCTCTGCTTAATGAGCCCAGACCCAGTCATGTGATATTATGTATGGATATTACATACATACTTCAGGTATGAGATGAGACATATGAGAGTATGGTAAGGTATGGAAAATCTTGTTAAATTTTTTTGCTGTTTGCTAAGTAGATTATTATTATCTATACCTGGAGAGAAGAGGAGTAACACACACCAAACGTGCTACCACTTTTGGTGTGTGTTACTCACATTGTTGAATACCACATAGATAGATCTAAAGCACTCGCTAATTGTTCGGTTTCCTTGCTTTGTTGCCGTGTTGTCGCAACCTTCGACTTTCTTTTCATTGCTTTTCTTTTGCTCTTTTGGTGTTTTTGTTCCTTTTTCGACACGTTTTTGTTGTTCTTTTTTCCAGAGGATTTTAGATTTGGGTAAAGCCAAAGTTTGGGTGGGGGTAAAGAGATTAGATTACAGAGCAGATTACAATTTGTTTGTTTTTTTGTTTATTTGCTCTTCACCATATACGTGGCATGGAGCACAAACTTAAACATGTCACACTGACAAAGTAACATACAATATAACATAGAGAATGTTTTGGGTTGACGGAGAAACTCACCCAGACAAGGGAGAGCAAACTCCACAATAAAGGCTCACACGGTCCGGGAATCAAACACTGGACCTTTCGGCCCTGAAGATAGAGGACAATACATCTCAGACACCCAGTCATTTAATTGCTGGTCAGTTACTAAATGATCTCATGTTATATTGCTAAAATCTTGCAAACCAACATCAAAAACAGTACGAAATCTTTGGTTGAGTTAAAGATCCAAGCTGGGGGAATGAACAAGTTGCAGGACATTTTACAGATAAGAAAAAATGGAACAGTCTTCGCCTAATAACCTGGCTGGGGCGCCTTGGGATAGCCTCACAAACAATAACAAATAGCACCAGGCCCTCCCTCTGATTGGCCGACTGGCTCGGGGGGGAGGGGCAGCTTCTAAATGAGTTGCTCTAATAACCTGGTCCTGTACAACAACACAAGAAAAATGAGCCTCTCACCAAATTGCTGAGCATCACTGCACTGGCTAGCCTCCTATTCCCTTCCTCTCATCCATCCTTACGCACATCCTAGTCCCCACGCGCCCCCCCCTGTTTCCTATGCCCCCACCATCACCACACGCAGGCTCTCGTTCTCTCTCTTTCTCCAAGCGCATTGCAGGTATGGGTTGATGTATGAATAATGTATCGGAGAGGGCAGAAAAGATCAACACGCTTGGTTTCTCCCTCGAGAGAATAGCCACTTGTCGCCTTTCTTTACACCGGATATTACTAAAGCTAACAGACTCTTGTTTAGTTAAGTAATAGTGCCGTGCTTCTCAAACTGTTTACTCATGGGATCATTCACATTAGCCTTCTCCTGTTATGGACGTCACATTGATCAGTCAAGTGATATATTGTCTCGTTTACGGCTGGGGAAGGATTTACAATTCACAATACAGCCCTTGAAATCAATGGGACTGTAGAACGGCTTCATCAGGCTGTCAGGAGGCTGAACTTTCCTCCTTCCCTGCCTCCCTCAAAGACACTGAACCCTGAAAAAAAGTGTATATACTGTAATTTATGTGTAAATATATTAAGATTTTAGGTTTTCTATGTTTGTACTGTCGAGGGATTGGGAATAACGGCATATTAGTTTACTATATGTAGTATTTTACATGTAGCGATTGGCCGTAAAGATAACTTGAAAATGTGGGGTCAGATCTGACGCCTGGTGCAAGGACAGCGTTGCTCCAAACGAGTTGTTCATCTTGCATGTGCACAGCTGTTGCGCTATGTGCCTGCACCACTAACTAGAGGGAGTTGCTTATTTAAAAAAAAGTCGACTGAGGCGTCGTTTATTACCAGTGGCACTAAGAGCGCTGATCTCCTTACAGCCTCGCATGTTTTCCTTGTTTACCTCGTGGTGTCTTTAGCATTACAGGCGTTTATTAGGTCTCATAGGTCAAACTAAATACTTGATTTGTCCCCCCGTGGGTTAAAGCAATAACTTGTTTACCTTAATAAGTCCTTTTCGTATACAAGTGTTAATGGGATGATTGGAGGGTCTTTCATCTCCCCCTGCTGTCTCTGGACAGAAAACCACAAACTTGACTGCCACCGGACCGGAGCAGCCAATAGGCTAACAGGCAAAGCTAACTGTGGGCTAGCGCCACTTTACATAGTATTTACAGCCAAGTTTGAGAAAACAATTATTTCCGTTTTGTAATTGGATGTACAATATCCCTCTCTCCTTTCGCCTTTTCTGTCAGTGTGATATTTACTCTCAATGTAAAAAACATTAAAAAATCGCAACTTGCTACGACACCTGCAGTTGCGCTTATGGCCTCTAGGGACAAGAGTTACTTAGTGCTGCTTTAAACACTGTCCCGAGAGAAAGAGATTATAGGCTATTCGCCGGTCCGCTATCTGCACTCGGCCGAAGCGCGATCCAAACAAAAGCACATGTTTATCCCCTCTACCCCTCTCCCTTACCCTTCCCGGCCGCGGAAAGACTCTGGCTGGAGGAAAAAGGTTGTTCTACAGTAACATTGCCATTGGTCATGGGTGCCTGTCCAGCCATACAGTCCTTTTAATGCGCCGGGTCTGGAGCTGCAGTCTGTATTTAGAATCACAAGATCGGACCCTAGCTTTTTTAAGCTTTTTAAACCCATGTTTTAGTTTCCGTCCTTTGGCTAAGTCCTAGATAGAGACTGTGTTATTACTTGTTCAGTCCTGGCTAAGACGTTTAGACCAGCCATGCTACAAATTTAGTCCAAGAGCAATTCTGGCTTTGTCCTTGTTTAGTCCAGATGGTTTTTGTTTGTATTTGGACAGAGCAAATTTGTATAGTTTTTTTTGTGTGTGCATCTTTTACCCATTGCCTCTATTGCAGTTCTTTGTTAAATCTAAAAATTCTAATGGCTTACACTTGTAAAGCGCCCGTGTTACCAAGTTTCTCAGATGTGCCACACTGTAGTCATTATTCATTCACACCATAATTGTTATATCATTTTTCCCAAACCATGTCTGTTACTACATGCAGATACTATGTAGTCCAATTTTAGCCATTTGTTGTTATTTAGTGCATTTTGTTGCGGTTTTATCCTTGGATGATTGGTCTATTGAGGATTATTCTTTAGAAGTTGGATTTGAAGTTTGGGAATCCCGTGTTTACTCCTTCAATGAGCTCTTCTCTGTTATTATGCCCTCTACCATGCCCCTGTTGAGTGAGTCTGTAGTGCGCCTAGACTGTGTGAAAGGCAAGACTAATGGCCCTTCAAGAACACTGGCCCACACGCTCTCCAGCTGATTCCCTCCACTGGGGAAAACACAGGGCGCTACCGGGGCCACGGCCCTGTGTCCCACGTCAGCTGTATACCGTACATTAGCGCGACAGCTTTATTACACTGCTTTCAGCCAGTTACAGTGAATCAACACACTTTGTGCCACCACCATCGCCACCGCTGCCCGGGCTCCCTCCCTCCCACGCTCTGCCGCACACACACAAAAAAAAAGCTCCTTCAGGTAAAATAGCAACAATTCTTACCGACCTGCCTGGCTAATCACCATGGAAACTGAAAGGGGGTGAGGGGTGCACAGACGTGAGGTGTCAGTCAAGCTGTGAGGGCTGAGGAGAGGCTGTCCACCCATCCACTCAAATGGCTGCAGTCGGAGGAAATGAAGGTTAGAGGAGCTGCTTTCTCTGATTGAGCAGTGGAGTGATATGAATATGGAGTGAATTTATATGGAGGTTTTTGTCACCATCAAATTAAAAAGTGATACTAGTTTGACTTTCATGACTATCGTTCTACAGCAGAGCAAGTTATTTTTCCTTGTCAAACAATAAAGGGCCAAGCCTATATCCACGACTTTTTACTGCTGGTAAATCCATCTAACACCAGTGTGGGGGGAAACGTATTACAAAAGTAAAGAGTTGCAAAAATATATTACTTTTTCAGTAACTGAGGAATAGCCTTTCCCATATTACTTAAAATACGTGAACATAGTAGTCGCTACAATTCAACTAACTGGAGTTACAAGTGCAATTTGTATTGATGCCCAAATATAATGCAGCACCAAATCAAGTTGGACAATGGTGAATAAGATCTGCAGTTGCGTGTAGCTAACTTCGTCAAAACAAAACATAAGAGACTGGGGAAAGCGAAGGAAAAATAAATGGTAAATGGAGTCAACTTATATAGAGCTTTTCAAACTTTATCAGGCCCAAAGCCCTTTTACAGCCCTTTACAGTAAGGAACCAGCCACCCATTCACTCTCTCAATCATACACCAATGCACGAAGACGCTGGAGGCAAGTAGGGTGAAGTGTCTTGCCCAAGGACACAACGACAGTGTGCATTTCAAAGTAGTGTAACTCAATAACATATTTTAAACAGTAACATGTTATACAAACATATTACATTTTTGAAGCTGTAACTACTAATATAGAATATATTACAATTTTAAAGTAACTTGACCAACACACTAGCCTAGAACACAATAGTGTCGAAATGTTTTAATGTAAACAATAACTCCAGTGTTTACCTTTTAAAATCTTGATTAGTTCATTATTGCTGCAAGGCGGTTCTGGGTTCGATTCCCACGTGGACAGGGCCTTTCTGTGTGGAATTCGCATGTTCTCCCCGTGTCTGCGTAACTAAAACAAATTCTCTTTCTGGCCTGCAGCACTTCCACACACACTTAAAGCTTCAAACATTAACATCTTTCAGTCGCCAGAAGACTTTTAAATTGCATTAAGAAGTCTCTACAATCTATTTCAACAATATCTGACTGTTTAAGGTTAGGGGAATTGGAAAACGCTTAGGTTTAGAAACAGGAAAACAATTAAGGTTAAGGTTTGGGTTAGGTTTATTTAGTGATCATGACATCACAGTTTCATCAGGTTTGTGGAATAATAACTAATCATTTGTTTTATCTCTCAAACCATTACCAAGTGTATAAAATTAATAAGCAACATAGTGGTGTGAGCCATTGGTCACTGGACGTCTTTTTACACATTATCATAAGAAGACGGTTTTATAAATACTTCCATTGCATTATATTTAAGCTTATCACAGTTGCTTATCCTTCATTAGCATTATAGCCAAAATACTTCATATTATAGCTATTTTTATTCATTGTGTGCAGTACCCCGTATTTGTGGTCATTCCTATTGCCTCTCTGTGACAGTAAAAAAGAGAAAAAGGCCGGATAGAGGAGCAGTTTGTAGCTTTGTGATTTCAATTCAGGTTCAGTTTGACATTATTTGCATTAGAAACATCCAAAATGGCTGCAGCTGGCGTTTTTGTCACGCAACTCACAAAAACCAATAAAAGCAAACAATGCAAACAATCAGAGCTGGCCCTAATGTCTACCATCATTAGGACTCGCACCACCGTTGAGAACCACTGATTTCAATCGCTTTAGAAAGTATAATCTGTTGTCGCAGTAAAACTCTGCTTCATCAAACTCGACTCTCAACGGGGACTTCTATTCCATGTGTTGTTTGTGCTCTGTAAACAAGAACAAATTGGTGTTGAAATACTCATTTGAAAAGGAAAAGGAAAGTGATATTTACCCACTCAGAAGTTCAGTGTAGACTAATTAGAGGATGAAGTAGGAGAATTTAAACCGTTAGCCATGTTCCCGCTGCGTGTCTCGCTGTCAGAATCCTTCATGTGCATAGATTCATATTTAACAACTTTTAGATCGTCATGGAAACACCAGAAATTCCCTGTGCATCTTTGACCACGCCCAGGCACATACAGATTTTATGGTTGTTGCCTTGATATTTTGTATCTGTTTTTCACTGAAGTATAGAGCATTATACATTATGGCAATATGCAAGTTGGCCATTTCATACTCACTACTGCCACCTCAGGTCATATGTGTAACTGCAGCTTCTATATTAAGCTCGTTCATGACGGCACTTTGGACCTGAAATAACAACTTTTTGAGTAAAGGCAGTTATGGTGAACAGGTCTGGGCTCATTTTACACATTAGGACATGGCTGGAACATGTAGGGGGAGGAAAATACGTAATTTTAATATGTTTAAACTCCGTATAGTCCCTTTAAGGACACTAAACGTCTGGTTTGCCTGTTTTTGATAATGCACGAAGCTACTTGTTTTCCATTATTTGCTACCACTGTGAAATTATATAAAAAAATAAATAAAAAAAAAACATAACGTGTCTTATTCCAGTGGTATTGCCCATAAATATTAACATCAAAACACTGGACAAATCAATTGTATTTTCAATGGTTCGTCATTGCAAAAATAGTGTTTTATTTTTATCACATTATTTTGGTATCCTATTACTCACATTTTATTCTTTCAGATGGCATAAGACACCATTTTATAAACAGAAAAATAGAATTTTGTGGGAGAAAAATCCTAAAATATAAATTTTGCATTGGGGGCCAAATCGTATCGCATATCGTTATATAATTTTTTGATATCGTGATTTTTTATATCGCCATGGACACAATATAATTTATTTTACGCTCAGCGCAAATCAGAGCCGCAGAAACACTGACTGTAGGACACAGGGGCAGGTGCGAGGAAATTAGTATGGCACTTAAAAATAATGAAATATCTTTGCATTAATCTTCCAAAGAGGCGTAAGGCTGGAAATTTGAAGTAATTCGTTGTCAATTATATCGTCAAATGTATCGTTTTGGTGATATTTCTTTTTTATATCGTGATAGAGATTTTAGGCCATATCGCCCAGCCATATTTTGCATCACAATAATGATCAGATCTGCTTCACCCGACCTGTGACTGAAGCAGAGACAGAGCAGGTTGACATGATGAATAAGAACTCACACATGAAGATGAATGGGTTAATTATCTATTCACTCCTGTATGTATTGCGTAAAATCTTAAGCCTGAACAACATGAACCCAGTCAAAACAGTCTGAATCATTCGTATTTCTTTTTTATTATTAATTCCAGATCAACGTCTGGCTCCAGGAAGAAGAAAAGAAATCGGTATGTGTCTGGATTCTATTCATATTCAAAGCAAATTTGCATAATCAATACTTTTCTGTCTTCGATGCCTCAAACTCCTTTTTCCCTCCCTCTGGTTTTAGTTCCAGCAGCCCGAAGAACAAACACAAAGACAAGAACAAGCAGAAAAAGAGGTGAGGCGTGCATTTATTCATTCATACATCGACACATTCATTTACCATGAAAGCGTCAGGTGCATTTTAATGACAGTCCACCGCTGGCACACACATATCTGTCTTTAACGCAAAACACATTTCCATATTTATTCAGCGCGCCTGTTAAAATGCACTTCACAGGTGCGCGCAGAAACCTAAAACAATCCTCCGTGGCGGCGGTCCGTGGTTGGCGACAATACGTGCAATTGGCCCCACGCTTACTGTCTCATAAATTTATATTGCTATTTTACACCTATTATCTCAGGCCCGTCTCCCGGCGAATGTTAAGGAGCATGAAGAATGGGCCGCTTCGGCAAATGGTGGCCCAGTTCAGCACAATTTCCATGCCAAACACTGCACCGGATTTTCATTAGAATTCACATTGTCGGTGCATGCGTGGGTCGGCGTCATAATACCTGCGCTCGTGACCGTATCTGTGGTAATATAGGTCATTTTTGTATTGTAGGTGTTGTACTTTCTGAGCAGTGATTTGTGGGGATTTTGTGGGCCACCGGGACATCAGGGTCAATCAATTATAGCTCAACTGTGTTTGCGAAAAAGGCGACACACGTCCTCTTCCAAATGAAAATCAAAAGATGCTTTGGCCTACAAATATATACAGCCAATGTTTGTGTTTTTTCTACCAAGTTCAAAATGTCAAAAGCTGTATTGTAGAGTGACAATCTTAGTGGAAGGCCCTGTAGCTTGAGATCTCCATGTTGCCAGTCTTTATCAGTGCATGAGCGGGTTACCCTGTGGTGCATGTGTACACACTTGACTGTACAGTATATAAATGAGAGTGCATCGGTGCATATTGTTGTCATGTGACAGGTCTCCCGGGGAGACTCCCAGTCGGAGTTCACAGCGTCAAGGCAGCTGCTGTAGCTCCCGCAGCGCCTCGGTGTCATCGGCACGCAGCACCTCCAAGTCTCCCACCAGGTACACGGATACACACACACCCGCATGAACATGAGGCTGCCGCGAGGTGACTGTTTCTCATTTAAGCCGGGGCCCCTGGGCACAGATTCGGCTACAAATGGATTTCCCTGAACGTCTCCTAATAACTGCGATTAAACAACTTCCACTTCTTTGTTCGGGATATTTTACAAAGCGCCTTTTTTGTAATACAAACGATCGCTTCTCATTTGAAATTTATCAAACGGTATGATTATTATTCAGTATCATCTCAGCTGATTTCTTTTGTTAAACACTGAGGAGAGGAAACCACCGAAATAAAATGTTAGCTGTGGTCTCAACTCCTTCCTGACTTTCCTAACATATTTATAGCATCACATTTGTTCACAGAGACGTGTTTATAGGCATGATTCACAACATGCAAGGCCACTTTTCAGGGTCACTTTCACAGAAATGCTGGAGCACTAACCTGAAAATTGATACAGATGCTTTATAATATGATGCACAGTGTTTCCCCCACAAATGTCTTACAATATATGAGGAGCTCAAAACTAATTTCGTTCCACTACTAGAAAATAAGGTATAGTGCCTTTAACTTAGTGCTGCTTTTTCTCCAAAACCTTTTTTTCACTTAAAGGGGCTAGATGCAAGTTCGCCATTTTATACTCACTACTGCCACCTCAGGTCATACGTGTAACTGCAGCTTCTATATTAAGCTCGTGCATGACGGCACTTCGGACCCGAATTAACACCTTTTTAAGTGACAGTGCAGGATTTTAGAGGCAGTTGTGGTGAACAGGTCTGGGCTCATTCTACACATTAGGACATTGTTGGAACATGTAGGGGAAGGAAAATACTTCATTTTAACATTTTTAAACTCTGTATAGTCCCTTGAAAGGAACAGGCCACCGTTTTTGAGATATGATCTTACCTGAGCTTAGACGAGTTGATGCATACCTGTCTGGTCTTTACACTCCAAAGATGTTGTTAGCATTTAGCCTCTCCTCCTCTCCTCTATGGGCCCAAATGGGGGTGAAGTTAGTAGCAACCGAGCTCTTCCACGTTTTCCCTATTTAAATAAGGTCATGTGAGTAGTTACATGATCCAAGTATAGTCACACAAAATTAAACATGTCGATGTTCTAATTGGATAAAAAGGGGTACTATACTGTAAGACGTCCACACAGTAATATCTTCAGAATTTTTTCGGAGTGAAGATACTGCGCAGATGTCAAAGTGCTCCTAAGGTGTTATTACGCCTCACAATATAGTACCCCTTTTTATCCGCTTAGAAAATCGACATGTTTAATTTTGTGTGACTATACTTGGATCGTAAGTAAGTAAGTAAGTAATCTTTATTTATATAGCACCTTTCACAGGCAAAGGCCACAAAGTGCTTCACAACACAGTAAAAGCAGAAATTACATACAATATAAAAAAGGGGTCACAGCAACACAGAAAACATAGCAGCCCAAAAGTAGCTAATTAAAAGCTTGAACAAATAAATGTGTCTTAAGTTTGCATTTGAACGAATCAACAGAGTCAATACAGCGCAAAGAGGGTGGAAGATCATTCCAGAGCCTGGGAGCAACAGCCTGGAAGGATCGGTCGCCTCTAGTACGAAAACTAGTACGTGGAACCTTAAGCAGGTTCTGATCCACAGACCTCAGAGCCCGCGCAGGGGTGTAAGGCTGGACCAGAGCACTGAGATAAGACGGAGCCTGACCATGCACAGCTCTGAAGGCTAGAACCAGAACTTTAAACTTGATCCTAAAAGACACTGGCAGCCAATGAAGCTGTTTTAAAATAGGGGATATGTGGGTCCTCCTGTTTGTGCGGGTCAGAATTCTCGCTGCAGAGTTTTGCACTAATTGCAGTCGAGAGAGCTCCTTCTTGTTAAGACATGAAAACAAACCATTACAATAATCTAAACGTGAAGACACAAATGCATGGATGACAAGCTCCAAATCATTACGTGAGACCATATTCCTAAGTTTAGAAATGTTCCTCAGTTGAAAGAAGCAGTTCCTGGTTAGCTGCTTACAGTGCTGCACTAATGACATGTCTTTGTCAAAAATAACTCCCAAGTTACGAAGGCTTGGTTTCGCAGACTGGCCTAAGTCACCCAGGAACTGTTTAATCCCTGGAATTGAATCATCAGGTGCGATTACCAGGGTTTCCGTTTTGTCTGCATTGAGCTGCAAAGAGTTATCGCTGAGCCACTGTTTTATTTCCACTAGACAATGGAGCAGAGAGTTTAACTTCTGGATTTCGGACGGTTTAAAGGAGCAGTAAAGCTGGATATCGTCAGCAAATAGGTGGAAAGAAACATCACTGAACCTTTTGATGATCTTTCCCAAAGGGATCAAATACAACAAAAATAAGACTGGACCTAAAACGGACCCTTGAGGCACTCCACACAACAAACCCACAGACTCAGACATTATTTGGTTAGCTGTAACACTAAAGCTACGCCCCGATAAATATGAGGAGAACCACTGTAGAACTGACCCCGACAGTCCTACTTGATCCCTCAGTCTTTTCAGGAGAACCTGATGGTCAACAGTGTCGAAGGCTGAGGACAGATCCAAGAGAACTAGAACAGTGTGTTTCCCAGAGTCAGCAGACATCATAATGTCGCTGGACACTTTCAGTAAGGCCGTTTCCGTAGAATGTTGTTTACGGAAGCCTGACTGAAATGGCTCGTGGATGTTATTTTGATCCAGGAAGAATGTAAGCTGTTCACAGACCACCTTCTCAAGGATCTTGGACAGGAACGGGAGTTTTGAAATAGGCCTAAAACTATTAAGATCCGTTGGGTCTAAACCTGCTCTTTTTAGTAGTGGCTCCACTATGGCATGTTTAAAGGCACTAGGAAACGCGCCAGTTGACAAAGACACATTAACCATTTTGGTAACACAAGGGCCAATTACCTCAAACACTTTTTGAAAGAGCCTGCAAGGAAGGGCGTCAGATGAACAAGAGGACGGCTTCATCTTGGACACCAGTGCCGAAATATCAGCAAACGTCACTGTCTTAAATGAGGACCACATGCTGGACACAGGCTCAAACTCAGCAGGGGTACCACACAGAAGGGGCGGGATTTTATCCTTAATCATCTTAATTTTGTTTGTGAAAAATCTCGAAAAGGCATTGCTGTCAGCTTCACAAAAGACAGGGGTAACTGGAGCAGCAGGACAAACCAAAGAATTTATTGTGTCAAACAAGACTTTGGGATTTTTCTTATTCAATGTTACCAGCTGACGGATATATTCAGACCTGGCATTGTCAACCATCACATTGTATGATGACACAAGATCCCTGAGATAGAGTCTGTGCACCTCAAGTTTAGTGGATTTCCACAGGCGTTCAGTCTTTCGACACAGTCTCTTGAGTCCCAAGATAACTGGGACTCAAGTAATAATCGTGTAACTGCATTTAAAAAGTGAAAATGTGGAAGAGCTCGGTCACTTCGAATTTCACCCTCATTTGGCCCCATAGAGGAGAGGAGGAGAGGCTAAATGCTAACAACATCTTCAGTCTTTTTGCCTGACTGAGCGCACGCACAAAGACCAAACAGGTACACATCAACTCGTCAAAGCTCAGAAACATATCTCAGTACGGTAAAATCGGCCTGTTCCTTTAAACACGCTTTTATTGTTTATTCCTGTGTTCTGTTACGCTCTTGTGATGCCGAGTATTTGTCGATATTGATGTTCACTATATCATTTAATCGCACGTTTCTCTTGCGTCTGTCAGAATCAACTCCAAGCACAAGGCGGACGGGCAGAAGGTGTCTCCTGGTCCCACGAGCCCCAAGGCGTGGCACAACGGGGAGCAGAGCCGTAACGGTCGAGCCCGACTCAGCCACGCCGACGCCGAAAAGGTCCATGATGTATGTACACTCCCCTGTTCTAGCCCTGACCCCCCTCCATCCCCCCAGTGCTACCACGGGCTTCAGATCAGTCTGTGTCTCATGACTTAACTGACTTTTTCTTTCTTCTCCTCTCATTAGTTCCTCTTAGCGCGTAGCTCAGTTCATTCCATAGGATTTCAGACATTTCTGTCGTGTGTAAAACTTGCCGCTCCTGCTGTTTTGTTTCTGGCTCTTTTTTGACTCCTCTGCCATCTTGTTATTTTTTCTTTTCTTTTATTTCTTTTAGTGTTGTTTACCAGTGACAGAGGGAGGGAACAGAAGAGTGCAAAGCTGTAGTGTTTCCATGCAGTACACGGCGCTGTGAGTCAGAGCATGGCATTAGCATAGAACGCCTCGGAAATGGAAATCCGAATAGCACAGGCGCAGTCTTTCCACTCCAGTGAGCAAAAAGATGTGTTGTTTCTTCCAATTTGGCCACCTGCTAAGCCGTGAGACAAGTTAGTGAGAGAAGAGGCAGGTGCAGAGATTGCAAAGGTCTCTGTCTATCAAAAATATTACAAACTTGCCAATAATCCTGATCAGACATCTGCTTTCGTCGTCGTCTATCAATCTGAGCTATTACTTTCTGTAAATGGCGTAAAAGTCTTCCCACATTTTATCATTCCAGGTGTGAGTCTGAGGCGATAGCGTCCGATCTCCTTTAATGTCACTTCCACATCATCATAGGCTGCGTTTATTATAAATCAAAAAGATACTTGTCTATTTGATAATACCTGCTGAAATATAACTGTGTCCATTATTACGGCCTGTGATGGCTTTTAAATCACTTTTCGTCACACAGTAATAACCTTGGTTGTCCTCAACGTAAATGAATCATTAAAGTGAGCCCAGAATGGCAATCAGCGTCAAAAGAAAACACGACTGTGCACCTGAATGGGTTGCAGACACGACTGAAACTGCTATTTTAACGCCAGTTTGCATGTTTCTTTAATAAATCTCTATTTATTTGTCTCTCTTTGCTTGTTCCTTTCATCTTCTAACATTGTAAGTGGTATTTACCCATGAATAAATGCCCTTTCTGTCTTGTTTATATAAAAAGCACTCAAATGTTTTGGAACTGGACCAAGTAGGTTAAAGTGGGTATGTCTTATAGTTTCTTCTTGTCAATACAGTTGTCTCTCTCTCTCAAGAACATGTTCTGCTCAGTGATATTAGATCCTAGTCTCCTCCAGTCGTCCAAGTGCTGCAGGATTTAACTCCACTAATGCTTCACTGTCAATGTGCATGTCGCCCCCAGGAGGGCAGTCTTCTGTCCACGATGTTTCTGATAGATTCTGTCCAAGACCGTTGATAATAACCAGGGCTTTTTGTGAAAGGATTCTGACGAAATCAACCAGAGACAGTTGAAGAATAGTGGACCAGCAGAACATTTCACTGTGTGGGGGCAGAGTGTGTCTCGTGGGTTTTTCAGACATCTGCTAAACAATAACCACACACGCTGTTAGAGATACTTCATGTTCAGTGTTGAGGCTGAAATATTGTTTGTGCTAATGTACAAGCTATAATGTAGAGCACAGCTTTTTTCTACCATATCAATCAAGAACTGGACTACTTAGGGGAGACCGGGACTATTACACTCACATCGTAGCTCAACAACAGACAATTCCACAAGAGTCAGACGTGCATTAAATGAAAGCTTGAACCCTTGACTTGAAGTAGACATTGCTTACTTTATTCTATCATATTGCTATAAATAGTTATTAACCGTCAAACACAACAAAATCGACTGTTAACACCTATGTGACCTTTTCTTGCTTTTTGAGATAAAGGACAAAATACATTTCAAAATAGTCACAATGCCAGATGTGTTCACAACACTCATCTAAACTAACAAAATGCTCTATGAGTTATAAAATGTACAAAGTCACTAAAATGACCCAAACATAGGCCTCTATAAAAGCTAAAGTTAGAATACAGTGACCATAAAACCATATTAGACACAAAATAAACCTTTTTGCCGCCATTTATGCCCTATGTGACAACTAACCCCTCAGTCCGTGTGACAACTAACCCCGAGTGTCCACTTTACGAACAATGTAAGCTAGAAACGGCTCAAATCAAAGCTAACATCTCCATCTTTCAGATCAGTGTATTTTGTTTATGGCACTAACCAAAGGAAAGGCATTAAAGTTCGCAGGTCGTCAGTCCAAATGAGAAAATGATTATTGTAAGAGAGGAAGAATACACATATTATATATCAGTATCAGCATACAGTGCCCTCTAATGTGGCTATACAAAGCAATTGAACAAATAACCCCGTATGACAAATAGCCCCGGTCTCCCCAACTTGTCGCTAATTACAGACAGATTAAACTTCGAACAACAACGTATTGGTCCAGTGTTCTTACTGTCCATGGTGGTGCAACTCAACCAAACAACGGTTATTTTGTATGTGCTTTCCTATGTTAATCCGCTCTTTTGATGAGTCTCTGGTAAATCCTAAACAGTAATGATAAACTCTAAAGGGACCCAAGCCATTTTCCTCCCAGACAGTTGCAATAACTAATATGGAAGTCGAAGACCCATTGCCTAAATGTGACTGGGGTCCCTTTGTCCAGAAGTGGGGGTTCACTCGCTCTCAGTTAGCTCAGTACACCCTCCGAAAGTCCCTCTAACCCCCCCCTCCCCTCACCTCTCCATGTCTCATGTGTGTGTCCTAGCTTTTTAATACTTTCTTTTAGCTGTTTTGTCACAACTGTCCGCTCTGCATGCCTTCCCTCTATGTCCCTATCAGTCTCTACACTAATACAATGATTAATAATAACTCTGTCCACTCTCCTCATCCCTCCATGTTGATACAAATATGGCTGCATTTGTACAAGCGAAAAAGACAAATCAACTCATGTAGCGTTATTATATTCATCTTATTTTAGTTTTTGGTTTGATATGGTTTTTTGTTCATCCCTTTTTTTGGTTGCTTTATTCTCCTTAGGATTTAAATCTGTAGCTTTGATACTAAAAGAGGTCATTGTCTTTTTCCCATTTCGCTGCGGAGAACATTCCTTTCTACTTTTTATTTTTATTTTCTTTCCTGTTTTTATGTTGATATTGCATACGTGTCACTGATTGAAATGGAAGGTAGGTAAAGCTTTGCCTACGCACGTGATCTATATATACAAATGAGAATGTGACAAGCACCCTAGCCTGAGTGACGTCAATGTTTCTCTCTTTCTTTCTCTCTCTCTCTCGATGGTCAAATTAAGTTCCTTCATCAGTTATGATTTGACTCTGCAGAGATTGGAGTACATAGAACTCTTCCTATTATCTTCATTCTAAAGTCCCGCTTTATCTTCCAGGTTCATAATCATTTTTTTTACTGCTTTTTTTCTTTTCGGTCGAATGCATCGTTCCTGTTTGTCTGGCATCTCTGTTCGTCAGTGTTTTATTTTTTACCACAGCCAGTTTCACAAATCGGGGTGCATTTGATTTTTGTACTAGATATTTTAGAGGTGTCCCTTTTCGGTAAACAGTTTGTTGATGCAGACATTGTTGTTTCCTGTTGCTTTGTCCTTAGAAAACAGCATTAATAACACTGTGTAACACCTAACAAATGTGCAACAGAGACCCTTCTGGGGCCGTAGGGTGCAGAATGTGGGACAGTGCCAAACTGAGCAAAGGGAGAAGCAACGTAATACATAACAGTAGCCTGGCTCGCCGTCTGACTAACTCCATGTATTAAGCACAACAGTCTGGTACCATAGAGCTTTGAGTTTATGGTGAAACTGGCAGGTGCAGAGTGAACCAATCAGACAAATGTGGGTCATTATTTCGAATGCTTTGGTTGAAACTCGCCCCGTCCTCTCTCTGTAATTGGAGGGAAGTCCAGTCCCTATGAAGTAGTGCAGAAATATAACACATGGAGTAAGTCAGGGGGCGAGCTCAGTTAAGTAGACAAGTCCCTGGATTTTGATATTGGAGAAAATGGTCTCATAGCATCACTGCCCTTTTTTTATGTAGAGTCATGACTTACTGGTCAGTATCTGGCCACTGCTTTATTGATGCCATGAGCAGTAACTGTAACTGTGTGCCCTTCACATAGTCGCTGTTAAAAACAGTAAATAATCCTATGCGTGGAGGGTTTCAACATAGTTATACGTAGTAGCTCGTGGCTGTGTGATGTGTATGGAGGCGGCTATAGGCCCTGAGGATTGACTTTGTGTGAGGTATTCCCTGCACATTGTGCTCTTTATTTTCAGTTCTGTACCATTGATTTTCATACATGTCTCATGAGTCACTGGCAGGGAAGGGTTTTGTGTCTTTTTCTCTTGCATTTTGTGAATCTAATGATGCACTTATGTTGCCCCACTTTTCCCTTTTCTTCATACCTTACCTACTAAAGGAGGGAATACCACTTTATTGGTAAGTGGATGTTAACCAGAAGGGAGTTAAACAAGAGTAAGCATTAAAATCAGAGAAAATGGGTCGCTGTTCACATCTCAACAATTGTCTCCAGGAAAATAACCAGACAGTGAAAACTGAGTAGCAGACGATTTGTTTTCTGATTCAATAATTCGATAATTGTGATCTTTCTTTTGTTCCTTCCATTTCTGTGATGTTCCGTCCAGTTGTCTTCTCTTTCTGTTTGTTTCATTTATTTTGAATCATGACAAAAACTGGAGCAGTCCTCTGTTTTCTTCTCTTCAAATCTGTAGCTCTTTTTTTTCTGCTCTTCAGCGTTTTCAGTTCACATGTTTCTTTTGATTTCTCCTCTCTTCCCTCTTCCTAGTTTTTATTTGTTTTGCGATTATGATTTCTTCGACTCATTATGGTTTTGCATGCCGAGTATTGCATGCGCTGCACCATAGAGGACTATCTTTAAGCCATATGGAGAAAACATTGATCTTTTCTTTTAGATGTTACCTTCTTTTGGCAAGTACACCGTAGCACTTGAACACTCACCTGGAAACTCTCTAATGCTTCTGTCCTTCTTTTCTTTTTTTCTTTTTTTCCTCCTTTGTTGGTCATCGTTTTTCTACAGAAGCACCGTGGGCCATCTTCTGGGTCCTCCAATCACCAGAACTCTGTGCTGAGAGAGCACAAGGTGCACAGCGCCTCCAACCGGAGCCAGGCAGGACAGGCGTCGGAAGCTGGGAGTTTGGACGGCAGAAACTCAGTTTCCCAAACGTCGGGGCGGAAGACGGGCCACCGAGGACAAACCAAGAGCTCTCACTCACCGTCCCACAGCAGCGACTCCACCCATTCCCAGCAAAACCACGCCCACAGAGGCAGGGCATCCCACCAACACAAGAGGTAGGTCTTATCCCTCTGCAAAAGGTGCAGTCATTTGTTCTATACCTTTTTGATTATTGTTTTGCTTTGATGAGTTGAATCCCCATAACTCTGTGACTCTGTTCATCTACAGAACAAAAAGTGGACACTCCTCTAAGAGACACCACCGCTCTGGGCGTGGCCAGGCACACCGCAGCCCGTCTCCGTCTCCGGGCCGCCACTCATCTGGGAAGAAGAGGGAGGACTCCCGCGGCAGGAGCCTCCGGCAGAGGAGCAGCTCTTGGAGCAGTGCTCGCTCCTCGTCCCGTTCTGTCTCCAGGAGCAGAGGGCCCAGCAAGAACAAGTCTCCACACAGACAGAACAACTCCAGGTCTGACTCCTGACTGATGCCTGAAGAGGAACAAGTGTATGAGCGTGTTTGTGACTGTCATATCTGTGCTCTACAGGGAGAGGGACAGCGCCAACCGCTCAGACACAGACAGCCGAGCACGACGCCGCTCACGGAGCTACTCGCCCATTCGCAAGAGGAGGCGAGACTCGCCCAGTTTCATGGAGGCGCGCAGGATCACCAGGTATAAATGCCTCTCTGACTTTACTATGGAAATGTTTCTAAGTGACTGTAGTGTATGCTACTTTCTTGATATACAAACTAATTCCATTTGTAAACGGGACATCTTTGTCTTTAGTCGAGCTGAAACCATAATGTCTTTCAAATGTAATGCATTAAAACAAGACCCTGTCCAGTATAGAACACACTCTGTTTAGTCAATTTTCAATTACAATGACATGTCTGATACTTATTCTAATAATGTGTTTGAAAATGTGCCAGTGTTTTTAAATACATGTACTGGTTAAAGCTGTTCCATTTGGATCACAGCAATCTTTTTTTCTCCAATGAACATAAGCCGTTAAGATTGTTATTTTAGGCTGTTTTATTTCTTATCATTACTTTTGATTTATTTTCTTCAGCATTCAGACTTCAACGATGATGCATGACTGCACAATCACGTCATTGCTGAAGTCTAAATGTTGTAGAAACTAAATGCCTTTTATATACGTGTGCCTTGTCATTTTTCTCACTCCAGTCGTAAAGGTCCTGGCGACGACGGGAAGCCGCGGATCATGCTGCGGGCTAGTTACCCTGGTAACTGTTGCCGTGCAGCAGGACCCCTTCTAAGTCTGACTCCTCAAGCAAAACCAGCCCAGATCCCCCGAGTAAAAAAAAAAACCTGGCCGCTTCCTGGCTTCTCTGTCCTTTTCATCTGTCTTTAACCACATCCAAATTCACATTGCATCTATAGATAAGCTCCTCTGCACTAATGTTTTAACACTGGGGGGCGGAGATTAAAACGCTATCAAGGCTCGTTTGGGCAGGTGTCTCAAGATTGCACCGGCTGTGCGTTCCCCGGACAGATAGAGAAGACAAAGGCAATTTTATCTCAACGTCTGTTCAAATGGCAGGGAGGGGCACAGCAGCAGAAATACCTTGATAGCGTTTCCGTCTCGCCTTGCACTGATTGTTGACTGATGATTTTTTTCTTGTCTGTGGGGCTCAGCGGAGAAGAAAAAAGCTCATTTGGGTGATAATGGCTAATTACTTTACAGGAGACACTGGCGGGTGGCGACTAACAAGCCATTCTGGGAGCTTTAAACTAACTACTCGCCTCTGTCTACTCTGAGCCACCCAACATCTTTGTCTTTTTAACACGCACCTGTCTCTCTTTCAGACGCTGCACTGACCAAAAGCTAACACTGGGGTTTTGTTAAGTGCCAAAAATGTGTGGATACTAACTCTGGGCAACAATAACTAACTCAACCAACAAAAATCCTGATTGAATATTGCCTAATCAAAGAGTGACAAAAAAAATGTATACAGACCCATTTTAAAAACTATTACTAATTTGTATCCAACCATTTCTTTTACCTGTCATAACATGATCATTTAGTGCACCTGTAGTTACGTGGTTGGTTCTCTATAATACTACAACCAATGTCATTCCCCAATTTGAAAGGTGCAATTACTAAATCACAAAGACAGGAGTTATTCTGGCAGCAGTAAATCTTTTGCGAACAAAATATCATCACCTCTAACGCTCTGATTTAGATACTTCTATAAACCCTTAAAGGGACTATACAGAGATTAAAAATGTTAAAATTAAGTATTTTCCTCCCCCCATGTTGGATGTATAAAATGGCTAACTTGCATCTTGCCCCTTTAAATCATTGCAACTTTAACGTAACAGCAAAAGAATAATAGAGGGGTACACACATACTGAAGCCACTGGAGGCTAAATATGGCTTTGGCTAGTTTTGGTGCACTTCAAGTTCTTTCAATACATTTTAAAATTGAGGTTAGTTCTGTTTTATTTGGAAAAGGAAAAGTGACCAAAAAAACGGAAGAAAAAGAAAGTGAAAAAAGGGACGTCTTAGCTTTCAAATGAGGCGTTACTCTGGCCTGTAGGCTGTGACTTTTTAGATCTGGGTAAAGCCAAACTAGAGGAAATGTTCTCGGTTAAGGTGGGGGTTATATTTAAAACATAAATCATCATCAAATAATTAGGTATTTTAATAATTATAGCATTTTCCCCAAAATCATGTAGCCGTGTTGCCATCTCTGTAATGAAACTAACTATTTTGACTTCATGCCCGACCAAACTAACACAGCACATTTGTCGCCCGCCTCCACTCACACGTGATCTTCTGCCTGTAGTGCTCGTAAGCGGCCCATCCCATACTACAGACCCAGCCCGTCCTCGTCGAGCTCCGCCAGCAGCCCGTCGAGCCGCAGCCGCAGTCGAAGTTACAGCAGTCGCAGCCGCAGCCACAGCTGGAGCCGCAGCCGGAGCCGCTCACGGACACGCCACAGCTACTATAGCAGCGACGACAGCCCGGGCTTCTGAGCGAGGATACCTTAAATGGACTGGACTGTGGTGCCGAGGAACCAACCAGGACTTCCATGTTTATGTATACGAGGAACAAAAAGGCGGATACGCTTTGATATCTCAGACTGGTTATCCTTGTTCATATCTTAACCAAGGTATTCCATGTGGAAAAGTAATTGGTGAAGCCTATAGAACAAATCTGTTAAAGAGCACTTTCTTCTCTTCCACAAAGCAACCAAAAATGAAGCATTAACATCTATAACAAATCTATAGATATGTACTTATTTATAAATATATATAAACTCAAGTCTTTTTTAATTAGAACATAATGCATTAGAACGGATTGACTGTGCGTTTTAAAATCGGACCATTCGGGGCTTTTATAATCACTTCCCTCCGAATAGTTTGATTTCAACAAAGCACGGGTTTGAACAAAAGTGAGAACAAACAGGAAGCAAAAAAAAAAGAGGAAAAAGAAAAAAAAGATTTTTTTATGCTAAAAAATGTATTGTATAGGTTTGTGTGAATAGATCTTTTAAGTTTTGGCTTTGTAAACTATGCACTGTATATTCCATAGAGTTCCTGGAATGGGGGTGTTCGAAGGATAGCATGATGCAAAAGACTGACATAGGGAAGTTATCAATAGCTGCCAGCGCGCATCTGCTGTTCCCTTTGAACGAACTGTGTGTGATGTGCTTTCTCTTCCCACTTGAACTGAATAATGTCGCTAACTTTAATGTGTAAGAATGTGTACGAAGGAAAACTGTCTGCAAACTACCCATGCACATTTTACTATTTATAAAAGCTATGTATTTATTGTATTATTTATAATGTTATTTATTGTTTAACTTATTAACTTATTTGAGCTGCAAAGCAGACCTATTTTTACGTCTTGCAAGATGAGATTGCTGCCGCTGCATTCCCTTTGAATCTTACTTTGATGGATAGCCCACCACTGCTATCAGATAAGTGAGGAGGATGCGTTATGATTATGACTTTTGCCAGTGGAGCATTGGGAGCTTCCTCCTCCACACTTGCTCTTTCGCTTCTGCAGTTAAGACATTCTTGGCCTATTGCAATGGCTCATTAGAATGCCAGCTGTTGTGGATAGTATTTTTCATTTGATTTAATGGCAAACAGAACTAAAGGACAGGCCAGGACTTCATTATACTGTGTCCTGAGTCTTTTTTGTCCGTAGCTGCCCTGATTCTGTGCACTGAAAAGCGTGCACTGAAGGATACCTCTAAGTGTTTTGGCCAACCATAGAGTAATACATTTATCCCTGACAGGACTCCACCCAACTTGCCCCATATTGAGGTCAATGACATCCTTTGTTGTGTATAAACTACTATAACTGACAATAAACGGACATGGGGAATCACTTGTGGTAATGTTGTCTGTTTCCCATCGCCAGAGATGTAGGAGGCAACTCGATCATATCCTCGGGCTCTCCACTCGTTTTTCATGTCATGACGCCACACAAACATCACACCGAGGATACTGTGTATTCACATTTACATGATAGAAAAATAATTAAATATATATCGCAACATGTACAGAGAGGAGCTGTATCAGAGTGGAGCAATGACGTGAATGACAAGGTAATTTCACAGAGGGTGAGTTGTTGTACAGCTGTATTGAGTATAGCGTGAATGAATATAGAAGCAGAGCTGTAAGAAACTAGAAAGAGCTCCATCGGAACTCAAAGTAGGGTTCATTGAGTGGATAATTATATATATATATTTTTAAATATATTTTATAAGTTGTTACTTAGACACAAAACTTAGACTTGGAAATTCTCTGCCCATCCAGGCTTGTATGTGTAATGCCAGGAGTCATCTGCAGATGGCACTATTGGGAAGTTTCGAGTAACTACGAGACTATGCACCTAAGCACTAGTACCTTTAGTAATAGAATAGTCCCAAGGCTGATGAATGATCCTGAAACTCTTTTGTGGGTTGTCAAAATCAGCATTTCTAGATGTTGTAAATAAAACTGGTAATAACAGGAATTCTCTGGAACAATGTAGTAATTAACAACTTTGTGAATTTGTTCACATAAAGTGACAAGTTTATCAATCATCGCTTTTTGTCATTTCAAAAACATCAAAATCTCGTTGGAGCATTGTATCAGAACATAGTATCATCTGAAAGGGCATAAATAAATGGTGCAGATCCCATTAATAAATACCCACTGTGTAAACATGGCACACGTTGTTCAGGCAGAAATGCAGTAACATTCTTTCTTGTCTTTCATTGCCTTTGACACAATATAATCATAGTTTGCTATTGAGCATCGAGAAGTGCATAATAATTGACTTTTAAGAAGAGATTTAAGATTATTCAGTTCAGTGTATTTGTTTTTGTCACGCATCCACTTGGAAAGACCAATGATTTAGATAGGAGTGAGGAGTAAAACCTTGTATTTTTGGTGCTCTTCGGTGCAGGGATCAGGAAAAATACAAAATGAGGAAAAGACAGTATTCGGATTCTTTCTTTTCTTTTTATTCTGACTTAATTCAAGCACCCTCTGCTCAGTCCCCAAATCTCCTGCTGTATGGTTCTCAGCAGGTCTCCAGATCATTCTGGCTCTTTAAGGCCCAGTGAGTGATGGTTATTTGAAAACATTACTACAGTAAGGGAGGAGGTCTGTCAGTGTCGGTCAGCTGTTTCTGGGAGGGCCTTCCTGTCAGATTCCAATGGGTTACTACGCTCTCCACAAATAGATATTCCAGTATGTTCCACAGATATGTCGGGGGAGAGAGGGTAGGGGTCCGGCGGGAGGGCTCTGGGGTGGTGTCCGTATATAAAACCTCCCAGTTCACAGTGTACAGCAGATTCTCTGACTTCCAAAATCACTCGAGAGCTCCTCGCTCACAGCACTGCACTGCAACTCTTCAGCCATGGCAGAGAGAAGGATCCCCTTCACCATGATGCGCTCTCCCAGCTGGGAGCCCTTCCGTGACTGGCACAGTCGCATTTTCGACCAGGCCTTTGGAATGCCTGTTATGCCTGAAGAAGCTCTCCACACATCCCACTGGCCCGGCTACCTCAGGCCCTGGGCTCCGGACATGAGCTCCATGATGAGCCCTATGATGTATCCTGCACCCGTGGTGGCTCAGCAGGCGCGCACCATGGCCCGCCAGATGAGCACTGGCATGTCCGAAATCAAACAGACCCAGGACAACTGGAAGGTATCCCTGGATGTCAATCACTTCTCACCTGAGGAGCTGGTGGTCAAGACCAAAGATGGTGTCGTGGAGATCAGTGGTATGTACTGTGATGACTTCTCTCTTGCCATATAACATCCAAAACAGTCTAGAAAGTAAAAGAAACAAGCTGGGAATGTGCAAAGTGACAGTATTATGATTTTAAAAAAGACAATTTTAAAATGTCTGATTCTCAGTAAGTATCCTTGTTGGATGATGGGGAAAAAATCCTTTGTTCATTTAGGCCATATGTTGCCTCAGAGTTACATAATATCAGACAATCAGTCCAGAGCAATGTTGGGTGGAGGCTTTTTGGATCCAAAACAATGCAGCGTCTAGCACGTGGGAGCTAATTCTCTATAGGCAGTTGACAATGAGAAAAGACCAAAGTTATTAAAAAGGCACCATGTCTGAGTGATTCTCAGCCCTTTACCTGGAGCCAGGCCAAATCCAAGTGTGGAACTACATCCTATATAAAGCTGTCATCTCTGTTCTAATAGTTAGTCTATCTTCTCTTTTAGAAATAATCTGTGCCTGGTTCTTTAAAAAGAGGCCTGGATGAACTCCAAGTCCTCAGTTCCAGGCCTAACAATAGCAATCCTATCTTACAGCTGAGAGACTGGACATTAACGGATAACAATAGGTACGGGTTTCAGTCCAAGAGGGATTTTCAGCCTCTTATTTGGAACAGGCCAGAGGAAAGATCTTAAATAGAAAGAGCACCTGATGATGTGTTATTGTAACCAACTCTACAAGATAATCAAACACAGGCCTCCCCATGTTTTTAGTATGACTGCCCCCTATAGCCTTATATGTTTTAATCATGTTGCACGTCAGCACTGAGAAAAAATCCTAGTTTGTGAACCAAATGGAAATAAAAACGATTCTGATAATACAACTTAAACCTAACCAACCACTGTCTGAGGATGACACATTGGACCTGAATAAGACTGAACTACTGAGGGGCTACAAGAGGAAGGCCTATAAATAAATGCATGCCAGAGCAGTTGGCTCATGCAGCCATTGTGTCTTTATGTTTGAAGAATGAGATCTGACCTGAGAAATGGAAAAGGATGTTGGACTGTCGTTATAATTTGAAAACAAATGAACTTCTTTCTGTTTGACCTATAGGCAAACATGAAGAGAGGAAGGACGAGCATGGATTTGTGTCCCGATGCTTCACCAGAAAATACACGTAAGTTCACTGTTATTATTTGCCTTAACTGGACATTCACATCCTAAACATGTCAGAGTTATGGTTTTAACCAATCAGGAGAGTTGCATTTAGTAGCCGAGTGCTTCTTCTATCAAGACATGTTCTGAGTTTGTTAGACATGTAGTGGGCTGGCTGCTGTTGACAGCTGAATTTCATGCTCTGAAAAGCAAGCAGTGCTCCTCCAGCAGAGACCGACCAGTCTGCTTTAAGTGAGATTTTGCTGCCATCTAGAGGCAAATTCACAGAATAGTTACAAGTTTGCAACACAGTCTACAGTCTTTTACTCTGAAGTGTTTTCGTCCTTTAGCTGTTTGAATAACATACTCTGTGTCTTTCCAGGCTTCCACCCTCCGCTAATGTGGAAAAGGTGACCTCATCCCTGTCCCCGGACGGACTGCTCACTGTGGAGGCGCCTCTCGCCAGACCAGCCCTGGAGTGTGCGGAGACCACGATCCCTGTCACTGTCGACAAAAGCGCAGTAGCAAAGAAGTAAAAATCAGACTTCGCCTCTTCCCGAAAGGAACGGAGACTATGCACTTTACCCCAGATGAGATTCCAGTAAAAAAAGACACAAATAAAATCTTATAAATTAGGCTCCTCTGTCTGTCTCTTACAATGTTGTAGAATGAGCTGAAGCGCTCACACATTATGTTCTCAAAGTGTTTTGTAAGCCTGTCAGTAATGTGACCAGAGAATTTATTAAAGCGTTTGTTTTAAAGGATGGGCCTGTGATTCAATTTCTCATCTGCATGTTTCTGCAAAAGCTTCAATAATAAAGAGCGGGGATTCATTCAGTTCACTTTTTCCTTTTAAAGAGGGGGTATTATGCTTTTTTCAATCACATAGCACCAGTCTATATCACACTACAATGATGACGAAACCTTCTGTTGGTCTGTAACTGCAGTAAATTAGAATAACAGCCTCGTATAAAATTGCTCTCTCAAAATGGCTGTAGTGAATGTCTTGAAATAGGCCTCTGTCTCTTTAAGAACCTCTGACCCTTTCAGACACGCCCCCTCCACACCTGTCTGTGGCATCAGTGGGGAGGGGGTTCTGCTGAGGAGCAGTGGTTGGTTACTCGGCTGGTGACGAAAGCTCGGAGGCGTCTCCAGGAGGTGGGGGCGTTCCTAGGAGGACTCAGGCAAACCTATCCCTAAAATGGCTGCCATCAGAGTTTTTACAGATTGCTCAGAAATATGTGAATGTGCCGAGGCAACACTTCAGGCATGTTTTTAATGAGGGAATGACATAAAAACATGATGTAAAGCTTGAAAAAGTCGATTTTGCATAATACCCCACCTTTAATCAAACGGGGTTATTTGATGAAATGATCCGGGAAAGAGTATCGGACACGTGGGGAAAGGGGCGGCACGAGTAAAGCAAAGTTCCTGCATGTAGTTTCTAAAAATCATGTTCAAATCATAGCCTTGTGGAGGAGTAATATTTATGAAAAAGAATGAGAAAGATCACAATTTAATCACAGAAATGAGGTCAGATCAGGTGCTTCTTGTAAAGTTTCTGACGGAGGAGGGAGTGGTCCAGGAGCACGAGCCCTTCAGGAAGATTCAGAAAGACAAGGTACAACTGTTTAGGGAAATGGAAATACGTTCTTGCGCCCTGGACAAGGCATGACCAGGCAACCTCTTCTGTTGATGAAAAATGACATTAAGATTGTACAACATTATAAAATTACTGGAGCCAAAATGGTGGATCTGTGCACATCTAGGAACATCCTGCCCCTCTGGTCTCTATATTCAATCATGCCACGTCCCATATAGCAATAAAGCAGCAGAAATACTCATTGCATCAGTATTACAGTCACAGTCTGTTCTTCCCCCTATTGTGTGCAGTATCTAGAAGTTGACCTTCTGCCCCTGCCACTCCCATGGGCTGCAGTAACTCATTAACTTACTGCATGGAAACTGTTAAAACAAACAGTTAAAAGATAAGAGACTGATGTATCTGGGCCAATTGTTGCTTCATTTGTGCTGTGAATAATTCTTACATCTGTGAGCGTTACTCTTTCCAATCCAGACTCAGCTCACAAGCCCTGTTAAAACTACTCCAAACGAATCTGGACAGTAGAGAGCATTGCAAAAGGGGAAAGATGGCAGTATAATTCATACTTGGGGGGTTTTCTTTCAAGGCTAGACGAGACAAACATGGAGTGAAGTCCAAATAACAATGATTAAGGAAAGCACAAAGTCCTGTATTCGAAATGAACTACTATGTGTTTAGTTCTTTGGTTTCTGAACGAGTGATTTTTCTGCCATCTTTGCCTCTGATTTTTCTCCTTCTCTTTCTGTTTTGTGCTCATAGTTTATTTGGATAAAGCTGACAGTTCTCCTTTATATATATATATGTGTGTTTTCAGCTCCAAGAGGGAAAAGAGTAAATGGACAAGGCAAAAGGAGGTTAAGGATTTGTGCGGCTGAAATGGTCAATGGGAATGAACAGCTATGTGTACTACACTGCAGTACTACAAGGGCTGGGTACCATTAAACGATACCAGTCTGGTATAGCAAAATAGGTTTAGGTACTACTGGTAGAAAGTATCGAAAGCAGGAACCGAAAGAAATATAGAATCTTTATATTCAAGTTTTGATGTTGTTCTTCATTAAAATTGAAGAGGGGGAAAAAAAGTGAAAAAGGGGAACGTTTTTAGAAAAAATAGTGCAAAAAAAATGGGAAAAACAATTGGAAAAAATTCAGGCAAATTTGGGAAAAATTAAGCAAAACATAAACAAAATACAATAAAAAGGAGAAAAACCTGGGGGGGGGGGAATTGAAAATTTGGGGCAGAATTGGGGGGAATTTTGTATTTTCTTTTTTTTCTTTTTTACAATTTTGGGAAAATTTGCCACATAGACTAATTGGGGGGGGGGAGAAAAAATGGGAGAAATTTGGAATAAATGAACATTATTAATCTGTTTTATGATTATTTATGACAAATCGAAAAAGTATCAGGTATTGGTATTGAAAACCAAGTACCGTTTAAAGTGCCGGTATAGAAAAACATTAACGGTACCCAGCCCTATGTACTACTTCGCATCTTTCTGAAACTTTGAGGAGCGGCATAGTCTAATAACCTGACGCGCTTTGTGTGAGTTGTGTCACGTAAAAAGAGATAGTTGTCGAGTCATAATCTTTCGAGTCCAACTAAATCACCCTCGAGTCCTCATTGTTCGCGCTCGAGTCGCTTAGGACTAGTCTGAGTCAAGCTGAGTCCAATCCAGTCTTAATTTAAAAGGTGATGAGTATATTTTGTGTATTTTATTGTCAGAGTCTAAGGCGAGTCTATCCCTTAAAAGTGAAACTCAGTGGACTCTTCTGTGAGTTTTAACTCCCTTTAACTATCATTATAAAAGCATTTAATCAGAGGTTTGCAGGGCCAAGGACATGGGAGCTAAACCAGTCAAGCCAGAGTCCAAGCCTGAGTCCCCTTGCAGGAACCTCAAGTCGACTCATGATGTCACTGCCCCTCAGAAACTCACAAGTCCCACGTCTTTCTGAGTTGAGTCTTAGAAAGCGTATCACAAGTCCGAGTCTGGAACTTGAGTACTACATCTCTGCGCTAGACGAAATAAGATTGCCATCCCTTTTCACCGCAGCAACTCAGCCAATGTCGATGGTGTGTAACCGGTGTTCTTGTCCTGACTTGCAAACTTCAGCCACATCCTCAGTCCCTGTCATGTTCATGTGACATGCCCGCCCTCGAATGCACACAGTGACTCCTAAGCTGCAGGGGAGGGCTATTAATAGAAGGCCTGGCAATGCACTGAGCATGCTGCAGCCGCGCAGGGCAGACAGCTCCTGAGTCTCCACGTTTCATACATAATGATAAAGACCGGTGACTAATAGGCCACTTATCCGCATTAGAGGCGAGTCATTTGCTCAACCAAGAACAGCTTTTACACTTATTTAAGAAGCATTAAATATGCACCATCATTTTATGTGGTGAAAGGGGATTTAAACATCTGTAACCAACCTGATGAAATTGTTAATTTGGAGAAAAAGATTTGTTTTATTGTTGCTGCTCGTTTTGTATATTGCACTTTACGGGTGATACGAGGGAAACTACAAAGTGGACTGAGTTTAAGATTTTAATTGCACTTAAATAGCTGCGGGATCCAGGGCCAAAGAAGCTGGAAAAGAAGTGGAAACTGTCAAGCCCTGAGGCGTAAAACTACTTTTGGATAATCATCCTGAGCTTTCACTGACCAAGGCACTAAAGCCTGGAACTCACTACCCACACAAACCTAAAGGGAGAGTCAAATACAGGTTTTTGAATCACGGGTCAGACTTGAGGCCATCACTGACCTCCTGCACTTATATTTACTTATATTTATTTTTTGTTAATCATGATTAACTCAATTAATAATGGTCTTTTCCAACACCATGTCTTCTCAAGTGAAGACCAAAGTCACTCTAACTGTGCATTTGCCTTTAGTTTTACATTTGCTCCTCAATGACTCATCATTCCTAATATTGGCCTTGAATTATTTATTGCATTCTCCATCCTTCTAGAAGCTTTTCACCCTTCTAACAAGGGAAGTGCCTCGTGCAAAGCTCGGGATGATCGGGTTCTTCCATACATCCTCGGGGTCTGTGTCCGCAGCGTTATGGGGACGACAAAGGCACTTTCATGTAGGACAGCTTCACTTGTATTGACACAACTAGGCTTCTCATACTATGCACAGGGCAACCATTATTTGTAATCTGTAGGCCTATGCAGAAGTATAAGCTATTGGGCTGCGGTTGTTAGAAACAGAAGTAACCGAAAACTAAGCCTATTGTCTTCAAGCCCTATTCAAATAGACAAATGTATTATTTGCAAAAGAAATAAATATATAAGGTATTTCTGAATGTTTAAAAGACCTATTTAACAATGTAATGTAGCATAAAGAGATGCCAGTAGTGAGGATTTGTGGGTGAGGGGCTTACAGCAGTAACACACTGAACTGAACTGAACTGAGTAGAGGCTGTAGATTAAATCCTTGAATGGGGTGAGAAGGACAACATAAGATTAAACTAGTTTTATGTTGCCTATATTGCTTCACCTATGAACAATCGCTGCTAATCTGATAAACGGATCTAGATTAATCTGACCATTTGCTGGTTGTTTGACTATATCGGAAATTAGTATGGTATTTGTGAAATGGAGCATAAAACATTTATTTAAGAGGTAAATTCTCATTAATTTGGACGTATTTGGCACATTGTATATGGCCAGGGTTAGGGGTTACAGGCTTGTGGAATTGAAAAGGCCATCTTCGTAATTGTCACATGACTTTACTTCCTTGCTTATTCTGCATTTCACTACCATTGTCATGGAGACAATAGGCCTTCTTGGTTTCTCTCCTGAACTAAAAACTTGCCAACTGTCACTGAACATCTTATAAACAACACAAGAAAGAGAACACAGAAGAGGTCATAGTGCTTTGCTAACTTGTGTCAAACATGTGATGTGACTTCTATGCATTGTGATGGCAGCTTTAAGCCTCCGGGCTTTAAACCTCAGCGCATCCAATAAACATAATGCGGAACACTATTCCAGCTTTTATGTCCCTTTCAAGGATTAATGTGTAGACACTTGCCAACCTTTCGAGATCCTTCTCTCAATACCAAGGTCGAATGTTCATCGATATTTTCATCAAGAATAGCATGTCACAATGTGGTGTCTGGAACAGATAAATTTATTGTCATCAATCACTGTTTGGTATAGCGTAATGCAGCAAAAGAACACAGGTAAAATAATATTAAGTTGACAATTGCAAAAATAGGAAATAAATATAAAATCTAGGTTTTCATAAATAACATCTGCAACATAAAAATGATAAAGCTACTGTATAAATACATCAGCATGCACAGTATTGTGAAATGCTCTAGATATTTGAACTGTCTGAAGATACTGTTGTAATAGGCAAGTGCAATTATTGATCAATCTGAAAAGACAAAGTAAACCTCCTAATGTGATATTAGGGTCACAATAATACATTGTGTATTGTCTCACATACGTTACTTAGACTTGTTGTATCAGTACAAATACAGTTGGCTTGTTTTCTTATTTTTGCTCGGTTAATTTAATACTAAAATTAAATAGTCTTGTTTGATCTTGATATTGTGTAAACACACTGTAGGGTGATACATTAACGACACTATCAACAGTAAAAATTAGGTGTCCAAAAACTGTTAATTTATTTAATAAAGCACATCAGCACATGAGAGGGACAAGCTGCACTAAGTTTACTCCATGGACTTGTATTTAAGTTACAGTACGAGTGTGTGACTGAACTGGACACATACCTGACACAAAGCAAACAAAACATTTGTATGTTACTTTGATAACAAATACAACCTGCTTTTCAATCACCAATATGAGTTGCAATAGAAGATGCCTCGTTGGTACAGCGTAGTTACACAAGTGAGCCTGATACCTCTTGGTTCAGCATTGTAACTCTCACGTTTTCTTTTCTAAGCTAGGCCATGACATTCAAGGTTACTTGAATTTTCTTGTTGCTAAGCACTACTCACTTGCTGAATGCTCCTTCCTTAAATAATAAGACAGCTCAACTTCATTTGCACCATATAAACCGTCACTACCAGTGTGGAGGTACCGTTACCTACAGAATGCTCAGCTCATGATCAGTATCATATACCTTTCATGTGAATCTGTGGTTTTGGCAAATGCTGCAGAGAGTCTAGCAAAAGGAAAGGTTCATTCTACTTTTGTGTAACCTCTCAAACATAATTTCCCCCCTTCATTCACTTGTTTGTGGTAAAAACCTGCAGCTTTATTAGTACCGTCAGCTAGCTAAATCGTCAGACGAAGTTCCGTCACCCCTGTTTTTCATTACTAAGAACTTTTTTTAACTATTATTATTTTTTCATCATTTGTGAGCGCGCGTGTTGTGTTGTTTGGCAGAGTGAGCTTTGGATTTAATTGTTTCCCTCGCCTCCCTCATCATCCTGCTGGTCACTCGTCCACAGCGTCAAGTTGTCTCGTAGCAGCTGCATGATCAGAGTGGAGTCTTTGTAGGAGTCCTCATTGAGGGTATCCAGCTCAGCAATGGCATCATCAAACGCGGTCTTGGCCAGATGACACGCCTGCTCAGGGGCGTTTTGGATCTCGTAGTAGAAGACAGAATAGTTGAGAGCCAGGCCCAGGCGGATGGGGTGAGTGGGCTGCATGTGCTCCTTGCTAATCTCATGAGCCTCGTTGTAGGACTTCTCAGAGGATTCAACCACACCGGCCCTCTTCTCCCCAGTGGCCACTTCAGCAAGGTAGCGGTAGTAATCACCCTTCATCTTAAGATAGAACACTTTGCTCTCGTTCTGCGTGTCATTGCAGTTTTTGATAAGGAAGTTGTCAAGGAGGTTGAGCACATCCTGGCAAACAGACTCTAGCTCTTTTTCAATCTTTTCCCTGTAAGCGCGGACCATCTCGATCTTCTTTTCATTGCCATCAGCTGTTGTCTTCTGTTCAATGCTGGATATGACACGCCAGGAGGAGCGCCTTGCCCCCACCACATTCTTATATGCCACAGAGAGCAGGTTCCTCTCCTCATTAGATAATGCTTCGTTCAGCTCTGTCACCTGCAAGAACAACCACACAATAAGGATTGTTAGATAAGGCTTAAGTATTTGCTTCATTCTTTCAGAAGATGACAGAACCATCAAAAATACGAATTGTGTTTTTGTGTAGCTATCTCTGTAGCTTTTCCTCAAATTATTTGCTATTAGAGCATGCAGAAGAGCAAATCAATACACTACTCCATTGGTTCTTAAACTTTTCACATCAAATAACAACTCATACGAAATTTGACCTTTCAGGTAAAGCCAAGATTAAGATATGAACCAGGACAAAAGCAGGTCTAAAAGCAGTCGGAAGTAAACCTGAATTGGACTAAACCGTGTCAAAGATGGATGTAAACCATGTCTAAACTCTAAAAAAGCCACTGCACAGAATGAAAACCACATAAATGAAGGCTGTTTTTGATTTTGACACATAAGCCAGGGAAGTGTGCGAGGTGAACACTGTCGACTAGCCTTAAAGAGGGGGTATTATGCTTTTTTCAATCACATAGCACCAGTCTATATCACACTACAATGATGACGAAACCTTCTGTTGGTCTGTAAATGCAGTAAATTAGAATAACTGCCTTGTATATAATTGCTCTCTCAAAATGGCTGTAGTGAATGTCTTGAAATAGGCCTCTGTCTCTTTAAGAACCTCTGACCCTTTCCGACACGCCCCCTCCACACGCTGTCTGTGGCATCAGTGGGGAGGGGGTTCTGCTGAGGAGCAGTGGTTGGTTACTCGGCTGGTGACGAAAGCTCGGCGGCGTCTCCAGGAGGTGGGGGCGTTCCTAGGAGGACTCAGGCAAACCTATCCCTAAAATGGCTGCCATCAGAGTTTTCACAGATTACTCAAAAATACGTGAATGTGCCAAGGCAACACTTCAGGCATGTTTTTAATGAGGGAATGACATAATAACATGATGTAAAGCTTGAAAAAGTCGATTTTGCATAATACCCCCCCTTTAACATGTTTCACAGCCCTCTGTGAAATATGTTATACCTGTTTCACAGAAGGCTGACTTGTCTTTTTGTCCTCTCAGTCAACTCATGCTATGTAAGCACCTATGGCCCAGGAGGGGAAGTTGGTTCTGAAATAGGTCTGAGGTGCAGCACCAATTCAAAACGCTAAAAAACGGCTAGGTAAATACGCCCCAAGACGAACCAAGCCACGCTGGGTAGTGACAGTGGAGATGGTCTATAAATGACCTCGGGTGAAGGGGAGTAGAGGGCAATGAGCATTTATGATGCAATAATCTGTTTCCATGGTGACTGCCATATTTGTTTTTTAAGACCAGGCCACCTCCTTTGGAGAAGCTGGCCATTCACAGCCAAGGATCTATAAGGCAGGCTTCTTTACTGTCTCCATCATGTCCCACAAAACTAGTGTAGTATTTAGTTTTACACCTTAACTAGCATCACTGGACGTGTTACGAAGGAACTAAGGCTTTTTACAATGGCAATAAAAATGACCTCTGTACAAAGACAGCAAACAAACAGTCCCCACAATAAAGTGACATTGATTGTGTAAAGATGATAGCACACAGGCACAGGGGAACATCCCCCTGCCCCCAACCAGTCACTCATGAAGCACTTTGGTCACACATTGATATACCAAAGAATTTTACAGCCCATGACTACTAAAAGCCAAAGTACAAATCCCAAGGCCTCAAGTCAACCCGCTCTGACTTTACAAGAGCCAGAGAGAGGTCAGTAAGTCTTACTAAACAACCCGGCTGTAAAAACATGGCTGTCTGTTTCAGCAGGGCGTGCAGAAAGCCCTGACGGAAGCTGTGGACAATAGGACTTTGTCTACCCACAAGGCTTATCAATCGGGTGTGCGTTTGTGACTCATCCTCGCACTAAGCAGTGAAACTTTCAAATGACTGAGTGATAATTAAAACAAAGATCAGAAACTTCCTCTGCAACAGACCTCTGAACCCTGAGACTGTACGCTAACTGTAAGGAAGAAGGCTGGGGCAGGCACGGATCTACAGGGGGGCAAAAGGGTGCACTGCAACCGTATTTTGAATTTTTTGCATCCTCAGTTTTAGTGGCATCACAATATCGGGATGGCAAGAATCTCTAGATGCACCCGTTTGAAACTCTGTTGCACCCGCAGTCAGTTTGTTCTGGAGCTGGCGCTGGGCTGGGGACTAGCGAATGTGAGAGCCACACACAATCTGACAGCCCAGATTCATGGACGAATCAAGGACAAACACAACACAGATGATGTTTTAAGTGAATGTCTCAGACAATGTGGAACAGAGGCTGAAGTGCTGGAGGTGCCATCATCAGGGGACAAGCCCCTACATGGGGTGTACAACCAAAACATAACTGAAGGGGCTTATAATATCAAGAAATCCTACCAATGGCTAGAAAGAGCAGCACTGACGAACAGCCCAGCGGCACTCACCATCGCTGCGCAGGAGCAGCCCTGCTATTATTTGTCTTACTGGTAAGAAAAAAGATATGAATTTCATTAAGGACTATGGTGCCAGATTAGTGCTGCTCACAATTGACCATTTGGAAGCTGTCATGTGGATTATGTGGAGTTGCAGCTAAATTGTAATAACCATACCAGCAGTAGCAAGGGATTCCCCAGAATGGATGGACCAAGCTAGGAGACACACCCCGCTGCCTGCTGCTGCAGAGAGACTGGCTGGGAAAGAGCAGCTCTCTGACTCGGCACAAATAGAGGGGTGGAGCTTGGCCCCTCTGGTCCTGCCACTGGTGGTTTACTACTACTACGTTTGGTCATTTATACATAATCCGCTCACATGTCGACTATGGTCAAATTAGACCACATTCCTTCTGTCTCAGTGACTGACAAGGTCTTATTTAAATAATTATTTATTTAAATGATGTGCTGAAGAGGCCGGGGCCTACGCCTTATTTAATTGTAGCCTATTTCAGGCCGGTAGCTGAGCACTCATTGGATTCTTTTGGTTCTGACATTGTATGAGCTAAGTGAAGCCTGGCTGAGGTAAAATGGTGCATACGGGCGGGCCTATGCTGCATCTTGGCAGATGCTGCGCTGCGACACGCCTCTGTGGAGGCTGCTGTGAGAGGTCGCGGACACAGCGATGCGGCTGCTCCGCAGCATCGATCCCAACAAAAAGGCCCGGTCTGTCATGATATCATTCGCATTGCTGCAATATGACATGCACAGAGCTTTCTGGAAGCACACCCACTACCACCACCTACGTTAGGTGAACGCTTCGTTTCTTTTTCTCTCGTTCTGTGGAAATGAGCCATCAGCCAACATGATCAGTGTGCTGTGCAGGAGGAAGGCAACTGATCTCTTCACAAAAGCATATTTAGGAGATGGCCATTATGCGTTTCTCTTGCTCTTTTGTCAGCATCACGTGAAATTGCAAGAACACAGTCTCCCCTCCGCACACTGTCATGTTTTACACCACTAGATTAAAAAATATAGGCTATATAAATATATCATATATTTCACTGGTGTGCATTTAAGAAGGATTTATCTCCCTTTCAGCCGAAGCTGTCATGGACAAGTTGATGGTTTCTTGCGGAGATTGTAGGAAGGCACCGCCCCAACATCAAACAGCCCGCATATATAGACACAGACATTTGTGACCGCGGCGCACTCTGGATCAAATCTAAACTCCGTTTTTGGCAAATGTGATGTTCAAACCATAGCCATATCAATTGTTTGAGCGAATATGGGAAACGACAAGATATAGTAGCCTAGTCGAGTAGGCTATATGTGCATAAGGCCTTGCAATCTCCGCTTTTATAGTTCTTATATCTATAGGCTATCAGTTCAATTGGTTCTTTATCGGCATAATATTTTAATAATTCACAGACCATTTTATATGGTGAGCCAATGAAGACGGCATGTGCTACAACACAGGAATAAACTGTATTCTGTTCACAAACCAAATACTGAAGCATGCGACAAATTCACAGACAAGACAGAAATAATCTATTGTACAATGAAAAAGGATCATTATAACGGAAGCCTTACCGATTTCATGGCAGCTGCCATATCGTCATACCTCTCCGCCTGCTCAGCCAACCTGGCTTTTTGCACCAGTTGCTCGCGATCAACCATTTTAAAAGCTGTTATGTTAAACTGTCCTATATGTTTGGACCTAAATTTGTAGAATCAGTGTTTTGAGCAGAGATAAGATGAGATCTTCTCGCTGCAGCTGCTGCCTGCTGTCTGTGCCTGCCGACGGGACACCCCTCCCCCTTCGAGCACTTTGCCTTGGTTGTGTCACCATCTATCCAAAAGGCGTGTCTTTGCGGACTGACGTAAGAGGAGAAAGGACAGGGTGGGCAACGGTAGGCTCGGGGGCCAAATTCGGCCCTTGAGCGTTTATCCTTTGGCCCGCCAGATGTTTTTGAAAAATATGTATTGTTTAATTTTCTACTGTATGGACCATGTTTTTTGCGTCCTTAAAGTCTTATTATTATTATTGTTATTGTTGTTGTTAATATAATAATAATAATAATAATAATAATAATAATAATAATAATAATAATAATAATAATAATAATAATAATAATTAATAATAATAATAATAAAAAAAATAATAATAATTAATAATAATAATAATAATAATAATAATAATAATAATAATAATAATAATAATAATAATAATAAGACGCAAAAAACATGGTCTAATTGCACTCAACAGCAGAGGCGTCTGTAGCTGACAAATGTCCTTAAAGGGACTATACAGTTTAAAAATGTTAAAAATGTTGTATTTTCCTCCTACTACTACATGTTCCAGCCATGTCCTAATGTATAGAATGAGCTCAGGCCTGTTCACCACAACTGCCTCTAAAATCCTGCACTGTCACTCAAAAAGTTGTTAATTCGGGTCTGAAGTGCCGTCATGCATGAGCTTAATGTAGAAGCTGCAGCTGCGCATAAGACCTGAGGTGGCAGTAGTGAGCATAAAATGACGAACTTGCATCTAGCCCCTTTAAGTAAGAGGAAAGGTAATATGCCTTAGTAGCCTAACCCAAATAATTACTCTCTTTAAAAATGCTTGGTGAAAATACTACTTGAGTTCTAAATAATTTGAACATTAAGTGATGATTTAGGTTTTAATGTGGTATTAAATTGATAGACAAAACATAGAAAAATGTGATTGTGCAGAAAAAACAAAGACCTATTTATTATTATTTTGTAAAACTACACTCCCTGAATATCCAGAATGACCAGGTTATTCCATCACTGGATTTCTTCTTTCTTTTCTGGCTAAATCAGAAATAAAAATATGTGACCTTTTCTTTTGAGACTTTTTTATTTATTTATTTTCAGCAAGATGAAAAGGGGAGGAGCAAGTTGTTGTCGCCTGCACTGGAACCCACAGCATTGGGGACAGAACAGAGCTTTATCATATGATACGTGCACATTCATTGAAGTTAGAATAATACAATTTAGACTGAAGCTTTTGTCACAGCACTACTTTTTCTTTTAAAACTTGACACTTTCACTCATTGCAGTCAGGGCTGCTCAGTTACATCCATGTCATTTCATATTGAATATACAAACAAATATTCACTTAATTGACATGTAGAGAACAGGGTCTACTCATTTGAATGCTGAGGAAAGATAACATATAGATAACATAGACATTTTTAAGACGTTTAATTTGATATATATAATTAGTAATTACCTTTCCTTTGTTTTCAAAGGCTTCACATTCCGTTCAATGGGACATACAATACAAAGTATGGAAAATATTATTTATTTTACACAATTCTTTGTAACATGGAAGATTTTATGGACATGTATTTTTTCAGTCACACACAAAATATATACACAAGATACAGTTTTTTGTGAAAAATACATAACCATTAAGTGTCTTGATCTAGCATAAATCATGCTCGAATAATCAACTCACTGTCCACGACAGTGTTTCATTAATGCCTCTGTAGATAAATACACAATGTATACATAAAGTGCATTGTTTAAAGACTGATACCTCTTGCCTGCAAGCTGAATTATCATGGTATCTGTGAATTCACAAACAAGAGAATCCATCTCGTGCAGCTCCTGTTGATTTCTATTTAACTGCACCACTGGTGGTTCGAGTCAATCATGTGGCAATAATGCCGTGAGGAGCGACTTTTACATTTGCCGACAACAACAAGCACTTTATTGATACTTTTTAACAACACAATGACGGCAGGGTAAAAACGCAAGGTATGCTGCTACACACTTACAAGCATAAAAGATTATTTGTTATAACTAAATATTTATTGGATGTGCAGTTTTTTGTTTTGAGACTTGGCTGTGCCAAAAACATCACTTGATCTATTCAGCTGCAAATGCTCGACTAAAAGTATGTCCTCTTTGATTTGAGTGGGAGGAATTCCAGATTGATATTGCTGTGTTAATGTTAATCACTTTGTAACATCAATCTTGTGCCAGGTCAACGAAAGAGATCACATAATGAAATAATTATTGAGAAAGTCGCTGATGTTGCAACAGTAATGTTTATGATATTATTTACAGAATGTGTACACGGTTGAAGCTTGGCACACCAGTCTTGAGTCCTGTTTGTTTAGATCACGACGTCAGGCATATTACACCAGCATCTTCACTGTGATCACAGTTGTGGACATTCCACGTTATGTGGGAGCAATGGACCAGGGAAATCTCTGTTCCTTTGCACTTGAGATTGTCCATTTGAATTCTTCCTGTGCCAGCCCCAAACATGGCTTGTTGCGTAGCTTCTACAGCCTTTCCACAGCCCACTTGGCGGCACACTACTTGCGCGTCCAGGAGATCCCATGCATCATCGCACACTGTACCCCACGTATCGTTGAGGTACACTTCTACACGTCCCTCACAGGAATGGTTCCCACCAACAAGCCTAAGTGTTTCTAAAAACATATTTGAACATTTAGATATTGCTTTTACATATTACATCTAACAATCGAACTCTGTTTGCAGAATATAGCACTTTTCATACATATTAATTGTTTTTTGTCCCCATAGAGAAATTTGGTTTGGACTTTTACCCGTGTGCCTTATACAAAACATACATTCTCTGCACAACAACATCACAGTTACACATATTATACATTTGACACATAATAACACCAACATGCTCTCAGGCCTGGTTGTTTGAGAGAACTGCAGAAATAGGTTGAAGAATTAGTTAATTAGTAAATTAGTAGTTGTATTAGTGGTTGTAGAAGCGATGGTAGTTGGATTTATTTGTAGTAGAAGCAATGGTAGTTGGATGAGTGGTTGAAGAAGTTATGGTAGCTGGTTTATTTGTAGTAGAAGCGATGGTAGTTGGATTAGTTGTAGAAGCGATGGTAGTTGGATTAGTTGTAGAAGCGATGGTTGGATTCTTGGTTGCAGAAGCGATGGTAGTTGGATTAGTTGTTGTAGAAGCGATGGTAGTTGGATTAGTTGTTGTAGAAGCCATGGTAGTTGGATTAGTGGTCGTAGGCATGATGGTAGTTGGATTACTGGTCATAGGCGTGATGGTAGTTGGATTACTGGTCGTAGAAGCGATGGTAGTTGGATTAGTGAGAGCCTTACAGACATAGGTAGAAAGGCACATTGTATCTCCTCCCGGATTTACTTGCCTATTAAAAGCAACAGATGAAACAATGTTAAAGTATATATTATTGTATATATTACTTACGTACTTATTATTAAAGACTTTCAATGCAAGTTCTGGTTCTCAAGTAACATTGCAAGTCCCGCATCCCGTAATTCTAAAAGTGAAGTGGAGTTGTCATAAAATACCTGAGGGAGGTGTTGTGGTTGGAGATGCAGCGGTCGCTTGTTTAGTGAGGATGTTTCCTGCTACAGCCAACATACGAGCCTGTTCCTCAGATGATGCTTCTGTCACACACAAAAAAAAAAAACAGATATAAGAATTATATTTTCTTATTATCTTAACTATAAAAATGTCTAATAGCGAGAATGCTATACAATACCTGTAGATTCTGTGGTTGACAGAGGCGGTACTGTTGAGAGAAAGTGAGAGCATTAGAAAAAAAGGAAACTCAAGTGTATTATTGTGTCGTACATGGCTTTTTTCTGATGCATTTGATTGCATTAAGAAGTTTACAAGTTTATTACAATGATTTTCTTTAACTACTTACAAGCACAGATGACTCCTGCATCTTCACTGTGAACGCAGTTATGCACAGTCCATCCAGGGTAAAAGCAATCAGACAGGCCTTGTTCATCCCCATCGCAGTCCACATTGTCCATAAAGATTGGTCCAGAACCAGCTCCAAAATATGCTTCAGATTTGGCTTCCAGAGCAGGGCCACACCCGAGCTGCCTACACACTACCTCAGCACTGACTAATCCCCAAGGGTAATCATCACACACTGTCCCCCAAACATTTGCGTACTGGATTTCCAATCTGCCGCTGCACCAGTGATCGCCAGCTACCAAACGAACAGGGGCTAGCGCTGTGCAGCAACAAAAAAAAGACAAAAGGACATCAGTTGGTTAATAATTGCAAAGATTGAACTTTTCTTTTGTGTTAATGATTGGTTTTGATGCAAACAACCGTAGCATGCTCACCTGGGACGGTGGTTCCTGTGGTTATTGTTGCAGTGGTAGATGTATCTTGTAAATCCCTGTTTCTACCGGGTTCACCTGTTGTGGCATAAGCACTAGTAATGGCGGAGGTAGCTGTAGTGGTAATAGCAATAGTGGTAGTTGGATCACTAGTAGTAGTAGGAGCACTGGTGGTAGTAAATGTAGTTGGATTAGTGGTCGTTGGATTAGTGGTTGTAGAAGTGATGGTCGTTGGATTAGTGGTCGTAGAAGCGGTGGTCGTTGGATTAGTGGTCGTAGAAGTGATGGTATTTGGATTAGAGGTCGTAGAAGTAATGGTAGTTGGTATATTTGTAGTAGAAGCAATTGTAGTTGGTATATTTGTAGTAGAAGCAATGGTAGTTGGTATATTTGTAGTAGAAGCAATGGTAGTTGGTATATTTGTAGTAGAAGCAATGGTAGTTGGTATATTTGTAGTAGAAGCAATGGTAGTTGGATGAGTGGTCGAAGAACTTATGGTAGTTGGATGAGAGGTCGTAGAAGTAATGGTAGTTGGTATATTTGTAGTAGAAGCAATGGTAGTTGGATGAGTGGTCGAAGAACTTATGGTAGTTGGATGAGTGGTCGAAGAAGCAATGGCAGTTGGATGAGTGGTCGGAGAAGTTATGGTAGTTGGATGAGTGGTCGAAGAAGTTATGGCAGTTGGTTGAGAGGTCGTAGAAGCAATGGTAGTTGGATGAGTGGTCGAAGAAGTTATTGTAGTTGGATGAGAGGTCGTAGAAGCAATGGTAGTTGGATGAGAGGTCGTAGAAGCAATGGTAGTTGGATGAGTGGTTGAAGAAGTTATGGTAGTTGGATGAGAGGTCGTAGAAGCAATGGTAGTTGGATGAGAGGTCGTAGAAGCAATGGTAGTTGGATGAGTGGTTGAAGAAGTTATGGTAGTTGGATGAGAGGTCGTAGAAGCAATGGTAGTTGGATGAGTGGTTGAAGAAGTTATGGTAGTTGGATGAGAGGTCGTAGAAGCAATGGTAGTTGGATGAGTGGTCGTAGAAGCAATGGTAGTTGGATGAGTGGTCGAAGAAGTTATTGTAGTTGGATGAGAGATCGTAGAAGCAATGGTAGTTGGATGAGTGGTTGAAGAAGTTATGGTAGTTGGATGAGAGGTCGTAGAAGCAATGGTAGTTGGATGAGAGGACGTAGAAGCAATGGTAGTTGGATTAGTGATGATTGCAGTTGCTACGGTGGTACTTGGATCACTGAGGGTAGGAGAAGCGATGGTAGTTGGTTCACTGGTAGCAGCGGGTGTAGGAGTAGCTGTGATGATGGTATTAGTATTGGTAGAAGAAGTGGTAGTAGGGGAAGAGGTGCTGATTGCAGCTGGAGTTGGCGTATTTGCATTGTTAGTCACAGTAACTTGGTTTGTTTCTAAAAGAAAATTACAGATCATAAGTACAAGAATTAATTTGACATAATAGTTTTTCTTATGCGTCAGATAATGCTATTGCTCTAGGATAAAGTTAAATTTAATACAAATTTTCATACCTGTTGGGATATCTGTTCCACTTGGTTGCTCAGTTGCTGGAAGACCTAGGGTGGGTCATAACATGTTAATTGATTTCTATTTGTCTGGTTTATGTTTTTGTTCAAAATAAGATTCAAATATTGATTTAGATTTGCATACCACAAGTCACACCAGCATCCTCATGATGGCCACAGTTGTGAATGCCCCAGCCAACGTGTGAACATTGATCTAACCTATTCATATTCTGAGGGCAGTCAACGTTGTCCAGGTGGATCGTGCCAGTTCCATGGCCAAAGTGCGCATTGGTGTGTGCAACTTCAGCATCCTCACATTGTAGCTGCTGGCACACCACTCTGGCATTTTTAATAGACCAGTCGTCATCGCAGACTGTTCCCCAAATGCCATTGTTGTAAATCTCCACCCGTCCCTCACACCTGTGTGTTCCATTTACAAGGCGAACATCCCCATTTAATGCACCGGATCCTGAAAGAAATTCATACACGTTCAACTTTTTTTTTATCTTGACTTTCAGTTCATTAAAAATGTGTAACATTAGATGAACATATTTGGATAAAGAAGTTCAGTTAAGAAAGGGAAGCGATACATGTCCTCAGGTGAAAAACAGGGGTGTGGGCCAGGTGTATTCGCGACTACAATTACACTAGAAAATGGAGGTATGGAGTTTGTACGCAACATTTAATACTTTACTTCGCACGTATGGTCACCTTATGCCTTCACCAAACAAAAACTAAGTGGGACAATACAGTTCTCACATGTCCATTTTTAACTGAGACTCCGTCCTTGAAAACTCTGGATGGTGGACTTTCACAGGACACACACTAGCCAGTGAAGTTTCAGCCGGATACATCACACCTTCACTAAACCTGACTCCTCTCCAGTCTCTTGATCTCTTGGGAATTAAACAAAACAAGGCTCCTATGACAAAAGGCGGTAGACAATAGGATGGCTAGATGTTTTAGAACATCTTTGTGGAGCTTACTGATTCATTGTAATACACTGTGGTTTTGATGTCTATTTGGGCTGAGCCATTTTGGAAAAATTTTGGAGCAAGTATTGTGATTGCGATTACAGTTGCAATTTTAAAAACACTATATAACATTTTGTGACTTTGTTTTGCTGATGCTATGGAATCCTACCCTGTGTTATATATGCAGCATTTGTGCTTGATGAAACCAGTCCTGAAAAAAAAAAAAAAAAACTTACCATTTGGCCATGGAGTGCTGAAATCTCCAAAATCCTTTCCCCGAGGTTCACTTTCTAAATTAGCAAAAATAAACAACACAAATATAACGTGTTTTTAAATAGGCATATATTAGGTGTAAACAGTATTATTACCTTTACATGTAACTCCCACGTCTTCCTGATGGTCGCAGTTAATAACACGCCAGTCCGCTCTTGGGCAAAGGGCAAGTTCTTGTTCAAATCCAATGCATTCCACATTGTCCAAAAGAATTTTTTTTTCCGTCTTCCCGTAATGTGTTGTGTTGGGCGGCATTACTGGCGGTCCACAACGTAACTGGGTACACACCACATTGGCATCTCTCATGTCCCACTTGTCATCACAGACTGTGCCCCATTCACCCTCGTACAAGATCTCCAATCGGCCTTCACAGTAATTCGGGCCGTCCATCAGTCTGACTAAGGGGCATAACATTCTCCATCAATTGTGTGAAGTACATAATATTACTTATTTACTGAGTATAATTTTAAACTATATAGCAGGTGATATCATAAGCATATGATGTAATTGGTGATGAGGTAACAGTGATTCTTACTTGGATATTCAGGGGGTGCTGAAAGAGAACAGAGGAATAACATCAAACTGTGTTCTGTACATTTCTAAATGAAATGTTTAATTTAGAGTACAGACATTTAATGTGTAAATAATGAAGTATCTTCTTTGACACATATTCGGAAATATTACTCTTCTGGAAGCCATAAAAAACACAAAAGATTTCTTGACCTAAATACTGTGACAATGATACCACAGGTGTCTGCTAAACCAAATGGGCCCTTTGTCACCAGGATCACACCCAGTGTGAACAAATTATCTTTTGATAATTTTAATGTAAAAAATTGATCAGAAATATTTTTTTATATATAACACACAAAAGGGAAACTTACGTGGAAATCCAATGGGAGGAAAATCATCAAATGGACGTGCAAAAGAATTCCCAACATCAGAAAGATCACGTTTGTGTATTTCCAAATCCCCTGTAAAACAAAAAGAATGACATAAAATTAGAAGAGGGACTTGAGCCACACAGACAGAATCTAAAGCAGCAGGGTGTGGGTGTTTTGTTATTTTCCTTTCCCCAACCATGAAGTATCAACTTGAATGGAAGTTTTTTAAAAATCCTTTTTTTCTGTTGCCTTCTTATATAATATACTTTCTTCCTCACCTTTGTTGTTCTGGCCATGTTGCAGGACCATGCCAACAGCCACACGGGGAACAGCGCCCAGCAGCATCAGCCAAAGCCACATGCCGGACACCCAGCACCGGCTGTCTCTCATCCTCATCCGTAGATTCACCATTCACCTGTAAGGCACTCAAGTCAGCACATGCCCCATAAAATGTCCATTTCACTGCAGAAAAAAAAAGATTTAATTTAGAGATATGAAATTAAATCGTTTACTGGCATAAGTACGAATTAAAATGTATCGCAATATTGGTTTAAACTTATGGTTTTATTATGTTGACATTGTGGTCACAACGTGTTGTTTTTTTTCCAGAGGGGCTTAAGAACATCCTGTTTCGTCTTTGAATAAGTTCTTAATAGTGAAAAACTTGCCATGTTTGCTACTTAAGTGGAGATACTAAAACAAGGAGTAATTTAGAGAAAACAGGCTTTAGTTTAAAGTTTTGAAATGTAATGCACTAATGGCCGCAGATCCGGAGATCCCTTACAACGCATTCACACCAAGTGAAAATATTTCGCTTTCCGAACAACTTGTTGTTCTCCTCATACTAGAGCACGTGGAGGTGGGGTTTGAGATCACAGACAGTGTGGGGAATGTGTGGAAGCTTCTGCCGCTGTTGGTGTGAATCCGGTGTTTCCACATCTGGTATCTTTCAAAAAAGGACATGACCATATTTGGATACAGAGCATTGTGAGATCTTTGCAAAATGTTTGAAATAATAAGCTCATTGTGTAATTTTAACATGTTTTGTCTTTTTCATGTTGACATTAAAGCTTGTGTTAAGGTATAAAACTAGCAAAAAGGCTGATAAATTGCAATTGTACAATCTTTTTGCCTCCTGTGTCTCACCTCTCTTTAGTAATTTATTTGTTTGTTTGTTTGGCCATGTTAATGAACATGCACGGGACTGGAATGTAAACTCGCACATCAGATTATGGGTTAATTTTCATGTTTTGCCCAATTCTCTCGTTCATCCTGATTATTAAATTGTAATTGACAAGTTTCATCCATTTCACTTAAACTGTTGACAAAATCCCACTTGTCATATTGATGATTATTATTTCACCTTCTGCAAATGGGCGCACAATGTGATGGAAGAAGTGGTAAACACTTCATAAATGTTGCTAAGCAACCATACTGTACATCAGGTTCCCGTGTGAGACAGTTCTTGGAATTTGACGTTCCTTCCTTTATCACTTAAGTTTTAAAATGTACATAAACGTTTTCGGTCGACTGTTCATAAAATTGATGCTTCACAAGAAAAACTTTCCACCAAACAAGTTCAGCTGAGCTATTGGCTGATTTCCTCTGTTTGTGTGAATTGCTGTAGTAAGGCATTAGATTGTGTAATGGTCAATAATACAGCCAAGTTTACTGGAACAGATTATTTCTGTAGTATATTTCTCATTGAGCCTTTTTGAAATCATACAATTGGGCTCAAAACCCATTGCTACAGATGTCAACATCTTTGATGTAAACAGCCTTTCAGATTTTATTCTGTATTGTTATGACCCGGCTCTTTTGTATCACAGATAGTTTGAGATAGAAGTCGTCTCAAAGAACGTTTATTGCCGTTGTTCTTTGTTGCAAAGAAGTATAACCAGCTGGTGACTTCAGGGAGAGAGAGAAGAAGTCCCGAACTCCGTTGACAGTTCCTTTTTATTCTAGTTTTGCACTCCTCGGCGCAGAAAGAGTGACTGCCTATCAGTGAGTCAGTTGTTTGTACTTTATCTGTACTTCACGTTATGTACATAATGACTATAGTGATATGGTCTTCATGTTCTGTAGCGTCCAAGCAAAGCATGAGTCAGAAGCTTGTTCACATTTAGTTCAATTCGGACTTACTGACTTTTGCTTTAAAAAAAAAAAAGTACGATTTAATGTGAGCATTAACAGGTGAGATTGGGTTATAATCTGAGGCAGCCCCTGGAGCAGAAATCAGGGGGAGTTCTTAATGATCAACATCACAAATTAAACAAGGTCAGTTGACTCAATGCTACATAAAAAATACAGGCCTTGTGGTTTACTCCATGTTGTGCAACGAGAATAAAATCTTCATAACAAACTTCAAATCTTAATATACTGTAAAAACATCAAGCAGTTTCAGCTCGATAATACGCATGTACCTAGTCTTTTTCAAATAGCCACAATACTTTCACTAGCCTTACTTCAGCTCAGTTAGGAACTGTTTGCATATTGGTACGGCCTTATATTATCCAGGTTATGACTATGAGATTAAATGCAACAGAAACTGAAATAGAAAATGCCAGTGCTAAAAGGGCAAAGTTCTAATGTATATTTCTGATTCTCGTGGGGGCGGCTCTGCAGGGTCTGGCCTTCACTTGTTTGCCTTTTTGTCCATACAGAAATCCCCCTGACCTTATGCAAGAATGCGTATTTGGGATGATGAGGGGAGAATTTGATATTGGCCGCTGGAGATAGTGGGCATTCCGGGCCCATGGGACACAAAAAGACTGCTCTGCTTTCTGTAGCGCCCATAGCCGGGAATAACGTCTGCTTCCTGTAATCTGTCACTGAAATACTCGAAAACGCTTAGGTACCCGATGACAACAGGGGGGCGCAGCTGGTCCCATTGGAGAGCAGGAGACAGCCAATGTTACAACTTTATCATTTCAAGGTTATTATCTTTTCTTTTCTGTTTTGTAACATTATTTTGTCAAATCCAAACTTTAACTTAACCTGACTGGTAGATACAAGAGGATCAAAGCGAAATGAGACACTTGTCAAATTGGTCGACTGGGACATTTTAACACCTACAGAACACCACGGTCACATGTGCAGACAGTCCTAACACAAGTCCACGAAACTCTGAGACAAATAGCTTAGTTATGAGAGATGAAAAATAATCTTGTCCTCAATGCTATGTTTTTCAATACTCCATTCATGGTAGGATATAGCGCAGATCCGCTGGGGAATAATGTTGCCTTTTGTGTTAGCTCTGGTTCCCCTCCCTTCTCGTTCCCAGTGCTGAGAAATAGCTGAAAGATCTTGGGCCCCACAAAAAATATCACGCATTAAAGGTTAAATAACTACAAAGTCTACAGTTTGAAAGTGAAATACATGACAGCTTGTGTTTATTAAAAGTTGGTGTTTACAGGAATAAAAGTACTGGCAGAAAACATTTTAAAAAATTAAAAAAAAAAAACACACCATACACATTACTGGGGAACAATGTTTTCTTGTAATAGTGATAATATAATGATATAATAATTATACATACCAAATAGTTGCCTCTTCAGAAAATGGGCAAGAAAGTCCTCAAAGCCTCTTTAAAAGCAGAACTAAGGCAAAAGCCCTTAACTCCAGTAGTCACACAGGAAGGTTGTGTGAGAATGAACAAAAGTGTAGCATCCAGGTCATTTTTGGTCTTTCATCTCCTCAGCCCTCCTTGACTATAAATACTCGGTTTCCATGACAGGGATTACGTAAAGTAATAAAAACAAAGTAATTTTGTAACGCCCCTTTTATCTGTCTTTGCTTACCAAAAACAGGAGGGGCCAGGTAGGAAAACAAAAGGTGGTGAAAGCTTCGTCAATAGTAGCCCCGCATCTCCAGTTTCAGGTATCGCGGCTCAGAGAAGGTGCTCATCCCTGCTCCCTCCACACAGTGAACAGGGCTCAGGCCACAGTGCGGCCGCGGGGCAAGGGTGCGCTATAAGGTTGGTGTGTGCTGCGGCCGGCGCCTGTGTGTGGGACATGTGGAATCACACAAAAGACACAAAAGAAGCCATGTTATAAATAGGTTCCAATGAAAACTTTTTGTTGTTATCGTGAGGAAAATAACAGTTTTTAGTGTAAGGGCTGACAAAGGGAAGCCTCAAATCAATAACATAGTGAGGTGGGGAGTACTCTGTTACATGTACTTTAGTCGCTTTTTGAAGTTAAGTAAGTGCTTTTTACTTCTACTTGAGTAATATTAAGTATCTGTACAAGTTGAGTAAAAGAAATATTTTAAAGAAAAATCGTACTTAATTCTTCATAATTATTTCTTTTTAATGTTTTTATGTGATTTCCTTTAATGCTTTATTTCAACTAAACCACTAATACAACTTTTACGCTCAAACAGTTACTCAATACTCAGTATTCAAGTAAAAGTACTTACGTACGTAGTAAATATTTTGGCTACTGTACCCACCTCGGTCCATTTGACTACCTTTGTTACAATGGTACTCCATTGTACTCCATTGTACTCCATTGTACTCCATTGTACTCCATGTGCCTCGAGAACTAGAGCCTACTACACAAACATGCAGTTTATAGTGTTGTTCAGGTTTATAACAAATACAAAATGGATTGTTTTGTTTTCCTTTAAAGAAAACCCAACAAGCCATTAAAAAAAAAAAAAAAAAAATAGGTCTGGCTTGTTTTTATCCCATCTTTGTTTTACTTTTTGTTTGGGTCAAAAGATGAAGTTTATTGTTCTGTTTGTCTGTTCAGGTACTGCCAGTCAGGGCCACAATGAACCTTTTAGAACAGAAACAGTCATTGGACTTTGGCAAAATAATAGCTCTTGCCTTCATATTCAGGGTCTACATTCTGATATTATTTATATTTATTATTTTTTTGGTTAAAGTACATTCTACAGATACACACTGTATGTTGGTGGAGCAACAGCCAACTGCTCCTTATCATTGCAAGATCTTTGCAAGACGGTCAAATGCTGTGAAAAAGTGTCCATTTGGAGAAAATAAAGAAGAATAACATATAACCTGCACTTGGACTTTAAGGAATCAATACCTATTACACCATATGTCTTGAGGCATAACAGAGGCATTATATACTGTATAGTTTTGCAGGAGGGACCTTCCCACAGACTACATTCACAGTCAGAAGTGCCTATAGCTTGTGGATAATGTTTTCGATGGGAGGACCCAGAGCACCCAGAGGAAGCCCACACGTGTGGAGAACAAACATCCCGCTGTAGTTGGCGTTGTTACTTACTAAACCAGGGGGTCACCAACCTTATTTCAGCTGAGGGCTACTTTAAGAGCATTAAGTTGTTCGAGGGCTACCAGTTAAAAACAAATCCTAAAGACTTAAACGTACACTGTTCACTTATAGGATATTGACCCCATATTATATTAAAATAGATTTATTTTAAACTCATACTGAGTCACAAGAACCGAAATAACTGTAATTTTAAGAATTAGATTCAAGAAAATGAAGTGTTTTACACTTTAGAAAAAGTCCCAAGGGCTACTGGACATGCCCCAAAGGGCCCCTGGGTGCCCGCGGGCACCACGTTGGTGACCCCTGCACTAAACTATTTAACCACTTCATCAAATTTTGGATCACTATGGCATTCCTTTTCAAAACACGTGTTTATTTCCTGAAGCTGGATTTCTGATACAGTAGATGTGGTACCTACACTTTAATGTCTTGTCAAAATGAAAAGCCCAAGGCCTGTCTGTATTGTGCTGTTGCTGCAGCTATTCTTTTTGACTGGTGCCATCTGTCCTCAGCTATTGTGCCAATAAGTATTTATGTTGGGCTTTGGATTTGTGTTTCAGGATAGAATTATCATTACAGAATATTAACCACATCACAGTTTTACAAAAGAGAAGCAGCTCCAAATAAAACATTCTAATGAATAACTCTTAACAGTACGATGTTTGCATTCCTTCAAATCTATAATTGTAATATTGAGGAATAATTAAACATGGGTGAATCCAGTTTGGCTTTACCCAAATCAAAAAGCTTTGACGAAAATAAGGATGAAAACGAAACAAAAAAGTCACATTAAGAGCAACAAAAAAGTCAATGAAAAAGCAGCAATGCAGCAACGAGAAGAAATGTCAGTTCTGTTGGTCTTAGCTTTCAAATCAGGCGTTACTCTGGCCTATTGGCTGTAAGCTCCAGTCAAGAAACCTTTAGATCTGGGTAATGCCGGACTAAGGATAATGTGCTCAGTTAAAGCAGAGGTTAAGAGGTTAAAGCATCATTTAAAATCAGTGATAATAGTAAATATTAAGCACTACTTCAATACAGAAAGCCGTCTTCAGATTTCATCTAGGATTATGTTTATACTACAAAACTATTCAGCCTTTCGTAGTGTGACGATCTATTTCAAAACGAACTTTTTTTTTTAGACTGTCATCGTCACTTACTATATCCCTTTGACTTCCTTCCATTTCCCACCACTGATACGTACTCTGGGAATGGAGAGGACCTCATGAACCAATAACATGATCTGTAAATAGGTGCTGTACGCGGTAACAGACAATGATGGGGCAACAAACAAGAAGTAACTAGAGCACGTCAAAATAAAAAAGGGAAGGACAAAAAAGTCTCAAGGAAGCTCAATTTCCCAATTTCCCCGTTGAATTCCATAAAGAGGACAATGACTTCTGTGAAAGGCAATAGTGCAAGCACTTTTTCAAACTGGGGAATATTTCTTTTTACATCATGTACAGTACATGTATGTGAAATCACCCTCGACCGGTGTGAGCGAGAGGCAAAGGTTATTCAAGAAATACCCTTAAGCTGTAAGGCTATTGAATTTAAACTTGACACAAATAGTCTAGTAAGACATCCTGCCACCTTTGTTATGGACAATTAGTTAAAGTGGGTCATGAAGACAACTAAGACAGTATTCTGTATCCAAGGAGGAGAAAGCATGCACGTTTGGTCAGTTCTTCACTCTCAAAACCCCTAAAACTATGTAATAATCAGTTTACAAAAATATGTGAATTGAATAATATTAAAGACACTAAAAATAAGACAAAGAAAGGCTATAAATCTGAGTGTGTCTATAATCATGTTTGTTATAATATTCAAACAGAAAATCTAATGCTATTTCTCTTTCATTTACCAAACGTCCTTTTTTGTTATGTAAAAGTGACACATTTCCATCGAGCTTCCTGGAAAATAAACAATTTCCTGAACACTGCCACTTCCCCTGTTACAACCATGGAAGACTTGCAGAGTTTGACCACTAGTAGTCGCACATTTCACATAAGACCGTGAGGTTTTAGCAGTGTCGCTTTATATATAAATATAATAAAAGTGTTTCTTCTATATTCATTATCTGTCAACGCCACATAACGTCTGTCATAACTGGAATCACATTATGGACAGAAGTGGCCAAAATAGTTACTCAAGGAAGAAGTGTTAATCAAGGAGAAGTAAAAAGTCAAATAAATAATATACGAAAATGTAGAGGTAGTTCTGTGGATCATGGAACTATTACATCCATGGTTAACAGGAATTGTCACTAACAGATTGACTTATTGTGCGGATAGCCTATTATACTGTTGGTCACGCAGAAGGAGAACAACATAATAAAAAAAAAAATCTAAGAAGTGCAGTAGGCTACTAAATATTTGAGTAAATGTGAGTACTATCTATGTGAGTACTATCTATGTGAGTACTACTATGTGAGTACTATCTATGTGAGTACTATCTATGTGAGTATCCGCCTCTGAATATGGGACCTATGGGTCGATCACTGTGATTGATAAATCCACTGTGGTCACATTGTTACAAATGTGGCGACCTCCATAGCGGCCGCTCTTCACGTGTGTTCAAAAGACAGATTGTGTGGGAAGTGTTTTTGTGAAAATAACCATTATATATTTATTTGTTTATTAATGGAAAGCCCCTTGAGATGTAGCTCATTTTCGAGGGGGTCCACAAAACAGTCTGTCAGAAAACAGAAATGGCACTAACAGCAGTGTGCACAGTTTACAAGCAACAAAACAAACAAAACAATCATAAGAGAAACAACAACAAAACAGTTACTCAACACAATTCCAACTAACATGACACAGAGAAGACAAGACAAACAGAAATGCTCCATCAACCACCCTCCTCCCTCCAATCCAGATAATAACATTATAGCAGGTAGTCCTTACAAATAAGGACCATTTGCTAGGGCTTGCATACGGTATAAATATTATAAAATAAAATGAAGATAACAATTACAAGCAGATTAAAATAAAATAACAGCAACAAAAAATAAAAATAAAAATAAAAATAAAAATAAAAATAAAAATAAAAATAAAAATAAAAATAAAAATAAAAATAAAAATAAAAATAAAAATAAAAATAGAAATAAAAATAAAAATAAAAAATAAAAAATAAAATAAAAAATAAAAAATAAAAATAAGCTATTTAAAACAGAGACAAGGAGTCTTAAGATAGATAAATAAAGATGCTCTAAACCTAGTGAAAGATGTTATGGATCTTATTGATACATGATAACCTTTTTGTTGTAGCTATGAGGTTTAATTGCCTTGTTATGTCCATAGCGTTAATCTCCTTATTTCCTACTGCGCCTGAAGGCAGCAGGACGGAGCCACGCACTGAGGGAGCGGACAGCACGGGGGATGTGTCACAGCGGAACATAAACAAACCTCCTGCGAGGATCGAAAAGGCTTTGACTGGAAAACGCGTGTCGACTATTACAACCGAGATAAAAGCAAGAGAAGAACCACTGAAGAGTTGGGCTTTCGTTGCTTGAAGAGAAGCTCATGATACTTGTTAAGTCCACAAAACTTAAAGGTAAGCTAGCCTTTGCTAAATGAGCAACATTGCTACTTTGTTCTCAATAAATGTGGTCTCGACTAAAAGCAAGCGCTGACACTTTTAACGATAACAAACATGTTTTAACCTGTGCTGCGCCGTAAGAAGCTCGAGCAGGTTCATTAATTATCTCCTGGACCAAAGCCTCTTTGTAATATGAATCCATGCCATCCGCCATATGGGCAGACCTCCCAGAGGACAAGCATGGACATTCAGTCATACTTTAGTTTCTTTAGGCTGCTGATGTCTGACCTGTTGCATCGTTGTCTCAGATGTTTATTATCAAGTATCACGTTGATCTTGTCAAATCAAAGTCAAATGCACAGCTTCAAAAGGCAGTTATGTGATTTTTATGATCAGTTACTAAAGTACTGAGAGAACCTCTGCTTCTGCTGATGATTGTAGTCTTGTTCATCCTAAGTACTTACCTGCCTCTAACTTGTGTCCCATCTCACTCTAATCTTTCAGTAACTCATGACCGCATGCTGCATGTGTGGATCTCATCCTTCTTCTGCACTTCATCTCTGTAAAAACAAGACTTTCCTATCTTGCATGTTGTGCTGTGCCCGTGGCATTATGAAGAAAGACCAAGATAACCTTCTAATGCTGTCTTGTAAGAATCCATGCCAGGACCCACACTACGGTCGAGAGTTGAGGAAGCTTCGTGCTGAGTTGGAGACTGAGGAGGAACAGACTCACCATCGCCTTAAAGTGGAGCTTCAGCGTCTTCGTGAGGAGGCAGAGCGGGAGCTGCAGAGGACTCTGTCAGAGCTTGTGTCAAGGCGTGTTTACCAAAGCAAACGACATCTCTACAAGTCCAGCACCTCGCATTTAGAGCAGGTTCTTAAGTTGTATGGCGAGATAAATGCTGAGACAGTCTGCAGAGATGTGCACCATAGGCAAGAATTAGATCTAGAAAAGGCTCTTTTCTGTCACTTACAAAAGGCTCATGGGAAATGGCTGCCTCCATGTAATGGACAACACAATAGTTTCATCAAACAAGATTTCTCAAAGACTAAAGACAGTGGCCAAAGATTTTCTTCAGTAAAAACCAGAGAAGTATATTTTACCTCGATCACAAAGAAGACTGAGCACAGACGGCTGCAGCATTCTTCAGGGTGGACTTTGTGTGCAGCTGGTCCCTGCACCACTACTGCAGAGAGTGACACCTGTCCGAGCAACTCACCCGGCGCTCCCCATGTGGGGCGGGACAGCACTGAATCCTCGGGGTCAGACAGGTCATCGCCCTCCAAATGCACAGAAATTAAAATGGAGGTGAGTTTCTCTTTACTCATATACAATCAGTGTTAGTATTTCATGATACAAAGTGGTTAATTCTTCTACTTTGATTCAACAAATGACAACTTTACAATAATGATACCAAAGTTAGTGTAGATTCTGACATGGTGAGGCTTCAAGCTGTGAAACGCTTTGGTGAGTGGTATGCTTTTTGTTTGCACACATTTTTGCTTTGCTTTCTCCAAAGTGTAGAAATTAGAAGTGTTTTGAGCAGGATGAGAGGCTGGCAGTTTATTTCCTCCTTTTCTGGGAATGGTTTGTATTGTTTTCTGTTAGTCTGCTGTTTATCCCACCTATTCTTTCTTTCCCCTTCACACACAGTCATTTGGTCAAATTCCTGTCATTAGTCAGATAAACACCGGAACGTTGGCCGGCTATACCAAGGAAATATCCAGCTGTATAGATTCAAGTCACTCTGTTATACCCCAGCGTATTAGCCCTCCGGTGGTTATACTTGACAGTATGTCAATATCGTTTAACTGTGATTGACAGTGATGTCTCTATTAGCAAACCATATGTGTGGGATCAGCTAATGCAGTTATGGGCCAACAATGCAAGGGTCACATTGGGTTTTTGAACTTGCCAAGATGACCAGATTGGGGCTAGAACTGGATTGTTTCAAACAAGTACAATTCTCAAACTGTAATTGATTAAACAGCCTGTTTTAGGCAATGCATATCAGGCTTTATCATCTTCTGTGGGCCAGTTTAAGGGATAGGCAGGCCGCATTTGGCCCCCGGGCCTTTGTTTGCCCACCCCTGAGCTAATGCTAGCATACTGTGGTTGTTGTTTAGATGGTGCATAATGAACAAAGTATGACCACAGTATACAGTTTAAGGTAAAGTTATTACAGGAGACTTTATTTTTGTGATAAAATACTACAAACGCTGTCAAATTCTCCACTGTTTCTGTCACAAAACATAAGAAAATCCGAGATACTTGTTCCTCTGTCTGCCTCGTGCAACCTCCCCGTGTCACACTGTGGACTGCCTCTTCAGCAATCAATAGGGAGCCTACATCATTCCAGCGTCATCTCCATGGAAACGAGCTCCAGTGGCAGCAATGATTGGGTCCCCGCTCCCAGGCTGCCTTTTTGTGATAGGACGGCCGGAAATGGTACCCCCTTCCCCCCTCCTTTTTGCAACAACACGCACCCTCTTATACACACATTCTTTCCATTCGTCCTATTTCTTCACCTTTATAGTCGTGGAAGCTACACGGAACCAGGCACTTTACCTCCAAATGAACGCTGGATTTTGAGCTTTCCAGGAGGATCTTCACTGTCTGAGAGCAAAGGACTTGGCATGCCACCCACATCCAGCGCCTCCTGAGAGAACGGGTGCTGGAGAGACCTGTTAGTCAGATCATTCTCTCCTCCTTCTCCCAAGCACGCCTCCTCTTGTTTGCTATTTCGCTGGGCCGTCGATTTCCGCTCATTCAGCCGAAGGATGCTTTATGAGAGCCTTTGAACAAACCATGTTACAGTGGGCTACAAAGAGGATACTGGACATGTCATTCAGGACCCCTCTGTGCCAGAAACTAGTCAGGTAGGAATCTAAGCAGAGGATGCTACAGAATGCTAATGGTACGATGGCGTTTGTGATGCTACTTTCTGAAGCCAAAGACGGAAAAACGTAATATCCTTTACTTCGGTCATCCTCATTTTGAAGAGAACCACAGCATGATGATGTCGTTATGGACGATTTTCAAAGTTAACCATACATTCCTTGTGGAGTTTCACTTTTGACTGTGCTGTTTAAAAGCTATTTACGAACCCTCATCCTTATATGGAAATAGAGTAGCTTTACACAGACACTCAGAATCCCACCTGAACCACTGGGAGGGCGAAGGACTTCATATTTTTAAGCCTAATTGTCGCAGTGGCACATTGGGATAATCCCGTGATGGCTTGGCTTTTTCCAGGCACCGCATTTGGTGACACTGGCCCCTGATGTTTGTTTGATGCTGGGAAGAGTAATGAATGACTGTACCACTACCCGAGCAGCCCGAGGCCGAGCTGGCGCACACTGAAATGGACGGTTGCAAAGAGGCAGAGACTGTGGGACTCCAGCCGAAAGTCACCTCTCCAGAAGGGAACAGCAGTGGGTCCAACGCTGAGGACAAGCCAGCGCCAGCTACATCACTGCTGGGGAAGAGACACCATTCACTATATGCAAGTCTCAATGGTTATGAAGGGGAGGCCATAAGAAAGGTAATCGCAAGACTTGTGGTAGATGAGCACTAATATTCATTGGGATCAGTTCTGTCTTTGTTTTTGTTTTGTTTTTTCATTTCCATATATGAAAAATAGACTTTATCAGGCTGACGAGTTGCTGAACTTGACATATTGACCTTTTTCCTACAACGTATCTCACAAAGGCATGTAATATCCCTATTGTAGAATGCCACAATGTATCTCAAAGTCACAGGTCTTCCATCTGACTGAGATTTGCACTCAACACAGCCTAAAACAAAAAGGAAATGCAACTTTCAAAAGTTTGGTTCCATTTCAGCCTTGTTTTGGTGCCGATATAGTTTATTTGTTTAAATCGAATCGAACTAACCCTTGAAATGGTTCAGAAAAAATTAAACATAATGGATGACACTAGTGTAGACCAATCTCTCAAAGTGTTCAGCAGTTAGTAGGTTATTAATTTTTACTGTACTCATTCACACACTACATCTAATACATCCAAGGTGGGTGAAGTGTCTTGCCCAAGGACACAACAGACTGCATTCGCTGGCCATGAGACAAACCACGACCATCTGAGTCACTGTCGCCCCATAATCATTTATTCCCCATATTGTGCGGCTCTGTTTATAACTCCATAAAGCCGAAAAGATTGTTCTCCTTTGTCATGACTGAAATATTTCTTTCTCAGTCACGGTTCCTTAGTCATAATCTTACATCAACCTTTTATATCATGAGAATGTATTTGTTGATCAGTATTATCTGGTGCTATACCTGATTTTTGCCCTAGTAATGGAACAACATTTGCTTCAGACATTGGGAAAACCACTGCCTCTGATTAGTATTTCGATTTGGAACTATTTTATGAACTTGTAGGCTAGTTCTGTGAAAGAGACCCTAAAAAGTGAACTATTTTATGAACTTGTAGGCTAGTTCTGTGAAAGAGACCCTAAAAAGTGACCCTGCAAATTGACAAATGTGCTGATCAACTCGGTATGCCACAAATATGTTAGAGAAGTTACACCACAGCTAACATAACAATTCTGTGGCTTCCTCTTCCATTATTTGTTATTCAAAAATCAGGTATAGGGCCTTTACAGATCCATCCTAGATAAATGCACTGTGCGAAATATTGCACATCAGAGTGTTGAGTCATCTCATCTCTAAAGCTGCTGCATTAGATTGTACACCGCTGAATTTAAATTCATCCAATCAACCCGGCTCGATAAATTTGCATCCCTCGGCTGCATTTGGACCGTCCTTTATGTCATGTGCAATCTGTGTTTGTCAAAGTAACTGTCCTCAGCCTCCGCACAAGTCAGGGTCTGTCATTTTGTGATTGATTAGATTCTGTGAAGACTAAGGCCTGTGCAATGACTCCAGATTTAATCAAAATCGTAATTTAAATTATGGTCAATCTCACTTATTGACCATAGGGGTTTGAATGAGTAAAAGTGAATTTCCTCGTGTGTTAAATGATAGTAGAGTGGAATACAGTTTTAGTTTTAGCCTGAGATTGATTTAAAAAGTCTTGTTTATAAACCATTTTAGTAGAAAGCCATATTTGTTGAATAGTCGAAATAGAATCGAAATGATCAAGATTGATTAATAGGAGGGAAAGACACTCTAGATGACATTTCACCTAATAAATAGAATAAAAAAACATGTATAATTTTCAATATGAGTGTATTTACTGATAAGAAATACCTCATGTCTCTCACTCTAAGTGGGCTCGTCTCATCTCAGACCTGACTTTGGAGAGTCTCCATATTGAAATACGCTGCTTTGCTTTGACATCAGGTAATCAAAGGTTTGAATGCACTTTGTCGATGTCTGTGTAGGCTCTCAGTCATCCAGGAATTGTCCATCGTTGTAGAGATTATCGCATATACTGTGTAGCTGATTGAGTGGAGGATGTTTCGCTTCTAGCGTTGCTGACTAGTCTTACATTCTGTCTACAAGTATGAACCTAACCCAGTCTAGTTGACAAAATCTTAAAAAACTAAACTCTTCTTCCTCAAAAAGCTTTAATCTGATGATCCATTGCACAGTTTCTAGCTGAGTATTAGGCCTGTTTGTTTATCCTTTCACTTTCGTCGCTCTTGTGATGTGATAAATATAACCTGGAATGTTCTCATCCAGTTTCAACATTACTGTAGGTCCTTTATAGCAGCATGTGTTTTGTAGTATGCAGAACACGCCTATTCTGAGCCATGTGCTGAGCCTCTGACGGGCTTTGTTGTGCCTTTTGAATTATTGATACTTTGGGGTATGAACATAATCTCTGGGGTATTTTGTGCATAGTTCAGCCCAGACATCACGGTCTGCCTGTCTGACAACTGCAGGCAGCTTTTGGATCACAATGCAAATATTTTGATCACTGTTTTACAGATTTAGTGTAACCTAAATGACCTGCTCTTGAGTGTGAATATTACTTTACAAGGCCACTTCTTCAGGCAGTCATTGATGAGTCTGTTTATCCAACTTATGCTGGGGAAATCTAAATTAATAGAGTTTTGTCACAATAGCAATAACCTGAAAAACATTATAGTACATACATTAGAGTCATTGAATGTTGTGGCCTTCTTTTGTCAAAGTGCGTTTGCTAACAGTGCCATTGTTGAAAGCTACTTCTAACATCAACTAAGAACATCATAGGAAGCTCCAGGTCATTGGAGGCAATTCAACGCTTCAGTGACGTTAGTGGAAAGTGGGTGATTCCTGCTCACTCCAATGGTTGGCTGCATTTGTCCAATTAATTCCATGAGTTTCTGCCCGATGCCTTGAGCCACTGGAGGTTAGGCCCATTGATGAAAGAAAGTCCTCAGACAATAGCTCAAACTCATAAAGTATAAAGTCTTATTTCTGTCTTTTTTTTGAGTCGCTTTAGTTTGATCGTTATTGTTTGTTGTGCTGAGTAAGACCCTCATCCTTTTGATTCTCCTTGATGTCACTGGAAATGAAATAACAGCCTGTTATTTTCTGCACTTCTTACTCAGCCCAAAGACATGCTTTTAATTTGTGTCATTTATTATTTAGGCGATAAAGCAGAGGCCGTGTGTCCCGTCCAGGAGAACCTTTAACAAGCTTTTCCAGACACAGCATTTTATTATTTATTTCACACGCTTGTCCAGAGGGCACGGGGAGGATTCAAGTTGGAGGCACATTGTTCATGTCTCTGGGATGGTCTGACTTTGGGGGGGGTGTGTCTGTTGGGCCTTTGTTCTCCGCGGTTGTGAGAGGGATCCCCCTAATCTCTCATCTTCAGGTACCCCCATGGAGATGAGTCGTGATAAATACTGGAGGGGATTGGATAGGACAGCGAAGAGCCTCAGAGGAGGGCTTCCTTATGATTTATATATGAGGAAACACACTGTAGGCAACAGACTCCTTTTGGTTTTGTGTTGCTGTTTGCGGTTTCACTGACATGTCCTTTCCCTGATGCTCGTGTTGTTCTCAGCACATGATAGATGAACTGTTTATTCATGCTTTTACCATATTTGTAATTTAAGGCAGTTGTGGTAAACCTCTTTAGAAAGCTACTAATCCTACTAAAAAGCAAAGCACTTAATAGCTGCTCCATTACTGGCCTGTTGTAGTTTCTCTGACCAGCAGCATATAACACAGCACTGCTCATGTGATGGAGCTGAGAGACGAGGCTGTTTTATTATAACCAAAGGCTCACTTGGCTTGGCTTAATTAATTCCCAACAATGTCAGAATCAGCATGTTTCCTGTGTATGTCTGGTTATATTCCGCACTGGAGTAGCCAGCAGCACATAATGCCTGGAAGCAGCGCCATAAAAACAATCTCACCCTTTTCCTGAACATCGCTGCGCAGGCTAATATTGTTTCATGTTCGATAGAGAAGCCGAGAAATTAAATCTACCTTTACTGAGTAATCTCTCGTGTCATTAGTGTAACTGTCCCCGGCCTTTTGTGTTTGGGACAAAAAGGCTCTGATGTGTTTTTAGAAGCAAAGCAGAGCCCCATCATGCATAAGAGCTGCGCTACATCCATCTGTCATGTCCAATATGGGTAAACAAAGGCAGTGGAGGTGTGCATGTCTGAGTTTGTGTCTGGCTGCTCCTTTGAGGCCTGCGTGGAGGGGGTGTAGCGGTCAAATCAAAATGCTGATGTTGACTCTTTCCTCATAATTTCCTTTATAATCTGCCTGATCTGTCTATGAATAATGAAAATAATATTAACCCAAGTACTGCATGTGCTGTTTATGTCAAGTTGTATCATTTTGCCTTGAATGTTAATTTAATCAACTATTGATGCAAATAATAACAGCACAAACCTACAACCTCTTACCCCCCGCCTTAAAGGGATTATATGGAGTTTAAAGCCATGTCCTAAGGCAGGGGTGTCCAAAGTGCGGCCCGGGGGCCAAATGCGGCCCTCAGACCAATTTATGGTCGCCGATGCTGTATCGGTACACATCACCAGAGATGGATCTTTTTATTTGAAATGTAATAATTCTATACAATTCTAACCAAACAACTAACATTTTATTGTGAGACAGAGCTGGCATGAAGGTTTTAAGCTGAAATAGAGGTGTGGGGCACAATTATACCACTGCTAGTCGAAGCTTTTGCGGCACTAACTACCGATCTACGGCCCTTCACCCCGTGTACGCTTCAATATGCGGCCCCCCATGAAAAAAGTTTGGACACCCCTGTCCTAAGGTGTAGAATGAGCTCAGACCTGTTCACCACAACTGCCTCTAAAATCCTGCACTGTCACTCAAAAAGTTGTTACTTCGGGTCCGAAGTGCCGTCATGCACGAGCTTAAAGGGATATTTCAGGATTTTTGACATTCAGCCTCATTTCCTAGTTTTCCAGAGTGTTGTTGATTTCTGGAGATTTTTTGCAATTCATGCAGTTCTTATATTTGAAGAGTTTCGTGGTGCTAGGCTAGTGCAAGGCTAGCACATTTCTACGGTATCAGCCTGTATTAAAACCAGTCTGACCCGCTGAGGCAAATCACTTATAACAGCAGACTAACTATATAAATGTCTTCCTAGCAGATCACTCCGCCACCGTGTAGCTTATACAACCACGAAGCTGATGCTGCTCAAATATAAGTTATTTTAAATGCAAAATGGTTAGAATGATTTTATCCCTTTAATATAGAAGCTGCAGTTACACATAAGACCTGAGGTGGCAGTAGTGAGCATAAAATGACCACCTTGCATCTAGTCTCTTTAACCGAGTGCATTGTCTCCAGTTCGGCTTTACCCAAATCTAAAAGCTTCTCGACTGATGACGGCTCATTTGAATCGGAACTCTTTTGTCACATGTCGCTGCGTTTTTGTCACATTTTTGAAGCATTTGTCAAGTTTTCGCCGCTTTTTTGGTAGTTCTGTTTCTGCAGTGTTTTTTGTTGCTTTTTCATTGCTTTTGTGTAACGGTTTCACCACATTATTGTCAATTTTTTGTCACTCTTTACTCACTTTTTTGTTTTATCACTGTTGCTTTTCTGTCACATTTTTGTCAACTATTTGTTGCGTTTTCATCCTCGTTTTTGTTTGGGAGGTGAGAAATATGTACATTTCATCGCCTTCTCTGTCATTGTTCAGGTGTAGGGCCTTTATAATCACTGCCCATTTCAAATTTCTTTCTAATACCTTACTTTTATTGTTCCCTGTACTGAGCCCGTAAAGATTCGTTCTAGAAAACTTTAAAGTCTTTGGATTATTTCCCCTGGTGCACATAAAAAAAGCAACTGACCCAGATAATCAGAAAGTAACTTACCGAGCTCCCTTTACAGCGCTTTGTCCGATCCACATCGTCTGCTTTGTAATAATGCCCTGTGCCTTATAAACCTAAACCATACTTTGATATACTTTGATTAAAAGTATATCAAAGTATGGTTTATGGTTTAACATCTTAAAGTCTGCAGCGAGGTCGGTAACAATTGTGTGTCACCTCCTCATCTGTCTTACTTGGCTTTCTTTGTCTTTCACTGGGCCAATTCTTGATCGGTGATTCTTGTTGAGTCTTGACTGGAACCATCCTCCTGACTGTGCGCTGAGAAAAGACTCACGTCCGGAAAAAAGTGTTCCCAATTGTCTTTATTTGATACATTTTTTTGGATTTGTAGCTTGTATCTATTTTCAGATGAGTCAACAATAATGCCATTTTTCTTTAGTTTTGAGATGAACAAAGTGATCGCTTCAGTGGGAAGAACAGTCTGTAAAGAAGGTCCGGGGCTCTTCAGGATCAAAACGTCAGCATAGGCACAAAAAAGGTTTAAAGTCCTTTATCTGATGGACATGCTGACACGTTTCGGTCGCGTTCGACCTTCTCCAGGGTAGGGCTGGGCATATATCGATATAGTTCAAATTTGAGCTGTAATACTTGCTTCAGGGCATTATTTTATTTTCTAGGCTATTTTTATTGAAGATTTTTTATTTCATTTAAATGTGCACCTTATGGAGCTTTGTTAGACAGTGTTTATGTTTACATTTTATAGTGAGTTTCAATAAAACTACTCGTATTTGGTTTTGACTTTAATATTTCATTACACAGCTCTCACTTTGCAGAAAAAGATATTGGGATATATATATCGTATATCCATATTCAAGCTAAATATAATAATAATAATAATGCATAAGTCTTATATAGCGCTTTTCGGGGGACACAAAGACGCTTTACAGATGAGACGAATATCGGGAAATGTTTTTTGGTTCATAACGCACAGCCCGACTTCAGGGCATACAATTGGACATTTTTCTATTGTTATATTCATGGCCAGCATTTCTTATTCTACATAATATTTATCTAATGAGATATTTGTCATTAATATTCACTATTATTCCAAAAAGGTTTTGTTCAGCTCTTCTGTCATTTTGATTTATTTTCTAATTTGTATTTGTTCATTTTTGAAAAGGAAACATACAATAATGAGACTGGATCTGTTTTCAGAAAAGCCCGTCTGCGCACACTGTGCTATTTCTCATGTCTTAAGTTACGTTTCCTATAAAATGTCAGCTCTTCAGTTTACCTCTATCATTGTTATTTCCGAACAATATAGATGTGACGCACACAAATACCCCGAGCGTGAGATAATAAAGAGACAGACCCAATTTGAGCGTGTTATGAAAATGTTTAGTAACATGGTAATATCATCATGTTTGTTCAAAGCAGGTTTCAGAGCTGCAGTTGCATTATTGTAAATCTAATAAAAGTAATGAAAAGAGGCGTGAAACAACTCTGGGTCACTGAATCCATCCAACACAACACAATATGTGAAGATAGTCAGTGCCAGTGTGATGAATCGCAGTCTGATGAAAAGCATATTGTGAGTGTGCTGTCATCTGCCTGCAAATAATAGGCATAAATCTGAACCAGGGAACAGTACAGCATGGAAATCATATTGCCTATAGCCCTTGAAAATGGTACATTAGCTTTACCACGAAGATTAATTTCACATATTATTATTAGTAGTAATATTTTCTCTTTGTCTTTGTCTTTCAGAATGGCACCGATTACAACATTTTGGTCCGTCAGAACTCGGAGCTGTTACGGGCACTCGATGCACTGGAGAAGACTTGCACAACGCTGAGGGAGGAGAATGGTTTGCTGGTAAGACTAAAAATAGGAAAATGTGTCTTTCAAGTCATTAGAAAGTAGGCCAGGTGCATCTTTTTGAGTTCCGTTTGATGGTTATTGACAAAATGGTTTATCTTCGCCTGTTTTTTAGCACACACACACACACACACACGTTTTGGAGCGGCTCATAAATGGCAGCCATATTTTATAAACTTCTGGGATTGTTTTTGCTGGAGGCATTTTTCGGTGATGATACTTTTTTTTTTCTTTTCTGTTTCAGCGAAAGAGCAGTGCCCCAGAGACCGAGGAGAAAGTCAGGCGACTGAGGAGGAAGAACACAGAGCTGGCTGTTCTCGCTAAAAGGCTGGAGGACAGGGCACGGAAACTGCAAGAGGCCAACCTCAGAGTGGTACTGTCAATAACGGGCCACACAGCAGCAAAGTGCTTATCCCTTCCCAGGCGGTTTTTCTCCTATTCCCACCAAATACATTACAGCATAGGCTCTCAAAGGGTTGTCCTGCTAAAGCTAATCTCAGGGGGGGTTTTGATGAAAGATTAAATATGTATCTTAAACAACAAAACAACAAAAATCTGTACCTTCTGTGTACCCTTTCCCCCCATTAGTATGTTTACTCCTTACATCTTAGATTGACTTGGGTAACACTTTATAATAACTACACCTTATTTAGCCTCAATAAATGATGAGTTAAAACTTAATTCATCATGAACAATTCATTAGTTAAAGAAACAGGCCACCATTTTTACACACTAAGATATGTTCTCACCTGAGCTTAGGCGTAACTGTCTGGTCTTTGACCCAAGACGTTGTTAGCGTTTACCCTCACACGATCCAAGTATAGCTACACAAAATTAAACATGTCGATTTTCTAAGCGGATTAAAAGGGGCTGCTATACCTACACTGGGAGAGGCTATATGCTAACAACGTTGGCGTGACTGAGCACACACACAAAGACCAGACAGTTACACATCAACTCGTCTAAGCTCAGGTAAGAACATATCTCAGTATGGAAAAGCAATGGCCTGTTCCTTTAACTTTAACAGTTGATGCCTAATTCATAATGAATAGTTCTTTACATAATTCACTTACTCATTGCGAAGTAGTTATTAAGTGTTATTCACACTTAACTAATGAATTGTTCATGATGAATTAAGTGTCAACTCATCATTTATTAAGGCTAAATAAGGTGTAGTTATTCTTAACTGTTACCTTTATTTGAAACATATCAAACAATTGTGAAAAAATAAACAGCAGTACCCCCGCATTTAGCCTTACTTCATCTAATATTTATCAGTTTTCTCATAAGTTATCAACTATTTATTATTTGTAGATTGGCTTTTTTGTTAACAGCAACATCTAGAGACCACAGTTTTCCTTTCTTTGTGTTTACTGACATGAATAAGTACAGCCGCGCTCCCCTCTCCTGCTTGTCCTACAGTCGTGTGAGGACACAGGCCTACAGTCTGAAAGGTGTGTTTTCTTCAGGTGAATCCTCCATTGATGAGGCCCGGGGCAGTGGAACAATACAAGAGAGCTTTCGCCCGACAGCGAGCCAGGGACTTAGTCCAACATGCTGATGCTCTGCTCTGTAAGGACAAGCAGATCGCCGCCCTGCAGCAGGAGTGCAGGGAGCTACAGACACAGCTGGGAACCTCCAAGGTAACATGACTAAATCCTGACACATGCGCCTTTCATCATCCTCTCATGGCTGCCATCTAGTGGACAGTACTGCGTCTATAAGATTCCATTACACATGCCATGGTGCAGCGTCAGGGCTAATGTTAACATGACAGTGCAGGAGTAAGCTCCTACAAGTTTGGTTTGCTGATTTAGAGTTATGTAAGTCTCAAATTCGCTCAGTTGATTTTGAGGGAAAGTTTGAACTACATTCCCTCCGCATGAACAAAAATCAGTCTGCAGTTTGTAAATCTGCTTTTTGAAAACACATCATTTCCATATTTTTGATACGCTTAATGTGTCAATCTGCTGTGTCCAGGAGTCCCCTCTTTCCTCTGGTGTGGCAGAATTTGAGAAACTGCTGAGGGAGTCCCAGAAGGAGGTGCTGCGGCTGCAAAGACAGCTGTCGGTCACGTCGTCCACACAGCAGCACAAGCTCACACCTGATGAGACAGTCAAGTGCAGTGAGGAAACAGAGAAGGGAAATCAGGTATAATCACTTGTCTCCAGTGAGCCAAATGAAACATGGCATATATGTATTCATCCATTTGATTTTTGAAACAGTGCATAATATAACAAAGTGTTTTTGGATGGATTCAACTTGCACAGTATGTGGTTGGTCCCAGTATTTTTTTACTTCATTATGAGAGGACTTTGTTTGGCCTGGCTTTTGCATTAAGAGCGCTTTTGTATTAACCTCTTAACCCTCACCTCACAGAGCACATTTTCTCCAGTTTGAGATGACCCAAATCTTAAAGCGATGAGAACGTGGGTGTAAATGTAACAAAAAAGTGACCAAAAAAAGCAAAGGTGCAACAAAAGAAAATAAGAAAGTGATGAAAGTGCAGCAAAAAATGGCAAAAATGTGACACAATGCAATTAAAAGAAACACAACACGGCGGCAAAAGAGCAACAAAATAGTTACAAAAAAGGGATGAAAGTGTGATTAGCAAGTGACAAAATAAATCCACAAAAGAGTAACAAAAAAGCAACCGAAAAGCGACAAAAAAAAGCTTTGAAAGTGCAACAAAAAACTAAGAAAAACTCAACAAAAAGGGGCAAAAAAAAGAATGAAAAAAATGATGACGTAGGTCTTAGGCTGTAAGACCTACAGTACGTGTGGCGCCTGTGTAACACCTACACTGGCCGATGTAAACTCCAGTCAAGAAGCTTTAAGATTTGGGTAAAGCCGAACTGGAGCAAATGCACTCAAGCACTTATGCACTTATGCACAATTACTAGTGTGTTTTTGAACACACTAGTAATTAACTATAAGACTTTTGGTAATTCTGAAATTGAAACTATTGATATACAGTACTCCAAATCTATGCCCTTTATTTCATATCTAAACATATTCAAGTTTCAATTAAAAAAAAGTACTATAATTATCATCCAAATAGAAAATATCACTGTTAATAATTCCTATATTGCTCTTAGAGTCATTTAACATGTGATAATCTAATACTGTACCCACTAAAACACTCGCCAGTCTGCGCTTGTGGAGCTAAAAAGAGAATGCCGATAGTGGTAATCTTCTGTTTGTGGGACACTGTCAGTGGTGTGTGCACACCCAGAAGGGGGCCATGTTGTGTGAACTCTAATCCCCTCTGACAACAGAATGGTACAGTCCAGTAATCCTCTCTCTGTTGCTGTGGCAGCGATGAGAGGGTTTTGGATGGTAGGTAAGACTCCAGTCGCACTAAAGACTTTTTTTTTTATACCATCCTGCATTGGATAAGTAGCAGGCCGGGCAGGACTTGACGCCGTTGCAGCTCGCAGGACAGGGGTAGGTTGTGCGAATAGTTTCGTGTTTGTATTGTGCTGCCGTGAGTGGTCAGTTGTAGCCCTCTTTGGCTAACCTTGCGTGTGCAGCTTGGATGTGGAAGTGACGCTGTGCACACTCAAAGTTGGGACTCAACAGTGCGAAGTAATCTGTGTCATGACATCTCAGTATTGTCAGTTGATTGCTTCAAGCCCACAGCTGTTTCTTTTTTCGTCAAAACATTTAACATTGCTTTCTATTCAAGATAACTATTCAAATCTGCTGAATTATTTTACTTAGTACCACGGTCAGGGTTGGTTTTAGATTAAAAAAAAGCTCTCCTCTGATCTGCATTTTTGCACAGGCGCACGTCACATCGGCTCACAGCTTGTTAGAACAGGTTTTGTAACAGCTTCTTTGCTGCTTCCAAAAGGAGGTTTTGGATGATTTGATTTAGCGGCTGTGGTTGCAGAGCATTTGATTTCTGGCCATTGATATGCTCAGTATTAAAAGAAAATCAACGGGCGGGCCAATCCATTAAGGTGCTTTTAAAAGAAGTGATCCAGTTACCCGTTTCAGTAGTCTGTAGGGATTACACCAATGTGCTTACGGCATTCAGGGCCTGCTGAATGGGATCCCTCTGGTTTAGCATGTGCCCAGGCTGTATTTGCTCTTGGTGTCTTTTTACGTCAAATATGTAACCAAATTTGCATCTCACCATAGGACATCACATTTGAAGAGAATGGGCCTTGTTGTCTGCTGAGTGACTCCCTCTACCTGGTGCACTTTGAAAGATTTTGGGAGCGAGGGTAAAGATATACTTGGGGTATCATCACAGCTGCTGTTGTATTGACCAATTCTGACACTCAGCACGCAAAATGGTTTTAAAGATTCTAAATGAATTAGCTCCTTTTTAGGAAATGTAAATGGATCATTTTAACACAGTAAGAGGGCCTTGTTTCTTTCTTTTTTTCAAATGTTTCTTATGAATTCAGTTCAGTTCAGTTCAGTTCAGTTCAAGTTTTTTATTCAGCCATGGTGTTATTACAGACACAATAATAACAACAACAGCAAAAGCAAAATATTCAATGCTGAATAGGAGCATGAGGAAGACATTGTCTTATAAATTTCATGCCCCTTTTTTTTTTTTTTTTTTTTTTCTCCAAAATCTGAGCTGGCTCTGAACAGACGGCTCACCGGTTTTTGATGTGTGTTAGACTATATCAAGGTACAAATAATACTTTACATCTAAATCAATAACTGTTTCAAATTCAGCATTGGTTCTTATGTTTTCTTTGCTTTCGTATTTTCCAAGTACTTTTTTTTTATACATTTGATTGAATTGAGTGATTGTGTTACATGATTTTTGAACAATGTCCAAAGAATTCCATAAACTGATCCCTTTTACAAGAAACCCCTTTTGTTTTTGTGAAGTGTGTGAAAATGGAACCCAGAAATGGCCCTTTCTTCTGTTGTTACTATCTGTAATTAACACAAATTTGTTTTGAATATGTATTGGCACCAACTTATTTTTTACTCTCCACATAATTTGTAGTATTTTAAATTTGACCAATTCATTAAATTTCAAGGTCTGCAGTTTTATAAACAGTTTGTTTGTGTGATCTCGTGGACCTTTGAGAGTCACAATTCTTATAGCTTTCTTCTGGAGTAAGAACAGCCTTTCTGTATAACTGGTGCATGCATTTCCCCACACTTCAATACAGTATGTTATATAAGGAACTATTAAGGCTGAGTACAAAAGCTGTAATGAAGCCTCATCCAACGTGTGTTTAACCATTGACAGAAAAATGGTGAGTCACGCGGTGAATAGATACAAAAATTGAGACGAGTGGAATATTCTGGCGAAACACAATGACAACATTTTAATAAGCTTTGATGGGGCGATATGCAAGACCAGATAAGTTTGCCCATATCTGGCCTGTCACGATAACACATTTGAAGCTCGATATATTGAGGCAGGAAAGTATCGCGATAAACAATATTATTGACTCTAACGATACTCGATACTGTCAACTCTCGGGCATAAAACGGACAGTAGACCTTTATTCTAAAAGTGCATCATCACATCCTAAACTACCACATAAGCTGCAATAAACATGGATTATAATGTAACTCAATTTGCTTCAGTTAAAAATCAAAGTTTTACAAAGAAAAATAGGGGGAAATGCTAATAAATGTACAGCCCAAAAGTCTATCGTTTATCTGTTATTTACTGAACGATAAGTCGATATAGTAATTATCGTGACAGCTCTGAATATGTAAAGATATGGATGTGCTCCTCACCAAGACTCATATGAAGTTGCATATTTTGAATAATGATAGATTGAAATAATGTTGAGAACATTTTTAAAAAATAAAAAGGGATTTGCCTCAGACTTGCGGCAAAGTTGTCAAACCCGTTAAATCCACACAAAACATGGGTCTCTTATTATTCTGTGCGCTACCGACTAAATCTACTTAAATTCATATTGCATCTAACTTGGTTTGGTTTGTGTGTTAGCAGTCAAACCTTTAAAAAGGTTGTTATTGCCTAAGCCTCAGTTTAATGCTGTCGATGGCAGCTCTTTTATTCCTCATAACATTGTATAAATGAGACATTACGTAATATTCCCCTCCTGTGCTCCAGCGTCCAAACCATGTCAGAATTATATCACACACGCTTAAAACCTGATTACGTTTGCCTGAAACTCATCGTTGTAAAGGATTGCTCTTTTAGCTTTTTGACCTGTGCAGCAAAAGAAGTGAGTATTAGTTGACAGACTAAATGTTATGATTAATTGATAATAAGTTGCAGATTAAGCCTCTAAATATACTGCAAGAATCTTAAAGAAACCTTCCCTTTGCTGATGAGAATGAAGTATTTTTGGATCTTGTGATTGATGCTGTAAGAAAGACATGATGCCGCTTGCTTGGCCTCTCACCAAATAACACCTCATAAAACATTTGATTTATTCAAACAGAACCGATAACTCAAGGTCATATCAGGACAAGGCTGGATCTAAACTGGACTAAATGGCGTAAAGCATGTGTGAACCCAAACTTAAATGCATGACTAAAAGCATTAATTAAATAAATCATTAATTAAAATAATAAGATCTTGTACCACCTGAAGAAGGCGTGGTTAGGCTAATCATGCACTTGGCTTTTGTCACAAGATAAAGTCATATTAATTTCCCAAGTCACAATTCCGATTTGATCCCGATTCACGCACACTTAGTAGCTTTAAATTACCTTTGAGAGCTAACTAAAGCCAATTGCTACTTTGGAGAGTTCACACTTCGCAGTGATTGGTTAATTCCTGCTGTCACTCACTCAGAGTGTTGAGACTGACCAATACGAGGGTGAGGAAAATGGATCATGAAGATGTTTCATTGTCATCGCACAGCTCTACTCAAAACTAATGATCTACAACTTCCTGTTCCAAGCCCAAAGGAATTAGTGCATCCTGTTGGCCTTTTTTCACCAATATCAATGCCATCTGTTCGACCCGTCCAAAAGATAAACCAGGGGAATGCCTTGTTTAACTTGGCAATGCACATATTTAATATTCCACAGCACAGGAAATAATCAAACCACCTCAAGCATTTTTGTATTGATTGTTAGAGGATAGCATTAAATCGCTCTAACATTGATATGATCTTAATATTTACATCAATGCTGGCAAATGCAGTTCATTGTTATACTGGCTGTATTACTATTGTCTCTAGAGTAGTTTTAAATTCCTGAACAGATTAAATAAATGGCTCACAAGCAAGTTCTACTCGCAGCGTTTGCCGATGGAAGTGACCATTCAAAGTAAAGAAGAGTGTAACGGAGAGATTCCCTGTACTGCACGTGGCTGAGTACCTATGATCTTGTTATTGGGTCAGGGCATTGGCTTCACTAGCACACTTCTACTCTGAGCATAAGTAGGTTTGCTCTATATTTAGATGCTGATTCCCGACTCTTAACCCGTAACTAGCCTGCCTACCTTTGAGTGTCTTAGCCCAATGAGCTGTTCACAACTGTGTTCATTAGTCACTCATTTATTATTAGGTTTGCTGTCCAGGACTACTACCTCGAAAAAGAGGTTTTTAATCTCAATTACCTCAAAGGTTTAACAAATATACTAGTTATATGTGCACGAGGTACGAACATCTAACTGCAATCATGTTATTCATTCAATAAAAACAGCTCTCTCATTACGCTTTCAACACTCACAGAATTCACTTTTAAAACAAGTCACAGGACTATGTCATAAGAAAGGATCTGCTTTGTTCTTAAGGGATTTCTTCACTGGACGTAGACAGACCATTGAGAAGAACTTGTGCTGTTAATCCGTCACTGATAGTGAAGACTTTAACATGCAACACATGCATCTTATTGTGGTCAATGTAAAACCTGATGTGCAGGGCTAAACATAAGAAAGATGAAGTTAATCTCTTTTTTTGGAAATGCCATTCATCCATTACATTATGTTGTAAACATTCAGAAAAGTTGGTGCTACTTAAACAGTAAACCCTTGATTTCTTTTGTCCTCATGGATTGTTTCTCCTTCTGTGTTTTCTCTCTCAGGTTGTTGCTGAAGCCCCTTTTGTGTTGTTAGATGAAGTTCTGTTCACATGTGAGAAAACCCCCCAAGAGGAGGAGGAGTCGGGGCAGCGTTTGACGCCCGCCCCGGGCCTCAGCCCGACCCCCTCCCTACAGGAGGAGCAGCCTCAGGACCAACTGCATTTTCTGGTAGGGTTATGGCCTTTACTGTGTCTGAGTCGACATCAGCCGCCTTTCCACCCGCACATTTGTTATCCATTATTATTATATTAAATGTTCCGTTCTCTTTCTCTGCTTTGATCACACACAATATTACATACTTGAAATTACCATTGTGCAGAAAAATAAAAGTATGCACCATATTATTCTTACATTATGCAGAATGCTGTCGTCAGTTTCAACATGGTCAGTGAAAATGTGAAATGATGAAACCTCTGTAGGAAAAACTATTTGATGGATTATGTAAGGCTGGGATTATTTTGATCTGGTCTCTTGGAAACAGGATGGTTGTACATTGGCACGGTCGTCCAAATCAGGTTATTGACACAGTTTTTACTTTTGTACTTGACAAACTCCCAATTCTACTAGATATTGAATAACAAATATTCTTAAATCTATGTTTATTTGTATGGTCTTTGTTTGGATAGAGTTCTAGGTCGAGTGTTAGAAATCCACCATTTTAGGGAATATTTTAAACATAATCCACTGACTAGCATTATCTAAAAAGGAATTCAGAGACTCCATGTAACATACTGCAGCGTCCGAATGCATCTCAATATTTAATATTTTCACATCTCGATTAGATTATTATTGCAGAATCCACCAGGAATCTAAGAAATCTTATTTTGACTAAACAATCCTTTTCTATTGAAACTTTAAATTTGCAGAATGAAAAGCTGCTTGAGAGAGTTTTCATTGTTCTTTAATGCTGCATATTGTCTTGCTGTGTCCTGAGGGTTGAGTCTGGTTCAGCTTCAATTAGCCTGTCTGTGTGTGGCCTCCCCCACTGTCCCACAGTCGTGGTGGTAATACTCGATGAGTTCTGTGGCCACACTGAAATAAGCTGATTTCTCTTATGCTGCTCCTGCATGTAAGCTGCATTTAGAATAATTAAAGGTGGCTAAGCTTGCAAAACCTTCATCTCTCATGTATCAGAGGTCATTATGTAAATAAAAGTCAACAAAATCGATCATATTTGTGTTGATTTAACTTTATTTTAATTTGCTTTAGGAAAGTGAACTAAGCAAAAAAAGAAAAGAATGTGAAAATCTTGAGCATGAAGTAAAAAAGCGGCAAAGAAGATGTGTAGATTTGGTAAGTATTCTCATTCAGAGTGTTCAAAGTGAATGCACATTACATTCTATGCTGTATCTTTGTTTGACTAAAGGAGAGCCAGCTTGAAGAGCAGCGATGTAAAAATGATCAACTAAAAGAGGAGACAAACCTCCTCCGGAGGAAGGCACAGCTGCTCGACCAGGTCTGCTGTACAAACTTAAAACATTTATTTCTTCTTTTCACGTCCTGCTGTAGTGTTAGAGAAAGTATTATTACCACTCCTGAGGTCTGAGGTACACAATACAAGTTAGAGGTGTCTTGATAGTTTGTTTTCCTTAGTTAGAGTATGATCATGACAGAGTATCCAGAATAACTAAGAGACACACAGGAACCAAAAAACTGAAATGAGGAAAAGACAAAAAGTCTGCACAGCTTGCAAAGCTCCAACCAAATGATTGCTCTTCATCCAAACGAGTGACGTCGACTCGGCCCTTCATCAGACATGAGAACAGATGATCATGACTCATGTGCCCAGCATTATTTTGACTTTATTTCCGTGGCATCTTTCTGCTTTAATCAGTAGCTCAGGAGGTGCCAGTTCTTGCCCAGCTACTCCCCAATGACTTCCTACATTTTTCCATTAGCTCGATGGGTCCGAATTCATTACTTTCTTGGTGAAACTCCTCCTTTGAACCTGGATGCACAGCATTTATTTTCTTCAAGCTGTTTTCTATATCACCTGCACACTTTGTCCCACAGTTAGTCAGGGATTCTCAAGGCATAAGTATGTGTGTGTTTTATTTTTCATTAATATAACTTAAATGTTATAGAAGAAATACATTATGTACAGGATTTTGACGCAAAGGTATCTAAATTTGAGGTTATGAATTCACACAATACCTTTGGTTGATTGAAAAGCATTTAGCTACATTTGTCTGTGTCACTTTTCAGACTCGGGCTGAAAATGAGGAGCTGAGGGAAGATCTCTCTGAAGTGACTGCTCAACACAATTCAGTTCTCAAGGAGAACCAAAGACTCCGTGCCAAACTGGAGAACTTAGAGCAGGTCCTAAAGGTACCAATCAAGTCAATCACTTCTTAACAGCCTATTGTTGTGCGACACATGGTTTACATTTTCATTATCTAACAGCATATGCGAGAGGTTGCTGAGCGAAGGCAGCAGCTGGAATTGGAACATGAGCAGGCACTGGCCATCCTTAAGTTCAAACAGGATGAAATCAAACGACTACAGCGGGTAAGTGACAGAACAATAGTATAAGTCAAAATGGTCAATAGGAAGTGAAAACCTTTTCTAATACTAAGTACAGAGTGTTATAAATGGTCCTCTTTCACTTACAGGCTCAGTTATTTGCCAAAAGGGAACATGAGGGAGTGGTTCAAATGCTGGAGGTATTGTATGCTCTCATTACTTCAGTTGCTAGATGAGCTTTAGTCAAATTGTTTCCTGTGTATTTTGTTTTAGGACTTGGTTCAGCTTGTGTTGCAGAGGGAGCTGGTAGGGTATTAGTTGGCCCTGTTTTAAATACGCTCATTTCCTTCCTCTTACTTTATTTGTCACCCTTACAATCTGCCTCGTCGCTCAGTCGCACAGTGTCACATAATAAAGTCTCATTCCTTTGAACAGGACATTCATGTGATACTTAACTTCTAACATGAGCTTTGCACTGATCAGGACCACAACTGCTGAAGTCCTGATTGACCTTTGATTAAAAAGATACTATCTTGCCGCTGTTTTTCAAAGCATGTCTTTCTTTTTTCTTTTCTGCTTGTTTCGTTAACCAGAGTACATTGGACTGCATGCAGGTACTGATGAGTGCTTCTCCCCCTTGTCCCTGTTTGTGTTGTCTCTTGTTTTTTTGTTTTTTTAATTGTCTGGCCCCTAAACTTAACCAATAAACAACTAGAGTTTCTGATTTAACACTGGTTGCAATGATCTCCATATTGTTGGTGACTTGGCGACTTAGCTTTGCTACTTTGTAAGGATTATACAGCAAACAGGAAGCTTTGTGCAGGAAACACTCACCACAACCGGAAATCACCATTTATTTAAGTTCCACGCATCAACACAAGTGTAATTTTCTCATTTGTTTGCAGAACAGTTAAATTCCAGGTGCCACAGTCTGAATTGTAGTTTATTGAGTTTTTCAAATATCGATCTATTTATACAGCCCCTCCCCCACACGCACTTATATATTAACTGTATAATATTGTTCAATCTTTGAGGAATATAATAAGGCTATTGGTATAATTAACATTGATAAAGGTTTTGGACCCTATTGATTGTGTTTGTTTGTGCACGTCAGTCAAAGGTACGGGATCTGGAGGATAAATGTCGCAGCCAGAGCGAACAGTTTGGCGTGCTCTCCCAAGAGCTGGAAAAGTTTCGGCTGCAGGCTTCAAAGGTGGATGTTGCCGACTCTTCTCTCCCAAACAATCCCAGCCTCTCTGTTCTGACTAATGGACTGGGCCTCACTGCTGACAGGGGTAAGCCACACCACTGTATCAAGAAAACAAGCCTCTAAGATGACAGTATAACTATATATTATACTATACTACTTTTCATCCAAGAGAGAGTGCACAATACAGTAGTGTTAAACGATAGGTTCTTGTTACATTACCTTCTGGCATAATGTCTGATTTCTAATATCTGGTGTAGCATATCAGAATATTTCATACTAATTACTCTTTGCATCTTTCTATTCTTATATTTTTGCTACATCTGCACCACCGTGGTGTGTTTTAGACTGCAGTGGCTCAGTGGATATGGTGTCTCTGGGTGAAATAGCCTTCTGGAGCCTGGAGGGGGGTGACACTCTCTCCTGTCCGGAGGGAAATGACCTGCTCGGTACTTGTCTGCCTGTTACTCGTACTGTTGGTGACTGCATGTTCTCGCATTCAGCCTCAGAACCACACTGTACCAGAGCATGTTATATTTACACGAACAGAGCCCAGAGGCTGAGGTGTGAGGTTTCTGTGGACAGCGACCCAGTTAAGCCCCTTAACACTGCTGGTGTGACACAGGTAGCCATGAGGCAATGTGACCTTTGAACCCAGACAGATGGAGACAGGATTTTTCTCCACTGTTTAATCAGCCCGGTTCAACCTTGAGCTCCTGCATGTCAATGGGTAACCCCACCCACCTAGCTGCTTACATAGTCAGGTTTACCCGAGGCATAATTGTTGAGAGTTATATCTAGAATTGTAATTATTGCAAACATTTTTGCTTTTCTGCTAGATGTGGCAGCTGCTCTTCGGATCGGAGTCACACCGCATGCTGCAGGACTGTCCCGGCTGCAGCGGTCTCCCGTTACAAAGCATCGGGAGCTGCCCACCATTAGTGTCAGCAAGTCTGTCTCCTCCTGCAGCAAGTCGGACTCTCCGCGCCTCACCCCCAAATCTGACACACGCCTCAGTCCTCATAAGTCCAGCCCCACACATGAGGTACCAACACATTTGCACTGTCAGTGTGAGCCCTCGACGCTACTGGACCATGCATTTAAAAAACCTTTGCTACTTGCACTGAGGTTTAATCATCATTTTGTTTTTTGCTGTTGTCCTCATCTCCATAATACCATAATAAAATAAAGAATTACATCAACATTGAACTTTACAAGCTTCTCAAAAGCACTTTGCATTAATACACTTTTCATTTACTTTACTTTGTAGCTACAGAAGTGCTTGACTGCTACGTCTTTAGCCACAGCAAGGGCTGTTTTTATTCTCATACTTACAATTTTTACTGATGCTGTGTGGATTTAGTGGATTTTAAAGACCTTCTTAGTTGTCTTTATTTCGTTGTGCTTGCTCGGCAATCCAGTTACTGGTCCTTACATCTCGGAAGTCATCTGCCCACATTTCAATAAAGATGATGTTTACTGAGATAATCCAATCTGTTGTGGATTATAGAAGTATAAGAGAAATTATTTTAATTGCTTGTGGTTAAAATGTGTTTTAGTATGTATGTATGTATGTATGCAGTATGATACTAGGTTAATATTTGAACGGTTTTCTCCACTTCATAGTCCGTAGTACCTTAATTTATGTTTAATGTTTTAGGTGGATACAGCCAGTGAAGTTGAGGAGCTGGACATTGATGTTGCCCCAGTGCCTTACACAGCCAACAGGGGAGCATCAAAGCTTCAAGTTTTTATTGCACGATACAGGTTTGTGAATACAGTGAAAGTGAACGTACGATTTAAACCAAATCAAGCTGCACATGTGACATTTAGAACTGTCTAATTAATGGTAATTATTTTATGTTTTCTAACAGCTACAATCCTTATGATGGCCCCAATGACAACCCTGACGTGGAGCTTCCACTTACAGCAGGAGAATACATCTATGTGTATGGAGACATGGATGAAGATGGCTTCTTTGAAGGTAGCCCTTACATAAGTGCCATTTACTGTTTTGCATTGAATTATTCTGGAACTTATAGTGATCTGTTGTGTTGCTTATCTTCAGGAGAACTTATGGATGGGCGGAGAGGACTGGTCCCTTCTAACTTTGTGGAGCGTGTTTCAGATGAGGATGTTATGGGTTCTCACCATCCAGAGACTGTGGATACCTCCCATAATTCCCTGCTAGACAGCAGCCTGCACAGTGCCAGCCACCAGCATTACCTCCACACTGGAGTCAGCGCCTCACAGAGGACAGAGGCCTCTGCTGCTTCTGGTCTTGTCTCAGCCCCTGCCTCAGCCCCTTTACATTCAGTGTCGGCCTTGGCTGTCCCAGCCCCTCTGACAAATGGCCTGGACTTGGACTTAGAGGAGGTGGGAGTGGACATTGTGCCTTACCCACGAAAGCTTGCCCTCATTAAACAGCTTGCCAAGAGTATCATCATTGGCTGGGACCCTCCGTCTGTGCCGGCTGGTTGGGGCAATGTTCTGAGCTATAATGTGTACGTGGACCAGGAGCTGCGGATCAATGTGCCCTTCGGTTCTCAGACTAAAGCAGTGCTGGAGCGCTTGGATATAAATCTTAAGACCTACCGCGTGTCCGTGCAGAGCCTGACAGAGAAAGGGCCCTCTGACCAGCTGCGATGCAGCATGTTGGTGGGTCGGGATGTGAGTGTGGCACCAACTCAGCTGAGTATTGACCAGGTAACCGCGACCACGGCTAACCTGGCCTGGCTGCCTAGCAACAGCAACTATGTGCACATTGTGTCCTTGAATGGGGAGGAATATGAACTGGTAAAGGCTGGCTGCTTCTCACTGTGCCTCACTAACCTCTCACCAAGTCTGCAGTACACTGTCAAAGTGGAAGCTCGGCCCCATTGCACACCATGGGAGTTACCTGTGGAACGGCGCGAGCACAGGGCGTCGACCATCACCTTCAAAACACTGATGGCAGGTTAGCAATAGTATTGTCCGATTTGTTTAACTTTGTGCCAAATTCTATTTAGGCTGTGGTTATTTTTGTTGCGTTGTTTTTCATATAGGTCCTCCTGATGCTCCTCTGGATGTCCAGCTGGAGCAGGGTCCTTCCCCTGGCATTGCTCTCATCAGCTGGCTGCCAGTTACTATTGATGCTGCAGGGACCTCAAATGGAGTGCGAGTCACAGGATACAGCATCTACGCTGACAAGAAAAAAGTATGCTCAGTTACTCAAAGAAACCAAAATACTTTTCTATGGTTACAATATCAAGTTCATTACCCTGCTCTCTGTAAAGTGCACAAACATTTATTTCTGTGACTCCAGGTTCTTGAGGTGTCATCTCCGACCGCAGGCAGTGCCCTGCTGGGCCCGTCTCAGATCCAGTCCCTGCTGGGTGCTCAGGAGCTCACTGTGCGCTCTATGTCTGCCCATGGGGAGTCTTGTGACTCTTTGCCAGTAAACCTACCCTTCAAGATGGATGCCATCCTCACAAGCCCCTCTGTCACTCCTCCTGTTGTGCCACCACCACCCTGTATCCCAGTTTCCCCTAGTAACCTTCCATCTCCTGTTTTCTATGGAAATTGTGCTGCCAAAGTGTCCATGTTGCCCAGCAGTTTGCTGCCAAACCCACAAGCCACTACTCATGTGGTGGAACCTTTTGCCAATCTTCCCAATGCACTCCCTGCAGAGGATCCCTCTGTTCTGCATGTAAAGGCCTGGGCTAACCCCTCATCAGCTGCTGCCTTGGTTATGGGCGGTTCATTATTTCCAGCATCCTCCAACACCACTCCAATGGTAGGGTTGTTTAATCTTGGGAATAATTTCTTTAAAGTCGACGGTAATTTTTTTTTCTTTGTATTGTGTTTTAGGTTAGTGTAACATCACCCATGTCCACACTTCCCTCAGCACTTCAAAGGCCTACACAAGAACCAGTCATGTCAGCGGCAGTGCTGGAGCAAATCCGGGACACAGAAAGCCCTGGAATTATTCGCCCATTTCCGTCTATAACAGAGTTTTTTGAGGACCCCTGTGCCAAGCTGGAGCCCGTCCCCACTCCCCCAAAAGCTACGCCCACAGACCTCCTCTTTCCACCAGAGAGGCGCCTCCTGCGACCCCCCAGCACTTCACCTCTGGATTCAGAGGTAGAAGACGAACAGGAAAACACACGCTTGGTCTCCATAGAAGAGTTCTTAAGACCAGATCAGGAGCCGACATGCAACAGAAATCAGGTGATTTGCTCAGCTGATGTGTCGTCTTCTCCTATGCACGTGTATCAGGCAAATGCTGTGTATATTTTCTCCCTGGAAGAAGAGATATTTTACCTTGATAATCCTAGTTAAATATCAGCGAAATACAATAACGAATAAAATGAAATAGGCACATTAACAAACAGGGAGCAATTAAAAACAAACCTCATGTACAAGTCAATGAATGCAAGTGGCTCTGAATATTCTGTACATTTGCTGTGATATTAAGGTTTTTTCTTACACATATCTTTCAGATTAGTGTGAAAGGCCTCATAGAACCCCCCAGTAACTACCATGCAGATAACTCAGACTTGTCTGACATCTTGGAGGAAGAAGAAGAAGACCTCTCCTCTGACCACCTCGGAGAAACTCAAACTATGGGATATCTAGCTGCTGCTACCAGGCAAAAAGTACAACTTTGGTTCATTCTTTAAACACTTTTCTTGTTCTTTTTGTTGTCTCTTCAAATTGGGATGTCTTTCATTTATTCACTAATCATTTTTATGTTTGTTCTTTTCTTGCATGCCTCTTTGTTTGTGCATATTTTCTACTGATCCACCTTTGACATTAAAACCCCTGCTGCTTTGACGTATGTAGTCCTGCAAACTGGACTCCCCAGACAGTGAGGAAGCTCTGGAAAGGATCCTTAAATTGCCCTCACAGGTGTATCAGACCAAGGAGCTCTTCAGCATTACAGAAATGACAGAGGAAGAAGACAGCAGTCTTCAAGATGCTTTATCAGCACACACTCAGCCACGGGCCAGGCCCAGCCATCATGTACCCAGGGACATGAGGGAATCCAGGCCACAGCAGCGTGTTCTGCTTCACCACTCCAACCCCCACACACAGGCACAGGTCCCCCCACTTCAGCAGCATTTACAAGTGCGTCCCAAGACAGTACCCAAAGAACCCTTGTCCAGGCATACAGGCCTGCCTGTCAGATCGAAGACGGCGCACAGGGTCCATTATGCAGACCCAGTGGACACCACCTACCCTGAAGAAGACACAAGTATTAACCGGGCCCCGAGCTGCAGGCGGGTGTCCTCTCGCTGCCCTCCCCAGCCAAACCCCCAAGGCCGAGCACTGCTCAAAGGGCTTGGGGACCGCCTTAGGAGGGAGGCCATGCTCAGGAGCCAAATGGCTGCCACGAACATTGTCAGCCATGGCTCTAACCCGACAGGACCACACCCAATTAGCAAGTCTGTTCACACTGTGAGATCTCCTATGAGCCAAGCAGCAGAGATAGATATAGATTATGGCACAGACAATGAGGAACCAGTGGAGTGTGGCCGTGGAGAGGTGGTAATGGAGCAGATGAGCTCAGAGTGGTGGGTTGAGGGGGCTCAAAGGGGAATGAGCAGACAGCCAAACCGCCGTGGGCCCAAACTCCAACCACCTGCAAATACTGCAGGACAGCAGCAATGGGTGTGTTGTCCTAGATCTTTTCCTACTTCTCTTCCCTGTAGAAGTAGGCACACACTAGCTATTCCTACACCATTTGTATTTCTGTTTTCTTCATGTTCCACTCTCTCACCTCCTCAAAAAATAGTGGCACGTTGAAAAAAATTTACTTGAAATAAGTGCATTTGCCCTTTATTTGAGTAACACGTTTTGAGATTTTTTTCTATGAGGCAAGTTTTTACTTTTAAATAGAAATTAAGAAAAAATATCTCATAGCAATTAGTTACTCAAATCAGGGACACATTTACTTATTTCAAGAAGATTTTACTTTTTCTAGATGAGTTTTTGTATCAAACCCTTACACTGTTGCTCATGTTTTGCAGGAGGCCAACCAAATCTCTTCAGCAGAAGCAAGACCATCATATCGAAGCCGTGCAGAACCTTCCAAGTCATTGGCAATGCAGCACAGGCCACAAAAAGGTTGGAAATTCCTCTATGTGCTCTGACGGGGTCTTACATCTGTGCTCTGTTCGTAAACCTCCCTTGCCTCACATGACAGTAGTCAGATTAGCACCTTGAGTTGGACGGGTGGTGGATCAGTGGGAGGAGGTGCTAAAGTTGCAGTGAAGCAATGGGTGAGCGCCGGCTAAGCTGAGGACCGGCTTAACACAAAGTGGCTTCTCATGACAAGAGGAAGTGACATTAAAATAGTAACATCGATTAGCAAATGAAAAAATGACAGTTAAGAAAAGCCCTTTGTGTTCGTTTTAAAATATGGGCAAAGTGATGTTATCCAAGTGATGAAATGTGTGTAGTAATTACAGATTTTGCTGTAGCTGAGTCTTTCCGGTTAGTATTCTTTGTCTACCCTCCGTATATTGTGTCAATAAGTGTAAATAAATAACATAAGCCCATCAGAGCAGCACTCACTAAATCAATAAAAGTGTGAAGTTGTCTTTGTGACTCTTACCAATGAGGAGCTTTTTCTTCATTGTGTATATTTCACTCATTTGTATTTTTAGTAATTTGATAAACAACAGTGCAGTTATTGATGCTGGTCAATACTTAGCCAATCTGTTGTTCCTGAAGCTTTATTGCAGCTTCGGGGGGAGCGTCTCCAGTTTTTTTTTTTTTTATTATACAATTTGATCTTCAAATGTATCTGAATGTTAAGTGAAACGGTCTTTTCTGTGTTGGCCTCTTTCCCCTCACATTGATGTGTTTGTGTTTTTGAAGGTTGTTTTGAATCACCAAAGATGAAAGATGGCAGCAGCATGCGCCTCTTTGTGGCACTGTTTTCTTATGATCCTGCTTTTATGTCCCCGAATCCTGGTGCCACTGAGGAGGAGCTGCCTTTTACTGAAGGACAGATTATCCAAGTAAGCATGTCTGCGCTCTCCACCATATACTGACATGGAACCATTTTTATATCAAATATCATCTTTAATTCTATAATAATTCAGTGTAGAAGCATTACTTATCATGAACATGTCAGATAAACTTTTACTTCCATAGGTTTATGGGGATAAAGATGCTGACGGATTCTACCAAGGAGAGTGTGCTGGGCGTGTGGGCCTGGTGCCATGCAACATGGTTTCTGAAATCGAAGTGGAGGATGAAGAGACACAACAGCAACTTCTGAAACGGGCTGTTTTGTCCACAGTCGACTCCATTGACAAATTAGGTATGTAGCAGATTCATGGTCCACACACAAAAAAACGTGGTTGTATTGATAAGTACTGCATATTATTTATGTTTGTATGTTTTTATGGGACCCTGTGACCTTTGTCTATGAACTAGAGCAAACCGTTCAGCTGCCTCTCTGCAGATGGAGATGGTTTAGACTTTCACTTCCGCTTGTTTTCAGGCTGTGTCTACTGCTCGATGGTTATCATCACTATTCGCTGCTTTTTTCATTGTCTCTTTGTCCCATGTATTTCTCTCAATCTGTCGCTCTTTTGTTGATTTGTGGTATTTTTGATTCTTTAAACTTTCATCAAGGCTCTTGCATACATGCACAGCTTCCACGTCGTGCTGTTCCTCCACCGAAACCCAGGCGGTCCAAGAAAGGTGTGTCTTACTGCGTTTGTGGCTTTCCGTCTCTGCCTCAGTCTCATTTCTGGTTTGCCTTTCTCTCTTTCACTTTAGCCGTTCTTTCTCAGTTTGAACTAATCCTGCAGCATCCTGTGTGGTTTTAGGCACAAAATTAGACACATTTTCAGTGTATCTATGATCATAATTGGAGTAACATTTTATTTATTTTGTGTATATAGTTTATCATTATTTGTTTTTTCTTTGTATCAATCCACTTCTATGTTCTCTGTGCACATCTGAAGTAAATTCAGTATACTGCCTAATCTCCTAATTAGGCAGTATACCTAATCTCTGCGTACTAGACTGTGTTCTTGACTGATGGCCTCATTCATTAGATGAACTACACCTCATAGTAGTTATCCACCTCACATCATGTCTCACAAGCCACAGCTCTTTTACAATATGTATCTGCTCATGATTTGGATGTGTGTATGCCCTTCACTTATGCTCTTTCATAACTTTCTTCCTTTTAGTGGAGGTTACTACACTCTGGGAAACGAGTCAAGGTTTGTCAAAGCTGCTTTATTTGCATGTTAAACTTGAAGTCTACTGGAGACCAGCAGGCATCTCTACTTCTTTACTTCTCTACTTCCTCCTTCATGATCACACTAACTTGCCTTGCAGTTAGAACATCAACATCCAAGCTTTTTGGACTGACTGAATTTGAACATGGCAAAAACTATTGGAAACTAAATGTATGTCAGAAAGGTGTATAGTTTATTGTCTAACAATCTTTTTTGTTCCTGTTTTGTTCATTTTTTCTGTTACCATTAAGGTCTTGTGTTTTACTAAATAAATCTTGTTCCTTTCCTCAGCATTGCATGAGACTGTTTAAAGAGGACCTGTTCTTTACCAAGCAGTGATTCAAAGACAATACTGTTTCTCTGTCTTCAGCAGATCCGAACAGGACCACTGCTGTCGCTGCTGCTTGTGACACAGGGGCAGTCGGAGGCGCTCCTGCTCAGTTGCCTAATCCTGGTCCTGAAACCCGCAAGATGGTGGCCATCTTTGATTATGATCCCAGAGAGAGCTCACCCAACACAGACATAGAGGTCTGTTTAACATTTGTATCTCAATTACTGTACCGCTTGGCCTTTTTTAAAGATGTTATGTCTCTCTGCAGTCGGAGCTGACCTTTAGTGCAGGAGACATTATACATGTGTTTGGAGACATGGACGAAGATGGTTTCTTCTATGTGAGTACAATCATGTTCTTTTTTACTTAATGCCTGTGAGCTCATTTTTCTTCTGACCATTTCTGTGATGACACTTACAGGGGGAGTTGAATGGACAGCAGGGCCTGGTGCCGTCTAACTTTCTGCAGGCTTTACTGGGCACTGATGCAGCAGCTCAGCATGCTCCAGAGCCAAAAAGAGATTCCCAGGTATTTCCATCAGTTCAAGCTTTGCATGATCATTCATGATTTTTTTAAATGCAGTTGTTTATTGTTTTCTTTTTATTTACCGTCTTGCTACATGCAGAAGCACAAACGAAGTGTGCACTTTGAGACGTGATCGTAAGTTCATTTTAGAGCTCAATGGTCAACGCCCTTGTCCTAAAGCCCTAGTTTTATCCTTCTCTCTTCACAGCCCGACTCCCGCCCACAACCCAGACAAACCCTCAGTTTTCATGTAGCTCCCTTTGAGCCAGAATCAAGATGCTTTAACAGCACACTGACAACTGTGCTTTCTCTCAAAAGGCTGTCAGGACACATTGGCAACAAGATCCAGAGACTCCAGCAACGCAGGAAACGCCCTGCAAAAGCATGGAGGCTCCTGGCCCAGACCAAACGGAGAAGACCCCATGTGACTACAGCAGCGTGTCAGAAGTGGTCCCAGCTCCAGACGGGGCGATGGACACAGCTCCAAAGACAGCGGTGGTCCCAGATCCAGAGGCAGAGGTGGGGCCAGATCCAGGGGCTGAGGTGGTCCCAATACCAGAGGCTGAGGTGGGGCCAGACCCAGGGGCAGCGGTTGGGCCAGCACCAGAGGCGGCAGCAGTGGTGGAAGTGATAGAGACCACAGTTCCAGCAGATAGTGCCCCACAGGAAGACAGTCCAACACAGGCCAAGAAGAAGAAGAGCTTCTTCTCCAAAGGCAAGAGACTCTTTAAAAGGCTGGGCTCTAGTAAGAAAGAATAAGTCATGTCAAACTAATTGAAAGCACTTTTCCTGGTGTTGTCTACAGTGAGTCAGAGAATATTAGTAGTCACTCCTACAGATGCCTTAAATAGCTTTTTGTACAGCGGATACAATTATTTTTTTTGACCATGTTAAAATGCTGTTGTCAAGTCTGTTGTCAAGGCTTCATTTTGAGAAACCGTATCAAAGTAACAGACTGTAACCTTGATCAGCATGAATGAACCACTCAAGACTTGAGCCTAAAGTCCAGCCCTTTTTTATGTTATTTACTATAAAAACCCTTTTGCTTACACAGAAGCCACGCAATCTATTACTGATATATTCATACGCATTACAAGCAGCAGTCAATCGTCCTGTGTGGCTAAAATAGTGCACTATCTGCAAAAACTATCTATGTTTATTTACGCTAATGCTATTTATTTATTTATCTATTTATGTATTTATCACTTTGCACAGTTTAAGTGGTTTTAATTTAATACCGTTTTAACTATTAGACCCCGGTTGTCGTATTGTTAGGAGTCAGTGTCCTATTCTGTCGTGCATGTGGACTGTGGAGATGTTCGAGTGTTACACTGTGTTGAGGAGCTTTCATGTGGAGTGTGTGCAGTGCACGGCTGCACGGCTGCACAGCATAGCTGCCAGTCTTCTGGTAAGACTGAAAACAGCTGCTTTTCTCAGACAATATGACAGGACATAAAAGTGGTTAGTGTTAGAAAAATGTACTACTTTAATGTTCTTACACGTAATGATCCATTACTGTGTTCTCATTTAAAATGTTGTTGCCTCAGTATCGTGGCATTTGTGAATTTCTTTACCAGTTTAAACCATTGAAAAACACTATCAAACTACAATGATCCACTGCCATCACTTAAGTCTCTTTTTACTGAAGCGTCATTGATTTCAATCCAGAAAACTTTGCAACAGGATGTGTCAAAGCTGTATCGTTCTCTTGTCATCTTTTGTGACACATATTGCTAGTCGCAATGTTGTTACATCATTAACTGCTTCCAGTGTTTGCCCCTCCTCCTCACACTAGTACGAAGTATTAGCTGTATAAACGTGAAGTCCCCCAGCAGTGCCATGTAGTCGTGTGAATGTGGGGTTATGTCCAGTTTTAGCATGGGCTCTATTGGCTCATTACTCAGGTTTAATATATGCCAAGCCGCTCTTTCAACTCTTCAACGCCAAAATCTTAGGTGCTTTGTCTGTTGAGCGTAACAACTTCCTCAATGCTGGCCTGATCACTTTTATGTTTGTAGTCATTAAACACAAGACGGTGCAGTCGTGTGTATTGTTTTGGACTTCTTGTGGTAGTGGTGAATGATGGACACTTTAGATGTACAGCAGCCGGGACAGAGGCAAGACTGTACTTATGTATTTATTTGCTCCACTTTAGCTCAAATGTACAGTGAATATTCATACTGTTGTTCATGGCCTTCACTGAACTTCCACGTGTAGGGCCTCATGCCTCTGTCAGTGTTCATGCAGCTAGTACACCGTAGCTTGGACATTTAGCCTTATACCAAGACCTTGTTTAGTCTAAATATATGTTTACAGGATGTGACTGCATGTAATGTTGAACTCATGTTTGGCCTTATTTATGTTGGTGTGTTTGAGGCTCATTGGTTTGCAATATATGCGACTTGTAAATGCAGTGCAAAGCTGTATATGACACTGTATTTTTACAGTGCGTGATGAACAGTGTTGAATGTGCTGTATTTTATTATCGCACTGAAAGGCTTTGTTTTCAATAATTATTGTTATGTGTGGAATCTTATTGCTTTTATTACACTTTTGAAAGATTATTGTAAATATTTTGTAAATAACGTAGATTTTTCTGCACGCTCAAGTATTGTCCATGAAGCAAGTTGCACAGAAAACATGGTCACATGAAGTTGTGATGCTTTATTTAAATATGAAACTTTTTACAGAATTAAAAGTTTATTTTTACATAAAACATGCAGTTTTTCTTTTTCATCAATTCTACATTGGTGCATTGTATGTTTATTAACACATGTTTATGTACATAATTGCAGGATACAGTGGTAAAGGGTGAAAGCCATGTCTGCTCTGCCGTACACCTCCCATGTGAGTGAACTGACACGGTGGGGAGTGCACAGCTGAGAGACACAGCAGGTTCCTCTTCTTCACTTCCTGTGCGCAGCCTCAGTTTGTCCCTGCAGCCAACAGTACACTCATCCATAAAGTAGGAAACACTACACTGTGGCCTGGAGTTTAGTAGTGCTTTCTACTTTATGGATGACTCCACTGTACTTCCACGATGCCTCTTCCATCTTCACTTGTACTTCTTCTTGTGCACCTGCTGAAACTCCACAGCTGTCCACCGCAGCCCCACCCAGACCCACTTTCATGCTCTCATGCACAAACCGACATTTCTCAACTCGAGAAATGCACACCCTTTCACAAGCTATTTTTTCCTCACCCAGTAAATGCACACTTCCCAATTTGTCTATTAATATACGTCAGCTCAATTTTACATTTTTACATCACATTTTCAAAACTATCCCCTCTTTCTATTCCCACATATTTAAAAAGCTAACAATCCAACAAAAATGGCTGTTTGAGGAAGACATTTAGGCCGCCATGATTATTTTTTCCCTCCAAGTCAAAGCCCAATGAGTGCATTGTACAAGAATCCTAAAATTCACACTCTTAGATTGAAATTAATTAAATAAGACAATTAAATACAAAGGTCATTTTAATTAACTACTATGTTATTATTCCAAGTAAACGATAATACACGTTTCTTAGGTCTTGCTCTTACTCGTTGAAGAAAAAAATAGAATTTAATTGTATCGTTACTCGCTAATAATCACATTTAAATGTAGCATACTTCACCTCGACTTGCTGCTCTTTCTGTTCCGTCGGCCGGGGAGCCTCACAGGTGTCTTCTGCGAGCTGAAGAAATGGGTGAAGAAGAAGAAGAAGCCGTCTCTTTTTGAAGCCTTCACGAACACGTGATGTAACCACAGGAAGAGGTTTAACAGTCATAGCCGCCCTCTTTCTCGCCTTCCGTCTTTGTCTCTGCCACATGCTTCAAATGTCCAACTTTTAAACTAAAGAACGTAATCTTAATCCAAGTCTACAACAGCACGTGCACGTTCTATTCCAAATCAATAGAACATGGATTTGCTGTATATTTGAAATGAAGCAGCACTAGTAAGAAAAGCAACATCTTCTCTTGGGTTGCTGTAAGATGCAAAAATCAAAAATAAAACGGACAAATGTAAAAAGATTTTGGTATGGTGCAAACGATGATGTCACTTATAGACAGTTGTGTCCAAAAGAAGTTCCTCTGGAGCACAAGTGCAATTCAAGGTTGGGCAACAGAGGAATAGAATGATGAGATTACAGGCGATGCTATCACAATACTGTCATGGTCCTGTCACTTGATTTATATGTGACCTAAATCTAACGTTATTAAAAGCTTTGTGGTTTGGACCTACACATACAGTATACAGCACACAGCGCCTAATAATCTTTTTTTTCTGATTTGAATTCATGCTTAGACAGCAGTCACTGACAGGAAGTGAGGGTTACGCGACTTGGGTACCTGTAGTCTGTGCAAGACTTCCTGTGAAACCCTGCAGTTTATAGTTGCACATATGACCTTTTCTCAAGGATCTTTCACACTGTCAGTTTCTGTGGGGGAGTTACTTTTTATATCATTGTGAAGCACAAGGGATTTGAGACAGAAGATATATTTTTATAAAAAAGGCTGCAGATTTAATTCCCCTACAGATCAGTTACGAACAAGAAAGATAAGCTACATACAATCAGTTTACTGGATTTGCTTTTAATATAACTCAAGAAGCAGTCAAAAGTACTCGCACATTGTGATTCACACCGTGTAAACCTCCTTCTCAACACAACACAGGTGCGCTGGAGTCTGCGCCTTATTTCCCATGAGTCTGTTGGCCGCCATTAAGAGTCGGTTGAAAAGACACAGACGTCACAATGACATTAATACCTTTGTTATGCTTTGGCAGGCGAACGATCTGAAGAACCGTTCCTGTGTCCAGTGACATACAGAACAATGGACTGGGCTTTTATGAAGTGCAGAAAGGCAATGAGTAATCTGCGGGAAAGAATAGGTATTGCTACACTTTTTTGGGGGGGTCCCTTTATAGCTTGAAATACAATTCAAGAATATATTTAAAAAATGACTTCAATAAAGAGAAGATTCAGCTTATGGTTAAGTTTAGTTTAGTTCTGACCTTTAACCTGCATTTGACTAATCCTCCCCCCCCCCCCCACCCCCACTGCCAAAATCCTGCCACAATGTCCCAATACAGGGGCACAGTGACTTTGCACAGTGTTATGTGGAAATCATGGGGCCTTTGGAAGCCCACCCTGCTCACTGTGATACTCGTGTCTTATCTAGAGCGGCAGCCATTTCCCCTCCCTGCCTGCTACGAGTCGCCTCTGTGTGTCGACACCGCCAGTGGGCCTCAAAGTTGCCGAAACCGTACTAAAAGCTTGCAGGAATTGAGATGTTCTATGAGCAAAAATGTTGTAGCTTTCAGTTCTGTAGTCACTTTCTGGACTGCGAGAAGGAGGAAGTTAGGTCAGGCTTATGAAACACAGCAGTTAAAATGTGTAGCTTTGCGCTGATAATGTCCATCCCCCATTCCCTTAACTTCCCCATCTTTTGTCTATGCAGGGTTTTAATGCAAGCTTGCCCTTGTAGTTCATCATGAAACCTACAATTTGAATCAATACAATACTGCACTTTTGATCTTCATGTCTGGCTCATTGGCGCTTGCCTTGACATCTCCAAATAAGGGCAAAAACTCTGAAGCAAGCACCAATGAGGTGACAGGATTGTGTCTTTTTATGTGTGAAAGAGTGGCGCTTCTTTTCTCACAGATGGTGAGATGTTACACGTGCGTGGGGCAGTGAGAGGGCGGAGCTCAGGGTTTTCCTGACTGGGCTGAGTGGCTACAAAGCTATGAGAAGTTTCACTCTGAGTTAGCAGCGCACAGCAAGATTTCGACCACAAGAACTTTTTTCGTTTCAGTTCATTGAAATGGATACCTGAGCTTGAAAGTGTATCAAAGGTCCTATACCTGATTTATTTTTTTTATTTTTTTTTCAATTAAAACTGCTATATTAAAATAGATAGTTGATAGTTGAGATCCAAACTCATTTTTCTAACATATTTGTTGCATCGAAATTTGTCACAGGGACAAGGAACTGCACATTTCATAACCCCAGGGTCATTTTCACAAAAATGCCAGAAAACTCACCTGGAAGTTCATGACGTTGGTACAAACTCTTTATAATTAGATGCACAGTGTTTTCCCCATAAAAGTCTGAGCTTACAACATACTTGAGGAGGACAAAATACATTTCATTCCATAACTAGAAAAAAAAAATCAGGTATAGTTCCTTTAACCTTGAGCCAGATTTTAACTGCAGGAATATAAAAATTCTATACAATTCTAACATCATTTTAACACTTTTTGTTCTAAAATGCTACTAGTTTGTAAATAGTTTTTAAATATAGCACAATGATGCATTTCAAATAAATACACATTAGATTAGTTTATTTGAAGTAAAATAAATATTTATAGAAAATAAACACATTTAATTTAGTGTTATACATCCAATAGGAACAGTTCACTCAGGGCAAATTCCATTTAGTTATTTTAAATTTTCTGACAGCCCCTTGACGCCTGTTATAAAGTGGAAATGTCACCACAAGCTTTATCACAAAAGTACTTCTAAAGACCAAAGTGCGGCCCGGGGGCCAAATATGGCCCCTCAGGCTTCTTGTTTAATTTGCAGATAGACAAATGGTTCTTTTTAATTTACGTTTAATCATCCGTACGACTAAAACCTCAAAGGATAAAATTCATAAGTAAGGGTGTGGGGAATGGCATAACAATTTTGTCTTCATGCACTGCCACCTCTGTATAGAATAGAAGAGCACACATCTGAGCAGACCTAATGTTAGGTATGTCAAGAGTTTGTATTTGGCAGTTTTAGTTTACACAAACCCCATTTTGTTACCTTGCAGTTTTGTTTTTTAAAGTTGGTTTATTTATATAATACATACACCTCGGTAGCCTCATGGATAATGGGTAACATGTGTATTACACCACTTCCTCGGTCATTAAACATTAAACATTGTTTAATCAGATCGCCGTCTGGCACCAATGTTAGTTTGATTTCTGCTTCCACCTGGAGGCCACAGGTGACACTGCATGGGCACCGAGATGATCTCAGGTAGGAATGGCGCTTGAAAAACAAGTCAACTCCTATCAAAAGTAATTTGGAATTGTAATGAATTCATAGCAGCACTAAGAAGGTTGGAGTGTTTATGAATGTACCGTTTCTACAGACACAAGTTTCTTACCTCAGTAATACATTAACAAACTAAACGTGAATCTGAACATTTAAAAAAAACAGATTTATTCAAGATAACAGTTATCAGTACAAAGTAATTTTACAAGGACATGAATGAGTAACACTGTGGTCAAAATTCAATAGTTTCAAGCTTGATCAAATGTAGGTTTATGACTTCACTGCTGTATCTCTGGATTTGTAGATAACTCCTCTGCTCTTCAGCTCTCGTACCACACCTTGAACAACGAACATATCAAACGTTATGTAGTTATGCAGCTGCAATAAACCATTTGTTGAATTTTGAAGTATCAAAAAGCTCCATACCTGGAGGTAATCTTCCCGTCACTGATACTGCATACACACCCGGCTTGAAGTTACCTGTAACGTTAAATACATGTTACAAAAACAAAAAAGCTCAGTGATATATCAGTTATTGCCTCGATATTAAAAACTGTTCGTATGAATTAAATTGTACCATTTTACAAATCAATTTTCCGGCATTTTCTTTCATGGAAAAACGTTGATTAAAGGATTTCGTACAAAGGACTTCCAACAAACAAAACCTCACCTATCCTCTGCCATTTGGCTACCCAGCTGTCCTCGGGGCTCATCATGGCTACAACACTAAACAAAACAAAACAGACATTGCAATTACACTTATCATCCGGTGCAATAGCAATAATTAAAGAAAGAACGTCTTATTTTACCCATCAAATGACGAACTTGTGCACTCGTACACCATTTCTCGATTCCCCTTCATCTGAAGGTAAGACTCACAGTTGTCACATCCATCGTACTCAAACTGGTCAATAGTCTACAACACAGAAAATATGTTCTCAATTATTTAGTGTAGATGCGTTTGAAGAGCATTTCAATGCTATATGAACAAGATAAAGTTTGAGGGTTTGCTATGGACGCAAGCGGAAAAGCTAATCCTAGTGTTTACTTCGAAATGTCCTCGTGTTACCTTTACTAGAGAACAAAGGAGACACGCTCGCAGGTGACGAAGCTCTTTAGGGACAGTTTCCAATGCCATTGTATTCGTTATTTATCGAAATTGATATAAATGTTCGCTTTAGTCTATGCGAAGAACTGTTTTGGATATTTTTGTCGCCTGAGATATACGTAATTGCTTGGAAAGTGGAAGGACCCCAAACAGGCGCCGCGGCCAACTCTTGCCTGTACAGAAAATGTTTTTTATTTTTTTATATTTTTTTTTGGTGCATAACTATTATACTTAAATAATGAGGACTCTTAGATATTCATATTACAATTCCGTTTATGATTTTTCCAGTGAGTGTAAAAATGGTACCTGTCAATTATGTTGTATACACTGTTAAAAGTAATAACAGCGTAGTCTAAAAAAAAAAAGTTTGATTTTGATGCACGATGAGATTTCCATTTCTGAATCACCCGAAACTTCTAAATGTTTAAATGTTTGACAACATTGTAAAACGTACAAATAATAAAATGGAAAACGTTTGTTTCTATAGTGACGACTGAGAATTCTTTGACTGATTGAAACGTTATGATTTGTTTGGCCATTCAACGGTAGGGTTTTGATGAGACGAGAGACAAGTAAGGTAGATAACTTTGAAAGAAATGTAGTTGCTGGATATAAACTGTGTTAAGGTTGCAACTTTTGTCTTGCCAAGTGCAGCCTGTTAAGTAGGATTATCAATCTTTAGATAAATGATTTTTCTGATGACAATATTAACTGTATATGTTTGTTCTGCAGCCTCCTCTCAGCTGAAAACTTAAACATGACTGAAGCTGATCATCAACTCCCTGATACGGTGAATCCGAATAATTTCCCTGCCAAACTGTGGCGCATGGTAAACAACCCTGCCAACAGTGCCATCTGCTGGGACATTTCTGGTGAGATTATTGTTATCGACCAGCTACTCTTTGAGCGACTCATCCTGTCTCCTGATTGCACAAACAATGAAGACACTTTCAAAACCACGCACTTCTCCAGCTTTGTTCGCCAGCTCAACCTGTATGGCTTCAAAAAAGTAGAGTTAGCCTCCACAACTCACTTTTTCATGACTTCCCCTGAGAGGAAAAGCACCATTCATAATTTCCAGAACCCAAACTTCAAACGCGACTGTCCTGCACGTCTTGTTAATCTAAAAAGATTAACAGTTGATAATAAGGCTAAAATAGATAGTGGTGTCAATGTAAAGTGTAGAGGTCCAAGTAAATACCAGCGCAGTGATGGCAATGATGGCAACGTTGAGAACCTTTTGATGGAGGGCAAGTATTAACATCTTCTAAAAATAAATGTAGCAAATGGAAAATGAGAGATTCACTCTTACATTTTACAGGAGGTGCATCTTCAGTTGGTAGAGGCTTTGGAGAGAAGAACAGCTTAGAGAAATTGATGATGATGGGTAAATAACAAGTGAAGAACGAGCAATACCTTTTGAGAAATGCCTAAGAGTTGCTCTTATGTTCAACAGTAAGTTCCTCTTCAGGTGTTAAAGGACGCAAGGACTCGCCTCACCCATACAGACAGCTGCCAATGCCACCCCACAAAGGAACCCCAGTCCCTCCCTATCGCCTGCACCCTATGGGTCATCCCTATGCCTCAAAATTGTCTTCCCCCCACCAGCAGGGTGTGGGATGTGGAGTGTATGGTAACCCTAAATTCACAGGAATACACCCGCAAATTGAACAGCACCATCCTGGCTTTTACTCCCCAGGTGAGCATCACAAACAGCTCTGAGAAAGTTACTACACTGTTATTGAAAACCTCTCTTTCCCTTTGAAAGCTTGTCAGTGCTACCCACCAGGACTTCTGGCTTTGCCCCATGGTATCCAACCAGGACCCTTTATGCCCATCGGCTTTTTCCCGGTAAGTGCTAAATGAAATGAGCAAGTTTACATTTCATTTGGGGGCGACAGTGGCTCAGATGGTTGAGTGGATTGTCCTGTAATCGAAGCGATGGTGGTTCGAATCCTGGTTCCTCAATGCAGACTCTGGCCTTGTCCTTGGGAAAGACACTTCGCCCACTTATGAATACGAACATTTACTGTTGTTGTTTTTACTTCCGCCAAATGTTTTGGTGAATGGTTGGCGACGGTGGATGTGTTCAGCTGATGTACTGCATTACATCCTGGTCACTCACGCATAGAAACCCTTTTCAAAAAGTCATACAAAATTCTGGATAATCATCACTGCAAAGTCCTTGAAAAATACAAAATGCTTCATTTTCAAAATGTTTAAAACTGTTCCCTTGTATACAAAACACTTCATGGTCGTGCTCTGCCCCACTCTCTAACTACATTAACCTAAACCGTTGAAGGAGGAGATGTTGAGATCCCACACTGAAGAACAACATCTGGACAAACTGAGCTGTCCGTCAGAGGAGGTTAGCAGCCTGCCAACAGAAGAGAATGCCCGACTTACATTAAACATTTCCTTAAAGTAAATCAGTTCGGCCCTTTGAATTAAATTTGAATTAAAATTGTATTTATTTATTTTTCACACATTTACAATTTGTACTTTTGTTCATCAATGTCTGCAGTTCCGATCGATTAAATACACTTTAAACTTTTTGTCTTTGGTTTTATACCCTTGAAAATTGCTTTCAATTGAAAATTGCTTTCAATTTTCATCATGTCTCTTTACTTAGGGTTGCTTTACTTACAGTTTTTTGGACTACAGTTTCTGTTTATGTGTTCTTAGGGCTGCTACCCCATGATGGACATTGGAAGGGATTGTCAGGGACCTGACAAGAATGAACAAGGGACGAAAAAGGCAGATATAAACCTGGACACAGTCTTCCAAATAGCTGATGAAGTGATGCTAACTCAACCAAATAACAACTTGATCAAAATTGAGGTTGCAGAGAAAGCTTCCACATCAGATGACCCCACAGTGGGATCTGATCCTCTGCAGACTCCCAAAGAGGCTGTATCTGAGGTAAACATGCATTGTGCAAAATGTTGCATTATAAATCGTATGAACATGTTCTGCCTTTTCAATATGACCATGTTATTAGGGCACCAACGAGGAGTTAGACAGAAGTGAGGTGATACAAGTAGAAGTTAGTAAAACCAGTGACAGCGAATCCTGTCAGGGTTAGAATTCGCCGCAGGTAAGACACTGCAAGGACGAAAGTTCAGTTTATGATCCACACATCAGGGATATTTACAGTTTATGAGTATGATGTTTTCTTTTTAGATCACATTTTAAAGGTGCATATCAACGGCTTCGTTCACCCCTTATAGTTGAATGGTTTTCCTTGTCGTTTAATTATCTTCTAGTTTCCTTATTTCAAAGATGCACAATGGTAGATACATACTTATTTAGAGAACAGCATTACTGTATTCAACTTTATTTACATATTTTGTGGAGTTGCACAAAGCAAGTGGCCATAACTTATTTGTTTTGGAAGTGTAACTTTGTACATCTAATGTATTGTGTACTTTTGTTGCTTCAACCTTTTGTGAAGAATACATATATATGCAATTTATGCATAAACTAACATGAAAGTTTTATTGTGTTTGTACCAAATAAAGATTTTATTTTCAAAGGAAATTGCAACGCTGTACATCATTAAACAAATATTTATAGAATTATGGCTTAAGTCAAATATCGATGGTGTCTGGGTAGCTTGACCGCTTCTCATTTGTTTCATTTCTTCATCATTCATGTTTTTCCGTCGCGAGAGGGCGCCTGTCACACGTGCATCGGTCTGGGCTTCTTGACTGCTCCGCCCTTTCAGTGATGCTGCATTCAGGTGCAGTGAGACTGTGCAACACTGTTTAACACGACTGTTTTTATGAGGGAATTGTACCCTTATGTTAGTCATTTTGACAAAGGTTATGGCCATTGTTAAAACAGCAACAAAGAGATCTTTTTTTCGCTGTGCAACCTGTAAAATCCTGACGTCCCCCCTCGTGTTTGAAGGTTTTTCTCTGTCTGTGTAAAGTGTGATATTCCCGGGGTCCTGAAGGCTACGCGACTCTGAGCAGGTAGAGATCGTAGAGACTGTCAATGAGGTCTCAGGGGTCCTGCGCAGATTCAGTCCGGGAGGTAGACTTGCGGGACGGTGTCGGAGTGGTGCTACCATTTCACCAGCCCCACTTGGAGAACACCAGGCGCGTGGACTACTCGGACTTAGGGACTTTATCAACTTTGTACGAGCTTCTGACTTCCATACGTTTCCACACTGATCCCGAGAGGATTGTATCCACTTCTTTGAGTGCACCGGGGACATTAAACTCGTGGAATGTGTGTGTTGTTTTGTACGCGCAAACTTCAATGGAGCGACCGACGGAAGAAGTGAATGTGTTCGGCACGAGTTCTCCCAGCGCGCAGTAATGATCCAGTTATACGGGAATCTGTGGCTACGCTTTATTTGAACTGGTTAATCATTAGAGAGTGTGAATTCAGTCTATTCTTGCTAAAGGAGTTTTTCGCAACTTTATGATTGTTAAAAAAAAAGAAGCAACACTAGACAACGTGTGGCACGTTGCGTTATCTGTCAGTGCCTTCCACACCGAGGCGGCAACCTGTGAAGCAGCCTTTGAAGTTCAAGTCATGGCTTCGCCTTGTTGTTTTGGATTTGGTTCAGATATAAAGCTTCTTCGGGACGTACTCTCTCTGGGAGCTTTATTTCTTACTCTGGATCCAACATGTTAATCGGGAACAGTTAGGGACGAACACTGAGAAGAGGATCTTGCGGGACGTGGTCAGCAGTGAAGCCTTAGTTTGACATGAGTATAAAGCTGAAGCCCACTGTGTGAGACTGGGCTGTCTGAAGCAGTGCACCGTTCATGCCCCCCACAACGTGTTTCCACGGCCCATCCGGGCATGCACTGCACACTAGTGACACTGGAGAAAAGTTCATTATAGCTCTTTTTTATCCTGGGAGTGCCGTGAAGTCTCGTACTCTTCAAGGCCACTGTGTGAACCAAGTGGCTGCATTGTTTCTACGGGTAAACCTGGATATGTAAACACAAACTGGGGTTAAGCCATACGTGTGGATTTGTTTCTTGTTAATCGCCGCCTCTCTACACAGTGTGTTGTAATTCGCATTTCTTTCATCTCTCCGCGGTGCTTGTGTGCTTTGAAGTCCACCATGTGCGGCCGGCCAGCGCCGCTCCAGCGGGCAGGGCCATGAGCGTCCCCCTGCGGCGCCTGGCCGGGCTCTGGCCGTGGCTGCTCATGGCGGGCCTGCAGCTGGTGCTGGGCCAGCCAGGCCTGGGCCAACCGGAGTCCGAGCGGCCACTTCTGCGCGCCCTGATCAAGGTGACCCTGCTCCGGCAGGAGCCCACGGGAAAGCCCATCACCCTGGAGGGGCTGTTTGTGGGAGGAAGTGCGGGCTACGCGGAGGGAAAGTTGATGCAGGTGAGTTGTTAGGCCCATTCAACTTCAGTGCACACCTGGTCCTTATAAACGCAGCCTTTTTGCCAACTTTAAATGTTGTCACCCATAAACCGACCCCAAAGCCAAACATGTGTAAAGCACTGTAAAAAGTCTATGATATCTGCAGCTGTGCCTTTATAATATGTGTTTACTGTTATTACATGATAGCCTTTCTGAGAATAAACGTCATTACACAATAGCAGGCTACAGTAGAGGTGCTGTCCCATACATTATAAAGGTGCCCTTTATCATTTAAAACATCTGATCAGGCCGGCTGCAGTTTTGACTCTGACTGTTAAAGGGTCCAATCTCAGTAAAACTATTTTAATATTCTGGCTATTGTGTGTGGAAGCTGTTGTCCCTTGTTACCATCCTGCTTCTCACATTCTGTAAACTTTACCAAGCGTCCACCAGGGACCTTTTAGTGTGTTCATCAAAGGAATCACTTCAGATGGTTCAAACAGTCTGATTGTTGTCTTTTGGGATCTTTGGGGGACACATAATTAAGTTGCTCTTTAATAGTTTCTCATCATTGACTATGAGCTGGACCAATGTTATAGTGCAGGAGTCTAGTTTCCAAAAAAGACCTCGCTCAAAGGGCACACTTCTGCATGTGATGACAGAATATCTAAATTCCTTAAACAATAGTGATGACATACAAGTGCTATTGAGGTTAGTTTCTTCTTAGCCTATTTTTACTCACCCTTGAAAAACATGGCTTTGGTTGTCAGTTCTGTTTTGCTTCAAAGTATTTGTGGTATTCAGGCCTCTTTCAACATTTGAATATCTAAGTTTGGTTTAAACTGTTAAACAAGCAAACCCGGCACTGGCTTAAGCAAACTTATGATTTGAGCAAAAGTGTGCCTCCCCTAGTCTGTATTTGCGAAGTATGCGTTCTATTCATTGTGCATATTTTGGATTCAGGAGTAGATTAAGACTGCACGGCCATAAAGCGGGGCTGTGTCAATTTGTTTACCGTCTCCAAAGCGACAAGACGACAGGTATGAGGCACATGGGCTCTCGTCTCTCCTCGCCCTCCAGGTGTGAGAGAGATGCTGAATGGAAAGCCACAGGCCGCTGTTTGTTTACTTCTTCAGTCGAGGAAGCTCCATCTTAACAGCCCTGGGATGCTGGCGTAACGTTGTCCTAAAGTTTTCTATCACTCTTTGTTTTAAATGGAAAACATTTGGAAAATTCAATGTTTTTATCTCATTTTTGTCAAACATAAAAACAGAATCTGAATTGACTGCCTTTGTTTTGTGTGCATCATAATAGCCAGACCATTTTTGTGATCCCTCGTGTTATTGTATTCCCAGTGTGTACCACAGCGCGGTGTTGCCACAGGATGCCCTTTGTTGCAGCTCAGGCCTGTTTGGACAGGTTCTCTTCAGCTTTGCAGACTGCATTACTGTCCCGCTTCAAGTTTCTGTCTCTTTCAGGAGTGGGATGAAAGCTGCTGCTCACTGCTTCCTTCACTGTGCGAGACATGAGTGATGCCCAAAGTTAGGGGCATGACTATTTTAATCACCAACTAGTCTGTGATATTTTGTTTTTGCAATTATTTCTTTGCACGTTCAAACTCTATATTAACCTGATTGAAATATAGAATATGCAGACTGATGACCTGATTGTTGTTGCTCTATCTAAACATCCTCTAAGTTGCATGTGAAGAGTTTTTACTTAGAAATTTTGACCAGAATGATCCTTAATCTAAATTATGGACAGAGATATACACATCAGTGTTAATTTACATAGGACAATGTGCCTCAGAATTACTACAAGAAAGAACCAACTGGAAAAATAAATCAGGATTTGATCAGGGATTTGCTGGGTGTAGGGAGAGTTACAATTCTGACATCGATCGGGCATACCGTCCACACTTCTGTCAGTCCACCCCAAGGGCAACTGTGGCTACAAACTTACATACGCAGCTTAACACCACCCAGTATGAGGGTGAATGAAGGAAAATCCTGTGGGTGACTTGTCATGTGAAAATGGCTAACCAAATAAGATTTACTTTCCCTTCTCTTCATTCAATGCACTATCTGCAAGTAAAACAGTCAGGAAACTAAAAAGATATGCTTTACAGAACCTTATAATGACCTTTAAAGCCACACAGCGAAACAGAAGGAAACATGTCCAGCTCTCAGTAATGCTATAGGTCTGAGGAGAAGCGCCTGTAATGGTAGTAACCCCTTCTCTGTCTAGTTCGTCTTTACCCAAACCTAAAAGCTTCTCGACTAGAGAGTTTACAGCCCATAGGCCAGAGTAATGCCTCTTTTGAAAGCTAAGACCTGCAAAACACATCACTTTTTTGACGCATTTTTCCGACCAAAACATGCCAAAAAAGCAACAAAAACTTAATGAAAACACAACCAAAAAGGATGAAAACTCTCTGGTCAGGAAGCTTTTAGATTTGGGTTAAGCCGACAGTAGTTTGTGGACGTGTGTTTGGGATCTGCCTGACGTGGATGAAAACGTTGGGAACATTTTTTTTTTTAGATCAGACCCGCACTATTTGGACAAATACAAGCGCTCAGGAATTTAGCCTCTTAGCTTCTCTGGAACCTCGGCTTGCGCGGTGAACAGTGTGGAGCGAGGGGCTTCTGGGATGGCTCCAGTCGAGAGGATTTCATTTGCTGTTGGGCAACGTGCCAAATTAGGCATCAGGAAGCCAAAAGATTGTTAACTGTACATTCTTCCCTACTTGACTTTTCTTTCAAGTTTGAGCGACTTACAGAGCTCCCCCAAATAACATCAACTATAATGAACACAATTGTGAGAAGGCCATTAACGCCACTTCACATTCCTGGGCCTTCCTCATGTGTCCCAGTAGGTCCGGGTTCCTCCTCCCTCTCCCTGGGCTCTCTCTCTCTGAAGCGGCCGCCGTGTGCTGCCGTTTGGGGACAGAGGGATGGGAGGGCGGAGGGGGGGAGCGCTGGGACAACTTCAAAGTGTGTCCATCTCCGAACGTGAGCCGGGATGATTATGAAGCGAGACTGTTTACTCTGCACTTCCCACATGGGTCCCCGCGCTCCCCCCCCTCCCTCTAGATTTCCTGTCCGTACTTCCCATCATCCTGGAAGAGATAGCGACCTGTCCCCGCGCTCCTCGGGGCTCCTGCGGGGTTGAGCTCACTGCACCGTCCCAAGTCTGCACATGTCAGGGAGAAACAAGACTGCATTTCATTCTTCTAACTAACATCGTTTATGTATTCGTTCATAAATATTCAGGATAATCTTAATGGCCAATCTTTGCCCCGCAGTTGTTTTGAGCTGAACTGCTTGTCTGGGCTGACAGCTCGAGAAGTGGATTAGACACAACACGGATGTAAATCATTGACACCACAGAATATGTCTACAAATCCAGTTCTGCTTTTCCAAGCCAAGAGTTTCCCTGCGAGAAGAAAAAAGCTTTTGACTCGCCGTGGGCTCCAGCAAGCGGTGTCTGTGCTAGATGTGGGCATACAGGCGTGAGCTTCTCGGCAGGTAGCCCAGAGGTCAGGACCAGGCACTGCAGGTCCTGGTCCATAGATCTTACTTTGGCTGTACCTACTAAAAATAAATAACTCAAAGGGACAGGGCAACCAAGAGGTAAGTAAGGTCTAGGGAAAGTATACTGTACCATGTGGATTTTCAGACTGGCCACTAGCTCCTACAGCGAGGGCCCTGTTAGTCAGCCTCCACAAACTCATGCGAAGAATAAGAACAGAGGTGGGAGTTGGTTTCTGCCCTTCCACTAATGAAACCTGCATTATGTACACATCCATAAATGAAATATCAAATGTAGGGCTGGGCAATGAATTGAAATTTAATCAGCGATTATTGGTCAATCTCAATCATCATCATGGGACTTTATAATCGTCAACTCTGTTCTGTTTCTTGTAAAAGCCAAGAAACAGAACCTAGTTTTGGAGTTTGGATGAGGCAATTGCATATTTTCATGTGATAAATGATAGTGAAGGGAAGCATTTGTTTTAGTTTGAGCTGAGGTTTACAAAAGGTCTGTCTAAGTTCATGAATCAGCTGCTTTTATTAATTTTTTAGCCTGAAATAATAAAATCGAATCGAAAATCGAGATTGATCAGTGTAAGAATTGTTTGCCATGTCGACCAGCCCCAATTAAATGATATATTGTGACCTTAAAGGTGCATTATGCAACTTTCTATGCGTTATATATATTTTTAAAGTCGATGTTTGTGCATATTTGACCTTGTAGTGTCACAGCGGCTGTATGAGTGGTCATCATGGCGTCTTTACTTTCCATCACAGTGGTCTCTTGGATACTCCAGGATCAATTGTTTGGAAGGTTTTCAATAATGTCCAGAAAACCTACAAAACAATTGATCCTGGAGTAAAGGTGCCATGCTGACCACTCATACAGCCACTGGATCACTACAAGGTTAAATTCGCTCAAATATTGACTTTTTTTCCCCCACATAAAAATATGCATAATTCACCTTTAAGTCTAGTGTCGCTTGTGATGCATTAGTTCTATACTGTGTACTGAAGCAATGACATAAACTCTCCTGGTGATTGCTGGTTACATCCTTCTCTGTTGTCTGAAGTCGACAATCTGAGTTCTTCACTTAAACATCAGTGCAGATACGGTCATGCCTCTATCTATCTGCCCTTTGGCGACTCTGGCCGTTACATAAAGCGCGTCTGAAATCACTATAAGCTCACAATTTCACTACGCTTTGCCTCGGCACCTGGTGGATGAATCTTGCCTTTTCTGCGATCGCGGCAGGGCCATCCGAGGACAGACGCCTACTTTAGTACCAGCATATGCTCCTGGTTATACGCCACTGTAGTGTTGGTACAGAGATTAATCCTATCTGTTGTTTGCCCAAGCTGCTCAGGTTTACCCAGCATGTCAGACTGCTCCCCTGTGTGTGTGCGACCTCACGGACAGGCCCTGCGCTAATGGCTTCTCCTGCGCTTGTCGAAATGTGCAGCCCAAAAAATTCTGGAAACTACTCTGCCGTGGCTGCGATGCCGAGATGTTTCAGGGCACAGGGAAGAAAGAGAGAGAGAGAGAGCGAGAGAGAGAAAGAAAGCGGCAGGTTCAGGGGAAACATGGCAGATCCCTCAATCCTGCAGCCTCCTTTTTAACTAATTAAAGCAGGTCTGGAATAGTGCAGTGTGTCTCAGTTACACAACACATTCTTTCGATTTTCCCTTCGCCCTGCTCTCTTCTCAATCACAGTTTTATTCAAGTCCCTCCCTCCTCTCCGGTGCAAAAGACCTTCGTTGACTCACCTAATTCCACGGGTTTTGTCGCACGCCCATGCAAACACGTAGCATTCAGACACATACAATGCAGCACCATAATGACGATTTTATTCAAGCACATTATTTTTCCCATTTGAATAAGAAAAAAAATATTCCGCTCTACAGTTCTCCTTTTGATGAATGTAGTTGATTACATTCATAAATCTGTCCTCTATTGTGTTACTGCTCATTTAAAGCAAAGTCACGCTTTAGTCCTATTTTAGATGTAGTTGTAAGCCTGGTATGCTTGTTTTATAGACCTTGTTAATAAACAGGGTTTCCACAGGGCGTTAAAAAGCATTACCTTAATAAATCCTTTCCGTAGTCCCTCTGGGGGCAATACAAGTGTTAATGGGACGATTGGGGGTCTTTCATCTCCCCCTGGTGTCTTTGGTCAGAAAACCACAATTGTAGCTTCGCTGCCACCGGGTCGGTGTCACCAAAACACACTAATGGAATTACGAAGAAGAAGCTAACAAGCTAACGGGCAAAGCTAACTGTGGGCTAGCACCACTTTTTCTCCATCTGTAAAAAATCTCCATTGTGTAATTGGATGTACAATATCCTTTTCTCCATTTGTCTTTTTTTTATCAGCGTAGTTTTTCTCTTACGGACAATTAATGAGTGAAAAACTGCAACATGCTACGACACCTGCAGTGGCGCTTATGGCCTCTAGGGGCATAACATTTAAACTAGGGTCTAACACTAACTGATTATTAAAATTCACCCTCACTCCTCTGATTGAATGTTTACAAAGTGAAATATGCCAAGATTTTTTGCATATTCAAAATATGGTGTCTTGACATTAAAATGGCTTTGAAATTTGACTTGCCGCCACCTGTAGAAACCCCGATTAAATGCACTTGCTATCCAAACATTGGTAGGATTCGATTTGAAAACTTTGCGAACCTTTACAAAAGAACATTCACCTTAATGCGTTTTTCTTGGCCTTCTTTCAAAACCAGAAGTGCTGTTATCTGTATAAGTGCAGTTGTGAAGTCCTGAGAGGTCTTTTTCCTGTGCACTCTTTGAAAAGCGCCTGAGAAAGCACCTCTGAACCCTGAGAGCATGACTTTATGATGTCTAATTGATCTGGGGCACCGCGGTGGAAAAAACTGGGCACACAGTCTTTGTCTGGCCCTTCTTTCATTGTGTGGGACTTAGAAAAGCTCTTCCCACCAGGGCCCTGGAGTAGCCGCCAGTGTAGGCAGCTGTTTTAAGTTGTGCCATTATGTGGCCCAGCATCGATTACAAAGGAGTGGAATGAGTCATCACTTAAGTAGCGCTATAAAAGAGCTCACACATGCGCTCGTATTTACACAGCGGTGCCGCACATATCCCTTTGATGGCACCATACCTGGCACAGGATTATCTGGGCGTTTTAGGGGTCAAAGGAATTCAATTATGTCTAAATCCAGGGTTAGACAAATAGCTTGGCATTTCTGCATACCTTATAAGACGGTGTTCCCGGCGACCTTTCGGGATCTGTCCTGACGGCGCAGGTCAAGAGAAGCACCTGTCTCTTTCCAGTTGAAAGCGGCCCTTTGGGGGCAGAGAGGAAAGCCCACTGATCCACTGTTATTCAGCCAGATTTACAGGGAATCACATGGAGCAGATGACAATAGCATCTGATGGCACAGGAATTCTACTGGGCAAAAGGAGTCTCTGGTTTGGTTCAATACATCTGCACCTGGACCAAAGGCACATTTATAAAAAAGGAAGACGTCCGTCATTAATCTGATTTCGCCTGATCTGGTTTGTCATCAGTCAACTTACTCGGTTGGTATGAAATCAGTGTCTCCCTGCCGTCTGCCGCGCTATGACTCTCTGTCTCTGTCTCCCTCACAGCAGCAGCTTTGCATTCTTTCATTCCCATCACCTCTTGCCTGAGCAGCCGCTATTTTTAACAGATGTAGTTTATTGTAAATGATTTCAGACAAAAAGGCTTTTTGTTCAAACACAGCAAGTGCTTGGTGAAAGCTTGGAACGCGATCATTTAATTATACGTAAATACTCCCTAACGTTTATGAGCTTTTTTGCTTAAAAACATTAACGTTGCTTTTGAACCTTTTGAGACAACTTGAGTGTGTTTTTTGTTGGTGCTAAAATAAGTAATATGCAGCCTTTTGACAATCACTTAGCACTGAGTAAAATAATCTAGCTTTGGAGCAGATTTCTATAGGACACTGTCCAACTCTCAGACTGATTTTGTTTTAAGGTAATGTTTTCCAGTGAAGTATGTTTAGAATGTTTCTGGTCTACTGCTCAGCTCAACGATCTGCAAAAGATCTTTTACCTGTGTGACTGTCTGATAGTTTATGTGTACAAGCATGAGTGAACCCTTCTGTGTGTGTGTGAGGGAGAGAGGTGGAGCTCCCGTACTGAGATCATTTACCAAACTCTATTAAGCAGGATCAAAGTGACTTAGATCTCTCAGTGCAGGCAGCATGACTACAAACCCATATTGTAACCCCAGATCCAGAAAGATAACGGGCTTGACAGAAAATTCTTTATGACTCCCCAAGTCACATGGTGTGGTCAACAAACAGCATGTCCTATTTGTGACCTTTCCCTTTTGCTGCTGCTTCAGAAAGGCTGTAATTACAGCACTTTCACTGTGCCTCATGGGGAGTACAGTTGTTATTGAATTTGTTGTTTGTTCAGTTTATTTTTTTAAATACTGTAAATCATTTTGATCTTGTGTGAAGTCAAATCCATATTTCACCATTTTTCATCTGTTAATGCTTTTCCCTCCTGCTGGTGTTCAGTGAGGGTTTGCTCTCTGAACATGGCTGACCACAGCCCTGTGTGTCACATGCCTGACAGCATGAGAGATGAGTGTTCTCTCAGTTGGAGCAAATGAAAAGTGCATGCTCTGCTCCAGACAATGGACCCCACAAGTGTGCGGGGTCAGTTTGTCTGTGTGCACCTGCAGAGAGCCCTCTGCTCCGTCTGGAGATTTATGTGGAGAATACACAGCAGCAGAGGGTCATGTGACTCAACAGAGGATGAACTGACCCATGGGCCACATGCATGAAGTCATGATTAACTCAGAGCCTCCTGCTTGAATCTCTGAAATTACTTCACATTGATGGGCAAGTCAGAGGGAGAAGGCAAACAACTATTTTTGAACTACTATTTTTTTTATACAGAGTAATGAACGCATTGCTTCAAATATTAAATGGTGTTCTTTATGCAATGCAATATCTTGTATTTAAAGATACAATATATTCTTTCTGTGATACTGACGATGTAGATGATCAGTTGATGTCATAAAACAGAATAATACACTTCAGAGAAATAATTCTTAGCGTTCGCATTGGAAAGGTTACAGGATCTAACCTGAGTCTCTGCACCTTCTGCCATTGTGTCCCTGACACTTCATCCCATTGCTCCCTGCTGTTACAGGACACAATAGAAACATATTTTAATCCATTAAAGGCACTGAAACCTTATGATGACATCATCAACACACACTGGATTTGAGTATAAGTCACTCTGGATTGGAATGACAAACTCTATAAATAACTGCTGAATGTTCAAGTCAATAATCTACTGTATTTAAGCAAACATTACCCCTTGTCCCTGATGTTGTACAACTCCCTACCTGTACAACTCCCCGCTCTTTGATGTCTCCAGGTTGAGTTTATGGCCTGATTCTGCTTTCCAGCTGGATACCCAGGGGAGGACTGTATAAGAGACTTGATTTAGTTGGTCCTAATCAAGCTGGCCGTTCAGTGCCTCTGTCTCTCTTTTGACAAAAGTAAATGCCTTGGCAGCCAACAGGAATGCTGATGGACTGTTGTTTAGGGCTCTCAGAGAGGGACCCTGACGCCCCTCGTGTTTAACCCACACAGGCAGTGGTGTACACAAGCAGCGACAGTTGGCCAACACAAACAGCTCAGCCTCTTCAGCAGCGGAAACACAAATGATCTCATTGTTGAACTTGCTCAAATATGCACTACTATCATGACTTTTCCATGGCAGCATGTTGGATTGATCTTCAGCCTAAGGCTCTCTTTACATATCTCCAGACATGACTTGTGACTTTGAAGAGAAGTGACAGAGCTGGAATACCAAATGCATTGTGGTTGCATAACCTCGTGTACGCTTTTATTCCAACAGACCTTTTGTGCTGGTCTTAATCTCACTCTAAACAAAGAAAATACAGTGTTTCTATGTGAAAGTTAGTTGCCCTTGGTGCTTATTGGAATCAGGTGGGCGGATCAAAAGGGAGCCTGTATTTGAGCGAACAGGGCCATGATATCTCATCAGGGCCTTTCACCTGATAACCTCCGCTGCTGGAGCCAAACAAAGCAAAGACGCATTAAAGTTGTATTTGACAGCTAACAAGCCATGTCTTTAGGGCTGGGTGGACTTGGGCTTTTGGTAACTCCAGGACCAGCCCACATTCCCACCCAGCCTGCTTTTCCCACCTCTGGTTGTTGTGATGGCGCTGCCAGGAGGGTTCGCCTCTTTGTTCCAAGCCGATAGGTCAGAGTTTGCACAGTTACACTGCTGCAGCCCCACGAGACTCTCTAAAGACTAAAGCAGAGCTGCATGTGGTTTGGTGTTTGCTGTGTTCACTCTTAGATTAGAGAAGCAGGTTGGCAGAGGATTGGCTAATGACATGTCTACAAGCTACAAGTCCCTGGACTGTCTGGGGCCCAAATGCAAGATGCACACACACACCTACACACTCCTACACACACTAACCCTGCGCTGCCTCCACTTTGGGGTAAATTTGGCAACGTGGAGTCACAAAGACAGGCTAACATTGCGGTGATGGAAACAGCCTTACATTTATAAGCTTTGCCAAATGAGATGTGACATGGTCAGCCACTAATGGTCGATGGCCCACGGATGACATAATGTTCCACTCATTGTCAGAATCGCATTTAACTGAGCATTACGTCTTTGCTAATGTACATTAGAAAGTAGAAAGGGGGGCACAAGATCATGTGCCACTTTCTAAAAATAACATCATAACAACCTGGCCTCTAAAAAACATTGGGTAATGATGCTGTGATAGATGTACTAAACGATTTATTTTGGCCTCTTTCCACTTCCACGTCAGTGTGTTTTTACATAACTGTGACAAAGACATGAGTGATTGTGAAGGTAGAGCCGGCGAACCTGTGATCTGAAGCCTTATTAGAAGAGGTGTCCAATTAGTGCTAATCCCACCGTGCATACTTTCCACTTGTCTGTTTGTACTTGCTAGGAATGCTCTCAAGAAATCCTGTTTCATATCTTTGTATTGGCAGTGATGCAAGTAAACGTCTGAATACTGTTTATAGTGTTATTAATCTGAAGTGTCCCTCAGTGTTGAAAAATCTAATGGCTTGTAGGTACTTGAATGCTATCTTTTTTATGTGACTCAATGCTTGCCCTGTTCCCAGGGTTGCCATATCCAAATGGCCATGGCAGAACATGTGGTCATTGGGTTGTGGGAGGGCACAGGTTTGGTGAGGGCAGCGGTGCGTCTAATGCAGTTCTCTGACCTACCTCTATCCCGCTGACTTCCACTGTTTGTCCACTCTGTTAACCATTACCAAAGGGCTGTGTAACTTGGCTGCAGCCCAGTCCTCTTACACATACTGCGGCCTTTATCAAAGAAGACCTGCACTACAAGCCCGGAGTCCTTCCAAAGAAGGCTCCAGTCAGGGCCTCAAGAACTACATCTCTCTGTTTTGTGTCCCTCTCTCCTCCGCCCACACCTGTTTCCATCTGACCCCACAACTGCAGAGGGGCATATAACAAACCTCGTCACTTTTTCCCACCTGCCTGTTGATGTTTTTCTAGATCATGTTTGTAAGATGTTTTTAAGACGATGCCCTTTTCAAACAACACATTCTTCATGGAGTCTCTTTTTAAAATTGCTATTTCTGCAGTTTGGACCTCTACAGACATGAGATTCTTGTATTCATTTAGCAACTCATTCTACAGTTTTCTGTCAAAATCTATTTTTAGCTGAATCTATATTTATATATTTTGAAACAACAAATGCATCTATTGACTGTCACTTATTCGTCTGACACTAAAGTGTTCAACTTTAGCATTAACTAGATATGAGGCCTGTATCAGACCAACCAAACCAAAATATTCAACACAGGCATTTTATTATAATTATGTTATTATCTTGTTATGACAGATCGCTAACAGCAGTTATGGGTGACCCAGGAGCTTTTTAGCGTGCAATTTAGAGATAATCAGTTGTTGTTGGTTACTATCTTGTTACATCCAACATTAAAATCTTATGATGGCTTTATTATCTCATTACATCTCAATTACCAGTCCGTGTGCTCACTTTAAAGAGATCCCACCTGGTGGCTTCACTTCACTTTTATCAAGTTAAAGCATGGAATTGATCATATTGGTTTAGTTAGATAACACAACAAAACACGGATCTCCATCAGTGCGACTGCAGACAACATACAGACCGACAGTATTTAGGCCAGGAATCACAAGGTTTACTGAGTGTAAGCGCATAATGAGACAAATGAGATGTAGAAAATTGCAATTTATGCTTTTGATGTGACAGAATGTGATGGAAATTACAGAAAAAATGAAGATGAGGGGGAAAAAAGGGGAACTATACAAATTGCAGAGAGGGAGAACTACTTAAAAGAAATACTTTAAGAAACCTTTTAATAAGACCATACCATACCAACTTAATTTATAACTCACTTTAAAAACTTCACAGTTGGCCAAAGTGCCGTACACACATCTTAGAACAATGGGAGGATTTATAAATCATCCTCTGCTTAGGTTTGTGTATGGCAGTAACACTAGCTCACTTAAAGCCACGTGCATAGAATTACAACCAAATAATTGACTTGAAATCCATGCATTTATTTTACGACAGATATTTTCATCATTGAAAAATACCTCATAAATGCACAAACAAGCATGTGCACTTGCTTTGAGCGGATGTGACTAAAGGCAGCAGAATTTGAGATTCAAACAGGCTAGGTCCTCATCCAAATCCATTCTTTGACTCCCCACTGCAGAAATAGCAGTTTCAGTGTTGAGCCGGTCATTAGGAGCATGTTCTGTACTGATGGGAGACAGTGTTGTCCAAAATGTTACGCAGTGTGCCTTTAAATACAGACTTGGAGGATATGAACTAGCATCTGACCAGAGCCAGGTGATCTCCATATCTTCTGAATCTAGTGTATTATGTTAGTGTTGAACCAGGTGTCTGTCTCCTATCAAACAGCTGCTCTCCAATATTAGTGCACACATGTGTCAGTGTGTGAAAGTAAACACTGATGACTTTGAAGTCTGGTCAGTCATGTTAATTAAACTCCTGGTCTGATTCTTTATTGATGTGTAAACAGCAGCAGACTTTGAAGCGTGTCTGAACATAATATCAGATATATCCCGCCGTTGGTCGACTCATAAGTAGATCCTCACGAGATCGCCAGCGTTCACTTCCTCCACTCAGCAGGAAGCCCCAGACCGCCGGCCTTTTTCATCCCGACTGAGTGGAGACGGTCATTAGTGCATTATCTCTGCAGCTCGTGAATACGTCACTGACAGTTCAAGTATTCAGGATTAGCCCATTGATCTATTCTCTATTTTTAATGGGGCTTGTTTTGTTCTTGTGGACTTTAGCACCAAGGTCAGGGTGGTTGTATAATTGCTTAGGCAAGGTAAATGTATGGTATATATATTGTTTTTAAGCTTTAAAGTTAGTTTCTGATGAAAGGTCTTCAATAACATCATGTATCGCGATATGTTCCTGCCTCAGTATATCGACTTTCAGCTTTAGTTATCGTGACAGGCCTAGGTATAACTGTATGTACTTATATAGTAGTTCACACTCTAGATACCAAACAAATACTGACTAAAGTTGTACTACTATTAAGTGGCGTTTGGCCCGTTTGATGTGTGCGAGCCGGTCTCTGTAGTTTGTTATATAACGTCAGCTGGTCTGAATAAGAGCTGAGAGGCTGGTGAGGTGAGTGGGACTTTGAGGAGTCTGTAACGCAGTGTACGCTAACATTACCAATCCTTGTTGTAAATGACTGTACGGGTTTTGAATACGCGGTTTCTCCCATCAGTCTTTCTGGCTGAAAACAGGTGAGTTTCCTTGCATCTTGACAAAGTGGCGCTTGCCTGGGAGGAGACGGGAGGACAGTGCCGAGGTTCAGAGGGTTTCTCCTCCACGCCTATGACGCCTTTTGTGTTGGCGCATAATGATTTCCTTTTGGGTCACCTCTCGAGCCTTTCAGGGCAGTGAAAGTGGATCTGTCCAGGGCCTCTCCATTACATAGCCCATCAGATAGAGAGCACTAGATAAGTCCCCCCTGTATAATAAATGTCTCATATTTGATCTTAACAGGTGGGAAGGATCTCACTAGTGGAGCCAAGCACACACTCTCTGGAGACAGCCTGCATAAACACCTGCACTTAGAAGGAGACATGTCTAGAAGCCACGTATTATGTACACACACACACACACACACACACAGCCATTTTCTGTAACTCTACGTTTTCGAGGGGTCAAAAGTTAAGATCTCCTTGCTCAGTCAGCCTTGGTAACCTTTCAGGAAGCTTTATGGAGCCAATCTCAAACAGGTTAACCCCGTGCCTTACTTTTTGCCTTCTTCGCCATACTTCACGTCCAGGCGGCGTATATGCAAGACAGTTCACCTTTGCTGCGCCGGTTCAAAGTTCACGCGCAGGGCCAGGCAATCATTGACACAGTGAACCACTTGAATGTTCGGAGAAATGCAAAGGGCGATCAAAACGTGGGCAGGAGACAGCTTGGCTCCGGAACAGACAGCCGATCATAAATTGGAAGAAAGTAAGTTGTGGGGGCAGAACGTCAGAGGCGGCCTTGTTAGCAGGTGTAGTGTTGCAGGGGACTCTCGGGACGTGGGAGGCAACCCTAGCTCTGAGTTATGCTTCCCCGAGCTGCGCGGCTATGCTGTTTCCCTCCTTAACGTCCGCCACCAACAGCAGTGAAAGCCCTCAACCCGTCAATCATTTTTTTCAGGGTGACTCTTTCCTCGAAGGCGATTGGGCAGGGACCGTAGGGGTGTGTCCCTGCGAACGGTCCACTGAAAGCTCACCATCACAGTCCCGCCTATTGCTGCCGTTCGCGCTATGTGCCCTGGTATTGTCGAAGCACTGTGACCTCTTTTTGAAGTTTGTCTGCTCGGCTGTTTGAGCTTGTTTGTCCAAGCCTTTTGACTGATAGATTAACAAAAAAAAGGCAACAAGTGAGTCGGATACGTGGTGAATGTGCTCTGTCCATTGTTCATTGTCTCAGTTTTATGAAGACGTCTTATCTAAAGTAAATAAAATCATCAAACATTTTGCAGTGGGAGCAGTTTCAAGGTGGATGGCATAAATACCAGCATGCACATATTTAAGATTGCGCGGTGTTATGGGGAAAGTACAGGACAGGTTGTTGGTTTTTTTTCCTGACCCCGAGCCCCTTGTCATTGTAGCCTCTGTTTTTTGCCACGTAGTGTTGGAGATAGGCATTTCCCTGTTTTATCTGTCCACGTTTCCTTCACCATACAGGCTCATCCACTGTAACCTGCACGCTTCCCTCTGTCATCGTGCGCCCGCTGCTTTCACGGCCTCATATTTTTAGATCTCTTATCTGATATCGTCATGGCGATGCAGAATAAACAAGACGTTTTGATAGCCACAGGATTTTTTTTCTTTTCTTTTTTTTTCCTTCAGTTTGAACCTGTCTCGGGGTCCTTTGATCAGTGAGGGCTTTTATTCTGCCAACAAGCCTGAGAAGCAGGAAGCGGTGGGAAAATTATAAGTCACACTGCGGAAAGGAACGAGACAGATCGAAAGATGTAACGAACCGGGCTTAGCTGATAATAAGTGTTATGTATGTATTTTGTAAGGGAAATGTTTTGAACAATAGCACACACTTTGCTGCTCTCTGGGTGGACATTTTCAGCCTTTTTCAGTGAAGTATAACAGCCAAACTTTTCATTATGTTCTATTATGTGCAGAATACAGCTACTATTTGAAGGCATTTAGAATATAGTTACTTTCTTGATATTAAAGGAATGCATTGTAGTACTCAATGTCAGTTTCATGTCCATAACTTTCATATACATATTATAATAAAGATCAAAGCCGCCAGGGAAATGTTTAGTTCTGTCCTTCTGGGCTCTGGGCATTTGCTAGGTGCTTTTTTGCATTCCTAGTTAGTGATAAATAAGTGTAGCCTAAACATCTTCTGTAAAGTATTCTAAGTATAAATACAGTACTCTGATTAGACAAAGTAACGGAATACGTTACAAAGGTAAGTATTCAGAATGATGTAACTAAATGCATTGTTACATGCAGAATGATAATGCCATAGTGACTGATTAAGGCTGAGTACCTTTACATTTTTTCCGACACCAGTACGTTAACAATACTTGGTTTTCGAAACTGATACCTGAACAGTACTTTTTCCGATACCTATACTAAAATATGTGTCATATAGAACCAGAAAACAGAAAATTAATTTGAGTAACTTCTATTAAAACAGAAGAAAGTAACTCATGCCCCTAGAGGCCATAAGCGCCACTGCAGGTGTAGCATTTTACGTTATTTTTACTCATTAATTGTCCGTGAGAGTAAATACTAGGCTGACAAAAGACAAAGGGGGAGAGGGATGTTGTACATCGTGCCACAACCCAGTTACAGAAATTTAGATATTTTTTTTCACTCAAACTTGGTTGTTAATGCTGCTAAAGTAAAGCTAGCCCGCAGTTAGCTTTGCTCGTTAGCCTGTTAGCTTCTTCTCTGTGATTCTATTAGTGTGTATTGGTGGCTCTGACCCGTAGGCAGGAAAGTTGCAAGTGTGGTTTTCTGGCCAGAGACACCAGGGGGAGATGAAAGACCCCCCCAATCATCCCACTAACACTTGTATTGCCCCCAGAGGGACTACCAAAAGGACCCAGCTGGCATCAAAACTCTTCAGATATAATATTTTTTTCAATGCCTGCTTTTGATACTTTTACTTTTTCAATACCAGTAGTCGGCCTTGCCTTGCCAATACCAGTAGTGCCTAAATGTTTTACACTGGTATTCTTTAACGGTTCCCAGCCCTAGGTCTAACTGATATGTTGCATTTCGCTGCATGTTTGCAATCAATGCACAGTGACAACGTCCCATGGCTAAGTGGCGAGCCTCTACCCGGTGAGGTCATCGTGCCTGGCCCCATTGCGGGGGTAAGACTGGGGAGCACTGATGCCTGCTACAGCAGTGGAGTGTGGGAACCAAGCAGCCCGTGTGCACAGGATGGGGGCAGGGGGCACAAGATGAGGTGAATGTCCTGCAGCCCAACAATCAGCATGTTGATTTCTTCGCTGGGTGGCCTAGTTCTGGGTCGGGGACTCGCGCTGGTGCCACTGTGAGGGGCTGCGGACGTGGGACACATGGCACCATCTTGTATCATGATAGATGGCCTGCACCTCACTCTCTCTATAAATAACATGTACTCATTACAGGTGGTGTCAAAGTGTGTACTACACTTGATACAGAAATTAACAACGTAAGGGGTGAATATGCCGGGGCTGTTTACAAAGTTCACAATCTCTTCCTGAAAATGATTTTTGAATTGCTCACAGTTAAATGGATTCAACCTAAATAATGTGTTGTCTCCTGTTTGCTGCTAATCTAATGATCCAAACTGTAAACTCATCTCTCAGATATAATAACCTATTCTAACTTTTTTTAAAAAAAAGCTACTTCCAAAAGCTATTTTTATCCGGTGTAACCATATCTCAGTATTGTCCTGTGTATTTTGAGACGTATGGTACACAGACCTGGCTTTAACCTCTCCTAGCATGCGTGTCTGAGTCTATAACAAAAACAGTTGCTTACGTTTGCGAATGGCCCCAAGCATCTGCACAGAGTGGGGGTTTAGTATATAAAGCTCTCTGAGAGTCAACACTGAGGAGAAATGGATGACCACAAAACATGACTAATTCTGTAAAATAGCGACTGGCTTCCTTGTAAAGACCAACGTTTCAATTCAAAGGCTAAAAAAAAAATGCATTATTTTTTTCCAGCTACGTTTTATGAGGCTTGATAGCTCTCGAAAGCTGAAGCATTTTTAACTGCTCTAACCGGGCTGTGATTGTCAGAAGGGTGGTTCTTTGTTGGCATAACATCACAGATTAAGGATATGGTTGTGTGATTTGTAGTTTTGGTCCAAAGTTAAAACTATGAAGCCTTTATTTTATCTAGAAATTGCATACACTGTCATTGTGGTCCAAGCTTTATAGCTGTATATAATAGTCATCCTTGTAATTGTCTTGTCTGAGGAGGCGGCCTGCTTCTCTTGCAGTTTGACAATACATAATAGCCATATGAAGCTTGGTAAATGCGTAAAAGTTTGTTTTTTTATTCTTGAAAGTAAGTGGAGGGAGATAGGGGGATTTGGAGTTTTCTTTATAAGAAAAAAGCTAGTAAAAAGATGATTTCTGTATTTTCAGGCACAGTTGGCAGGAACAATGTCACACAAAAGCCACATCCCACCGCAAAGCCCCTTTTTGGAGTGAAATCTTAACTGTCCAAAGCTTGTCAATGAAAGGCCAGCTGTTCTGTACCCTCTGCCATTCTGTCCCAGCTCTGCGTAACTAGATGTTCCCCCTCCACCCTCCACCTCTTCCTCATCATCACAAACTCCGGGGCTCGTGTGAAAGCATGAAATGCCATTACCAGTGTCAGGCGTCAGGTTACGTGGGCACAGCACCCAAGCTATGTCTCCCCTACGCGCCGCGAGCCCGGTCTGTAGTGAGAACGCCACATGCTAACTATGCCTGGTCCTGGTCCTGATACTGCGCTGTACCACGAGATACTATTATAGTCCTTTGTAAAACGGGAGCGGCAGGTGTTACAAGCTACTGCAGTTGTTTTCAAGTAATTATATTGTTACCAGCTTTGATTTATTTCCAAGGCCCTTCGAGTCTTCGGGTCAGGAGTGGTATTCAGTAAAAAGTTAACTTTTGGCAGAAAAAGACAGTGTCTCTAATGTTGAAGTCTCAAACAAACAGTCTGCTGGTGGGACCCCATGGAATAATGACGGATACTTTGGATTGTTTTGAAGATTGTTGATCTCAGGACAAAGCATTGTTACCGCCCAGGAATTTAAAGATGCATTATGGAACTTTTTATGTGTGAAACAAAACATTGATCATTTAGTGACTCAGTGGTTGTATGAACGCCTTTACTTTCCATTACAGAGGCCTCTATGATGCTCTAGGATCAATTGTTTTGGGGATTTCTGGTATAGGTTTTCACTGCTGACAGGCCGTCTCCATGGTAACACATACATCCCACCCAGAAAACCTACCTGAAACTGCCAAAACAATTGATCCTGGAGCGCTGTAGAAGCCACTGTGATTGAAAGGAAAAGGCGCCACACTATTATACACACTACTATGTTTTTTTGCATTAAAAAGTTACATAATGCACCTTTAATTAGGGCTATAATAGTCTTGTTTTTTCGGGTTTATTAATGGGAGTAAACAAGTTTAAGTGCATGTGACACATTAGACACAATTTTTGCTGAAACATAGTTAACACAATTATATTTAAGATAGTGTTAAAGATTATACCCAGCTTTCTTTAGTTTGTCCATTTTTCGGATTTTTGTCGTTTCTCTTTCTTATTGGACACCGACAGGAAGTGACATAGATGAAGGCAAACGATTTTAAACTGTTGCCGTGCCAACCATGTTAAGTCAATGGGAAATGAGTCAAACGGCTATGGAGCTTTACCTTTATCTACGTCACTTCCTGTCAGTAGCTTCAAAATTCAAATAATTTCTCCATTAAAATTGCTGCTTCACTGACAAAATGATAATTATGCAACTGATGTTATCCTTCTAAATAAGTCATATTCTCAAAAGCATTCAAAACTGTCTCAGGCACTTTAAATAGCAGCAATACAAAATGCAACAGTCTTACATTGGTGTTGTTACATTATGTTGTTGAAACCGGAGTATTTGTTGTTATGAATGAACAGAACTGGAAAATCCCATGTCCATATGATATTAGTGAATGAGAAAAGCTCTTTTTTAGGGCAGCACAGTCCAGAGAGCCCTGGTACAATGGCCTGTAAAGTACATTTACATCGCCCTGTAATGTAAATGGTGTTTTTGTAGGTTTTGACAGTGACGGCACGATTGATTTTGTTTCCACACGTGGGAGGTATGCTCTCCATAGCCTGCAGACGCAAATCCCAATATCTTTTACATCTGATATGAGCCCTGTTCCCTCCTTGTCTGCGGTCGACTGCAGGTTACGTTACTGTTTGTCCTCCCTCCAGAAGCTCAGTCTCCATGGTTTCTGTCTCCCCGAGGCCAAATTGATTAAACGTTAAGACTTTTGACGACAGTCTTGTGAAAAGTATCGGTTTCAGGACCTTCTCCGTCTGCGTGTTATGCTTTAGTGCGCCGCTCCAGCTCTCTCCCAGCGCTCCGCTTTGTCCGACTGGGGTTTGCTTTAATGAGTGGACTCCATTGTTACTTGGGCCGGCCGCCTGCTTGCAGCTGTGGATGAAACTATCTGCTGCATTTGGCACGGCGCCCGTCCTGGTGCTCAGTCACCAACAGGAGAAGGAGGCATAGGCCAAAGACATGCTTGATGGGGACTGATGGACAGCAGACAGCTTGCAGGGTCGCGGGGAAAACAGCATTTTCCTAATCCATTTAGAAATGCAATCCCCTTGGAACCAGCGCTGGTGGAAAGACACGGACAGTCACTGATGAGTTTACGCAGAAAAACATTTTTATTGAAAGATTTTCTTTACAGATGCAGCTTTGGGAGTAATTTGCATCCTTAAATAACAAACATGCTGCAATGTTATTATTAATAAGAATCAAAAGAATTAAGGCGTAGTAGTTCTTCATAGCTCTGCACTGTTTTGGTGTGAAATTATACTGCGTTTGACATCACACATAGTTTCAGCGGCCATTTTGAATACCCAAGTAGCATTATGCAGTACTACAACATGAAACAATATCTCTACTCAGGATATAAAAGAGAGACAACTGATTGACAGTGGCATTTTATGCACTTGTAATCATTGCTCAAGAAGATAACAGTAAAAACACGGCCCCAGAGACGCACATTTATGTGATGTAACCAGCAAATGTGGCACAAACGTAGCAGCGCTGTCTGACAAGCTACTGCAGGATTTACTAAAGATCTGCTTCACTCCTCAGACTAAGTTAACACATCAAAGAGGAAACAGAAAACCATTCTCTGTGATTTTTACAGTTTGTCATGTCAACAGAGTCTGAGTCAGTATTTAAGCTGCTCAAGACGTTAGCATGCTACCGGTTAGCAACTTCAACATGATAAACACATGTGTGGGTCACATGTTGTATCCAAGTCTATGTTTTGGATGGGCTTTCTCTTGGAGAGGTCAGAGCTGAGCTGTTGAAGCTAAATGCTAACCGTTAGCATGCTAACATCTTGAACACTGACTCACTGGTTTCTTCACATAAACATGCGCCTCTAGGGCCGTGTTCTTACCGTTATCTTCTTGAACAATGATTACGATTACATAAAACTGTCGATCAGTTGTCTTTCTTTTATATCTTGAGTAGAGATATTGTTACATGTTGTAGTACTGCATAATTTTACTTCGGCATTCAAAATGGCCGCCATAAAATCAAAAGTCACATGACTGAAGGGCATGTAGAACTACAGTAGTTGTCTTATACAGTTTGTTTTGAAACATCACCCTTTTGGATATTGAATCTATTCTATGTTTTCACTCTTTCACATCACAGTACTTACAAAGACTTGAGAGTTGAGAGCAAGCACACATCTTTCTGAAAAAAAAAAAGAACAATCATATAATCATCATGCCATATAATCAAACATGACACACAAGCCAACCCAAATTCTTATCAGCGTACTAGAACTCATACAACCGTCCATAACATTGAACTAGGAATATCATAAAGTACCTATATTCTGCATCTTATTAAGACACCTTACAACAACGCTACAAGAGATCAAATCAAAACTGAATGACAATGACCATGAGATGAAGATAAGATGATTGATAACAGTCTTGGTTGTCTTTGTTGTCTGCATCATTTGAAGAAGCAGCTTTGAGAGGTGCGTATGTATGCACTGGGAGTGTCTGAAAATTCCTCCCGCCAAGTTAAGCAAGGTCCTTTGAACACCGGGTAGACTGTTGTTGTTTCATATTCTGTCATTTAGCGGATCCGGGCAATAAAAACATCTGTTAATTAGAATTTAAGACCAGTGATACCCTTATGTATTGCTTATCCGGTGGTACGTCATTTCTGTGTGTGAGCATGAATGTGTCTGACTTTAGGATGTGGATCAAAGAGGGCAGATTACATATTCTTTTGGGCCATTTAGTGGAAGTGAAGCCTTCAGAGATGCCTGTCGGAGCTGGGTGACGGATTGAAGATTACTCACAGGTGGCTCGTATTGGAAACCATCCATCCTCACCCCATGCCAGGCCTCCCTTTTCTTTTCCCCTGTGTTTCGCCACCTCTCAGCTCGCAGTGTTCGGCTATCGGCCCCCATCTCCCTGGCCTGTGGCGCGTTTGTGCATGCACGGTCTTTGTCTCTTATCGCCAGTCGTCCATTGCTTATCAGTTCCCTTTTATGCGCAAGGTTTGTTCTTATGCTTGTCTGTTGTCGGGAGGCTTTTATTTTTCCACAGTCGCTCATAATAAAGTCCTCCAGAGGACCGGAGCCAAGGCCACAAGAGACGCCAGAAAGCACGAGGGACATGCTGTAGATGCCGCAGGGAAAAACGCCTCTCTTATTTACACTTATTAGACATTATTTATTAGCCCCTGCTGTATATCAAAGGCTGTGCTCTAGTTTTGTTGCTGCTGCACTTCCTTTCACCCATGTGATTATAATTTTTTGTCTTCACTGTTTGCATGTCTGGTAAAAAGGTCAGTGATGGGATGGCATGAATCATTTCTGTTATGACATGCTCATTCACTTCAACTGTTTGGAGAAGATAAATGTCCTCGGTGTGATTTTGGCCTTTGCTTTGTTATTGGAAATACAATCAGAGCAGTGTGTTACATGCTTCCAGTGTGACCGTAGGAGAAATGTTGAGGAAAAGTCATTTTTTCCAAAACTGAGTGTTTTAGGTTTTCTTTTCTTGTGTCAAGTCTGTCAGGATAACAAAACTTGAAGATCGATATATTGAGGCAGGAAAATACCTTGATTGAGGACCATTTTAAAGCAGAGCTAAGTAACTCATGCCCCTAGAGGCTATAAGCGCCACTGCAGGTGTCGGAGCCTGTTGCGTTTCTTATTTCTCATTAATTGTCCGTGAGAGTAAATATTACGCTGATAGAAAAGACAAAAAGGGAAAGAGGGATTTTTTTCACTCAAACTTGGCTGTAAATACTGCTAAAGTGGTGCTAGCCAGCAATTAGCTTTGCCCGTTAGCCTGTTAGCTTCTTCTTCGTGATTCTATTAGTGTGTATTGGGGCCTCCGACCCGTAGGCAGTGAAGTTGCAATTGTTGGGATTTATTAAGGAAACAAAAAGGATTTATTAAGGAAAACAAGTTACTTAGTACTGCTTTAAGCTAAAAAAAACTGTAGCTCTAAAGCATAACACTGAAAATAAACTTTAGTTCTACCACATCATAGATCACACACAAGTTAAAACCAAATGTTTACACAATATATAAGATATACAAACGATAAATATTGAGCTCAATAACATGGTTTCAACAACGTGGTTTCTCTTTCATTTATTGAGCAATAAGTCGATATAGTAATTATACCTGCTCGCTCCATTCTTACAGTACACTGGCTCTGATTGGCCTGCAGGCTCAAATAGACGGCATGCTTGTGAGCACATCCAGCCGTTCAGCTGTCACAGGTCAACCCCTTGGGCCGGATCCATTGCGTGCAACATCTTAACCTCTAATTAAGCTTTTTGAAGGGAGTGACAGCTTTTTTATGTATGGTGTTATAACTGCTCTGCTCTCCTAAGTCTGCTGCATATTCCACACCCTGCACCGGAAAGATAGAAAAATTAACCCAGATGTGTTTGTGCATCAGGAATCAGGCGAACACTTGTTTTGAGCGGTGCATTTGGTGACTTGGACCTGAGGCGGGGTTGTAGACACCGATTGTTCCTCCAGATGATCCTGAGAGTAGCACCAAACAGCGGCGCAGCTGGAATAGTTATCTCCTTTGATATTGGGGCTGTGTGTAATGTGGAAAACACCCTGGGCCGCTCCGCTTCCTCCTCAGACGATAGGGGTTTCACATGCCACTGGCCTTTTACAATTCTCCAAAGATTTGTTTTCAATTCCGCAAAATTCTGCTCAAACAAAGTTGAAAATGTCCTTTTTAAACAAGCCAAGCGCAAATAAATGAAATCCATCTTTCTCCGTTTTCAAACAGCTGTATCTAAAGCAAAACGTCCACAACAAAACCATCACATCAAAAATGTTTTGCAACAGATGAAAGTGGAAATTGCCTGTCATGATGATGAATCAACCACTCAAAAAGAGAATTTGGCGTCTAAAGTACTTTGGTACATTTGCCACCGGCGATTCTCTGCACTTCCACAGCATGCTTTTGAGGAGGCAGTTTGGGGGAGGAAGTGCTTCAGATGACAGTGCCCATCTTCCCAGAGGGGCTGCATGTTTAGACGCACTCCTCTGCTTCACTCGTTACTCTTCCCGCCTTTGCTTTCACACATTTAACTCATACCTTCTCCATAGCCTCCAGGTTTGCAAAAAACTGGACGGTCAAACTTCAGAGAGTGTTCACAGCAGTGTAACTTAACTAAAGCTTTTCGAGATCCACTTTGTTGTGGATTTTGTGTTGCATTTGTTCATTTTTGCCAGAGGAATGTCTAAAGTAAATCTGTGAGGTCTGGGCCACTGCTACACTTCGCCACAACACAGATGTTCAGCCTTGACCAGTGACAGTGCATGGTCTTAAGTACACATAAGTGTATTTACAGCTACACTGTACTGTGTGTTATGATACAACACTGGCCTAGACATTAAGGGGATCAGGTTTCTTTTCAAACAGTGTTTTCCTTATAGTTACATGATCCAAACCAGAAAGGCTTTGAGGGTAAATCTTTATCCAAATCAGACACCAGCCTAATTACCATATGCTCTTGTTGTATTTGGGCTGCAGTCGACTGTAGCCGGTGTTTTTATTTTCAGCTAATTTACAAGCTGCTGTATTTAACTTGAAAGGGCAAGGCTTTAGTTAGTCTTTACCTTCAGGCCATGTAATAAATCCTTCTTCTATTTGGGGGGTCTTACAAAGTTACAGTATATGATTGATGCACTGCCGTTATAAGTTTTTGAAGTAATAACATGTTGACTGTCGTCCCAGTTTTTAATATTATCAAACAAATCAATGTTGTTAGTTTGTGAATTACGTGGGCTGTAGGTTTTATTGGACAGGGTGATTGGAAGTGCAGAACCAGGGGAGATGTTCAGCAACAGTGCTCCACTTACAGCTGATCTCCATGGTAACGCAGGACAGTCAGCGCCATAGAAGACGATAACAGACAGTTTCCGTGGACTTGAGAAACTGATCAATATCTATCTCTAAAAGTTTGAAATTACACAATTATACTAAATTGCCTTTTTGGCCAGCGGCACTTCCACAAACACTGAAAGTTTCAAACATTTACTCTGCATTTTTCAGTCGACATTTTATGTTGCATTATGCTCTAAGCTATCACAGTTGCTAATCATTCGTTAGCATTTTAGGCTAAATACATAAATGCGTACAATAGGTAGTTTTATGCTGATGTCGCTGTATATTGTGCAGTGCTCTGTGGTTGTAGTCATTCCTGTGGCCTCTCTGTGACGGTAACAAAGGGAGAAAGGCTGGATAGATGAGCTGTAGCTTTGTGCTTTCAGTTCAGTTTGACATTATTTGCATCAACCTCTTAACCCCCATCTGAACCATTTTCTCCAGTTCGGCTTCACCCAAATCTAAAAGCTTCTCGACTGGAGAGCAACAGCGCAACGCCTCATTTCAAAGCTAAGGCCTACAAAACTGATCATGTGTTTTTTGTCAGGTTGCTGCCACATTTTTGTCACATTTCTGTCACATTTTTGTCACATTTTTGTCGTCTTTTCATTGACATTTTCGTCACTTTTTTTTCATGTTTCTGTCGTTTTTTGACACTTTTTGGCATGTTTTTTTGTCACTTTTATTGGCTTTCTTGTTGCTTTTTTCTTTCCATTTTTGTCGCTCTTTTGTCACTTTTTTGGCATGTTTTTGTCCATATTTGGACATTTTTTTTTGTTGTGTTTTCATCCTCATTTTTGTTGCTATATATTTATTTAGGTGCCAAACGCCAAACTGGAGATAATGTGCTCGGTTCAGGTGGGGGTTAAGAGGTTAAAAACATTATCCAATATGGCGGCGGGTGGCGTTTTCAACTCCCAAAAAAAATCATTAATGTTTGGATACACTCATTTTCATTTCACATCATATTGCTCATCATAAAAATAAGTCCTCCATACTTCATATATTACACTAGAGCTGTTGACTTTTCTCATGTTTCTGTTTGTGGGAAATGTAACTTCTAGATGGCTAATGATATTTTGCTGTTTTCTTTGTATGATTGTCAGGTTTAACGGAGTGTGTGCCAGTGTGCCAAGAATGACTGGAGAATAAGCTAGCGTTAGCAGCAGCTTGGCAGTAGCATGGCCCTAAGTGTGGAAGGGTGCATCCGTGGGTGCTATCAGCGTGACTCACATTAGCCTGTCGTATGTTGCAGTGATAATAGGCTGTCAGAGGGTCCGGATGACTAAACCGCTGCCACTGACTCACACACGTCTGCAGCTATTGATTTAGCGGTTCACGTTAGGCTAACACGGCTAAAGTACGCACAGAGACACGCCTTTAGCTTAACTAATGCATCATGAGCATTAGACAGCATTAATTCCTCTGTCATTACTACGATCATTGAGTCCCATGAGTCACTTGTTTATGGAGAAAGATTAAGTCAATTAAAGTAATTCTACAAAAGTCACAAAGGGAGTGAGTCTATGCTCAGTCTGTTCATCTCGTCCTGCAGGCATTTGCCTATACAGTATATTAACCGACTTTCCCTTTTCTGGGAGGGCCCTTTCTATAGTGCACTTTGTTGATAAGTTAATGAGGTTCACTTTATTGTTCATGTAGAAGACCCATCCTTCAATGTAGCTCCACAGATAATTACAGTCAAAACAAAATTGTAATTTAAATGGTGAATTAATAATTACTGAGGAAGTGGAGTGCTTTACATAATAGCATTAAAAATGCACATGAATTACACAAAAAACAGTGCAGTCACAAAACATGAGTGTAATCAAACATGCCTTAATGGGATATTTCAGGATTTTTGACATAGGGCTTCATTTCCTCGTTATCTATAGTGTTGTTGATTTCTGGATATATTTTTTTATTCATGCAGTCCTTATATTTGAAGAGTTTAGTGGTGCTAGGCTAGTGCTAGGCTAGCGCATGTCTATGGTAACTAGTAGCCTGCATTAAAAACCTCTTCAAAATCATGGGGTCGTCCTCCAAACGTTGCCATATCTGAGTTGTAGAAAGCTCCTTTGTGAATTCCACATGTAGTAATGTCGGCCGCAGGTAAACAAACTACTGTAGATCCTGTAACCGAGCAGATCACTCCGCCGCTGTGTAGCTTACAACCAGGAAGCTGATGCTCTCAAATATAAGTTCTTTAAATGTTATATTTAGCATTATTCAGTCAACACAGACATTTATATCCGTAGTCTGGTGTTATAAGTGCCTCAGGTGTACTGAGCTTGGGTCAGACTGTTTTTAATTACCAAAGACATGCGCTAGCCTAGCACTAGCCTAGCACCACTAAACTCTTCAAATATAAGGACTGCAACACTCTGGATAACTAGGAAATGAGGCCCTATGTCAAAAATCCTGAAATATCCCTTTAATCTACTGGAGTTAAAACGCTTAAAGAAACACGTGGGTTTTTAGTTTGCTCATCAACACAATCAAGCAAAGCGGAGCCTGGGCACGACAGCCAGGGACGAGTGTGAGAGACAATAAAGTCTAAACTTGAAATGAAAAGTTACAACAACATCAGCTTTCAAATGAGGCGTAACACTGGCCCATGACCTATAGGCTGTAAGCTCCAGTCCAGAAGCTTTTAGATTTGGATAAAGCTGAACTGGAGAACATGCGCTCGGTGTTTTGAATGTTTTCGAATTTTAATATTCATATATGTATCCCACCTCAGTAAACCTAAAAAGACTATTGACTTTAAGGGCATATAACACCTTACTAAAATGGCTTTTCCTGCCGGTGCTGAATGAAGTTGCCAGTCACTACTTGAGAAAGTGTATATTTTCCTCTCCTTTAATGTTACCTTTCAACGCACAGACAGATGTTAAACATTAGCCTCCCGCCCAGAAGAGGCTGCTTTGAGCCATTGAGCCAAAGCGTCCCTCCTGTTATTTCCTCATATACCCCCTCTGTGATAAGCAGGTGAGAATCATGAGCCGGGGCAATGTGACAATTAGGAGGTGCAGAGTGGTTTGAGAGTTCAGGGCGAGTTTGGCTGTGATGTGGTGCACCGTTTTGGCACAGTGGCTGCTGGCCTTTGCCACACGGCTCTGATTAAGGGGACAAGCCTGTAAAAAGCTGGTTCTGATTTGTAGCCCACCCACACCGCCGTCGGAATAGCCCCGAGTATAACCCGGCGCTCCCTCGAGTTTAATTTTATGCGGTTATTTACTCGGGTCTATAGACTTTCTTGTACCTCCTCCTTGTTTCCGCTGGGTGCAGGTGTCTGTGCACTCGAGTGTGGTGTTGGCTTGTCTACAAAAGCTGTAGAGTAAAAAAGAAAAAAAATGGATCAGGAAATTCTGGTTCCACTTTAAATGCGGTGCCTCCCCTTGTATGGCAGTAAAGGCTTCAAACCTGCCCCCCGTGACCCGCACACACCTCCACTGAAAAGAGTTAGAATTTTAGCTCTAATAACCTTTCCGCAATTGCTATGTTTAAAACTTTCCGCTTCAAGATTTGATCAAATCCATCAAGTTTGTCATTAAAAATGGGCTTTTCTAATCTTCTACTATACCCACATCCACGTCCCTTTTTAATTATTATATAGCATTTCGAGCTAAAGACGAAGTAGTGTATCTTAAAAAGCAAAATGAGATTTGTGTGTGTTTTTTGTTCCATGGTACTGCACTCCTATACTGCATGACCAATACTTCTCTTAATAATAATTAATCCCATAATGGTGATGATTAAGCACTGCATAATCTTATAAACCAGTGATTGTCAAAGTGGTCTCTAAATTATGTATAAACTGGGTGTTAAGTTTAAACCATGTCTAAACCAGAAAAAACACATAACTTGCATGTATTATAACATAAAGGAAGTTTTGTATCCATTCATTTATTTGGTTTATTTATTTATTTATTTTTAACAGAAGCAAATCTGCAGCACTTATAGATGAGACCTAGGCTTTTATAGACAGTATACATGATTTCGAATCCGTTTGATTTGAAGGGTTATTTATATATTTATTTTTGACTACCGGTAATATTTAAAATGATTATTATTATTATTTTATTTTTTTACAAAAGTTAAAGGAACTATAGGAGCCTTCTGTTATCATTATTTTATTGTATTTTTTTTTTTTATATTGCATGTGGGGCCTCTGCCCATGGCCACAAGTCTCTTGGCAGCGCCCCTGCAGACCAGACTTTCACAACTGTTTGTCGTTGTTGCTGACACCGAAAAGGACCGAGACTATTGAGAATGTCTGGCCGCAAGTTTCGCCTTGTTTTATGAGAATATAGAGCTGAGATATAGTGACTAAAATACGTCAAGGGGATGCAGCGGTGAGTCGCGGGAAGCAGCTGCTGCACATCTACAGTATGACTTGCACGGTTTTTGAAGATGCCTGTCATTTTAATTCAACAGGAAACAAGTTCCACAAATCGGCTCCTCTCACTGAAAATGCAGTTTGTGACGGTGGCGCAGTTGGTAGAGCGGGTCGTCTCGTGATCGGAAGGTCGTGGGTTTGAATCCCAGCTCCCGCAAATGCACACTGTCGTCGTCACCTTGGGCACCTTACTTACTTGCCTCCGGTGTCTGCGTACATTGGTGCATGAATGAGAGTGAACGGGTGACTGGTTCCTTACTGTAAAGCACTTTGGGCCTGATAAAGGTAGAAAAGCGCTATATAAGTTGAGCAGTTGGGCAAAAGTCATTTCTAATTAAAAGTAAAAGGAAGTCTAAAATTGCAGGTGTAATGGCAGTATACACCATGCATACTGACACTGTGGCTGCCAAAGTGAAAGGTTCCCAGACAAGTGTTCCACTTCTATATACTTATTTATTTGGCTCAAAAACCCAATATCCACATCCACATATATCCACATATCCACACACACACATACACGGTCAAGAAGAATTGTCCACAATTAAGCAGCGCCCGGTTACATCAGGCCACTCCTTATACAGGCCCAGGGAGGAAAAAGAGACACAGTGCCATATAGAGGCAGGGGGTAAAATATCAGCGACAAATCATAAATGGCTCATACAGCAGGTAACGTGCAGGAGTACCTTTTAAGAAACCCAGTTGACCCTCTTAGATCTGGGACAGGATTCTTGAGTATGTGTTTAAGTCACATGAGCTCACTCTCAATAGCTCTCAATAACTGCACTTTAGCACTATCACTTTTGCAGAAATATAGAAACCAGTGCTAAACCAGTGCTAAACCAGTGCTGCTGCTTCTGCTGCTGCTGCTGCTGCTGGTGGTGGTGGTACTAGTGCTGGTGCTGGTGGTGCTGGTGGTGCTAGTGCTGGTGGTGCTGGTGGTTGGTTGTGGTGGTGCTGTGCTGAGGGGAAGGACAACAGGCTGAGGAAGTGTAAAAAGGTCTGATGTGAGATGCTGAGTGACTGCTCCAGCACAAGATCAAGTTGCAGGGCCAGCCAGGTCTGTATTGTATGGACAAGTTGGTATTCTCAGAGGAATGGTTCTTGTCATTGTGAAAAGCATCCAGGTTTTGCCCAGGACCTTTGGACGTGCCCACAGGCGCTCAGCAGTGGAAATTTGAATTCTTTTGTATAGCACAGGAATGCCATTCATGATTTTTTTTTTTTTTTTTTACTAGAAAAGAAGCTGACCGCAATGATTCATGAGATTATAATCTGCAGGATGTATTGGCGAGACTTTACACAAGATTATGTTCTAGGTCAACACTGTGTTTACCAAAAATATCTTCCACTGTTATTGCACTTGCTTTCACTTTCAGCAAAATACAATTACCCCGCTCACTTTTTGGGGGGTTAAACTATAAATTAACCAAGAGACTGATATGAGCTCTCCACATTTGGGAAGTAAATGATGGCGGTGGGGTCTGTTTAATTGTGGATCACTGCCCTGAAATGTTCGATTCTGTAGATATATATATAGTCTATTGAATGTAAAAGCTATGTGAACTTTAATAACACCGTCTGTTGTGAGCATGAAACAGTCATTACATTACCCACCATTATGCTCTGTTATCTCAGTTAAAAGCTGTCAGACCGGCTTCCTAATTATAAAGTCTGAAGAAAATGACTGGCAATTATTTGTTCCCAGCGCAATGATTGATATACAGTTTTGTGAGGCAATTTATACAGTGTCTACAACGGTGTTTACAAAGTCTGAACTTCTTTCTCCCGCATTGTTAAAATCCAGATTAAAAGGCAATTGACCTCACGTACCCCTTACATTTGCCTAATGTCTCAATTTGGATGAATGTCTCCCAATGGCCTAGGCTCATGTTGCCTTTAAGTCTTTGGCTGGTTTAGGAGTTGTGCGTTAGTTAACCTTTGTGCAGGCAGTGAAATGAAACATGCCCTTATTATTCGGAAGACGCTTAATACATCCAGCAGATTCTGAGCCGAAATTCCGAATAAAGAGAAGTGTTTGAGAAGCGAACACACAGGAAATGACCGAAACAGCTCCAAGGAACTGTTTCAGCTTTTGTCATCTGCAGCGGGGTACTATTTTTCTTTTCTTTCTTTTTTTTTTACATTGAGGATTTGAGTTTGTTTACCAAGAAAATGCACTCTAAGGTTCTTGTGATGAATTGTGAGGCCTTTCAATGATGCGCTTGCCAAGAATGTCCTGAAAAGCAGCCATGTTTTTTTTTTTTTTTTTGCAAGGGCCAGACAGGGTCCAGGTTAGAGAGAGGACGCTTGGCTCGGCGGAGTTTTAGCGGCTGTACCTTTAAGTCCGTCGCCCAAGGAAGGTCCCGGCCCGAGGGGAGAGGAGAGGAGAGGTCAGCGGTGGTACGGTATTGACTGGCGCGTAAATCACGGGCCCGCGTATATATGTAGAATACTTAAACAGACCTACCCCTGCATGGACGCATAAGTACCAATTTTACAGCTTACATTTGATGACAGGCCGCGCGCTCTGTTCCGGCGCTCCTACCTTTCATCCCGGAGGGCGCAGGAGAACAGCGGAAGAGCGCGCTCAAAGCCGCTTTCAAGTCGGAAGTTCGATGGATGCCTTAATGTTCTTCTTAGCTGCGGTTTCAAAAAAAAAAAAAGAAGAAGAAAAAGTGTGTGTTGTCTGTGCCCTCTGAGTCCGGATCACCAACCTCGACATAGCTCTCCTCTTCTGTAATTACGCGCCAAATAAATTTTGATGGGAAATGATGCGGGAATAAATGCTGTTTGTGCAAAAAAAAAAAAGAAGTATTTTCACCCTGAAGCTTTCATGTGATATTGTGCGCTCTGTCTGCGAGATATTTTTAACAATCTTTGTACAGTCGAGTTCACTCACAGGTCTTTGGGTGGATTTTCAAAGGGTTTCTGAGTCTTCCTCCCGAGGTGGCACTGCGCTGTGAAATGAAAGGCTCCCTATGGCAGACAGCGGCGGCAAAATCCACTTTACTTTTTTTTTTTGTGTTAGTGTCTGTGTACGTGCTGTATACATGGTCTGGAGAGAGGAGACACTGTGTACACTATAGAGACTTTTATGTTAATCTATATGGATGTGCTGTGGGTGCCGGAGTGGCCAGATGTTGTCAGGCGGAGTATACAAGCCGGCGTCCACTTCTTAGGACTTCCGACGCGAAGATAAGCACGTATTTAATAGACTGCCTGCTGCAGGAAGTGCTGTCCAAGTGTATGTGTCCGAGCATGTGGGCTAATCTAAACAGTTTGTAATGGGATGTTCCTGTGAGCGGCGTTCTGCTGTTTCCACGTAATGGCCTCGCAGTGTAATGTTGTGTCATTATTGGTAATAACATGTGAGGTGCATCAAGGGCATTATCAGGGCAGTCTCGCCTGCTTGTTACCGATCTAAAAAAGGAAACTTAGAATTACAGAGAGATAATGAGAATGTGTTTGAAGCCACACCGCTTAACATTTCACACAATAACAGAATACAGGGGCATTAAAAAGCATTATTATATCACTATCATTATCTTCACAATGTAAGTAGAACGCTACATTGACTTTAATGGGATTTTCCAACGTTCTACCTGTCATTATTTTCTGATAGAGGACCTCTGAAAAAAAGAATGAGTTTGTGCTTGTCATACAGGTCTTTAATAGCACGTAGTAGTAGAGGACACTATCTCTGTCCCCGTCCCTGCGAGAGAAGTTGGGGGAATCGCTCGTGAAGTTAACGGGAGTCCGACTTTCAACTTACCCAGAGATAAACCGCCATTCCTCCAACTGCACCTTCAGCTAAGCATCTAGGCTAGCAATAAGTAGCTAGCCTTGCTGCTACTAGCCTAGCCACACTGCGGGAAAACGTTTGGGAATTATTTGCCGCGGAAGTCATTAAATACACCTTTCGGCTTTCATAAAAGGGTATGAAGTTTATTTTGTGTGTGGTCAGTTGGCAAATGGCCGTATAATAAGCAGGATGTTATGTAGAACGCTGGTCATTATTGGGAAAATAGGTACCGACAGGGCGAACCGGACCCCGATGCGAAGCGGAATCTAATTTAAGTATCCCTTACTTAAGTTAGATTCAAACTGGCACTAAATGTATTGGAAAATTATGACATTGCTTGACAATTTTTGCTGTATAAGTTTATCGAAAATACCAGAATTCTAGTCTGAAAACAAAAAAAAACAAGGCACTCCTCCCACATCATAATTCTCTCTTTACATTTAAAAAAAAAGCCTTTATTGTGATGAGCTAATAAATCTTAAAATCATTAAAACATATCGCTGGTTTCTTCCATGCATATTTTTCCTGTATCATATTCAGCTGCAGTTTTGGCTGAAATTGACCACATTTTTTTGCTCAAAAGTTGCACGTTTTGTCCAACTCTTACCTCTGTTTAATGAAATGTTAATGAAATCTTGACAAATAAAATACGCACAGATTTCTTTTCTGCTCTGTGGCATTACAATATCGTATTTGGGCATTACATTTGACTTGCTTCTGCTTGAATAAACCCTGGAATAAAATACATGAATTAATTTCAATACTGATAATAGTCCTGATTGTAACTTTGCTGGGAGCGGGATGCCTCCAGCTCGTCTCCATGGAGATGTCGACTAAAGGCAGATGAATATGAGATTAAGTAGGTTCGGACCTCATCAAAATCCACTATTTGATCGTCTTTGGTGCATGTTGGTGTATTGCAGTTTGATGCAAAATGTTACACTGTGTGCCTTTAAAGAGCTTATTCCTATACATATAAATGGTCACATGCGTTAATAAGGGTTGCAACAAGGTATGAGTGGAATGCCAACAAATTGAAGTCTAGATTGCGATGTTGATTCTATCATGACTCGTGCCTCTTCTATTCCCTTTAAGATGTAGCTAAAGCCATGATTTACCTCTGAAAGTTCACACTTCACCAGGACTGGTAATACGCTTGCATAATCAAAGACAAACCAATACGAGGAGCTGGGGGGGAAATGTGTCTGTATTTTTGCATAGAATTAAACAGAGAAGCACTGAAATCCCGCGAACAATCTCTTCAAATCGCTAGATCATCACAAGGATCAGAAAAAAGAAAAAAAAAAATCTGTTGCATTATATTAATAGTGAGTTTTTGGAAATACTATCCTGACATTATCGACAATAAAGAGGCATGAAAGGCATGGAATGGGCTGATATTCTTGAACGTGAGTAGAAACTGGTCCGTAGCCTGGTCAGGAGTTGTTCCAAAGGGCACCAGTGTGTACCTGCCCACTTCAGTGGATTCCTCGGCTCAGACGCTGAGCTGGAGCCTCCGGTGCCTGCGTGTCTACCGTCTACAGCGGAGACATTCTTAGCCTGATATCAATGCGGCGCGCTCAACAAAGATGATGAAAGGCCTATATTGAAGCAGGTCGAGGGAGCGGTGGTGGGCGGGGCCTGACACAGAGGAGGGCGGGAACATAGCGGGCGCCGGAAACGCTCCTGACCAGAGCGTGGTGTGGGAGAGCAGGTGTGAGCTACGAGCATGTTCCAGTGCGCGGTTACGGGTGTAGTGTGAAAGCAGTGGCATGTGTCTAATACTATACATCTGTTCTCCAGTAATAAATACGGTTCGTTTAAGCTTCAATGGGACTGAAATGGTCAGAATGCTGCTCACTGTTTTGAAAGCCCAGTCCTATATTATACTGGCTGTCACTTGAATCATCTCAGTCAGAAAATCAAATAAGTTACCATTTTGTACGACTGATCAGGGCACTTTAATCAACCTGAACAATCGCTTCAATGCAATTAAATGTGCTTTTACTGAGTGTTTTATATTTGATCCCGTCCCACAAGATCAGTCATTCTCAAACTTTTCCCCCCATAGGTCCATAGGCGCCGATTTATGTTTTTCCCAGTTCCCAGTGAAAACAAAAGGCAAAAAAAGAAAGAAAGACGGGGTCAGAATCGATCTCACAAAATTCACTCTGTGCATAACTTCAAATCATAACAACGCCGCCCAAGAAGTGACTTCCTGCTTCGATCCAGCACGCCGAAATAAAGGCACCATCTTATTCATTGGTTCAGCAGTTCATTTGTTCAACTTTCTTTCTGCCTATATATATATATATTCTTGTGATGTTGCAAGTACCTGCTAAACTAATCAATGAGACGAGCTGTGTGCTTTTATTTTGGCGTGCTGGATCGAAACAGGAAGTCACTACTTGAGCAGCGTTGTTATGATTTCAAGTTATGCATAGAGTCAATTGCGCTTATATCAATCCAATATACCGCCCCCTGTTCACAGAAAAGGAAGTAGCAGCTTGTGATTCACAGCTTGATTGGACCAGAAAGCCACTCCCAGTTTGCAAAATGAGGAGAGAGAGAAAGACATTTCGGAAGTAAATGATCAAACTCCCTCCCCCTTCCTTCCAGATTGGACCTGACAGGCCAGTTCACAGGAAAGCCCGTCTCATTGGTCAAAGGTCTGGCACCCACAGTCTGATTTCAAAGAGATAGACTTTTGAAAAAAATATAGTTATTTCATGCTACACGTTTATTCACATTGCCAAGGCTGTCAATTATACACATCTGTTAAATTTGTAAAACATTTGAACTTACACATGATCACTTTAAAATCAAATCAGGACTTAAACGGGTCTTAAAAACATACCTAAATTGGACTAAATTGTCTGAACTGTAAACAATATCTAAACCAGAAAAATACCTGAAACTGAAATGCATAATTAAAGCATTACTGAAATCATCTCTTCTTAAAGCAGTACTAAGTAACTCTTCCCCCTAGAGGCCATAAGCGCAACTGCAGGTGTAGTAGCAAGTTACGATTTTTTAATTTATTAATTGTCTTGGAGAGTAAATACTACGCTGACAGAAAAGGCGAAGGGAGAGAGGGTTACTGTGCATCCAATTATACAATGGACATTTTTTTTTCACTCAAATTTGGCTGTAAATACTGTTTAAAGTGACGTTAGCCCGCAGTTAGCTTTGCCCGTTAGCATGTTAGCTTCTTCTTCGTGATTACATGTGTGTATTGCTTTCTCCGCACCGGTGACAGTCAAGTTGCAAACATGGTTTTCTGGCCAGAGACACCGGGGGAGATGAAAGACCCTCCAATCATCCCATAAACACTTGTATTACCCCCACAGGGACTACGGAAAGGATTTATTAAGGTAAAAACGTTACTTAGTACTGCTTTAAAGTCTAAAATTGCAGATGACCACGTAGGACACATACCATAGTTTGAGAACCACTGCACTAGATCGAATGAAGACACGAGCATGTTACTTGCAGGTCTTAGCACAAATCTGTGAGAGTGAAGTGCCTTTCGCCTGAGTAAAAGTTTGTGAGCTTGAGCCGATATCATACTTTTTCACGTTGCTCGAACAGCAGCCGGTCCTGAGTGTGTGCGGGGTGTGATCGGGGATAGTTGCACTTCAAAGCATTGTGGCGGTACACTCCTGTTTACACTGCTCTGAGGAGTCTGCATTCCACTGTCTCATTTTTCCATGGCATTCCCAAGGAGCTCCACGCTGCTGGCCGTGTGCCCACGCCTCAGCAATGTTTACCCCACCGCCCCCACCGGCCCTCATCCCCATACACTGCAGACAAACTTCACACACAACTCCGCATTGACCCAAGAAATATGACTGCTGCGAGTGCCAGCGGAGACATCAGCACCCACAAGCGGAGACGCAGAATGTCCACAACTTTTGAGAGAGTTTGCAGATCCATGTGTCATGATCTAATACAGTGGTTCACAACCTTATTTGTCTCGCGTAGCCCTTGAGTTGTTCATTTACACTCCGAGTACCCCCTACCTTAAGGATGCTGGAAATATTGTTACAAAGCGATCGGCTAAAATATTATTATTCATTATTTAGTAGTGTTGTGATTAAAGTTCATTCAAACAATTTACAGAAAAACAGCATTAAAATGAACTCGCAATATTGAAACATAGTTTCATTTTGCTGTCTTTTTTAAATAAGAGGTCATTCCAAGTACACCCTCAAGTACTGCCAGAACATCCAGACTTTTCTTGTTTTTTTCCCTCAAGCATTAAAGGGATGTTTCAGGATTTTTGACATAGGGCCTCATTTCCTAGTTATCCAGAGTGTTGTTGATTTCTGGAGATTTTTTTTTATTCATGCAGTCCTTATATTTGAAGAGTTTAGTGGGGCTAGGCTAGTGCTAGGCTAGTGCTGGGCTAGTGCATGTCTATGGTAACTAGTAGCCTGCATTAAAAACAGTCTAACCCAAGCACAGTGCACCTGAGGCAAATCACTTATAACTCCAGACTACCAATATAAATGTCTGTGTTGACTGAATCATTTTTGAAATATAACCATTTTGCATTTAAAAGAACTTCAGCATCAACTTCCTGGTTGTTGCTACGCAGCAGCAGAGTGATCTGCTAGCTTACCGGATCTACAGTAGTTTGTTTACCTGCGGCCGGCATTACTACACGTGGAATTCACAAAAGCGCTTTCTACAAATCAGATATGGCAACATTGATGATTTTAAAGAGGGTTTTAATGCAGGCTACTAGTTACCATAGACATGTGCTAGCCTAGCACTAGCCTAGCACCACTAAACTCTTCAAATATAAGGACTGCATGAATAAAAAAATAAATTAAAAAAATCAACAACACTCTGGATAACAAGGAAATGAGGCCCTAAGTCAAAAATCCTGAAATATCCCTTTAACACTTATTTTTGACCAAGTGCATTGTTCTGGGCAGCTTCACCTTTTCCTTCACACATTTTGACGTAGTACTGTACACTGAGACCACCCCCATTTTCGGAGCTTCTTTAAGTGTCGCCTGATGTCCATGCGCTGTCAGCACTCTTTCTGATTATTTGAGCGCTCAAATTGCCTCCACTACGAGGCGTTGCATTGAAACAGCTGCAGTATTTACCAAGTCGATCAGCAGCAGAGTCGTTTGTGCATTTCTAACTCATTACATTAACATCTCTCATTAACATATTAGATTTAGGGCTCACTTACTGTCATACTGGCACTTTAAAAGTCTGATGCAACATGTACCACAATATGCTATTTGCTCATTTCCAGCTTGCTATTTTGCACCTGTCTTGATAAATGACCACCTTTATGTATAAAATTCAGACTTGGCTCTTTTATTTGCCTGACAGCTTGTACTTTACATGTGACACGTGTGATGATTAGCCAATAGAAATGACTGCCAGTCCACTCCGCAGCTCCAGTGTCGTCCTCTGCCTTTTTCTGTTACCGCCAGGTGGATCTCCAGACGACGCACGAATGTCCCCCCGTAACATCTGCGCCATTTCGCCTTGAAAAGCTCTCAGCACATTTCCTGACCATAAATCAGCCTTCCTCAACAACCCGCCTCAAAGCCTGAAATGCTGCCGCAAAAAGAAAACAATTACAGTGCCAATTACAAGGTGTGTTGCAAGCGCTCGGCGGCCACATCACAGAGGATTTTAGCTGATGTGTTTGCGACTATTTACCGATGGGTTGCTAAGGATCTGACATGTGTGTACCAGAGCTCTGCAACCACATGAACATCAGGGAAGAGCAAAAATAACATGGAGAAGCCCTTAATTTAGTTGTTGTGTTTACTTGTTCTTTGCTTTTTATGAGCGCTTTTCTCCAGCATTAGCCACAGGTGATTATGGGATTCCCGTCGGGGTGGGCTGGTGGTTCGTTTATTTACTTTTTTCTCTTCATAATTGGATCAAATTATAGTAATAAAGCTTTTCGATCCATTTTTGGTGGCGGAGGATGAATAACATGTAACGCTCGCAAAACCCGTGCATCAGAGGCCGCATATTTCAGTGCAGATGTTAGAAGAATCAAGTTGAGAAAGAGGAAGTCAGTTGATTGAGTCATTTTTTCGGTGCAGATGGGCGGATGGGTATGCTTCAAGGCATACTTGAGGATAATGATTTATGGTGTCAACCCTAACCTAGCTTCTATAAACCAGGGCTGAGGTTTTACTGGTGTCTCTCTGCTAAAGTGACATATCAATTGTGTGAAGTGTGCGGCGCAGCAAAGCAAAAACGTATATCCGCACAGTTCGTCCGGCAACAGTTAAATCACGTTCTATATCACTCCACTGCAGCTGTTTCCATAGTAACGGCAAACAACTGGAACTAGCTTCAGGTAAAACAGCTTAAAAAGTGAAATAACTCATGCCATGAACTTAAAAACAGGCTCAAAATAACAGTTTCAGTTCGTCATGGAGATGAAAACTTGCTACAGAAGACAATGATAAAGTGACACAAAAAGCAACAAAAACAAAGACTAAAAAGCGACAAAAAAGTGACAAAAAAGCGAGGAAAAAGCAACAAAAACAAAGACTAAAACTAAAGTCTAAAAAGCAACAATAACACAATGAAAAAGCGGCAAAAACACGACACATAACACATAATTTACGGAAACACGACAAATAATCTGCGAAAATACGTCAAATAATCGACGACAACGCGACAAATAATCTACAAAAATACGACAAAAAGAGACGAAAACACGACAAATAGTCTGCGAAAATAAAACAAATAATCTACGAAAACACGACAAAACACGACAAATAATGGTGCGCACTGAATGGGTGCTGCTGCCGGATGCTCTCTCATCGAATGCAATTTCTCCATCTGTGAGATCAATAAAGTACCATCTTATCTTATCTTATCTTATCTTAATCGACGAAAATATGACAATAATCGACGAAAATAAAACAAATAATCGCTGAAAACACGACAAATAATCTACATAAATGCAACAAATAATCGACGAAAATATGGCAAAATGAGACGAAAACACGACAATAAGAGACAAAAACGCGACAAAAACGCAACAAAAGGTGACAAAAAAACATTGAAAAAGCAACAAAAACAAAGACTAAAACATGACTAAACTAAAACTAAAACAATAACACAATGAAAAGTGACAACAAAAGCAACTAAAACATGACAAATTATCTACAAAAACACAACAAAAAGAGACAAAAACAAGACAAGAACACAAAGACTAACACAGACTAACTCAAATGCAACAAAGAAACAACAAAAGACTGACAAAAAGCAAACTGAAAAGCAACAATAACACAATGAAAAAGCGATAAAAAAAGTGACAACAAAAGCAACAAAAACACGCCAAATAATCTACGAAAACATGACAAAAAGAGACGAAAACGCTAAAACAAATGTGACTGAAAGGCGACGACAATGCGACACGTTACCATCGGTTCTTTTGATTTAGCTTTCCACTGATGAGGCGCAACACTGGCCTGTAGTCTGTAAGCTCCAGTCGAGAAGCTTTTAGATTTGGGTAAAGCCGAACTGGAGAAAATGTGCTCGGTTAGAGAGTAATCCTGTTACATAAACCTGGTTAGCTTCAGGTAGATTTATGAACGTTGACCCCTGTGTCACAGCAGCACGTTTTTGCTGAAAAATATCAATGTTTAAAGGGGAACCACAGCGTGTCATTTCCAAATAAAAGAGGGGTGTTTAAAGCACCGACAGAGCTCGCTGTTTTATGTTTTACTTCCAGCGTGTTAAAAAAGCACCTGTTACTTGTTACCGACGAGCGCCACACTGTGAGCTCATTCTACTCAGGAGGAGCAGGATGTTAGCTGCGCTCCTAATTATGACTGCACTAGTTTGACAGCCTAAAATATTTAAGCTGTGATTTGAACTGGGTGTGTCCTCAGATTTTTTCCCAGCGCTTGACTCTTCAAATGATTTTCACACCTTCAGTCTGTGTTTGTTGTGTTTGTAAACTTGATATTAAAGCTCTCGTAAAGTCAACAAAGTCAGCTATAGCCTCATATCTGAAAGAAATCTCATGGTGTTGGACGAAGGCAAAACAATCTATAAAAATGAAGCTGCCTGTTATAGTTATAGTTATAGTTATAGTTATAGTTATAGTTATAGTACAGATGCTTCTCTTTTGTGTTAGACGTTATTCGAGCCGGTGACACTTTGAGAATTGCTGGGTTTTCTGTCGGGACTGATGTGGCTGGACGGAGCAGACCTGAGTGCCAGATACTGTGGGGACCATAGAGATCACCGCAGTGCTAACAAACCGCCGGGTTAGCAAGCCGCTGATTTGTTATGACAGGGAAGTGCTCTGTTTACGTTGAACTGTGAGCTTTGAAATGTATCGGCTAATGCTAACCAAAGCAGTGCAGGCGCGGGGCGGATGGAGTCGTCCAGTTTGATGCTTGCAGGATGTAATTGTTGGGGGAAAAAAGGTCATAATGTAACTACAATAAAATTAGATACACTACAGATTTGTAAATACAAAAAGGCTCCATCAAATCTGCATATTGTTGTCATGTGCCTCTATAATTGCAGTCTTTGTCGTCGGCTAATTGCAAACATTCACATTGCATCAGCATTTGGTTGCGAAATGTCTGTGTTGTTCATATTTGAAAGCAATCACTAAAAGCTATCATTTTGGCTATAAAAGGTTCCCAGGGAATTTCCCGTTCATTCTGTCACATAGCAATTGGTTGGATCTATTTTTATCGTTTCAGTTTGGTGACTAAAATAAACTCCATTGCAGAATATAATCATTATGTATTTATCTAAATAGGAATGTGTCATAAAGCACAGGTGTGGCACAGCTTGTACTGGAGGTCACAAAGATTATACCAGTTCCTGATCTCCTAATATGGACATTTAGTGGAGCAGCTTAAGCTCAGTTCTTTATTTTTTGGAAGCCAAATCATTCCCTTTGTGATAACAGCTGCAAAGTTGAGGATAACTTTGGCGCTGGATGAGAGAGAGAAAGTTCTCCTCTTACTTCTTAACTACAGAGGATGACTCAAGAACCTTCATTGAAGATGGACAACTCCTGTATGACTGAGAGCCTACACAGACAAGTTTGGCATAAAGGTTTCCTGTAACCTTGCGTTTCAGAGCACGAAATTATCCAAGAGTCTTTCAATGATATCTATACTATACGTTGATCAAGATATTCGGACTATTCCCGCTAATTACATATCTAGAATCTAGAACATATCTAGAACCTTTTAATCTCATTAAGTCAACATTCAATTACTTATCTCTACACTACTTTGCAAACGCATTTAAGCCTTGCCTCATTTTCTCTTTCTTTCTTCTCATTCTAATCCCCTTCATAAAGAGACGGTCTGACGGCCCGGGACTCGGCGAGAGCGCTCCCACTTAAAGAAAGCGCCCAGGCAAATTTGGGACTCGTGGTAATTATTCGGGCCTCATTATGGGATCGAGTTTCCCCGAGTCATTCTCTGTGGTAACCGTTACTGGATATGGGGCTGACACTGTCAATAAAGCCAAAGGAAAGATGACACGCTTTTTGTTTTGACAGGACCAAAGCTGTAATGCTCCCATTCGTTTGCATTTCCAAAGAGTGAAGAGGCCTCAGAAGCCACTTTTCCAGATGCCCCAAAAGGGGAGAGGGGAAAAAATGCTCCCTTGGCACCGGGCGACCTGTCTCGCTCAGCCAGCATCCTTTCATGAAAATCTACTTAGTGTGGGTCATAAGATACAAGGCTGTCTGATTAAGGAGTGTGGTTTGACAGTGTGTATCTGTGACATCTATGGCTGCAAGCCCCACCACAACGTGAGTGAAGGAGCGGGCGTGCTTTTATTTGGCTTGGGCTGCGATGACTTTTGAGATGCAGGACAGTCACAGCCCCAAGCCTAAAAATAAACACAGCATTGTTTGGTATGTGAAATGTGTTTGCACCTCGTCTTTTCCAAACTTCATCAGCAAGCAGCTTAGTTTTTAATGTATAAATGGAAGGACAGATGTGAATGATGATGTGATATGAGTGTAGATTCTGAAGCAGCCATTGAGAATAATTGAATTGGTTCAACAATATCTGGAGAGAGTATGCAATGTGCTGAAATGTTGTAATTCTCTATCCAGTCATTCTTAAAGGAGGGTTATTTTGCTAAATGTACTTTTTAAGCTTAGAAATAATGGCTTATAACGGTGTTCTGGTGAGGAAAGCACTTCTTCTTTGTTCGTCATGGCAGGGGGCTGACATTGCTGTGATACCACCCCTAGTGGCTCGGGGCGACTCCAAAAGGTTTGCTAAAGCAGTGTTTTTCAACCTTTTTTGAGCCAAGGCACATAATTTTCATTGCAAAAATCACGAGGCACACCACCAGCAGAAAATGTAAAAATAAAATGTAACAATGTAGCCTATATTCAGTCGTTCTCATCAAAGTGTCTTGAATAGGAACACCTTATAGTCTCGCTAGCCACAATGCCATTGATCATCACAAATGAGCTACCTGTGGCCACTTACTGATTTGGAAGAGTATTACATGGTTACCCGACATTCAAACAGACATTCGCACAGACATTCGAAAACTGTACATTATTTGCGGATAATGAATTTATTTAAAAATATAAAAAATGGTGAAATTACATAATTTCCCAAGGCACACCAGACAATATCTCACGGCACACTAGTGTGCCACGGCACAGTGGTTGAAAAACACAAACATGGAAGCCAATGGAGACTTTACACGTGTCAAAAACAACTTAAAAGCCTGACTTCAAAGACTGTTTCTAAAAATACAGTCTATTCCTGTGACAATGCTGAGAAGAGTGAAACCGTTTTAACCACGCTTTAACCACGTTTTTGTTCTATTTGTTTTAAAAGTGTTGGCTTTGGGGGATTTTGGAACATGCTCTGTGGGAGGAGACTCAGGTAAAGACACGCACTTGGCACTGAGTCAGTGTACTGGATCAAAAAATAGAAGTAATGAAGAAATTACTAAAGATCCGCACAATTGTTTTCTCCCCAGCTTTTTTATATAAGCTCTCCAGGTGACGTAACCCTTCTTTAGACAAGGAGACTGAGCTGCATCATGGATTCTCCTTTGAGTGGATTAAATGGGAAGGAGTGAGCAATGACAGTCTTTTAATATATGTCTATGATGTTGTCCCACTTACGCATCTTTGAGTAATCTTTGGATCTTCTCCTGTGGCTATTCTATTCTGCAGCTCCCAAGCGGCTCGTCCTGAGGTCCTACATATCCAAGATCTTTTGCTAAGCTTAATCCTTTCATCACAAACTCACCATAGTTCACCCGCACAGACAATTTTTTCCCCCCTTTTTGAAGAGATGGGAGGTGGGAGGGGCTTACGGGGAGAGCCTGTAAAAACCAGGAAGTGAAACTACTGGGTATTTATTTTTGTTTCAGCTTTAGTGGATCAATATTGCATTCTCCTACCAGCAAAGTGTAAATCAGTGGTGAAGATGTGTTTGAGATTATTAAAGGTGCATTACGCAACTTTTTAATGCGAAAAAGAAAGTTGACATGAGTGTGTATTTGACCTTGTAGTGACTCAGCGTCTGTATGAGTCGTCAGCATGGCGCCGTTACCTTCCATCACAGTGGCGTCTGAATTAATTTTTTGGAAGGTTATCTCTGCTGACGAACCCTCTCACCAGAAAACTTACAAAACAATCGATCCTGGAGCGTTGTAGAGACCACTGTGATCCAAAGTAAAGGCACCATGCTGGCCACTCATACAGTCACTGGGTCACTACAAGGTAAAATACGTGCAAATATCAGCTTTTTTTCGCACTTTGCACCTTTAACGAACACTTGCAAAAACTACATTGCTCCACTTTTGAAATAAAGGATTATGTATTACTTGAAGACTATCCAGTTTTATTAATGGCTCAAATAAAGTGCATGCTCTCTCAGTAATCAGACAGCGATTTGGGACTGCACCCCTGAAGTCACAGGATCCCGGTGGTGCTTTAGAAAAGATCGGTTTACACATGCTATACATCCACATGCACACACACGCTGAGGTGCCGTTAGCTACAATAAATATCTGCCTTCTCACTCATTAGCTTATCCTGCTGCACGGCGCTCCCACACTGACGGTAAATGCTCCTTCACAGGCTTCATGGATAGTTGCTGGTCAGTCAGGTGATCAAAAGTCATGTGTCAAAAATAAGGAGCTGAAGAAAAATCCCCGGGTAACCGCTGTGTCCCTTATACACGTGGGTCGCTCCTTTTGGCAAGCGCTTTTTCCCGCTACACCAACACAAACACCTCATCAGTTTTTGTGCTCTGGGCACATTCGGCTGCCAAGTCAAACAACTTTGGTTTGCACTTTTTTAAGAAGTGGCAATATTCCTGAGTGTAATCAACACATCAAGTTATTTCTGTTCAGTGTACTGTAACCAATAAAAGCAACAATCCCATGACCGCTTCTTCTGATGCATATTTGACCCGGAATAAATCACTGGAAAAACACTGTAAGCAAAACATAGTAAATCTGCGTTGTGTTCTCATCACTCTTGCTGAAATATTTTGCTTTTGACAGATGGTTTGTTCGTTTGTTCGTGGGTTGTAAGAAAGAGAAGGTTCAAAGCGACCCGCTACATTTTTTCGAGGCTTTCTTCTTGTTTTTTTGTTAGATTAGTATAAATACTAAAGCATAAATCTTATAATGTTTCTAGACACTGGTGGTAAGCTATCATTCTATCCCTAGATGCCCTTGACTGACAAAAACGTGGCTTTCATTCTAAATTGCAGCCTCTCTCCTCAATGGTTTCCTTGTTTTTGATCCTTAAGCATTGTGGTAATAGATCTATACCTTTTTCATGCTTGTTTACATTGTAAAGTATGATGGGGGGAAAGTCTTTGTTGTACTTCCATTGAGACAAGAAGCGCTTCTGCTGTGACATGTCGTAATTACCTGTACATGTTTACATAAGTAGCACCGAGACATTTCTTTGGATCTCAACCGTAAAGATATACAAAAGCAGCCTGTTGTCTCCCCTCATGTGAACCAAACTGGCAACCGCTCCTCGCTTCGGGATATGACTGTGAACTGGCATGATTTATTTAATAGAATAAGCTCATATGCTGTGGATGTATTCCTTTCATCGCCTTCTGTTTGCGCACAGCGTTTCAGCCGGTGGTTCCTTGAGGAAGCCCAGGTCGAAGAGCAGATGGTAATTGAGTGGAAGAGCTCGACGAGAGGTGCAAGGCCTTTGAGCTTCCCCACTAACGCACTCTGACATAACTGCGTTGGGCTCCGGTCCATGCTGGCAGCACATGAACTGCAAACGGTCTCTTGCTGATTATTGAATTGCAGACGCGGGGGGAAAAAAAAAATATCTGGGAGGATAAGCTTGATGAGAAAAGAAGTAGCGATTTCTCACCACTGCGGCGTATTTCCTCCGTACGCCGTTCGGGATACTGTTCAATCCTTGCCTTGGAACATTTTTGGAGTTGTCTTTGAGGAATGCCTTTAATCGCTGCTACAAAGGAACCTTGGGACATGTCGCCGTCAGTGTTGCAACAGATCCAGACAGATGAGAAGAGAGAAGAGAGCATTGTTAACCGTCTGTGGGGAGCTGTTTGCGTGCCCCGCGGTTTCTGACTTGAGTTCCCAGGCCCCTTTAGGCTCAAATGAAGACGCTTCAGTCTGTCCCTTTCGCCGTTTATAGCCTATCGCAGCGTGTCTGTAAGTGGCGGACGGCACTCGAGTGGCACAAGGAGAGGGTTCGCAGCCATTTCATTGTACGGAGTGTGGTCGCATCGAAAATAGACGATAATGTTTAGTCTTGTGCACGTTGCAAAACATAGAGGCTGTGACCAACAAGATTGCTGCCTGCAGATCCTCAAAGCGAAATCTTCTGAATGTGCTTTTTGTTTGTGTACAGCATGATATAGACATCCCCTGAATAAAGGCCCACAGCTATGTTTGGGCCACACCGGTTACTTTATCAAATAAGATGTAGCTTTTATTAATCACACACTAGATGAGTTCGCACCTCTCAAAGGCTTGTAATAATAATAATGGGTTATGTATATTGCACTGTATATGCTTGACAAGCTTCTCAGCGCAAAACTGTAGTAATTATTCATTCATTTCATACATTTCAGTAGTGGTAAGACACCTTTGTAGCCTGACAAAAGCAAGGTGGCCAATATGTGGCATTGTTCCTTCACACACACACACACACACACACACGCACACACACTTTTACCCAGACCCTAACCCTGAACCCTAAGCCCCTAACCCGAACCCTAATCTTAACCCAATTCTAACCCCAGCCCTGAAACCACATCTTGACCCTCAAACAGTCCTTCAAGGAAGTGAGGACCACCCAAAATGTCCTCACTCTCCAAAAATGTCCTCACTCTGTCTTCTTAAAAACTCAAACTGGTCCTCACAATGTCGTGATTACAAGAGCGCACACACACACACACACACACACACACACACACACATTACATTCTTGTAAGCGGTAGGTGAAGTGTCTTGCCCAAGGACAGGACGCAATGACAGTCTGCACCTGCGGGAGCCAGGATTCAGACCGCCCCTCTACGATCTGCACCACAGTCTGATCAGTATTTTAAAGTCCATGCTATACTTATGTTAAAGCCACACAACGTAGAATTTTACACACTAAATAAAATTGAAATACAAGCATTTATTTTATGACATGGTATTTTCGTCACTGAAAAATACCTCATAAATGTACAAACAAACATGAGCTTTTGCTGTGAGCAGCTCAGCTCTCCTGACATGACTGTAACTTTACCGGGAGTGGGTACGTCTCCAGCTCGTCTCCATGGAGATGACGACTAAAGGCGGCAGAATTATAGATTTACACAGGTTAGGTCCTCATCCAAATCCATTCTTTGATTCCCCACTGCAGAAATAGAATTTTCTGTGTCGAGCTGGTCATTAGGAGCATGTTTTTTACTGATGGCAACAGTATAGTCTAAAATGTTACGCAGTGTGCCTTTAAGAACCAAAGAAACTTATCTAATATCATGGTGTTTTCAGCTGTGAATTGACATTGCTCTTTCTCTCAATAAAATCGCTGTTTGATTTGCAGAGGCGGGTTACATTTTCTCAAGTACATGTACTTAAGTAACTTTTTGAAGTAATTGTACTTCTGTGAGTAGTTTTTTCATGCAGTACATTTTACTTCTACTGTACTCTTACTAGTACTAGGAAATAGTAACTCGTGCCACTGATGAAATCTTTATCATCTTCATTCTGGCACATTAAATAGAGGTATTTTGTGCATTGTTCATGTATTTCTTCATAATAATTTATTTTATATGTTTTTATGGCATTTCCTTTGAAAATATTACAATTTTCACATTATTTCATGTTTTGTTCCTCATCATTTACGTCACGACTGAAACATAAAGACTGAAGCGTAACGAACTTTTACGCTCAAACAGTTACTCAGTACTCACAGTACTCAAGTAAAATAGTCTCCTAGTACTTTTTTACCCTTACCTGAGTAATAATTTTGGCCACTTTTTACGTCTACCTGAGTAAAATTAATTCAAAGTAGCGTCACTTTTACTTGAGTAAATATTTTTGCTACTCTACCCACCTCTGTTGATTTAAGAATGTGCATTCAAATACAGAAATATAATTGTACAGTAGCAAAAAATTTAAAGTTCTTTTGCATATTTTCTCGCTATCCGGCCATGCTTATATGTATAAAAAACAAACTAAACTAAACAAGGGCCTCTTTAATATTTCCCATATAAATAAGAGAGCGGAGGTCATGGCATCTCTGAGGTGGCGTCATTGAAGGACGTTTTTGTGACTTTTCTGTGAAGGGCCAAGTTTGACTGGAGGTCTCTAATTTGGGCCTAGTAAATGTGGACTGGTTGAGGCAGCTGGCAGAGTGGCCAAAGCTGCAGGCCAGGGGTGCAGGGTGTCGTGCTGCCGGCCGTCCCGCTCACTCTATGTCATACAGCAGCGTGGCTTTGGAGCACAAGCATCTGTCATGTCACAATTATTCATCTCCACTTTTAGCTCATTTCGGATACTTTGAACATTAATGATTGTTCGGGGTCCGGGGATGATCTGTGTTTTTTGTGCCATCAAACTGTCACAGTTATTGGCTTGGCAGTGGTCTGACTTTCTCTGATTCTCAACTCTTCTTTCATCCTCCTCCTCAGTGACAGCCTCTGTGACAGACATGCACCAGCCCTTGGAAGTCCATTACGTCAATTGCCCAGCTCTGGGGTGCCAGCTGTTGATGTCACCCTTGGGTCTTTTTAATTTAGAGATTTCCGTTGGGTGCGATGAGTGAGAGCCCCATGAGCTCAGCCACATCAAGAGGCGCACCAGGACAGAAGCAGTCCTGAATGGGCAGAACGGGACAGTACAGACCAGGGCAGGACTATCCACTGACAGTCACATATAGGATAGGAGGCCACTGTTATGCTGGGGTTTTGGGTGTAGTGTTTATATTGAATTATCTATAGATGTACAGCCAAAGTCGCGCAGTGGTTTCTGAGTGTGTTGGGTGTTGTGGAGCCGTCCCGCTCTCTTCCTTGTACCCGTGACAGCATGTCTGTGACTCGCAAACATCGCTCCTATCCCTTGAGCTCTTAAATGCTGCCTTTCAGCAGCTCTGAATTTCCTCCCTTTCAGAGGGGATCAAATGTTCCTCCCAGAGACGAGCTCTCATTCTTTTAGTCCTCAGGCTTTGGGTGGGAGTGAACATCGCCCTGCATGTAATTGATTTTGTGGGGTGCCAAAGTTTTTCCTCTTGATATCAACTGTGTTGGCTTTAGAAAGATAACGCCTCACTCTGAAGACGAGGGGCTCTAATGGGGAGCAACTGTTTCTGATGGCATGAATGCAGCTGTAATCGTTCTGTCACTTTAGAAACACTTGCTCACTAGGATTGGTTTAACGCTCCCAAGGCCAGTTTATGTGCTCAAATAATCTTGTTACGCTGAACGGATCAGAGACATTCAAAGATCCATTCTTTCCCGCGCAAACAGGCAACGTCGTAGTTTATCATTTAAATAATCTTCCTGACATGTAATGGTGTTGCGATTAGACTTTATGTTTTAAAATAATTATTTCAAGGTTTCCAACAAGGTTTTGTTCACAGTGCATATTTTACACATATAAAAAAGCGTTCATACTTGCATTTTGATTTAAATTCAATTGCGATTAATCAGACAAACCTCTAACTATATTTGAATGTCTGACACTCTTCCTTTGTGTCTTCCAGTACCACCCTCTGTCTCTGTGTAACACCAGTGAGGATGAGCGGCAGGACAGCGACTTCATCACCATCGTCAAGCTGGAGCACAGTGCCCCGCGCTGCCTGCCTCTGCTCGATAAGGTACGTGTCCCATACGTGGCCTGCTACAGCCCTGCACAGAACAGCTCAGTGTGACACCGTGCACTAGACAGTTGAACCGTCCCGCCTGCTGTCTCCTCCCGGCCCCTCTTCCGCTTCTGGATCTGGCCTTTAAAGAGGAGATGGAAGTATTTGGCAGGTGCTTAAGGTTTTGTTCAGTGATCTTTCCGAGCCAGCGCTGGGACAGGAGGGGCTATGTAGCAAGTGGCAGAGAGCCCTGGCTTTAGATGTGAGACTCTGAGGCCGCAGCTGTCCCCGGTCCTTCCCATCCCAGCCGGCCAGAACCAGACACTTCTCCTCCACTGCTCGCTTCTAATATGAAATCATGTCCATTGCTTCCACCCACAGCGTTTAATGTATGTCTAAGTGCATTACAATTGACCCGGATCCCTAAGTGTTCTAGCAAGCACACTGGCGTGATTTAGAACTCGCTGCTGTTTTTTCAGACTTTTTCAAGTGGGGACAAATTAGCAGGCAGGAGTATAGTTAGATGACTGGCTTTTTTTAGTCTGTTTTCTTTTCCCCCTAATTTAAAGCCACATTGAGGAGCAGCCCGCTATGGCGCCCATGCTGGGACAAATTCCCACACATTAGCCCTTGTTCCCCTCTCGTCCTGCTGGTCCTCTGTCGTCAGCGGGAAGTGGAGCGGCCGCGGCAGTACGAGGGTGAGAGGGAGGTGTCTGTTTTGATTAAAGTCCTAATGGCAACACAGTGTTATCCCATAAACAAAGCGCTGCAGTAGCACCGTGGAACAAAGCCGGCTGCTTCCGGCTCTTTCTAGGCCTGTTGGATGTTGTCCATCACAGAGCGGTCGTTCACTCACACAATACTTTGTTTTCTTTAAAGTCAGTATGTGCTGTTTTGTTTTGTTTCCTCTTAAAGGTAATGTAATGGCAAGCTCGCAACAAATCATTATTTAATGTCACAGACTTAGATCAGTGGTTCACAACAGATGGACAAACCTTCAACTAGGGATGCGCCGATCCGATACTGGATATCAGATATCGGAACAGATACTGGAAAAAATATGATATCGGTTATCAGCGACAAATATCGGATTCTGAACCAATACCTGTTTCACCAACTAAATCTAAGTTAATATGGACACGCTGAGCCTCTGAACCTCTGAAGCTCAGGAGAATTGAATCGCTGAGTTACTTTTAACCACAAATGTATTTTTAAGCAACACCATGCTAATGCTAACGTCAATTAATCAAAGCTAGGACAGAAATTATCATTGGATCCCCCACTAAAATAAAATAGCCACTGCTGGAGTGGCCAAGTGTTTGTATTTTAGTATATGAAATGCTGTTTAACAATAACTGATAACTTTAGAATTGTATATATTAAAGCAGTACTAAGCAACTTGTTTACCTTAATAAATCATTTTATAGTCCCTCTGAGGGCAATACAAGTGTTAATGGGATGATTGGGGGGTCTTTCATCTCCCCCTGGTGTCCCTGGCCAGAAAACCACAATTGCAACTTCGCTGCCACCGGGTAGGAGTCACCAATACACACTAATAGAATCACGAAGAAGAAGCTAACAGGCTAACTGGCAATGCTAACTGCATTTACAGCCAAGTTTGAGTGAAAAAAAATTATCTCCATTGTGTAAATGGATGCACAATATCCCTCTCTCGCTTTGTCTTTTCTGTCAGCGTAGTATTTACTCTCATGGACAACTGCAGTGGCGCTTACGGCCTCTGGGGGCTCAAGTTACTTAGTTCTGCTTTAATGCAGTCTAATAGCCTGTCTTATACTCAAGGATATTCAGTGTAGAAAAGTCCAGGGATCCTTGCGTAATGTTTTCTATTAGTTTAATAATAGATATCATGATAATTGATCTGTAACATCTCGTCTGAAAGAAAAGATAAGGCTTTATTGATCTGACACTGGAGAAAAGAGGCCCATTCACCATGCCAAAGTAGCACTCACAGCTGCCACTTTTAAGAAAGTCTCTTGTTATTGATTAATATCGGATATCAGCAGATACTGAAACCTCCAGTATTGCTCTCACAACAGATTCTATTTGTAGCTTGTTCTTTTTTTTTCCATATTAAAATAGATATTTCTCTTCAGAGTTTTGTTCATTCAAGTTTAGTTCATTCACAAGGCGTACTCTCTAAAACTATCTACTAACTACTGTCAGTCTGCAAAGGCATGTGACCCACTAAATATGGTCCCGTGACCCACTTTTGTGTCCCAACCCATCAGCTGAGAACCATTGACTTAGATCATATTTATTGACTGGTTCATTGAGTATGTAATTTAAAGAATTTCCACCCAAAAATCAATTAAAAAACAACTCTTTTTATAGCTTTTAAAATCTGAAACATGACAATATTAAGTGGTTTGTGTCTCCGCCTCACAGTTAATGAGATGAAAAGTAATAAACTGACAATAGTGAAGAGATATGACTGCTAATCTTTCACTACAAACTATAAAGTGGGCCATTCTAGTTGTTTTTACAGAAATTGTTGGCTGATGCCGATTGCCTGCATTGCTTATTTGGACCTCTAAGACCTTTGACCTTTCCTGTAAGTCAACGTTCTTGTATCCGCTTTGAAATCGGCGGATCACATTGAGGGAGGGGGGAGGGAGGGAGGGGGGGGGAAGCTGGCAGAGCAAGTGAATCTGTAGTTTGGAAAGCATGCGTCTCAATAAACCGCTCTCCGGCCACCTGCATCCTCACTTCCCCTGAGCCGTTCAAAGCTCCGGGCCGCGCTGGATTTATTGGGGGATTGGGAGGCGCAGCTGTTGTTGAGTGGCGTCCATGTTTGGGACGTTTGAACAGACACGGCCCGGGCTCTCCTCTGGACTGCACTTGTTTACCCTGCCGTCTGTGCCCGTGTCCCGCTCCACTGATCTATAGATACTCGGACAGCCGCAGGAGGGCTCATGTTGCACCGCACGCACTCGGAATAGACCGTAAAGCAAACAACGTGCGCTGGGAAACCTTGAGGCATAAGGTTTCATTGTTGTCTTTTGTTTTTATTTTGGTGTTCCCTGTCGTGACGCCGAGGGATGTGTCAGATTCCAGTCTTGATTTGCAGCGATTGCCAGTGTCTAATGCTCTTGGTCTCACATTATCTGCCGAGTGGCTAAGAAAAGGCCTTTGTCTTCCTGCGGCGCTCTTTGAAACATTGTCTACACATAGCGCAGCTTCTACAAATCAGATGTCCTTTTGAAAATATCTTGGCATTGAAATATCATGGATTTACAGAAGGCCTGACATAACATCGGTCCTTGTAGATCATCACAATAAAGATATTAGTTTGACTGTATTAGGTGCAGTATGTTTCTAACTATCTGTACAACATGTCACGCACATTGACTGAATATTATATAATGACCTGGCAAGTGAGAATAGCACCGATAATCACTTCTCGAGGCGTCAGTCAGTGGACTAATGATGTATGATACTGTTTTTGAAAAGCTCATGCCGTACAATGATCTTTCTTCCCACAGCACAGCATTATTAGAGGAACATGTATTAGGACCGGGCCAAGATCTCGCAAGATCAAATGCCATAAGATTTTCCAGCTCTGAGTAGATGGATATTGTGGATTTTTCCTTTCATCTTACGGCGCTGCATCCATTGTACTCATTGTGGACGGCTTGAAGGTACTTGAAGGAATATCTAGTTAAGAGTTACCCACCAATGTTTACTTAATATATCGGTTTGCATTTTTGAATAGACAGACTGTTAGGTAAAAGGAAATATTTCATCTATTTATTATTACAAATGATGTCAAAATGTGTGTCTCGGCCCACCCAAAGTTGCAAATGCTGCACATAATAAAAGTCATCTGTGTATATATATTGAGTTTAAAACAATAAATCATTCAATCCAACTAAACATTTACATGCTCAGACCAATGTCTCTGATCTGATGTAACAATTTAGTCATTTTTGCTCCTTATACACAATCAATAGGCGAGGAAAGCGCTTCCCTTTTTCCCCTGGTGACTCCAAAAGATGGTAAACAGGGTTCCTATGTAGCTTTGGGCCTCGTTTAAACTGCTGAAAAGCCTGGCTTTAAAAACTGCTATGACCCATATGACGACGCTGAGGTGAAAATTTTTTAACCACGTCGGTTTTTGTGCATCAAATATAAAAAGTGGAAGCCTGAATCTGTGATTGACAGGCCCTGGAGCTCAGAGGAGGCTCACAGATGCAAGGAACAGGGTTCGTAGAAGGAGTTTGAGCAGCCATGTTAATTTCACATACCATTCATTACTATGAATGGGGCTGAATGGAGCACCTGTTATCTCTTCTATCTTACATCTATGTGCACAATATAAATAATATAAATATGCACAAGGCAAGGCTAATTGTTGAATGCCATGTGTACACGAAGTGGGTCATTTAGCATCTGCTCAGCAAGTAGCGTGTGTAAAAGGTGATCAGCAGCAGAACCATTTATGCATTTTTTTACTCACACAGTGTTGTCTTATTTACATGAGATGTGAGGCCCTAATACTGTAATACAGGCAATATCAAACGCCAACAAAATAGCGTGTTTTATTCTTCAGCTTGCACCTTCTATTGGCACCTGCGTGGATATATGACCCCCCAAAGTAATTCAAATGCTTTACAAGTATTTCAAATTAAAAGGAAAATAAAATGAGAATGGCCCGTCTCTCATCTTCAGGAAGGTGCATAAAACTGAAATGCAGCCTCGCCGTGTTTAGTCCCATCTCTGGGAACCAGCAGGAGATGTGTTGTGGTGACTGCGCCACAGTTTAGGAGAAGTTTGTGGGACTTTTGTGCAAAAATGAATCAGAGCGACACAGCCAATGTCTTGTCAAAGAGCACACAAGTCACAGTCGGCAAATCATCAAACTCTTATAAATTGCAAATACTGTGTGTATGAAACAATCATGCCAAAACAAGGGCTCATCTTTCTCTCATGTTGGGATGTTGCAGTTTCTCCCACAGTCAAATAGTCTGAGCGTTCAGAGAGTCGGAGCCCCTGTCTGAACTTGTTGAAAGCCTTGTGTATTGATTCAGTTCCTGGGAGATAAAAGCGCTTTGGCCTCACTCTGAGCGCTAATCCTATTTTCTCTAACCAGATTTTAATGTGGCTGTTTTTGTCAGTAGCCAGGATCGCGATTAAGGGGCGCCTCCTTTCACTTTGATTGACAATTTTACTCCATGTCTCTAATCTAATTGTCAGAATGTGCGTAATCTGCTCATTCTACCCCGCGCTGACAGTTGTGTATCCGTAGTCTGTGCTAACGTGCTATTTGGAATCTAAAACAGGAACAACGTCGGTGCATCCAAGACCTCGGGATGAAAGCGGCAGATCTCAGAGCGCGGAGTCTGCTGCAAAGGCCAATATAAATATCCCACAATGCTAGTCACGCCAACGACATAACCAACAAACCAAAATGACACACAAGATACATAGACTGTAAATATTGATACAGGCAGCTGCGTAAATGAGGTTGTCACTGAATGCGTGGTGTAGCTTTGCTGTGGTGGTATTTGCATATTTATTCTTGTGTAAGTGTCACATTACGATAATTTGTCGTGCAATTATTCTGTGTGTTTCTGCTGAACGAGGATCAAAAGTGGATCAATCATTTGCCAGGTTGACTCTAGCCAGCAGGTTTGTTTATCTTGGAATCAGTCTGGCAGCAGTGGAAAAACAATAAATGTGCATTTAAAGGAGAAAAATACGGTATACTTAAAGCAGTACTAAGTAACTCTTGCCCCTACAGCATTGCCCATAAGCGCAACTGCAGGTGTCGTAGCATGATACGATTTTTAAACTTATTAATTGTCTTGGAGAGTAAATACTACGCTGACAAGAAAAGGCGAAGGGAGAGAGGGATATTGTACGTCCAATTATACAATGGAAATATTTTTTTTTTCATTCAAACTTGGCTGTAAATACTGTTTAAAGTGATGCTAGCCCGCAGTTAGCTTTGCCCGTTAGCCTAGCTTCTTCTTCGTGATTCTATTAGTGTGTATTGGTGACTCCTACCCGGTGGCAGTGAAGTTGCAATTGTGGTTTTCTGGCCAGAGACACCAGGGGGAGATGAAAGGCAAGGCAAGGCAAGGCAAGGCAAGGCAAGGCAAGGCAAGGCAAGGCAAGGCAAGTTTATTTGTAGAGCACAATTCATACACAAGGCAATTCAAAGTGCTTCACAGTTGCATAAATACAAGAAAACAAATAGAATCAATAAAAAACATCAACATAAAATTAATCAATTCCAGTAAAAGGCGAGAGTGCAGATAAAATACTTTCAGTCATATGCATCGGTAAAAAGAACTGTTTTCAGCCTGGATTTGAACATTGTCAGAGTTGAGGCCTGTCTCACGTCCTCATGAAGACTGTTCCAGATTTTAGCTGCATGAAACTGAAACGCAGCCTCACCGTGTTTAGTCCTGACTCTGGGAAAGACCCTCCAATCATCCCATTAACACTTGCATTACCCCCACAGGGACTACGAAAAGGATTTATTAAGTTAAACATGTTACTTAGTACTGCTTTAAAGTAAAAAAGTTGATATTTGTGTGTATTTGACCTTGTAGTGACTCAGTGGCTGTATGAGTGGTCAGCATGGCTCCTTTACTCTTCATCACGGTGGCCTCTACAGCGCTGCAGGAGCAATTGTTTTGTAGGTTTTCTGGTGAGAGGCTCCGTCAGTAGTGAAAACTTAAGATTTCTTTCCTAACGTATTATAGCAATTTTTGAACATCCCAGTTCTTCACAGGGATAACTTTATTTGCATGTTTCACCGGGTTCAGAGTCACTTCTCAGGGTCACTGTCACAATAATGTAAAGAACAACCTACCTGCTTGTTCATGAACCGTGTCTTTTATTACAGTCGAAAAATAATCATGTAATAACAACGATTCTCTGATTTTGAGTTTAGTGTTATATTTTGATCTTGATTGGATTGCAATTAATTGTCTCTTCTTCTTTTGTATTAATTGCGTGGCTTCAGGAACCCTCGAACCAAAGTACCTTGTTCATGGGACGCTGAAGTTAAATGATGTGAGGCTCTTTGACTGAAAAGGAAGATTCATATTCAAGATTCATTGCAACAGGAACTTGCCTCGTATCTTCCTTTTTATTTCCTTCTGTTCATTGTTATTTGGTCTTAATTCATCGATTTTAGTCTTCAATAAGTGTTGTTGATTTTACTGTGCTTGAATAAAGTCAGGATGGCTGGTTGATCTCCTGGTTCTGCTTTTGGGCCTGTCCTTTTGTAAGTTTGATCGTAATTTTGTGATGTCATTAATAAGAATAATAAGTCCACCAATGGGTTTATAGCACTGATCCATGTTACAACTTCATATCACACCATCGTTAACCTCTTAACCCCCACCTTAGCCAAGTGCATTTTCTCCAGTTCAGCTTTACCCACATCCATAAGATCACAGCCTAGGGCGAGTTTAATCAATGCCTCATTTGAAAGACCTACAAAACATCTAAATCAGTGGTTCTCAACCTTTTGGAGCCGCGACCCCCATTATAACAGTTAAAGGGATTCGTGACCCCCGTCTAGGTTACACCATGAGAAATAGGAACACTAGCCTACATAATTCTTAAAAAACAAAGAAAAGAAAAAAATGGCTAAAATATATTCATGAAATTATGAACAAATAATGGCATTCTGGTAAAATAGTAAACGTGGTACAATAAAATATTAGGTTATATGCAAATAAAAATATGTATATCTTATCTAAATTATCTGGCGACCCCCCAAATTTGTCTCGCGACCCCCAGGTTTAGAACCCCTAATCTAAATGGAGTTTTTTCCGTTGGGTTTTCATCACATTTTTGCCACATTTTCATCGCTTTAAGTCACTTTTTATGTTGCTCTTTTTTGGGGCTTTTTGTTGCTCTTTTGTTGCATTTTTTCATTGCTTTTTTTGACACTCTTTTATTGGGTTTTCGTTCCACTTTTTCGTCATATTTTTGTCACTTTTTATTCGCTTTTCTGCTCTTTTGTTGCATTCTCATCATTGTTTTCGTCACTTTTTTGTCACTGTTCTCTCACTTTACTGTTGCTCTTTTTTGTTTCATTTTCATCGCTTTTTTTCGTCTCATTATTGTGGCTATTTTGACCCTTTGTTCAAGAAGCTTTTAGATTTGGGTGAAGCTAAACTGGAGAAAAAGTGCTCGGTTCAGGTGGGGGTTAACAGGTCAAAACCTAAATGACAAAAGCCGTGTTCGAACGCCGGTTAATTTCCTAATGTTACTGTAAAACTAAACCTTCACTCACCCTGACCTGAGGTGACGCCTCCGAGTGGTTTTACGGTTAGCTTAACTTTGGCGCGGGGAGGACACGAGGAGACAGGAAGAGGCTAAGGACAAGGAAAGCCCTCTGAAGCGTCATAAATCTCCGTGTTCATGAATGTTTTTGTGTCTGTGGGGGGCGACATTGACCCCGGGCTTTGAGAGAAAACCACTGGATCCTGCGCTTTCGGAAGCTGCGTCCAATGACTTCGGTGCTTAGGAGACAACTTAAGACGAGAGAACATCTGGAAAAAGCGGGAAATATTTAGCTTTGAGTCAATGCAAAAAGCAGCAGGTACACAATGGACATTTTGGCTGGTGCTTTAAAGTTTCTTTGTTCTTTGCTTCATCAATGTCAGACAGCAGCCACTTATAATCTTCCTCAAAAACTACTGCCTTTTACTCATTTGTAACCTTCCCTTAAACACTTAATTCTGCATTTTTCGACGTCCCACATGACAGGTCACTTACTCAAAGGTTTGCGAGGCATTTGGGGACATTTGTGAATGTGTTTTTCAGTTGCGCTCGCTCTGGGTCAAGCCTTTTCTTCCTGTTATTCCAGAGATCGTGTTGCCTCTGTGTCTTGGCAGATTGGTTTACACGTCTTTGATCTGCGCTTGAAGCGTCTTCGGTTGAAGTTGAACTGGCTTTCAGGTCACCATTGTTGTCGCTTTACATCCTGTACAGACTCGCGTTCGGGGTTTAATTGGATGTAAATTGAATCGCGATTGTAAACGAGCTGCGGAGTTTCTCAAAGTGCGGCCTGTTTGAGTCGATTAAAAAATGATTAGAGTTAATTTCTTTTATGTTTTAGTCATGCATTTAAGTTTGGTGTTTCCTGTTCAGACAGGGTTCACACCTTCACATAATTTAGACTAATTAGATCTTTGTTGGACCAGTTGGACCTGATTTGTTTCACATGTAACGGGTCTTTTCGGTGCGATTTAACTTTGCAATGTGACTAAACATACACTGAAACTGTGTGGTGCCTTAATACCAGTGGTTCCCAACTCTTTTGGCCTCACACACCCTTTGAGTCTTCCATTACTACTCAAAGTACGCCTTAAAGCAGAACTAAGCAACTCATGCCCCTAGAGGCCATGAGCGCCACTGCAGATGTCGTAGCATGTTTTTTTACTCATTAATTGTCGTGAGAGTAAATACTACGCTGACAGAAAAGACAAAGGGAGAGAGGGATATTGTATCATTTTTGTCACTCAAACTTGGCTGTAAACACCATAGATAAATATAAAGGCTAGATGTCTTAAGGCTGTGTCACTTCCGGCATAACCGGCGGCCATCTTGCCACAGGGAAGCTTTCTGGCGAGCTCAAGTAAGTGACTGATCACAAATCCTCTTATCTCGCTGAAATCTTCACAGATTTACAAACAGTTTGGTTTCTTCTTCTGAATGCTGGAACATGTTGAAGTAAAGATTTTCTTTCTTTATTCATTGTATGCAGTGTCATACCTACATCTCTGAGGTTTATAACAAACTAAACCGTTTGAAGATCGGTAGAAAATGCAAGATGGCCGCTGTGTGCGGACGTTGCCCTCCATTGGCCAGCAGTGTGTATGAGACATCTAGCCTTTATATATCTATGGTAAACACTGCTGAAGTGGCGCTGAGGGGGAAACAAACTCTGCTTGCAATAATAATATAGATATACCATTGTAACCTCTTAACCCCTGCCTGAACCGAGCACATTTCCTCCTGTTCGGCTTTACCCGCATCTAAAAGCTACTTGAAAAATAAAGCTGAAAACGAGTCTAAAAAAGCAACAAACGCCACAAGAGAGCGACAAAAACGCAACAAAAATGTGCCCCAGAAGCAACAGTAATACAAGAAAAAGGTGACTAAAGAGCGACAAAAAGGTGACAAACACGTGACGAAATCTCAACAATATAAGTGACAAAAACGCGGCCAAAGAGTGATGAAAAAGCAATAAAAAATCAACAACAAAACCAGGAAAGAGCAATAATAAGGTGACAAAAATGCGATGAAAAAGGGACCAAAACATGACCAAAAAAAATATGGAAACAGTTCAGTTTTGCGTAAAGAGGAACTGGAGAAAATGTGCTCGGTTAAGGCAGCGGCTAAGAGGTTAAACTACTCTAAACATTTGAGAAATATTGTCAATTACTGTAAAATTTTCAAACAGAACACCCTATTAGGCAATATATTATGAGCCACACTGGCATTTGTAGAAAGTACTGCTTTACTTTGGGCTAAAATTGTCTGGTTCACACAATGAAGCAAACCTGCCAGTGCCTACCCCTGTTATACAGTGTGTACCGGAAAGTACTGTGCAGCCACTAGAGGGCAACTTCAGCGCCTTGACCTAAACCTTCAAGACCCTCCAGCTTTTCTAACAGGACATGATTTATGTAAAAGAGTTGACAAGTGTATGGAAAGATTGTCCATCTTGTCCTGGACACTGTGCTGATTATAGCGACTCTTACGGCCTGTCTCTTCTGTTTGTTCTGGACTTTCCTTTCTCATTTCCTTTGCTGCTAAAGTTAGCCCCCGCTTCAGTGCTCCATATCAATGCAAAGATAAGTAGGACGTCCAGACAGCTCAAGTTTCCCCTACTGCAACTTTGATATCCACAAGTCATCAGAATCATTAAACAAATGACAAAGATCAACGACCTTTGAACTTTGTCTAGACTTTCCGACCTTTCTGACAACAGCAAACTTTCCCTTAACTGTAAACCCCTATTCTCAGTATAGTACAATCTTTATTGAAGAGAATGAGCTTATTTGTCCAAACCGGGAGTGCATGACCAGGATCATGCATGTTATCCTCACACACCATGTGAACGTGCAGAATGAGAGTTCAGAGTCCGGCAGCCTGTGCTATTCTGGACTATATGGGTTAGGCAAAGTCGCTCGGTGGTTATTCCTAGTTTTTCAGTGTTGCTTATCTGTTACATAACAAATCAATAGAATCACAGGTGGCTTTGCTAACCTGTGCAACCTTTTCTCCGGATTGACATTATCTGCTTTGCTTGTGTGAGAGACTGGAAGACCACGACACTGGACTTTTGCATGTGCAGATTGTTACGTCTTTCTCGCGCTTCACACTTTATTGTTGTAATGTAATTCATATCAGAAGACTTTCCCTGATGTTACAGTCCTCACGTTGACTCTCTCTGGATTCTGCTGCAGGCGTGGACAAATCCTGTTCTTCTGAAGTTGCATATCCAACTATAAAATAAAACAAGCTCATGTATTTGAAATGAGCGTGTATGTGCCCCAGGGCGAATGGAACAAAAACTATTATTTGTAATCCAGCTGTCTGTGTATGTATAGAGTATTTGCATGAGAACTGTGATTGCATTGATTTGAACTAATCACAGCCATACTCTATGTTTCAAATGCAAGGCCCATGGGCTAAATCAGGCCCGGGAGATGAGTTAATCTGGCCCGCGACTTGTAGAGCAAACATTTCTGAAAATGTAAAAAGAAAAGAAGTTCCTGTTTGAAATTATGAATTTTGAAAGAAATAATCAGAATCCAGCCACTAGATACAGCGAAAATGTTAATGTCTTAACCCCCACCTGAACTTAGCGCATTTTCTCTAGTTTGGCTTTACCCAAAAACTAAAAGCTTAAAAAAATGTATCAAAATAGCGACGAAAACAATGCAAAAATACGACAAAAAAGCAATGGAAAAAACAAAAACAGAAAAATGTCTCAAAAAAAAAAAAATAGTAATAAACAAAACATGTTGCGACCACTTCTGTAGGTCTTAGCTTTTAAATGAGGCATTACACTGTTGCTCTCCAGTTGAGAAGCTTTTAGATTTGGGTAGAGCCAAACTGGAAAGAAATGCACTTGGTTCCGGCGGGTGGTAAGAGGTGAAAAAAGGGAAGAATTCTGCGCATGTCCAGAAGGGAGCATGTGAGATCAGGATATAAACAACACATTAAAGCCGCGTGGTAGCACTTTGAGAAACTTGTGACACAGGGTTGTAAAGCGCAATACAAGTGGAAGCCGTTATTATTAGGCTACAATGACAATGACCAAATGAGCACTATTTTAAAATCCCAGTGCTCATATTGTTATTATTATGTTATTAATTGATTGAATTTTGCTGTTTACATTATACGTATGTGTGAGTTTGCCCCCCCCTGTTCTAAGTCTCCACATTTGACCCATATATTTATCATCCATCAACGTCTTCCCCTTAAGTGCGTCGGGTTTTGTGTGTAAACGAACCTGTCAATCATTTGCATATTTTCTCCCTGCACTTTGATTGGAGATAAACATGAAAGCGCCTCACTTACATTCCTGCTTTAAGAAAAAAAAAAAAAAATCCACTAAAAGGCCAGGCGAGTGTGTAAGCAAGCACGTTTAACCTGCAGTGACAGTCTAATAATAATCAGTCATGCTTAAATACACTTGAAGCCACGCGTGACCGTTTGATGTGCGAGTCTTTTGGCTTAGAAGTCGGGCCGGTCTCTGGATCACGACCTGCGCCTGTCGCCTTGACCCGCGCTGTCATCGCCTCCATCAGTGAGACGTAAGAGAGCGGCAGAGGCTGTAGGTGCGATGTTCGCCCTGGCAGTGAGTTTGCTTTCTGCAGGCAGAGGAGGAACAAGCAAGTGTTATGTGTACGACTGGTGTTGGGCTTTTCGTTGTTGTCGTCACTTTTTTTTGTCATTTTTTTGTCATTTTTTTGTCTTTTTTTGTCATTTTTTGTCATTATTTTCCACTTTTTTGTCATATTTTGCCCCTTTTTTGTCATTTTTTTACCACTTTTTTGTCATATTTTGCCACTTTTTTGTCATTTTTTGTCATTTTTTGCCACTTTGTTTGTCATTATTTTCCACTTTTTTGTCATTTTTTGCCACTTTGTTTGTCATTATTTTCCACTTTTTTGTCATTTTTTGCCACTTTGTTTGTCATTATTTTGCCACTTTTTTGTCATTTTTTTTTACCACTTTTTTGTCATTTTTAGCCACTTTTTTGTCACTTTTTTTGCAATTTTTTGCCACTTTTTTGTCATTTTTTGCCATATTTTTGTATTTTTTTGTCACTTTGTTTGTCATTATTTTCCACTTTTTTGTCATTTTTTGCCACTTTGTCATTATTTTCCACTTTTTTGTCATTTTTTGCCACTTTGTCATTATTTTGCCACTTTTTTGTCATTTTTTTTAACCACTTTTTTGTAATTTTTAGCCACTTTTTTGTCACTTTTTTTGCAATTTTTTGCCACTTTTTTGTCATTTTTTGCCATATTTTTGTATTTTTTTGTCACTTTTTTGCCACTTTTTTGCCACATTTTTGTAATTTTTTGCCACTTTTTTCGTCTTTTTTTTTTGGATCACTTTTTTGACATTTTTTTGTCCTTTTTTGACACTTTTTTGACACTTTTTGGTCCTTTTTTTCACACTTTTTTGCCACTTTTTGGTCCTTTTTTTGACACTTTTTTGACACTTTTTGGTCCTTTTTTTTTACACTTTTTTGTCACTTGGTGGTACTTGCAGCATCCATATTTTATAAAGTGGTATGTGTGGTGATAAGTTTGAGATCCTGAACCCTTAGTTTAAGTGGCTTCCTCCTTGTTAAACGATGCCCACATCCTCTGCAATCCTGTAAAAAGTAAATTCCCGCCCTGCTCCAGCCTCTGCTGCTTTGCCTTCTGGGATATTCGGGAGCATGGCACGCCCCAGCTGTGGCCTCTCTCATCCGCGTGTCTTGTCCTCTGCCTCTCTGCCAGCGTTGCTAAGCTAAACAGCGACTCGGCACGTACATACAATCTGGATGTTTTCAGATGCTTGCGCTGTTTTCCCAGCTACTAGCGATTAGCAGCTTGTTACTCCAGTTTTCTCACTCTTCTGCACTTCCCTTTTTCTGGCTCCGCACCGCAATGGCACATGGGGTGGGGACTTTGCCCCGCGGTGGAGATCGTGATGTGTGTGATGTGAGTGTGTCAACAGCTTCGCCGCAAAACTTCTGAACACAAACACCGGGATGGAAAAGCGCCTCGAAAATAGAAACGTTGGAACGTCACCTGAGTGTTTGCATCCGAGGAGCGCCAAGAATGTCCTGAGCGGCTCACTCATGTTAAAGCCAGCGTTTATCTTCCGCACATCTGGGGATGAAAGACAGCTACGCTCATTGCACTAATTACATTTTCAAACTATGAATACAAGTGCACAAGCCGACCTGTTGTTGGTTTGTTACGGCAAGTCTGTGTGTGCTTTTTAGTAAGTGTAAAGGCTAATGATTTTACAAATGGAAACACTCTCATTTTAAACATTTATTATTAGATGTATTTGCATAAACGCTATTAGGCAAGAAGGAAGGGGAAGTAAGTAAACTCAGGTAAGTGCCCTGCGTATGCACCGGCACTCTACATTCTTAACATAGATATCGTGCAGCACTCTTTAGTAAAACATTTACAATAAGTACAGTGTGTCAAAAGTCTTTATGATGTAATCCAGGGGTTCCCTCTTCTTTATGATCAGAAACATTTATTTACCAAGCGTTTGCTCATGTGCAAAACATGTAGCACATGCAAAATCAGCTGCAGAGTCATATGTGCATTGTTTCCTCATGCAGCATTCTCTCACTTAAATGTCAGATTTGGGGCTCACACTATTTTGAATAGATAAATTAAGTGAAACACTCCCACAAATAGCTGCAAATAGAATATTTATTTTGCGTCATGATGAGATGGCATCACTGTGATATCGTTCATAGACATAATAGATACAGACGGCATCTCTGGAATCGCCCTTATATGGTCATGTTTGAAGCAGTTGAGGGGAAAACAAAGGGGAGAAAACTCTAATCATGCTACATGCTAACGCTAGCTACAACTGCAATTTTTTTTGCTTCTACTGGACCCGATTTAGACTTGACTTTATTTGTGTGTGATAAATAAGTTAATATTCCCGCCAGAAAACGGCTAAAAAGAGTTAAAAATTGTATGACGCACTTTTTACTTCGGAAAACTTTCTACATTTTAGTTCTCTGACATTGTTTTTTAAATATTATACTATACTAAGCCCTGATGGTCGAAACGTGTTGGCTCGGCCATCTAAATAGCTTCTAAGTACTTCCTTGTGCTGTGCATATTTGTTTGGAGTGCCTGGGTTTGCTGTTTTTTTTTTTTTTTTTTATTAAATGTTTGAACAGTCATGTGTTGCTGCTGTTTTCTGCTCTAATTGTTAGGTCAGGGCTCACGCAGACCCTCCACCAGAGCCTTGGTCAGTGGGGACTGTGTTCTACAAAAATGTACAAAATCCTGTAATTTTGGTATTGGTAACTCTGCGCCCACTGACTTAAAACTGCAGACCGACATGAACAGCTACGACAGACGTCCGATGCTGTATTGTTTACCTTTAAAAATATTGTACATGTGTTGCAAATCAGCAGTTTTGCTATCACACTAAAAACAATGTAACTGATTTGTCCAATGCTATTATTGCGTCCATATGAAATGAATAAATAATGAATCAGTGAACATATTGTACGTGTGTAAAGTCGACACATTCTTATTCTGAAACCACTAAATAAAAACACATCACTGTAACATTGCTGGTCGTAAAGAATCATTGTATTTCCTCTCGCAGCTGCGTACTCTGACACGGCCTCCTCCAGCCTCATTGGCCCGGGCTGTTTATCTCCTTCCAATGGCGAGCACCTCCGCGCCTGTCCCGCATGTATTCCTGCTATTTGGAAGTGTTTGTGTCCCGAGGCGTCGCTGCTCCACATCTTTCACTTGTGTCACTTCAAAGGCAGCGCGCCGGGGTCAGGGTTTCATCAGCTTGTCGTCGCATCTTGGCACCGCGGATCAGAGAGCGCGAAGAGGAAAAAAGAGAAGGAGTTGGCCCTAAAAATAGCCCCATATGACATGCTCATAAACAGACACAGGCCAGATGAGGTAGGCCGGTGCCAAATTGCTGTTATTAAAATACCTCCATCCCAAACCGGTTTGGAGAGGGTTTGTGCGAGAGCACGGGGTCAGAATCCTCAATAATCTCTGAATCAGTCTTTAAGTCATTGATCAAAGAGAATAATTACTTCAAAGAGTCTCTGATTATTTGACTTTATTTTCTAATATTCCTCGATGCTGCGACAGTTAGTGTTGCAAATGAAATAAAATAAAGACACTTAAAGGAGCTATACCTGATTGTACAAAGAAACAGCGTTCAAATTGCTATTTTCTGGTCCAAACTCATCTCAAACTTTCCTAATGCATCAAAATTCATCACAGGGACTGAGTTTAAACCAGGTTTCACAACTTTCAGGGAGGAAAACTGTCACTGTAAAATATGCCTACTAGCCTGACATTTTATGACTGTTTAAAAGGCTTTAAAACCAGTATTTTTGGGATAAATGTCTGCTTTTACCATATACTAAAGGACAAAACCAATTTTATTCCAATAACAGAATAAAAAAAATCAAGGATAGGTCCCCCCAGAACACCTGGGGGGACCTGGGAGGAGGTGTGCGTGGATCGGGAAGTTTGGGCGTCTCTGCTGAGACTGCTGCCCCCGCGACCCGGCCCCGGATAAAGCGGAAGAAAATGGATGGAAAATGGAAGGATAGCTCCTTTAAGGAACAACCCCGGTGCACAATCAGACTTCACTGTCATGGTAAAATATTAATAACAAAGTCTTTTTTATAAGTAATAATATCAGGTATCACAAACTGTTATTGAAAGTTTGCAAAACACAGTATGAAACATTATAAGTCACAAAACCAGCATCTGTCAGCACTTTAGTGAAATTGATACATAAAACACAATGAACCCTGTGTTATCAGTAAAATCGTATGAGATTTTTGTTTGTTTTGTGTCATTTCGTTTTGTAATGGCAGACGGATCTTATGCTGATCACTTTATGGAGCAGCTTTCTGAGTCGTGGCAATATAAAACTAATGTTAAACTCATTTTATTTAGTTAGTCAATAGAAACAGGCATGCACTCTCATCCTGTGACAAACTGGCCACAGAGACTAACATCTGTCCCATTTATAACCATATCTGTCTTTTATTACCTTTATTATAACTTTCGACAGCAGAATTATGAAACATTTCCTTTCCGTCTTTGAAATGAACGCCTTGTTTTTGAACTCTGGATCACACCCATTGATGATTGCAGTAATTAAGTTGTTAAGTTGATTGCTGATAATGGTGTATGACAATAATACGCAACATTTCTGTTTTTTTTTATTTTTATGGGAATGTAAATTAATGAAAACTCCCAGAGCAGAGCATGTTTTTTCGTTCTTCCAGAAATATCAGATTAAATCAACTGAATGCCAAATCTGGACAATTGCCTAATGTTAAAAGGGTGAGATAAAGTAGACTACGGAGCATTTTTTTTAAAATGCACATGATATTGCGGGAATCTCGAGTGCCTGTGGAGGACAGCGTGCCGCATAAAGGTTGACGCGTATGAAGCAAAACAACGTCTGGAGCGCGCACCGCTGTGTTGAAAGACAAGCCGAATTCACACAGGTTTGCAGAACCTCCAGCGAGTGATCACACCCAAACAACACACCAACCCTTAGCCGGGAGCAAAACAATTACACCAACACAGCTCAGCCGCAGTTTCTCCTTTGTTCATTTGTTTTTGTAAATAAGAAAGATTAATCTCTGTGATACTTAAATGTAGGTGGTCTTTTTGCTTGTGACTCTATGTATCACGGTTTCATTTTCACATATTTCAAATCTACTGGCTCTGAATGTGGGACTTGCCTGTTTATGCCCATTCTTGCAAAGCTAAGATATGTTTCCACACGGGGAGGGCCGGCAGGATCATATGATGAGTGTGTAATGGCCCTGCAGTTACAACTGTACTTGTATCTCTGCCTCTCCCTGATGAATGAGCCGTTCATAGGGCACTAAGTTATTATTACTGCTGTATTAGGCTTTTGATCTTCCAGAAGTTTTCAACCCTGGAGTTTCTTTTTTTTTTTTCCCTCCTTCTTCTTCTTCTTCACTGGGGCGGCTCGTCAAAATAGCTGTGCAGATGGGGATCGGGCCCAGTCTTGCCCCGGTTAAGTGAGGAGGAAGAAGCCTGGAGGTGTGCAGAGGAAGAGCTGAGATCTCATGGACCTTTGCCGGATCAAAGCATTAGCACGCTTTATGGGATCAATGAGTTTGCCGAAAGGGTTTTTATACAATGAGAACTTGTTAAGGAAAGAAGGGACCATCTCGTCAATACAGCGGTTAATGTTTTGGTCAGCCTGTGAATTCCTCTCGCGATGACAAAGACGAATGTAGCGGGACTCAAAGGTGGAGGGGGGTGAATGAGATGATTGATTGGGGTGGCGAACACAGAACACAGCGCACCGCCAATATCAGAAATGAGAATATTTTGCGATCACATTTGTGTTGTTTAGTTTGTGTTGTAAGTTTACAAGTTTACAAGTTCGCACTAACATATTTAAAAGCATCGACAACTAATACAAGAAGCCCATGCATTTCAACACTTCTGTAGGCAATCGGTTCCCATACTGGGGTATATAGATATTAGACTGGTTTATCTCCCAAGTCCAAGTCCAAGTCCATGGAACTATCACCCTCTGAATATACGCTATTGTAAACAAGCTTTTAAATGATGGTTTTAAGCTTAAGAGTAGCTATAAGACATCAGAATTCATAGGGGGGTTCATTGAGAGGATACTGCTTGGAAAATAACAAAACAACTCTTCATCGATCTTGAAATTGTCTTATGGGACCTGTGCTAGGACTCGAACCTAAACAATGAGGACTTGAGGATGACTTGGACTCAAAAAATTGTGACTCATCATCTGTGGTAGCCAAGCAAAGGCCAGATTGATATTACAGTGCACATTTCTGAAGCATAGTAATATCAACCTGGAAAAGCTCTGGTTTGTATTATTCGAATAAGGACAGACATTTGGGGGGATATTAGTAAGTGAGTAAGTGCTTTGTCATACAGCGAAATTGTGTTGAGGTCCTGAGCCGCTGCGACTGAGCCGCGCCGCCATTTTGGGCCAACATGACCCGCATGTTTATCGAGGTAGGGGAAACCGAAGCAATGAATCTGTTTTATTCTCCAGTGAACGTCCATGAGCCAAAACACTAGCAGGGGTAGAAGGCATGTGTTGCGTACCTGTGAGTCTTGCCCGGATACCTCCCCCTTTTGTCCCTTCCTTGTTTCCTGTAGCGCCTCTTGTGACGCATCCACTGTGCTGCAGGTGTGGAGGCTCTTCAGTGTTTCAGAAAAAGACATTTGTAGGTCTCAAATGTCTTTAGCTCATAAGCTAGCTGTTTGTTTACCTTTACAAAGCTGCTTTCTTCAGGACCATTATGAACTCTCTGCTGTAAGAAAATCCACCGAACCCCACAAACATTTGCCGATTACAGCTAAACAACAAATCACTAAAGCAATTAAATATTTTGTTTTTAAAAATGTTCCTCTATTTGTTTGTCTCTTGCCGTGTTGTTAGTGCGTGCTGTTGTCGTGAATATTGCCTTTTGCAAAAACCGCAACAGGATTAGTCACCGGGGTTTTCATGGGAATTCATCTTGCTCTGGCACCATTCCAAGTCAAACCCCTCCTACTGGATCGATATACTTGGTCGGCTGCCAAACGAAGATCATTGGAGCCGATTAGGGCTGGGCACCGTTAAACAAAACCAAAATGGTTTAGGTACTACTGGTATCGAAAAACTAAAATTATCGAAAACAGGTACCGAAAAGAAATATAGTGTGAGTGGAAAACGTGGGGAAACATTTAAATTGGGGAATAAAACAAGTAGAAAAATTGGGGACATTTTAGGGATTTTTTTTAATTCATACATTTTTTGGGAATTGTGGAAAAATTAAGAAAAAAAAGTGGACAAAAACATGAAGAAAAAAAAAACTGGGAATATTTTTTGGAAAAACATTTTAAAAAAATGTTTTGAAAAATTGAGGGGAAAAAATGAGAAAGGCTTGGAAAGTTGATTTTTTTCTGCACTTTTCTCATTAAAGGCAGTTTCTTGGTTGTTTTACCTCAGACAAATGATACACATGCTAACAAACTGAAATGGAAGGGAAAGGAATAAATAAACATTATTTATCTGTTTTATGGTTCTATATGACAAACAATTTAGTATAGGTATCGAAAACCAAGTATCGTTAAAGTACCGATATCGGAAAAAATGTAACGGTCCCCAGCCCTAGTCCTGATGAAGCTTCTTGCATGAGAGGCGAAAGATAAACTCCCAAGTCCAGATGACTCTTCCTAACTGCAGGTTGACAGTTGACTCCACAGACTGTCAGCGCGGCCCAATGTAAACACACACACAAATGTATCTTTGATTTCTCTCGCCTCGGTGCCCGCCCTGCTCTTGCTCCCCTCTGCCCTCTTTGTTGTCGCACTCCTTTCGCCTCCTCTCGTCTGGCACGTCCCACTGTTCTCATTGTGCGCTCCTTTTTTTTTAAAGATCTGCATTAGAATGTTGTTTTTCTATAGCAGCAAGCGGAGGCATGTGGAGCCTCTTTTGAAGCGCTCTGCAAACAGATGGAGGTTTTCACGCCGCCTTTATGAGATTAAGCGAAACATTCCCATAAAAAGCACATTTCCCCCATTGCCCCTTGACTCTTTCTCACTTAATTTTTTTTTCACGTGCCGCAGGCTTGGGCAAAGGCATAGTGAAAGTTTAAAAGAATAAAAAAAGAAAAGGTTTGTGCTTACTCCCCCCCCCCCCCTGGCAAGCGAGCAGCGAGCTTTCAAAACTTAGAAGAAGTGTGTTTCTTGTCTAAAGTGTGAAGACGTCTGACTCAGGTGGGTCCATGCCAAGTGCCCCCTCTCCGGCTTTTGACACGACGTCGACAAAACAGATTCACGGGACGGACACGGACAATGAGGCTATTTAGGCATTTACGCGGCCTGATAAACCGGTTATTGGGCATGGATAATTGGGAAAATCCATACCGACCCATATCTCTGCTCATGGTGCATTCAGTGCTACGGGACTGACATGAGAAGAGATGCTCTGCTGTGGGATGTTTCGAAAAGTAGCACTCTCATATTGCCATCCCTGGCCTTGAAGAAAGAGTTACACGAGGAGGCACATGAGCTCTGACTGCGAATGAATAATAAGGAACGCACAGAATTGGCTGATGATCAAACAGGATAAGAAAGTTTGAAAAAGAACCAGAAGGCTACAGCATATCGTCAGTCCTGCTTGGTCTCGTATACGGAGTCATTCAAGTTATACATCCTAGTTTTATAGCGAAAAATGTCTCCTCTCCCGCTTCACGCTCATCTGCAGACTGTTTGTGCCTGCGTGTTTGCCCTGAATAAAGACATGGCTTACTGCACCGCCTGTTCCAAGAAGGAATTCCTGGAGGCTTACAAGAGCTGTTGAGAGAGAGATGGAGGGCTCCGGGCAGGAATGATGGCTACAGGAGGGGTGTCAGCCTCTCGCTTACAGGCCTGATTAAATAACAGGATGCTTTATGAAAACAAGAACATTATCTGGGCCTTAAAAGAGCGGGAAGGCCCTCTAATTGGCTTCCCCCGATTCACTGCGGATGCCCTGGGATGGAAAAGAAAAAAATCTATTCTGGTCACATAGTGGGACACTTTTAGCAGGACACTTTTCATTCTTGTGGTTATTGCCTTATCAAAACGGAAGGAATGTGTTGACGTGCTCATACCTCGGATTGCTCAAAAACTCTGTATCCACTCAAAAGCAGAAGACAGAAGGCTTTCGTACGTACAGTTTTGATGGAAGAGGATTTAATCTTCTAACAAACAGCAACAAATATATAACAACTGGACTTACTGGATTTAAAAAGGAAGTTGGCGATTCACTCCCGATCAAGGGGTTTCCTCATGTCTGGATTTAGACATGGTTTAGTGATATCATTGGGACAGTGTTGAGTCATGGCAAGGCACCTCACCTTCCTTACCTGCATAAATAGTCAGTTTTCCCTGTTCGTAGTTTATCACCTCAGAGTTTCTCTAAAAGCACAACATTGTGAACCAAATGATGTGTATCACCAACAAGGTCCATGTTGATTATTCACCTTGTATTATTGGTATTAATGTTGATGAAGCTACTCCTTGCCATGAACCTCTCTTTGAATTATTATGCCTTAATCCAACCCTGCAACCCTGTGTCATATAGTTACTGACTCCATACAGCTCTCCTGTGTGTCTTTGGCGTGTGCCCAGTGGAGTGCTGTTTTCGGTACACAATGCTTGCGCATGCTTGTGTTTGACATACGTTGCACACTTGTAATGCAGTGTGGAAAGCTGACCTTAACTAATGAGCGGCAAGGCGTTTGAGGCTCACCGTGAAAAGAGAGGTGATCTGAGGCGTGCGTGGGGCTCCTGTCTCCATCATGGCGGCTGTCACCATCGGCAACATCAGTCTCATCTCGGCCCCCGGGCAGCAGGCGCCCTCCACGCGGGGCTTTCATGTTTAAAGATGTGTTTTAGCAAGCGATAGTGTATCAGGTGACACGGGTCCCCCTATGTCACCTTTGCGCTTCAGATGTGTGTCACGACCCGACCACAGAAAGCTCCAGGAGGGGCGGGCTGAGTGGTGGTACAGGGTGTTCTCCGAATGACCCCTCTGCTTTCACACTGTTGGATCAGGTTCACAAGTTTTCCAGTGGCTTGGCACAAGAATGAAAGCTGAGCTTGAATTGCTGTAATTTTCATTTTGAAATCTACACAGAAAAGGAAAAAAGATATGATACTGCATGATACTCCCTGACCGCTTTGTTTCAAATTCTATTCATTCATTCATTCATCTTCCTATTAGGGCTGAGTCACAAGAGCATAAGTCTGCGCAGGGACTCCGACAGACTTTCCTCACCCCAGACACTTCTTTCCTATTAAGAATTTCAATGGTATTTCTAGTACTTTTTCTCTAGCACTTGTTGTCTCAACTTACAGTATATCACTACTGTTCGAGGATCGAATTAAATCACTATTGGACCATGCTGTACGGTCGTAGCATCTCTATTGTATAGCCATAACTTTGGCTCTCAACTGGGTATGTTATGGCTTGCATATCAGTGTGACGCACAACAGAGGTTATTTATCCCTCTTTATGTGTTCTTGAAGGGTCAGACGCAATGACTTGAGTTCATGTGTCCTGCATAAGGCATCCAGACTCCTGCCTTTTCATCTGTCCTCTCCACTATTTTTCTCCAACAACTACTTCTTCCTTACATTGCCAACACAATGGGCAAAATCTGCCATGTTTATTGCAAGCGCTTTCATAGAGATCCAGTTATCAAAAATATAGAAGAGACCCGTCATTTTCACATCTCTTCTGGTTGAACACAATTAGGTGTTATAAATCGCAGACTTTATGCACTACTCCTGTACCGCACCTAAGTCATGACCTTCAGAGTTCATGGTTAGTGGGCAACACGCCGCCATGAAAAGTAAGAAAAGTGAGCCACTGGAGTAACCGTATCCTGTTCCTCTCCACCGAGCCTGTCTGTGGATTTACCGTAATGTCCCACAAAGAGGAGCAGGTAAAGGGAACAAAAGCAGAAGTGTGTGATTCAGGCCCACCCCCCTGAGGCTCAATACTTTTCCTGAGAGCGCCGGAGCTGCTCACCTGCCCTCACATGCCCGCCTACACCCCCCGCCCCTCGCCCCATTCTCTAAGCCCCGCCTCTGGCCCTGCAGCGGCCCACATCAAAGCGCCCCAGTGAGTAATGTATACCCAGGCGACCACACCCTTCAGTCAGCGACGGGCACCACACACAGATGCACATGTAATTCACACACAATTAGACTTAAGTACACTATTTCTCAGCAAGGTAAACAACACTTAGAGGAGTTCAATTTTACATGTATTTAGCTTTTAAATATAATAACGTTGCACTTTTTTTTTATAGCTATGACATAGTAGAACAGATTGTGCTCCACGCATTATATAGAGAAACATATTTTCAGACACAAATAGACATTGACAGTTTATACAGATCTGCGCAGTATTGTTGTTTTGGTAAGTTTCTTGCTACTTTCTGACCTCAAGGCCAAAGACATAAGCAGTTGTCCATCAGTCTTCCGTATCCATATTAGGGCGACTGCGTTGTTTTCGGCCCTCAGACATGTCCTACCAGTAATTTGCCAGCCATTCCCATGTAGCGCCCCAAAGGTTTTAATTTCTACTTCTTGAACACAAAATAGATACACAGTGGGAGGAAAAAGTGAGTACACCGTTTGGAATTTCTTACATTTGTGCCTATATTCCTCATAAAATGTGGTCTGATCTTTACTAAAATCACAAGAATGAGTGAACAGTGTCTGCTTAAATTAATACCACACAAACATTCCATCCTATTGTTATTGGTCATTACATGTAAACATTCAAAAGGACAGCGTGGAATAAGTAAGTGAACCTCCTTTATGCAGACCACATTTTATGACCAAGCTAGGCAGAAATGTAATATTTCAAACGGGGAACTCACTTTTCCCTCCCACTGCACAATACATATATTCTGCCCAACCATTATTTTTACACCAAGATCTTGTATTGATGATGGGAGAGTGTGACGACTGCGCAAAGCCATCTCCAGCACATCACAAAGATTCTCAATAGGGTTAAATCTGGCCTCTGGGGTGTGAAAATGATGTCTCTTTCACAGTGTGAGCCTGATGAAACCGGGCATTGTCATCTTGGAATATGCCCATGCCATCAGGGAATAAGAAGTCTTTGAAGCATCTCTCACAGACTTTAGAAATTCACAGTTATTCCCCTCATATTCCCCTCATCTTTCGAATGTCAGGAATGGCCTGTTCCTCTGCACTCCGGTTTTGCAGATTGATAGATATCATTTGTCATACTTTTTCTCGAGTGCCGGGTGCTGTGTATTAGCGGAGGGCACACAGCATTACAGAAAAAGGCTGTGCGGTATGTCCCAGTGCGTGTGCCTGATGTTTCCAGTGCGCTCGGTCGCAGAAATGACAGAGCAGGACTTGCCCTCTGCACTCTGTCATTACACACTTTTAATGCACCAACACAGTCATTCTGCAGCATTCCTCCTCCTCCTTCAAAGCCCTTCACTCTCACTCTTTATTCCCACACATGTAACAACGCCGTGCAATTTACTAATGTGGCCGGTCTTGTTGTCCTGCTTTTCCGAAACTGTCCTGCTTTTCGGAAGTAAAAATCACTTTCAAATGTATATAGACCGCTCGTAAAAAAGAGTTTAAAGGTACGATGGAGGTTTAATCGGCTTCATGCACTACAAAAAGTTATTTCAAGCATTGGTTTAATTGATTGAATTGAGGAAATGTATCTTGCTTTCGACTTTTTTTCCTGACCAAGATCACTTTGCTTGTTTGAAGACATTTCAGACTGCAATGTAATCTCACATGAAATAAGAAAGTAAAACTACCAATGGGATAAGAAATAACTAGAAATAAAGACGAAAAGTGTAAGTCAGAAACATCTCAGAACAAGTGAAATACAGCACATCTTAACAAGTCAAAACTACCCACATTTGAATTATTATGCTCAAATCGAGACCTTTAAACTAATCTAGTTGATTACTTTTTGCAGTGTAGTGACCAGTGTGAATATTTGGATATATTCTGATGAATTTTCTTAATAAAGTTGTGTGTTTTAAGTTCATTAGCTCCCACATAGCTGATTAGAGCTCATCCACCGAGCACCTACTCAAACTGGCTAATGTTGTGATGATGTGGTGTTTTGCGATAATGCCATGATCGATCAATAGCTTTATTAAATGGCAGTTTATTTTATTGGATGATTAACAACAAAAATTGCTTGACGATTCGTTTGTTTATGAAAGCTGGTGTACCAGTTATTTAAGGGTTTTTGGCCCATGGTCTTTATTAGGCAGGGCAGCTCAGTGGAAGGGGGTGAAGAGGAGGGAGAAAGAATCAGCAAGTTGTTGGAACCAGGACTCAGGTTGAAACAGAGTATAATAATAATAATAATAATAATAATAATAATAATAATAATAATAATAATAATAATAATAATAATAATGCATCGGTTTTATATATAGCGCTTTTCTGGACACTCAAAGACGCTTTACATTGCATTATTCATTCACACCATCCTCGGTGGTGGTAAACTACTATTGTAGCCACAGCTACCCTGGGATAGACTAACGGAAGCCAGGCAACCAAGCTGCGCCATCGGGCCCTCCGACCACCACCACTCACTCAATATGTATATGTAGTATGGCAGCAGCCTTAACCACTCGACTAACTGCTGTGCTGACTAGTTTTAACTTTAGTTGAGTAAGTAACTTAGTATTTTGTAAACACAGCCTTTGTGAAAGACAAGTCTAAGTCTACACTGTGGGAATAATGTCACATGACACAGTCCAAACATGTAGGAGGTGTAGTGAGCAGTGTTACTTTAAAATTGTAATATATTCTATATTAGTAGTTACAGTTTAAAAACTTTATATGTTTGGATTAATTATTACTGTTTCAAAAACAAAACAAACAAACAAATAATAGTAATGAAAATAGTAATGATGCCATCAAGCAAAAGTGCAGTCAAAGATTTCCTTTTCCTTTGCTTTCCCCCATTCTCTTGTGTTTTGTTTTGACAGCGTTAACTACACGCAACTGCAGATCTTATACACCAGTGTCCAACATGATTATTTTGTGCTTAAAGCAGTACTAAGTAACTCATGCCCCTAGAGGCCACAAACGCCACTGCAGGTGTCGTAGAATGTTGCGTTTTTTTTACTCATTAATTGTCCGTGAGAGTAAATACTACGCTACGGGATGTTGTACAACCAATTACACAATGGAGATAACTTTTTTCACTCAAACTTGGCTGTAAATACTGTTTAAGTGGCGCTGGCCCGCAGTTAGCTTTGCCCGTTAGCCTGTTAGCTTCTTCTTCATGATTCCATTAGTGTGTATTGGTGACACCCGGTGGCAGCAAAGTTGCAATTGTGGTTTTCTGGCCAGAGACACCAGGGGGGGATTGAAAGACCCCCCCAATCATCCCATTAACACTTGTATTACCCCTAGAGGGACGACGGAAAGGATTTATTAAGGTAAACAAGTTACTTAGTACTGCTTTAATTTTATTTGGGGGTGTTTGAAATGTTTTTGTTCATGCATTTGAATGCACTTGTAACTCGAGCTACTATATTGTCTAAGTAATATGTTCTATTCCTTAGTTACTGAAAGAAGTATTTTTGTTGGGTGTGACTTTTGTAATATGTTACACCCAACACTGATAGTGAAAGCTAGAAATAATTTAGGGACTCGGTTAACAGTGTCCCACCCACTGCCTCCTCTTTTTATCATTATGAAAACTGGAAAAACAGGGTATCCCAGCATATTCATGAGGTTTTATTATTGTACTTTTTAATGGCTTTTGAATTTCCATATCACTCGACAGCAGTAATTCTTCATCATCTGTGGTTAGTCTGATAATCCTGCTCTAAATATGAGGTGCAGTCATTTACCTGTGTTGCCTAGTGGTCGACTTCTTGCCTCAGGTGTGTGTGTGTGTTTTTTTGTGGCAGCTTGTTTTGGCACAGACCAATCCCTCCCTCTGTCGAAGCCACTTGTCCGGCTCCCCAAACATCCCCCCCCCCCTCGTCTCTGCCATGACACCTCTCCTCCTGAATGAGCTCTGATCGCCGCTCGCTGTTAAAATTAGAAGCAAGCTGATGTTGTGGTCGCTGTGTTGTTTGTTGGTTTTGCACTTGTGACGTCCGCGCCGTAAACCTCAGTAAACCACAGCTATTTCCTCTGCCGGGATTGTTTTCGCCGATTGCCAGATAGTGTTTAATGCCGTCTCAAGTTGCAGCTCATTAGGGACGGGTGTTTACTTAACCACAGCCATGTCTTCTGCTGCTCGGATCACAATAGATGCAGAATTTATGGTGTTTTAAAAGGGTAACTTCCAAGCAAAAAATGTATTTCCAATTGGGGATATTGTGTAAAAAATTTCATTACAATCAGAAATATATTATTCATGAATGATTTTATTTTTTGTTTCGCTTTTTCACACGTCGCTGAAAACAAGTTGAGACATGGCAAAAAAAAAAAGAAAAACAGACAAAGAACATTTTTGTTTTTGGTTGCAGCTAATGCAGTTGTGAAGAATACGTTCAATAAATGACAGATAAACGATGCATTTCTGGACTTTCATTCCTCTTTTTTTTACTGTCGTTTTTATTCTTTAGACCAGTAGATCAACAATTTTTAACTGAAAGAGTCTGAAATCCCTCCATCCGTCTGTTAAAATGATGAGGATTTCCGATTCATAGGATAAATTCGAGCTTATGCAACATCGGTTTGTAGGGAAATACAATATTACAATATGCAAACGGAGCAAATTCAAATGTTGTCTGGGTCGTGGCTTGTCAAACCAGACTAGAGTTAGTTTCCGTGCCAATAAAAGGTCGACAATAATTATAATAATACATCATCCAGCCTTAATATCGAACTACAGGTTTTGTTAGCGTAACAACAGAGTAATAACATGGTGGTAAATAACATACAGCGGTAACTGGGGACAAGATGTTTCAATGTTATACACAGAAATGGTAAAATGCAGTGATATTGAGTTGGGATTTGGATAAAGGTTGTGAATGGTTGTATTACAATCAAGCTTTATCCAAATCTAAGAGCTTGAGAAAAAAAAGCATTAAAATAGCGACGAAAACAAAGATGAAAACTCAACAAAAAGTGACAACAATGTGGAGAAAACGCGACAAAATAGCAATGAACAAAAGCGATGAAAAAGTAACAAAAAAGCCACAAAAAGTGACAAGTGAAAAGTGACACAAATGTGGTGAAAACACAACAAAAGAGCAGGAAAAAAAAGCAATGAAAAAGCAACAAAATGCAACAAAAACATGACAAAAACACAACAAAAAGCGACAAAAAAGCAACAAAAAGACGTGCTGGAAAAGCAACAAAAAGGTGACCAAAACCACAAAAGCACGACGAAAACATGACAAAAAAAAATCAACGAAAAAAAGCAATGAAAAAGCAACAAAAAAAGAAGACCCTTTATACGAATATATGACTGAACTAATTGACATTTTCTGCTTGAGCTTTGTCAAATGGAAAGCGTTGAGTTTTACAGGGGAGCATGTTTGAGCAAATGGGTCAACTCAAATCGGCCCATATTACGCCGTAAGCCGTCCCTTTTGCGAAACGCACTCCTATAGGATTTCTCTTCTAACTCTTGAAGGCTATTTAAAACTACTAATTGTGTCTGTTTTGGCCCACAAGCGCAGCTCCCTTACTTTTTTTTTTTTTTGCGCCACGATTAGAGGACTTGCTTTGGGAACTTTTGAACCCCAGGTAAAGCAAATTTCCACATGTCGAGCATCCAGCGCTCTCTCTTTTTAAAACTTATGTGACCGCACCCGGTTTTAGGCCCATGCACGTACTACAATTACTGCTGAGATGAAACAGGGCTTATAGGCTGTTGCACCAGAGTTGGAAGCCAGATCAAAGAGGATATGTTAATTTTTATTTAACCCCCGCGGACCCGTCAGTGCCAAGCCGTACCTCCCCGGAGTGAACTTGATAGAATGCCTGTGAATGCACCCAAAACTTAAGATATGCAAGCCTTTTGGCGCTTTTAGCAATGCACGCAATCGTCTTGCTTTCTATGAGTTTATCCTCACCTTTCCTGGATCGGGCTAATGCTTGGCAGAGACGCACGCTCCCAAGTGTGTCAAGTTCTTTGCGCCTGACTCATGGCAGTGTAGTAGTTGACCTCGCCGATTAACTGTTTAAACTGATCATCATTATGTGCTGGCAGATCGCAGGCTCTTGAGGGAGCGTGATGAGAGGTTAATGAAAAGACAGACATTTGTTGGTAGTGCTCTGGTCCAGCGGGTCACGTGATCGTGCACAGCAGAGCAAAAGTGCGACTGAAAAGAGTGGGCAGTGGTTCTCCCGGCTTGTGATTATACTTATTTCACGCACGCTGAAAGTTTGAAATGATGCATTTAGTTGTTTTAGTTTGTGATATTGTTTAGCCATACTAGTAGTGTAATGTCGTTTCCCTTCACAGAGCTGTGCAATAAAGGATGTATGACTTCCTATGTCTAATATAAGATTGATGAAAGAATGTAGCAACAATTAAAATGTTAAAATTTGGCTCACTCAAAAATAATATGTGCGAATAATTTAAAAATATGACTTAATAATTATACAATTTTCTTTAAAATGGATTTAGCCGACTCAAAACTAAACTTATGTAACTGAAAACTTATTATTTTTCATTGAATGTGTGCCTATTGTTTTTATTTGACATCAACAGCCTTTATTTACAATCCTAACGCTACTTCATCTATTCCTTTGATATTTCCGCACATTTTCTTACAGTTGTACAGTTTGTCTAAGGACCATGTGCCACAGCTTTGTTTTTTTCCAAAAGCACTTTCAGTCAGTGTGGCCTGTAGATACAAGTGCACTTTGAACAGGTCACTCAACCCTGACTATCAGGATGCGACTGCCATCTAGTGGATGAACACATCAATACAACTCTTATGTTGAGCGTGATATTGAAATGTGAACATTATTAAGTTATTAAGTAAATACTAAGTTATTGACAAGGTTTGTGTTTGTTTTCAGGCTCGCATGGCCTTGGAGAAAGGAGCCCAGGCTGTTATTTTCGATGTCAGTGACGATGCCAAGGCAGCTGTTGAGGTGAGCGACGCTTATCTTTCATTCATTCATTCATTCATTCATTCATTCATTCATTCATCCACCCTCACACATACAGGTCTAAAACTTTGTCATGGCCTCTCAACAACCCACTCATACCCACAATTTAAACTCTTAAATGTGTGATGAAAACTCAACATAAAAGTCTCAAAAGAGCAACAGAAAAGTGACAAAACATAATGAAAGAGTAACAAAATTTAACAATGAAAACGCAACAAAAAACGTTACAGAAATAGGACGAAAAAAAGTGACAAAACAGCGTGATGGAAAGCAACAGAAAAGCCACAAAAGAGTAACAGAAAAGTGACAAAAACGAAACAAAAAAGCAAAAAAAAGTCAAGAAAGTGGCAAAGCTGGACTGCACTTGGTTAAGGCGGGGGTTAAGAGGTTAAAGCAGCACAACCTGTTTTCTTGTGTTTTCGAGTTGTGTAAGTCAGAGATAGTGGAGGATAAACTTCCAGACTTCCCTCTAGCTTTTACAATACCTTCTATTTCTTGTCCATGTACAGCCTTGTCAACCAAAATAAAGTCGGGCGCTATGAAAGTGGATTGCTAAATTGATTGGGGGGGGAAAGCAATATTTTAAAATACTAACAACGCATTAAACAAAACATTTCTTTCACAAATTGCTGAGTTTAAAATATAGGACCAGGGTGGAAAGAAAAGAAAAATCGTGTACCTCAGCTTTAATGGTCAAAGTGAATAACGTTGAGTGGTTATTATCTTGGTGAACTCAAATTGCTCATTCCTTCTTGGTGTAATTTGTATGTGTGATTTTTCTTCAAAGCTGAGAGACGCAGACTCCCTCCCTCGCCCTGTGGTCCTGGTGGAAGCTGAGGATGCTGTGGAGTTGATGGATCTGGTCAACAAGAACGAAGAGGCAATGGTTCGAATTGAGTTTAAGATTGAAACCAAATGGGTGAGGGATTTTACAGAAAGCTGTCACAGTAAAAACACTTGCCTGCGAGAAGTTTGTAAAGCAGTGTTTTTTTTTTCTGTTCCAGCCACATTATGATGTCGGGATCGTGCTCACCATCGTAATAGTCATTCTGACTGTCATCTTAATCTTTGCTTTTCGTTACAAGTGCAAGTCTAACAGGGCCTGGGTGAGTACCTATGCTTCACTACCTAAGTGTGCTGTTTGCATTTCTTTCCCTTTTCATTACAACAATAATGGACGTTGATTATAAATATGTTATTGATTGATTGATTTGTTCACATAGGATTCCGTTCATCAGCAAACAATGCGAGCCATCAGTCGACTGGAAACTAAAACCTACAACTCCCAAGGCTGCGGGGGAGCACAGCGCCATCGTGGGGCCTGGGGGTCTGCCAGCAGCAACTCCAGCCCTGTGTGCGCCATCTGCCTCGAGGAGTTTCAAGATGGACAGGTAGTGAATGTGTTATATGTTTTTATTTATTCTGTTTCGTGTTCTTAAGCACATTGTGTGTCTTTCCCAGGACCTGAGAATCATCTCCTGTGCTCATGAGTTCCATAAAGATTGTGTGGATCCCTGGCTCCTGCAGCACCGCACCTGTCCTCTGTGCATGCACAACATCATGGGTAAGTGCATCAGTAGAGCTTTGTTAGTGGTGGGTGTTTCTGTCATTCTGATGTGTGCTGCTTTTCAAAGGAGCAGACCGGCAGAGTCAGAGGAGCAGACTACAGCCAGGCTCAGAGCAGAGCCAGAGCTTCCTGTCTCCAGGCTACAGCAGTCACCACAGCCACCCTTTCCCGCAGCATGCCATTCCCTTTTCTATGAGGCCGCACTATCCCCGAGGGCCTTCTGGACATTACCCCTCTTTGGGCCACTATCCTGGGTCTACTCCTATGGAGCTACAGCCATTACGTTTCGTCTCTGGACGCCCGGTTGGTTCGAACTGTGGGTATCATATCCCTGCAGAGGGCCCTGGGAGGCCCCACAGAATCACGGGAAACTGCAGGACTTCACATCATTATGGCCCTCGTCGGTCCTGCCACAACTACCGCTCGTGTGCAGCACAGCGCAGCGTGTCCAGCTCCAGGCTGCACCACACAGCGCTGGCCCCACAGCCCCGTGGGGGGGCAGTACACAGTCGTCAGGATGAGGGCAGCTGTTCGGGAGGAAGTTACCACACTGAGCGTAGTGGGTACTTAGCTGACGGACCGGCCAGCGACTCCAGCTCGGGGCCCTGCCATGGCTCGTCCAGTGACTCTGTGCTCAACTGCACTGACGTGTCTCTGCAAGGCGTCTATGGCAGCTGGTCCACTTTCCGCAGCTCTTTGAGCAGTGACTATGATCCATTTGTGTACTACGGGCCAGCCCCAGAGGCAGAGGCCCAGGTGCGCCCCAGATCTCTGGACTCTGTGGTGAACAAAACTGGCTGTGAGGAGCAGCCCCAGACTGTGTTCAGCCACGTGCACTACCACCGTCACAGGCACCACCACTATGAGGAGACAGAGCACAGCCAGGCCCTGCCTCGGGGCTCTGATGAGGAGCAGGGGACCACCGCTGCAGCCACGGGTCCCTCTCATCCTCTGGACTCTGCCAAACACAGTCCCTGCCAGTGCCCAAAGCCTGACCCCCCGGACCGCGCAGGCCCCGGGACAGAGGAGCCTAGTACGAGCGCTGGACACTCAGTGGTGGTGTCCCCTGTCCCTGTGCAGCTGCAGCCGCACTGCTGCCATGCGGGACACTCTCACACACCCCCTCCTTTGGGCAGGGTGGGGGCTTGTACTGTACTGGACGGGGCCACAGTTCGCTTCCACCAGAGCACGGACTTACAGGACGACCGCAGCATCCACATTCACTATGGCCAGGGGGCGGGCTTTTGCTGCTCTCCTCCTGAGCTTAGGCCCGCTCTGCTGCCTGTGCCTCTCATCTTGGACTCAGGAGGTATGGACGACTGGCACTGCTGCCCAGGGACACATGTTGTTTGGCAGAAGCGGGTTCAGCAGTCACACTCAGAGCCCCAGCTGCAGGGTCCCGGGACATCTAGGGACAGACACCCCTGCCATGGGCCTGCTGAGCTAGGCACAGATATGTGTTTATACTGCCAAACCTTACAACACAATCAGGGTAAGATTCACACTTTTTGAAAACATAAAGTACATTTCCATTACCGCATTATGACTTTAATGCATAAGGTCTGTTTGTTTGTAAGTTCCTCTATATGTGCCCACAGGATCAGAAGAGGAGTCAGGAGTTTAAGAACTTTGTTGCAATCCCAGATTCACGCTGCTACATAGGAGCCAGAATGGACAAGCCTCTCATTGCTAGTTGCTGCCAGATACCTTTTGTAATTCAACACAACTATCTTACTTTTGTTTCTGAAATATCCATTATGTTGGAGAATGTGAGTGATTTACATGATACAGAACCGTTTAAATAATGTGTCCCTAATATGGACGTTCTGTGAGACAGCTACAGGGAAGACCACAGTACGTCAATGTGTTTTAACTTGTCAGTTGTGGCCTGACACATTGTAAGGCTAGTTCCCAGGCTCATTGACGAGAGCTTCTTTGAAGAGAGACACCGATCCATATCCTCACTCTCTTGATTGGTCATGGTACTTACCTTCATGTTTTGATCCTTCTGCTGAGTCCAGTCTCAGCTGAGAGAGCCTACCTCAGCTTGGATTTCTAACCTGCCTCAAACAGGGGTCTCTAAAGGTACTGCTGTAATTATCCTCAGACTAAGCTTTCACACCCCCTCATACATATTTCCCTCTATCCAAGGGGACGTTTATTCTTCAGCATTTTGTTGCTGAGCCCTGTTTTCATTATTTCAAAAATGGCAGCTGTTCTCAACATATGTATGTTTTTTCATCAACTTTTTGTAGCCGTTTTAGTTTTGATCAAATTGGTATGACTGATAATGTCTTTGTCATTACAAGCTACTGGTGTGGTTCGGTCCTGGCCATGTCATGCAGAGGTTGTCTCTTGAGTCGATGCTGTTAACACTGAAAGTGAAAGGTGTCAGCTTTAGAAACATCCCACTGTCCTTGAAAAAGGATACTTCTAATGTCCTTCAGCAACTGAAGTTTTACACAGCATAGCACATTGTAGCCACAGAAATATGAAAGAGTCTCTTCTCATTGTCCACACAATCTGGAAACCTCAAAGCTTTAAGTGTTTTTTTGCAACCTGAATTAAAGGACAATTTTCAGTTAATAAGGACCAAATTTGCATCAGTAAGTTTGAGCTTTCAGCACTTAATATTTTTAACTGATTAAAAAGACATGGCTGATATTTGGCATAATCTGAATGGTGAGGACGTGCTCGTTCCTCAATATTAACGCTGCGCTGTCATTATTAGCTATATGACACTTTCACTTTGCACAGTGTGCAGTCATTTGACCTCTTATTTCAGTGCTATCAATATACTTTTGTATAAACAGGCCCTCCACAGTCACAGACCAGACTACATAATGCCAGGAAAAGAAGTTAAGTGTACATTATCCCTTAAGAGTTTTATGAAAATGTGAATTTATTTTTGTAACTGCGAATACAGTTTTATATGATGATGATGGAGACACAGGAGCTTATAGCACTTAGAGAAAATAACAACAGAAATGTATATATTTAAATCAATGTGCCTTATGTTGCTATTAAAATAGTGCTTGTATCCAAAAGCAGCCCTTAAATAAGCATAACCCTTAAATAAGCGTAATTCGCTAAGCTCTTATTTGTCAAACCAAAGAGTCCGAGAACATTTACCCTCATGCTCCCCAATAATTATCTCCCAATGATTAAGTGTCCTTTGGGTGACAAGAAAGAACATGTTACACCAGCATGTTGTCTGACAATCAGCATTTGAACTGCAGTCTCTCTAATACCTCACCAGTCTTCACCCTATGCACCAGGCCTTATTCCTTAACATACATGACTGAACTACAGGACGCACTTTGGCTTTAGAGTTATTAATAACCCCAGAGTATTACTGTAAACAAGGCCAAACTCATCAGCAGTTCAATAAAAGAAATATTGAATGTCCCGTTTAATATCTCTTATTGTTTAAATCTTGTGTTTTTTGCAAGAAGAATCAGCTGAAACTGCCTTTTCACATCCCTCCAGATATTTAAGGGGTGTCAGTGTATTTTGGATACTTTGTGTACAAAAAGAGAACAACTGAAAGAGAAATGAAATAGTGTATTTTATATAGAACATTTCAATATAGTGACATGTCACTAATATATTTATTTACTAATATATTTATCCATGTGTCCAGGTTAAAAGAGTGATTTCTGTATAGACTGAATGTTTCTATATGGAAAACCATAAGTGCCATCACAGATGTATATCCACCTGTCTTCATTCCAATTATATGCAAATAAATTATTTTGAAATAATCTGTGTACTAGTTGTTTCATAAGTTGTAAAACATAAATTAATGTATTATAATGTAAAGCATAGGCTTTGTTAGTTAGACTAGCACTAACATACAGTGAGAACCACGTTTACAAACACTATATAAAAAGACACCTTTTTTTTTCTCAGCGTCTAACATGAAACCATATCAATTTTTTTTTTAGAATTTATTTTGTTGTTGTTGCTTTCTACAAAGTAAAAGCTAAGTTTACATAAGATTGCTTATACCAATAATTTGGGAACGCCCAGATGACAATGTCATGTCCTTGGAAGCACAAGTCTGGTTCGTCCTTGGGTACAATTTGAAGACGCCTGAAAGAGCCACGGTCATTGGTTCAAACAATTATACACAAGTATAAAAAAGATGTCATCATACAGAAGAACGAAGGCGGGCTCTGTGTCCCAGAGATGAACGTGTTGTGTTTTGAAATGTGAATATCAACCCAAGAACAAATGCAAAAGACCCGGTGAAGATGCTGAACCTGGTAAGAATGTGTCATTATCCAGGGTGAAACAAGTCCTGTACCAACATGGGCTAAGAAGAAGCTCTTACTCCAAAAGAAACACGAAAAAGCCAGATAGGAGTTTGCAAATGCACACAAGGATAAACACTTTACATTTTGGAGACTTTTCCTGTGGTCTGACGGGGAAAAAATGTAATTGTTTGGCCATAATGACGATCGTCACGTTTGGATGAAAAAGAGGGACTATTTCATGCCTGAGAACCCCATCCCAACTGTGAAATGCGGGGGTGGCAGCATCATGCTGTGGGGTTGTTTTGCTGCAGGAGGAACTGGTGCACCTCACAAAACAGATGACATCATGAAGAAAGATGGAAAGACTATGTGATAATATAGGTGCAACATCTCAAGACATCAGCAGGAAGCTAAAGCTTGGGCGCAGAAGGGTCTTCCAAATGGACAATGACCCAAAGCATGTGGCCAATACTGGTTACAAAGTGGCAAAAGGAAAACAAAGTCAATGTTTTGAAGTGGTCATCACAAAGTCACAAAACAAATTTGTCCTATTTGCACCAGTTCTGTTTGGAAGAATGGACCAAAATTCCTGCCAACTATTGTGAGGAGCTTGTAGAAGGAAATTAAAACGTTTGACCCAAGTTATACAGTTTATAATAATGAAATGTATGTAAACTATTGGCTTTGTAAAAACGTAATTTAAAAAAAAAACGTGTAGAAAATTCTGTCTCTCATTCTCTGGCATTTAGCAAATAGAATTTTTTTTTTTTTATTCTTTTTGACTTAAAAAGTAAAAGTTAATTCCGGTTTCAAGTCAGACAGTGAGAAAAAAAAATGCATATGTGTCTTTTTATATAGTGTATGTAAACATCTGGTTCCCTCTGTATCTGGTTTTTGGTCTGGTCTTTGAAACAACTATAGTACTTTTGGCGAATACCATTAAAACTTAGTAGAATGAGCAGCATTTATTCAGTGGTTTGTAGTAGCAGCACCAGCAGTCGTGCAGATGCTGTTTAGAAAGCCTTGTTCTGTCCATCTGGTGTAAGAGCAGTGAGGTTGCCTCTGGCGTCCTGGTCGTTCTCGATGGCCTCAAATAGCGACTTGAAGTTTCCTGCCCCAAAGCCCTGGAGACACAACACAGATGGTTAATTACCAAAAGATCTACCTTCTTCAGTGTCCTTTGTTATGGCTCAGGGGATGTTCACTGTAAAACTTTGATGTCTGATCTCAAATATTCACACACGGTTCAAGCGTCCACTTGGCTCCTGACATTGTAAATTAATCATATAAATATTTTCATAGATAATCAGAAAGATCAAGTGTTGGTGGTTGCTCTGGGTGACTCTTTGGTGTGGTCGGGGGTCTAGTTTCCAGTTTTTCATGCATTGTATCCACATCTGTAGCGCATACTGAAGTGCTGGAGAGTGACAAGAAATGCCTGTTCTGACAAGCAGAAAGGTGCTCGATGTTATAAATTCAATGCCAGGGGGTGCAACCCAATCCCAAAGCCCCTAAACCTCGCTCTCTGTTTTGGCAGTAAGGCAGTGAGCCCTTTTAATCTGTATGTCTGATGGATTTACTGAGCTTTTACAAGGGGGCTACTGTTATACTGCTCACACTGGGTGGGAGCTTTTAACAGGTGTTCTCGCTTCTTAAAGGTGCTGAAGGTAAGGGAACAGCAGTCGGGGGCTTGTAAATCCCTCCGAGCAGTTGTTGCACTAAACTCAACACCACAGGATCATTTTCAGATGTGTCTGGTTGTAATCAGGTTCGGGTTAAAAACAGCACGATACTTACATAGTGGTTGTACCGCTGTATGACCTCCAGGAAGAGCGTGGGCCGGTCCTGCACGGGTTTGGAGAAGATTTGAAGGAGGTAGCCGTTGTCGTCGAAATCAACCAGGATTCTCAGTTCCTTCAAAATGAACATTACGGTGAGATGAGCAGGTATAAGAGCCAGGTATAAGAGTCATATTACTACAAAATAATATGTACATTTATTATTGTCAGGTATAAAGATGATACTGTATGTTGCATCAGGTTGAGTTCTTGCTTTAATGTACAACCCTAACCCAAGATGCAGCCAAGAAGAGCAAGACAAAAAACATGAAATGCCTTTTAGTCCTCGAGCTTTAATGTTGTTTTATGAATCTGTTTTATAGATGTTTTTATTATTTTTTGTATATTGCCATTTTTATTCTATTGTAATTGACACATTTCAGGTTAAACATTTTGTTCAAAGCAAACCTAAACCTACCAGTCGTCAAAAGTTTGGAAACACTTTTCATGTTTTGGCTTTTCTCTATTTTCAACACTATTTACATTGTGTGATTCTCATTGAAGACATTAAACTATGAATGAACACATGGGATTATGACTCAATAACTCAAAATGTGTTTTACATTTTAGATTCCTCAAAATTTCCCCCCTTTATTCTTGGCATTTTCTCAATGAGCTTCATAAATAAATGGTCACATTTATATAGTGCTTTTCTACCTGCTCTAGGCACTCAAAGCGCTTTACATCAAGGAACCAGTCACCCATTCACACTCTCATTCACACACCAATGCACACAGAGACCGGAGGTGAGGTGGGTGAAGTGTCTTGCCCAAGGACAAAACAACAGGGTGCACCTGCAGGATTCGAACCGCCGATCCTCCAATCACAAGACAACCCCCACCAGTAAACTTTGCACTGCCAATGCTGACATTGTGATATTGTACATTTGTTATTATTTGTATTTTTGCCCCTTTTTCATTCATTGTATATAAGATATTTACTATGTAGTTGATTGCACATTGTTTCCTGAGCGCTCATGTAGCTAGTGAATTTCTCCATTGTGAGATCAATAAAAACACCTTATCTTATCTTACCTGAAATGTTTTTTAACAGGCCTGTGAAGTGAAAGCCATTTGACGACATCGTGAAGCCCATTGAGAAAATGTCAAAAGGTGTGCAAAAGCAAGTGAGAATCTACAATGTAAATAGTCTTGAAATAGTGCACATGACAATAAACAAACAAACACAGAGCAAAAAAATGTCCTGATCAAAATGTTGCAACAGTTCCCATTCTAATGTGTGATTTCTATGGGCTGTTTAGGCCTCACACTTGCAGCAGCGTATGGTTTTCTAGCAACTCACAATAAATAAGACTCTTAAAAAAAAAAATCGTTTGCCGTTGGACTTACTTGTAAACGGTCGAGATCCTCCTTCACCTTGATCTTGGCGGTTCTGAGTTTCTCCCGCAGGCTTTCATAGTATGTGTCAGGTGCAGAGAGGAACTCCATCCCCCGGGCGCGCAGGTTCACGATCTATTAAAGACCAGGGGGGGGGAAAAAAGCATGTTCCTACTTGTACACATCCAAAACACTGTGTAAGATTAGTGGACTGAGTGGATCAAGATGACACTTGAAGGAACAAAATGAAATCAAAGAAGACGTACGGTTTCAATGATGTTGCTTGAGTTGAGAGCGATGTGCTGCACACCCGGGCCCCCGTTGTAGTCCACGTACTCCTGTGGAAGAGAAGGTAAATACTGTGTCATAAACAAGTGTGATTATACATAATAGTGCTTAACCCCCACCTGAACCTGGAACATTTTCTAAAGTTTAGCTTTACTCAAATCTAAAACCTTCTTGAAAAAAGTGTGAAGTGTTCTATTGTCAAGCGTCTTTGAGTGTCCAAAAAAAGTGATATAAAGTTTGATTATTATCATTATTAAAATAGCGACAAAAACAAGAGGAAAATGCAACAAAAGAGCAACAATAAACATGACAAAAGAGCAATAAAAGAGTGACAAAAGAGCAACAATAAACATGACAAAAGAGCAATAAAAGAGTGACAAAAGAGCAACAAAAGAGTGACAAAAGAGCAATAAAAGAGTGACAAAAGAGCAACAAAAGAGTGACAAAAGAGCAATAAAAGAGTGACAAAAGAGTGACAAAAGAGTGACAAAAGAGCAATAAAAGAGTGACAAAAGAGCAACAAAAGAGTGACAAAAGAGCAATAAAAGAGTGACAAAAGAGTGACAAAAGAGTGACAAAAGAGCAACAAAAGAGTGACAAAAGAGCAATAAAAGAGTGACAAAAGAGTGACAAAAGAGTGACAAAAGAGTGACAAAAGAGCAATAAAAGAGTGACAAAAGAGCAACAAAAGAGTGACAAAAGAGCAATAAAAGAGTGACAAAAGAGTGACAAAAGAGTGACAAAAGAGCAACAAAAGAGTGACAAAAGAGCAATAAAAGAGTGACAAAAGAGCAACAAAAGAGTGACAAAAGAGCAATAAAAGAGTGACAAAAGAGCAATAAAAGAGTGACAAAAGAGCAACAAAAGAGTGACAAAAGAGCAATAAAAGAGTGACAAAAGAGCAACAAAAGAGTGACAAAAGAGCAATAAAAGAGTGACAAAAGAGTGACAAAAGAGTGACAAAAGAGCAAAAAAAGAGTGACAAAAGAGCAATAAAAAAGTGACAAAAGCACAACAAAAAGTGACAAAAGAGCAAAAAAAGAGTGACAAACCAAACAAAAAAGTGATAGGAAAAGATTTTTTAAAAAGTAACGACAACGCGAGGAAAAAGATGAACTGGAGAAATGCACTTGGTTAAAGCCGGGGTTAAGAAGTGAATGTCTGATGTTGAAAATAATCGAATTATTATTTTTATTCATAGCTAGATGCATATCCAGGCTGTACCTTTCTGCATTATGGGCTATGAAGTGAATGTACCACATAAATAAACTTTCATTAATGTTCAAAAACATCACAAGCATGGAATAGGTCTGTAGTTGTTGTCGGGTCTAAATAACTGGACAAGATTTTTGTTTGTTTGTCACTTTTACTGTTTTCACTCATGATTATAGCATCAGCTTGCTACATATTAAAATAGAGATGATTGAAAGAGGTTTGAAAACTTTCTGAAGCCACTATATATCTGGGAAATAATACCCAATCACCTGGTCCACATTCACTGAACAGTCACTAATAGACACTGCCATCTAGTGTTCATCTTTATAAAGCCTGTGTTAGAAGGAGTGTTGTGGTGAAACCTGGATTTGTGACTTCTTTTTCCCCTGGGCCGGCTCATTGATGGGCATCTTGATGGTCTCCTCATAGTTCGTCACAACTATAGACCTGAGCGCGCTGAACTGTGTGTGAATCTGCTTGTCGTCGATGGACCAAAACCGGTGGAACAGCAAACACTTCTGATACCTGTGCGAGCAAATGAACCCATCTGTTATTAGAGCACGATGATCCATTCTAGCACTCACAACAGCGTTATCTTTTCTTTCTGTTTTTTGGTACTTTCACAAACAAAAATCACCCCCCCAGCAACTGTTTACTTGTCCTTTGCCTCGTCTGGTGTTGTGTGTGTACGTGAGCTTGCACACGGGCCTCACCAGTCCGAAATTGGCACCATTTGGTCATCTGGCTGGTTTCCCACAATGTGATCAATGAATTTTAAACCTCCTGGGGGACTGCGGGATGAAGAGGGAAGAAAACACTCTCAGAACTTTTATACATCTACACATAATGGTTATATTTTGGGTGAAATGGGCACATCCTGATATTTTTTGTTTTGTTTTTGCAGGAAAATTAACATTGCTTACAGTTTTGGTAAGAGTATATCCTTAAACAAGGGCTCTTTGTATCCTGGCAGGAAAAGGCCATTGTACGCTCCCAGATACTCAACAAATGTGTGAGTTGTGTCTCCATACTGGCAATAGAAACAGAAATTATTTGTGAAGAAAGCAATCAATGCCAAGTTGTAAATTAAGTGTTGTTATCTGTGCCCTGTTTTTTTTTTTTTTTCCGTACCGTTTGAACCACAGCGTACTTGACTTTCCCGTGACTGTCCTGCTCCACCCAGGGCTCCTTCACAATCACTGCCCCTCTCTCTTTCGCTGTCTATCAAGGGAAAACAGAACATACAATGAGTTATACAGTTTGGTAAATAGCTGAATACTTATAAATGCGCAAGTTTTTGCTCACACTTCACTTTGGTCAGAGCAGTTGATTGAATTTTTTGGTTTATTTGTATTTTGAAGACACTTCAGCTATCAAACAAGAGGCCTAGCTAGAATTTAGTCATTATAAAAAAACATTTGTTGCCATGGACTTGACCAAGTTTCTGTAATCCCTCCATTGTTCAGGATTACAGAAACTTGGTCAACAGTGTTGCATAACCCTGACCTTGACTTGGGTAAAGAGAGAGACCGCCAAAGTTTGACCTATTGTCCTTAACTGTCAGCAGAATTTGCCCCTTTTTACCCTCATGATGCAAACACATACAGAAAACCTGCATGCAACATTGTTGATTGTTTCCACCATAATTTACTCCCATAATTTAAGGTTAAGGTTTAAAAGTAGTTGAAAAAATTGGGAGGCTGGAGTGCTACTCGGATGTAAAAAGTTGTATAAGTTTAGTCTTCTGGGTGCTCTTCAGTGCAGGGATCTGTTTCACCAAAAAATCAAACAAACTGAGGCACTCCAAAAGTAGAAATATTAAAAAGCCTTTATTTAAACATGGCTAGATTAGGTAAAATTGCCAACGCGTTTCGGCTCTAGGCCTTCCTCAGGGCAAGCTCTGTACGCCTCTGTACAGCTTTTTAATATTTCTACTTTTGGAGTGCCTCAGTTTGTTTGATTTTTTGCTGAAAAGGTTTAAAAGTAGTTTGTCAATAATAATGTGTCCTCTCTGCAAAGTTTGTCTTATGTCTGTTGTAAATTTGTTTTTTTGGCTGAACAGTTGACGACAGCTGACGTTAAGATGCATCATCGTTTTACCTTAATCAAATAATCACAGTCCTCCACTTGAAATGCGATGTCTTTAACTCCGTCCCCGTGCTTCATCAAGTGTTCACCCATTTCTTCAGAAACAAAAATCACTATTTACAGGTACAGTTGGTGACATGAATCTTTTCCTACATACAGTGTCACACTAACCTTTATTTCCTGGATTAAGTGCAGATTCAAACACAAACATAATCTAGGAACATATGGAAGAGCGAGTCATTAAATCCTTTATATCTGTGTGTTCGTTGTCACTGTTCACTGTAGACATTTACCTTGCCCTGTCTTACGACATGTCCAGCCACTTCTCGGCTACCGGTCTCCAGGCCTTTGTAAGCAAATGCCTCAAATCCCATTTTATCACAGTAGAACGAAGCTGCCTGGAGAGCAGACAATGTGGACGTTTATAATATTGTCTTTAGTCAATGCAATAGTCTGAACAACAATATTCATTGATGTTTAGAATCAGACAAACTCTTTCAGCAAACAATAATTCAGAACAAACCTGTTTAGCATTGCCAACCCAGAAGGTGAGATGGTGAAACCTCAAAAACTTTCCTTGCTTGTGCTGAGGATAAAAGAAATCAATGAAATGCACTGAAAGATTTGTAAACTTAATAGTTAGCATCAGGTGAGTCAATTCTACAAAATAAGTAACAAAATAACTTGAGCATTGTCCACTTGAGTGTCAGATTTAAACTTACCTTTTCTCCTTTATCTGTGTAGCTCGTCTACATGAAAGAAAATAAATAAATAATAGATATAAATGTATTGATCAAATGATGAACTTGTTTAGTTGAGAGAAAAATCTTACCATTGTCAAACCGAAGCACAATGATGTCTCCAAAAGAGAAATGTCTAAATCAGTGCCAAGGTGCAGATAAAGAGTGATCTGATCTGTTCTGACCTAAAAAACCACTGTCCCAATGTCCAGCTATGATTGGTCATCAGGGATGTCCTCCCACCTGTCCGCCTCCTTACTTTTATGCAAATGATCGTTGCTGTCTTCTCTCCCGTCCATGTCCATCTGTCCATAGTTACCTCTGAATGGTTGGAACACTTTACAACAATGTCAAAGCTTAATGGTGCTGTTAAATAAAGCTCAGTTTGACTTTCCTCTCACATAAAGCCTTAAGATAAGATTGGAGGGCCTTAGGTGTTGCTTTTGAGAATTCAGTTTTTGTGTTTCAGTGGTCAGCACTAGAGGGCGCTATCGTTCCTTGCATCAAATGGTGAACCGTGAGTTGGACAATTATATGCCGCGCATACAGAGAGGACGTGTTGTTTTGTACTTAAATGAATATGTGAATTGTCTCTAAAGGGCTTTTTGTTTCTGGGACATCGTATAACCCGACTGAAGCGCAGTGTCAAGTGTTTCCTTTCAAGCGTTTACATTGCGCTTGAAAAGAAAAATAAAACAATCCATTCTCTACAGAGCCTTAAATGGAATACACTCATTAAATGTTCTGATGCGTATTGTGTGAGTGAAGTTTGATGTGATGGTGCGTTTGTGGTACGTGCAGTTGTTTTCAAAGTTCATCTGAGGTTAGTTGAGCTCAGGCGCAACTAAAATAGTGCCAGTCAGGGCAAGGTTAAGCATAGCTGAGCATCCTACATATAGCACATTTGTTATATGCTGGTTGGCCCATATAACGGGGTGCAACGGGTGCATCGCTCTTGATGGAAATAGGACTGGGAGTGCCAATAAAAGTATGGCAGCCTATTGTTGCGTACTGTAAGTTTAATGTAATTGCAAGTTTGAATGAAATAACAAATGTTTTATTGCCTTTGCACGAAACATCGCTTTGTAGTACGCACAGTGCATATTCGGAGTACTGCACGACTGCACGTTGCTCCTCTCTTTAGGCCCGGGTACACGAACGCTCTCGGGCGCACGTACCGCGCTGTGTTCGTGAGTCCCTCCACTTTGTGCCGCGCTGTGATTTTCTATTGGCGCCCGTGACAGTTAGACTCGTCTGTAATTGGCTCTCTTGTGGGCGTGTGCTACGCCCTCGCATGGTTTTGGAGCATTATGATTGGCTTGTGATGGTTCTTCACTGCCATTGGCGCAGGGATCACAGCTCACTCTTCTCCCATTGGCTCACGTTGCTGTCATCATGCGGGAATGCGGAAGTAGTGTAGTCTACTGAGTCACCGTTGTGTCAGCTGATCCTTTCTGAGTGAGTAACTCGGTTTTAATTTCAAAAACAAGTGATTTCATTTAGGGTTTTGGATGTGACATGCTTAAACTGATGTATGTGTTTGTCGTGCGTGCGGTGTATCATTTGTTTCAGCAGTTTTACACGTAAATGGTTAGATGGCAGAAGTGAAGCTATCCGGCAGTTAGCATGCTACGTTTGCAAACACGCGCACTAACGGCACGGGGAGCCGCTTTGGTTTGGTGACACTCCTGTGTCCTCTGAACATGTCCTGTCAGGAGGTCTACTTGCTTTCACTTTCACTACACAGGTGTGTGGTAGATCTCTGCCTGTCACACCTGTTGTATCTGTCTGTCAGCGGGATCAGGGCGGTAATTACAGGCTCTCATAATCACGCGCTTTGCAGGAAATGAGAGCGAAAATGTTTCACTCTATTGTTAGGTTCTGGAGAAAGTAAAAGAAAGGGTTACGGAAATCCCCAAAGCTCAACATATTACGTTTGTTAAAGAGTGTCTTGATTTATCAGCCAATTCGTTCAGCTTTTGTGAGTAGATATTCTGGATATATTTAGGCAAATCTTTATAAATCCATCACATCTTCAATTACAGCAATTTATGTTTTAAAGGAACAGGCCACCATTTTTCCATACCGAGATATGTTCTTACCTGAGCTTAGACGAGTTGATATGTACCTGTCTGGTCTTTGTGCGTGTCCATCGAAGAGCGTGGTAGCTTCCAACTTCACCCCCGTTTGGAGCTATAGGAATACATTGGGAGAGGCCAAATAAACATCTATGGTCGTTTTGCGTGACTGAGGGCACGCACAAAGACCAGACAGGTACGTATCAACTCGTCTAAACTCAGGCAAGAACATATCTCAGTATGTAAAAATGGTGGCCTGTTCCTTTTTAATGATAAATTAATTTAATAAGAAGTTGGAGAGTTTCTGTGTGTAATTGCCAAAATTCTACACTTTCAAATGAGAATCCTGACAGCACAGGTTTATCTTCACTGAGAACACTAAAATGTATTGTATTGTATTTGTTCCATTGGGCAAGACACTTAATCTACCTTGCCTATGAATGTGGTGTGTGTGAGTGCTTAGTGTTGGTCGGAGGGGCCTTAGGCAGTCTTTTCCGGGACTGCTATGTAAAACGAATGAAGGCATTATCATTTTCACATGGTTCATTTTTATTGAATTAAGTTTTGGTGAACTGTAAGGCTAATATGTTTCACTCTCCTGTACGATCAGTTCTTTTTTTATTAGGTCTTAAACAGAAAAGTGTGGTGGGGGGGGGAAAGGATAGTGTATACATATTTGAGCATAATAACCAGCTTTTACAATTGTGCACAGTGGCATTGTTTCTTCTCACTGTTTTTCTGTGGTTTTGTTCTATTGTGAGGCGCGAGATTGATGAGGGGAAACTAATGGCACCAACTTAAGGGGATTTAGCGAGTCTGCACATGGGACTGTAACGTTGAGCGGGTGCAGGACCGTCTTAGCTGGGGCAGTCGGAGTGCTGTGCAATATTTAACTCTCAGAAGATATCAGTGATGAAAAGAAATGATGTGTATGTATAATGACTCATGTTTCAGCCTGCTGGGTTGTAGTTTGGCTTCTTCCACGTTGAGGGAGTGGGAGGGTACCGCGTACAAACTAGTGAGGAGGGAGGGACAGCGCGAGGCATGTCAAGAAGCGACTGGATTACTACCAGAATGTGTTGGAGAGCTCGACACCGCTACTTTACAAAGAACCAAGCCTCATTTTAACTTTTAACTTGTTTGCAACGTTTTTGGTGCAACTAAGTCCAGATTTGAGCAGGTAAGAGAACATAGAAACATCTACGGTACTACTGGGTTTAGGGTTTTTCTTTTTTTAAGTGGTGCTGTGTGCAAAAGGAGGTGTGTCAGCAGAAAAAAAGAAGGGGAAAGAGTGAGCTGGCTGCTTGCTGCGAGGCTATAGGTCAATCCAGGTTACAAACAATTTTACGTCTAAAAAGCGTTTCCTATTAAAGAAACTTAGAATGAAATCAGCTTGCGTTTCCTGTGTGCGTGTCTTACAATTGAAAGTAGAGCATTTAAAGCATTTCCTTGAAGTTTCATGCGATCCCTGGCAAATGCATTTACGTTTGTTTTTAAATCACTTTTCCCCCTCCGTTCTTCATGTCACTTGATCCGCAGTGGCAGACCTCACATGGGCCCGCATGTCTGTCTGCAGCTCAGAGGTGGGAGATACTGTTTACATGGAGGCTGACCTGACTTGCTCTTTTACCATCTTCGAGTATATACAGCGGCTCTGGATAAGGCTGTCCAATTGATCACTATTTGGATGGTCCTAAATTGCAATTACTTTTGTGGTATAGTGCTGTCCTCTGAAAACCTCAATATAATCCATCTCTGTCAGGTCCTTGGTAAAAATCTGCTCACTCTGTAGCTTTGACCTGTACTAACATCGGAAATGTATGGGATTCTTGTTTCTGTTCAGTTTTTTCTCCTTTACACCTGGATGAATTTAAAATCTGCAGTGGGTGAACTGACTCTTTCTTTTAAAACAATCTGGTTGCAAATGTCAAATTGTGCAGCCCCTAAAGGAGGATTCAAACCTCTATCTGGCATTTATTTTATTTTTTAGATTACTCAGATGCTCAAATAAAAAAGATGAATTTAATTTAATTGAACTGATTTTTTAATAATAATATACTTTACTCAGGCTTATCATGGGAATGAATGGAATTGTCCCTAGATTCCAGACCTAAGCTTTTATGAACGTTCATAAACACCCCTGTAGTTGAACACAATCACTGCAGACTGGATCTGCAGCTGTTGCACAGGGTTTACACTTTTAATTTCGTTGTAGAGATTTAAATATTGTCGGTTGATTTTGTTGAGGTCGTTTCACTTCTATCTTAAGTTTCCACTCTTACTGAGAGTGCCTGGTAAAACCCACACAAGCCAGAGGGGCGGTCTATTAGAGCACGAAGAGGCTTCTGAACAAGCCCAGTCCAGTCGACAATACTTAAATCTACATGCTAGATTTTCCCTCTGCAAAAAACAATAATAAAACAATTAAAAAAAAAATATATATATATATATATATATATATATATATATATATATAATATTTATATAATATTTATATATATATATATATATAATATTTATATAATATTTATATAATTTGTATACATTTATTTAAATATTTGGGAATTTTCAGGTAGTGTAATTTTTTTTACTTATTATTGAAGAAAATGTATTATTGAAGAGTTCTGAAAACCAGTGTAATAGTGAAACTGTGTCATTTTGAAAGCTGAAAATGAAAGCTCCTCAAAGTTGAATAATAAATAAATGTGCTCCTGTGTTGTGATATTGTCAGTGCACCTGCTGTACTTTGAGGGAATGCAGGTATTCGCTAATGCGCACTCATGTGTTGGCAGGAACTACCTCTGGTCCAGCTGCAGCACCCGGTGGAGCGGAGAGGGCGGGACCTGCAGAGGAGTGCCCAGGTCTTCACACTGAGTGACAGCATGGTGAGCCAATCCCTGTTCACAGACGTGTACCCACTACAGTGCAGTACTGCTCATGTGACGATTTACTGTAACGTGTGGTGTGCTTTCAAATTGCACTCAGTCAGTCTTCCACAATCAGGAAGTCGTGCCTTCAATACTTGCCCAAACCACGTACTCACACCTCACTTTACCACAGGTGTCGGATCTGCTGATTCACTGTTTTAAGTTTGGAAAGGTTTATTTTTATTTACAATATTTGCCATTAACCTTTTTAAATACTGGATTTTCTTTTAATGTGTAATATTAAAATTCACAGAAAATTAGAACTGAACATTTGTAACACTTTGTTTTCATCTTTACATACAGCTTGAACATTTATTGGCCTGTTAATCCAGGTTGCACATCATCAAGGGATGCACCGAGACTCATACCAGTATCGGTTATCGGGCCGATGCCACATGCTTGTACTCGTACTCGTACTCGTACTCATTCACAAGGTCCCGATACCAGAAACCGATACCACTTGACTTGTGGCCATGGCTCCTACGGGGCGCAGCTCTCCAATGAGGAGAGAAAATAGCAACAAACTGGAGAATTCTTTAGTGGAAATACAATATTCCACATAGAGCTTTCCTTCAGACTACACTCCCTACTTCAGACTACAATCAGATTCTGTGCTGGATATAACCAGAGCTAACTGTTGTTAGTGCTGCAGTGTGGAGTCTGCAGTGTTTACAAGATACAGGCTAATGTTGCTAAACTAGCCGCTAACTCACAGCTAACAGTTTTGCAGAATCTTAAGCCGTTTTATGCCCAGGGGCTTATTCATCTGAAAGACAAATCCACTAAAAAGTACTCAGAAAATCCAAATTAAAGACATACAGCATGTCCATATTGAGCGAAAATGAGCTGCAGCAAACCATCAAAAGGCTGTAGGCTACTCGCTAAGTTGCCATAAACACACAAGAAAATCTACACGGAGCTGTAATAAAAGCGAGAAGAGACCCTTTGGCTGCAGTAATTAGTAACCATCTCAATACTATTGTCAAATAGTAAATCCAGAAATGAATAAAGCACAAGCACTGAGGAGCTTTTGGACATGAGCTGTTCTGTCTATGATGGACAGTGCAATAAAAAATTTAAATGATATTGAATGAAAAAAGAAAGATGGCATCTGTACAATGTTGATATAACTTCTCTTAAAATTGTCGCCTACTTTACTTAAGGAAATGTACATGAGTAAATTATCGTATCGGTTTTAGGAAAAAGTGGTATCGGTGCATCCCTATATCTGTAGTAAAAGGCTAACTCAGCAGAATACAACAATTATAATAACAGCCCTCATGATGGATTTGGATAATAGTCTAGTCAGATAATCGGTTCACCGGTGCCTCTTGGCCATGTCTTCCTCAAGAGAGACTTTATTTATAGGACTTCCTGGTAAAATAAAGGTTGAATAAAAACAGAAATAGTGCAGCGACTAAATGAGAAAGTGGAAGTGAGAAAAAGTGTAGACAAATGCCTTTGTTACTCTAGGGGCGGCTGTAATGGACTGAAATGGGACGTGTAACAGGGCGATGTGTGTCCGGAGTTTCTGCTCAACTGGGTCCTCTGAATGTCACTATGGCCCGACGCCCGGCTTTCAGCTTTTATGGGACTCACAGCCACGCTCCCCTGATACGTGCCTGGGCCGATGGGCATATAATGTGACCGCAGAGGAACGTTTAAAAAAGTGGTACGGTGGTATTTGCACATCACTTCTGTCACTGGAGAGAGATATAAATAGTCAGAGCCCAGAAAGCGTCTCAAAATGAAATGATAGACAATCTGTAACGCCGTCTAGAACTGAAATTACAGTCTTACCGTGATGGAAAGAGTCACCTGCAAAAGTTCAGGCCTTCATTAAGTTCAAGTGATTATCTTAAAATTGTGCAGCGTTTCAATATTGTAATGACTGCATCAACAAAAAAGCATCGGAATTTATGTCTGCAGGCATTAAATCTCCATTTCTCTGAACATAATGTCACTGACTTTTTTTGCTTCATCAGTTCAATGTAAACACAAATGTATTGCAGGTTTGGCTAAAATGTTCAATACATTTTCTTGTCTACTTTTTCTTTAATTCAGTTTTTTACAATAAATCTAACCAAATTAGTTGCATCTACAAATCCTTGCAATTTGGACCTTCAAATCGCATTAACAAGCATTACGTTTTCGTGCTGCTGCCTGTAGAAGCCTGTATGTCAGATGTGGATGTGCTGTGTGACTGTTTGCTCAGAGCTGAGGTGGCGACGGGATGGTTTTCCAGGTGCGGAGTGTACGAGCGGTTTGTTCCACAGGTAACATGATCCACCTAATCCTTTCTGTGAGGCGCTGCTTAATTGCTTCCCAGCCTCCATCTTTTTCTGTTCACAAAAAATGGTTGTATTTCAGTCACGCCGGAGTCTTCATTGTCCCCCTGGAATAGCAGAACAACAGGATTGCTTTACCGTGACCCACAATGCATCATGTGCTCATGCTGAAGTACAATGACTGAAGTATGCAAACATGAAAGTCAGATTTAGTGTCACTTTTGGTTTTGATGTCAGTGCAGGTTACACAAGGATAAAGGCACCTACTTCTGGAGTCAGGATAGAACAACTGCAATATTAGTCAATCATGAAGACGGAAGACCGCCGTGACTTTGCAATATATCAGATTTAGTCTTCAGTGTCTGCTGCATATTATCCTTTGGAAGGCATTGATATTTCCCTGGCCTGCTCTGTCTGCATGTGTGGACCAAATTGTACTTGGGTGACTTGCTGGCCTCCTTTCCTAAAATAAAACCTTACACACGGGAGTCTAAATGAGGCTGGGGCTTCTGTAGGGGTGTTGGGCAAGACCAGTTGCTTAGCGAGTGTTTATTGGACATATCAAGGCACGGACATGCTGTGAATAACACATTTGTTATACTGTATGTTTGTGCAATGAAGAGAAAACATTGTAGTAAGGCTTTAAATCTCATGCAAATCAACCATGTTATAACGTTCCTCTTCAAAAACATACCTGGAGTATCAGATCACTTCGTTCTTGCAGGTTTGAGTAATTCTGTTTACTTTGGTCATTTCTTCTTCTACTGTTGAGGTGCTCTGATCTGTAGTTCCTATAATGCATTGCATCATTGTGTCATGTTAAACGATCTTTCCCATAATCAAAGGCTCTGCACTCGTCATTCCCCCTGCTGCCTGCAGAGGGAGCTCCAGGCAACCTCCTGACGAGCCCTGGCACCTTGCTTCAGTGTATTATCCTTATATAGGCATTATTTCAAATAATAAAAGGTAAAATATTAATGTTGAGGTGCCCAAATTAATGTTTTTAGTCTTGATTGTGCGTGATATGTATTTCTCATGTTATAGAAATCCTCTCAAGACAATGGGGAAATTGATTTGTGGAAGTGAACTCCATCAGAGATTCTTCAGTCCACTTAACTTAATGAAATTCGCTGTACACCATTGAGTTCTTCATACCATATTCTGCTTTCAGTAAGCTTTACATGGTTATTCTGCATGATCCCTCTACTGTCTTTGAGAATTGTTCTAATTTTACATTATAAAATACAGTTTGTAAAAATTCCAGGGCCTCATTAACATAGTAATTGTGCTGCTGCAGTGAGCGTCCTGGCCGCTGCTGCTCCTCTTACATAATGTCGGGCTTCATGTAGGCATCAGCTGAAGGCGAGTGGCTGTCACGACTCCGGTGGGGAGGACGTTGAGGGGGAGGGGCAGTTTGTGTCCCCCTGTGTACACAGCTTTGCCCTTGACTTCTTCGTTAAAGCAGAGTAAGGCGCTGCTGGATCTATCGATAAAAAATCTAGCAGCAATTGTTCAAAGGAGGTTTAGAGGATGCTGTGTCACTGCTCACCCTCCCTCCTCCTGACTATGTCCTCTGCTTGAGTGAAACTAATCACTCCTGTCAAAGCCCGGTCTGCACACGACTTGTGTCCGGGCTCCTCCGCCGCGGCTCCCAGTGCAGCATTTTCATACATGTGGCCACGCTCGCGTCTGACAGGGCGCTGCTCAGGTGCTGCAGTCTGTGCTCGGATGCTGGCAGAACACTATGTGCTTTAGCGCCTCGTTGCGGGGCAGAGGCATATTTATGAGGGGATGTCGGTGAAGGGTGAACGGGAGGGGGTGAGATGAGAGATAGAGAAAAGAGCACGTGAATGCAAGAGCAGGAGGAGGATGCGCACGCAGGGGGCGGAGCCAAGTATCAAGCAATTCCCTCTTCATCCTCTGTGCTCCTCGGCTCTCCTCCGGCTCTTTACCCTCTGTCCACTGCTGCAGCTTTGAGCGCATCGGCACTTCATTCTACTTTACTCCTGATTCTCTGGACATTATTAACCTTTTTTGGACTATTCACTTTTGGGTAGAGCGACGGGGGCTGTTCTCAGACCAGTGTCTGTCCCTTCTCACATGGGAGCTTTAGGAGGCGTGTGTTTGAATGAGGACTAGCGACCGACTGCGCAGCATCTCTGCACATCAGCTCTGAGCAGGAGGTGGGGAGAGGACTGTAGCAGACGGGAGGTGGAGAGGACAGGGCCGGGGGAAGAATGGTAATGCCGGCTCCTCGTGCTCACGCCGCGCTGCTGCTCCAAAGGCTGTGTGTCGCTGTGGCACAGCCCTGCTGCTCCTCGTCATGAGCCGCGCAGGGAGAGCGTCCTGCTCCATGCTTAACTGCTTCGTGAGTTCATGTTTTAGATGTTTCTATTGTAACATCTTCATCACAGGGGCGTGCGGCTGAGGAGGGGGGTGTTGGTCGCCACATTAGAGCGCTGCAGTTATTTAACCACAGTTGTCTCTACATAATATACCAATCACTGCTCCCAGGGCACAGATTAAAGCTTTTTCTTATTGCTCTGTCTTTGATCACTCTTTGGTGCTGAGGAGAGTGGCAGCTGCCGGCTCCTGTGGCTTACAGAGGCCTAGGTGTCGAACATGTGCCATGCCACGATGGAGCACATTGTGCAGCCTGTGATGCTGCATCAGAACATGCTGCAGGAAAAAAAAAACGTTAATGTGATTACACTTCCTCTGTATTGATTTATTGACAATAATCCCCATAGTGCTTCAACAACACTTTGTTCTTGGAACAATTAACTTATTGATTGATTATACAAAAGTCTACAAGCTTAGATAGGTCAAAGAAACCTTTTGATCTTTCATTATGTATACCCTTAAGCATTTATAATTGTTTGTGTTTATTTTACTTTTTTCTTCCTTTCTTTTGAAAGGACAAAGTATAAATCTATGGCGGGTACTAAATTGTGTCTAATTAGGTTGCACTTTGCACTTTTAAATTCAATCACTTTTTCTAAAACATAGAAACATTGAACCAGTTGTGCTGTACTATTTCTTAGTGGCAGAGCGTGTGAAGGTGGAAGCCCTGGATAGCTGTTCATGAAGAATCAGTTCTGGTTTATATCAAAAACGTGCAGTCTTTGTTGAAGTCAAGTTCTCAACTAGAATCGAGATCTTCACTGTAGACACCGCCAGGTGATTCTCCATTTTAAAAATAGTGCTAACTGTGCACTTCTCCAGTGTCAGAGTGAGGATAATTTAGTGCTGGTGTCCTCCAGAGCGCGACAGCTCTGTCACTTTGCTCATGGGAAATGGTCTGAGCATCAACATCAGCATCGTCAAACTGTGGAAAAAACATCTCCTCCTATAACTCATGTTTGTGCCCATCTGCCAAATATTGCCTGCTCTAAATGGGCTCATAAACGGGTTAACTCGATTGCTTTAGATTTTTCCACGATTCTTTCCGTATGTGTTCCAGCTAAATGAACCAGGTGGAGCCAACAGCTTTTGGAAGTTGTGTTCTCCATCTTTAACACTTTGTCCCATGTCGTCTTTCTGACAGTTAAAGTAAAGTAACAGAGTCTAGGATGATGACTGTCGCGTCTCACAAGTTTCAAAGCTGGCTGGGCCAGTGGTCTATAAAACATTTACACAGAGGGGGGACAAAGAAGGATACAGAGCATTCGACCATCTTCTATCTTGACCTGCAGCTCCAATCTTTCTTTTTCTTTGTAACCTGCTTGTCACATAAACTAATATTTAGTTACATGTTTTATGCCACCTTCACTTTGGTGAGTATTAGTAAGGATTGTTTTCCAAAGCTTTGGATGGAAAGCGACTGTCCTGAAAAAGAAGCATGTGTCCATGGCAACCAGACACTCATTTTCAAAGCCTGTTTCTCAGCTGTTGGTAGCTCCATTCATACAGCGTATTGGAGCCAGGCCTGCTGTTATCTTAGCATTAGTCTGGTATCACATCTGTCCCATCAGCTGATGGCAGCTGTAAACAGAGATATCATTCATATGGCTGTGCCGTCACAGTCGGTGTGGGCTGTGGAGTACGAGTGCACTGTTGTGACTGTGGATAGGACAGAGCTGGGCCAGGGTGTAGCGTGCACAACAGTGACAAAGCAAAAACGTGTCACTAGTGGAACAAGCTCTGCTCCATCTTTACAAGTGCTTTCAAAGTCAGTGCTAACCATTCAGTTTATGGCACACATTTTAACACACTACAGCCATTAGGTGCATGTATGTTGTTGAAAGGCTGTCATTTTGAACGTTGTTGGACTCTGATGCTGATTCATGATTAACAATTTTGTGTGTTTTCTTTTATGTAGTACACTGTGTCCTTGCCCCAGCGTGCCCTTCCTCAAGCTCACTGGGCAGTCAGTGCCAAGTGTCTACCTATAGGGCATTACATAACGTGCATAGGAAGGATTGGAGCAGGCTGCGTGCAGCGATTATATGTATGCACTTCTATACTGAGGACCCTTTTTATAATCACTGTGTGTGCGGTAAACTTGTGAGTTTTCTGGCACATGTCCACAAAGTAAAATGGCTGTGGAGCCACTGATTCACACTGGCACTGCCCAGCAACAGTATCTTATTCTGGTCAGACGACTAAAGTCTCACAGGACCAGCACTGACGGATGGCTCTGTCACAATGCTCCCAGACAAATATTAAACTGACATTAGCTTTAGGGCCCTGTGAAGTCTAAAGGTCAAAGGTTAAATGTAGTGACCAGGTTTATACTTCCTGTGGAAGTTGTTCCGATAAACATTGGGGGGGGGGAATTGTTCTATATATTCAGTTATAATCCAGTAACAGTAAATGCTTTATTTAAAAAAGAAACATGTTTATAAACCATCGTATGTGATATTATTTGCCATGTCGCCCAAAGCTGCTGAGTCATTGTCTGGAAACTCACCGCTGTGCCAGCGATTGAGTCTGGTGACCGTGGCATAAAAATTTCACCAGCGGAACATACGCAAGCTAACGGGAAGCGGAGTAAACCAATCAGTGACGGCGGGCGTCTGCCGTTGATGCGACGTTATTAGCAGTTCTGCATTAATATTCGCACAGGATTATGAATCACGAAACTCTCCTACTGTTGATGTATTTTTGGTCATCTACCGCCGATTGGAAAAAAAATTGGTATTGAAAGGACTTCCGCATCCTGTGAGTGACGCTGCTCGCAAACACGTGACCGCAAATAAACAAATCTGATTGCACAGGCTTGTTTGAGTTTTCTAATGCTGCAAACGAGGGGCGTGGGTCCCAGACTGCTATATTTTTTATACAGCGGGATATCATTCTGGTCTCGCCAGGGTAGCTGAGTCATGGCTTTGCAAACGTCAAAAATATCACATCACATACTTATTGTACCCACGGTAAAGATAAATTCAGACAAACTGAATGTTTTGCGCTAATATTAGAGCTCATGCACTGTTTTTGACAACAGGCCTTTGAGTCTGGCACAGGCTGCACACTCCCGGGTTGTCTGTGACACTGTGCAGATAATTTATGATCCAGGGACATTGTGACTCTGACCTTGTCCCACACACCAGTTGGATATTTCAAGGACGATGAACGTCTAGACACAAGCATTTACCTGAGGAAAGTGACAGGATACATTTACCACAAAGATAATTGTAGCTGGTGAGTCAGACTTGATCACTCTCCTGAATGATTGTGTGTGTTTTTTGCACATACAGGAGGAGTCTGTCTCCACTGCGGGTGGTCAGCTCATCATGGGCTTAGTCACAGGCTGGACCTGTGATTGCAGGTGTAACCATTGTAAACAGAGCACACTGCCAATGCAGTCACCCATGAGGTGTCTAACCTGTGTTTGATTTGTTGCATGAATCAAAACATGCACTTACAGCTTCCCGATATTGGTATCACAGAGAAACACTGACAACCAACATTGCTGTCTAGGATGTACAATGCACTCAAGCCCTGCGTCAATTGGATTTCAAATTTTATTTTATTTTTACCTCTTTTTTTTTACAAAATGAATATGACTTTGCATATGCATTTTTGTCTTTTGTAACAAACTGTCACAGTAAGAGAACTTTACACAAAAAATAAGACATGAAAATGATCTAACTGTTTTGACTTTTTTTTTCTTCAAGTCAAGTTCTTACACATGCAGCTGACGCTGCATTGCTGACCTTTGTTAATAATATTTTTTCACTTTCATTCACTTTCATATTTCACTTCTGCGTTCAGTTCTTTTCTCAGTATCTGATAGTTTTTTATAACTTTCAAACCTCAACAGCTGACAGATGTAATGGTCTTGACATTTTTTAATGGTTGACTCCACACTGTTTAGTTCGTGGTTTCTTTAGTGGTGTAAGCAAAGAAGAATCTCAAAGCTAGATTAGAACTATTTACTTATCGCACTCTTAAAAAGTATTAAAAACACTTGATAATTTTAAATAACGTTTGACCAAAATAATGCTGATCCCCCAGTTTCTTGTCTGTTTTTTTCAGTCAATCAGGTGTGTTCTTGATAAGGATAATTTATTACCAAAATCAGCCCAGTGCCGCACAGTATATTGTCGAGCTGTTTCTTTATAACTTCTATTACTGAAAGGCGTTGCCCCAACATAAAAAACTCTTTGAGATATGCTTCAGTAACCTTTACTGTTTGTTCAACACAGTAAAGCCACGAAGTCTACAGGTTTTTGGCATCAGGAGCCTTGTGTGTGCCAATATACGTGTTATCAGTCCACCCTCTGCCAAGTAGGAGTAGTTAAAGGAGCAAAGTGTACCACTCACCGCTTCAAAGTAATATTACTTAAAGCAATGTAATACCATAATCAGTAGGGGAAAACCAAGCAGTAATTAATAGTGTATTTTGTGCAAGTTATTTTGGGAACATTACTCCACTTCTACAGGATGAGGAGTGTGTTATATTATCTACTCTATAGATATATTTTTGCACTGTGTACAACAAAGTCACACAAAGTCGCTGTATGATAAAAAGAATTGGGCCACCAAATGTCAATATTTAACCAAAGAAAAGCTCCAGCTGGCATGGATCCGCTCTCCGCTGTGAATTATTGGTGTAACGTATTCGGACTGTTGCTTGCGCTCTTTGTTCAGACACATTTCCGTGCAGTGTAGCTCTTGTTTTTTGATATTAAAAGCTTATTTTAAATAACCAATTCTGATTTTGCCGTGCAGGGTGAAGAGGGGCCTCCCAGTCTGGAGTACATCAAGGCCAAGGACCTGTTCCCCCAAAAGGAGCTGGTGAAGGAGGATGAGAGCCTACAGGTGAGCAGTCGAAGCCCCGCCCTGGTTTACACAACCATCACTGAAAAAATGTATTCTTTCTGCATCCTGCCCAACCATCCATCATTGGGTTATGTGAGAATTGACTTACTACTTCGTCAGCATATTTGTGTGTCTGTGTATGAGAAAAGATAACCAGCTGAGTCTGAAATTAGTGAAAAACACAGGGGCATGCCCTCTGAAGAACATGAGGAGGAAGGGATTTGAACTAGTCCATGCAATTTAGATGAGCATATTTATCCAGGGCAACATTTATTATCAAGTATTGAGCGATTATGCACAGCTGGCAAAGCAGACTTGTAATATTAAATTGACTGAATATTATTTAAATTGCTGATAACTGAAAATTATATATCATTATATTGAACAAATAGTTGCTGAAAAATCTTGTCATACGAGCTCTGGGGAAATCTTTCCTCAGTGCTGTGGAGTCACACGTCCCTGAGCTCAGTCTGTGCGGCTCTCCCGTTCTTTCACTTTTATCGTGAACTCTGTAGTTTCACGACAGCTGACGTTTTGTATCACAAATTACAGGCATTTCCTTTTGTAGTCATTACTCACTGCTTTTCCTGGTGTGTGTGCTTCATGATGCGGCCTGCTGTGGCACAGTGTGGAGCACAAGTGTGAGTTAAACACGTGTCTCTGCTCTCAGGCAGCAGCTTGAACCGGAAGTCACGACTCAGAAGTCTGAGTCCTATGCTCTACTCGCTCTCCCCCTCTCCCCCTCTCTCTAGTCTCTGCTCTAGTTTTCTTTCTGCTTTGAAGAGGAAACGTGACTCACAGCTAGTGCTTCTCTCACTTGGATCACTTTTTTCTGCTGCTGTCAGCCTGAGCCTATGAAGCCTGTTAACTAGTGCAGCTTACGGTCTAATTCATACTTAATTCATCGACAGCCTCGTCAGGTCCTCGTACTATGAGTCTGCAGTAATTTAGCTTTTCATTTTATCTTATTGTTCACATGTTTACTCTGCTTTAGTCTAGCAGAAATAACTTTGATTCCGATAGGGCTGGACGATGTGGCAAAAAGATTATTTTTTTCTCATATTGATCAATGTCGATTTTCGATTCAATTTTATTTTTTCATATTAAAAATCAATACATGCTGATTCATGAATTTTGACATACTTTTTATACAATTCTCAGCTCAAATGAAAGCAAATGATTTCCTCCAGTATCATTTAACTCACAAACTCTTCCATTTAAAGTTAGTTTGAACATAATCCCCATCGGTCCAGCTGCATGACCTCTTTAATATGCATCACTGGGTCCTCCCTGCGTGACTCAGCAATGTATGTGAAGATGAGGCCATGCACAAAGTTGTTTCTAAGCAACACTGTCACCCTCAGCCACTGACTAAGGCAAACATCCCGATATTCGCTCTCCGGAAGACCTTGTATCACATGTTTTGTTTTTGCCCGTGACGTGATATCAGTATTGAATGTAGTTAGTAATTTGTACATCTTTGTTCGTCTAGTCTAGTACTGGCACTCTCATCTTTGGAGCAGTTTTATAGTGTTTCTGAGCATCTCTGTTGGAAACATCACATAATTTTAAAGGTTACAGTTCCCACCAAGGCCTGCACATACTGAAGTCTTGTTAAATTGGTCTCCTTGATGTTAATGGACACTTTGGGATCCCTCAGTGCCATCAGCCCTGGTGCAGACAGTCTTCCTCTCTGACCGGTCTCAACGCCGGCGGCTCATTGAGGCCATGCTCCAAGCCTTCTGTGCTCACAAAGACCCCTCTGTCAAACTACTCCACTCTAATTGGACCGCTACACATGTAAACACTCTAGCACTGGGACCTCCTTGTTCCCATATCTCTACTGTTGCTCCAGTCATTTGGGAGTTTGGCTTCAAATCAGTCAGTTTTATGAATGAAGCTGTGTTATGCAATATTGCACAGTTTTTTATATTGTTTGTGTGTTCTTTAGTTCAGACATAACTCTGTCTTGTGTCTCTGCAGGTGCCATTCTCAGTTCTCCAGGGGGAGGGGGTGGAGTATCTTGGCTGTGCCAATGAAGCCATCATTGCCATGTCTAACTACAGGGTCCACATCAAGTTCAAGGACTCCGTCATCAATGTAAGTGGCCGTCACAGATGCACCGCTTTTAGGAGCTCTCCAAGTTGTAGTTTTGGCAGAGGCCACACTGCATTACCTCAGAAGGCAATGGCAGGAGAGTGAACTACTGCAGTAGGTAGAGTCTGTCCTTTCCCCACATAGTCTAAAACTGCTAATGAAGCAAGTAAATCAGCACAATAGAGGAGGTTTGCACCACAGCAGCCATGGCGCCTCTCATCTCCAAACAAAGAGGTTTAATGTGACATAGTGGCACCGTTAGGGGCTGCCCCCCTGGCACTGCAGTCCAGCTACTCTCCTTTACTGACGTCAGGCCTTACGCAAACACAAACAGGTCAATTGTTTGCATTCAGGGCAGGAAGTGTAGAAGTCTCCGTCTTCCCGAAGCTAAGTAACTTTTTCCAGGACTCTACTACAGAAATTTCAGTGAAATGTGTTGAGGCTTTCATTAGTGAGACTTGCAGCAGAGGTCAGTGCGTAGGTCTACAGGGAACTTGTTTACTCCTGCAGTGTCCTGCCTTGACCCGGTGACTTTGCTGAACTCTATCAAACATCCTCTCACCTGACCCCACCACAGCAACTGTTTCTGCTGTTTTCTTGCCCTTTGCTCCTCTTCTTGTTTGTCTTCCCTTTGATCATCTCATGTGCTGCAGCTCTCATCCACAGTCAGTTACTTATTTTCCACCTTTTTAAGCTTTTTCATAACTCTTTATTTACGTTTGCCTGTTAGATATTTTTGTTTAATCCCTTTTTTCCATTTCCTCCTGTCTTGTCCCCCTTTTTGTGTGTTCTCTGGTGTCACTATGTATTAGAGCTACCCAGGTGTGGACAGTGAGATCTCTGTGAGTATCTTCTGAAAAACACCACAGTCTAAACAGCTTCGATCATTTTGCCAGTTCCTTAAAGGGGCTGGCTGCAAGTTGGCCATTTTATACTCACTACTGCCACCTCAGGCCATATGTGTAACTGCACCTTTTATATCAAGCTTGTGCATGACTGCAATTCGGGCCGAAGTGACACCTTTTTGAGTGACAGTGCAGGATTTTAGAGGCAGTTGTGGTGAACAGGTCTGGGCTCATTCTACACATTAGGACATGGCTGGAACATGTAGGGGGAGGAAAATACTTAATTTTAACATTTTTAAACTCCCTATAGTCCCTTTAAGAGTTCATTGAATCTCGTATACAGTGCTTGTGTGTTGAGCCTACGATATATCAATGCGTTTCCATATCTAATGTCCAGTTTGACCTCAAATAGAGTATTGTCACCTGGTTCAAATACTCACCAGTGTTCCCTCTGTCTCCCCCTGCAGGTGCCTCTCAGACTCATAGATACCGTGGAGAGCAGAGACATGTTCCAGCTTCACATTATCTGCAAAGACTCCAAAATTGTAAGGTAAGAAAGTTCAGGTATTTAGAGCTTTCGTATTTCATCCGGCATTGATTGTAAGAAGTTGTAATTCTCAGAAACCTTTTGCACTGTTTGCTGCAGATGCCACTTTGCAACATTCAAGCAGTGCCAGGAGTGGGTGAAGCGGCTGAACCGGGCCATCGTCCACCCGTCCCGCTTGGAGGACCTGTTTGCGTTGGCCTACCACGCCTGGTGTCTGGGAGGCAGCGCTGACGATGAGGACCAGCATCTTCATCTATGTCGGCCAGGTGCGCACTCAAGACACTACACTGTTAACTTCCTGCTCATGTACAAATCCAGTCTCAGTGCATTAACGTCCGTCCCGCTGCGCGCTCACGTGCAGGTGATCATGTGCGGCACCGAATGGACCTGGAGGTGAGAAGGATGGGCTTCGACACACAGAACGTTTGGAGAGTGTCCGACATTAACTGTAATTACAAGTAAGTTGTGCTTTTGAAATCCAACTGGAACAAAGACGCTTATTATGATCACAGCAAAAAACAAAAATACATGGGTGTTTACAATGATGTTGAATTTGTATCCTTTTAAGTATGAGCGCTGTAAGGATTATCCTGGAAAGAAACTTGCTTGCTTTGTATTTTTATGTAAAGATGCTTAAAACCCTGTACTCCATTTTTTTGTGTTTTCTGCAATTCAGCCACTAAAATTCTGCCATCGAAATGTTTATATCTAGTGATTTTCTGGCATGTTGTTTGTGCTAAGAGTGCTCCATAAAGCCAGTCTGCTAGTCGGCCCCAAGAGAGCGCATCCTGCTGAGGGAGACGGGACGAGCGGCTAATTAAACAGGCTGCAGCCCGCGGAGGCCATGACGCAACACTTTCTCTCAGCGACTCAGAGCTGTAGTGTCACTTCACTCTTTAGGCCTAGAAAGGGAACGACATGGTCAAATATATAGAGAGCGATGTGGAGATGGACAAAACGGGAGACTGATGTAGTGGAGCTGCTTTACATCCGGCTGTAGTGAACCTAAAAACCAGAGCCGTTATTCTCATATAGTAGTTCTCATGTTCTTCAGTCTGCAGCTGTAGTTTGCCAGTGTGACTGAGGAGTGAATGAATAATGTAAAGTGCTGCTGTGCCTCTCCTGGATATGTTGTAATATGTCATGATTGTTTATTGTTTTACTCATATGATGACGTTGGCTCTCTGCAGGCTTTGCTCCAGTTACCCCCAAAAGATACTTGTCCCGATCTGGATCACTGACAAAGAACTGGAGAGTGTGGCGTCCTTCAGGTCCTGGAAGAGGATCCCCGTGGTGGTCTACAGGTAACTGCTTTTCTAATTAATATCCAGCTGTCTGTGAAAGTGAAGAAGAAGATCTTTATTTATGTAAAAAGTATATATAAAGTGCCTGTTAATGGTAAATAAATTAAATGATAAATGCATTTCAGGCATCAAAGAAATGGGGCAGTCATTGCACGTTGTAGCCAACCTGAGATCAGCTGGTGGGGCTGGAGAAACACCGACGATGAGTATTTGGTGACATCCATCGCTAAAGCCTGTCAGACGGACTCTGGGGCCAAGGGGAGCTGCAGCGCTGCAGGCTGCAGATCACAAGGGGACGCTCATGACTCTTCAGATAGTGACTTTGGTAAGTTTGTGTCCTCATCGTAAATGTGTTTTTAAGACACAGTTGTGAGTGTGGTGTTGATGTTCTGTTGGTTACAGATGGTTTGTCTGTGAAATCATTTCATTTATCACGCTCATACACCTACCTGCATATTTTTTATACAGTTGTGTTTTTATTGTCTGATTCTTAGACTCGTCTCTGACTGGAGGTTCTTGTGACGACACTGTTGTTCCTCAAAAGCTGCTGATTCTGGATGCACGTTCGTACACTGCTGCAGTGGCCAACAGAGCCAAAGGAGGTGGCTGTGAATGTGAAGGTAGGTGCCATAAAACATCTGATTGTAGATCTGTTCGATATTTCAATCATTCTTTCTGAATTGATTTAAAGTAACTTAGGGTGGTTCTACTAATACAGTGGACTTAAAGGACCTATCCTTGATTTTTTTTATTTTTTGTCTGTTGTTGGAATAAAATTTGTTTTGTCCTTTTTAGTACATGGTAAAAGCAGACATTTATCCAAATAAACGCTGGTTTTAAAGCCTTTTAAACGGTTATAAAATGTCAGGCTAGTAGGCATTTTTTACAGTGAAGTGACAGTTTTCCTCTTTGAAAGTTTGAACTCAGTCCCTGTGACAATTTTTGTTGCAAAAGGCATTAGGAAAGTTTGAGATGAGTTTGGACCAGAAAATAGCAATTTGAAATTTGAGTGACCCTGTTTCTTTGTACAATCAAAACAACAAAAAACCCATAATACTACCTCGAAAAGAACCTTGCTCTGTTTGTTCACAGAGTACTATCCCAACTGTGAAGTGATGTTTATGGGAATGGCCAACATCCATGCGATCCGAAACAGCTTCCAGGCGCTGAGGGCTGTGTGCAGCCAGATCCCGGACCCAGGAAAGTAAGTGGATACGTTTGACCTATTTGTGCCAACACTCACCCCCACCTCACACGGTAAAGCAACACCATTCATACATGAACCAGTGTGTTGCTGTGGCCTGGACACATGAAACCACATCAGAGTTTATGTTTGTCGCTGTTTCCCTGTGGACCAGACGCTTCTCTGCTCTCTCGCTTCTCTTGCACATTTCTAGTGACATCAGTTTTTCTAATGGTATTTTTCTGTTGAGCAGCTGGCTCTCGGCGTTGGAGAGCACCCGCTGGCTGCAGCACCTCTCTGTGATGCTCAAAGCAGCCACTCTGGTGTGTTCAGCGGTGGAGCGGGACGGCCGACCTGTGCTGGTGCACTGCTCAGATGGATGGGACCGCACTCCTCAGATTGTGGCTTTGGCCAAAATACTGCTGGATCCTTACTACAGGACATTAGAGGTGGGTGCTTATTAAATGAACTATTGTTGTTGCTGTATTGTGGATGCAGTGCTGAAAACCTGTACTTAGTTGGGTTTGGACTAAAGTGGGAACAGCCGACAATAATCGAAAAGCGTCATACAGTTTATCAGCAGAAAAAAGTCGGTTTAGTGTTGAGTTGGTCTTTAAGCTGCTGTGTTTTTGTTTTGTTTTTTGCAGGGATTTCAGCTGCTGGTGGAGACTGAGTGGTTGGATTTCGGTCATAAATTTGGGGATCGCTGTGGTCATCAGGAGAATGCGGATGACGTGAGCGAGCAGTGCCCCGTCTTCCTGCAGTGGCTCGACTGTGTCCACCAGCTGCTCAAACAGTTTCCCTGTTTGTTCGAGTTCAACGAGGCCTTCCTGGTAGGTGGCCGGCCTGCTTCGACTGCTCACTACACGTTTTACTGTGCGTGGAAATAAAACGTGTTCATCTTAAGGACACAAGCCGCAAAATGTCCCTTCATTTGCAAAGATAAATGGAAAAAAAATGAGCCTTCAGGATTACAAAATGTATAGTAGCAGGAATTTGTGAGTCTGCGTTGTCCATAGAATAAATTGCATGTTTTAATGTACAAAAAGATATCTCTATGAACTGTGCAGGAATTCAGTGCTTGCTACACTGCCCCCTTGTGGTCATTTGAGATTAATTTTACAGTTACATCTATTCAGTTTGATGTTTTGAGTTTCTAAATTCTTCCAATCTTTTTTCAGGTGAAGTTGGTACAACACACATATTCTTGCCTGTATGGTACATTTTTGTGTAACAACGCTCGCGAAAGAGAAGCAAAGAATATCTACAAGCGCACCTGCTCAGTTTGGTCTCTACTACGAACGGGAAACAAGAACTTTCAAAACTTTCTCTACATCCCTTGTCATGATATGGTGAGTTCTCACTTATTCTTATTTTGATTCTCAGTAACACAGTCCTTATCAGTGATTGATCTCTATTTAAGTTCTGAGTCTGAAATCTGAGGACATAAACAGCTGGTGAGGCTGGCTCATATTGACCTTGTGTTTGCGTCCTTCATTGTCTCCTGTCTGCCAGGTGCTGCAGCCTGTCTGCCACACTCGGGCCTTGCAGCTCTGGACCGCTGTGTACCTGCCCACCTCCTCCCCCTGCACTGCTATGGACGATGCTATGGAGCTCTACCTCTCTCCAAATGTCAGTGGAGAGGAGCTCACCTCTCGCTCTTTGGACAGGTATCTTGGAATCTGACTGCCATTGACAAATCTAATGACTAACATTCCCTTAAGTAATGTTTTCTTGTATTTATTGTAGACTTCCTAAAACACGCTCCATGGACAACTTGCTGTCTGCCTTTGAGAATGGAACACCTCTTACTCGCACATCCAGCGATCCCAACCTCAATAAGCATTGCCCTGATGAACGCCCTGCTCCGGAGCCTTCATCTGCCACTGGAGTATGTTCTGACATCACTACACCTGACAGTGGACTGGCCAATGGTGAGGAAGAGGCCTACCAGCTCAGCTCTGCTGCCACTCCAAAAGACGGAGCATCACCAGAGGAGCCCTGTCTCACCACACAGCCACTGCCATGTTTTCCTCTTCCTCATGCACCAGTAGTTGACAACATTGCACAGTGTCCAGTCCTTCAAACGTCACAGGACTCTGTCGCACCTCTCCCTGAACCTCCAGCAGATGAGCCTACCGTCTGTAGAACTGTTGACACCACCATGTCACATGATCACAACACTGAGCTTTGCAAAAGTGCACAGAACACTGACGACAACTGCACATCAGTGCTCAGTGGCGACACAAACAGCCACACTGATAACCACAGCAAAGACCTCATGGTGTCTGCAGGTCTGCTGGTTCTAAAGCAGCTCTCACCACTTCTTCCAATGGAGGAATCCACAGAAACTCTCACAGGAGAAGAGCACTCCACAGAGGCTGCCCTCACTCACATTAGTAACTCTGAGACTGACGCAGACACAAGAACAGACTGTGTCCAGGCAGCAGCTCATTTGACCGCTCAGAGCCAGCTGCCTGACCTCTCTCTGCTGGGAGCACATTGGGACAGTGTACAGGGTTTTGTCCAGTCTGCAAGTGCTGGCCAGTCAGCTGTTTGTCGTTCTTTGCAGCCAGGTGTTTTCCAGAGCCGCCGTGTTGCCAGTAACTTGCTTCGATCTGCTGCTGTGGCTAACGCTGTGCAGAGCTGCAGGAGGGAGGCTAACCTGGCCTTCTCCCTGGCAGCACTTCCTTTCTACAACTCTCCCTCCTGTTCACCCTCTCCATCTCAGACTCCTTCATACCTGGATGACGATGGTCTGCCTGTTCCTGTGGACGCTGTGCAGCAGCGGCTGAGGCAGATCGAGGCGGGCTACAAACAGGAGGTGGAGGTGTTGCGGCAGCAGGTGCGGCAGCTGCAGATGAGGCTAGAGAGTAAACAATATGGCAGCCCTCCCTCTGAGCCAGACATCGACTATGAGGACGATATTGTGAGTAGCTCATTTGTCTTGTGCACCGCTGTGTGTTTGATTTAATTATCCAGGCTAATTCCACTGTTTTCTTCTTTGTTGCTCACTTGATTCCAGACTTGTCTGCGTGAGTCAGACAATAGTAATGAGGACGACTCCCTGTCGAGCCACAGTGAGGACCGTCTGTCCGAGGGGAGCTGGGATCGAGTGGAGCAAAAGGACACTGAGGTCAGGCGCCTAATTTGCAAACTCTCTGTTCATTCTTCTGTAACCGTTCACTTCTCTCTGTCTGGTCACTCGCGCACCTTTTCTCATTCTTCTGCCTGTGTTTGTGCAGGTCACTCGGTGGGTGCCGGACCACATGGCTTCTCATTGTTTTAACTGTGACTGTGAGTTCTGGATAGCCAAGAGGCGTCACCACTGCAGGTGCTCTTCCAGCTCTTCTTTCACTAAAAGCGATGATGTCCTTGTGTAGATTACAGCATACTTAATATTTCAGTCAATTTAAAACTGGGGTACCTGACTTTTTGTTGTTGTAGAGAAAATGTATTAGTTAGTATGTTGTTAACACAGCATAAAACAGACCTTGTTGCATCGTCTTCACTTGAGCGATGGAAGATAAAAGTAGAATCTAAATTAGTGCAGAGTTAGTACAAATGGAGAATTTTTGTAGCAAGAAGATGAAGGGTGGATTCTTGAAGGGAAATGTGTGAATATCCAAAATGGTGGCCTTAAGTGGCCATTGCAGGGTAAAAATTCCCAAAGGAAGATCAAATACAAGTTTAACTAAATCTCAGCACAGTCTGAGTATACACAACCATTAACATAGAAATAAAAGTATGATATATCACTACTCTGAGAACGCACTACATTATATCAGTGCTTCTGACATAGGAATTTTATATTTCACCTTTGCTTTTCTTCCACAGAAACTGTGGAAACGTTTTCTGTAAAGACTGTTGCCATCTGAAGCTGCCCATTCCTGACCAGCAGTTGTATGACCCAGTTCTGGTCTGCAACATCTGCCATGACTTACTGCTGGAGTGTCGAACACGGGAAATTCGCAGCCAGCAGTTGAAGAAGGCCATTGCCACAGCATCCAGCTGAGAAACGGGTCCTGTAGCTTTTTGCTGCCTCCGGTCTGTCCTTGGGGACCGCTCGACTGCGACTCATCCCTGGCTGCTGAGGGTTTTACTGCGCAGGACGAGAGGATGCTTTAGCAGAGCTTCGGTACAGAAGACATGCACTTAGAGACTGGTGAACAGAGATGTTAATGAATTGAGATATCGAGGATGTTGCTACCAGCAGGAGAACTCGATCACAAACCCCAAACCCGTCTGGTAAAGAGCGTTTTAGCCTGGAGAGGTGCTGCATACAGCACCCTGCAGTCTGGTCATGTTGTTGTGAAGGCAGCATTTGAAACGCTGTACCCCTGCTAAGATACAGTCCCACACTTGTGGACAATCTGTTCTGGACTCCAAAGCCTTTGACCAGAAAAAAGGCTTTGAGGTTTAAAAGAAGAGTTGCTGCTACAGTATTTAAAAATTCTAATTTTGTATTCTTATTTTGTGCACTACAACCTATTGTGTATGTGAGGAAATTTGAGACCAAACCTGAGCTAAAGGGAGAAAACTGCTGTTTACTTGTCTTTTTTTTCCGGAAGCCTGAATGTACAATGCAATGGGTGAACTGGATTTTAATGTGGATTTTGATGGGTCGTATTTTTGGTCATTGCTACTCTGTGATTTCAACATTATGTGTATGCAGTCAATGTGGTCTTGTCTCTTAATGCTTTTCTCCTCCAAGGCAATGTTGCAACATCTTTAGAGCAGTGTGTCGGCACTGGTCTATCCATGCTGCATTCATGTGTGGGGTACGTGTTTGGTGATTAAGATGGGAACATCAGGCAAACTGCTGACTCAAAGATCATTTACAGCATTGTAACTACTGTCCAGGCCCATTGTGAACCTTGTCCAGCCGACTGATGCCTGGCAGTAATATCTACTCTGAAGATTGAACACTGCTCAGCTTAGGGGGTTCTCTTTTAATGTTAGTGTCTACTGACTTGTTTTTGAGAAAATAGTGCCATATTCTGTCAGATCATTTGTCTCTGGAAGCCTTTGTTTATCAATGATGGCAGTTTTGAAATTGGGCACTTTGAATTTTAAAGGTTCAAACATCTAGCTGCTAATTAATACAAACCGACTCACGATTAACAGTTAGATAATGTGGTTATTAATATGTCACAATGATGAAAAATAACAAAGATGTAACATAGTTCTTTGTAGTGCTGGCTAAAGCTTGTCACTTACTCGTTGTAAAGAATTGCACTGTTGAAGGTGAATCCCATGGGTTAAAATTAAAGATTATATTATGATCTAAAAACAGCTGTGTCATTTTCACTTGGACTGGACCTGTTTACATGTTGTGTCCTTGGGCAAGACACTTAAACCACCTTGCTTCCACTGTTTGCATACACTGGTGAGTGAGTGAGTGAGTGAGTGAGTGCATCTCAGTAATAAGGGCGCAAAGGGATTGTATTAAAAGTTATTTTTTGAGTGAAAACTGCATGTTCGGTTTGTTCCACTAGGTGGAGCTCGCGTTATTATCACGCTCCCTGTGAGTCTAGCTGGCACGTATATCACACTCTGAATACAGGCTGGGTATGTTTGCATGTTAAAGAAATGTTTTAAACTCTCCTTTTTGCTTTAAGTACATTATTTGACGCCGCTCATTCCCTCACGGTCTCATTGTGGCCGAGGCAAGAGCTGTGAAGTCATTTGCATCTGATCGCACTGTTACATTTAGCACTCAGCGCCTTGCCTCAGTCTTGATATTCATGATTTTATTGTGGAGGCTTCACCACCTGATGTGAGTGATACTGGTGGTGTTTTTCAACCTGGGAATTAAACATATCAGTGGAGTGAACCTAGACTCCTATAAGTGTAAATTACTAATTAACCAGTAAACTATAAACCTCATTTGTGCAGCACAGTTAAAAATTGCCCTTAAAATCCGCACTTTTAATCGCATTAAAACATCTACAAATATTTTCCCTTAAAAAATTCCTGTATAAAATCCTAAAAATCAACCCATTTAGCCAAGTGGCCTGGCAAGATTGCCCACACCGGCTTAACTTAACCACACGTAGTGATTATTGTTTACCCTTTTCCACACAGACTTTAATACAATGGTGTTGGCAGATGTTACCACACTTCTACAAATATAGACCTACGTGGTTATTCATGTTGTTGTTTCTGAAATGAGCTGCACGTGAAGCAAGATCTCATAGGTCTGCTTATTAACAAGTGCGTAAAATTCCACCCATTTTGCGCACGCGGTGAAGGGCCCCCGTCGTGAGGTGAGGAGCTTTATTTGAGGCAATGCCCAAAAAGGGGAGGAGACTCTTCCACTTTTTTTTTCTTTCCCGTGGGGTACGCTGATAGATAAGTAGAAGACCCCCTGCAAGAATGCGATCATATTGGAAACAACAAGCCATTGTGTCGAGTCCGCGCTTCGTGCCCTGTCGAGATGCAGCACCTGGTCCTCACTGTTCTCCTGGCGTCTGTTTGGATACCGGCTACAGGGGCTGGAGGTAGGATACTTTTTACATTTAATAGCTATCTCTTTACTTAATTATGAGACATTTTTTATTTAGCTTTTGGTTAATAAATAAATCCCATAAGTTGAGGGTATTTTAAAACTGAACGGACAAAATGTGGCTACAGATTTAAAATGCATTTCTATTAAAGATTCATATTTGAAAGATGGGCTAATGAGGGTGCAATCTACCCTCACCAGCCTACCCTAACTGAGAATACAAGCTTATGTTTATTTTCCAGACAATGCAATAGTAGCCTATATATGTTTATAATGTCAGAAATTGAATCCAAAGCTTCTGAATGAATCTTCGTGGAAAAAAACAACCGCGACCATTTTTATCCTTAATCGTTCCCCATCGTCCACATCCGATGGCACAGCGGGGGGTGCCTTCACCATGCCGCGCAGATGGGATGCCTGCCCGGGTCCCACGAGAAAAAGCTGATGAGCGCGCGTGACGCTGTTTCTCCCTGCTCCCGCCTGTGCACCTGCTTTTTTTTTTTTTGCGCGCGCGCGCATTACAGGGATTTTGGGGCTATAGTGAAACCGCTCACATCTTATCGTCTATTCGGGTCCCTGTCCCGAGCGCGCCAGAGATGCGCCTCACGTGGCTCCATTCTGGTGTTAAATGCGCCATTCATTGCTCATTCATACGGAGCGCCGGACAGTGATGTGTAGCTACTTCTCCCCCCAGCATCACGCGCGCGGGGGGAGCCCTGCGAGGCTGCGCGTTTGGAGAGGGGCAATCAGTGCACTGCGGTGGCACCAGTGCGTAACAGTCTCTCCCATATTGAATCAACCACGGACATTTGACTGACATTTGCCCTTTTTTCTTTCTTTTTTGATGATTTTATCGGATTGTTTCTGGCTCACCACAGCGGCTTTGTGACAATCATTTAAAAGAGCGCGCATTCACCGCACGGAAGCGTTAGGAACCTGTTTGTTTTCGTTTCATTGCTTTTCATTTCTTGCCAATTTCCTCAGTTTTTGTCTTTTTGGCAGGCGGCTCGCGCCATTCAAAACCATTCATATTGTTCATTTGCGCTGGTGGCCACGAGATCAGAGCTCGGCGCTGATTGGCCGGGAGTTTTGCGGATAGAGATCTGATTGGCTAAAGGACAGAATGGGTGACTCGAGGCAGATTCCAAACTTTATTATAAAGCGAAGCACAGCTTAAAGAAAAAGGACAGGATTCCCGCGAGACTTCGACATCACAGTCCCGGATATAGCCCCTGGAACGTGAGAAATGATTATTCAGCAAAGAGTCATTTATTAATTTATTAAATGCACTAAAACTAGTTGCATGACTGACCCAGCCACGTGTTGGGGAACATTTTCCAAATGGTGTTACGTTAATAGTTGCAGCAATATTCTCTTCCTTTGAGGGTGGAAACTCAAACTCCCTCATAAATATAAACATAAATATAAATATAATCCCAACAAAGCAATACGGACTTTGAAAATGATTAATTTGTTATTTATTTCTCTATTTGTTTATTTACATTTTTATTCTTATCAATATGATTTCCCAAATATTTGAGCTGCGATACAGACAAAGATATGAGATATGTCTCAAGCACAACATGGAAAAGACCGTTGTGAAATACGCCATTGATAAACCCAAACCAAACAACTGAATGTGACGTCCGTGCCCGACTCCGTATCCTCTGACAGCTCAGAGAGATAAGGCACATAGAGGCACGTGTGTGTAAACAGCATATACTGAAAGATCGGCTTATCTGCATTTCCTTGAGCAATTTATGCTTTGAAATAGTGAATAAATGCATGAAAGAGGCTGGAAGGCCACGCACTGCGGGTCAAAGAAGCATCATGTCACTGTGAGGTTTAGTGCACAGAGACACAGGCACTTATGTGGCACACATGTTCTACAGATCAACAGCTAAAATAGATGTGTCAAATCAAACAGCAGTGAAGTCGTGGCTGTTGTGTTTCAGATTGGTGTTACCAGTCCCAGTTCACCTGTGACCATCAGTGCAACAGTGAGTAGCCTTATAGTAGATATTAAAGGGTTTTATTAGGGCCAAACTGACTGTTTGTCTGATTCAGCACCAAACAAGTGGACTCATGCCAACAGCGTCTGTGGAGGCAAGTATCAGTCTCCAATCAATATTGTCACCAGAAAGACATTACCCGACGAGCGGCTGACTCCGTTTAAGTTCAGCAACTACCAGCAGATCTTCAGAGGCTCTATCAAGAACAATGGTCACTCAGGTCAGCTACCTCTCACCCTGTGTTACACATTCTCAAAGTACTCTTGTGTGACGTCAGATGTGTGCAAACTTTCAGTTCAGGTTGGAGTCCCTCACCTCAGCACCGTCTCAGGAGGAGGTCTTCCCACCACGTACAAGGCGGTGCAGTTCCACCTGCACTGGGGCAACAATGGAGGCCCTGGCTCCGAGCACACCATCGACGGAGAGCAGTATCCCATGGAGGTTGTCTATTATGATAATATAGGCCTAATAATAGCAAACTGAGGTGATCCTGTTAATGCAGTTTTATAACTTTTTCTTTTTTTACTTTGTAGCTGCATATTGTCCACATGAAGCACCATTACACAGATCTAACCACAGCCCTGGCAGATCGAGAGGGAGTTGCTGTACTGGGTTTCTTCTATGAGGTATGCACTGTTTAGTGTCAGTGTTGTATAAGTGTGCTTTACATGAAGACATGAATAATACTTGGGCATTTCAAATTTCAGAAATCTAACAGTGCAAACAAAAAATATGACACAATTATCTCTTCTCTACGAAACATTCAAGCAGCAAGTAAGTTTATTAAAGGTTAGACACTTTTACTGTAAAGTTTGTAGATATAATTAATCTGTGCCTTTGTTTCAGATGCGAACACGTCTTTGTCCCCTGTGTCTCTGGCTCAGCTTCTTCCTGCTGAGCAGAACATGACCAGTTACTACCGATACAAAGGCTCCCTGACCACCCCAGGGTGCACCGAGTCTGTGGTCTGGACAGTGTTTGAGAACACTATTCCCCTCAGCAGTGATCAGGTGACTTTAAAAATCAAACTCTCTTTGAAATAATAGTTATGAGTGTAAGTGACGCCTAACCTAAGCCTCGTGTGCCTGTGCTTCTTTAGCTGCGGGCATTCTCTGATTTGAAGTTTCACGATGGCAAACCAATGGTGGACACCTTCAGACCAGTGCTGCCTCTGAATGGGCGGCAGGTGTTCCGCTCTGGTGGGACAGTGGCCCTGGCCAGCACTGCTGTCCTTTTGGTTGCGCTTGCCTCAGCTTTGGGGCTGTCCCAGCCCAACTAGAGCACAGCAGCATCTATAGACTCCATGTCCATCCACTCATCAGCTCAACCTTGGTTTGTTACATTTCGCATGGATGCTAAGACGAGTAACCTCATCACATGGGCATGAACCACGCGGTGCTCACCTGCCCTGACACACATGACGAAGGTGTTGAAGCACGCCTTATGAACGGTGTCATAGGGCGACCTGAGTACCTGTGCATGCATAGTAAAGCTAGTTAACATTTCAGCATTATGAATGTGCCATAAAGTAGGTGACAAAGACAGCTGAACTGAAGTAGAAGCACAGCCCTCTGCAGAACACTGTTCACAGCAGCACACACACCAACACCAGCACCTCGTCCTTCTTGTCCAATGTCAGGTAAATTTAGTCCCTGCTAATGTGGCTAATGGCCTCTGCCGTGTGCCTCTGTCAGCCCAGTGACCCAGCACATGATGCACTTTGTGCGATGGGTCCATGTCAACGCCATGTGGCTATTAATAGCAAAACTTAGTCTTAAAAACAAGCGTCATCTTTCAAAGGCAGTGTTCAAAGGTGTATTTGGTTCTGTTTGGGGCCAAGGGGCAATCACACACTGCACAGGCTCAGCAGCTGGTGTAGAGGAGGGCCACCTCCTCAACAATCCTAAAGTGCATGTCTCTCACATCCCAGGTGACAGGCCAGTGATACTTGACACAAACCTGACGTAGCACAGATGCTAACTACAACAAACTGCAACAGCTAGAACTGAGCACAAGACAAAAGCACTTTCCCAAAACGCCACAGTCCTGTTCATTTGTTTATGCCTCACCCTGCCTTGCATGAATCAGCATGGCATGTTTTTTAGTTACAGTGTGTATGCTACATAATGCTCACAAATCAAACCCCTGAGTTTCTTCATATCCTTTAATGTGGACCAATTGCATTATGTATTAGGAGGTAGTGTGTTCATGGCTTGTATTACAGAGTCTCGAGTGCACTGAATGTTATTGACTGTGAACTCCACTCCAGTCCTCACATCATTATTTTGGAGGACACGTTAAGTATTCTCGTGAGACATTTGTGCAATCTACAGCTGAATTTATCAAGCAAGGATTATACAGTATATATTTTCTCTTGACATTGTAATCTTTCTATGCTGTGTCATTGTACACATGTATTTATGAACTGAATGTGTATATTGATATGAGACGCACAGTCCATTTTATTTATGTTTTGTTTATATTGTACTGAATGCATATATGAAGAAAATATTTGATCGAAATCACTCTTCAAGTGCAAATAGAAGAAGATAATCAAGGTTGTATGCTTGAAAGTGTCCAAGAATGTGTACCAGCTGAACAATAAACTACTTGCCTTTTTAAAGTTCTGTCTAAGTTAATTGTGAATTTTCAAACTCAGTCGAGCTTTTAATTTTCTCCCTGATCTCTAGAGATAAAAATGTGAACTATGTGAGCTTCACTTGATCTCAATCTTTTAATCCTTTTCTAATTGATTTGTTCTTTATGGGAATTAAAGCATTTTGGCCACAGTTCACTGCTGCCAAATGCAGGATCATATGTATCAGTCCCAGGAGAATTACACTCTCGACACTTGAATCTTGTTCAGTGCACTTTCAAGTTACCTGTTCCTTTATAATACACTTCCCCTGAGAAATGAAAGGGTTTAATGTGGTGGAGGGACTACTCATTCTCAGAGAGAGAAGATTGAGTCCAAAGCGCCAACAAAAGCCTGAATGAATAGCCCTCTTCTGCTTTCTCCTTGCAGTTCTTTTCGTATGTTAATCCGTCCCCAGCGTCCAAACGCACCCACAGGGGATCGAAACAGTGAACGCATCAAAATTGGCAGTGTTGCTTTGGTTCTCACTATAGTTGGGGCCAAAGTATCCCTGGTAACTCAGGTTGGTTCCCCTCAAATGCCCTCAGGTCAGCGGGGGTTTCGGGGACAAAGGGCACCATTCTCTGCGGGCAACTCCACATCGAACGTGAGCATCTCTGAAGCCTGTTTGGTGCCCATCAGATAGACAGCAGTGAGGAAAGTTCACTGGGCCAGGCTTTGTGCAGGTCGTGTTTAAATAAACACTGTCACCTGCTTTGTCTGTGTGGTGATGCTCTTACCTGTGTCTAACAGGCTTTATTAGAAACATAATTTAAATGTTTTATCTCATTGCTGCTGTGGTTAGACGCCACTCAATCTCACAGCAGAATAAAGGATATGCTCCTTCGTTTATAATCTTTTATCAGTGATCCGTCTCACTGAGCTGTCTGCCAAAGGTTGGAGATGTGGTGTCACTTTAGACTGTTAAAAAGAAAGCCATTATTCCACATTATCTGCTGCCAAGGTTTTATTTACTGCAAGATTAACATTTATAGAAAGGCATTGCCTTCATTCCGTCCTAAGTGAAACGTTACAGCGATACAGGAGTCTCTCAGCTGACGATCGATTTCATTCAGTGAAAATAACACAAGTACTGTGAAGGATCATTACCCACTAATGTACTTTTGGGAGCCATCCTTTATAACACAGGAGACACTGTAACAGCTTTTAGCAATAACTTCCCATCAGCAGGATGATGTTATGTCACATTTGTGCCCCAGTTTATAGCGGTTTACAGCAGCACTGGGATAAATGCTTTGACAAAACACAAGGCAACTTAAAGGTTTGCACAGGCTCATGAAAGACCTTTACATTTCCACAACAACACTTGTCAAAGGTTGTGGTGGTCAGATCAGGACACTGAAGCCCCTCAGAGACGGCAGGTCTCTTTGTCGACCTCAGTGATCCAGGATCTGGGCGAATCATGAGAGGAGGCAGTTACACAGAGGGGCATCGCTCCAGGACCAGTCTCAGCCTCATCTGACTCTTCAGACCAAAACTAAAGAGAAGTGAGAAAAGTGTGTTTGTGTTTGTCCATTACATAATAACTTACTTGGATTTCATCATCATCATCATCATCATCATCATCATCATCATCATCATCATCATCCTATGCCTTTTTCATTCAAATAAGCTACTTTATTTCATTACTTTGAATTAAAACAAAAATCACTGAACTGCAGTTTTTATACATTTGCAACTAGAAAGAAAAAAGGATCAGCATCACTGTGAAAGAGATTGATCTTTCAACTTTAAATTGTACTGTATATTGTTGCAACACTGCATATTCATTACCCTCAGGGCAGTCCTGGTCATGGTGATCTTCTCAGATTAGTCCTGATTTGACAGCAGGTCAAGTGGCAATTGGAAGATCAAATATTTTGGGTGATATTTGGATAAAAAGTCATAGAAACACTGGTCTAGGCTGTATCGTTTTGTCACATTTTGCTCTGAAATGCTGATAGATCTTTTTTTTAATCTAAATTTAGCTGCAAGTGTTTTCCCCCCAAGACCCCGAGATACTTGAACTCCTCCACTTGAGGTAAGTACTCCCAACCGACCTGAAGAGGATAAGCACCTTTTTCCGGTGGAGAACCATGGCCGCTACACACTCGGCAGCAAACTGCCCCAGAGCAGCTGAAGGTCCTGGTTTGTTGAAGCCAACAGAACAACATCGTCTGCGAACAGCAGAGATGAGACTCTGAGGCTCCCAAACTGGACACCCCACGGCCCATGGCTGCGCCTAGAAATTCTGTCCATAAAGGTAATGAACAGAACCGGTGACAAAGGGCAGCCCTGGCGGAGACCAACACGCACCGGGAACAGGTCTGACTTACTGCCGGCAATGCGAACCAAGCTCCTGCTGCGGTCATACAGGGAACGGACAGCCCTTAGCAGAGGACCCCGGACCCCATACTCCCGGAGCACCCCCCACAGGGCACCACGAGGGACACGGTCGAACGCTTTCTCCAGATCCACAAAACACATGTGGACTGGTTGGGCGAACTCCCACAAACCCTCGAGCACCCGACGAAGGGTATAGAGCTGGTCCAGTGTGCCACGACCAGGACGAAAACCGCATTGTTCCTCCTGGATCCAAGGTTCGACTATCGGCCGGGTCCTCCTCTCCAGCACCCTGGAGTAGACCTTACCAGGGAGGCTGAGGAGGGTGATCCCTCTGTAGGACCTGCAAACCTTAAAATCTTTATTTAGCACAGGAACTTTGCGTGATGTTGCTTCCATGAATTATATTCCTCGATGAGTCACTGGAAGAATGCAGCACACCTCGCTGAGCTCCACAAGTGCCACAGTTTTGTCGTGACGTTTCAAAGGACATTCCTATTTGTCCAAATGTTCTTTGCCTTGAAATAAGACTCAGGAATACAGTCTAAACCTTGCATAATTTAGGCAATAAAAAAGTAATGCGAGAGGGAGAATGTATTCCTGGCTGAAAATCGCTCGTACGACAACATTTTAATGAAGTCATGAGTAAATACTGTAAATGAGTAAATGATGCAGTGCTTTTAAGATAAGATAAGATAAGATAAGAAAAGAAAAGAAAAGAAAAGAAAAGAAAAGAAAAGAAAAGAAAAGAAAAGAAAAGAAAAGAAAAGAAAAGAAAAGAAAAGAAAAGAAAAGAAAAGAAAAGAAAAGAAAAGAAAAGAAAAGAAAAGAAAAGATAAGATAAGATAAGCCTTTATTGATTTCACAATGGAGACATTTACTTGTCACATACAGCTCTTAGAAACACTCAGGGTGTGAAAATAGGCAGAAAATATGAGAAAATAAACAAAAAAACGATTAAATAGTAAAATAGTGGTATCTTATGTACAATGACTACCAAGGACTTTGTGGGGACAAAAGTATAAACAGTAAGTAATTACGTAAACAGACTATAAACAAGAATGTTATAGCAGTGCAGGTTTACATCATAGTGCAAGTGGTTGATAAAGTGACGCAGGTAAGTGATTTAAATACAGAGGTTATTGCACATGTTACTTTTCATTATATTTTTAGTCTTGCACCCTCATCCAAATGCTTCATCATTCCCCAAGTATAGGTAAATCTCATGTACAGTATGTCAGACTGTCATGACCTCTCTGAGTGAGACACATCTTTCATATATTGTTACGCCAAGTCACCCCTCCTCAGTGTCCCGGGGAGTTGTCGTGTCTGGATTAGTGACTCAAGAGCAGCCTGATGCCAAAACAACCACACACACACACTGTACGGGCAGACTGTAGCTCACCTCTGACGCCTCCACGCTCCAGGAAGGAAAGAGCGAATGTTTAAAGCTTCCCAACGCATTTCCTTCCTGTTAGTTTACTTTCAGCGACGTTGTCATTTGTTCCCAAAAGAGCATTTCTCAGCCCACTGACTCTTCCAGCCGGCAGCTCTGAGGTGTGGATCATATTTGGCCTCTTCAATTTTACGCTGAATTAGGTCGTCTGGTTTCAAAGGGAGCTCTGCGGCAGGATTTGGAGGGTTGTATTACTTTGATGTGTTTGTGGCCAAGCCGATATATCAAACACTTGAAAACGCTCCTTGTGTCTGTCCACACAATGGCAAGTGCAAGTGCAGAGGGTTCAGGGGGTTTTCATATCAGTCTGATTTCTATCACACGTTACTCCCGTGTTATTACATTGAACTCTGACACTGAAAATTTTAGTTTATACAGATGCAGTGCCTTTTTGTCTGTGGATAATGAACCAAATTTATCACCGATGTAGTTATGAACACTCCAAAACAGCTCCAGTATACAACAGTGGACTGTTTGATGCCACCATTGCCTTTTAGATTTTCTTTTTATTTGGCATGTACAGTCAGGGCCATAAATATTGGGACATCAGTTCTCATCTTTTTGTCTCTTTAAACCACCACAAAAGATTTGAAATGAAACAACCAATATGTGCTCAATCTGCAGACTTTCAGCTTTAATTTGATGGTATTAATATCCAAATCAGGTGAACAATGTAGGAATTACAACTGTTTGTATGTGAGCCTCCCACTTTTAAAGGAACCAAAAGTAATGGGACAAGTGGCTGCTCAGCTATTCCATGGTCAGGTGTTTGCTTTTCTCTCATTATCCCATTTATTAAGCTTTATCCCAAAGCTGAAAGATCTTGTTTTTTTCATTTGAATCAACAGATTTATAGAGCCAAAAAGAAAAGAATTGAGTCAATGTCCCAATATTTATGGACCTGACTGTGGCTTCATGGGATGAAAGGGAGTGAAAAGCAAAGAGAGACATTCAATCCCTTTGTAATTATGACTTAGTTTGTGGATAATATCTGTAAGTATTATCCATGATTTCATAATTTAAAGGCCCTATAGCCTACCTGATTTATTTAATTTACAAACAATGAAAAGGAAGCGGATAAACTAAATTGTTGTGGTCCAACTCACTACGTAACGATCAAACAACGAGGAGCCGTGCGTTAGACGGTTATAATGCACGACGCGGAGTCAAGAACACCACGACGCGCAGCAGAGACAGGAAACTTTTCAGAGTCCGTTAGCCAAACATCGCAAATTATAAACGATACAGATGTTTTCAGCTGTTATTAACCCATCAAACACTTGGTGAGTCAAAGCCATTTAGAAATCATTAGTGAATAGACCTTATGAGATTTTACTTAATAATATTAGCATATAAAGCGTTTAATATAGAGTTCAGGATTAAGCATCATGGGATTAGCAGCAACAATAAACAAATGGAGATTTTAAAAGGTAAAATACTAGAGTTATTGTTCACATTAAACCACTCAGAGTGGGTGAGTTAGACTCGGCAGCTAATGGAGTTGTTCCACATCTTTTTTTCTCCACTTTTTAATACTGTTTTTAGCTTATGTGTGAAAAATGTATGCTAACAGCTGCAAACATGGCGGATCTCCATGGTAACAGTGGATTATCCTGAGCGTATACAAATCGAATTCAGTGAAGCTTCTGCTTTTTGTGGGGTCGGGTACACATCCAGTGGCCACAAATCATCCAATAAGATGTTAATGATCAAGAAACCACGGAAATTATATAAATGCAATGACAAAATATTCCTACTTTAATGTAGCGCCCGGCTTCACTATTCATTTGTATGGCGATAGAGCACTCAAATTAAACGGGTCCAACACGCTCAGACAGCTAGGCAGGCATTTCTGTGACGTGCCTCTTGTCACTTTCTGCCCATGTCCAAAAAGGGAAATACAATCCATCACAGAGATAACAAACCAGGTAAAACTATAGGTGAAAATCTGAGCAAACGACAATTACATTTTTAATTGTTCTTTTTTTTTTTACAAAAGAAAGTGCCACTACGATAGAAACAACTAAAGGACATCTGAAAATGTTCGAATCCCACTGTATACACTAAATGTCTATGATAACATCGGATAAACTCTGAAATCTTTAAAAACAATGCATCAGTGCCATAGTCTATAGTCGCCAGTTTGACTTGCCAACACGCCCTCTCATATAACAGCTCCATTCAGCTCTTTGCCCGTGTCCTAGAGGGCAAAAGGGGCATCTCTTTCCCCTGCTTCTGCTGACTTTGTGCTGATTCAAAAAATGTCAGTCCCAAAGACATTTCAGCAGCCCTCCGAGTCTGTTCAAGAAGCCCCCAAAACCACACATTTTTGTTTGTGTGATCAACTTACTATTATTTACTGTCCTCATTCTGCCCTGGGCGATGCAGTGAAGATGACAACTCACGTCAACATCAACACGTGCATATGCTGTTAATCCGCTTTCTCAGGAGGAATAACAAGTAATAGTTTGCTGGGTGCTACTCCTGTGAAGTTGAGCCCTTTGAAATGAGGAGAAAGTTTCTCGGTTTTGGCACACAGGCTAAAAATACTCTTTGTTCTTAGTCTGATATGACAGCTTCTATCTCCAAAGTCAAGAGGCAGGAGTAAAAATAGTGCTACGTCTATATATATTTCTCTATGATTTATTCAGATGATCCTTTTTGAAGAGGTAAGACTCCACCATACTTAGCTTCTCGTAGTGTACACACAGCCAGATGGATGGAGCAGCAGACGAACACAAACATCTCCACATCAAACTTGCAGAGACGACACTTTCACGTCTCTTGCTCCTACATTTGTGCATACGCGTGGAACAAGTCATTAAGGGATTTGCACAACAGCAAGATGTAGTTGGAGCTCCACAAAAGGGAGAATCGTGGCATGAAGTTGTAGGGGATTACATAATTTTGTTTTTCATTTACTGAAAAACTATATTACTAAATACAATGAAGATGAATGAACGATTGTTGTTGTTTTAGATGATGGGAGAGTGAATGACGCTGCAATGACAAAGCCAGGGTATAATTATGATTAAAGGGATATTTCAGGATTTTTGACATAGGGCCTCATTTCCTAGTTATCCAGAGTGTTGCTGATTTATGGAGATATTTTTTTGTAATTCATGCAGTTCTTTTATTTGAAGAGTTACATGGCGCTAAGCTAGTGCAAGGCTAGCGCATTTCTATGGTATCAGTGCACCTGAGGCAAATCACTTATAACGCCAGACAAACCATATAAATGTCTGTGTCGATTGAATAATCTTTGGAATATAACTGACCTTGAATCACATGAATGATCGCATTTTGAGGGACTATTTTCTAGCAGATCACTCCGCTGCTGCGTAGCTTATACAACCATGAAGCTGATGCTGCTCAAATATAAGTTATTTTAAATGCAAAATGGTTCAAATTGCAACAATCAACACAGACATTTATATCATTAGTCTGACGTGACTGCCTCACTGTGGAGCGAGTCAGACTGTTTTTAATGCAGGCTAGCTGATACCATAGAAATGCGCTAGCCTTGCACTAGCCTAGCGCCCAAGTAACTCTTCAAATATAAGAACTGCGTGAATTACAAAAAAAAAATCTATAGTATATTTTAATCATAACAGGGATTCTTTTCAGTACATTCAGTACCTGTCAGCATGTAGTAGTGAAGCGTTATAAAGTTAGAAACATATGTGTTTTTTCATGTTATGTGCTTTGCTGCTGCGGTTTGTCATTGCCCGTGTAACACAGTTTTGTTTTGAACATGAATTCCTAATCTTAATGTCCAGTGTTGTATGTTGAGCGTACATTAAACAATAGTATGTAGTACACATGTGCTGTATGTTTTAGAATGGTCACTGAATAGATCTGCCAGTCCTGGAAGTCGCTTTGTTATAAATAAACCCATTCTGTAGTGTAGCATTTAACCTTTCATTGTAACATCCATTTAAAACCAATTTGCTGGTCATTCAAACCAATTGTATTATTTCCTGAATTTGTAATTTCAGATTTTTTCCCACAGTCGAGTTGCTTTTTGCTGGAAAGTGTTTGGGTGGATTTGGCCCCAAACGAACAGCTCTCAAAACATCAGGCCCTAGATTATTAATATTTATCATTTGCACATCCTGCCGTCAATTATTCTCCAGAAGAGGATGAGAGTTTGTAACTGGCTGAAAAAAAAACATGTGATGTTTATTTATAAAAACAAGGGCAGCAGTCGAGACATTATTTGTGGCTTGTTCAGCCCAGGGTTGACCTTTGCCCCGTGTTATGATGATGGTGATGTCATGGGACGTGTACAGTAGAGAGGCGATGTGTGCCTTTTCCAGCCCCCTCCTGAGGATGGGTTGTCTTGGCTGGCAGCCATGTAAATGGGTCAGACCTGAGGCGTCCTGGAGCTCATTAAATCCACTTTTGCAAAGATGGATTTCATAATTAGTAGAGCTTTACCGCCTGCGAGACATGGGACAGTTTTGCTGTGATTCCTCTCCTCAGCAGTAAAACCGTCCTTATCTGACTCCGATTGTAGCAGCGCTGCTTTGTGCATCTCTGTCACTTTCTCCTGCTTTGAGTGACACCTGATGTACAGTGACAGACGGCAGGACATATTACAGCTGTAACAACTGTTTACTGGGACTTATGAGCCATATGCTCACTTTTAAAGACGAACAAGCCGATAAATTAAAAGTCTAAAGAGTCAGTATGTGATGTGTATGTAGGTGGTGAAGTTACAGTGATGTCCGATGACAACCTTTACCCTTTTAACAATATTAATATAAGATAAACTTATTTTGAGTGTAAAACTGGCAACCAATCCTTATTTTCTTGCTTCAAATCTTTCAGTCCTGTCGGTTATGTGAATTTGAACATCTCATTCCAAAGGTTTTGTGGTGATAATAAATCCCTTTTGTTTAGATGCTTGACATTGACATGTCTTTATTTTGATATATTTAAATCTCCTCTTGGTGATGGAGGAGAAAATGCCTTGTGTTTATACCATGGAACAGTATCGAAAAAATCAGAAGTTTTACCATTTTACCATATTTAAAGTTGTACCATAAGATAAAACAAAAGTCCTCAGCTATGCACATAACAAGCCTTTTAGTCATAACATTCTGCACACGAACATGAGTGGGCTGAACCTTTTGTACTGTATATGTTGACCCTATAGCATATTACTAGAAAAACATTATTATATAGACGCTATTGACAGTGACCCGTGGGCCGCATGTGTCATTCAAACGCTCTTGTTTGTTTTGCTCCAAATGGATGGAGCGGACTGTAGCAGCGGACCCCTGCTCCTCCTGTCCCATTGTGTCCCGGGGCAACATCTCGACCCCCAGTGGCCAGACGATGGGGGTGATGACTCCGCACGGGCCGGGGGTCATCACACGCCCGTCATGCCCAACAGAGGACGTGCCATATAGACTCCAATCAGGTCTGTTTTTTCATTCCAGTTCAGATAAGACAAAACTACATCATCTGGTGACATCACGTTTTAATGAAGTCAATGCACGCCTTGGGAGCTGAGAAATTAATCTTTTACTAATTTACATTCTCTATAAATGAGATATGTTTGTGAAGTGTGATCATTTGATACGATTGAATTAGTCTGAAGAGCGTGTGATGCTATAGCAGATGTTTAAGTTTGTTTATTGTAGGTGATCTGTGCACAAGGCCAGCACTTTCTCATGGTGGCCGCATTGCTCTTCCCACCAGAAAACTCCATACTCTTCCACAACCTTGTCACCCTAAGGACCGCAGGAATTACACCCATGCACTTACAATTACATCCGTGAACATTTTTTTCATTGGTGAGTTGGTGCATCAACCAATCGCAAGTCATGAGAGTGAAACGTCGTACATATATCAATCAGCTTAAATGGTAAATGGACTCAACTAATATATTTTCTACCTTGATCTACAGCAAGAAACCAGTCCCCCATTCACTCTCTCATTCATGCACCAATGCACGCAGACACTACAGGCAAGGTGGGTGAAGTGTCTTGCCCAATTACACAACGACAGTAGGCACTTTCAGGAGCCGGGATTCAAACCCCCGACTTTGCAGCTGTTAGCATACATTTCTATTGACTAACATTAGCTAAAAACAGTATAAAAAGTGGAGAAAGTAGCCGTGGAACAGCTCCATTAACTACTGAGTTACAGCTGGTAAATACATCTAACACACCGCAGTGTCCAAGTGCTTTAATGTGAACAATAACTCCAGTATTTTAACTTTCAAAATCTCCATTAGTTTACAATTGCTGCTAATGCCATAATGCTTAGCGATATGACGTTACATTCCCGAACTCTATTGACGGGGGAACATCGTAACCCGGGAACCCTGGATCGGCGAGAGAGGACAGCCCTCACTAAAACAAGCAGTTTATATGAGAATTATTAATTTAAATTTGAAACAGTTCATTTTGCTGATGATACCATTTAGCAGCTCTTAGCACAGCTTTAGCTGGTGTTAGTGAAACATTAGCATGTACCTTACCTTCATAGTTGTCTTTTAGCTGCTTCTTTTATGTATATTTGCCTCGGCACCACTGAATCATTTCATAAACCGTCCCAAAAAGCACTGTTTGCCAACATTGTTCTCATCGCCGTTCTGTTTTTCCTTCAGTAATGCGTATTCAGAGATGGGAGCGCTATTTGGATTTGGATTTCTTCCACTTTATTTATTTGACCTTTATTTATTTGACCTTTATTGTAATAGTAGTTTATAAGTCCCACTGAGATTAAGAATCTCTTTTTCAGGGGAGTCCTGGCACCAGAGGGGAACCTATTGTACATGTTTTGTGGTAGGGTAAACCAGAGTACCCGGAGGAAACCTTCGCAGACACGGGGAGAAGATGCAACCTCCACACAGGAAGGGCCTGTCCAGGTGGGAATTGAACCATCATTGCATCATTGCCCATCATTTCTTGACAATATTATTGCTCTTATATTTAACCTTTATTAAACTGCTTCACTCACATCTGCTCAGAAAGTAGGTCTGGATTACCTCTACATATGACCCAAAAGGCGCTTCAAACACCTGAGTATCACTACCAAAATGCTATTTGCAAACAAAAACCTGCCCATAAGACCAGTATGATTAAGCAGCGACTCATTTCATTCATAGTAAAAGGGTGAGGATTGCGTCTACAACCACAGGAAAGTGTGCAGGCGCCGCTGCCTCTGCTATGGGTGAAAGGTAGAGACACCTTGTCCTCCCCGAGACAATGAGACTGACCAGTGTCACGCAAGAAATTTCCCACAGCAGCAGCTCGGAGTCTGGTGCTGAGTCAACGCTCCCGACAGCCACACCACTCAGACCCGCACGGTACAAATGACCGGTGTTCCCGCTGGGAGCTGGCAGCCACTTCTGACGTCCTCCCCCTTCTGTGCGCATGTGATCACAAACACTGATAATGTCCAGAGAAAAGACCCTTGGATTGTCTGATGCCTCAAATGAAAACGTGCTCACAACCAGGCAAGGCAGGCCGCAGAATTGTACTCGCACTTTGCTCCATTTTCTTTGGTACGTCACATGAGGTTTATGATTTTTCCTGCCTGATCTCATCATCTTTTTAACTTCTAAGAAAGCTGAGCCATGCCTGTGATTCAGAAGCATGTTCATTCCTTACAAAAAATGATGTGAAAGAATATTCAAGGGAAATACCACAAAAGTGTGATGACACTCGTGAGCAACCAAAATGTTTAGTGAAAACATGAATATGTCCCTTGGATACTTGGAAAAAGCCCAACAGCTTTTTCAGTGAATTGTGCGTTTCACTCTCTCTTTTTCGTTTTCGAAAGAGTCAATTTTGGGAAGTTTGGGGATGATGTAAATTTGTGGTTAATTTCAGTCATTTCTGTACCAGAGAAGTCACGTCAGGGCAGCAGTGGAAGCAGAAAATAAAACGTTTCTCAAAAAAGAAACTGCAATAAAAACAGTCCCCACTCAGTGCACTGTCATAAAATATTCAGCTGAATCTGGAGTATAACAGGATATGGATGCAGACTGTTACAGCTGCAACCTTTGACCTTTCAAAAACAGCATCGACTAATATTGTTGAAACCGACTGGAGGAACTGCGGCTGCAGTGGCTCAGGTGATCGAGAGGCTCGTCTTATAACAAATACGGTTGGAGGTTTGCTTTTTGGACCCCGAAAGTTCACACTGCCGTTGTGTCCTTGGGCAATACACTACACACTCCAGCCTCCAGTGTCTGCGTGCACTGATGTTTGAATGAGAGAGTGTTGGGGTGAGTGTTTCCTTGATGTAAAGCGCCTAATGTAGGTGGATAAATCTAAATTAAGAACATTTACCATAAGAAAGTTGTAAAAGGAATTTTAAAAAAAGTCGGTTTTACCATCTGAGCCTGAATAACAGTTATTTGTTTTAGTTTCATCATAGTTCTTGTACTGTAGTTATAAATACTTGTGTCATTGTTGTAGAGAGTACAAACATTTTGAAGATGCACAATGGATTTTGTGCCCATTTGAATTGTGACTAATGTAAATACTGTATATACTGTATCCGGGGCACTGGACACTCTTTGATGCCGATTACCATCTTGACTCTTTGTGAAAGGTTTGCCGACTCTGCACATGTGTGATCTTCTACTCATAGGCCCTCTCATCTTTTTCCCCACAGACTCAAGAATGTATGGTATCATGAGAACTGCTCCCCAGACATCCTTTTCTCCCAGCGCCTCTTATTTACGCTCCTCAGCTGTAGCAGGAAGGGGAAGCTGACTGTTCGATTGTGAGGAGACAAGATCAGGTGCAAAATTTGTTTTTACAATCCAAAAATCACACCGTATTTACCACAAAGGCCACGTTCTAGACCCGCTTTCAGCCTTGCAATATATGACGCCAGAACGGGTTCAATCGTCCCACTCCAGACAATCACAATGTACAGAAAGCGTTTGGTTTTGTGCTTTGTATTTAAAAGACTAGAATCCACTGTATAGAGGAGGTCAGGGCGGTCAGCCAATAGAGGATTCTGGGTGAGGATATGAGGGCACAGGACTCTACTGGTCCAGTCAAAAGAAAATGGGCTGTGATTGGAAAATAGCTGGAGTCCGCCAATTTTATTTCCCCACAGAACAACAGGAGGTCTGCATCCTGTGTGCAAGTGCAGCCCTGGTTTAATAACTTCACGTAAATATGATGGTGCAGGTCTAAATTTAATTGTGTGTGTTTTTAGAAGAATGGGTGACTCAAACAGGTTTGTGCTCCAACCAGGAAATGGCAGGACAAGGATTTTTATTTTGTTCACCCATAGCCCTCTGAATCATTTACTGACCAGTCACGTTCACACATTTCAAAAACAAAACGAAAACCATGTACCCAAACTTAAAACTACTACTGCTCCTTCTGAATAAAAGATCGTGTTGAGGAATGTGGGTGAAGGACTTTGCTGTCCAGCCGAAAAGCCTGAAGCAGAAAGGGACATATTTTCTCAGCTGAACTCTCCGGGACACCACTCCACTCATGAGACCACCGCGGGATCCGGACCTCTGATCTCTCCAAAATGCACCAATTTGTTTGCAATCTTAAGCACGCACTCTACAAAGCTTTACTTTTATGGGAGTGATATTCAACCAGTACCTGCACTTTTACCCAAGTCGTGAAATGAGGAACTGGGTGTCGCAGTAGACCTCATATGTGTTATAGATTGGTGTCCTTGATCAGTTAATGGAGCGAGACGTTTTAAAAAGGCAGGGAAAGCCATCTGGTTTGGAGAAATGGTTATGACATGAATTACCCAACCTTGGCTCTGATTAGGTCACAGTTAATGGAGTATTACAAGTCATTTGGTGCTTGATAGTGATTAATACTGCGGTTTTAATCATATCGGACAGTTCGTGCTTGTGTGGATTATAACAATGCAGTATGTGCTTTAGATTTTAACTTTGTACAGTACATTACTTACACACCTCAGTTGTTACTGCATATTTTGGATCATATTAATGTTGTGTGGTAATACAGTATAATGTGGCATTATGTCTTCCATCCATCCATACATCTTCTTCCACTTTTCTGTTTCCGGGTCGTGGGGGCTGTTGGAGCTGCCCAAATCACATTGCAGACACATGGCAGAGACAGTTGTTAGTTAGTTGAATGAGAGTGGTTGGTGGTGGTTGGAGGGGCTGATCGGCAACCTTGTTTCCATCAGTCTATCCCAGTGGGCAGCTGTGGCTACAATAGAAGCTTGCCACTTGAATAATGAGTACAGTATGGCACTTTGAGAAACTTGGGAACACAGGCTTGAAAAGTGTAAGCCATTATCGTTATTATAAGGTACTATCTTATACTTTCCCAAATTGCAGCTCCAGTATTTGTTTCATTGCACTTTTACTCTTTTGATTTGGGGCCGTAATACAGTAATACACACAATCTCAAAGGGGAATGACGGTGCAGCTCATTATCATTAGATTAGATAAATGATCAGATACTCAAGCACTGGAGAGCCTCTTGTTGAGCAGCTCCTCAGTGTTTCCCCGTGGCTTCAATGCACCTCCAGCTCTGCGTATCCCTCCTACAGGCTTTAATAAGTAAAGTACAGTGTGCTCCTTTGTCCTGCCCGGGGCCATAGCATCTCCACATACTGAACATGTGAGGTGTATATTTAGAAGTGATCCGTAACCGTGGGTGTGCGACTGTGCGAGGGGGGGGGGGGAAAACAACAACAGCAGCAGCTCAGCATCACATGACCCACGCGTGCACCCACAGGTTCGTTTACATGTAAAGCTCCGGGAGGAAACCCCGGCCCACAGACACGGCTGTGCGTGATGCTGCCCTCATTTATAATTCACCTGCTTCAAACATGGATTCTCCTTTTCACTCCAATTACACACTGTTAAAGCGTTCAGAAATCTTCGGAGAAAGTACAAGTGCACCCAAAAATACCCCTGTGCTTCAGCCCGGGGCAGAACACTTTGCACTCAATGAAAAGCCGGTGTGGGTTTTTCTCCGGGAGCAGGTGAGAGATCACTCAGCGGGGGAAGCCCTATCTGTTTTTAGCACCGCACCATGCATAGTTTATCCACTCACACATTTAATATTCAGCTCCCACAGCGCATGCATCATTGATATTCCAACATGAGAACAGTGAGAGAAGACACAAGGAATCGCCCGTTTCTTTTTTATCGCGCTTGTACCACCGTTATTGCAGCACAACGCGCATAAAAACATGAAATCTCCTCCCTCTCCACTCGCTAACTGCTCCTGTCCAGGCATAAAATCTGAATGACTGCAGTGATGGCATTTTACTCACAATGCACCAGAGAATACCTTCTGCATTTATATAAACACATTTCCCCTTGTACAGTAAAACTATTATCCAAAAACAACAAACACCTTTCTGATCATTGTGCAAAAAGACACAGGTCATTCACTTGTTGTTCCCTGAACCTCTTTCACACAATCCCACTGATATTAGGCAAGTGAAGGGGTATTGATCTGAAACTTTGGCTACAGTTACCAACATGAGATAAGGTTTTTGTATCTGGCAACAAAATCTGAGTAATGGATAGAGCCAGGTTTGAAACAATTGGTTTTGTTTTGACGACATATTTGACACCAAGAGAGTGTTTTTCAGAGGGGAGTGTTGAGGCTACTACCCTTCAAAAGTTTGGGGTGACTTAAAATGTTCTTATTTTTGAAAGAAAAGCTTTGCCTTTTTAATGAGGATAACATTCAATTATCAATCAATCAAACTTTATTTAGATATCACTTTTCATACGGAAAGGTATCACAAAGTGCTTAATAGATTCACAACATTTAAAACAATACGCCTGGCACACCGTCCCATTCCTCCGGGTATATACAAATGCTACACACACACACTCAAACTTTTACCACATTGTCTACACACCCACACCCTCAGTCACTAACGCACACACGCACGCACGCACACACACAGAGTAAAATAAATAGATATAAGGCTAGAGTGGAAACCCCATTTGAGGAGCCATCTGCACTGGGAGTCCAGCACAGCTACAAGACACTGACCCAGGAGAGACACCTCCACCTGATCACCCAAAGGACAGAGACACCACACCTCCACCTCCACCACAATCCTTACAAATACAGTCTACAGTCTTATTAATGTTGTGAATGCCTAATTTAGCTGGAAACGGGTGATTTTTAATGGTAAATGGTCTCAACTTATATAGTGTTTATTCACCTACATTAGGCACTCAAAGTGCTTTACAGCAAGAAACCAACTATTCATACTCTCATTCATACACCAGTGTACACAGACACTGGAGGCAAGGAGGGTGAAGTGTCTTGCACAAGGACACAACGACATTGTGCATCTTGAGGAGGCGGGATTTGAACCCCCGACCTTCCAGTCCTGACTTTCACACACCTAGAGGAACACCTATAGGTGTGCAGAGGTGCATTACCAGCAACCATCGCTCCAGTGTTCTCATGGTACATCGTGTTAATCGTGTTAGAGCGTAATTGATGATGAGAAAACCCTCGTGCAATTATGCTGGCACTGCTGAAAACCCTCACTTTAACCAAGTGCATTTTCTCTAGTTTGGCTTTACCTAATGATAGAGAAAATGACCCTTCAAGCTACAACTTCCCAAACAAACCCATAGGGAGACATGGCATAAGTGCAGTAATTAAACCTCTTAATGTGAAAGTAAGGCAAGTTAATTTGGGGGAAAGAAAGAGTCTGTCCTGCAGCGCCCCCTTGAAATGGCCTGTTCATCGCCCAACAAGAGGCTCGTGCTGCTGAGATATTGAAAATGTGTTGCATCCCAGCCACAAATGATGTTTCTCAGCGCAGAAAGCTATTGCGCCATACGTCTTCCTTTTCTCCCCGGTTTGGACAGGGAGACCATTGCAGCTCGGAATTAATATCGATTGAGCCGGGATCCCTGTGTGGCAGAGCAGCTGTGCCCCCATGCAGCGTATTATGTCGTATGTTACAAAGTCTTCAGGGAGCTGTCGAAAGCGTGATTTACCTTTTCATCCCTGGAAATAACAACATATAGATTGTGTTGTTTGTGTAAAACATGAGAGTCGGGGTGATAACAGAGCTGCCGCAAAATGAACACTTCATCCAGTTTCACCAGTGGCAGATTCAGGGAGAAAGGCAAAGGCAAAGGCAAAGGCGTGGGTAGAATATAAATTTAGCCTATATATATGGTTATAATTAATGCTAATGATCGCTTATGTGGCAGCCATTCCTGCACTGTGGAAGGAGGAATTGCTTTGAAGCAGCAATAGGCAGCACTCAATTCCCATAAGCTTTTGACTGATGAAAACAAATTGCTGCAAACACTGAGCTACGAAACAGAACGATGCTGATAATGGGATTCAAAGGGGTGTTAATTAAAATGTGTTAAATTTTTTTCTGTCTCCTGATTTTCAGCCATTTCACACGAGTGCATGAAGAAAAAGAACATTATCGGAGCCTTGGAGGAGGCAATAAAAGACGTACATGCAGCAGCTTAGTCAAAGAGTGCATAATGACATACTGGATGGTGTTTGCGGGAGTATTCTGTGTTTTGTCGAAGTGGAGCTGGTTGAACATGCCGGGTGCCTCTGGTCTCAGAGCATCGCAGTAGGCGGGTTGGGTGTTGGCAGCGTGAATGCTTGGCACAGAGAGGAGCACAGCGAGACTCTTCCTACCGCTCATGCATGCGCCCACACACCCAATCTGTCACTAGCGGGCAACTGCATTTCCCATCATGCCTTGGAGCCGTGGATGTGATCAGCATTAGGACCTGACAGGTGCTGCAACAGTACCAGCTGTGTTCATTAAAAAATGGTGTGTAATATTTAGGAAGAGGCAGTTTGATAATCCAGACCATGTTCTCATCACTGTCAAAGCTCTCTTTTTAATTGGACACTCTTTTGTTGGCTGAATGGAAGATTTTGTATCGATCCATAGTATCTATACGTATAGCTACTGGTCCAAATGGGTGGTGGTTTTCTTTGCATTGAGCGGAAGAACAACAGTTCCAAAGGGTGACCCATCTCACAGAGAGCCAAAGTCCAACAGCCTCCAGCACATTAACCTGCTAATATTTTCCGTCATTTACTTATTATCCAGCAGAACATTATTGATTTAACCTTTTTCCACGCCTGCACCTGACGAAACATATGGGGTTCATAATGAAAACATTATTCAGCAGTTTGCCACACTGTCCAGTGTCACCTTGTAACATGTGTTCACTGTGCACAGTGAAGGACATTTTCACAAGTTGTTCTACTGTGAGAACTCTAAGAAGGAAAGTTTAATATGTAATGTTATATTTATTTACAAAGGGATTTGAATTGTGCTGGAACTAATCTCCAAATAGTTAGTTTAGTTTAGTTTAGTTTAGTTTAGTTTAGTTTAGTTTAGTTTAGTTTAGTTTAGTTTAGTTTAGTTTAGTTTAGTTTAGTTTAGTTTAGTTTAGTTTAGTTTAGTTTAGTTTACTTCCACAATTTCACACATTGCATTTGTTGCTACATCCGAAGCAGTGTTACTGTTGGGGGTCACATATTACAAAACTACAACAAAATATATTACTTTTGTCAGTAGCTGAGGAATATAATATATTACCAGGAGACGGGACCACATTACACCGGTCTTCGCTGCATTGGCTCCCCGTGTGTTTCAGGATCAACTTTAAAGTTCTTTTAATGTTTTTAAATGTCTTAATGGTCTTAGTCCTTCTTATCTTTCAGAACTGCTTTTACCTGATGAACCTTCACGGCCCCTTCGCTCCTCCGCCAGGGGTCTCCTAGTTATTCCACCTTTTTAGCTTAGCTTTTAACTGACATCTATTTATTTAGTCCTAATATATAATATATATGGGAAGTTTAACCAGGCGTATTGTTTTAAATGCTGTAATCTGTAAAGCACTTTGTGATACCTTTCGGTATGAAAAGCGCTTTAAAAATACAGTTTGATAATCCCAGATTCATATCACCTAAACAAATACCAGCGGAACTTTTTGGCCTACTGTACACTTCTTGCTCGCAGGCTGATTTTACTGAATTGGAAAAACTCATTACCTCTCTCTCATTCGCAGTGGATCAAAGACATTCTATATCTCTTAAAAATTGAGAAGATCAGACATACCCTTAAAGGCAGTCATGCATCTTTCTCAGAAATCTTGTTGAAATATGCTGAATTTTTTTTTTTTTTTAATCGGCTTAGTTTGTTTCAAGGGGAGGGCTTGATTTGAAGTTTTGTGTGGGTTATTTTGTATTATTAAACAAAAATGTATAAATAAAGTAAAAAAAAAAAAAAAAAAGTTTGATTGATTGTTTGATATACTTACACAAAATATGATAATATATTAGTCATCACAATTCAAGTCACTCAAGTTACAAACAAACAAAATGCAGCATGCCAAATCATGTTGGATTCTGGTACTTTCTGAAACAGTGTTTGTGATACAAAACACATTACATTTTAAGGCTGTAGCTACTACTATAAACCACACCACTGTTCAAACCTGCCCAACACTGAGTAATAAAAACAATTGTGTTCATTGGTGAAAAATGGACTCTCAAAAGATGACATAAGCCAGGGGTTCACACACTTTTCACACCATGTGCCACCTCTTTAAATTATTATTTAACCTAACAAGTATCAACAGGCTGTTAAAAAGAAAATATCAGGACTACATTAAGTCTAAACCACATCTAAAACACCTAATTAAATGCATTAATAAATATCTCTAATTATGTCAGATAAATTAATAAAGTCTAATATTGTCGACAGCCCTGAGTACCACTTATTTAAGCAATACACTAAACATTTGACTCGTTTTGGCCTTAGGGATCCAACCTTAGGGATCAGGCACGCCATCGACAAGTAAATGTTTGTCTAAATGTGGACAGCTTGGGGCCCGAAAGAAAAGACAGGAAGCTGAAAGCACTATAGGAAGCACACAAGTACATCCGCAGCAATCTCCATTTCTGGTTATAAATTTAGACATTATTATTTTCCAACTGTTGACAATAACCAAAGCAAGACTCGTCTCACAGATGAATGATGACACTATTGGAAGATCGAGGTGTCATGTAAATTCTTTGTGATCTTTAAATAGAACATGTAAACACATTGCTGCACAATCGTAGCTTATCTTTGTTGAACATATTGCTGTTTGAACCCACTGATATGAAATCTGTCTGTAGTTGTTATCATCGCATGTGACCACAGTCAGAATAGGCCGTAAACAGGGAGTAGTAGGGTGGAAATCTGACAATAATCACTCACTGGCCGCTATCAGTGGTGTCAAGCCTAATCATATCTATGAATAATGAGAGATTGGAGAAAAAAAAGCAGAGTCAGACTGTTCTAATCCAACTTTAGCCGTGTCATCAGAAATCAAAAAGCACATAAAGTCTGTCCTGGTTAAAGCTAGACCGTCCTCTCCCCTGCTTTTCTTATTAATGAATAAATCATCAGTATAATTGCAGTATTACTCTGCATGAGCAAAAGTCGACACTGTTATGATCTGGGGTTGCTGTAATTGGTCAGGTATTAGTTCAGCAAGACTAAGTGCCCAAAGAATGAGATCAGCTGACGACCGGAACATCCTGAATGACCAGGTTATTTCAACAATGGATTTCGTCTTCCCTTGTGGCACGGGCATGTTTCGGGACAATGCCAGGGTTCATCGGGCGGTTCAGGAGTGGTTCAGGGAGCATGAGACATCATTTTCACACATGGATTGGCCACAGAGTCCAGAAATTCACCTAATTTTAGAATCTGAGTGAAGTGCTGGAGGAGGCTTTAAACAGTGGTCACACTCTCCCATCATCAATACAAGATGTTGAAACATGAATACAGCACTGGATCTTTTGACATTGCAGAAGCTTATCGAAGCTGTGCGCTGTCATCAAAGCTAAAAGGTGGCCCAACGAATTATTAGGCAACTTTTTTTTGTCAGAGTCTAAAAATGTTAAGATGATGTATTTTCCTCCCCCACATGTTCCAGCCATGTCCTAATATGTAGAATGAGCCCAGACCTGTTCACCACAACTGCTTCTAAAATCCCGCAGTGTCGCTCAAAAAGTTAATTCGGGTCCAATGTGCCGAGCTTAATATAGAAGCTGCAGTTACACATAAGGCCTGAGGTGGCAGTAGTGAGTGCAAAATGACCAACTTGCATCTAGTCCCTTTAACTGTCAGAAACCCCTGATAAATGGGGCGACAGTGGCGTAGAGAGTAGAGCAGGTCGTATTGTGATCGGAGGGTCACACTATCATTGTGTCCAGTCCACACCGGTGTAACACTGGTGTGAATGGGTGAGTGGTTCCTTGATGTAAAAAGCTTTGAGTGCCTAAAAGCAGATAGAAAGGCAGTACAGGTGCTCGTCATCAATCCATCCATTTTCTTCCACTTTTCCGTTGCCGGGTCGAGGGGGCAGCTGTTGGAGCTGCCCACATCACATTGCACCAGCCCCTATGGCTCCTACTGCAGGTGGTGGGTCCAGGGGAGGACGGCCTCAGGGTTCTTACCGGGCCTGTTGGTCTCTCATAAGGGGCTTCTGAACCGCTCTTTGTCTGACCCGTCACCTAGGACCTGTTTGCCATGGGAGACCCTACCAGGGGCACGAAGCCCCCGATAACAGAGCTCTCAGGATCATTCGGGTGCTCAAACCCCTCCACCACTTTAAGGTGGCAGTTCCAGGAGGAGTGGTGCTCGTCATATAATTAGAATATCATGAAAAAGTGCATTTACTTCTGTTATTCAACTTAAAATGTGAAACTAATATATGACATGCAAAGTGACCAATGTCAAGCCTTTGTTTGTTATCATTTTGATGATTATGTCTTGCAGTTCATTTTTAGAATATTCTAATTTTCAGAGATTTTTAATTAGGGGTTTATACAAGCTGAGCCATAATAATCAAAATTATAACAAATAAAGGCTACATACATATCTCACTTTGAATGTAATGAGTCTATATCATATATTAGCTTCACAGTTTAAGTTGAATAACAGAAGTAAATGCACTTTTTCATGATATTCTAATGACATGAGGAGCACCTGTTTATAAATGTGACCATTTACCATTCTAAATAAACAAGCACTAAAACAAAATCAAACATGCGTCTAATAATTGATTAAACGTGACCCAACTATGCTATTTTTATAGTGCGTTATCATTATTAAGCATTTGGAAGAGGATTTATCTCCTATATATTATCTCCTAGTTCCTATTTTATTGTCCTTTTTTTTTTTCATAGAATATTCCCAGATCATGAACCCTTTCAATCACAGTCACAGTAAAATGCAGCCTGACACTGATTCTATAAAGTTTTTAAAGCAGAGTGTGTTTTTTGTTTTTGTTTTTTTTGGTTGTGCCACTCAGTGTGAAAAGGACAAAAAGGGTTTGGGGACAACAAAGCTTTGTGATAAGATTGACATATTTGCCATTAGCTAACCCTGGATTGCCTCACTGTGTTGGTATGACCTCCACCATGCTTTACCCCGACTTCTTTTATATCTCACGGCTGCTTTCCGACCTCACTCGCTGATACTGGGAAGAAAGAGGGGAAAAAAACACCCAAAACCACGCAATAAATGTAACAATATCTTATTTTAGGCCCGGGTAATATGTTTAGAAAGGTTGCTACAATACAAAGTGCAAACGTGCAGGTAGACAGGAAACTGCTTCCTGAGTTTAGGGCTGTGTGAATGCCAGCAGAGTCTCAGGTCATTTGTTGCTCTACGAACCATGGGAGGACAAATATGCCATTGAATAAATAATACGCGCGGTATGCGTCGCACAGTGGGGCTTGTGCTGTGGGATCAAGCCGCTTCCTTCTATTTTGATTTTCGGAGCAGGATATAAACAGTCATACATATCAGATTGCACTCAAAAATCCGCAGCACTTTATTCTAACTCATTTGCTCTCTGGCTACTGGGTGTCAGGAGCAAAAAAATAAATGGAATAGTCTTCCTACGTTAAACTGCGGGTGGGAACGTGGCTGGGAGCGAACTTCACACAGGATATTGCGTCTGAACCCAGTTGTAACCTCACATTCATTTGGAGCCGATGGCAGCGTTATGAGTTGTTTTAATCTGCCCACTTCATGGAGAATCTTCAGCAGATTGTAAATTTGACTTTAATGCTTGGTTAAAAAGACAAGTGCTCAGTCTGAACTAATAAAATAAGTATCCTTCATTTTGTTTATTTTATTACTGGCATCATTTGTTATTCTGGGACACTGGAAAGCTCTCACCATAACTTAAACCTCTACAGTAAAACCATTAGAGTTTATTATTGAAGGCCCTATACCTGATTTATTATCCTCTTACCTCCCGCCTTTAACCGCGTGCATTTTCTACGGTTCAGTTTTACCCAAATCTACAAGCTTACAGCCTGTAGACCAGTGTCACCCCCATTTGAAAGCCATATAACTGATCTAAACAGGTCTTTGTCCTTGTGATGTTGCCATGTTGTTACTTTTTTTCCACATTCTTTTACATCAAATTTTTGCCGCTATTTTGTTGAATTTTTTTTTTTACACCTTCATCACTTTGTCGTCACATTTTTCTTGTGCTTTTGTTGATTTTTGTTGTGGCTTTTCAATTGTGTTTTTGATACTTTTTTATTGCATTTTTGTAAAAAAAAATTGGGTCATTTTTTACTTTTTTTTATTTATTGTGTTGTGTTTTCAATCCTTGTTTTCATCTTGTTCTTGTCACTATTTTGATGCTTCTTTCAAGACGCTTTTATATTGAGGTAAAGCCAAACTGGAGACAATGCGCTCACTCAGTTGAGGTTAAGAGGTTAAGGCCATCCCTGTTTTTGTTTTCTTGCTGTTTAGCAACAAACAATGAAAGGGGATTTTTACTTCCACCTTCATCAGACCTGATGAAAGCGGAAGTAAAAATCCCCAGTCCGTCGAAACGCGTAAAGTATATATGAAACAACCTAAAAACTAATCAGCAAAAACCTCTTTGTTTGTCAGTGCTGTAAGTGCTTGTAAGTCCAGAGTCATCTTATCCATAAGGCTAGCAGTCAAGGGTTCTATCAGATTTAAAGGGGGGGGGGGAATAAATTAAAAAAGTGATTTGTTGATTTTCATGTCACTTCACTTTGCGGCATGACTAACCGTATGAGATGATTGTGCTAAGCTCCTGTGTGTGTACTTGGAGTAGGCCCGCCCTACCTGGCCCAGAGGGATACATGTAGGAGTAGCAGAGTCAGGGTTTTTGCAGGATTTAAGCCCCGGGGCCTATGGTCACATTAAGGCGGGCCTGGATAAGTCTGCTGATTGTATGTTGACAATTGTAACTACATTAGGATAAAAGTTAGCTCACAAATTTGTACAGGTGTATAGTTGTGTTTTGAAACTGACACAGAATATTCAGGAAGGATTATTTATCTGACGTAAATGTCCAACTGTAACATCATGAAAGGCAAATGTAATTTACATGAACAAGGGGTTGGCACTTCTTGCCTCAGTTTACTCCCTGTGAGCTTCCATCAAAGAGAAAACAATTTTAACTGCTCAAATAAACTACTACTTCTGCTATTACTACTACTACTATGCAACAGTACATGACTCCTTTACTGTTTGTGTTGGTTGTGTGTGGGCGGGGATGTTGTGTCTGACCTTTAACCTTTATTCCTTTATTTCCTAATGCAGTCCTTGTATGGGTAATTTGTCAAAAGGGTGAGTTATAACATTAAAAAACAATGTTATAACAATGTTCCACTGCTACAATTAAATTCAGGTATTAGGCTTTTAACCCCTTAACCCCAGTTTGGCTTTACCCAAATCTAAAATGTTGAGAAGAGAAAAAAAAAAGCATCAGAATAGCGACACACAAGATGAAAACAAGGAACAACAAAAAAAGCTACAAACAATGACAAGAAAGCGAAGAACAAAAAATTAACAAAAGGTTCAGCAAAAAAGTGATGACACAGCAACAACGCAAGGAAAAAGATCCATCAGTTGTGTTGGTCTTAGCTTTCAAATGAGATGTTACACTGGCCTGTAGCTCTCCGGTAAGGTATAGGTAAGGTCGACCCAACTGGAGAAAATGTGCTCGGTTCAGGTGGGGGTTAAGAGGTTAAAAAGTAATGCCAGAAGGAAGTCACAACATCACAGTATTCTCAGAATGTTCATGCTGTTAAGTAACCAGCACCTGATGAAACAATAGTGAAGAAACAAGGTGCTGGCACAACTATGTTGCCATAGAGAAAAAAAACTTAAATTATCTCTGTCAGTAGCTTCCCTTTATCTCTCTCTTTTACTCTATCACTTCATTTTTTTGCCCCCGCACGTGCAGGACTGAAGTGACGTTGACTGCTCAGCTGATGTGTTGGTTATTATTAAAAAGAACCCTGACTTAAAATATAACACAGTAACATTTTGGTGCCATCTAGTGTTTCTTTAGTGATACCGGAGCGCGCGCTGCATCTGCGTCCAGCTGCGTCTCATCCGGCATCAGCCTTTTTTTTTATTACCAAGCACGTTTTCTCCAGCTCGACTTCACACAAATATAAAAGCTTCTGAGAGAAAAAAAAAGTGTCAAAATAGCAACAATTTTTTTATTTTTTTCTCATCTTTCTCTCATCTACATTTTTTCAATATTTTTATTATTATTATTATTTTCCCTCTTCTTTCTTTTTTTTTGTATTGTATTATACTGCAGTGATTTATGTGCCATGTATAAATTCAATAAAAAAAAAAAAAAAAAAAAAAAATAGCAACAAAATGAGGCAAAAACGTGATGATAAAAAGTGGTGGGAAAAGTGACAAAATTGTGACACAAAACACAACAAAAAGGCACGATGACAATGTGTAAAGGCGCGATGAAAAGTTTTTTAAAAAGTGAAAAACATGGCAACAACGCAAGGAAACAGATCCGTTTTGATGAGTTTTGAAGGTCATAGCTTTCAAAATGAGTGAAGAAAATGCGGATAAATGCGGATGCCATTATAAATTGATTTTCCAGTGAGCCTATCAGTGTTGCGCTGATCAATAACTAGACCAACAGCGCCTCTATCGGTACTGGGGGGAAATAGTGTTTCGAAATAGGAAGCATTATCGTCACGTGACTTTGCGAGTAGCAGCGATCGCGGAAGAAGAGAGGCTCGATCGGCGTGCTGTGCGCTCTGTAAACTTTTATGAACTTCAGTGACCCGCTGCTCCACGATGGCTGCCTGGAGACGGGTCGCCTGGCTCTGCGCCTCGTGCCTTTGGGCGGTGCTGGACGTGGCGTGTCCGCAGGGGTCCGGGGGCATGCTGTACCCCCGGGAGTCCTCCTCCAGAGAGGTGAAGGAGCTGAGCGGACTGTGGAGCTTCAGGGCGGACCGGTCTCTTACCAGGAACGAGGGCTTTGACCTGGCGTGGTACAGAAGTCCACTGACGTCTGTGAGTAGCGCGCGCCTCTGTTTGTTTGGCTTTTGACATGTGGTGCGGAGCGAAACCGTGACGCAAATATGTATTAACATGAAAACAGGGACTCAAACTGGCCCGAAGCTGATCAGGCGATTGCTCAATAAATGACCTACTTATCGCTGAATAATCACGTCAAGTTCCTTTTCAATGTTGCCAAATACACAAACATACAGCAAACATATAACTGACTTTGAACAGTCATTTTGGAGGTGAAGTATTTGCTCATTTCTGACAATAGAAAGCTGTTCAGGGTATGTGGGATTGTTTGGCTCTTTTTGGTTTGTGCAGCTTAATATTTCTGTGTTCCCAGATCTTCCATTGTAAAATTGGTGTTACTGATTTGTGATATTGTTTTCTTCAGTTACAAAAACACCTTAGAAGTTGTTTATATTTTTGAGATTATCCTCCAATCAGAAAGTCCCGCAGTTTTAGTTGCCAGAACTTGTGGCTAAACCATATGGCTTAAACCATTGGGCGAGGAAAGCCCTTCTGTGTGGTCCTCATGGCAGGGAGCTGACATTGCAGGGGTGACTCCAAAAGTCACTCCCTAGCACTGCTTAAAAGCCTGGCTCCAAAGAGTTTGTTTTTTGTTGTTTTTTCTGAAAAATTGCTATGACCCATGTGACAACGCTGAGCTAGGTGTCATATTTTTAACCATGGTACTTTTTGTATATCAGCACTAAAAGGTGGAAGCCTAAATCTATGATAGACAGGCTCTAAAGCTCTGTGGAGAGTCGTGACCGGTCCGCCCGGCTTCGGAACAGGCTTCGTAGGAGGAGATTGAGCAGCCATGTTAATTTCACAGACCACTTGGGATCATTACTATGAATGGGGCTGAATGGAAAACCGCTTATCTCTTGTATATTATATCTGCAGGCTAAACCCAGTTGTAGGAGCAATAAGTGAAGTAAGTGGGCTGTCACTCATGACTGGGTGGTGACGTGCAGGGTTCGAGGTCAGGTGTGTAACACTGTTACCATCTGCTATGTATGTGAACCACTCATTTAATCAAATGCCACAAAACACATTTGGTTGAAGTCTGTGCTTCTGTGATAGCCAAGCAGCGCGTCGTACAAACAGACCGAACCCAAAGTTTTCCTCTCAAGCGATATTAGGACTTTGAGCTGCTACACCAGTTTACAAAGAACCTTTAAAGGACTCCCTCCCACATCCACAATCCAGCTCTAATTCGTGCTAGCGCAGCTTCCAATATGTGTGGGTTGATAAGTCCACAAACCTATGCCCAAGCAGCTCAAAGCATCCCAGGTTGAGATTGTTTATAAACCTCCAAGAGCTTTAACTTTAACAATAAATATCTTCTGCTTAGACTGGGCCAGTGCTTGAAATGCCAGTTCCTGCCAGCTACAATGACATAACCCAGGACGCCACACTGAGAGACTTCATAGGCTGGGTTTGGTATGACCGGGAGGTGATGGTGCCGGCCCGCTGGGTCAAGGATGACGGAACGAGACTGGTTCTCAGAGTTGGAAGTGCTCATTATTACTCCATTGTGGTGAGTATTGCATCATTCCAGCTTTACTTTTTAGTGGAAAATGTTTGTTTCATTTTTCTCCCCCACGTTTGTTCACTTGACGTGTATTGTGGTTTCTGCGGCCGCTTTAATCCTGGCAGTGGGTGAATGGTGTCAAAGTTGCAGAGCATGAAGGCGGACATCTTCCTTTTGAGGCCGACATTGGGAGTGTGATCCGCGAGGACCCAACATCGCCCTGCAGGATCACCATCGCGGTCAATAACACTCTGACTCTAACGACTTTACCTCCAGGGACGATCACACACATGAATGACCGCACTAAGTAGGCCTCAGTTTCCCATATTAATTTTAGAACTTCGTTTAGTTACGTAATAATATTGTCTTCATTTTAACCTCAAAACAGATACCCTGGAGGTTATTTCGTTCAGAACATCTTCTTTGATTTCTTCAACTACGCTGGAATCCATCGCCCGGTGTTGCTTTACACAACACCCAAGTTCTACGTGGACGACATCACTGTGGTCACCGACTATTCAGACAACACTGGTAATTTCACACTGGAAACCGAATGCATGTGTTACCTGGCCCAGTATTGCTGTTACACCCCAAATAATGTTTATCTAGATTAGTTTAAATGTCTCAAATTGAGCGTAATGTTTTAAATTTTAGTTATTTTTAGTTAAGATTAGGGCCGGGTACAGAATTTTTTTTTTCGATACTTGGTTTTCTATACCGATACCTGAACCTTTTTCGATATCTATACTAAATTATTTGTCACATAGAACCATAAAACAGATTACTAATTCCTTCCATGTAATTTCATTTGCATTTGTGTCATTTGAGGTAAAACAACCGAGAAACTTCCTTTAATTACAATAGGGCAGAAAAAAACACTTTTCAAGTTTATCTTATTTTTTCCCAAGCTTTCCCCCAATGTTTCTCCCCACTTTGTCTATGTGTTTTCTTTCCTCTATTTTCTGAAAATGTAAAAAAAAAAAATTCTTACATTTTATTTCCCAATTTTGCCCCAAAATGTCCATCCATCCATCCATCCATTTTTTATTTATTTATTATTTTTTCAAAATTTTTACCACTTGTTTTTCCCATTTTTTTTTTCACTATTTTGCAGCATGAAAACTTGATTATGAAGATTTTCTATTTCTTTTCGGTACCTTCTTTCAATACTTATTACAATACTTATTAATTACTTACTTACTTATTACTTGTATTTTTCTATACCAGTACCTAAACCTTTTTTCTCAATACCAGACTGGTATCGTATAATGGTACCCAGTGGGCATATGACCTACATTATTTCACTTATTCTGAGAAATTTCTTTCGATTCAATACATTTTGTCTATTTATGCTTGTTTTATCTACCAATGGGGTCAGAAAAAGGCGCTTTTTGGTTGGCAGTTTTACTTTCGTATTTCAAGGAAGATTTCCTGAGAAAGAATTTGACATGTTTCCAAAGTGCTGCACACAAGATCGGAAATATAGGAATGCAAAATGAATTAATATAATAAAATCAAGTGAGGTCAGGTCAGTGTACTTTTGGGTATTTGGATTTTCTTCATTGGAATGAAAATAAAAAATGGAAAAACAAGTTGTTCTTCAATTTTGGTTTGCAAATCAAAAAACGAAACATGAAAAAAAAGTGAATGAAACGTTGTTTTTAAAGATAAAGCTGATTTTCATGTTTGCATTGTATATTTAATAAACAAAAAACAGATTAAGACGAAAACGAAAAACAACCCAATTTTCGTTTATGTAGCCGGAAGTTGTCATATTTGCGCCAAAAGCGCTAAATCTAAACGCCTCTTATATGAAGGTGCAGTTTGTGCAAAAACATCCGCCTTGTGATTGTCGGCCTGTGGCTCAAAGTGTGCCGCTGTATTGACACATTTTGGCCATTCCTTTGGTCAGTGGCCAGCAGACACTATAGATACTATAATAGGAATGATGGCGATAAAAAAAATCTTTATATGAGGCCGGAGTCTGGGGTCTCCTTTGTGCACAGTGAGGCACTGGTGTGAACCGAAGAGCGCAGGATTTTCTCTGTCATCAATGGCCTATTAGCAAATCAAGGGGAGGAACTATGTTTGATCTAATCAGTTGTACGCATGACTACTGTCTCTCTACGATAATGTCCTTCAGTAGATCAGGCTCTTGACTAACCGTCAATGATCTAAACCAGTGTGGTCAACGTGTCGCTTTAGCTCGGCCCCCAATCAAAACCGCCCTTTGACTCGGGGCTCCGTGCGCTCTGCTGCGCACTTGGTAACTTTTACGCACAGCCTCTCTTTGAGCGGTTCGAGCCAGACGCGCACGGCATATTCTGTGCACAAAGGCGTGGCTTGTGCTCTGTCCATATTTAGACTTGGTCTAACAGATTGATATGTTGGCTGAATGTGGAGGTGCAGTGGTCTTTACTGGCGGAGCCTGGGATAGAAGAGCCAGACACAGACACAACGTAACGGCGGCTCTCGTGAACGCCTCGACCTGCTCCATTCCAAGGCCAATACTGTAGGCTGTAAATCTAGGCAGACTTCAGTCTCGCACTGACAGCCTGCTATAGCCTACCTGCTGCTGATGGGAAGTTGACGCCCCTGCTCCCCACTAACTGCATCGGTTTTACAAGTGCCTCTAGTGCATCAAGACGCAGCATTTCCTTATGTGGCCAAGCTGCTCCCCGGACTGCAAACAGGCTACGTACAAGGGTCATTTCTGCAGATAATGCAGCGGTCTGGAACTGTACTGGCACGGGGGTCGTTGTAAACTTTGAGGACAGAAACCAGGGCTGCAATAAAGAACTCCAAATCACCAAATCTTTCTCTCTTTAATAAAACAGATGCACTGCCATACTTGATGCACTGCCATACTCGCGCCAACAACGCGTGTGCACGCCTTGCCAGTCTGCTTAGTGCATCTGGGCTGTGCGTAAAAGTTACCAAGTGCGCAGCAGAGCGCACGCAAAGGGCGGTTTTGATTGGGGGCCGAGTTAAAGCGACACGTTGACCACACTGGTTTAGATCATTGACGGTTAGTCAAGAGCCTGATCTACTGAAGGACATTATCGTAGAGAGACAGTAGTTGTGCGTAAAACTGATTAGATCAAACATAGTTCCTCCCCTTGATTTGCTAATAGGCCATTGATGACAGAGAAAATCCTGCGCTCTTCGGTTCACACCAGTGCCTCACTGTGCACAAAGGAGACCCCAGACTCCGGCCTCATATAAAGATTTTTTTTATCGCCATCATTCCTATTATAGTATCTATAGTGTCTGCTGGCCACTGACCAAAGGAATGGCCAAAATGTGTCAATACAGCAGCAAACTTTGAGCCACAGGCCGACAATCACAAGGCGGATGTTTTCGCACAAACTGCACCTTCATATAAGAGGCGTTTAGATTTAGCGCTCTTGGCGCAAATATGACAACTTCCGGCTACATAAGCGAAAATTGGGTTGTTTTTCGTTTTCGTCTTAATCTGTTTTTTGTTTATTAAATATACAATGCAAACATGAAAATCAGCTTTATCTTTAAAAACAACGTTTCATTCACTTGAAAAATGGCATATTTTTTTCATGTTTGTTTTTTGATTTGCAAACCAAAATTGAAGAACAACTTGTTTTTCCATTTTATATTTTCATTCCAATGAAGAAAATCCAAATACCCAAAAGTACACTGACCAGCCAGGCTAGTCATTCAACTAAAAAGATAAAATAGTTTAAAAGAAAATCATTAAAAACATAAATAAGATGCAATAAAAAACTTTAATAAATTTGTAAAAACAATAAAAGAAAATTAAAAACAATAAAAGAAAATTAAAAACAATAAAAGAAAATTAAAAACAATAAAAGAAAATAAAAGGCACAGAGGACCTAACCTGGCTAACGCCATGCTGCTGTGTGCGCTCGAATTATTTCGAACTGCACAACAGCCTGGGGACCATGGCCGAAATCTCCGGTGGATTTGGGAACCAATCACAGAGCGAGGAGGGACGGCAAGACGATGACGCGCTATTCGATATATGGAAGCTTGTAGTTTATTTACGGATAATAAAAAAAAAAGTTTATTTACGGATCCAACGTGACAGCAGCAGACACAATGGTATTTTTTGATAAAGCTTTAGACCTTGTTCTAAATAGTTTATATTCAAAAGTTTACAGCGGGTACGTCATACGTCATCTCATACGATGATACGATTGGCTGTGGCCTCGTGCAGACGCATGAGACTTTTTTTTTTTTTTTTCGTATCGCCCAATAAACGAGTATGGACGATCGTAAACCACACCTCTCCTACGAGAAAATGAATTGGTGGTCCCCAGACTAAATATCACTTGTGATTTTAGTCTGGTGTTAGCCAGGCTACAGAGGACCAAGAATAAAAGTGGGTTTTTGTTTTATCAAACAAGCAAAATATTCTTCATCTGATCTGGAAAAAACTGCTCAAAACAATATTAATATTCTAAATTCAAGTCATTTAAACTCATGCTTGTTATTTAATAGATTTACGATATAATCAAGATTTGGTTCATATACTTGGAACATCAACATTTGAGTAGAAACTGAACTATGCTTAACCTCTTCACCCTCTTAAATGGAGACAAAAATAAGGATGAAAACCCAACAAAAAAGTGACAAAAGAGCATTAAAAAAAAGACCAAAACATGGCAAGAAAGTAACAAAAAAAAGTGACAGAAGAATGATAAAAACGTGACAAAACCGCGCCTACAATACGACAAAAAAGTTACAATCAGTTTACCCAAATCTAAAAGCTTATTGACTGGAGACGTCTCATTTGGAAGAAAAGTCAAACTGGAGACGATGCACTCGGTTAAGGCACCTGCAATTTTAATTCATTTCAATTACAGATAATTTCATTAATGCTTTATTTTCGATCGGTGTCTTCCTGGTTTAGACATCATTTAGTCAAATTAGGATCTATTTTACTTATTCTTTCGCCTTTTCTTGCTTCCTAATCTTGTAAATTACGTAAGGGATAATGCACGACGAGGTGTCCATTGTCAGAAATAGCTGGACGACGCGGAGTCCAGTTATTTCTGATAATGGACACCTTGTCGTGCATTATCCTGCTTATACCATGGTCCCACGAACTGAAACTGTTCATTGGGGCCTGTTTGCTTATTTTTTTAAGTCCTGGGCAGGAGTTATTTCACTTTTTAAGGAGTTTTACCTGAAGCTAGCTCCAGCTCAATTGTTTATCGTTACTATGGAAGCGGCTGCAGTGGAGCGATACAGAATGTGATTTAACTGTTGCCGGACTAGGTGTACATTATCACTTTTCACTCAGTCTGTCCATGTCATACATCTACAGTACACATGATCCGTTCACGTTCACTAGTGCTGTATTAAACATGTTTGTATGTTTTGCGTAGGTTTAGTTCGATACGAGGTGTCTGTTAAAGGCGCGGCCACCGCCACCCTGAAGGTCACGCTGATGGACAAGGACGGTCACTGTGTCGCCACCTCCAGCCTACCATCTGGAGTGCTCAAAGTGGTCGACGTCAAGCTGTGGTGGCCGTATCTCATGCATGATAATCCGGGTTATCTTTATTCCATGGAGGTAAAGGACGATTAACTTTAACCTGAAATATCTGAGCTTTTTTTTTAACATCCAAAGTTGCATGTTTCTGCACACGCTTGAGTATTCATGGGTTCATCTGGTTGATCTTTTATTTCTAGGTCCGATCGTTTGTATCCGATGGACAGCGGATGTTTGAGGATGTCTATGTGTTACCTGTTGGAATCCGCACCATAAACGTCACCACCACCCAGTTCCTCATAAACAACAAGCCTTTTTACTTCCATGGCGTTAACAAGCACGAGGACTCTGATGTAAGTGCCACTAGAGGGAGACATACTCCATGCACTGAACACTGATATACAGACCAGAAAATACAACAATTATGGTGTTAAACACATACAACAGCAGTTCCTTTATTCCTCTGTTTGATATAATGTTTGCAAATTCTAAGTAATTAAATATTCACAGATTTATTTATTGTTTTGCGTTTGTGGCATTAAAAATATAGTATTTGAGCATTAAAATGTCATTGAAATGAACCTATTAACCCTTGCCTTCACCAAGTGCGTTTTCTGTATGATCTTCATATCAGCTTTACCCAAATCTAAAAGTTTACCTCCTACAGGCCAGTGTAACGCCTCATTTGAAAGCTAAGACCTACAAAACTGATCTAAATGGATTGCATTTTTGTCACATTTTCATCACTTTTTTTGACATTTTTTTGTTGCTCTTTTGTGGCTTTTTTGTCACTTTTTTGTCACTTTTTCATTTTTTTGTCACTTTTTCTTCACTTTTTTTGTCACTTTTTTCTTCACTTTTTTGTCACTTTTCTTCACTTTTTTGTCACTTTTTCTTTACTTTTTTGACATTTTCCTGTTGGTCTTTCTTCACTTTTCTGTGGCTTTTTTGTCACTTTTTTGTCACTTTTTCCTTTTTTTTTGTCACTTTTTTGTCACTTTTTCTTCACTTTTTTGACATTTTCCTGTTGGTTTTTTGTCACTTTTTTGTTGCATTGTTGTCACTTTTTCATCACTTTTTTATAATGTTTCTGTCGCATTTTCGTCTCATTTTTGTCGCTATTTTTTAACACTTTTTTCAAGAAGCTTTTAGATTTGAGAAAAGCCAAACGTGCTGGGTTCAGGCGGGGGTTAAGAGGTTAAATCTGTCACATGTGTAAACCCTGCTAAAGTAGCAGTCGGGTAAAACAATGCCCACTATGTTGCAGATTCGTGGTAAAGGCTTGGACTGGCCCCTGATTGTCAAGGACTTCAATTTAATTAAGTGGTTAGGAGCCAATTCATTCCGCACCAGCCACTACCCTTACGCCGAGGAGATCATGCAGATGTGCGACCGCCATGGCATCGTGGTCATAGATGAGTGTCCGGGCGTTGGCATCAAAGACATGTGAGTTACAGAGATGTTGATATTAAAGGGATATTTCAGGATTTTTGACATGGGGCCTCATTTCCTAGTTATCCAGAATGTTGTTGATTTCTGGAGATATTTTTTTTGTAATTCATGCAGTTCTTATATTTGAAGAGGTACATAGCGATAGGCTAGTGCAAGGCTAGCGCATTTCTATGGTATCAGCTAGCCTGTATTAAAAACAGTCTGACCCGTTCCACAGTGCACCTGAGACAAATCACTTATAACGCCAGACTAACCATATAAATGTCTGTGTCGATTTTTGGAATATAACTGACCTTGAATCACATGAATTATCGCATTTTGAGGGACTATTTTCTAGCAGATCACTCCGCCGCTGCGTAGCTTATACAACCACGGCGCTGATGCTGCTCAAATATAAGTTATTTTAAAGGCGAAATGGTTCAAATTATTCTATCGACACAGTCATTTATATGGTTAGTCTGGCGTTATAAGTGATTTGCCTCAGGTGCACTGTGGAGCGGGTCAGACTGTTTTTAATGCAGGCTAGCTGATACCGTAGACATGAGCTAGCCTTGCATTAGCCTAGCCCCACGTAACTCTTCAAATATACGAATTGCATGAATTACAAAAAAAAATATCTCCAGAAATCAACAACACTCTGGATAACTAGGAAATGAGGCCTTATGTCAACAATCCTGAAACATCCCTTTAAGATACATGAGGTTTTCTGTCTTGATTCATGTTATCGTTTTGTTCCAGTCGAAGTTTTGGAAATGCGTCTCTGGCCCATCACCTGTCTGTCATGGATGAACTCGTGCGCCGAGATAAAAACCACCCCTCTGTGGTCATGTGGTCTGTAGCCAATGAGCCGGCGGCAGAGATGCCTCCTGCTGACTATTATTTCAGGTGAGCGCAGCTGTCTCAAGAGTTTCTGACGTTGACACGGATAAGCACACAATTTCCTCTCTCGCTCCGCGTGGATTCAAATCTGCACTGACTGGAAGCTTCGCAAATATTTGAAGTATTGCTCGAATGTGTTAGAGTTGAAGGTGGGAGTGTTAAAGTTTACAAAGGCCGATCCCTGTACTCGCTGTGCTCACATGTGAGGAATGCAGCTCGAGTAGTTGCGATGCTGTCTGAACAGTAAACACAATGCCAGGCTTCCTCAGCTGGTACAAGTATAGGCCATATTTCTATTGGAAGGGTGCACGACACTGACGCTGTTGATTGCCCTATTATTAATGTCCTTTGGCTACTTAAATGCAAACTCCTGTGTTTTTGTTTCTCTCCTGTAGAACATTAATAAAACATACCAAATCTCTGGACCCAACCCGCCCTGTAACTTTCATCACCGACAGCAATTATGCCAGGGACAAAGGGGTGAGTTGGCAAATGGTTAATGTTTGTGGTTCATTTACCAAACCCATTCACACCTCCCTGCATTATAGTCCTCTTACAATAAGGGCTGGGTAGAGTTAATACCAGTTTGGTATTGAGAAAAAAGGTTCAAGCACTACTGGTATCGAACAAATTCAAATATCGAAATCAGGTACCGAAAAGAAATATAAAGTCTTCATATTCAAGTGTTTTATTTTATTTTAGAGAAAAAAATTGAGGGGAAAATAGGAAGAAATTAGAAGGAAAAAAAAAAACATTTGGGAAAAAAATAGAAAAAATATGGAATTTTGGTGGGGAAAAACCGTTTAAAAATGGTTTAAAATTGGGGGAAAAAATAAGAAAATGGAATGTGTTTTTTCTGTAGTTAACCTCTAAACCCCCTGCCTTTACCCAAATCTACAAAACTCATCTAAACTGATCATGTGTTGCTGCCGTATTGTTGACACTTTTTGGACTTTTTTTTTCTCCATTACTTTTTAAATGTGTTTTTGTCACATTTTCATCGCTTTTTGAATTTTTTCTGTTGCTCTGTTGTGGCTTTTTGTTTTTTCACATTTTTGTCACTTTTCTGTTTGTTTTTTTGCCTTTATTGTCACACAATGTCACTTTTTCATCACTTATTCATCACTTTTTCATGACTAATTTTTGTCACTTTTCTGTTTTCTGTTTTTGTCACACATTTTTGTACATTTTTCATCTCCTTTTTATCACATTTTTGTTGCATTTTTGGCGCTCTTTTCCAATACGTTTTTAGATTTGGGTAAAGCCAAATTGGAGAAAATGTGTCCGGTCGGGGTTAAGAGGAAGTTTCTCAAACAAAACAAATTAAATGTAAAGTAAAGGAATGCATGAACATTATTTATCTGTGTTATGGTTCTATATGACAAACAATTTAGGATAAGTATCGGAAAAAGTATCGTTCAGGTATCGGTATTGCAAAAAAATGTTTACGGTACCCAGCCCGACTTACAATACATTTGTCGTTTGGGGAAATCAGACTCATCAGTTTAGATGTAAAATATGGCAATTAGAGCAATGATTATTTGGCATTACCCTGTAATTGCATTAGTACAACATTCTTCCCCTTGAAAATTAGATTTAAATCCTGACTATTCCTTTGTATTGATTGTAAATATTAAATAATACAACAGCGCATGACACTCTTCGGTCATATTAGCCTCTTAAATCTTGTTTTTTTTATATATCAAATGAATGAATGTGCTATTGTGATGTGTTTAGGCCCCGTATGTGGATGTCATCTGTGTAAACAGCTACTTCTCCTGGTACCACGACCCGGGCCACATGGAAGTCATCCCCATCCAACTCAACACTCAGTTTGAAAACTGGTTTGGAAAGTACAAGAAGCCCATCATCCAGAGCGAATATGGAGCAGACGCAGTTCCAGGGTTTCACAGTGTATGAACAGTACAGTTGGTTCATGAAAATTTAAATGCTTTTGTTTTATAATGCAGCCTGTGTTCAGCGCTCGATCTCTTGCGTCACGTTTCCTGCCTGAGATCATCAGCTCATGCCAAGTGCCTCGCCCTTCATACGGCTTCTCCTGGCTTTAACCTCTTAACCCACACGTCTCTGAAAGCTTCTTCACCGAAGAGTTTACAGCCTAGGCCAGTGTGACGCCTGATTTGAAAGCTAAGGCCTGCAAAACTCATTGCGTTTTTTTTGTCACGTTTTCATCACATGTTTGTCACTTTTTCATCACAATTTAGTCACTTTTTCATCACATTTTAGTCACTTTTTTCATCACTTTTTCCTCACATTTTCGTCACATTTTTGTCACATTTTCGTCACATTTTCGTCACATTTGTCACTTTTTCATCACATTTACATAACTTTTTTCAGCACTTTTTCATCACATTTTCATAACTTTTTTCAGCACTTTTTCATCACATTTTTGTCACATTTTCGTCACATTTTCGTCACATTTTCGTCACATTTTCATCAGTTTTTAGTCACATTTTCATCAGTTTTTCGTCACATTTTCATCACTTTTTCATCACATTTTTGTTACTTTTTCATCACTTTTTTTGTCACTTTTTCATCACATTTTCATCATTTTTTCATCACGTTTTCGTCACATTTTCAACAGGGAAGAAGCTTAATAAGTTTTGTAGGTCTAGAGTAGCCTGGCTAACACCAGACTAAAATCACAAGTGATATTTAGTCTGGGGACCACCAATTCATTTTCTCGTAGGAGAGGTGTGGTTTACGATCGTCCATACTCGTTTATTGGGCGATACGAAAAAAAAAAAAAAAAGTCTCTTGCGTCTGCACGTAGCCATGGCCAATCGCATCATCGTATGAGATGACGTATGACGTACCCGCTGTAAACTTTTGAATATAAACTATTTAGAACAAGGTCTAAAGCTTGATTAAAAAATACCATCGTGTCTGCTGCTGTCACGTTGGATCCGTAAATAAACTTTTTTTTTTATTATCCGTAAATAAACTACAAGCTTCCATATATCGAATAGCGCGTCATCGTCTTGCCGTCCCTCCTCGCTCTGTGATTGGTTCCCAAATCCACCGGAGATGTCGGCCATGGTCCCCAGGCTGTTGTGCAGTTCGAAATAATTCGAGCGCACACAGCAGCCTGGCGTTGGCCAGGTTAGGTCTAGAGTAGGGTTAAGAATAAAATCATTTTATAAAATATGTTTTCAGTATGAGACTTCAGCATATGAACATAAGAATGAATTTAAAACATCCAGAACCACTGAATGTTTGGTTTATCAGATCGTGTGATTTACAATTCCGTCCTCAGGATCCGCCCATGATGTTCACTGAGGAGTACCAGAAGGACGTTCTCAAGAGTTACCACAAGGTGTTTGACGAGAAGCGGGAACAGTACGTGATTGGTGAACTCATCTGGAACTTTGCAGACTTCATGACTGTTCAAGGTACATCACTGTGAAGGTCATTGTTTTTAAGGGAGACCAACATAAGCGAAATTTACTGTTTTGAGCTTTTAACAATCAAAAACAAACTTGGAGCAGTCCTGTCCACTTTGGTTGTTTCTTCCTCTATTGCTGAAGCACTTCAAACCATAGGTGGCGATATATGTTTGTGGGTGTCCAGTCCAAAAAAAAAAAGACCAGGTCAGAATTGATCTCATGGACTCGTGTTTATGAGCCAGGCGCTCTACCTATGAGCTCTTAAGCCAATCAATGTGCTGCCGCCGCACATACATTAATGTGATGGACCGCCCGTGCTCGCATGTTCGCAGAAAAGGAAGTTGACGCCTGATTGATTTACAAGTTATTGAATAATTTTGTAATTAGGGAAAATTCGCCTGGGTGCCCAAAGGTTGAGTGGGTGCTCGAGTCCCTGCAGGCCACCCACAGGATCGGTGCCTATGCTTCAAACTGTATTTTATTGTTTCATAAAGGGAACTGTCCTCATATCTAAAGTACAGGGGAAACTTGGAAAATGTTAATATAGTTCAAAAGTGCAGTCATTTCTGTTATTCAATTTAAAGCAGTACTAAGTAACTTGTTTACCCTCATAAATCCTTTCCGTAGTCCCTGTGGGGGTTATACAAGTGTTAATGGGATGATTGGGGGGGTCTTTCATCTCCCCCTGGTGTCTCTGACCAGAAAACCACCCTTGCAACTTCGCTGCCATTGGGTCGGAGCCACCAATACACACTAATGGAATCACGAAGAAGAAGCTAACAGGCTCGCGGGCAAAGCTAACTGTGGGCTAGCACCTGTTACACAGTATTTACAGCCAAGTTTGAGTGAAAACAATGATCTCCATTGTGTAATTGGATGTACAATATCCCTCTTTACTGTTGTCTTTTCTGTCAGCGTAGTATTTACTCTCACGGACAATTAATAAGTGAAAAAATCACAACATGCTACAACACCTGCAGTGGCGTTTATGGCCTCTAGGGGCATGAGTTACTTATTACTGCTTATATATATTCTAATTTTTCCGAGTTTCATCTGCATCTTATCCATATAATAGAAATGTTTATGAGCAGTTCATCACGGCGCCATTGATTTGTCCTCATGCCGTATTCAGAAAGCGAAAGTTGTTTTCACTGTTTTATTATGTTTCATTCCCAGTAGTGTCCACAGAGGGCGCGCAAGGCCAATTTGAAAATCATGAAATCATGTTCAGTCCAGTCTGCCTGTCCTTTCTGTCTTTTCTTTACCTACACTATTTCTATTTTAAAAATTATATTGAATAAATGAATTAAGATTTTTAGGACTCAGTTATAAAGTATGTCCTCATTAAAACAGAAATATGTTCAGATTTGGTACATCCGACTTAAAGTGGCTGGATGCAAGTTGGCCATTTAATACTCACTACTGCCACCTCAGGTCTTACGTGTAACTGCACCTTCTATATTAAGCTCGTGCATGACGGCAATTCGGACCCGAGGTAACACCTTTTTGAGTGACAGTGCAGGATTTTAGGGGCAGTTGTGGTGAACAGGTCTGGGCTCATTCTACACCTTGGGATATTGCTGGAACATGTAGGGAGGAAAATACATAGTTTTAACATTTTTAAACTCATATAGTCCCTTTAAAGAAATGGTTATCTTTGTGTTTCTGCAGGCATCACTCGAGTGGTGGGGAACAAAAAGGGCGTCTTCACCCGGCAGAGGCAGCCCAAAGCCGCAGCCTTCATCCTGAGGGAAAGGTACTGGGGGTTGGCGAACGCAACAGGAAAGTTACCTCCATGGACCAAATACCCCTGCTCTCTCTGACCTCTGCCTTCACTAAAGATCTTAGTATGAGAATGTCTAACGAATCCACAGTCGGCACGCACAGGCCTGTTGTTAAATTTGCATATGCTGAGCCCAGAAACACTATGAGCAGCACTACATTTATCAAAGTCCTCATAGGTCGCGTTCTAGAGCTTGATACTGTCATAATTTCGGATGGAGGGCAGGTGCCAATACAAGTCTATGGGAAAGAAATCTCCAAAGGGAAAAATGTGGAAATTGATCATTATTTGGTAGCGACTGGATCCACAAACCTACGTTAATCTTACGGCTGAAATCCTTTGTCACCACTTTTTGCCACCTTTTAAAGAAAATAATTGGACCTTATATGTGCTGACAAAGAAGACACTGAACTTTGTGGCCATTTTTGCTTTATGTGGATTGTCCCAGTCATGACGGATCTATTACCTGCCCTCCACCTCAATTTGAAACTATAGGCTCTTTGTGAACACAACCTATTGTCACTCAAACATTTGCATAGGATCACCTGATACGTGTGGGACGTCCTGCGAGGGTGGTGGCATTATTTCTTTAGCTATCATATCAGGTTATTAAGATAAAACTGAACTACATTCCAACGGCTTTTAGAAGAGTCTTAAAAGGAAAATATAATAATAAAGTGCTGTATGTCGGCTTTTTGATTCTTGTTTTGGAAAGAGTTTGTATTGGTCTATGCAATTTATCAAAGCTTTTGTACAAGTCTAGCTGCTGAACAAAATGTGTTTATATTTTGTAAACTGTAATAAATGCTAAACATGTAATAAACCGTTGTCTGTCCAGTATGTAAGTCACACAAGGCTGACCTCTGTGGATATAAGTGAAAGGTTTAGAGGTTTAGGGATCATCGGCTTCTCTATCGGTGAATTACCTTTTGGTCTCATCACCTGGTTAACCTTTGAGTTCCAGCGACTCATAACTAGTGTTTTATAATGTAATCTCTCTCTACAATGAATAATAAAAGAGTTCCTTCACTTTTGCCTGGAACTTACACCAAGTTTGCACGTCCTCGCTCTGCCTGTTCTGCCACAGCCGGAGGTGTAATTTGCTTTAGGGGCGAGTTTAGTTTGTGCTTGTGCAGTTATGTGAGGATTTTAGGCCTTTAAATTTTTTTTTTTTCGCTTTGGTGAAGTCTGTAATTTTTAAACGTGTCCACATTGTTGGGTGTTTGTCAACCAAGCCACATAAAAGCAAAGTGACTACTATGAAGATTGTGCGGTATGAGGGACAGATTGTAATGTAAACTCAGGGGTATTGCAAAATGTTACTAAACACAGTGTGTCCCATTAAAATCAACACCGCATTCATTTCCAAATAGTGGCAATATTGTGACACTAAAACATTCAAAATCAGGACCAAAGCTTCACCTATTTAGACCATGACCAAAAACTGAACTTTTGCATATTTTTAAGTTACCATTATTTGTTTTAGGCTGTTACCTAATATTTCCATGATCATTTGATGTTATATATTGCAGCCCTAACCCCGCGTCTGTATTTATTATTGCTTTGAGTTCAAAAACTAAAGATACAAGGCTGTTTCAGAGGGAATGTTTTAATGGTAGGTTATTTCCATGTGACAATGACAATTAAAATATCACCCCTTTTCCAGTTTTCTCACGATTTTTGAACTGCTTTCTAGTCGTCCGCTCATTTGGTTCTGGTAACACTTTATCAAGTTAAGAAAATACAGCATTTTAAAACATATTTGGCAACACAGAAGCAAACCCGGTAATTTTCTTTTTCTCCACAAAGAAATTTAATCAATGGTTTATGCTGACACATGGATTCCAAGCCCTCCAAACTCTTGGTTTTTCGACTAAAATGACCCAACAATAACAGTCTATACAGCTAAAGGGCATAATTAATGATGAAAAAGGACATTACAATCTTGAGTGTATTCTTTGCTAACAAACATGTCCTAGCTAGACAAGCAGTTGACAACAGAAAAAACAAAAGCCTCATTTGACAGGGCAGAAATCTGGCAATTTTGGAACTTGTACATTGACATCGTTCACTCACATCGGGAATGACAAATTCATCAGTAAATTTTGAGAAAGGCAAGCACAAGTGCCTATTTCAGTAACCATTCTTTATATACAAGGCTATTACTGTTGCTCGTCTTTGGCTCGAGGCCTGGTGATCACACAGAAGGCACTTTAGTTGGCATTGGTGATGCAACTAACATGGCAGTTATACCTCGGGGTCTGACAAAATGTTAGTGTCAGCTCTCAATATCGACGCTGAACATATATTTAGACAGAACAGTGATTGTTGGACCAGTCAACACTACGGCTTCAGCTTCTGCGACCCGTGTCACTTTAACTGCACACATGTGGGAAGGTACGACAGGCAAAAAAAAACAGAAGGTCCTGTCATCTTCTAGACGTGCACAAACTAGTCCACAGATGACTTCAGCAAAAGCAGAAAAATGTTATTTTAATGTTTGACCAGAAAACTGTGAGAGAAAGACTGAAATGTAGAGCAAATAAAAAAAATCTTTGCATTTTTTTATTGTACTACTGACCTGTAGTTCTAAAAAAACAAAAAAAACAAAAATCTGTTTGGATACGCGGGTGTAACAGTCGCCTACACAAGTATTTTTGATCAGATTGAACTGTAGGGCAGGTTCTTCTGTTGAACCAAATATATTCAGAAATGATCCGTATGACCAAATGGACAATCGACTAAATGAGAACATTTGTTATTAGTGTAAGCTCCCAGTCGTTCACAACATTTCCATCAGTGAGCACCTTTTTCCAATAGGTGGTCATCCGGACTAGATTGTTAGGAATTTGAGGGGAAAAAAACTGTGGACGTTTTTAGATGAAGAAGCAAAACATTCTCAATTTATAGAACCGCACAGATGACTACACAGAGCCATTATTCTCATTGCAAAGGGAAGCAATACACTATCCAAGTAAGTAACTGACAATATGTGTAAATAAAAGAACCTGCAGAGTAAAGACACATTAGTACAGTCTACGTAAGCACTGGTCAAGTTTAACAGCCAACATAACCCCGAAGCCAGTAGATGACAGGCCATGCATTTGAAAATGAAAGACTTAATACCAAGACATTCTGAATACTGTAGGCTGCTGGCGTTGCCAATACACAGGAGTCAGCGGCTCAGCCCCAATCGTAAACCAGCTTTATGCAAACATGTAAGAGTAAACTCTTCAGAAAACCGCTTGGATGTTTTTGAACATGAAGAAGACCCTTAATGGTATATGCTGCACTCTTTTTGATCTACAAAATAACTCAGTGATTGTTCCATTGACATCACATGTACACAGGTCCTGACAAATTCTACATATTCAATATTAAGAGATGCCCCGCCACGGTGTCACTCTATCCCACCTGCTCCATGAGAAAACAATCACAGTGTAGCAGCCTTTGCTACCTCATATACTCTGCTAGAAAGGAGGGAAACACTTCACTGGTTTTGTCATTTACAAAAAAAATAAAGCCTTGGACAAAAAAAAAAGAAAACGTGTTAACACAACATACACTCATCCCAGACCTCCAAAATAAAATACAAACACTCTTTTAGGCACATAAGTCTTGGATCCCACATATGAGGTGATCAGGAATGGTTCTCACACAGTCAAAAGTCTCAAAGACAGTCGTCTGTTCAGTGGTGAAATGGTAACCACGCAGAGGTCTATGCGACTTTGAACTGTCTGACCGGGTTTGGAGGAGTACTGGTGCTCAAATCCCCAGACTTATTCACCTAGTCGTGACCTTGAGTGCTTTTGTTCCAGATTTGAATCCTTAAAACATCTGTGTCCAGGAAAAGTACAATCTAGGTTGGAATATTGCTATTTCACCTATTTACAGTAATGGAAAATAAAAACTAAATGATCTACAGACAACATATCACATTGTTGTTTAGTGGTCCTCCTCATTATGAGTGTAAACATGAAAAGCCTACTTTTAATGTTGGTTTTGTCCCCGTATCCTGCCACACATTTGCAAATCGGTTTCATAACCTATTATGAGCTCTAAATTAGGGACCCATCAATCCTTCCATATTATTAGTGTAGAGTAGACCCACTGTGCAGTTTTAGCATTTCAAGTGCACCTTTTAACAGTAACGTCCCACATTATTCCATTTTGTGATCCTTTTTGCTCAGTTAGATCCATCCTCCGTTGATTCTTTCTTGTACCTCTGCTTTCTCTGGGTTGAAATGTGTCCCCCGTGCACACACACCGCCATCCCGTCCCGAGAGTGCGTCATTAAAACATGGAAAAGGAAATTTAAAAAAGAAAAACTTTTAAACTTTGTAATCCTTCTGTGTTTGCTATCAACATTGATGTGTCAGGCCCAACATTTAGTAAAATTTCTTCATTTTTTGTTCGAACACACAGCAGAATAAACAATGTTTGGAAGCAAGGTCTCCTGGTGGCAAGTCAAATGTTCAGAGGTCACATTTCTTTTTTGTCTCAATTCTTGTGTTTTGTTTTCTTGCCGTTCTCCACAGCTTAGTCCTGCTTAGTCTGGAGCTGCTGCTTCCAGGCCTCATTCAAATATACTAGTCGCTTGTAGTTGAGGATAAAGAGAATGATGTTCAGGGCATATGTAGTAATGCAGATGACGCAGAAGTCCTTTAGGACAAAGTAGAGGATGTAGCCCAAATACAGGGAGCCCATCACCGACAAGATGGAGGTCGTCATGAGAAAAAGGGCCGCCATTGCGCTCACAGTTAGTCCTACGGGAAAGAAACAAAGCTTAGGCAAAGAAGTGAAAGGCATGGCTTTTACACACACAAGCAGTTTGATGAGTCTGCGTTTCTCTGGGCCTCGGACAGTTCTCTATTTATATAATACCCCCTTCACCCCGAGTGAAATACCAATATACTGGTCATGCTAAGTTTGTCACATGAGGCGTAGTCATCAAATGTGCAATTTCTGAATTTCAGCTCAGTTTAATCTTACAGTAGAAACAGCACTTTCTCATTGAGACAGATTTTTTGAGGTTTTGGAGTCACGCCGCCACAAAGATTGCAACATTTGACAGTTTTGACCCTTGGTAGCATTTTCTTTAATATGGAAATCTTGACCCGCTGTAGCAGTTTGGTTTGACTGTGCCTCTATTGTGTTAGTCAATGAGCGCTAACTGCTGTGGCTAAAAGGACCACTTGTTCGATGCCAGCACCAGGTGGCTAGATGTGCCCACTGGCCATTAGGCAGGCAACATGTCAAAGCAGCATGACCAACGCCATGCCAGCGGTGACTCTCTGGACATACTGTGAAGTACACGCTGTGACTGTATAGAACATGGAAGTCACACTGGCAATGTGAACATGTGTATGGAAATTCAGGAATGCTTTTATTTTGCCTGTCTCAAGTGTCGTAATCCGTTATATTTCTAACATTTCAATCCTGCTTGTGACAAACATGGTTAGCACAAATATTTATCAAAAAAGCTACATTTTTGTATTCTAGAGCAGAACCAGGATAAAACCATTTAAGCAGTCTGAAAGGTTCTGTCCCACTGAAATAATCTTTCACTCCAAAATACTGGATTAATTTCAGTCAAATGAATTGTGCGACATGAACCATGTGAGAGAGCAAACATTACAGCTTACCTAGTAAGAGCTGAAAAGCATAAAAGACCACCCCGTAGACACTGTTCGGTTGATTCAGTGCACTGTCGTTTCCAAAAATTGAGCCCAACAGTCCAAATCCGCGGCCCCACCTGATGCAGAAAAACATAAACCATTACTGCTTTATTCAGACAGGAGACAGTTATGTCCAAAGTGAACAAATAACAGGACAAACTATGTATGGCATCCTCCTCAGTCGAGATAAGATATGTACAATGAATAAAGGCTTGTCCAAATTAAAACATTGTATTTTGCAGACACTGGTTCCTCCCACGTTTAATGTCCTACACTAAATAAGTTACATTCCTCTTGCTGCAGGTGTCACACAGTAGGTGGGGTAGCCTTGATGTGACATGCCCACAACAGAGCAGGAATAGCAACTTCTTTAAAGTCTGCAATGTATTGTGTCATGATGGGTTTGATGCCAGAGTAACGCTTCTCTTTAACTATCTCCTCAATGAGTGTAGTGCATGAATGTGAATACAGTATGAACCCACCGCAAACCCCCTCACTGACCTCTAGAACCCTGTGCTGTGTCTGTGGTAACAACCCCAGACTGACAGAGAGGTTTCAACTTTGGCCCAGGCTCATGACAAGAAGATGAGTGAACTTGAGTCATGTGCAGAACTAGACTTTGCAAACATTAGTAATCAATAATAAAACAACCCGGCTTAATATGTCCAATATAACTACATGAAAGCATTGCCATATATTTACGTTGATATAACATCCCTGTGCATGTCCTGTGAGGGGCTGTTTCTGTGTTAACATGTCCGAAACCAACGTGTGATCAAGACGAGCCTGTAAACTGCACAGTATAGCTTCACTAACACGGAATAACTGCCTAGATTAAATGAGTATCACGCATTAGCTCCGATAGCTGCTAGCTTTGATAAGCTACATGGCTAATGATGTACTTATTACATATGGACTGAAAACAAACACACAAACACCGAAATCAAGAGTGATACAACGCAGGGTGGATGTAGTTGCATGAGTTTAAGGCTAGTGCCAGCGGGCTACAGGTAAATGTGGTGTGAAGTGACAGTTTGGAGCGCAGCCCTTCCCAGTTTGCCACAAAGCAGCAGCTTCATTGAGCGCCACCACAGTCGGCGCTCTTTGCTCAATTCAAAATTACCTTGAGCTGAACACTTTGGAGCAGCTGATGGAGCTGCTCAGATCACACATCGCCGTGTAGCTCGGATCCAGAGCCTTTTCCCTCTCGACATGAAAAGCGTATAAAGATAGCAGGATCCCTATGAGGCAGACGAGAAGCCTGGCTATTCTTTCCCACCGAGGGGTGGACACTCTCAGGACGGGCGCCGCCATCACTCTGTGGCCTAGCTGTGGAGACACGCATACAGACGCAGTACAGCCTCTCGGTGCGTCACAGCAGCATCAGGGCGGAGCCAGCGCACATACACAATGAGGAGCATTAACTGCACATAATAAAACATCTGTGAAAGCAAGCGAGGAAAAGCTGTTTTATTTACTCCTTACAACTGTTCAATTGGATTAGGTCAATATTACATTTTTGATATTTGCAGTATTTTCCTCCTGTATTATTTTCTAAATTAATGCCTTCATATCACACAAGTACAAGTTCAGAGTTGCAGCATAAGCTACGTTTAAAAAAAAAGCAGTAATTGCATCTAAAACGGAAGTAATTTTACCAACTTAAACATTTTTCGGCTTTTATGTTGAGCTATAAAACTGTAATCGAAACGACTGTTTGGAAAGGGGAGGTCAGCAAAACGTTACTTTAATGCATAAACTAATTCAAAACAACAAAATAAAATAAACTTTATAAACAACAAACCAAAACAAACATGCTGTACTGTTTATTATGATAGATCCATGGCTGTACCTGCCAGCGGCGCAGACACAGTCACGTGACCACGCATATAAAAACACTGAGTGACATCATCTGTTTACTTGCTGCTGGACTGGCTCCTGCGAAAGTTGCTGCTCCACTACTGCATTTCTTCTGATTGTAATCATGGCGACAGATTTTGAAAGACTTGTTTCTTTCGAGCAGGCTCACTATGACCAGTACGAGTACTACAATCTGCGTGAATACCCGTGTCACGCTGGGGGTAAAGGACGCACTAAGAGAGAAATCGAGCTCAACACCAACCGCCATTGTCCTGCAGGTCACGAGAGGAAAATCGCAGAAAAATTACACAATAGTGAACTAAAGCGGAGAAGCACCAAGAGCCCTTCTTCCTGAGGATGTACTCTGAAAGACAGGCAAGTCCCCGATGTTTTGTACACTTTTCAAAGCCTGTTATAAAGTAATTGGACGCTGATAGAAACTGCACATCCCCCAATAGGCTGCAGCAGAGCGGCATTAGTAAACAAAACCAGAGCAGATCTGACCTCAGCTTTATAAGTATTACATTTCATTATTTGGGGACATAAATTGTACCCCTAGAATGGCACGTGCTGCTCTGATATAGAAAGCATGGATGTATAAATCCTGCTGCAAAGAGTACACTGTGTACTGTTTACTTTTATAAAACAGGCGTGGCTCCAAATTTCTGCCCACTGTCTCCCCATCCCCACTGTCTGGATCTGTGGATCTTAAATACACATTTACAATGATCTATCCAGAGTAAATCTGTACGATTGTGTTTTATTTTTATTGTCGTTATTGTTATGGTGGCTGATGAATTCCACTTTTTCCACAGATGTGGACCGCCGCTGGATTTAGAAGTTGACCAAGCCAAATGTGTTTGCCTTTTCCTGACCTAGTGACTGGAGATGACACCAAGAATATTTGGAGTCCCACGTGTGATGCACTCTCCAGAACTGTACTGTAATAAGACCAGCAACTATTCAGTTACAGCTGAGCACGAATAGTTAGTGTTGATCTATTCAAGTCCGTGAGAGTGTGATGTATAAAATATAGCTATTTGAACCCAATGATGTTGTATTTTAATAAAGTGATGACAGTTTATCAACATGTTTAAATAATTAAATCCATTTATAGATTGACTTTTTATCTGTTGAATCTGTTTTTAAACAATAAAACAATGATAAATATATTTGAATGGAAGTTTTTTTATTCTTCCTGCAGCAGGTTCAGCCTTTCTTTGGGGAGTTTGCACATCACCATATCTAAAAACATCAACAATAGTGGCCCCCTTTTATTTTGATGCCTTCTATGGCCTCCTATTGTAGTTTCTTACTCTCACTAGAGTAGTCTGTCGTCTGAAAAGGGTGAATAAATAAAATGCCAATACAATTATCTAATTATGATGTTGCCATAAGATTCTGCACACCCCTGTTTCTGAATGATCTTGAGACTAATGTCAAAGTTGATTCTTAGGCTGATGTAATATCTCTTTATTTATATTTTGTTGGGCATTCTTATCATCCTTGTCTTGCTACTTCTCCATAACATTTATTTGCCATCAACATTGTTTACGTTTATGCGTGCTTTTATTTTGAAGGTGCATTCTGCTAACCCGGATGCTGTGCTTTCCGGAAGGTCATGATAATCAGAGCACCACGTGAATAACACAAACATTAGCACGATATCATTATCAGCAAGAAACAGAAAGATGCAACTTTGCAGTGTTTGCACAGAACAGACGCCAAAATACAAATGTCCAGCTTGCAAGATAAGATAGTAAGTGGTCTCGATTATGTTATCTTAGCTTAGTTTGCGGCCGTGGTAACTTAATGCTACTTCTGTTCTGATATGACTTAGTGGATTTACCTACAGTGGGATTAATAAAGCCATTTCTTATTCGTTAAATTTGGTGGATCAGAATTTGGCGACATTCTCGGACAATTCTGCAGTTTTGATGTAAATGTAACGCTGCCTCTCAGATGTACTGTGTGAGTTCGGGAAATTCCACAGTTACCATGGAGATCGGCCATCTTTGCAGCTGTTAGCATACATTTCCATTGACTAACATTAGCTATAAACAGTATAAAAAGTGGATTAAAAAAAGCCGTGGAACAGCTCCGTTAGCTGCTGAGTTACTGCTGGTAAATACATCTAACACACTGTGGTGTCCAAAGTGTTTTAATGTGAATAATAACTCCAGTATTTTAACTTTTAAAATCTCCATTAGTTTACAATCGCTGCTACTCCCATAATGCTTAGCGATATGACATCACATTCCCGAACTCTTATAGGCTTAAAACTATAATAAAAATAACTATAATTTGCCTGGAGTGTGTTTTTTAACTTACCATTTCTCTTGTAGTTGCTCTCTGGTTTGCTACAAGACACATAAAGGTAATGTCGACTTATTTTTATGTTGTTTGTGAATCTGATCATAAAATGCACCCTAGATAATCCATGTTATCGCTTGCAGATGCTTGTCTTCCCATTCAGCCGCCTTCACAAACGGATCCTGAAAACAAGGCCACCAACAGCACAGGTAGCCTTCTGCACTGCATGTGACTGCTACTGTGTGCTTTGGCTCCAGGTTTATGTACTTATTTACTTTACAGATCCATGGAGCATTGAGGATCTTCTACATGAAGATGACTCAATAGATAAAGTACCCATGGATAAACTACAATTGTTAGGTATCAATGGCATTTTCTTACAAAGTTATTATTCATGAATGTTTGCATTGTCAAACAGGTGGTACTGCCTAAAATATAAATCTTAAAGGGATCTTTCAGGATTTTTAACATAGCCTCATTTCCTAGTTATCCAGTGCATGTCCTCCAAACGTTGCCATATCTGATCTGTAGAAAGCTCCTTTGTGAATTCCATGTGTAGTAATGCCGGCCGCAGGTAAACAAACTAGTGTAGATCCGGTAACCTAGCAGATCACTCCACCGCTGCGTAGCTTACAACCAGGAAGCTGATGCTGCTCAAATATAAGTTATTTTAAATGCAAAATGGTTATATTTCAAAAATTATTCAGTCAACACAGACATTTGTATCAGTAGTCTGGTGTTATAAGTGATTTGCCTCAGATGCACCGTGTTTGGGTCAGTTTTTATTGCAGGCTACTTGTTACCATAGACATGCACTAGCCTAGCACCACTAAACTCTTCAAATATAAGGACTGCATGAATTCTGGATAACTAGGAAATCAGGCCCTATGTCAAAAATCCTAAAATATCCCTTTAAATATGCTCCTCAATAGGTCAGTCCAAAGAGCTGCAGGACTTCTTGTGTAACCCCCATCTGAGACAGCTGTTGCGCTCCATCGACGATGCTGAGAGCAAAGAGGATGTGATGAGGGCCGCGATGCAAGAGCCTCTTTTTGTAGAATTTTCTAATTGCTGTTTAAAAATTGTAAATGATCAAGAATACGACTTTAATGATGACGAGTAAAGATTATTGTTTGAAATATAGTGAACTTCATCTTTCCTATAGTGTCTTTTCTGTACTTTATTACTGCCACAGCACAGTATTTACTGGAAATGATCTATTATGAGTGTTTTTTTTTGTAATGTAATGCAAGGAGTAAACTAAGAACAATCACATATTTTGTGTTTATTTAATAAAATTGTATTAAAACAAATGCTCTATAAATACAATTCTCGTCCAGTCTTTGGTACCACAAACAAGTCAAACTTATTGTTCTGATTTACAGTTAAATACGATTGAGATAGAGGGGACCAATTGTCCACTGACTGAATTAAAAAGTTAGTGTTAGGTTTAGCTTTTCCTGAGAACTACTGAGACACGACAGTAGAACATAATCACATGACACATTGAAGCTTTTTTTGTGATCTATAATAAAAAGTATAAGACACAAAAAATACTGTAGTTTTAAATACTGCATCATCAGTGTTCTGGCAAAAGCTACATTGACATTACAGCATAAATAACATTGGCATAGTTTCATGTTTGTTAACTCACAAATCTTGCAACAATCCTACTTGCTGCGAGGTGAGGTGGCTTTTACGCTGAACTCTACTGAATGCTGCTGGTGAACATTCTCTATGTGCAATATATGCTTTAACATGTGCAATATTCATAATTAACACTTGTCCCTGCCACACACAGAGTTAAATGCAAAAAAATAAAGTAGTGTACTTGCAGTTTTATGCATATACAATACATCTGTGAAGCCACTTCTTACTAACAGGTCCGACTTCTAATATGTATTTATAAACTGCACAAAAGCAACTTTGGCATGCACAAGACTCTTTTAGTTCAATCTTGATTGCAAAGCATAGTGCTAGGCTAAGCTTGTGTTTAAATGACTTACAAGGTCTTCTCTAGCAGGATTTCATTCAATCCTGTCATGTCCTTTTGCAGGTCTGGGTGTCTGTTTGCATAAAGAAGTGGAGATCGCTGACAGTGCAGCTTTACAGATCCCTAAGCAAAATGAAAACAAATGTCAATATAGTTTGCACTACAAAGAGACACATGTTATTTGAAGCCTTACCTTTGGTTGAGCTCTTATGGAGGCCAGTTCCTCCGTGCACTGGTTGGTCTTCACCTTGTACTCCCCTCTCCTGGACGGCAGGTTGAGTGAGGTGATGAGAGACACCACTTTCTGAAAGCCAGTGACTGTCATAGACACTGTGATGGAGGGAGTAGAAGCCAGAGCCAGGCCCATGGGCCAGCTACGCACTGAGACTGGCTCTGGGACACTGGACAGATGAACGGAGCCTCGCTCTCGAATAACAGGGGGCAACTCTGGCATCTCCTCAGTCGCCATGTCCATAGCATCATCCAGCTCTGAGTCAGCACGTGATTGAAGTAATTTCTATTGCAAGAAAAAACATTTGTTCCAATAAATAAAAACACATGTCAATAAACAGAAATGAATATAATGACAAATGCCCACCCTCCAATTCTTCCATGTCCTCTGGATAACGGCAGCCGCTCTGTTCCAGTGATCCACTTGCTTTCGCACAAGCCAAGAGCGCACAACTACACAGACACACAACAGGTCAATATGGATATTGTATTTCTCACACAGAAGCATAGAAATAATGCATGTCTGTCACTAATGGTTTACTGGACACAACTGTGTCACTCTGACAGGAGCAGATTAAGGGCAAAAAGATACTCCCAGCTGCTGCCTCTTGGCCAGACAGAGGGGTCAGAGCATTAGGGTTTACCTGCTTGAATCAGAGTGGCTGACTGCCGTCTGGCTATACGTTTGCGCCGCAGATATCGGAGCCAACAGCACTGAACAGTAAAGGCACAGTGAGACAGGATCTTCTTCCGCCGATCCTCCAGCAAATCCAACTGTAGGGCAGACAGGAAGGTCAGCATATTTAAAGGGAACACTCCTATGAATAGAGATCTTAAATACACTGATGTAACTAACCATTGACTGGGTGAGGAATACTTTTGTCTTTCCACAGTGCACCGGCGAATTCTGTCTTTCACCCGTGGTTTGCAACAAATCATCCTGCTCCAAAACCACTGACAGGACTTTCCCCACGTCTTCTCTTGCATTACAGTTCTCATTTGTCCAATCTGTAACATATGGGGGAAACAGACATGATGCCAGTACAGCGTGCAGCACGTAAAAATATATAAGACAAGCAATTACATGTCAATTTGGAGAGACACAACATGCAGTGTGTAATTACACACATTTCACACAGCCATGCAAAGCCAACCTGAAAAGCCTTGCATTTACCTTTCACATTTTGCTATAGATTTTTACACCAAATAGAAGACCTGAGTGAAAAGGGAATAGAGACTGAACTCGAACAGGAGAAGAAAAGGATATAGGGAGAAATAACACTTTGTAAGGAGGATGAGTTCAGATTTGACTTACCAATAAAATGAGCTGACTTTAACTTTGGATATTTCAAAATCACTCCGTACCGCTCAATAAAACTTTCAAAGGGAATTCTATGGAAAAAGACAAAAACTCATCAACATCAAATAGTTGAAACTCTAACCCTTTCATAATTACAGCCGTTATTTACCTCACTGGAAACCCTGCAGCACTTATATGAATAGTCTCCACAATGCCACATGCCTCCAACTGCATAATCACCTTGAGAAATAGAAATCATATTTACAGATACGGGTGCACAGTACGCCTTCTCAATTGTGTTGAGATTAAAAACATGACCTACTTCTTCCTTCTTGAATGTCAATGGCTTGCAGTCCTGGTTCGGTTTAATGCATCGAGTGTAGTGAGGGGTAGTGCTATGCAGGATTCTCATTAGGCTCTCAAGGGAGTTCTGCAATTAGATAATAGACATGCTGTTATGCCGTCCACTCAATGGCTGCTGGCTGCTCTGCTTTTTGGCAACAACACTAGGAGATACTACAGCAACACATTGCTGTAGTACCTCCATATCGCTGCTAGAGCCCCATTGAAATACATTGACCTTTAGACACGTGAAAAACAACTTTAGAGCCTGGTCCCTAATTTTCTTAAACTTTCTACAGCTAGATATTCCTTCTGTGATAACGCTGGGTTAGTTACAATTAAGGGGACCAGGCTGGTTTTCATAAGAATTTTTTTCGAAATCTCATGCTAATGAGGGTCGGACTGTTAGCATTGGAGCAGCGCGAACTACACGTCACACAAGGGCCGAGTCTACAGTGAAGATCCCGCCCTTATGCCCTTTTTAGGAACATGCCTCGTCAGAGCTGGGGAGGGAGTCTGTAAACCTGCCATGATTTCCCCCTCGAACGTAATCATTGTAGCAAACGGGGAGGAGTGAGAAGGAGACGTCTATTCTTTTTAATGGTCTATGAGTCCGCTCTACAGGCAGGGAAGCAGCAGCTTTTACCTTGAACTTGGAGACGACGGTCACTTTGCTCGGCCCTTTGGTTGTTTGATTTCCTTCTTCCGCCGCAGCAAAAATCTGGTGGAGCAAAACGTTGTTGGATTTCTGAAGCATGTTGATAAGCTCTGGCGGCACCGGGTCCTGCCATGAAAAAACAAGCTTAGTCAACTGATTACATCTTACGTGCTGTAGCCGAGATACGCACCTTATTTTTCTCCACCATGCCCTGTATCTGGTAGTTGACCTTGCCAGCGTAGTGGGCGACAGTGAAGTGCGGCTCCTGGCTGAACTTGTCCCAGCTGATGTTTCCGTTTCCAGAGAGCTCTTTCTCCAGGCGAACGCGCAACATTTGGGCATCTGAAGCGCGGTTAAGACGGCTCTCCTAATGTGCAAGGACGCCGAGGCGTGTCAGACAGGGAGAGGACATGATCAATTGCTTTTGATATGATCTTACCTCATTTAGCAGAGAAAACACACTCATTGGGGCGCCTTCTATGAGATCAAGACAGCCTTGGTTGTCCTGATATTTCACGAAAGACCACTCCAGTCCCTCTGATACATATTCTTCCTGGAAAAAAGTAGAGACAGTTTTCACAATAAACACAAAGAAAATCTCTTTTTTTATATAGGTTTCTATTCATTCAATTTATCTCTACCTGTTGAGCTTTCAGATAATGGCCGACAAAGTGCTGTTGTAGTTTCTCATTGGCGTAGTTGATGCAAAGCTGTTCAAGATTATTAATTTGGAAACATTCAAAGCCATAAACATCAAGAACTCCTGAAGACAAAAAAGCAAGTGTTTAATATAATATGCAGGAACAATTATGCAGCACTCATTAATATACTAAACATACCGATGAAATTGGACCAGGTAGAAGTGTCTGTACACATGCTGTTATTGATGAATGTAACCAGCCACTCAAATAACCTGTGTGGAGGATAATATAGTAAAAAATATATGCATTGCAGTCTGCCCTTTTGATAAAGTTAAAGCCTGGGTGGTCCTTACTCGGCATAGATGACCTTAGCCAGGCAGTCTCTCCTCACGTTGCACTCAGTCTGGGAGCACGGCTTCAACACGCTCTGCTTCCCTGCCTTTAGAGTCCTCACTCTCAAACAGGCCTCAAGCTCCTCAGCAGCAACGCCAAAAAGTTCAGCAGCATTTTGCAGATAGCCTGGTAAAAATAGATTCAACATCGTTATTATTTTTTACTGATTGTTCAAGCAAAAAAAAAAAAAAAACAGTACCTTCGGATGCTTTTTCGAGGTCACATGGTTGCGAGTCGCCTGAGGGAGAGGAAAAAACTACATTTCCTAGTTGCAAAATCCCTGCTAATATCTGGAAGATAATATACATGGATTAGTGGAATAAAATGTACAACATGTTATACTGACTGGTGTAACATTTTTATATTGTATTTAAATTACCCTAAATATCTCCCTTTGTCGTTCTGTGTTAATGCCCAGGTGCTCCATGGCCTCCAAAGTCTCCTCAAAACAATCCTCTATAACAAACAACTTAAAGTTTAAACATGTGCAATCTTTTTATTTTATTACAAATAAAAATTAACACTAACCCTCTAATGTTTTTTCTGCATTTGGAAGCCACACAAATGACTGATTATTTGCCATTTTCCACTTTCTCCTTTGATCAGTGGTTGATCCTTTCATCATCTGCAAAGGTAACACACTGTAGAAGGTTCACCTTAAAGTCATTTTATTTGTGTGTAAGTTTGTCCACAAACCTGGTAAAAGATGTGGAAGTTTCTCTCTCCAGCCGGTTGGAAGGCTACTCTGGTCTTCTCCAGCAGATACGTGTGCACTGACGCTCCCACTAACAGGTGACTCCTTTACATAACAATATCATGTTAAAGAGCTTTGGCAGATTATGAATGAGCTTTTGTTGTGTGAGTAGAAGACTCCGGCTGAACGTGCAGACGTCTTAAGTAGAGCGACAGATCTAAGTACCTGTCAAGCTGAAGCTGGATGTACTTTCCAAAACGACTGCTGTTGTTGTTTCGTAGTGTACAAGCATTTCCTGTATGAAAGAGCAGTCACGTCTTATGCTTTTCAAATTTAATGTTGTGTTTTATTAACTCTATTAACTTTATTATTAAATTTACCAAATGCTTCCATGATTGGGTTAGAGTCCAACACTCTTCTCTCGATCCTTTGAACTGTGTTCTGGCTCTTCAAGACAGAGGAGGATGCAGCTACGGTGGAATAATATTTCATGAGGCATCGAGAGGTCCATGTCTGCACAGAGCACAACAAATCACAATACATCCCAACAACTTTATTCAATGTTGGAGTAAGTCCACCCATTTTCTGACCTTCATATGAGACTGTGAAGCCAGATTTATCAAGCTTAGCCTACATATTAGCCACATTCCAACCTCAATTCGTACAACACTGTATACACTTAAAATGCCAGATTACCTTTCCTGCACCACTCTCACCGCTGACCACCAGCGACTGGTTCACAGGCTCCAGCTGCCCCTTCACATTCCTGTAGGCTTCTTCAGCCACAATAAAAATGTGTGGTTTGGATTCCTGCAATGACCAAAGAACTCACATTACTCTCATGAAACTGTGTGATCTTACAAAGACAGAGGGCCCTTACCTGAGGCTGAGGAGAGCAGTGATACTCTTTCATGACATCCAGAGAGTAGAGGGATGGGATGGGCTGGAAAGGATTCAAAGCCACCAAAGTGCAGCCTGCATGGGTGTAAAACACCTTTGCACTGTACCTGGCCTGCAGGCATTTCAGCACTAGCATAGAAAGATAAACAAGTGTAAATTTTTTATTGTTGTACGTGGAAATGCTAAGAGGACTCATGTCTGTTTTAAAAAGTCTGATCTTCACTTTATTTCCAAAACTATCATTATGCCCAAGCTCTTATTGTGGGCAAATAATACACAGTAAATATCACAGATGACGGCAAACAAAACTCTCCGATATACTGGCAGTGTAACAGTATAAACAATGGTCCATAAAACATTTCCAACACTTGATTTAGACTTCTTACCTGTTGTCGGTGTCACTGGGTTTACTTTAGTAAGATCATCAAAGGTATGAAGCTGGTCCTCGTCTGTGAGAAACGATCGAACATCTTCATCCAGAGAATCATTCAGGGACTGAGGGGAGAAACCAGTTTTCTTGGAAGCTTCTCGTACCTGCAAAGAGTAATGCCATATACATTTACTGAGTACTTTAATAAAAATATACAATTGAATATGTAAAATGTTATATTTTCCTCAAAATAGTACCACAGTGCACATAAATATAGTCTCTAAAAGTCACAGCATGCCAAATATGCTGTCTATCATCAAGGTCTTAAAGGAACAGGCCACCATTTTTCCACACTGAAATATGTTCATACCTGAGCTTAGACGAGTTACCTGTCCGGTCTTTGTGTGTGCCCATGGAATAGCTTGGTCGCTTCTAACTTCACCCCGTTTGGAGCTATAGGAACACACTGGGAGAGGCCAAACTCTAGCAACATCTTTAGTCTTTTTGCGTGACTGAGGGCACGCACAAAGACCAGACCGGTACGCATCAACTCGTCTAAGCTCAGGCAAGAACATATTTATATTTCAGTGTAATGTAAAAACCTGTTCCTTTAATCCATTAGTACACTTAATCTATCACTGAACTTTATTTTCTTATCATTAACCATATTGTGACTGTCAACAAACAAGAACAAGTGGTAGCCTGACCTACATGACATGATAATTACAGGTTTGGGTTGTGTTCTATATAAATAAAATAAAAACATCATTAATAGTTTACACAAAGTCCTATCTGTTGTTGTAGTTTTCATCACACAAAAACAGTAAACTAAAAAGCTTGATCGGGGTAGACGATCAGCGGCATTCCCGATTTTCTTACCGTTCCCATTCCATTCCTATGTCCACGCGCGTCCGCACAAGAGTTCATTTAGTTCCACGCGAGACACACCGGCTTCAAGCTAAATTCACACTTGTTTCTTGCTTCGGTGTTTCGTTGTTGTTGTTGTTTCACCCTCAGCGTAAAGCCATGACGTTCATTTTCCCCTCTCTCTGACTAACGTTCCTCAAGGACAACTTCAGACAGACTTACGCCCGTCCACGAGTCTGCTCAGTCCGCTCCACACAATCCTGTTATTCCCGCCCTCTTCCTGACACTTCACTGACTTCGCGCTATACTTTATACCGTTAAAAGACGTAAAGAAATATATATTAGTTAGTTATTAGTTAATGATTAGTAACATGTTGTATTGGTTTCGGATTCTTAACCTTTAAAAATAAATAAATAAAAATAAAATACAAAAATACAAAAATACAAAAATACAAAAATACAAAAATACAAAAATTAAAAATAAAATAAAATAAAATAAATAAAATAAAATAAAACAAAACAAAACAAAACAAAACAAAACAAAACAAAACAAAACAAAACAAAACAAAACAAAACAAAACAAAACAAAATAAAACAAAATAAATACATTTGAATAAAAATAATAATAAATAAATAAATAAATAAAAAGCATGCAAATAGCGACGAAAACGTGATGAAAACGCAAAAAAAAAAAAAACGTGACAAAAACAGACGAAAAGGCGACAAAAAACGCAACAAAAAAAAAAGTGTCAATATCGTCGGTGTCGGTATAGCTTTGAAATCAGATTTAACACTGTTGCTCTCCAGTTGAGAAGCTTTTAGATTTGGGTAAAGTCGAACTAGAGAAAATGAGCACGGTTGTGGCGGGGGTTAAGAGGTTAATGTGTACGCTAATTTGTATTTCACTCAAATTTTATTGTTTGATATCTGATACGTAAGCCACAAAAACGAGGTATCCTGAACGCACCGTGATGCGGAAGTGATCTACGCTTATTTTGAAAGCGCTTTGAAAGCTCTACCTGCCAAAACCTGCTGTACTGGAATCTCTTATCAGACTGATTTTTTATTAATTTGGTAAACTTTTAAACCGTCGGATTCTACATATGATTATACTGTGCTGTCACTTGGCTAATTTGATACTAGCTTTAGCTTGTTTTAACCACTGATTATCTATGGAGCACAGTGACTCTCTGGTAATTATTCAAACTTAAAACATGGTAAGCAGTGCAATTGATTACATTTGCTGTTTATGCTAAACGCCATGTTTCGTTTCATAAATTAACTTTTTCCCCTTTCATACTAAACATTGCAGGCTATGTCTCAGAAGGAGCTGAAGGAAGCATTTGTCAGTCATCTCAATGGGACCAACCTGGTGGAGGTGGCTCTTGGCGCTTCTCTCTCCCCACTGTGCCTTCTCAACAGAGGACTGCTTCTGATCCTGTGCCACAAGGGTTTAGCAGCTCTTCCAGTGTCAGCACAATCAAGTTTCAGGCTTCTTTTTGACTACACTGCTCTCATTCTTCCCCTGGTCTTATCATGCACCATTCTGAGTGACTTCCTTTACCAGGTTGTCACAGGTGTATGCCTTGTTTCTGTGTGTATGCTCGTCTATATCTCTCACACCAGCACACACTCCTTTGGCTGGCGAACAAAGACTTTTCTCGAAAGCCAGCTTCAGTTCGTACAGGTTCCTTTTGTCACCAACTTTCGAGTGTTTGTGAATTTGATGACGGCGATCAGCATCCTCGCAGTGGATTTTGCCGTTTTCCCCAGGAGATTTGCCAAAACGGAAACCTATGGCACAGGTGTCATGGACTTTGGTGTCGGCGGCTTTGTCTTTGCAAATGCCCTCACCTGTCCAGCAGCACGGATTAAAGCTACCTCAGGGTTCAAGTTAAAACACATCACAAAGCAGCTGGTGTCAGTCTGGCCTCTGGTTGTAATGGGTCTGGGGAGGCTAATAAGTGTCAAAATTACGGGTTACCATGAGCATGTGACAGAATACGGTGTTCACTGGAATTTCTTCTTCACACTAGCCCTGGTGAGAGTTGTAGCATCAATACTTTTAGCTGTTTTGCCAGTCAACCAGCCTTTGTTTTTTGCCCTGCTGATAGCTCTTATGTATCAGTTTCTTCTAGACACAACTGGACTAAAAGAATTCATCCTCCACAATAATGACAGAGATTATGACTTTATTCATGCGAACAGGGAGGGTGTTTTCTCGTTAGCAGGATATGTGGCCGTCTACTTTGCTGGTGTTCATGTTGGACAATATGTTATGCAGCGGCGACTGATTGTAAAGGAGTGGCTACGGGCACTTTGTTGTCTTTCAATGTCAAGTTTTGTCCTTTATGCTACGGTATGTTTATGTCAGATTCTTTTGGAACCAGTCTCCCGGCGCATGGCTAATTTGCCTTTCTGTCTTTGGAGTGTTGCCCAGTCCATATTCTTTTTGTCTTCTATTGGGTTGGTGGATTTGCTCCTTGTATTTTCTCAAAGCACATCAGGTGTGCACTGTGTGCCGTCTTCATGGAGTCTGTGTAATAAACGAACAGACTCATCATCTGCGAAAAACACTGTGAATACAATGTGCCTTGTTCAAGCTGTCAACAGAAATCAGCTGATATTTTTTCTCCTTTCAAATGTCATGACAGGAATAACCAACTCTGTAGTGGACACACTTACTTGTAGTAGTGACCTCTCTGTGTATGTTTTGCTGTCATACATGTTCATAAATTGTGTTGTAATTTATGTTTTACATCTATATGACATTACAATTAAATTCTGGTAAAAGCCCTTTTCCTGTAATAAATATTTGAAGCTTCTGTTTATTTTACACTATGATAAACTCTGGGAAATGTTGTTAAATAGGACTAATTTAATAAGTCATAACTGGGGCGACAGTGGCTCAGATAGTAAAGCTTTATAATCAGAATCAGGTGCCGTCTGTCTTGGGCCCTTGAGCAAGACACTTCACCCACTGTCCATGTAGTGTGTGCCTGAGTGACTGGTGATGGTCAGAGGGTCAGTGACAGATTGGCTAAACTCGTTTCTATCAGTTTACTCCAGTTTACTGCGGCTACAATAGCATGCCACCACCGTGTGAATGAATAATAAATTGTCTTTGAGTGTCCTCTATCAAACCGATGGAATATTATTAGATCATTCAAATAATTGTGTATTAGTTTATGCAATTTTAAACTTTATTAATTTTAATTAGAGATAATTTAATGGATCCTTTTGTAATGTTTTCAAGATTTGAAAATCGGTCCCGTTTAGACATAATTTTGTCCAATATTGGTCTATTTTAGACACAGATTTAATGTAGGCCTGGTGGCACTTGAAATGTAAATATGTTCTGAGATGGTACTTGGAAGGCAAACTATACTATGAGTTGGCATGTAAAGTGGTACTTGGAGTAAAAAGTTTGAGAGCCACTGACTTGGTCAATATTGGTGAATTTCTGTCTGAGGTTAATATTATGTTTCATTCATGTCTTTTTGTCAGTTATGATTTAACACTTTTATTTGGTGCAGCAAGCAGGGAAATAAATAAATGTCTGTCAATTATTTGGTATTCTGTGCTTTTTATATTTTGGGTCTGAAAATGTGCGCACTTGATCTGGCAACCCGGCGCGGGGGTAAAGGTCAAAATAGTGATGTTACGCCGCTACAGCAGCAGAAGCCCACGTTCGCAGTTGTTTGTTTTTATTTGTTTGGAGGTAAGCCTGAATTTGTAATGCTTAAAATGTGTTGTCAGTAAGCTAATTGATTTTATGTTAAACATGACAGTGGTCTCGGAAAATGCCTCTGCCTCTAAGCGGGCTATCTACGAGCGTTCGTAACTTTATTTTAGCTTGCTAACTGAAGCTAAGTAGGACAGCAATGCTAATCTAGACCCTTTGGATATGCGGTGGCTATAGAGACCGACTGAGACTGCATGTTAGAAGGTTTGCATCTATCATGGTAGAAAACATATCTTGTAACGTTTACGCTATATATTTAGAAGATACTGTTTTAGAAACCACAGTGAACAACTTCAGTACAAGGTGTAAGTTACTGCTTAGGCCACTCTGGCAAGTAACTAAGTCGCATTAGCGTATGCTAATGCTAACTAACTGTGTACTTGCGATTCATCGTTAATGGACATTTATTAGCTATTAGCTAATGTTAAATATTGTTGTTAAATCACCATTATCTATGCAGCTACAGATACACGAACAGCTTCTTGGTAATGTCCAATGTATAATGTTTTTACCCGTAGTGTTGGTGAAGGCAAATGAGGAAATGTGCTGATGCTGATATTTTAATCTCTTTTGTTCGTTGCTACCCTTTTGCTGATGGCTAATTCTAACCCTTTCTACACGTTGTAGGCAAACTATTGGTGAACATTAGAAAGTATGGCTCGTCTGGTGGCAATTTGTAGGGATGGGGAAGAGGACTACCCATTTGGTGCCAGACAGATCCCCTTATACATTGATGACAACCTAACCGTAAGTCATTTTTCCTTTTGACAATTTGGACTGCATATTTTTGGTGTACCCACGTTGTTAATGATCACTTCGACTTCATTCACACTGCACTATGTACTTTATTTCCTCAGATGATAATGGAATTTTCTGATAGTGTTGCTGATGTTGATGGCAATGATATCAAGTCTCCTGCTTTTAAGCAGTTTTCTAAGGTTGGTTGAGAGGTCCATGCCACATTTAAATTTAGAAATTCACCTTGTTAACAATTTAATAAATATTTTCTATGCTGACCTTTCAGTATTACTCCAAGTTGACATGCCAGGATTTAAATGCCGCTCTGATGGTGACGTCCAGAGAAGTGTACAGTGCTCTGTCACAGTTGGTCCCTTGTGTGGGCTGCAGGAGGAGTGTGGAACGTCTCTTTTCTCATATAGTTGAATCAGGGAATCCAGCTTTGGAGCCCCTCTGTATGAAATCTACAGGCATGCTTTCAGTCATGCAATCCTGCCTGTCAGATGTGAACAAGCTCTACACTCTCTTTTACATTCATGGGTAAGTATCTTGTGTGATGGGTCAGAAAACATTGTTTCTTTTTTGTATGGGTTGCCAATTGGAAAATATCCTACCTTTGAGTTTCCCATTAAAGATACAACAACCGATACATATTTAGCATTATTTACAACAACAATCATTGTTCTAATTATGTAAGTTGGTTCAATTGCAGCTGAGTCCAGCTTTTTAGCCTAAGTACTGTATAAGCTTTATTCATATAGCATTTGTCAACTGAAAAGAATAAGGTTTATTTGAACCTTAGTGTTAAAAAGCAAAGAAGTTATCAGGTGACACAGTCCTATTCACTAGTGCATATCAATACCCTTCTAAGGACCTACGGTGGCACTTTTGCCAGGGTCTGTTGCATGATTTATCTTGTATATTAATACATTTACATGATAAAATCTAATAATTCTACTAAATGAAAACGTGTGAAACAATTGGGTAAGAAAAAAATGTTCATTTTCTTTTCCTAATTAGGTCAAAGTTAAACGACTTGATTGATGCCATTCCAATTAGCAAAAAGAACAAACGATGTCAGCTACACTCTCTAGATACACACAAACCCAAGCCTCTAGGGTAAGTCAACAACAAATCAGGCACTATATTTATTTTCAGTTATACCATGAAAGTCCAAAATAACATATTGCGTGTGCTTGATTTACAGGGGAAGCTGGATGGATATTTTGGAGCTCATGTCACAAGAGTGTAAAAATGAAGTAGTGGTCATTGATGGTGCCTGTCTCCTGGAGACACTAGAGGAGTACTTGCGAAAACACAGGTAATTGTAGTATTACTCAAATTATTATGCTCAATACTCCAATTAATAAAAAAAATGTATATGTCTGTCGGCAGATTTTGCACTGACTGTAAAAACAAAGTGCTGAGAGCATACAACATTCTTGTGGGGGAATTGGACAGCAGTAAAGAGAAGGGCTACTGCGCTGCTCTGTATGAAGGCTTGTGCTACTGCCCAGATGAAGGCCATATACATGTGTTCTGTGAAACAGACTTCATTGCACACCTTCTTGACAGAGCTGAGCCTGAGTTTTCAGGAGGTTATGAGTAAGTTGATTTTTCATCATTTTTTTTTAATGAAAAGTATGTAGCAACAAATTTTACTCTTTTTTTTTTTTGGTAACAGACGGAGAGAAAGACATGCCAAGACGATTGACGTCGCACAAGAAGAGGTCCTTACCTGTGTAGGTATTCATCTTTATGAACGACTGCACAAAGTTTGGCAGAAGCTACGAGCAGAAGAGCAGACCTGGCAAATTTTATTTCATTTGGGAATCGATGCACTACGTAAAAGCTTTGAGGTTTGCCAATCACTTTTACCAATTATCATTTATGATGGGTGCTGGCTGGAGTGTTTACATTTTGTTTTTTTGCCTCAAAATTGTAGATGGCAGTGGAGAAATTGGAGGGAATTAGTCGCCTAGAGCAGTTTTTTGAGGAATTGTCTGAGGAGGAGCGGGCTAAGGAGTTGAAACTGGAGAAAAAAAGACAAAAGAAGAAAAATCGACGCAAAAATAAGTGTGGCAATGAGATCGCTGAGCAGGAAGCAGAGAATGAGAAGATTGTTCCAGATGAGGTAATACTGAGTTCAGTTTCATTTGCCATTGTGTATTTGGTCTTACTGAAGTGTATTGTTTATGAATTTATTCAGGGATCTCTTGAGTCTGTGGAGAGCTGCTGCAATGGGTGTGCAAACCATTGTGAGGATGATAACGGCTGTGGAGACAGAATCACTGCAAATAGAAACATTTCCTTCAGGTGTACACGCAACACTAAACCAGGTAACAAGAAAACCAGATTTTCTTGTTTTACATTGCACTAACCACTCCTAAAGCACTTATTTACTATGCTTTTTATGTTCTTTTTAGATTTATCTCCACACAGTAATGGTAGCGACTGTGGTTACTCATCGTGCAGTGAAATTGGTTCACGAGAAGGTTCAGACGTCGCTTGCTCAGATGGAATTTGCAACCACGATGACGCAGGTCTGATCAGGGATCATGAGAAAACTTAACCAAATACTGCCCTGTTTTTTTACACTGTTCTCTTTATTTCTCAAAGATGGCACAGACAGTTGTTTGGACTGCTGGCAGCATAAAGAAGAGCAGTGTTGTAAAAATAAAAAAGGAATTGGTGCTAAACTATGCAACAAAGAGGTACTTGACAAAAAAAGGCTGCCTCACTTCTGTTTTATCTGAATTAACAATTGTGTACTATTGTTACAGGGACGGAAGAATAAAGTCTTTCACGCAAATGGAAATGTGGCTGGTCATAGGAGAAAATTGTTGCACACATGCCCAACCAAAGAAACCATACTTTGTGGTAATACCTTAGCCAGACGGGCCTTACGCCTGCCACACGAAAAGAACCGTGGAAACATACCTCCAAAGGGAAAAGTTAGTCTTGCAGAACTTCTGGTTAGTGAATGAATTTTAGATCTATGCTAGCTTTTACTCTTTTATATGTTTTTCTAAATATGAAGTTGTGTCTTGATGCAGGAGGATCCAGAGGTCATTTCGGATGAAGAGAACGGCTTAACCCAAGATGAAATCCAATCTTTCTTCAGAAAAAATCCTACATTCTACAATGATCGTCCTGTATTCCGCCAGAACCTTAAAGATCGATTCTCAGACTACTGCCGTGCTGCTGCAAAGGATAAACCCGACTGGAAACTGGTTTGCCAGTGTTAGTTGCATTAAAGTGTCATGATGGAAATGAATCATCACTGCAATATGTTTTGTGACTATTCAAAGTATGTAATGTTTAGACTAATGATTTCTCTCAGATGAAATGTGATTATTTTATTCTCTTGTTAAATGCACTTATCACACACTTGTTTCATCTCAACAGTTAACTGTCCTCTGTTCAGGCCTACCAACGTGCTGCTGATTCAGCTCAGGCTGTCGATTAGAAGCACAGCGCAATTATCAGTAAACTGTGTCTTTAGGGAAGGGATACATTTTTGTCTTATTTTGTGACCTTTAAATGTTTGTTACATATCGTGACATATCAGTGTAGTGGAGAATGGTTAATAAGTGTACAGTAATGATTGAAAATTAAAGTTTTACAAACATTAAACATTTGTAATAGGGATATGGTATAATTTAATGTGAAATGTACGAAATAAAGAATATTTATTGTAATTCTGGACTTGTTTTTTCTTATTCGAGTTATGAAACCAAGTATACTTGTTACCAGTAGGAGGCAGCAGACACCCACGTGTGCAGAAGGATTTATTGCCCAGGCTCGAGCAGAAAGTGGGAGGTAAAGCGACCCGCTCAGTCGGCTCGTGAACTCCTCAGTTTTGATTCACAGAAGCTGATGGGTCGGGGCTGAGGCGCTCTGACCGCCCCTGCCCTGGATGCTGTTGACACAGGAGCACATCTCTCCTCTTGAATACACTGCTCACAGTCTCCGGTGCTGTCGGTGCGGATCCTGAGCGGAGCGGAGGCGCGCGGAGCTGTGAATCGGAGCGGGTGCAGCGACAGCGGGACAGCGGGGCTGGGATGGAGCGCTGGAAGGGCAGAGTGGCCCTGGTCACTGGAGCCTCGGTGGGCATCGGGGCGGCGATCGCTCGGGCGCTGGTCCAGCAGGGCATGAGGGTGGTCGGCTGTGCCAGGAATGTGGACAAAATAGAGGTAAGTTTGTCGAGTATCACTGACAGCTGTGGATGAATCACTGCGACTCAAGAGGCTAGCTCTGTCACTACACAACAGGGGCTAACAGTAGCTCAACTAGCACAACAGTAATGTTAGCTGCACAACTTTATCCAGGCTCGTTTCTGTGTGAATGGAGCTGCTGCTCAAATCAAAGTGGAAGCAAATGTATTTTTACCAATGCTTTCTGAGACTTTATGAGCATCGTGCACTATAGATTTTCAGGGGAATTCATGTGTATTTATTTAGCTATTTTTAGGTTCAATCTGCTTTGCTCATGACTTGACTAACCACATAGTGACATAGTTTATTGAATTGAATTTTCTCCTTACCTGTTATTGTGTAACTACTGTCAAGAGTTCAGGACTTTCCTTTGATATCAGCGACATCTTCTTCCTCTATCCGGTTACTCATCTACTCTGAAAGCAATTATAGTGTTTACCATGAAACTTATTTTTTCCTTTTATGTCAGTCATGGTCATTTCTTCTCATTATAATCCATCTTAAAGGATCAGGCCACCGTTCTTGCATACTGAGATATGTTCTTGCCTGAGCCTAGACAAGTTGATGCGTACCTGTCTGGTCTTTGTGCCCGTGGAAGAGCTTGTTCCAGCTTCACCCCCGTTTGGAGCCATAGGGATACACTGGGAGAGGCCAAATGTTAACATCTTTTTTGCGTGACTGAGGGCACACACAAAGACCAGACAGGCACGCATCAACTCGTCTAAGCTCAGGCAAGAACATATCTCAGTATGTAAAAAACGGTGGCTTGTTCCTTTTTAAAGCTTTTTGTTTTTGAATCAAACCCTACTTCATAGATTATGATTTACTGTTTTATCCGCCTGCATCTTCTTGACTTCCTGGTATAATATTTGCTGCAGTCTTGTCTGAAAGGTCACACCTCCTCTTCATCCATAAGACACTGCATCTTCCTTATCTGAAAAGCCAATATTTAAGCCAACCAACTTTTTACAACTTTTTACTCCAGCCTGGTGGAAAACTTTGTGGAAAACTTTGTACATTGTCATAGTAAACAAACCGGGGCAAGTAAGAGAATGCAAAAAATGTCCTCTTATGTAAATGCTATTTTTCCCTGGTAGCATGGACATCCATCATTAGTTGCTTAACTTTTGAATAGTGAATCATAACACTCAACCATAAGTTTCCTTTGTGAGCTCCAGCTGTTCATAACATAGAAAACATCCAACCCGTCTGCTTTGTGGATTACTCACACACAAAACACACACAAACACTCTTGCCATCCTTCTTGTTTTTAATGTATACTGACAGAGCTGTCTCTTTTTTAAATGCAAGGGCTTATTCCCCCCAGTTTATACACACCCACACCCATGTCAGTGTTGTGCAATGCCACCCTCCATTCATACTCTGGTCACATGGCCCTGCTGTCAATAGTTAACTGCACTAGCTTTGCCTCTGTGTAGTGTGACTTGTATAAGCCTCAAACAAGGTCAGTGCTGCTTTGAAGTCCCACTGTCGAGAGTATGAAATACAAAAGCTCGTTTTATGCTTTGGTCATACTCCACATGAACACTGCCTGCAAACTCACTCATTAATTTGTTTGTTTATGCTACTTCTTGGTCTGAACATGTTTTATGTCATGGGTGTAGATTATTTATATTCTTTTATCTGGGATGAATAACTTTTGTATAATCCAGCCTTTAGAGAACCACAAATGCGATGGCTTTTGACCTGCTGTGGCTAGAGTAGAAAACATTTACAGTATATGTTGCAACGGTCATAACAATATCCGATTTCTCCCGTTTTCTGTCAGATTTCGCTACATACTATGAGACCTCAAAGACTCATCTGTGTGGGGGGCGACAAAGCCGGTATTGTCCTCTTGTGCTATGTAAACTGGGTTCTTGCTGTACGGGTGCCAAGGCTTGGGCTTGTCCTTGTGGGGGATGCGAGCGTCCATCACCGAGCAACTGTTCTTGACTTGTCTCAATAAGTTAATGATGCCAGATCTGTTGAATGGTTTCCTCTCACCAACGGTCACATTCGGTCATAGAGTAATAGTGGGACGTTTTTTTTTCTCACTGGCGTTGTTAGCTTTTTCTTTTTGTGTCATGAATAACGCGCCGGCTGAGTTGTATAAGTGGTATTGTTGAGTGTCTGAGACTATGGAGTGAGCGGTGGGGGAGCAGTGCACTCAAGACGTGTGGTCACCAGGGCTGTGGACTGGAATGGAGGCCACAGACAGCACAGTACCAACACTCAATGAGGCAGGCAGCTTTCAGGTATTGCACATAAATAAGTAGATGAACTACATTGAATAGCACAAGCTGAAGCGCTGGCATTTGTCTGTCACCAGAAACTGTTCCTGAAGATAAGATAGAAGATGTTGAGACCATTTTATTGACTCTAAAACTAAGCAGGACCAGTTGAGAGAGAAAGAGAAAGAAAATACTAATGACTTAGATCAGGGGCTCCCAAACTTTTTTGGCTGGGACCTCAAAATTGACACCTAAACCACCCATTATATAAAGTTATTCCTTCTTATGCTACTTTAGGGCAGAAAAATACGTTTTAAAATCAAGTTAATATCTATTTAAACGGTTTATTTTTGATATGTGAATGGATTTCCCAAAACATATGCTATTGTACACTTGATAATTTACTAAAACTCATCTGGGGACCCACACCCAATGCCTCACGACCTCCCGAGGGCTCCTGACCCCCACTTTGGGAACCACTGCCTTAGACTACTGCTAAAGATAAAGCAACCAAGTTTTGATGCTGTTGGTCCAGATACATAATTTAAAGAAGTTACTTGGTTGTTCCAGCTCAAATAAATGATACAAATTTAAAATAATTTGTCTTTTACTGTTCCCTTTTCTGGTTTGAGACAACACATTTTTTAGTAGGTAAGTGCTTTATTTGCCATTGTCCTGACCTGACCCGGAGGTCGGGGAAACCGTAGCACCCAGAGGAAGCCTGGCTGGCTGCCATCAGTCTCCTCTGAAACGGTGCAGCGCCTCCTGTGTTTGTCCCCGTTTCAGAGCGTGGTGTCCTGCACTGGTCAACTCCTCCACCTCCTCCAGACATTACCAGACATTATGCTTACCATCAACCAATTTGTCATTTTACTTTGCAGCTTTCTCTTAAAAAAAAAAAGCAAATAAATGACATTTTGAAGGACAACTTACTGTACATACAAACTAATGCATCGCAGACTGGATGCTACACTGAACACTTTTAATCCTTTGTAATAATGACATTGCTTCCTTACTGTGTGCAACAAACGTCTATATCAACTAGCCGACTGCGTGATAGCATCTTAAATTTCGCCTTTGCTGGGAACAACTAAAGTGAGCTATAATCTCATCATTTCTGAAATATTAAATTAAACCCATGTGGATCTGCGGGTGTTGGGAAGAACCGACTGGACGTTAAAGGAGCATTATGCAACTTTTTATGCAGTGAAAAAAAAGTTTATATTTGTCCGAATTTGACCTTTTAGTAACTCAATGGATGGATGGAGTGGTCATCATGGTGCCTTTACTTTTGATCACGGTGGTCTCTTGGACGCTCCAGGATCAATTGTTTTGTAGGTTTTCTAATTGCATTTACTTTACTTTTTAACTCATGATATTGTCTGAATAATGTATGATCATTTTAGACGAGCTTTAACCTAAATATTGTGGCTGAATAATAGACCAATTAGTTAAAGCAGTGGTTTCCAACATTGTTTTTGTCCTGTGTACCCCTTCAGTCCTTCATTTCTACTCAGAGTACCCCTTATCTCCAGGGTGGCATCAGTTATTTGAAAAATGATCAACTAAACTCACATTTATTAGTATTGAGTTGTGTGTTGGTTTGAAAATCAGGCTAAAACACTACAAAATGCAAACTAGTATAATCCTCTTTTTGATCTGAAATAATTCAAAGAACCCCCTGCCAAATGTTCATGTTCCCCCTGTTGTCCCTGTACCCCTTGGTTTGGGAAACGCTGAGATAGTGGACGAGCTCGGCATCGTCCCATTAGTGCCCCAGTGTTATTCTTGAACCAAAAGCTCGCCCCGCAGAGTGTGGAGCGGCAGATCAGCGTGAGCCTGGTGCCTGCTCTGCACAATGTGCCCAGTCATGCGTCAAACGCCGAGGTGCTGTAGTAAAAGTCAATCGGCATCTCGTTGCCCCCCCTTCTCATGGGCCGCTCCACTGTACTGCGCTGCGTGTCTCGCCTGGCCCGTCATTTTACACTGAGTAGACGCCAATACAGAAAGAGCCTGAAGTGGGTCAGGTCAGACAGCTTTAGTCCCTTTGTCTCCTCTGCGTGGGTTTATCTTTTACATATCATTTTCTTTTTATGAAATGAACACTGATACTGTAGTTCTTGTCTTGCATCCCTATGACTTATACATTCAGCCTGTTTTTGAGCAAATACACAGCAGACAAAACGCATCCTCCCCTCTGCAAAACATCAAATCTTAGCTGTCATCGCATTTCCTGTGTTGAATTTCTCCTGAGCTCATCATGTTACCTGCTGGTTTGTTCTCATCCATGCGGAACCATTTTCCACTGATGGTTTTCCGCCTGACCCCCGTGAACTCACAAACACTGCGCCGGCGCGGATATCCTTCCTAAAAATAGATGCGAGGTTGTGCGTTGTGTAGCATCCTAATTGGCTAACTTTTCTAGCTGTTTCAATGGTTTCAATGTACAGCTCAGTGGCATTTTAAAAGAGCTGGAGCTGGAGCCATGAGAGCGTCTGTGCACATGCGTCTGAATATGGCATTACATAACATGAGTTCACAGGGTTTATTTATTATGCAGAAAATAGAAGGTCGAGGGGGTTGATGAAGAATGCTTTAATAGGGGCCAAATTGGACTTGTTGTCATTGGCGCTTGTTTGTTTTTTCTTTGTTTTTTTTCTCTTTAAGGCTAGTCCAGGTTTGGCCTGGTTTGCAAACGTTTGTAAAACCATCATTATTCTGTTTCCATGGTGCTTTGGCCGACTGTTTACTGAGTATTTTCCCTGTTGGACACTGTTTGGCCATCGCAAAACTATCACTATTGCAATATTAGGTGATGCAGTGTTTTCATTATTTTGTTATTTAGTGACCAGTAAAATTTCGTCATAATTTTCATCAGTGTATTTTTTATTTCTTTCTTGCTGACTAAAATTAGATTAAAACTAAATTTAAACAGTTATTTGTGGGACTAAAACATCCACATACTTGACTAAAATAAGAAAAATGAAAAGAAAAGAAGAGACTAAAATCATCAAACCTCTTTTGCTCTGCCCGATCCCGTCAGATCTTTGAAGCTCCGCAGGGAAGGGCCTGGTCGGTACTCGCACGGGAGACCGTTTGGGAAACACCAGGAAGCCTGTGTGAATGGAGTGAGTGACTGGTTGGTGGTGGTCGGAGGGGCCGATGGCGCAGACTGGTAGCCTCGCTTCATTCAGCCAACCCCAGGGCAGCTGTGACTACAAAACTACAGTGTAGCGCTTTGAGAAACTTGGTAACACAGGCTTGTAAAGTGCAATACAAGTGTAAGGCATTATTATTCAAACTTCCATGACCACTTGAAAGAGCCTCATATCATTTCAATTCACTGCCAAAGCAACAGCATTTACCGTATGAATGCAAAGTTAACCAAATTAATCTTAAATTTACTCGACTAAAACTAGACTAAAATTAAAGAGAATTATTAAACTAAAACTGGACTAAAATTAAACAACATTTTCGTCAACAAACTAAAACCAAATTAAAGTATGTGGTCAAAATTAACACTGATAGGGACAGTGCATAATATTAATGAACATCTGCAATGTGAATATGCCAGATTATAGCAACGATGCTAGTTTCCTTCTGTAATGTGGTGACCAGACGTCCCAGTTCACCCGGGACAGTCCTACTTACTGAGCCCTGTGTCCCATGTAGCGACTGAACAAGCAAGAATCCCCAAATTCTATCACCTCAGTGTTGATTTCCCATTTTGTTGACATTCACAAACAAACAAACCATGAGGGGCAAAAGTCAGAATTTCGCTCACCCCACAAATTCCTTTTGTGTCTCAGTTTTTGTGGTGCATCTGGTCACCCTTATCTGTAGGTCCTGAGGCAGTTGACAGAGATAAAACATACAGCAACGACATTATTCGTATCGCAAGACGCTGCAATATACTGTCTCAAAATCACTGAGCTGTACACATTTCTTACAGAGTCTAAAACTAATTATAAATGTGCAATAGTTCAGTTTTAGCTTTGTTTAAGTCCCAATGTAGTATTTTCTTTCTTGTCTGGTTTACTTCATGAACTTAAAGGAGCTATACCTGATTGTACAAAGAAACAGGGTCTCTCAAATTTGAAATTGCTATTTTCTGGTCCAAACTCATCTCGAACTTTCCTAATGCATTTACAACATCAAAATTCGTCACAGGGACTGAGTTTGAACCAGGTTTCACAACTTTCAGGGAGGAAAAATGTCACTTCACTGTAAAAAATACCTACTAGCCTGACATTTTATGACTGTTTAAAAGCCTTTAAACCAGCGTATTGGATAAATGTCTGCTTTTACCATATACTAAAGGACAAAACACATTTTATTCGAATAATAGAAAATTAAAACAATCAAGGATTAATTAATGAGACTGTGTTGAAATGGTTTATCTAAATATCGCAATATTCCAGTTTATGAATATAGTGCAGCCCTTCGTGTTTGCTGGTTTAGAAATGAAGTGGCAAATAAAGGCCGACACAACAGTTCTGGGCGGAGACAGCAGCGACAAGTTTCACATTTCATTCCCGTTATTTGTCTTGAAATAAAAGTAAAACTCATCTTGCATTGACAAACAGGGAATTTACCAGAAGAACTGTTTGTGTGTTGAAACAGATCAATGGAAACGTGGCTGACGTATTTGTAGCTTTCACAATACACTTTTTACACTCACAAATCTGTCGTCCTACATTATACAAGCACAATTATGTACGACACATTGTGGAGTCCTGACGTTATAAATTAGTACGTGATATCATTAACCCTGTGTTGTCTGATATCAATCTGAAAGCGTATTTGTCAGCCTTGTAGGTGGTTTTACTGTTGTCAGGAGTTGTGTGAAATGGCTGCTGGTATCACATGATGTGGAGACATGAGATTCACGCTGGTTCAACAGAAACAACTCTGGGCTTGTTTTACCTATAAACAAGGCAAATAGCAGGTTGGAACGGTTCCCATGTGAAACGGGGCTTTTCGTAATTAAACACAAGTTGCTTCACAAACTCTGCAGCTGCTGATGTGTTTGTTGATGTGAAGTTTCCGCATATTACAAAGTACCGGCTGTAGTTATAGCAGTAAACTGTTTAGCTTAGTAGTTTTGTTTATGCCTTTGGAGAATTCATCGTAAAGAAAACATACTTGCCGAGACATGACTGCATTTTATGACCATGATCAGTTTGCAGATGAAGCAATGTGAGGAGTAGTAAAAGTACAGATAGAGCTGCCACACAGAAATAAGTCTAGAGGTGCTGCAATAATACTCTAGCTTAGTGGTTAGGCAGCAGTACATATGCTAGGGCTGGGCGATATATCGATATTTAAGATATGTCGATACATTTTTAAATGAGATGTGGAATTAGACCATATCGCATATCGGGATATTTCAAATTCAGCTCTTAAGTTACCAAAAAGAAACAGGTAATCTAAGCCGATTTTTAAAAGGTTTCTCTTAAACACTTTATTTATTTATTTATTAACTTTATTTATTAGCACTTTATTTTGTTATCTCTTTATATATAAATTCTGGCCTCAGAAAGAGATTGACCTTTATTTTGTAGACTATTTTTATTTAAGATATTTTTTTATTTAAATGTGCACCTTACAGAGCTTTGTTATACCATGTTTATATTTACATTTTAGAGTAGTGAGTCTTCAATAAAACGACTCGTATTTGGCTTTGACTTCACAGTTCATTTCACAGCCCTTTTTTTGCAGAAAAAATATCGGGATATATATCGTGTATTGATATTCAACCTAAATATGTCGGGATATGACTTTTAGTCCATATCGCTCAACCCTAATATATGCTGGGCCCTGTGCCATCCGTGTCTACATTTTGAAGAAATTGTACTTTTGCAGTACTTTTTACTTCGACTTGAGTAAGTGCTTTATTAGTCATTGTATAATTGTACAATGAAAAAATATGTTCAGGTGTTGGTTAGTCATGAGCCCCTGCAACTGCCTCCATTGTGGGCCAACCTGACCAGCATATTTTTGAGATTGGGGAAACCGGAGTACTGCCTTCAGCCTGGTGTCCCGCACTGGTCAGCTCCTTCCCATCCTTCCTCCTGCGCAGCTTCCTCCGCTCCAAAACAGTCTTTTACCATCTTCTGGGAAGAGCGTAGCAGACAAATCTAATCCATCTTATTCTCCAGTCAATCTTAACGAACATTAGTCAGAATAATTGTAGGGATAGACAAATTTGTGTGTCTTCGCTGCGAATCTTGCCCAGATACCTCCTCATTTGTAGTTTGTTTGATCCTGTAGCACCTCTTGTGACGCCTCCACTGTGCTGCAGGTGTGAGTTAAAGAAAGTTAGTAACTCTTGCCACTGTGATTAAATCTTTATATGACAAATCTTCATTTTGATGCATAATGATTGCATTTTATGTGTTTATGTTATGTTTATGTTATGTTACTTTGTTCATCCCTGTAGGGAAATGTTATGTGACAATTTTCACATTATTTCATGTTTAGTCATTTTTCATGTCACAACTGAAACATGAATCAGACTAATACGCTCTAGTTCAGGGGTGCCCAAACTTTTTGTCTCCGAGGGCCAAAATGAAAATGTGCCTGTGGGTCGCGGGCCAAACACGGCGATGTCAAGCGTGAAACACATAACTGCAAATAATAATAGTTACTTTATTTTCTTTTTTGGTATACCTTTGCATTTAATTCAATCTATGTTATCAACCTCTTGACTCCCGCCTGAACCGAGAGGATCTTTTTCCTCACGTCATCAGATTTTTTTTCCATCATTTTTTTGTTGGGTATTCAACTCATTTTTGTAACTTTTTTGTCATTTTTTTGTCAATTTTTTGTCAATTTTTTGTCATTTTTTGTCAATTTTTTATCATATTTTTGTTATTTTTTGTCACATTTTTGTCATTTTTTGTCCATTTCTTGTGACATTTTAGTGACATTTTGGCCACTTTTTCATCAATTTTTCGTCACTTTTTTGTCACATTTCCATCATTGTTTTCGTCTCAGCTTTTTTTCCAGAAGCTTTTGGATTGGGGTAAAGCCAAACTGGAGAAAATGTGCTCGGTTCAGGTGGGAGTTAAGGGGTTAACATGCTACAAAAGCCTAGTTTTAGTAGAACAAAATCAATTATTGTAGCAATATAGAGCAAAATGTAAACAACAGCACCACCTGTACCTGCTGTACCTACAGTGACTTAAGCTCATTCATTTCTTTAAGTCAAAGAAAATGCCACATTATATAATTTTGAAAGTGTCAGTTCAGCATAAATTCTTTTATAAGTCATAGATGTCAACGATTTTTGTTTCCTTAACTTTGCGAAAGGAGAGAAACAGCGCCCCCAATTTGACGATGGTGGACAAAAAGTGAACTGCATCTATATTTGCCATTGAGAATGAACGGGAGAGAGAGTTATTGACCAGATGCGGCGCAAAAGTAGGTCACACTCTGGCGGGCCAAACTAATTGTTCCGGCGGGCCAAAATTGGCCCGCGGGCCCCACTTTGGGCACCCCTGCTCTAGTTACTCAATACTCACAGTGCTCAAGTAAAACTTTCACCAAATGCTTTTTTACTCTTACTAGTAAATATTTTGGCTACTCTACCCACATTTTTTCTGACTTATTCACCTGCTCCTTAACCCCGTTTCACTCTGGCCTGTTTGCTTGCTGGTTTTCTTCGAGATAACACTGCCTTCTAATGGCTCCTGTTGGCCAGCCTTCATGTTTGCACTTTCCTTACTTTGTGTTACCCATCGGTTATTCACTGCCTTCAAATCAGCAGAAAACGTCCCGGCCCGTCTTGAGCTGAGGTGTTTCTTTTTTTCTCGTTATCTCCCCATCTCGATTAGCCCATTCCTTGGTAGGGTGTAGTAAAACCAACCAGCCCGACCTTTAGACCTTTTTAGTGGCGGCTCTTTGGTGGCTGTGGGAGAGATAATCAGACAAACATCCCTCCTGCTCTGCTGCAATCCTATTATACAGCCTGCCGTGACCTTTGGCCCCACACACGGCGCTAGGATGCTATTTTTATTTCGTTCATTATTTCAATATAGAGGCTGTACCTTTCTGTACCAGGGCAGGGGAGTGAAGGTACCAGAATTCAGCGCTACAGACTTTGCCAGTGAACTTTTGATTGTGCCACCTCTATTTCTTTGATCCATGATTCTGTGTCTGATGTCCATCTGTTGCGGCCCCGTCCCGCCGCACGCTTTTGGTGATCAGATCATGTGTGATAATGAAGATGAAAATTCAAGAGCGTTTGTTGTGTCACAGGTGCTTAATTTAGCCGACGACTCATTCATATCAAAGACTAGCAGACTGATACTCATCTGTTTCTTTTTACTGCTCAACAAAATCGCAACTTGATCAGACTCGATCAATTTAAGCAATTTATCTAAACCACAAGATCCCATTTCTTGCACTTACTTGTACTTTCGACGCCAGCTTCAAGGGAAAAATAAAATGCTGATCATTAATTTCACTGTAAAAGTTTGTCAGGTAATAATTAACTGTGCAAACCCCTTTCCTCTTGTGAAGACAAAGTTCATCCTTAAAATAGCAGGTTAAAATTGCTTTGATTTCTTATTATTGCTTGTTTGTGTCCGGCTCTGGAAGTGGACTCCAATTTAGCCATTATACCACCATGTAATAGTAACTAGAGGTATTATATACAATGAATATAAAACTTGAAATGGCCAAATATATATCAAGAGTCAACATTAGCAGTGCAAATTTACAGTCATAATTGCTGGTGGTTGATAAAGTGACACTGATACAGAAGTTATTGCACATGAGTTACTTTATAGTAGGGCTAGGTACTGTTAAAGGATCAGGCCACAGTTTTTGCATACTGAGATAACTTCTTACCTTAGACGAGTTGATGCGTATCTGTCTGGTCTTTACGCGTGCGCTCAGTCACGCAAAAAGACCAAAGATGTTGTTAGCATTTAGCCTCTCCCAGCATATTCCTATGGACCGGGGGTGAAGTCAGAAGCGACCAAGCTTTTCCACGTTTTCCTTATTTAAATACGTAAGTAAAGGGTACTATATTGTCTTACTATATAAGGCGAGCACTTCGACGTCCGCGCAGTAATATCTTCACTCCTAAAGAATTCTGAAGATATTATTGTGCACCTTACAATATACGACCCCTTTTATGCATCAACTCGTCTAAGCTCAGGTAAGAACATATCTCAGTATGGAAAAACTGTGGCCTGTTCCTTTAAATGTCAATGTCAACTTTATTTGTATAGCACGTTTACAGCAACACTAGGTGCCCAAAGTGCTTCACATACAGGTACACAGTATAAAATAACAGTACAAAACAACAAGAGAAGCACACACAATAGAGTTATAATACAGCTCAGCTTGAATTGAACTTTAAAGGAAGCTTCTTGGTTGTTAAGCTCAAATAAAAGATACAAAAGAAATAATCTTTTATGGAATAGATGAACAGTATTTGAAAAGGTGAGCTAAGACTTGCTTGTCGAACAGCTTGTGTAGAGTAGCGAAAGTAGTCAAAAGGCAGAAAAAGTCAGAGACACTCGAGTCATACAGCAAATGGGAAAAGTCCTTTATTGATACATGGACCAGCCTACGCGTTTCGACCAGTATTGTTCTATTTTATGGATCTATATGACAAATATTTTAGTTTTCTCCTTATTTCCCTGGCCTCTTCTTTGTGCCACGGATCGGCACTTCCTTTATGATGACACTTCCCTTAGAAGTCTGTTTACTGAGCGGAGAACGAGGGGAAAGGTTTGCCGCTAAAATATGATGTACAGTAGATCGTTTGTGTAAAATGTCTGATGTTCATTTGCACCAACACGTCAACACTGCACTGTTTCTCTGGGGGGCCTGAAAATGGCTTTGTGTCCTTCTGCAGTCCTATGTTAACTAATAAGAGTGAAAGCACAGGCACAATTCATAGTGGCACCTGCAGGAGCTCTCGGAATAAGGTGAATACGTATCGAAAAAAGTATCATTCAGGCATCAGTATCACAAACCAAGTGTCGGTACCGAAAAAGGTTTTACAGTACCCAGCCCCATTCCTTACACATTGCATATGGCTCATATCACTAAAGTTTACAGGCAAATGTGTGCTCGCTCTCTCATATCCCCACAGTCATAATGCTATTCCTATTTTGTAATGAGAGTCTCTGGAGGAATAATGCCTCTCTACTTTCTGTGGAGGTATAATACCATTCATCTCAGCCCGCCTGAGACAAATCTCATTTCACATCTCTCGCTGTTCACGGCTGCCGCTGTGAGCCATCGATCCAGCTCTGCACTTACAGCGTGCCTGCCCTCTGCTCTCCACCGGCTTTTTATTTTTATCCCTTTCCCCTCGACTTGCCACTTCTTGTCAGCAGTCCATTTACACCGGTCCCTGGCGAGTCGGTGAAGGATTGACAAACATGCTGTGGTGGTGATGTCCTCTGACCTTGTGCAGAAGCTCCACAATGGCCTTGTTTTTGGAATGATTGTATAGAATGGTGTGTTATTGCTTATAGGATGTATATGTGGGGTGTGTCTCGGTGGGCCTTGGGGGTTGCACATGTGCCAACCAACTCAGAAGGGCTGATATTGGTAAAATCTTGCTTAAAACCATGAGCTTGTCCTCATGCCTCCACTGGGCCCCAAGAGGAAAATGTCTGGGGGCTTAGTTACCAACAGAAAAACATTTTGCTGCGTAATATAAATGATGATTGGTGAGCTAGCTGCTCTGTTTGACATATTGAGAGTGTGAGCAGCGCTGAAAACAGGAGACAGTTTGTATTGTGCTGAAATGTCCGTTTGTCTGCCGCGTTTTGTTTTATCTGTGGCGCAGCTTGTGGTGCAGTGTGGAGGGCTGGCACAGGCTGCAGTAGTTCTCCCACACACAGACAGGCGGACACTTCCTGTTGGCCTCAGATCACAGACATGTCGCTCTGATGCTCACGCAGAACTGGACGGGTCGCTCAGACTCATTTCTCTGTGGGTGAAAAACTCCTGCTTTTCCCATTTCTGTGGAATTTTTATTGGCTTAAGGCATGCAGCCTCTTATATTCCACATGTCGCCTCTGGCCATGATCTTCTCAAACCCCAGTAGCAATTAGCATAGATTTAAGCAGGTTGGGGCTGTTTAGTGTCAGAATGGGAGACTGTAGGAATGTGGATGATGAGTAGTGTCCAAGCGAGTGGTTTGTGGTGTTTGGAGAGGACGAAAGCTTAGATTAACAGCCTTGCTTACGAGAGTCTGCCTCAGGACAGCTGTGGCCACCTTTTTATCATGGAGACTCTCTGTTTACTCCATAATAAAAAGCTCAATCTTATACGGAGCTTACCACCAAGTGAGAATGAACAATGCATAAAACTATAAAGTGACTTTGAGAGTCTGCATAATTATTCTCACTCATTCTTATCAGTTACTGAGGCTTTGCAACAGACACAAGCGGTCATTGATTGTTCTGGTGTTATTATCCATACATAATTGTTAACTAATAATATTACATCTTTTTAAAGTATTTTCTGGCCCGTAAACTTTATGGAACAGGACAGTTCAGGGTGAAAAGAGTCGGGACTTAAACTCATAAAGTGGGGACAGACCAGCCTTAACCACTAGGTCTCCAACAGGCGGCCCGCGAGATGATTCAATCTGGCCCTGTCCAAAAAAAAAATGTTATTCTCTAGCCCATTCCTGTGGAGAGTTATGAATCTGTAAAGAAACAACTAGAATGCTTAGTCCAGCCACTAGGGGGCAGCTTAGATAAAGAAAATAAAGAATTCCACATGTGTCCAGCAGAGGGCACTGACATATTAAGAGATTAGGATATAAACAACACATTATAGCCATGTGGTATATGGACAGTCTGCCCCAGGGTGGCTGTGGCTACAATAGTAGCTTACCATCACAGAGTGTGGAGTGAATAAATAAAGTGTAGCTGAAACTTGGTACCCCTGCTGGTAAAGTGTAATTCAAGTGTAAGTTGTTTTTATGAAGCTGCTGTCAGGTCAGACTCATTATTGTTTATTTATGGAAAAATAAGTTTCCTCAATAGTATATTCCCAATCAAAACATATTTTACTGGAGGTTTGGTTTATGGACCCAGGCAATACACTCCCGATATATTTTGGCCCCCAGGGAAGTTTACTTGGAGACCCCTGCACTAGACTATACATAATATAGCTTTACATAATGTAGCTTTTTTATTATTATTTAATTGTATTTAGTAGAAGGATGTCCCTTGTGTTGTGACATTTGCAATGGCGTCCCAAAAAACATCTCAGAATCTTAAAAAAATAATAATAATAATAAAGATCTAACTGAAAAAACTTGACAGGACAAAAAATGACAGCAAATTACTGTTATGCATTTTCCCATGATGGCGTTTTTTTCCCCGTCCTCCCACTTAATTGTGTTTTTTGCTAAACATGAGAGTAGACAGCCTGGTTCGTGTGTGCGCTGAAGTGCTGCATCAGGCCACGCCCCTCCTCGCCGCAGACACACACAGACGTCAGGTGGTCGGTGCAGCTGTGCCTGGCACAAGTGTGTCACTGACCCGGCCAACAGCGAACTGCGGCGCTATGCAAATAACCTGTTTGGAGGAGAGTTTTTACCCATAACTTGTCTCATGAAAGTGTGTTATAAGATGCTGTTGATGCCTGAGGGTGAAAATTATGCACCGTGACTTTATTGCTCCGTGATGCTTGTGTGTGAATGGAGCATATGTTGCATTCATGTAAAACTAATATTCAGTGAAGAAACAACATTAAACTGGGATCAGTGTGAAGAGTGATTGTAGTGCGTGTGTATTGTTTCATTCAGATTGCAAAAGCCAATAATTTGCTTGCCGTTAACATTACTGTAATCCCCGCCATTCAACATTAATCATTGGCTCCACTCTTTAAAATGCAGCCACAGCGTTTTGTCTTGCGCCAGCGCGACCCTTTCTTGCTTATTGATTTTCAAAGATTGTTTTCCACCTGCATAATATCAAGAGCTGTTTTTCTGTGTGTTTTTTGCAGAAGCTGGCGGCTGAATGCCAGAGTGCCGGCTTCAGCGGCACGCTCATCCCCTACAAGTGTGACCTGTCCAACGAGGATGAGATCCTGTCTATGTTCTCTGCCATCAAGACCCAGCACAAAGGCGTGGACGTGTGCATCAACAACGCCGGCCTGGCCCACAACGAGCCCTTACTCAGCGGCCGGACAGAGGGCTGGAGGAACATGATCGATGTGGGTGGAGGACACACGCACACTGTCACGCACACACTGTCGTCGGTATTGAACTGAGCTCATTATACAGGCATGTCCTGTGTGCATAATCTCCTCAGCTGGGGTTTACTTTAACTTTAAACCAGGATCATAGCATTAAAGCAAAAATAATGGTGGAAATCACTCTGTGGACCATATCTCATGTGGACTTTACAGAATTTAGATACTTTATTTGAATTCAGTTGTCCTTCAGTAGCAAACGCCTATGGAAAGACAGTAGATAAATAGAATAAATCATTCAAATTCTAAAAAATACATTTCCCAAGGTTAAACCACCTGCACGTTTACATTATCAATGGAATTAGCATTACTGAATCCATTTGCAGCAGGGATAAAGGATCCCCTAAAGCGCTCCGTCCTGCAGCACATGGACAGGACACGGTCACATCTATTGATCTTCTGGGCAGACGGTGTCCCATGCAGAGGATGACTTACACCTTTCTCCCCTGACCACTGACCCCGCCCTCTCAGGCAGCTCGTCCAGCTTGTTGCAGTTTTTGACAGAGAGTGCCCCTGCAGAAAGCGGCGGGAATAAAAGCAGCAGCAGCAGATTGATAAAACATGGACAACGTTTGATCACAGACATGAAAGAGACTGGTCTGAGCCTTCGTGTAACGGATTTACAGAATTGTACAAAATTGTAGGTAGATTTTTATTCGATAGACTGCTATATGCACAGGATATACCCTCAAAACAATGGCAGAGTAAACAAGGTGGTGTCAATGAAGCTGTATAAATGAGCCAGCCTTCTACTGGTCAATTAAATTATTAACAAATCCTTCGAAACATTCACTTTTCTAAACAACCAGTACAGATGACGACTCAAACAACCATTCTCTACTGTGGCAAACTCCTGACTTTGAGCTCACACATACATGATTTATGTCGACGATATTTACAGCAATCGGCCTTGAATCTCCAGCACAGGCCGATGATTTGTTATGTCCATGCTCGATGCCAACATGGTCACACTACCCACATTATTGTCCCTTATTATTGCAGCGGTTCCCAAAGTGGGGGTCGCCAGATGATTTTGAGATTTTTTTTTACAATTCTGACATTGAATTTGATGTACTTTTGATTGAAAACATCATATTCTAGTGAAATTAAGCCAAATATCAAAACACAGTATCCTGGGGAACCCCTGTACTTTCTGATGCACCATTATACAGTATTGACTTTGTTATTTCTCCATTCAATACATATTTTTTCACTTAAAATGAATACAATCAAACTGCTCTGGAGTTTAAAGGGGCTAGATGCAAGTTGGCCATTTTGTGCTCATTACTGCCACCTCAGGTCATACATGTAACTGCAATTCGACCCGAAGTAACAACTTTTTGAGTGACAGTGCAGGATTTTAGAGGCAGTTGTGGTGAACAGGACTGGGCTCATTCTTTCTAACATGTTTAAACTCCGTATAATCCCTTTAAGAATTAACATCGACCATGAAAAGACAGATAGTGGTTGGTCCATATTGATGTGTAACTTTAAATGTAATGACAAAGTACAGTGCTTTGCTTTGACAAAAGTACATAATGAACCCCGGACAGACCTTTTTTCTTGTGAGCAAAGTTAATATTTCTTTCAATGTCAGCGTAATCCAGTGTCCCACTCCTGCATCTCGTCAATCATCAGGATCCATGTCAAAAGTAATTCTATAATGTACTTTATTGTACTGTAATTGGCTAAAACCGAACTATAATGTTGCTACAGTCTTAGTTCACAAGGTTTTTGACACATTGCTAGGATTTTTTTCAACTTTGAACCCTTTGAACTGCATCTCTGAAATAAAACATCCCTCTCCATGGTCCTCTAGTTCACAAACCCGACTCTTAAAGCTCGCACCGTTTCTCTTGTTGAAGCTTTACACCGTGACTCGATGAAGACCCCCCTGACGCTTCAGTCTCTTCAGCGCGGCGCTGTTGGGACGCATCCATCTGTTGCCATGGCAGCCCTGTCATGTGTACAGCCGTGTATTTTTAGCCGGGGTAATCTGTAATCTGACCCTGTTTGGTTTACTCAGCTCCTCTCTAACTCGCCACTCGGTGCTTTGACTGGGAAGCCGCTGTCTGTCACTAGGACAGCGCGAGCAGCTTACGTTGGCCTCGAGCCGGTGTCAGGACAGTTCGACACAGTGACCCGGCGGAGACATAATGGTTTCATTTGTGCCTTTAGTGCCCCACCAGAAATGAGATCACAAAAAGATGGATGCGCAGTTTATAAGTAAAAAAATAAATTAAAAAAAACTACATCTAAAACTGAACTCAGGAGTCAAAGTCAGCTTTATTTTCAATTTCAACATCGTCTGCATGTAGAGAATTCAAATAGCATTACTCAGTCACAAATCATCCATGGAAACAATAACTTGAGACTATAAAGCACTGCAATATCGAATAATATTTACACAAGGAGTGGAGGGAGAACTGGAAGCAGATGGCGTGCAGGAAAGAGACAGAGTTCAGCTTTCCCAACAATTCTCAATGGGGTTAAGATCTGGACTCTGTGGCAGCTAATCCAAGTGCTCCCTGATCCACTCTTTCACAATGTGAGCCCGATGACTCCTGGCGTTGTCATCTTGGGATGTTCCTATGCCCTCAGGGAAGAAGAAATCCATTGATGGAAAAAACCTGGTCATTCAGGATGTTCAGGTCATCAGCTGATCTCATTCTCTGGATTCTCTGCGTCTAGGATGGACAACTCCTGTACGACTGAGAGCTTACACAGAAACGCAGATCATAACAGTTAGTTAAATAAGACTAGAACAGACTGGACTAGAATAGAATAATATAGAATAGAATTGACTGGAATGGAATGGAACGGAAGAGAATAGAATAGAGCAGACAAGAACAGAATAGAACAGACTAGGCTAGAATAGAATAGAATAGAATAGAACAGAAGAGAATAGAGCAGACTAGAATTTAGTAGAACAGACTAGAACATAATAGAGCAGACTAGAATTTAGTAGAACAGACTAGAACATAATAGAACAGACTAGAATAGAATAGAATAGAATAATATAGAATAGAATAGAGCAGACTAGAACAGAATAGAATGGAATGGAATAGAATAGAATAGAACAGAAGAGAATAGAGCAGACTAGAATTTAGTAGAACAGACTAGAACATAATAGAACAGACTAGAACAGAATAGAATGGAATGGAATAGAATAGAATAGAACAGAACAGACTAGAACATAGTAGAACAGACTGGACTAGACTAGAATAATATATAATGGAATGGAACAGAGCAGAATAGAATAGAATAATATAGAATAGAATAGAGCAGACTAGAACAGAAGAGAACAGAACAGACTAGAACATAGAACAGACTGGACTAGAATAGAATAGACAAGAATAGAATAGAATGGAACGGAATAGAATAGAATAGAATAGAGCAGACAAGAACAGACGAGGCAAGAATAGAATGGAACAGAATAGAACAGACTAGAACATAATTGAACAGACTAGAATAGAATAAAATATAGAATAGAATAGAACAGAATAGAATGGAACGGAATAGAACAGAATAGAATAGAGCAGAATAGAACAGACTAGACTAGAATAGCATAGAATAATATAGAATAGAATAGAATAGAATAGAATAGAATAGAATAGAATAGAATAGAATAGAATAGGAAAACTTTATTGTCTCCCATGCACAATGATGGCAGAAATGTGTCATTGGCTTCCTCACACACTCAAGTACATTTGCCCAGAAAATATGATAAATACATAATATACTGAAGTTCATTGTGAAGTCAGTTCATTGCAGACACAGCAGCAGCAGCAGCAGCAGATTCACCTCATCAAAAGAAAGGGAATGGAACAGACTGAGCGACATTAGGGGCTATAACTTATTCAGCTCCCTGATGGGCACAAAGGAGCTCCTGTACACATTTTTCTTGGCACAAGGAAGTCTGTATCTCTGCCGTGATGGATTGAGCTCGACGTGGTGGGACAGTGGATGGCTGTCGTCATCTATGATCTTATGACTGAGACGGTTTCTTGTCTAAACTATGTCAGTATCAGAACTGAACAAAAGTCTTGCAGTGCAGCATGATTTGTTGATTTGGTTCCCCTCTCAGACCAGTTCATGTCCTTTGTGAAATGTGAGATGGAGCGTGTTTCTAGTTATATTTTTAAATGTGTTGTTTTCCTGCAGGTGAATGTCTTGGCCCTGTCGATCTGCACTCGCGAGGCGTACAAATCTATGAAGGAGAGAAATGTGGACGACGGACACATCATCAATATAAACAGGTAAGACGCGCACCGCCGCCATGACCTCATCAAAAAGTGTTAAAGGAATCACTTCTCACTTGTCTCACTTTTTTAAGAGGCCGCAATTTCTGCTTTTACCCTTGGACAAAGACAAAAATGCTGTATTTTGTAGCATATTTTCAAATTTGGCATTGTTTTATAGACCCTGTAATTGTTTGTAAACATTCTGGGCTTAGCTGGAGGCAGGAACAAAGATTCCTATCTATACGTCTGTTAAGTGTGACGTCACGACTTCTGCTTCCGGGTACTAGCAGACCGGCAAAAATGCGAGAAAAAAATATTAAAAACTCTTAAAAACAACAACATTTCTGAAACTCAGCGCAGAGTTACTGAACCTACTTATTTCTCAGACTCATTAGCCAAAAATGCCGCACCTACTGCTAAAAAAGTAATATTTACTAAAGTCACTACTTCCGGGGTTAGCGTAGCTGCTGCAGCGTTAGCATTTATCTCCGCTAACCCGGATGTAGCGATTTTGGTAAATATTACTTTTATAGCAGTAGGTACAGCATTTTTGCCTAATGGGCCTGATAAATAAGTATGTTCAGTAACTCTGTTGAGTTTCAGAAATATTGATTGTGGTATTGAAGAGTTTTTTGTAGTTTCTCGCACATTTGCGGACCCGGAAGTGGAGTAGCTGTTGTCATAATAACAATAAACAAATGTCTAACTGTTGTTGGAAATATCAGATAAAACTTATTTTTATCTATTATTTTTACACTTCTAATCGCTAGTTTTAGTTTAATCTTATTTCTCATGATCACTTCCTGCCTCCAGCTGATGTCACTTGATGTAAGCAGCGAACGGGTCAAGAGCCAGACACATAAGAAAGCAGCAACTTCGACCAGTGGTTCTCAAACTTTTCACACCAATCAACACCTCATAAAACAATTGACCTTCTAAGTACCTCCAGGTCCAGATCAAGATCAAATCAGAACTAAAAAGATTGATCTAAAATGGTATAAATTATGCCAAAACTTGATTTAAACCACATCTTAACCAGCAAACACCTAATTCAAATGCAGTACAAAAGCATAAATGAACCTCAAGTCTGAAATTGCAGATGACTTCATGACTTCATGCACTACAGTTTAAGAACCACTGACTTAGACAAATTGACATTACCATAATTTAATATACCAATAACTTAACCTTTGAATATAACGTTTTGCACTATAGTTTGCATTTGGAGATTAATCCGCAGATGTTGTGTGCTGCAGTATGAGTGGGCACCGAGTTGTGCCAAATGCTGCTGGGCATTTCTACAGTGCCACTAAATACGCTGTGACCGCTCTGACTGAAGGCCTCCGACAAGAGCTCAGGGAAGCCAACAGCCACATCAGAGTAACAGTACGTCATTGCCTTTTACTGTTAGAGCTAATTTGTGTTTATTTTTTGGTTTTCATCACACTAGTTTTGTACAGGTGATTTAGAGTGCGTGTGACTGTTTAGATGACTCATTTCACACAACATAAATATTTTACTGATAATTTAACCTTTGACGTGTTTTGTGATGTTCTTATTTTATGCTAACATGAGCTCAGGATGTGACATAAGCTCTATAGCTATCACCGTGACACCATACTGTACATAAGGGTTTTAAGCAAATCCTTGGAACACAGAAGTCTTCCTTTTCCCCAGCTCACTTTATCCAATAGCATTAAAACTTTATCACATCAAACTGAGTAATAATTGTGGTGTAATATGCTATTTAAAAATACAAAGTTGTATTGTTTTCTTAATAATTGCAAATTACCAGACTGTATGTCGTTGTCTATCAAGAACTATGGAGATATCACACACTGCCCGACCAAAAAAAAGGGTCACACACTTGAATATTTGGTTGGACCGCCTTTAGCGTTTTAATTACAGCACTCAATAAGCTTCTGCAACGTCAAAAACGATCCAATGTTGTATAAATCTTTCACCAAGACCTTGTATTGATGATGGGAGAGTGTGACCACAGTGCACAACCTTCTCCAGCTCATCCCAACGATTTTCAGTGGGGTTAAAGGAACAGGCCACCGTTCTTCCATACTGAGATATGTTCTTACCTGAGCTTAGACGAGTTGATATGTACCTGTCTGGTCTTTGTACCCGTGGAAGAGCTTGGTCGCTTCGTGCTTCACCCTGTTTGGAGCTATAGGAATACATTGGGAGAGGCCAAATGCTAAAAACATCTTTGGTCATTTTGCGTGATTGAGGGCACGCACAAAGACCAAACAGGTACAAATCAACTCGTCTAAGATCAGGTAAGAACATATTTCAGTATGTAAAAACGGTGGCCTGTTCCTTTAAGATTGTATAAAATCAAAAATAATAATAAAGAAATAATCACAGTGTACAATTATGTAACATTTTTGTACGTTTAAGTATTTTTTGAAGTCTTATCTTTCCCATATAGTGCATTTCTCCGGGAATAGTGGAGACAGAGTTTGCTTTCCGACACCTCGACAATGACCCAGAGAAAGCAGCAGCTGTTTACGCAAGTATAAAAGTATGTATATTTTAATGAGCACTAAACATGCACAGTGACCGTCGAGCGATGAGTTCAAAGTTTATGTTTCATTTTATGTTGCAGTGTTTAAAAGCAGAAGACATAGCCAGCGCAGTGACCTATGTCCTCAGTGCACCTCCGCATGTGCAGGTACAGCATTTTCCCTCGTCTTCTTCTATGCTGTCTCTATGGGTGATATTAAAGACGACTTTGTGTTGCCAGATTGGAGATGTGCAGATGAGGCCCGTGGAGCAGGTGTCTTAGCAGAGCAACAGGCAGCACCAGAGAACTACAGGAGCAGCAGACCACAGCCACTCACTGTAAACCCTTGGCGACCTCTGCTGGCGAGTGGTGGAAATGTAACAAGTCAACTATAGCTGTGACAATGAGGGACAAAGTGCTGAAGTCTTAAAGAGACTGAGTGGAATCGTCCTGAAGGGCTCAGACATTTAAAACCACTACAACTACACCACTGAATGCAGCAAACCGTTTGTGAATATTTTAGCCCAGCTGTGACCTGAGCTAGCTCCAAATCACACTAGGAATGCTAAAGAGAGCTGCTGCTGTGTACCACGTGGTCATCTCCTGTACTCCATCATCACTATAGAGGGAAGTGTATGCCATTGATTGCACATGTTCTATCTTTTTGTTTTGTTTTTTCTAGGTCATTTTGCATATCTTTCTCCAATTCAGCCGAATGAAAATGGTTGTTTATTCCGTGAAATTATTAGTTAAAAAAGTTTATAAGCAATTTAACACTGGATGTTCTATACCAGGAACACTAACACTAGCTATAGCTGTGTTTACACCCTTCTGCAACCTTTATTTACCGTTTGTCTTAACACTGAATGACCCAATAATAATTATATATTTCTATTTTGTACACACTGGGGAAATGGAGTTGGACCCTACTCTTAAATCAGCTTGTGTGATTTCTTTTGTGCACCTCGAAATAAGGAATGAGGAAACTTGAGGAAAGAGGCTTTTGTAAGATAATTATCTCAGTGTACTTGCACCATATAGTGTGTAAGATTCTTGGTAAATGACTTTACAAACGACTGACCAGGAGTACATGCTTGTGTCATACTGTCATCAACTTGATGCTTCTACCTCTGTGTTACTGCTGTCACTGAAGAAAAGCAATGCATGTTATGGACTTTGTGACAAGCTTTAGGACCTGAACATAAGAGCTGCATGATTGATGTACTCCTGTTAACCATCAACATATATTATCTTTATTGGGAATGTCAAATTGAACTGGCCTTCGACCTCTAATAAAGAGTCAATAAAGGAGCTGAATGAATGCTCAATGGAAACACTGGTCTTTACTTTGTAATTCAACATGTATAAATCAACATCGCCAAAAGATGGCAGCATTCACTAACACAACATGTGGTTGTAGAACCTTTCTCATCATTAGCACTGAAATACTCGACATACACTGAAATTTCACATAAACAAAATCAGAAGCTCACAGACATGGCCATGTAAGGTTATCTGCATAGCAGATATGTAGCAAGTGTTAACATAATGTAAGTGAGCAACATGGCAAATACACTCAGTATCTAAATAGTAGAAAAGTACTTGTGATTACAGTAATACATATAAAGCCTTTTCATAATTTATGAGGTATCAAAAGTTGGTTTGAATGGGAGGTTTTTCTGTTGGATATTGAGATGAGCTCGTGACCGCGATCCCTCCTCTCTCATAATAAGGCATCTTTGATATTTCATCCAGCGCTCCTGGTGTGATGGATCGCTTTAGTTTCTGTGGAGAAGAACACGTGATATTATTACCCAGCATCACCAATGTCTCTGTCTGCCTCTGTCATGATATTAAGATCAACTGTTTATTACCTGCATGAGCGACCCAGGCAATGTAAATAATGTGTGAACAGCCCCCAGTGGGATCCAGATTATAGAGGCCAAAGCAATGACCCATCCCACCCCCTGTGCCCAGGGAGGGAAAACATAGCTCTCATAGCGAGCTGGTTTGAACTGGATGACAGAGAACACAAGAATGACCTGCAACAGAAGGTATAAGTGTTTGGGACATTATTGATATTTCGATACAATGTTTGCAAAGATTTCCCTTACTGTTACGAGAAGGGGGTCAACTATGAGCCAGCATGCAATGAAGAAGATGTTGGGCTTGCTTCCAGTCATCTCCTTCAAGTTGTTTGACAGACGTTTCACACCTACTCAGAGAAAAACAAAATACACATAGCAACACCTTCATTTCTTTTGATTGTGAAAGCAAATGGTAATGCGTACCATAACACCAGCAGATGGCTATCACCTCAAAAAAAGCCAGGAACATGATGGAGACAATGGCAGTGTAATGGTCCATCAACTGAAAGACGTATATCCCCACCTAGGCGCCCAAAACACAGGTTAGGGGGTCAAAGCCACTGACAATTTGGGGGGCAGGGATTGTGTGTCAGGTCAGACACAGTATTACTTGAGCAAAATAGATTGGACACATGATTGTGACTGGTGTACAAGTCACTTTTGTAAGGGAGGCTTCAGGGAAAAGAGGTTTGTAACAAGTGTAGAAACAGGAGATTTCACCTGCATGACACACGGGATTCCCAGAAGACTCGCTGCTCCACAAAGGGCCAGAACAAACAGCTCCTTGCGCTTGAAGATCGTGATCAGGCGCTGGCCAAACTCATCCATGAGACTGGTCACCATCACCTCCACCATGGCAAACTGCAGAAATCCAACCATGAGCCTGTGTTGCTTCACATAATTGACTTGTTTTTGATAATGGACTTTAAACTACCTCACTGTCCAGTCCGAGGCAAAGCAGCATGAAGAAAAACAGAACGGCCCACAGCTGGGGAACAGGCATTTGAGCAAAGGCTTGTGGGTAGACGACATACACCAAACCAGGTCCTGCAAACAGATTTAGTTTTGAATATTTTCCATTATTCATTTATTTTTCTGTGGAAGCCTTGAACAGATAATCTCTTAAATTAATTAAAGGCACACTGTGTAACAGTTTGGATTATACTGCAAGCAATACAAATCGTGCTCCTAATAACCATCTAGACACAGATATTGGTAATTTTGCTTGGGGCAATCAAAGAATGGATTTGGATGAGCAGAGGTGGGTAGAGTAGCCAAAATATTTACTCAAGTAAGAGTAACATTAGAAAAAATGTAAAGGGTAGCACATCAGTAGTTCATATATCCAGACAGAAGTCTTCCTCTGAGGAAGACTTATGCCGAACGCGTTAGCGTTTACTCTATGTTGTAACCAAATAAAAAAATATGTGAGTATTTCTGTATGGATATATGAACTACTGATGTGCTACCCTTTACAATTTTTCTAAAAAGTATCATTTTTTGGGCTTTAGCACTCGGAACATTTGAAGACTTCCCTCCATGGATACTAAGAGTAACGTTACTTTGAAATAATTTGACTCAAGTAGAAATAATGACCAAAATAAATACCCAAGTAAAAGTAATAAAGTGCTTGGAGAAAATGTGGTAACGCTTTATATTAAGGTGTGCTTGTTAAGTATTAGGTATTAATAGGCATTAATAATATGCTTGTAAAGTTTTAACCCAGGGTTTATTATACTTTTATCTGTTAACATACTAATAGGCCATTGATAATATGCTTATTCATAGCCAACAACCCTAAACCTAAGCCTAAAATGATTACTAATGCTTATTAATACTTAATGAGCACACCATGAAGGGGCTAGATGCAAGTTGGTCATTTTATACTCACTACTGCCACCTCAGGTCTTACGCGTAACTGCATCTTCTATATTAAGCTTGTGCATGACGACCCGAATTAACACCTTTTTGAGGCAGTTGTGGTGAACAGGTCTGAGCTCATTCTAAACATTAGGACATGGCTGGAACATGTAGGGGGATGAAAATACTTAATTTTAACATGTTTAAACTCTGTATAGTCCCTTTAATCTAAACCGATAACAAAAATGTTACTTGAGCACTGTGAGTAACTGAGAGAAAAAGTTTGATTTATTTTCAATGGAGCAATAATTTGTGAAGAAGAAAATTCCACGGACATGGCATGAAAATACAGAAAAACAACGTATGAAGCATTTGTCGCTTAAATATTTACTCACAGTGGGAAAAGTAAAATTTTTTACTCAAGTGAGAGTACAAATACTTCATAATAATTTTACTCAAGTAAAAGTAAAAAGTACGGTATGATAAAACTACTCTAATAAGTACAATTTCTTCAAAACGTTACTTGAGTAAATGTAACTGAGTACTACCCACCTCTGTGGATGAGAACCTAACCTATGTAAATCTTATATATGCCTGCCTTTAGTCAACATCTCCATGGACACAAGCTGAAGATGTCCCCACTCCCAGTAAAGCTACGAGTCTTAGAGGAGCTGAGTCGCTCACAGCAAAGACACATGTTTCCCTGTTCTTTTTTGGCAATGAAAAAAAAAACTTAAATAAAGTAAAAGTGTAATAGGTGGGTGCTTCTGTCTAAAGACTTTGACCTTCACAGAACTCGTAAGTGGCCTTGAACTCGGGACCTTCTAACCTACATTTATAGCTGGGAAAGGGTTAATCTAACAGGCCAGTCCAAGGACCTGTGGGAGTGTCGCCAAATTCCCAATACGAAACTCAAACAAGTCAAATGTTCTATAACTTTGCACTTAAAATGTACATGCTTCCATCTGTGCAATGTAAGACAAACGAACACTATACCGTCCACTGCCAGGTCACTGACGGGAAGCCCTTGCAGATACGACATATATCCAAACGCAGAGAAAATGACAAATCCGGCCAAGATACTGGTCAGGGAGTTGATGATCGCTATCACCAGGGTATCTCTGTTGGGAAAACAATAGGTTAAATATTTGCAGGGTTTGGCACAAAGGAGCTTTCCAAATGCTGGCTGGACGTTCATTTAGACGAGAAGCAGCTTACTCAATAATACTGTTTTTTTTCCCATCACATATTTACTGCACAAAGAATCTGAATGTCCTCACCGTGGAAATGTTTAAAGGGACTGACTCAGTATTAACCCAGTTTACACTTAACCATGACTTCAATCCAGCGCTTTGTGAAATTGCTTTATCTCAGTGGAAATGTCAAAGGAATGCACTAAATACAGGATTTGTTTATCAATCAATGTTCCCATCCTTGTCTCTTCAGCCTCCCAGCTCAGACATGAATACTATACTCTTAAAAGACCAGTTGGAAAAAAAGGGTACATTTCTAAAATATGTAATGAACTGTCAGATATAGGCCCTCGCTTGATCACCTAAAAGAAGCTTGGCAACAGGACATTGGAATAAATATAACGGCATCTCAATGGACTAAAGCTCAAGACAACGTCCACTCATCTTCAGTCTGTGCTCGTCATGGACTGCTCCAATTCATGTTCTGCACAGGCTACACCTCTCCAAAGTACGACTTTCCCAAAATGTTCCATGGGGTGAACACAGCTTGTGATCAGTGCGGCCAGGAACAGGCTTCACTGCCTCACGCTGTTTGAAACTGTCCTAACATAACAGCTTACAGGACTAACATTTCTAAATTGAAGTCTGATGTTTGTGGAATACAGTTACATCCTGACCCAGTGCTTGCACCTTTTGGAGTAAAGTAACTGCAAATCTTATTAATAAGTAGAAAACTGTTATTACATTTGTCTCAGTGCTAGCTAGAAGACTGATATTACTAAATTGGAATAAAAAAAGACCCTCTAAAATACACTAACTTGCTACATAATGTAATGAAGCATGTTAAGTTGAAAAAAAAATTATTCGAATTAAAAGGGAAGGTAGATGATATTCATTCCATATGGGATCCGTTTCTAGTGTATTTTGGCAACTTCAAGCAAACAAATGTGTGAATGAACTTAATTATTGTCAGTTCCATTAAAGGGACTGACAATAATTAAGTATTTACAGTATCCATTCAGTCTCTGTTATGTCTATTATTATTTCTCAAAATCCAAAAGGGTCAAAGAATGAGTTACTTTTGAAAGATACAAACAAAACCTAGCAGGATTGGCCAGAGTGTTTGTGAAATGTGTGTGGCGTTCCTGTGTGTTTTCAGTACTTGAGAACATTGTTGTTGAAGGAGTTGTAGCTCGACATGGCCATCAGCGAACCAAATCCAATCCCGATGGAGTTGAAAATCTGCGCCGCAGCGTTTACCCACACCTGGAGCAACATGGAGAGAAAACCTAAGGTGATCTGATCAATAATGTTGTCACAAGCAATGTACCTATGTGCCAGACTGAACCATGGGTTATTTCTGGTTACTGCTTCTGGTGTTTTACCTCCACAGACAGTAGTTTGTCCCACTTCGGCACAATGAAGAAGGTTATCCCGTCCAATGCGCCAGGAAGCTGCGCGTTATTGATCAGAAGAGCAATCAGGATAACATACGGGAACAGAGCTGTGAAGTACACAACCTGCAAGCAGAGACATTGCTGTGGTGGTGAGTGGATGTAGATGCAATTGTGCAAATTATGCTGATTTTGGGGGACCACATTTACCTTTCCGGTTGATTTGACCCCTTTGAAAATACAGAAGTAAATAAGGATCCATGCCAACATGAGAATAAGGAACAGCTCCCATCTCAGCTGCCCAGCTTCCTCCACTGTGTGTGTTTGTTGTAGCATCCTATATCTGATAAGAAATGTGCACGTGTTAATTTTCACTTTATGCAAGTCATTCTCTTGTAGGGCACTGAACTCTGACATCTGTCATTATGATATTATTTGATTGCTATCGACTTAACTTGGTAAATGCGCTGACTTTGACTCTAAGATAAGATAGGATTTGGTCAGGTCTAAGCGCAGCCAGTGGCAACGCCAGGATCTCATCTCTGCTGTGTGCAGATGATGTTGTTCTGTTGGCTTCATCAAACCAGGACATTCAGCGCACACTGGGGCAATTTGCAGCCGAATGTGAAGCGACTGGGAGGACAATCGGCTCCAAATCCGAGGCCATAGTTCTGTGTGCGGCGCCGGCAGTGATTCGGGCGCATTATCGGACAGTTGTGGTAAAGAGGGAGCTGAGACTGGGAGCTCTCAATTTATCCAGTCGAGCTACGTTCTTACCCTCTCCTATGGTCATGAGATGTGGGTCATGGCCAAAATGAGTTTAGAGAGGAGCTCGGGGTACAGCTGCTGCTCAGGCATTCAGATGCATCCTGGTTGCCTCCCAGGTGTTCTGGGCATGTCCCATTGGGAGGAGGCCCCCAGGACTGTGTCTCTGAACTGGCCTGGATTCACCTTGGGATCCTCCAGAACAGCTGGAGGGAGTGTGCGTGGTTAGAGAAGACTGGGCATCTCTGCTCAGACTGCTGCCCCTGCACCCAGCCCCGGGTAAAGCAGAGGAAAATGTATTAATTAATTAATATTTTCAGATTCTATCTCAGCAATTATGGGTCGAAGCAGGGTAAATCACACTGGGTGATTTTAGTTGCTTGAATGCCCCCAAATTATAATGTTATATGCGTTATATGTGGGCAGCAATTTGCACTTTTGCTTCACAGCTAGAAGGTCGCAGGCATGTTCCCGGGGGCCGAACAGGGTTTGCTTGTTTCCCCCTGTTTCTGTGTAGTTTTCCTCTGGGTACTCCAGTTTCCCCTAGCTTTAAAAACATGTACAATAGGTGAGGTTGAGTGGGGGGACACCAGATGGAAATTAGCCCATGGCATGGTGTGTTTACATGCATGAGTCTCATGTGTTCACTAACATGCATTGTCCCGACCAACTTCACAGATAAATTTGATGTGCTCATTGTTTGGCCACACAATAATTAACCTTACAACTACAACATTTTTTCAGGAAAGCCTTCGATACATAGCCACTGACTCGACTGCTGTTTTTATGTGTTTTTGTATTTATTGTTGTCTACTATGATTCTTGTTTTTATCCTGGAAAGCGCTCTGGGCACCTTCTGGTTGTTGTTGGGCGCTATACAAATAAAATTTGATTGATTGATTGATTGAACTATAAAAACGTCAATAAACTGAGCTCATATCTGACTCTTGCTACTATTCCTGGCTTGATCTCAAAAACATAATTCGTCACAGGCACAGTAAGTGTTTGATAAAGGATTATGTATCGCGCTGTAATTTGATGTAAAAGGTTGACAGTGACTCAGCATGTGGACGTACTTGAAGAACTCCTGGCTGGCAGTGGAGGAGTAGCTGCTATTACTGCTGTGGCTGGTGCAGTTCTCTGTGTTCCAGGTGTTGTTGCAGCTCAGCCAGGGCAGAGGCTGCTGGAAGGAGTTGAACAGGTAGTACAGGGCCCAGGTGATGACCACGTTGTAGTAGGTGCACATGATGAAGGAGATGGCCACTGATGCCAAGCCCACACCTGAGGGGCATTCAGAATTCAGGGAAGTGGATGTCAAATACACTGGTAAAGGAGAGAACTTATTTTCATGTTGTAAACCTGTTTAGGAAACAAAAAGTCGCCAAATCTACAATCTACAATCTGTTTTTCAGAATCTTGCTTGATGTATTGAACATTGAACCCCACATTTTTATATGTTTTTGTATAAACTCACACCTAGTTTATTCAAAGGCTACTAAAAGATATACAAAAATCTATCTGAATAAAAAAATGTCAACAATACAAGTTGATAAATTTAAACTTCACTTATCCGATAATGCCAATTTAGCTTATTTACGATTTTGGCTGTGTTTACTGATAAATTGCTTCATTTCCATTTGAAGATACAATACAAAACTTGCAATCAATTACCTTTTAACAGGGGGCATACTTTAGCCAGGGCATGGACCGGCCCTCTGCGAGTGTATTGTCCCACAGTCAGCTCCATGTACAGGAGAGGGATGCCCAGCAGAAACAGCATGAGGAGATAGGGCACAAGGAAGGCTCCTGCGAGTCAGAGCAAATCAACTATTACACATTTTTACATGATTATTACTATTGTTCAAATCTCTTTTTAAATGAAGAGTGGAACGTTCTTAACACAAGTGACGTGTGAAATTAAAAATGTGGCACAATTCACCTTGACTTGAGTCAGTGTTAATTTTGACAACATATTTTATTTTAGTTTTAGTCTTAGTCTTTTGACTAAAATGTAATTTAATTTTAGTCAAGATTTAGACAAAAAAAACTTTTCAATTTTAGTCTAGTTTTAGTCGACTAAAATTGCATGTCAATTTAGTCGACTAAAATTAAGACTAATTTAGTCGACTTATATTTATAATATTCATTATAATCATATTTAGTCGTGTTCCTCGACTTCATGGAGCTGCCCCACATGAACAAAGCTCAGAGCTGATCCTTTGACAGTGAATGTACATGATATGAGCCTCTTTCAGACGGTCAATAGAAGTTTGGATGATTTTAGTCGTCAAAAATAACACTTTGACTAAAATTAAGACTAAATATTTTAGTCGACGAAATTAACACTGACTTGAGTATGAACACAGTCAGTTGTTTACCTTTGGACTCACGTGCACTGTCTTTAAAGAGTTAATCTCTAAAATCAGTAAAAATGTTCATTCTTACCGCCTCCGCTCCTGTAGCACAGATATGGAAACCTCCAGACATTGCCCAGACCCACAGCGCAGCCAATGCCAGCCAGGGTGAACTCTAACTGCCGGCTCCATGTCGGTCGGCTGGGGGGCTGATCCATATTCCCTGTGTGTTCAAACTCCTCACACAGAGTGACTGAGATTTGAGAGGCTCTGGGTCATATAACCTGCTTTTATTATCAGTAATGATTAGCTCTAAGCAGGAACACTCACATGCAGCAGCAGAGAGGCTCATACTGGGACGAAGGACTGTGGGATGCACACAGCACTTCAATACGCGCAAAGTTTTGTTGATAAAGAGGTAGGTGTTTCCCAAAGTCAGATCACTCCCTGAGAAAGGCTGGTTTGTTAATAAACATGTTTTTAAAGATTACATATGAACTAGTCCTTTAAAAAAAATCATTTAATCATTTAACTTAATTTAGATTTCTTTTTTCTTTCATCAGGTTTTGCTTCCCAAACAGAATAATTATTTTACAAAAGTTTCAGGAGAATTTTTTTTTACATTTTGTCCTGTTTTTAGATTTCTAACAACAACCAAAATAAATCATATCATCCATAAGGAATCCTTACAATTAACTTTGTAACTTGTGTGGTGTTTTTTATTAGAGATCCAGAGCTCCAGTTATAGGGAATCTTTTCGTGGTCAGACAAACTGGGTCTGTTATTATTGTATGCAACAGGTCAGTTGTTGTAACTGACCCGTCAGTTCATTTTATAACACATTCTGTAACCTTTCATAACCAGCCACGTGTGCCAAGTAAAAACATAACAGAGGAAAATTACAAAAGGAAGTCCAACGAACTAGCTTTATCATAATCAATCATTACATCATTTTCATACTGTCTGGGACTAACATTATAGACCTTTACATTTAGAAGCTGCACTTATATTTGTGATTAAAAAAAGGTATGTTGATAATATTACAATACCAATAAATCATCATTGATTACATTTAGTTAACATTGCTGCAACAATATATTGTTTTATATATCACAATATGCTTTGCATATTGGTGTATTCAGAATCATAATCAAAATTGTTTTTATTGCCATGGTTATGAACAGGTTCACAACTAAGAATTTTTTTTCGGTCAATTGTGCAACATGAAACATGAAACATGTAACACATAACTTAGATAACTAATAAACTATACAAACTTTAAACTATAAACTATGGCAAAGACAACAACAGTTTGACATAGAACAACAGTGTGAGTGTATTTACAGATGAACAGGTGCATTGAGTGTTAGCAGCAGATATGAGTGTGGTTTTGTATTGGACATCCCATATTGCAATACTTAAAGCCACACTGCGTAACATGTTACTCAATGAATAGAATAAAACACAAGAATTTCATTCATTACAGGTGGTCGTCTGCAGCACCGGGCCCCCTCAGGGCACCGTCCTCTCACCGTTTCTCTTCACCATATACACATCGGACTTACAACATACAACATGGACAGCTGTCATCTGCAGAAGTTCTCTGACGACTCCTTCATCGTGGGCTGTGAAAAAATTTAAATTTATTAATGAGGCTGATGTTATGTAGCTGCTTTTAAGAATTATCTGTCCTGGCAGGGCATAAATGTACAGTACACAAACGCAGTACTTGATCTGCCTAACATTCTTATGCACTTAAATTAAGAGGCCACCGTTTTTCCATACTGAAATATGTTCTTACCTGAGCTTAGATGAGTTGATGCGTACCTGTCTGGTCTTTGTGCGTGTCCTCAGTCACGCAAAATGACCAAAGATGTTGCTAGCATTTGGCCTCTGCCAATGTATTCCTATAGCTCCAAACGGGGGTGAAGTTGGAAGCTACCGCGCTCTTCCACGGACACGCACAAAGACCAGACAGGTACGTATCAACTCCTCTAAGCTCAGGTAAGAACATATCTCAGTATGGAAAAACTGTGGCCTGTTCCTTAAATAGCCTATTTAAAAAAAAAAAAAAGGGCGAAAAAAGCCATGCTCAGTTACAGGAGAAACAACAAAAATATAATAAAAGGCTTAGGCTGGTGTCTGTAGCAGTATTGTTGAAAGGCTCGTATTGCCAAAAGTGTTAAAATCTTACTCACAGTGTCAGACTTGTAGATAATAACCACCATGCTTTCTTTTTCTATTAATACTGGACAAAGAATCAGCAGTAATTCCTATCATCCATAATTGGACCCATAGTTTGACAAAAGCATATCGTCCCAACCCTATAATTAGAAGCTAGCTGTATAAATTAGACACAATTCAATCATCCTGAACCAATCGTCCTTAATAAAATAAGGGCTTTAAGATTTCGTGACAGGACGTTTAACCCACCACGCCTTCCATGACCATCATTTCCACGATCATTTCCCATCCTTCGCTGTAGGCTTAGTGGAGAGGGAGGGGTCTCTGCCCGAAGTGAAGTTGCGCTTTAATAACGCAGAAATGTGCAGAGATGATGGCTTCAACGTAAGAGCGTGGACACTAAAATCCTCTGCCACGCCTTTTACTTTACACCGGAAGTGGTCGTGTTGACATGTGAGCAAAGCTTCCGGTTGCCGCTGGATGTAGTTTTCTGTCGCTGGGAAAAGCGTCTGTGGGGCGGGGAGTGGTTACGCGAATGTTGTCGTGGAAAAATAACAAAAAGTATTTGATTGAAACGCCAGAAAACGATTTTTGAAGGAGTTTTGGTTGTATATGATACATTTTCGGTTGGACATTTTGTTTTTCTGTCTGTAGAAAATGGGAAACTGTCACACCGTTGGACCAAACGAGGCCCTGGTGGTTTCAGGTAACGCTCGCTGCTGCTGCTGCAACTGCTTAAACGATAGACGATGGTGTCCAGCTGCTTGATGACTGCATACTCGTAGAAAACCAGAAAACGCTTATTTTGCTTTTAACTTTTGATCACTATAGCTGGCTAATCCAATGAAATATATCTATAAAGGAGAAGGGATCTTTTAACGTGTGATTCCAGGCCGTTTTGTCGTAGGATTGAGCAAGAAGCTGGCATCGTGACAAACGTAATCCGCCCCCAAATGAAAATACTACATTGAACCATTTTTGTTTACCTTTGCTAAAGCTAGAGTTTAATACTGCGTTATATGGGTGCATTTCTTTAAAGAGCTTGTTGATCTTCGTTTTGTTGCTTTTAGTTAATTTCTTATTTTCATGGTGAACTTGTTGCTTGTTTTTTTTTCTGTGTTTTGTATTATTATTATTTTTTATTCTGACTTCTGATTGGCCTATTCTGAAAATCAAGCATAGTTTAGCGCTCCTGGAGAACATAAGATGCAGTCATCTTTGGTTCACCCTCTGGTTAATGTTTTAAAGGCTATTGAAAGCTTTACCGAGGCGTAACACGCGCATGTTTTCCATCATAACACACTGAGATATTCACCGATGCTTTGGATCTTTAAGACCATCCTTGCGGGAGTCTCTGGCCTTTATCTCTATGCAAAGCCCTCGTTCATTTTCCTAATTTGATTTGGCAGAGCTCTGCTAGAGAGGTTTTCTACTGCACTGCTTTCTGCTAGGTTTCCTGTTCAAACCCACATTTGCTGAACTCAAACATAATAAGTGGTATGGGATTTTCCATTGTGCACAAAGTTGTAAGCAAAAGTATCAGTCACCAGAATAAGGTCAAGTCCCTCCCTTTCTGGCACAGATATTTCTTAATACTAACATTCACATAATTACATCAGTCATTTTTTACTAGGTTTGATGACGACTTATCCATTTGTAAATTCTCATTTGTTGCCCCCACAGGTCCCCTCTCATTCTCCTAGCAGTGAGTGCTGTTAGGAATCCCAATTATGCCTGCAAGGGACTAGGCCAATAATAGTGCATGTCTCCCCGGCTTGGCTTGTCTATAGATCTCTACATATAGGCCAGTTGCCATATTTGTTGTATGTTTATTGGCTTTGGGCTCAATGTTGATTCCCTGCCTGGCGTGTTGCTCTACTCTCTTTTTATTCAGGTCTTTTATAAATAAATTAGACTTTGTACATTTCATCTGGATCCGAAAACAATTGCCCAGAATCTTCTCACCTTACTTCTCCACAGTAGCGCACGTTACAGGTGTAGACACAATATTTCTGAGATTCTGATTTGGTTCCTTCTTCCAAACAGTGCTGAACTATACTTCCTTTTCCTGGGACTGCTGCGGTTTCCTTATGGCGCAGTGTTCACGCCGCTTGTAAAAAGGGCTGACATACATGCGCAAACAGATCAAGGCTGACTTCGGCTGTCAAATAGAAGCTTGTAGTTTTGCTGAACGTGACTGCATACGCATCCGACAGCACCCCACCCTCCCCCGATCTCTCTATTAACGCGTGACAGCTGGGAATGTTTCCCCAGATATAACGGCGAATAGGACCTTTTGGCTTGACCACTCCAGTCTTTGTAAAGCCAAATTTCTGTGTCACCTTTTAGTGATCAAACTCAAAAGCATGATTTAGTCTCGTGGGGTCATTAAGTAATGACTCAGATGGCTCACATGACAGAAGCAATGGCAGATGAAGCAGAAAACCGAACAGTCGATGTGCATAAATATTTACTTGGATGAGATGCAGCTAAATTAGGACAGTGTGTGAGACCATGAATAGCATAAAGAGGATTGTGGAAGAAGATGTTTTTTCAAATGTCATGATAACCTTTTATATGGGGTTGTATAATTTGCAATGATTTACAAGTTGCTGTGATTTCTTTTTTATTGTTAGTGCTGTAAGATGAGTGGATAGATCTTTCAGTAAGGGCTGGGCACTCCATTTTAAATTTTCTGTTTTTATTCTTTGTTCGTACCGCTAAACCCTTTGCCGCTCTGTTGTTTACTTTGCTCTGCTCTTTCGTTAAATGGCTGCCCTCCCTGTGACGTGTTGTGCCTCTGTGTCCTCAGGTGGCTGCTGTGGCTCCGATCAGAAGACGTATGTGGTGGGCGGCTGGGCTTGGGCCTGGTGGCTCATTTCCGACATTCAGAGGTAAGACCAGTCTGTCCAGGTCCAAGGGATGCACTCGAAACTGCTCCTCTCTCATCACTTAAAGCTCCCAGTGGGCTATAGACGTAATCACTGCGCTGAATACTAAACAGACTGAAAGCCTATAACTCTAGGGTGTGTGCAGGGCCAGAGAACGTGCGTGTTTTTTTTACTAAAAAAGACTGAAGGTTACAAACTACTGTATTGCACTTCTCAGTCAAGCCAAGCTGGATTAAACTTGAACTGAACAACCAAATTAATTGATAGTTACTGAAATTGCTGTCTAGTGTCTACCATTTTCGCTGGTTGCCAGATTCTAAGGGTCAAATCGGAATTAAATATAAAAGGACCCTCAATCAATGCAACAATCCCAGCATCCCAATCAAATCAGAGCTAGTGCAGCCTCCAGTGGTTAAAACTCAGTGACTGAATTCTAGAGGTTCTGAGCTTTCAAATAAGGAATGGCTTGTTCATATATTGTCAAAATTGTTACAGTTTGATTAAAGGAATAGGCCACCGTTTTTACATACTGAGCTATGTTCTTACCTGAGCTTAGACGAGTTCTTTTGTACCTGTCTGGTAAACACAGCACAGACGGCATTTAGCCTCTCCCCCTCTCCACTATAGCTCCTAAGGAGGTGAAGATAGAAGCTACCAAGCTCTTCCACGTTTTCCCTATTTAAATATGGTTACGTGAAGTGTTACACTACAAAAGTATAATTACACAAAATTAAACAATGGATTTTCTAAGCGGATAAAAAGGGGGGACTATATTGTAAGGCGTAATAATACCAGGAGTAGTGTGAAATTCGCGCAGTAATATCTTGACTTTACTGTGCGGACGGCGTAACCATATCTAAATAGGAAAACGTGGAAGAGCTTGGTAGCTTCTATCTTCACCTCGTTTGGAGCTATAGTGAAGAGGAGGAGAGGCTAAATGCCGTCTGTGCTGTGTTTACGTGACTGAGGGCACCCGTGAAGACCAGACAGGTACAAAAGAACTCGTCTAAGCTCAGGTAAGAACATATCTCAGTATGTAAAAACGGTGGCCTATTTCTTTAATAACTAGGCAGGTATTGAATTTCATATAAATCCATGAGTTCAAATGCCTTTGGTAAATTTACTTGATCAAACAACATTTTGTTTGGGGCACGGCCCTTTATTGCTCACAGCAGTAACTGGTTGTTATGGTTTGCACAGTTTGCACTTTCAAGTTGCCATGATAACATACAACTAGCATCTCTCTACCGTTTAGTAGTTTGGTGACATGTTTTTTACAGATTACTCAGTTCAGGGCGCAAACAAGATCATTATTTAACCTGCTGCTCACTCAGAGTCTAACTAAGCATCTCTGCTGTCTCGTGTTGCCTGCGCCTGTCAACACGTGTGTGGTAGTGTGACAGGGTGATTCCCGATCGTCCACAAGAGGACTGAAGGATTTCATTCACAAAATTGATAGTTAGACATTTGGGCGGCTCCTAAGACCAACTGAACTGATCCATGACAACCTGCTCTGGCTTTCAGGTCAAAAGAAAGCAGATTATTAATCAGAAATCCTTGCTCTTTGCAGCAATAGATAAGTGCAGCGATAAAAAGCTCTTAAAAGAGTTTTAAAACTCAGAATCATAATCAAGATCAAAATTACCAAACGTATATTCATTCCAAACTCAAAATGCTAAGTTTTTGAAGAGATTTTAGTCTACAACAATTACATGGGAAATGGCAGTGTTTTTCTCTGACACTATAAACTAGAGGCAATACTTAAATAGTCCATAAACAAATGCGATTGTTTTGTGACCATTTAAAAAAAAGAGTCCGTTTTGACAAAAGATGTCATATAAATGATGAATTACAATAAATAACACCCATATTAAAAGATAATATTTGCCAAACGTGCAGTTGTGAGCGATCCATTATCAGCACGGCTTCAGTAAACTTGCACCAGAGCAGAGTGGAAAATTAAACAGATGGTACATACTGTAATATCAGGGTCAGGGGAAGTTACAAATGTAGTACTACTGATGCTCCACAAACACTAGTACTTTTCAGTTTATTCTACTGCATATTACGTGTTTCACAAAGTTAAAACCAGAATGTATGGAAAATGGTATGAAGACTGTGGACTCACTGATGAAACCTTTGTGTTCAAACAGAAGAGCAGCTTCAGTAATTTTCCGGTCATTCTGGTTTTAAATACTGTCCTGTTTAGACTTTCATGCCCTGTGTTTTGCTAACCTTTGCCTTGTCTTGTGTGCGCGTCCTTTACCCTCATAATGCTCGTGTTCAACCTCCCTTTAATGTGCTTTTGCGTTGCTTGGATACCTTTGTAGTAGATGGTCCAACTTGGATAGCATACCTAACAAGGATTCATATAAAACTTATAACCACACCCATATTTCAATCTATATTATTTCCTGTTTGGTAAATTAGAAATGATGTTTATCTTAGGCAGAGTTTAAAAGCTTCAGGCAGAGGCCTGTGGCATCATAAAACCAAGATGGGTTTCCTGCTTGTGATGCAGTAATCATGTTAATGTCCAGCCCTATGACACATTGATCCTATTCTGCAGAAGAAGAAAGGGAGGGGCAGTGATGGACCAGACCCACTCCTCTGTACCGCTGCTATCACATGCTTTTGAGTCAGATCAGGAGGCACCAGTGAAATTTGACCAGATTGTTGTAAGATGCTGAAATCTTGGTGTATTGATAAGGTGCAGGGATCTGTGTTTGTAAGAATGTAGTTTTTTTATGGAAGAGTGTTCTGGTGTAGCTCAGCCATTATGCTTAGCAGTGATATAAATGTTAACCTTAACTTATGTTTGAAATCATCTCTGTGAAGGTTATACATTAGTTGGCATCAGTTGTTCCATGAGGCAACGCTCAAGGCCAGGTTTTGATTGGTCCGCCATTGCTGTAGTACCTCCATATCGCCACTAGTGCCCCATTGAAAAGCATTGGAGTTTAGACACCTTAAAAACAACTTTAACGCCTGGTTTCAATTTTTTCAACACTAGACTAGGCTAGATATTCCTCCTGTGATAACGCTGGGTTAGTCACAATTTAAGAAACCAGGCTGGTTTTCATAAGAAGAATTTTAGAAATCTCGTACTTAAAGAGGGTCCAACTGTTAGCATTGGAGCAGCGCGAGCTACACGTCACACAAGGGCCGAGTCTACCGTGAAGATCCCGCCCTTATGCCCTTTTTAGGAACATGCTTCGTCAGAGCTGGGGAGAGGGAGTCTGTAAATCCGCCATGACTTCCCCCACGACCGTAGTCTTTATGGTAAATGGGGAGGAGTGAGCAGAAGCTGTCCATTTATATATACAGTCTATGATGTAAACACGGCAGGTGTGGGTAGGACTAGGTTCTCATTATTTTTACAAGAAAGAGCCCAAGCTGTTCCTATGCTCTGTTTTTTATGGACTTTCTGCCTCAAGTTAGTTTGTTGTCCTTACTGGGAAATGCGTTCCTCATTTGACCCCTCGTTCAAAGCAGCTGTTCAGTGATACTGAACATGTGATTATTTCTTTTTCATAAGGACCAACGCTAGGCAAACTGAAGGTCTCCGTCTTTCTCTCTCCTCTCCCCTTAACCCTGGTTACTGACACTCCTAACAGCTGTTGTCCATCTCACTGTTTTGCCTCTGCTATTGCTGCTGCTCGCCTGCCGTCTGCGCAGAATGTCTCTGGAGGTTATGACCATCCTGTGTCGCTGTGAGAATATCGAAACCTCCGAGGGTGTGCCCCTGGATGTGACAGGGGTAGCTCAGGTAATCCAACTCCACAAGACCCCAACAAACAAGGGCAGCATCTGGACTGGATGAAGCTTCACTAACAAGCGCTAACCGTGTCTTCATCTTGATGATTTCTGTATTTCTCCTGCAGTGCAATGGAGGCAGTCAGCTGTTTGATCATAAAGCTGCGCTCTGAGTCACAAATAGCAACAGAGTCACCAAATTAAGTTGCTTGAAATTATTTAGTAATTTGAACAGCTTTTGGTGCTTCTAATTGGGGGGGGGGGGGGACAAATTTGAATTTGTGAGAATCATGGTTTGACTCTGTTGTTGGTGAACTGGAGTCCTTGGGTGAATGGGTTTATTCTTTGTGTCCTAGTCCTTCCCTTCATTTGCTTTTCCCCTCCCAACATGCCAATTTTTATTTTATATTTTTCCACATTCTTCACAGGATAACGCTTGAGATTATGACCCTGCAGCCCAAGTGTGAGGATGTAGAGACAGCGGAGGGTGTAGCTATTACTGTCACTGGGGTGGCTCAGGTAAAGCACCACACTTTGCAGGGAATGCCACGTCAGACCTCACTAACAGCACCAACACTCTGCATTCCCCAGGCACCTGTCCCTCAGGGATCCATGGACATTAACTCGTAGTACACCACAGCATGACTGATGTATCACTTTGTCTTTAGAAAAGGAGCATTGTGTTTGCCATTAGTCTGGTTAATAGCACTGTGATGAGTTAAATAGTTTACATGAATGTTTAGTTTACTAATAGGCCAGTAGCTACACAGTGCTATTGACGGGCTGAACCAGGCTACACAGGTGTGACAGGACAACGGTTTATGAAGCCTGCTGTTCATCACAGATAGAGCTGGGCCGTCACTCAAATCCACACATCCAAACAGTTATTTGTCCTTTTGGTCTTCTGTATTTTATTTACAAGTTTCATATGAAAATGGAGTGTACCGATACTCAGTTAGGCACACTGTCAGAACATTGTCCTCAATTTTGAATAACAAAAATTTTGACCGGTGTGTTAGTAATTTACCTCAGGACCACCGCAGCTAAGAAATATATAAAGTCAAAAGATTGCCCAGCTCTTGTCTGTTTTTTTAGTTACTCATTCTGTTTTCAGTGCCAAACAAAAGTCATATCACTTGAAGGAAAATCCACCAAAGTGATTTAGTTCAACCACACCTTGCTTGTTAACATGCTCCTACAATGATTTTGCTTCTGCTGTATAATTACACTTGTCAATCACAAGAAAATCAGTGTGACAGCATTTTTGCTTGAACTGTTTGTGGTGGATTTTACAAATAAAGTAATCGACATGTTTGTCTTTTGTTTGCAAATACCATACTGCTTTTGTGGGCATGCCTCCGTCACTGCCATTGCCAGTGTTTCATCGCTCTGTGTTGTGGCCGCAATCATGCCGACCTCCTCCAAGTTGTGCATGCTGACAATGGGCCCCACTGTCTGCAGCTCAATAACCCACATCTTCACACAGTTCACTTCACCGAGGCTCGTCATGCCGCCGCCTGATTGGTCTAGCTTAAGCCTAGTCATGTTGAAGTGTAACCCACGGCAACAGGGTTAGGGTTTTCCTTAAAGTGAAAGAGCGCTTACATTGTAATGAGTGATGACATGTCTGAGCTAATCTAATTCAGCTAAGTTTGAGGCAAAGGCGAAAGTGTGGTTGTATAAGGGGGTGGGGCAGGAAGTCAAGATTTCCAGGAAACACTTTATCACTTCCCACAAGCCATATCTCCGTATTCCCCCTATCTGCTACCACACAGCTCCCCCTACAGGCTGAGTGCCCAATCGGCTTGCAGCCCTTCTATTTTCAGACATTTTTTCGGAATGACCTTCATCTCTCCCTGACATTGTGTTGCCCCCATGACCCTTGGTATGTGTGCATGTTGCAGACCTCTCGCCTAAGGACCCAGCTCACTTTCCTTCTCTTACAGCAGCAGTGGAGTCTAAAATGCCTTTGTTGCTGATAGATTTTTTTTGTTGTCTGCATATTTTTCATATCTCTTTAGTTCAAGGAGAATTACATTATTAATTCGTACCTTTGCATTTGTTTTTTTAGTTATTAAACCTCCAAATTGTAATTATTTGTTATCCAAAACAAAGCAATTGTATCTTGAAAGTTTCACTTACTATGAAAAAGTATCTGCATGTGTGTTTTAAGCATGTTGAGCTGACAGTCTGTTCATATTTAGGTGAAGGTGATGACTGACAGTGAGCTGTTGGGATACGCCTGCGAACAGTTTCTGGGCAAATCTGTCCAGGAAATCAAGAGCGTCATCTTGCAGACGCTTGAGGGTCACCTGCGTGCCATTCTCGGTGAGTACTGACAAATTAATATCGCCACATGCTCTTTGCTTTTCGTTGTGCGGTGATTTAAACATAGACTTTTGTCCCTCTCAGGTACCCTTACTGTTGAGCAGATTTACCAGGACAGAGACAAGTTTGCCACTCTGGTTCGTGAGGTGGCTGCACCTGATGTCGGCAGGATGGGCATCGAGATCCTCAGCTTTACCATCAAGGTTTAACACAGTTGTTTGGGCAAGTGCTGTGAAGAAGTACTGGATGGTAGTTGAAGCTTTTTTTCTTTTCTTTCTAACAGGATGTCTATGACAAAGTGGAGTATCTGAGCTCATTGGGGAAAACGCAAACTGCCGCAGTGCAGAGGGATGCTGACATTGGAGTGGCAGAGGCCGAGAGAGATGCTGGTATTAGGGTATGTTCTAGCTAAATTATATGACAGATACAAATGAATGCTCTGTTCATGCTTGTAGACAGTGTGAAAATGATCTTATTCCGTAAGTGTTGTTCACACTTGTCTTTTGCAGGAAGCTGAGTGCAAGAGGGAAATGATGGATGTGAAGTTCCTGGCTGACACAAAAATGGCTGATTCTAAACGAGAGCTTGAAATGCAGAAAGCTTCCTTCAATCAGGAAGTGAACACCAAGGTATGCACTGGACACATTTGGCATATGCAGTATTTTTACATGAATTATTAAAACATAAACTACTTTCTTTAGAAAGCAGAGGCTCAGCTGGCATATGAGCTGCAGGCGGCTAAAGAGCAGCAGAAGATCCGTCTGGAGGAGATCGAGATCGAGGTGGTACAGAGGAAGAAACAGATCACCATTGAAGAGAAGGAGATTGACCGTACTGAGAAGGAGCTGATCGCTACAGTGAAGAGGCCCGCAGAGGCCGAGGCCTACAAGATGCAGCAGATCGCTGAGGGACAGAAGTAAGTGTAACCTCTCATGGAAGGGAAAATGACTTTGCTGAGGTTTTACCCGTGTCAAAATGTAAACCCTCATCAAAAATGTTCCTGGAGCGGTGTTTTGCGCATGTTTCTAAGTCCACATATTTACACATTATCTAAGCATCTTCACTAAACTCGTTCGTGGTCAAACTTTCTTCCTTCCGCAGATTAGCATGTGTTGCCAGAATCGAGGTTTAATTTTTGCTTTGCCACTTATTTCCCAGGCGCCCCCTGCTGGCGTTTGGTATAACTGCATATCACACCATTTGTATAAACATAGGTATTTTGTAAACACCTTTGATGGTTTTAAATTATACTGCAAAAAATATCAAATATCAAGCAATCTAAAGTTATTGTAAAATCTCAAATAGAAGATGATGTAGGACCTTTCAGTTCAAACCCTGTATTTTACAAATTTCCTCAATGGTGCCTGTCTGTGTCCCAGGATCAAGAAGGTGCTGACAGCGCAGGCCGAGGCTGAGAAGATCCGTTGTATTGGTGAGGCGGAGGCCAGTTCCATCGAGCTTGTGGGTAAAGCTGAGGCCGAGAAGATGAGACTGAAGGCCGAGTCCTATCAGCAGTACGGAGAGGCTGCCAAAACTGCGCTGGTGCTGGAGGCTCTGCCCAAGGTCTGTGGGATATTTATGCAATTTTATACTGGAAAAATTAATGTCCTACATGTTTAAAAGCACAACACTGCCCTGTCATTTTAATTGATAAGTTGTTTTGTCTTGTTTTCTTTCTTTCTTTCAGATTGCTGCTAAAGTGGCTGCACCATTAGCCAAGACTAGTGAGATCGTCATCCTGAGCGGAGATGGCAGCCGTGTGACCGGAGAGGTGACCCGCCTCTTAGCTGAACTCCCAGTCTCAGTGAACGCCCTTACTGGGATCGATCTGACCAAGGTAAGCAAACAAAAAATTATCAGTGTTCACCAACATAGTTTACGAGAAGTCAGGTTTGAATAAAAAGTGGTCACGTCTCACCCAAAGCCTCTGAACGGTGCATAAACATCCACCAACGCAGAGCAATCATCACATTAACAGGCTGAACCCACTAAACTGTTTGTCTACTGGGATTAAGCAACAAAAACACATTACGGCAGAGCACCATAGCAACATTATCATACTGAGGGCTTTGCTACCATCATCTATGAAGCAAAATATTCACTTGATGTAACACCTACAATGTCTCGAAGATGAAAGTGCATATGATAAGGTTTTTGTGTTTTTGTTGATTCCTAGCTTTGTGGCTTCAAAAGGGATTTACGAGTCGAGGCATTGACACGTGTATCGAGCAATTCCAATCTCCCAATGTGGCATTCTCATTTTTGTTGTAGCTGCTTCACTGCTGCATTGTTTTTTTCTAATCACAAGATGGCGCCCTTTACTACCGTTTTGCTCTGTTGAAATACTGAGTCAGACTGTGTGGATACAATGTGGAGAATGTGGCGAATGTTCATTACTAGTTTACAGCTACTAGACCAATTAAAGGGGCTATACGGAGTTTAAAAATGTTAAAGTGATGTATTTTTCTCCCCCTACATGTTCCAGCCATGTCCTAATGTGTAGAATGAGCCCAGACCTGTTCACCACAACTGCCACTAAAATCCTGCACAGTTGTTAATTCGGGTCCGAATTGGTGTCATGCACGAGCTTAATATAGAAGCTGCAGTTACACGTGAGACCTGTGGTGGCAGGAGTGAGTATAAAATGACATACTTGAATCTAGCTCCTTGAAGTGGCAATGTGAGAAAAAGTTGAGTTTTTAGGTTCTAAAAGAGAAGTAACTTTCTCTTATGTACTTGTATTGTCGAACAGTGAGTGTCTTTTCTTTCCTCCGGTTTCCCTTACCTCCAAACATGATGCTTTGGTTGGCCCATAATGGCGGCATGTGGATTCACAGCCCTCCATCTGGTCTACACAATTTTCTTGTACAGTTTTATAATGATAAGGAAAATCACTTTTCCTCCGCCTCAAATGGGATGAGCTGGATCCAATCAAGACAAAGAACAACAGAATCAGAATTATGTATTACCAAATCGCCTGTCGAATGCACTTTGAGCTGACTAATTCTGAAGTACAATTACACCTATTTCTCTTCTGTTGTCCAGATGCCGCTGCTGCAGAAGATGACCGGTGCCGCAGCAGTTTGATGACTCTATGGGATCGTTCACTCTCACCTGCCTCAAGCATGAAAGTATACAGCTCGTATATCCAACCTCAGACCCATATGCAACATCATTTGAGAAACACCATTAATTTTTATATATATTTTTATGAAGTTTTTAATTTTTTCGTGTTGCTGGGACCTTCTACCACAAGGACCAGATTGTTAACAGATTTTTAGTTGTAGTTTTAGACTGAAACTGTAAAAAATAATCAAAATCCCTTCTTGTGTAACATTGGATACAGTTTTATTTGGGAGAGTTAGATACCGGTGAATGTGACATATAACATACCAGTCAGGACTTGTTTTGTAAATCTAAAACTTTAGTTTGCACTGCTTACCGAGTAGACACCGAGATGCATGATTACAGTGGGTGGTTCGAGATCTCCCCACACTACAGTGACAGTAAAACGATTTGGTTCATTGTTACATGTCTTCAATTGTGCAGTGCCTGTTCAACACTTAAGTGCCCAAACCTTAGACAGTCCTCTCGGTTTTTATGTTGGATTTCTGTAAAGTATATCACTGTGTTTTTCAATAGATGGTGTTTAAAAGAAAATGTATAGATTAACCTTTTACTAACAATGCTTCTTTCTACGTCACACTTCGCAACTCAAACAAACTCAAGCCATAGATTCGCCTTAAAAACTCTGGTTACTTGCCAGGCTTACTGACTATTTCTATTACCTCAAGTAGCAAATGGTAGAAGGACAGGGTATGAGCTTTAATTAGGTTTTACTAATCCACGTCCACTTTTGTGTTACCGTGAATATTTCTTTAACCCCTTTTCAATATTTTCTGGCTAAATTGTACCTCTTTAGTGGATTAAAAATGACAGATTACAGGACGGGGCATTGGAACTTCGTAATTTTTGGCCTGCCACACGACTTGGAGGGGGGGGGGGGTTTAATCAGGCAAGTGCGCAGGCCAGTTTACGTCCCCTCTCAGGGAGATAGGTCGCCCGGGGAAGGCTTCTCTCAAAAAAATCAATCAGGAAGTTCCCATGCCCTCACCCTGTATGAAAAGGTGAGCTTTTTCAAGATGGAAATTTAGCATGTGATGATGATGGTTTGCAACAAGTGAAGTGAACATGGATAGTACCACTACAATACACACCACGTTTCTTCCTTTTTTTGTTTTTTGTTTTGTTACTTACATGACAAGGATGGTTAGTTAGATGCAATGTGAACGCTTTCGCCTCTAGAGGGCAGAGTTGAAGAAAATGTTTGATTGTAGATGCTGTACTTTATCCTCCTTTCGCCATATTGTTTTTCAAGCTTGTCCAGTATATTCTCTCTGCGAATCGGTTTTAAAGAAATCCCTGACCTGTGTTTTCAGATCAGCTAGCGGGATCTATGGGTTCATATGTTCTTTTTTTTTTTTATGTGAAGTAATACGTTTTGTGTAATCCTCTCAGAACTGTTACAGGTCAGATGTCAAGTTAATGTTCTATGTCGTGAAATTTAATTTAGCGATTCTCTTATTGAGCTATAGTAATAAAATGTGATCATTTCCATTGCCAGTATTTTTTATTTGTTAGCAAACTTTACTTTAACCTGTATGGCTCTCTGTTGCAAATCTCTATTCCAATTTTACTGGCTCTATCAAATAGATTATAATATGTGAATAGTGCCTTTGTTGAGGTCCGATGTAAATCATAAATATTTTAACATTTAGAACTAACTTAAAAGTCGCTCGCTCACAGATATCGAGTGTATATTGTTGCTGGTGCTGTGGACGTGAGCGTTATACAAAATGGATATATAGATTTCCCAAGCGTTTAGTGTGTGTATAACGGATCAAAGATGAATAGACAATGGCTGCATTTGTAAAAAAAAAAAAAAAAAAAAGTTCAAATTTGGTGCTTTGGTGCCAACGTAAATTTAAGTTTCATGTTGTCTTTAATGTGAGAGGAAAGACCAAACACTAGAGACCTTTGCCTTATAATACTCTGTCTGGAAGTGTATATGCTCAATATGAAGCCGTTTTCATATGTAGCTTATCTTGTAACACTGGCCGTTAGAAAAATGCATCAGGCATGGCATCTAGCATGTGCTCACGTTATCCACTTTATCTTGTGCGTGTGTGGCTCTGTATTAAATGTGATACCACCGCAATGTCTTTCTGCAAACACAGTATGAAAATAAACGTCACTTGGTTGTTTTCGATGTAAGTGTGCGTTTTTTCGATATTTTGACGAAGTAATTGTATTAAAATATCTTATTAGGGGTTAAAAGAGGTCATAGAACAAGAGCAGGTTGCAATGTAAAGTTTTATAGGGACAGTGCATGTTAATGAACAAGCCACACCGGATTGTAACCTTGGGATTTCAAAATGATTGACTGAAGGTTTGCTGATGGCATTTTAAATCTTTAGTATGAAATTGGAAAACTCCTGGGTGACTGAGAGCTTTCACAAAACCAGTAGGTTAGAAAGATCAAATTTCAAATCCATTGAATGACTTGTGAGAGAGAAAAGAACAAAAAAAAATTCCTGCAGCAAAATCCCCTATTCACATTTTCTTGTAAAAGCCTTTATTTCTAGGGACTAATACATTTTTTCTTATCCCACGCGCCGTGGCCAACAAAGCAAAACCTTTTTGATGGGCAATTTGCAATAAAGGGTCTTTTTGAGAGAGAGAATGTTGATGCCTTGGGTAGGAATTTGCTCTCAACACAACTGAAACAATTCAACTTACTGAGCACATTAAAATTTCACTATTTTTTGACTATTCCCATCATTTTAGGCTTTATTTTAATTGGAGACAAGTTCATTGATGCTTTAAAAAGTATTTAAATTAGGTGTTATAGACCAGCACTGGCACCAGAACAAAATGACTGAGGGTGCATTTCAAAAGGGTGCAAATCGACACCCTCGTCATTAAAATTGAGGCTGCAAACATTTTGAAATTATATTGCAATGAACCCATTTGCACCCTTGTAGATCCGGGCTGGTATGGACTGATTTACACTCAGTTTATACTGAATTTTGCCCAATTGGTGTGAAAATATATGTGAGGATATACATATATAATCTTTTTAACAAACAATTAGACCAAGAAAGGTCTCTGAATGCAACTTCCTTTACTCATCATACTTGTGGTCTCTTAACAAAACAAAAAACTTGTAGCCTAACTTTTTTCTCACACCCCTTCACTTACACGTATAGTTCAGACTCTGTTTCTATAATGTAATGAAAAGTCCAATAACAGCAGTTTAGGATCTCAGCCTTTTTTTCTTTTATCTGCTGCTTATCTCCCGATGCAAACGAAGGCTTGGAGAGAGTCGGGGCCTTGCTGCTGCAGATAACAAGTTGGAGGCAGAGCCAACCTCAGATAGTCTTACCTCTCTGTTTATCTGCGCGGACCGGAGCGCCACTCACACCCACTGTCAGCTCCCACGCCCAAACCAGGGAGCGTGTTACCATGGCGATGCACTTGTCCCACCGAAACCGGTCCTATAGTCAGAACATAACTGTACACAGCATCACAACAATGGATGAGGACCTTCAGTGGAAATAATGTGTCAGGAATGTGTATACAAGTAAAAGAACTGTTCTAAATCACGCCATGAATGCGTCAGAAATATTCTTTGTTGCATTGTCATTTTGCAACATTCTTAAGTCATGCAGCTTCAAGACACACTTTCAACTGAGAAAAGTTGTGACCAAATGAATGGGAAAAAAAACGAATAATAAGGGGGGAAATGCAATTGTAAGCCCACTAGTATAGAGTATATGAGTAGGCTATGTAAAAAAGAAAAACCTATATTTCCTTGCAGAGCTTTGGTGTTTTAGGTCTTGATCGATATGGCAAACTGTCAGTTCAGTCACCCCAATATAAATGGTTCCATGACCCACTTTTGGGTCCCGACCCACCAGTTGAAAACCACTGGAAGTTTCAGACCACTTAATTATTTCAGTTGATATTTTGTACTATTCTCGGAGGCGGGTAGTACTCTGTTACATTTACTCAAGAGGCTATATGTTCTTGAGTAACTTCTACTTCTTAGTTTTACTACATGGTACTTTTTACTTCTACTTAAGTAAAATTAGATTGAAGTATCTGTGCTCTTACTTGAAGAAAAAAGTGAGTAAATCTTTTAGTGGCAAAAGCTTCCTCTTTGACACACAAATCAATTATGTTTGTGTTTCATCAAAATCAGATTTGGTTTTATTGCCATTGTCAGTGAAAAGATTCAGAAACTAGGAACTTTCAACATGAAACATAAAACATTCATGTACTTTATTTTTCCAGAAAAGGTATTTTTTGGGGCATTTCCTTTGGAAATACTAGGATTTACAGTACTGCTCAAAGGTTTACATACCCTGGCAGAATATTGTATTTATTTATTTATTTTATTTTACTACTATTTATTTTTTATTTTTCAAAGAATATGAAAATAACACAAACAACTGAGTTTGTTATTTTTAATCATAGTGAAAAAAGAAAGTACCTAAATGACCCTGATCAAAAGTTTACATACCCCAGTACATAGTAATAATGCTTTAACATCAATGACAGTTTGGAGTCTTTTGTGCAGATGAGGTTCTTTATTTTTTCTGATGTTAAAGCAGCCCATTCTTTTTGGCAAAAAGCCTCCATTTCCTGTAAGTTCCTGGGCTGTCTTGCATGTGCAGCACCTTTTAGATCTCCCCACAGTGGCTCAGTGATATTGGAGACTGATATGGCACTAACGGGACCTTCACTTTATTCTGCTGGAGCCACTGGCATCAGCGAAACCACCTCCATATTTCACAGTAGGTATGGTGCATTTTTTTGTTGTCAACAAGGCCTATAATTAAAGGGTGTGTAAACCTTTGAGCATGACTGTTTGTAGAACAGGTATGACAAAAAGGGTCTGAGGCACTCTGATGGAAAGGACCACAAACAGAAATACAAAAAGTGTTTAAAAGAATAAGTAAAAAGCTAAATCATACTATGCTCATCGCCCATGGCACAGAAATGTTCAGATTCCCCCATTTTCAGTATAAAAACAGTGAAAGGGTACGGTTTATCTTGGAACTAGGTAGCCTATTGTTTCCTGACTGTAATGTATTCACACAAACAATAACAGCCATGTATCTTTTTCTCAAAACTTTTTAGCACATGATAAATGAACCTGACCTTTGAACAGTGGCGCAAATCTGACTGAAGCCGTGAATGCACCCTGAATATTTATGTTAATGACTTGGCATTGCCCCATGTATATTTATCAGCGTCTCCCGAGAAGAATATCCTTTTTTTTTTTTTCTTAAATCGTGTCCATGAAGCACTGCAGCAATTTAGTATCCGCACCGAAAAGTGCTAATGGTTTGGAGAAGGATACGCTGTTCTTTTGTGACTGTGAGTAAAAACTGATCTCCATCTTGTGGCCTGTAATGCACCGGGATCTTGTAATACCGTGACATCGAGTGAGCTACAGTCGTACTAAATTCAGATCCGTGAACACACACCAGTGCATAAATCCGCGGGATATAGGATTGGGACGGTTTTAAGAGTCGGCGGAGGTTTGATTTATTGGCAAATTATGACATAAAGCTCCAATCTGTTACGGCTGAGATCATCGGCTCATCTCTGCTGCGTTCAATTAGTGCTGTATAAAGTCTGACAAATTGAGGAGAACATTGACACTGGGGGTATTAAAATGTAAGAAATACCAAGGCAATGGCTTTGACTTGGTGAGAAGAGCGTCTCAAAGACAGTCGTTTTGAAGCCTTAGTAAGAGGACACAATAGGTCGTGTTCAAGTTCATCTCAAATTCTCCACTGCCTTTTACTGAAATCTCCAAACATAATAACAAAGTGAGGTTGATTTTCCACATTCTTTCCATTTTACTCTTGTGGCTTGGTGTCCTTTGAATTGAAAACTACAGCACCTGTGTGATCACATAATATCACCACATTTTGCTACTAGAGTGAAAGAACGATGTTGTTCTTTTGGCTTCATCAAACCAGAACCTTCAGCTGCTCTGGGGCGGTTTGCAGCCGAGTGTGAAGCGGCCGGGATGAGGATCAGCAGCTCCAAATCCGAGGCCATGGTTCTCCACCGGAAAAAGGTGGCTTCCTCTCTTCAGGTCGGTGGGGAGTCCTTACCTCAAGTGGAGGAGGAGTATCTCGGGATCTTGTTCACGAGTGAGAGACGGATGGAGCGTGAGATCGACAGACGGATCAGTGCGGCGTCAGCAGTGATGCTGAGTCGGGGGGCAAAGCTCTCGATTTACTATGGTCATGAGATTTGGGTAATGACCGAGGGTGGCTGGGCGCACCCTTCGAGATCGGGTGAGGAGCTCAGTTACCCAGGAGGAGCTTGGAGTAGAGTCACTGCTCCTTCACGTTGAAAGGAGCAGCTGAGGTGGCTCGGGCATCTGTTTCGGATGCCTCCTGGTCGGTGTTCCAGGCATGTCCTATTGGGACAAGGCCTCGTGGAAGGCCCAGGACACGCTGGTGGGACTATGCCTCCGAGCTGGCCTGGTATCGCCTCGGGGTCCCCCCAGAACAGCTGGAGGAGGTGTGTGTGGATCGGGAAATCTGGGCGATGGATTTTAGTCTGTGGCCATGTCAACCCAAAAAAGGGGTTCATGCCAGTTTCAAATCACTGTTTGTTTTCCCGAAACTGAATAAAGGATTGTCTTTGATGTGCAACAAGATCAAAGTTCATTCATCCATTGATTCCGATTGAGAGATCCGCAGTCTTTGACAGATTAAAGGGATGCCCCTTGGCGCATTTGTGCTGTGAGATTATGTTAAACTTTGTGACAGTTTTTGTTTCATGTGGGAAAACAGAACAGAAGAAGTAGTTACAGAGATGTTAAAGGGGCTAGATGCAAGTTTGCCATGTTTTACTCACTACTGCTGCCTCAGGTCAGACGTGTAATTGCACCGTCTATATTAAGCTCATGCATGACGGCACTTCAGACCCGAATTAACACCTTTTTGAGTGACCGTGCAGGATTTTAGAGGCAGTTGTGGTGAACAGGGGGGGCTCATTCTACACATTAGGACATGGCTGGAACATGTAGGGGATGAAAATACTTAGTTTTGACATTTTTAAACTCAGTATAGTCCCTTTAACTTTAAAGGTATTTTGTCTGTGAATAGCGCTGTACAAATAAAGAAGAGCAGCTTTATTTGTCATTATACAATTGTACAACGAAATTGAATAAAGTTTACTTACATTGTTCCCATTTGAAAGAGTAACCTTCACGGTCCCAGACTGAGGATCAAAACAAAAAGTTAACATTTTCATCACTTAAAGCCACAACCACAGAACATTCAAGATTATAAGTTGCTCTGCCGCGAGAGAAACTAACATGTTGTCAAAGTCAAAACATGGATACATGGATAAGTTCCCGGGTTCAATTCCCACCTGGACGGGGCCTTTCTGTGTGCAGTTTGCATGTTCTCCCCCTGTCCGGTTTCCCCTATCACTAAAAACATGAAAAATAGGTGAATCCTCCAGCCAAGTGATTCTGACCATCAGCCTGGCTCCACACCTGGAGTTGGGTCCCTGGACGAGGCACTGCCATCGCCCACTCCTCCTTACGGGACGTCCCAGTGGCGTCGAAGGATGGGTCAAATGCAGAGGGCAAATTTTGTTGTACAGTTGTTGTATAATGACAAATAAAGCACCTTAAAACAAACTCAAACAAAACATGCTCCTGATGCACAGCTTGACACCGACTATGTTACTTATCTGGAACAGAACATTACATTTAAACCACATGTTTTGTTACATGTTGTCGAAACAAAGCAGCAACATCTCCATGGAGACGAGCTGGTGACGTCCCGCCCCCGGCAAACGTACGAGTCAGGTGCGTGACCTCTCACCAATAAAAACATAAATAGAATTAATACTTGGGTGAAATGTTATGCAATAGGACACTCATTTGTCTTCAATGCCATGCCATGACATAAAACCGTGCCAAAACATCTGCATTTTGACACATAAAATCCCAATACTAGCACAGAATTCTGCCTGCCATCCACAACATTAAACTATTGTCTATTTTGAAATGTTAACAGAGTCCACCAAATCGACACAGCTGGACATTTCTGTGCATGGATGGCCGACATTTCGAAAATAATCCAATTTTCTTCTCCAAAAGGCCAAAGATATTAAGTCAGGTTGTAGAGTGAGCGGTGCCACATAACAGTGCACAAAACTGAACTAGGAGGTTGTGTCAGCTCAGTGCAGCACATGGCAAAAGTAAGATTGGTTTATTTCATTTTCTGACTAAACATAACATTCTGATCACTAATAATAGGCAGATGTGCTTGGCCTGATTGGCGTCTATCAAACAGAACTACCGTCCGCCAAAGGGTGTCACATCCTGGCCGTTCACTGATAAGAAAAGTCAAGCCCGAAAACGGTCCGGTCCACCCCAAAATGTCATCACCGTATGCTAATGAGCTGGAGGTCTTTAAGTGCGGACACCGGGGCCCAGAGCAGACAGTAAGAGGATCCTCAACCAGGCCGGCCACATGGAATACGACATGAGGCAAGTGAGTATGGGACAGAAGATAGAAGAACATGCTGTACAAGATCTAAACGGTTACAACTTGTGCTCTGGACAGGATATCATCTTATACTGTAAGTTTATAAAAAGGACACTACAGTATAGATGATGTACTATCCAGGGTTACATTCCCTCGTCTGGATACAGCATCAAATTTAAAACATTTTATCAATGTAAGAGGGGGGCCGTCAAACCGTTACCATTACTGAGTTTAGTAATGGTAAGGGTTCTATGGCCCTTGCTCATTATCATCGAGAAATAGCTTCGTCAATCACTTGAATATGTCATTTTATATGTATTTTTCCACTTTGAGCTAATGAAACAATTGGATTTCTCTTGTTATGAGGAAGACTTGCAATATCTTTACCAAATAAACTGCCTTATGGAACTCATTTTACTGCCCAGTGTCTTTCTACTTCTCCTTTCCAGCCACAGCTCCTGGTTACGGTTGCCTTGTCTATTGCGTTGATCTGGGCAATGTTACTGGCCGGTCTAATCACACAGAAGCAGCCGTTTCGAGGCAAAGCCAAAGCTTTTTTGAGACATTCAAGAAGCCACCCTTCGCTTTTGCTCCAGGCCGTGGACTGGTTATTCATCAAGATGCCCCCAATAGAATAAGTGTTAAGAAGGAGAAAATCTAATCCCTATTATCTGACCCATTTTAGTGGTGGGTTAGTGCCCCATTTTGCCGTCCATTAGGGAGACGATTCCGCCCACGGGGGGAAGCAGCGCGGGCTTAATAGCGTCTAAAAAGGTGCATGGGGAAAACTAAGCCGAAAAGGAAAAAAAAAAAAGAGAAAAGGGTAGTGCCTGTATGGATGGCCTGACTTCAAAAGAGGAGGCTAAAGTGATGGGATAAAAACAGCAGGACTAGAGTGGGACATCAGGGACTTTTGAGTGAGCATGACGGTGCAGGTCTCGAGCTTAAATGCAGTCTTGTGTGTGGACAGGCTAAATAAAATAAAAAAAAGCCAAAGATAAACCATCTGCCTTCCCAGTCTGCCAAGGCTACTCAGCCATGAACGCGCTGTCAACCCGGTGTCAAAACAGCCCTTTGACGAGAGACACTGTCAACCGCGTTACCGAAAACACAGCACACAGGTAAAAAATAGAGGCTGATTATTACACTTCTATGATGTAAGCATATGTCTAATGTGTGAGATATTCAATTTGAACTTGTACTGAATCACATAAATGAATGTTATAGCAATCTGCTAGTGCTATTTAAGATGAAAAGTCCATAGTGCACAAAAGTTATGCTGGGAAATTTAGGTTGTGCTCCACAGTAATAAGAGCAGGGCCGTGTCCAGGCTTTTTCAATGAGGTGGCCCAGAAATGGCACTTATTCTCGTCTACAGTGGCACCAGTTCTGGCCCAAATCTTTAACCTCTTTGTTCTTATAAAAGCAAAAAAGTGTCTAAAGAGCAACAAAACGCACTGAACAAGCAGTAATAACACAATAAAAAGCAATAAAAGCACAATTAAAGGGATATTTCAGGATTTTTGACATAGGGCCTCCTTTCCTTGTTATCCAGTGTTTTTGTTTTCTGGAGATATATTTTTTTTAAATTCATGTAGTCCTTATATTTGAAGTGTTTAGTGATGCTAGGCTAGTGCTAAGGCTAGCGCATGTCTATGGTAACTAGTAGCCTGCATTAAAAACCTCTTCGAAATCATTGTGTAGTCCTCCAAATGTTACAATATCTGATTTGTAGAAAGCTCCTTTGTGAATTCCACGTGTAGTAATGCCGGCCACAGGTAAACAAACTACTGTAGATCCGGTAACCGAGCAGATCACTCTAGCTTACAAACAGGAAGCTGATGCAGCCAAAATATAAGTTATTTTAAATGCAAAATGGTTATATTTCAAAAACTATTAACAATAACACAGACATTTATATGGGTAGTGTGGTGTTACAAGTGATTTGCTTCAGGTGCACTGTGCTCGGGTCAGACTGTTAATGCAGGCTACTAGTTACCATAGACATGCACTAGCCTAGCACTAGCCTAGCACCACTAAACTCTTCAAATATAAGGACTGCATGAAATAAAAAAATAAATAAAAAACTCCAGAAATCATCAACACTCTGGATAACTAGGAAATGAGGCCCTAAGTCAAAAATCCTGAAATATCCCTTTAAGAGTGATGAAAAAGTGGTCACAAAAATGCAATGAAAAAGTGACCAAAGCACAACAAAAATGTGACAAAAAAGCAGTGGCAACGCAACGCAAGAAGTTACGATCAGTTTTGTAGGTCTTAGCTTTCAAATGAGATGTTAATCTGGCCTATAGGATGTTAATTTTTAGATTTGGGTATAAACTGAACTGGAGGAAATGGGCTCGGTTAAACAGGTTAAACAGTATGAATATGTACGTTTCTGATAATATGTAATTGAAATGTAAGCTGCAAAAATTACGACGTTTAATGAGGTTTTTTAAAGACTTTTTGGCCCATAGATCCCTTTAAACAAGGCAGTTCAGAGGTAAGAGCCGGGAGAGACATTTGGGAAATTGTTAGTGCCAAGACTGAGAACATGTCAAAAAGTATAACACATTTCTATTATTGTTACATTTGTTCACTGTGTTATAGGCCTGTCACGATAATAAATTTGAAGTTCGATATATTGAGACAGGAATGTATCGCATTAAATTATTTTATTGACTCTAACGATACTGGATACCGTCAATTCTCAAGCATAAAAATGACATTAAACCTTTGTTCTAAAAGTGCATCATCATATCCTAAAGTACCACACGAGCTGCAACAAACATGGAATATAATGTAACTCAATTTGCTTCAGTTAAAAATCAAAGTTATACAAAGAAAAAATAGGGGGAAATGCTAATAAATGTACTGATGATAAATATGAAGCCAAAAAATATCTCGTTCATCTGAAGTCGATATAGTCATTATTTTGACAGCCCTGTGTTAGAAAACAAATGTGTGGGAAACAATATATACCGAACAACTTATTCTAAATGAAATTAATGAAGTGCATGGGGCATGAGTCACACCTTACAAAAACATTTTAATAATCTTTTCAGAGATATAATTTAATAATAACACGGATATGATAGCACAGTTGCATTTGATGTTACAAGGTCCTCAGTATATACAATGGCTGTGTTACATTTTTACAGTGCATGTAGTTAAAAGATGTAACGTTTTCCCTTCTCTAGATATAGATGGAAATATCTTTACTCCCATCAAAGTTATAATTTCCAGTTCTTGATCTCAAAAGTCTCTTAAAAAAAAAAGCTACTTCTTTAACTTGACAGAGAATTTGACCCGGACTTCTGTCAGAAAGATGCGGCTGAGGTCCTCGCTCACTTCTCGAGCCATGCGTGTCACCATCTGCCCCGCCGTGCCAATCACCATGCTCTGAGGGAACAAAATGCACTGAGTGATGCGCCGGCTTCAGCTTTACGTCAAAACCTACTGGAATATTTTTTGACTGCTCTGTAAAACTGACTAACTTTATGGACTGTTTGCTTAGTTCTGAGCAATTCTCAAACATGAAAACAAAGATCAATGGCTCAAATGAATGTTAACACTATTCTGAATGTTAAAAATAAAATCTCCATCTCGAGGTCAGCAGCCTTGAAACATTTTAGCCAAAGGAGCTTTTGTCATAAAATATAAATGGATTTAGAGAGGCTACTCAAATATTTACAAGTCGAAATTATTGAAGAAACAAAAATCTGCTGCTACAGTAGGTACAAAGAAAAACACAAATGATATAAAATGTTTAAAAAGGTCATTTTAAGTGTGTCATCTATTATAACACAAAAATACAGTTCCTCTACATTTTTCCAACAAAACACAGATACAAGAATAGCTGTTGCACAAAGATCAAGAAGAGCTTACCACATGAGACTCTTTCTTGGCATAAAGCCTCACGTTTACATCCAGCTCACCATTTTCCCCTTCTTGCCACAGGTCAATAGTCTGCAATGAACGTACAACACATTCATTTTATTGTTTCATTTAACAGCACAGAGTGGATCAGGTGTAAGTGTAGAGAGGTACACAAGATTAACTATACACAGAATAACATAATATTCACCAGTGTCAGAGAATATGGCACTTCCTGAGGTAAATTCTCCAGAAGTTTCTCTCTGATGAGGTCGATACAGATCTGCTCTGGCGTTTGGTCCGTTAACACCTCACTGTGATACTGCCATTCGCCGGGCTTAGCTTTAACCAGGAAGTAGCTCTGAAATATTAGTTACACTTTAATTTAGAGGTTTACATATGAATAATGTATCTGTATTCTGTACAGGTGAGTGTACGCACCTTTAGTGTCTCTACGTCCTCTCTGTCCAGGGAAGACAGCATGAAGACATCTTTAAAGTGAGACCATCCCCTCTGACTCCTCAGCTCCTTCAGCTGCTCTCTACTGAGACTGGTTTTGTTCTGATCAGTGGCTTCAGGTTCTTCTGTGTTCTCCACATCCAGTATGTTCTGTGGCTTCTTTTCAGCCCAAGGAGGTTTGATCACGGGCCTGACTTTTATTTTACGTCCATTTACAACACCACACGTCAGCACGGCCGTAATGTCCAGCAGCCTGTCTTTAACCTTTACCTGATCCACCTTACAACAAAAGACAACGCAATATTATGTTAAAATGTATGTATGTTCAAAATATGATGTTAAAACGCTATTTCATAAAGCTAAAAACATTGGTTAAAAAGTTTATACCATTGTTTATATACATGTATATTTTCACTTGCTTTTTGTTCTGTGTTTGAGGTTTTTCACCTGCATGGACAGCAACAAATAAAAACCCGTTCATTGGAAAACAGTTCATTGGAGTGAATTCCAGTTATTTACTTCATGTAGAGAGGACATTCCCTTTGAAGTTGGGGAGCTGCTAAAGACTTGACAGCAATTGTGTTTTGCTAAGGTTTTTTTGCATTAAAGTAACCATTTTTTTTTGTCTTATTAAAGGGATATTTCAGGATTTTTGACATAGGGCCTCATTTCCTAGTTATCCAGAGTGCAGTCCTTATATTTGAAGAGTTTAGTGGTGCTAGGCCAGTGCTAGGCTAGTGCTAGGCTATTTCTAGGCTAGTGCTAGGCTAGCGCATGTCTATGGTAACTACTAGCCTGCAAGGTATTTTAAATGCAAAATGGTTATATTTAAAACAATATTTAGTCAACACAGACATTTATATCGGCAGTCTGGTGTTATAAGTGATTTACTTCAGGTGCACTATGTTTGGGTCTGACTGTTTGTAATGGAGGCTACTAGTTACCATAGACATGCACTAGCCTTGCACTAGCCTAGCACCACTAAACTCTTCAAATATAAGGACTGCATGAATTAAAATACATATATATCTCCAGAAATCAACAAAACTCTGGATAACTAGGAAATGAGGCCCTATGTCAATCCTGAAATATCCCTTTAAGGCTTTATTGGACAGGAGGGTGAAAGGGGGTGAAGAGCAGGAAACGACATCCAGCAAACTCATTAACACAGGAATAAGAGCAGTGCTCCATCGGCAATCACTGACTTTTTTGCAACTCAAAACATAAGCTCACCTTATTGAGGACGAGCACAGCAGGTATTTCAGGATGCTGAGCAAGACACTTCAGCACCTCAAAGTCCAGCTGGCCGCACATCCATCTGTCCGACACATCCACCAAAACAACCACTGGACAAGAATAATAGTATGTAAGATATGGTGAAGGTCTGAACAAAACAAAGTTAGGGGGAGTCATGTTACCCAAGTCAGCTTCCTTTACAGAGTTCCAAGGATCTATGAGTAAAGACTTTTCCAACTGGTGTCTGTAAAGAGGAAGTTTCGTTCAAGATTAACTTAATAGTATGAAATGGAAACGGCAGCGGGTTTAGAAAGCAGAACCAACCTTTTGACCTTGAGAGGCGTGGTCAGGCCAGGGGTGTCCAGTAAAATCTACGAAGTACAAAAGAATCTTAACAATGAACTTAATGATTAAATGCTGATTGTAATGCAAAGGAAAATCTGATTCGTACTATCTGCGTTTCATCTTCTGTCATAACACCCATTGCTCGGGTCCGGGTTGTGTGAACTTTCTTGGAAACGGCAAACAGCTTTAAAGAAAAACGGAGTTACCCATTGAACGGCGACTCATTCAAGCGAAGATGAGTAACTAATTATTTTGAACTGCCGAACTATAGTTGTCCAATGTCTGACCTTATGTCCAAGGAGCTGATTGGATAATGTTGACTTCCCAGCGTTTGGAGCGCCAATTATGGCCACTTTTAAAACTTTGGCATTTTCAGGCTGGTCCGGGTGTCGCATCAACAGAGAAATTTGCTCAGCTGTAGAAAAGAAATTGTAACAACGCAGTCATTCGAGATATCACCGCCAAAAGAGACTACATGAACTGGGATGGTAAGAATGTTTACAGCTGTTTGGAGGCACCGACGCTGGGACTCGAGTAGAGTCGCTTTCTGACTCAGCAAATTTGCCTTTCATTAGTCGGCTCCGCAGTGCTTCAGATGAAATAAACCGGACAGGACTCAGAAGATATACATCTGCTCTCCCTGGACAGACCGCGTTTCCTGCAAAGGCAAGACAGTCGTTATCTGTTCCTGTGCCATTAATTCCCACAAATCTATACAAGAAATAGATACACTCCTGCAGTGTTTCTCAAACTGTGTACGCGTGTGCACCAATCGCAATCTATCTATCTAGCTATGTATCTATAGCTACGTATCTATAGCTACATATCTATCTATCTATCTATCTATCTATACTTAAATCAAAAATCAAGATCAATCATCACATCATCCAGCCATAGTAACATGGGCTTATTCAGGTGCTACTCATTCAGGGCCTTCAGCAATTTTAGACTTAATTAATTTTAATCAGTAATATTAGGTATCATTCTGGTTAGAGACGATTTACAGACTAATTTAATCTGATTTAAGTCTATTTCAGACCAGATTTAGTCCTGATTAGATGTTGACCTTTGCCTGGTGGTACTTGGAAGAAGGGCTGCACAATATATCACAAAAAATTAGGCCTGTCATGATAATATGACGATTCAAGATACTGTAAGATCTCAGGCCTACAAATTACAGTAAACGTCTGTTCTAAAAGTGCATAATCACATCCTAAAATACCACACAAGCTGCAATAAACGTGAAATATAATGTAACTCAATTTGCTTCAGTTAGAAATGAAAGTTTTACAAAGATACACTCGAGTTGAAATGCTAATAAATGTACAGACGATAAATATTGAGGCCAAGAATGCATCGTTTATCTGTTATTTATTGAAGTTGATATAGTAATTATCGTGGCCGTCCTAGCGAAAATAGATGGTGCAATATCCGTATCGCAAGAAGCCACAATGTATCACATCAACACTAAAGTCTTCATCTGACTGAAGCAGACACTTTTTTTGCAAACTCAGCTGAAAACAGACAATGCATTGAGCTTATTTAATGTGTAAAAGTTCAGTTTTACTTAAACATTTAAATTTTAGTCTTATTTTGGTCCTGATCTTTTGACACAATTTGCTGGAAAAACTATTAACTAACTATTTGTGTTTCATTAGAATGGAACAAATCGTGTTATGTGAAATATTGCACAGCTGTATCGTCTGGCTGAAATACAAAAATAAAAGGTCACTCGCTCTAATTTTTCGTTGGACCACCTTTAGCTTTGATCACAGCAATTCCCTGTGGCATCGTTTCAATAGCTTTTTCAACGCCAAAAGCTCAAGTTTGCATTTATTTTTCACCAAGATCTTGTAATGATGATGGGAGAGTATGACTACTGGGCAAAGCCTTCTCCAGCACATCCCAAGGATTCTCAATGGGGTGAAGCTCTGGACTGTGTGATGTCTCGTGCTCCTGAACCACCCTTTCACAATGTGAGCCTGATGAATCCTGGCATTGTCATCTTGGAATATGCTTGTGCCACCAGGGAAGAAGGACTCCATTGATGGTTCAGCTGATCTCATCCTTTGGGCACATAATGTTGTTGAACTGAAATCTGTTTTGGTCATTAAGTGTATATTATAGGGTGGAACTTGCTGTGAAAAGTTTGAGAACCACAACACAACACAAGAAGCATGTGCAGGTAATAAGATATGGTCCAGAGCGCTGAAGAAAGGCACTAGAAACAAAATAGCATAGACACTGCAGTAAATAAAGACAAAAGAAGATTGATTCTCCCAACTGAAGCTAAACAAAATGTTACTTGTGCGTTTAACAGCCTAGAAATTCATTGTCATTGGTGTGATGTGGTTGTTTGTCCGCACTAACCAGGCAGGAGCGAGCGTGACGTCGTTTCGAGTCTGGCTGAAACGATCCTCGAGCAAAACCCCGCAGAGCTTCTGGCAAACCGAGCGCACGTCCTCAACGCCATTTCACTACTTTGACTTTGGAATTTCAGGCTATATTAGTTTAACACGTTTTGCAGATGACAGTCATGTTTACGTTCACATTGCCCGGAGAGCGCGGCCATGTTGGTTTGCTCAACGAATCAGCGACTTCCGGTTTAAAGAGAAGCTTCACAATGACGTGCGCGACGTGAGAGCGGCCCCTAGCGGCGATGGATTGCAGACCACAACACAATGCGGGGGTCACTGAGGTCAAATGAGCCTTGAGCAGAAGGTAAGAACAAGATTAGGATTTACTGCTTATCTTTAGAGTTTGCACGAGATGTTATATTGCCTATAGCTTAACAGTGTTGCCGAGGAAGATAGAAAGAAACAGCTGCTTCCTCATCGTGCAGCCTACAAAACAAGACAAAGACTGCTTATGCACAATGTTCTGTGAGGCGACACGTGCAACTCTTCGACTACAGAATACAGATGACAGCTCGGAAACCTTTGTCTACGATGGACTGCTCCTGTACGACTGAGTGCTCACACAAACAAGTTTTTTTTTTTTTTTAAATAACAGAGACACTTTATCATCCTTGTTTTGAGTCATTGAATTAGACTTCTTAAACTAACTTCTAAAACAAAATAACCTACCAATTTATCCCAAATCCTCTCAACATTTAACCCCTTACCACCCGCCTTAACCGAGTGCATTTTCTCCAGCTCTCCAGTTCGGCTTTACCCAAATCTAAAAGCTTCTGGACTCGAGCGTGCTGCCTATAGGCCAGAGTAATGCCTCATTTGAAAGCTAAGACCTGCAAAACTGAGCTAAACCGATGTTATTCCCGCATGTTGTTGCTGTGTTGTTGTCGTCACTCCTTTCATGTTCTTTTTAATCTCATTTTTTGCCACTTTTTTGTATCTTTATTGCTGCGCTTTAATCGTTTCTTTGTCACATTTTTGTTGCCTTTTTGTGCCTTTTCCATTGATTTTTTCTCACATTTTTGTTACTTTTTTTTGCTGCACTTTCATCGCTTTTTTTTGGTCACTTTTTGACCATTTTTTGTTGCAGTTTCCTTGCTTTCTTCTCGTTTTTGTTGCTAGGTTTTAGATTTTGGTAAAGCCAAACTGGGGAAAATGTGCGGTTCAGATGACGGTTAAGAGGTTAAACAATATCCACATTGGCTAGGACTAAAATTAAGAATAAAACATGCTGCACATCAATGGAATCATCTTGCTCTGTGTGAACACGTATATGACTGAGTGAGGGCTTAATTAGCTGTAAACTCCCCACATCTCCCATGGGCTTCTTGCTGTCAGTTCTCAGTAAGCGCCGGTCACCAGCAGGTATATGATTCTCAGTGGCTAAAATCCGCCCAAGGCTATTCCAAATCATCTCATCACAATGCACAAACACATCTGCTGACATGAGCACTCTGAAATGGATGGCATCGCGCATAGGCCCTTTGGCTCCTCGGAGATCCTCCAGATTACTTTGTGAGGGATGGCGCCTCTATGTAACCACAAATCAGATTGCGGGCTGAAGACTTTTTCTTTCCCCTCTCGCCGTCCCCTGAGTACACAGTGCACATCTTTACCCCTGAGGATACCTGGAGCGCTGTTGTGACGCTGCAGGGGAGGCTATATTGGTCTCCTATGCTCCCACAAAAAGCAGCTTATTCTACAGAATTACCCCTCATAACAACTGTAGTTAATTCATAATGACAATCTGCTGTTCTAGCTCGATCAACATGGCCTCTGTAAGGTTAATCATCAGACTGAAAGGACACTGCATGCATATTGACTGATCACTGTTACTGCCTTGTTTCTCTCCATAGCAAAGCCGCGTAGAGCAGATGTCTCCCTGTAGTCCATCAAGCGCGCCGGCTGTTTGTTGGTCCTCCAGGACTTGCTTAGGGGCGGAACAAACACCTCCAGAGGGGACGCGTGATGAAGAATATCAGGTAGCCCGCAATCTGTCATCATCTAAGTCTAAAAGCTCGGCAGCCATAGACGAGAGGGCCGCAAAAAAAAAAACTGAGCTTTTAGCAGACACTTACAGTTGAATTTCAATAGGAGCAAGAGGATATTTGAGGATCAGTGATGTTTGAACTTGCTGTCTCCCTGCCTCCCCTCTGTGCCTCTCTCAAATTCATTCAAGGCCTCCTCTCCCTCAGGGCTTTCCTCACATGGCTCACGTGGGAGTGTATCAGAGCTCTTTCTATGACTGCATTAACTTTGGCCTTCAGAAAGAACTCTCTCCACACACACACAAAAAAAGACAAAAAGGCTTCGCCCGCAGACCATTTAATCATGAGCCGTAGCCCACTTTGGCGTTTGAAGTGCACTTGCCAATGGGATTCAATGCAGTGTGATGGAAAACCTCTCTGCTGTCGTAAATCACGGGGCTGTTGATTTCTAATCGGCCTGGCTTTTTGTAGTGGCATCAAAACAGTGTATTCTCTTCATACAAATACAGGCAGTAGAATTTTTGAATTTTTAAACATAAAGCTCCTATGGAAAGAACGTATGGGGTGCATCTGCTTAACACATGCATAAAACCGGTGAGCCTAACAGTATAGTGCACATTCCGTGAACGTACGATGTTCAGTACCAAAAATAAACTCCTTAACTTCCATAATTTTGCAGTGGGACCGCGCGCTGACCCCTGGAAATGCAGATTCGATTGTATGCAGCAATGCTTAGTTTGCACATATTTGCTATTTGTCTTGTAACTGTGATTTTATCTATTATGCTTACAACAGCCAAGTGTTGAAAATCAGCATAGCATTATCATGGCATTAGCACTTAGCAGATGTGTTATTTGCGTATATGAATGTTAATTTCTGTTAATACTAACCAAATAGAATATCTGCATTGTAACAGCATGATAATATGGAATTATTCATCTCTAGCATCAAAAGCGCTGAAAGTCAAGGGGGTTTATGTCACATAATAAACATACATTAATATGAAATTTCACATAGGCTTCTTGCAAATGCAGGTAAAGCTTAAAGCTCTCAGATCTGTCTCATCAGTTTCTGGTCCATCAAACCCATGCAGGCAATAACACAGGCTGTGATTATATATGCAATAACTGGCAGATCCGGCACCAATAGGAAAAGCTGGCTGCTGATGGGGAATAACAAAGTTCATGGAATAATAAACACCAGCCATTGGGCATGTCAACGGAGGCAGAGGTGGAAAAAAACAACAATGTGTCAGGGCGTCAGAGCAGCCGTCACTCCATCACTGCTGATTGCAGTGCAGGGCGTGATGCTGCACAGCTGGCTGACTGTCTATGGAGCGCCTGAACTTTATCATGCTGAGGACTCCAACAAAGACAGGCTATTTGTAAAGACCCGCAGCCTCCTGCATGAAAAGATGAATGTGCAAATCTGATAAACAAGAAAGAGGTGTGACTTCTCTGGTCCTTCTCCTGCAATCACTGCTCCATAAGTCCTCCAAACAAGGCATGATTTAGCTCCCCAACTCCCCATATAGGTCACACTGATGCTCTGATTGTACAATCTCTGTCTCAGCGGGGAGGAGAAAGAGGAAAAAAAACTTTTATTCATTCTAGACTTGCAATCGATGGGACTTGTCTGTGAAGTGGATCAATAATGCCTCCCTTTGAAATCATCAATCACGTCGGTGGTGAATTTAAAAAGCGTAATTAGGAGCAGCGTTCTTAAACATCCTGTATTGACATCTTCTTTGGTATGGAGAAAGACACCATTCTGCATCATTAACTTTGTATTATCGCCTGATGGAGCCTGCTGCTGCTACTTCCCCACCTGCTGAACTCGGAGCGCTGTGTGTGATTGGGCTTTCAGACCAAATTCTCCTTTTCTTTCGCTGGCTGATGGGGGAAGTGTGGCTTGCAGGTCCAAATTGGCTGGAGTATTGTAATGAACCCAGTCCGAGCTGCACCAGAGTTGTCCTGCACAATGCCTTACTTTAGCTGAACATGTGTAAATCTCTTGTCTGATGGTAGTTCTCACATCACAGGAATCACAGTAGGCGTATAGATGCCCACTCTGAGGCGTTTGCCACAATCTTTGCCGCTGTCCATCTGTCTCCCTCTGGTAATAAAACACTCTCAATATGGTGGCGAGAGGGCAGGTGGGCTGTTGTAATGGAGTAATTTATTTTAGTTGTCACAGAAATATAAGTCTTTGATTAGAGACCCATTCACATCAAGCCACACAAATAGAACCTTTCATCAAATCACAAAGCGTGCGACACTATTGACCGGCCACTCTCTCCACTTGCTTTGCTGCATAGTTTTCATAACAGTCTCATGAATGAATTTAGTCAAAAGTTTGTGAAGCTTAAAGATATGGCTGCGAGGTATGCATGAATCATTCCTCAGAGCAGATGTCAGTGAGTTGTGTCAAAGATGAATTCAATCTCTCTGGAATGACTTGGCATTTCCTGTGTGAAATACAAATCTGTAGTGACAATTGGCTGGAAAATCCATCATAAGGCACATAAAAATGGCCCACAAAACACAGAGAATGTTTTGTCTCTGCGGTGCTATTAAACGTGAAGCTTGGGATGAGTCATCTGATCATCACTCTTCAAAATAATGTCATTTGAGATGAGTTTTTTACCGCAAGATAATGCAGAAATTATGTGAAACCACACAGCTGACGTATGACTCTCACACACGTGGTAACTGTAATAAGCGTCTGGCTCATAATTTCACAATTTACACATGGAGCTCTTACAAGGCTAACAACAGAAATGTACAATTTGATTTCCTTTTTGCTAATTTAATCGTATAACTTTCTAATTAAATACAGAACAGACAGTCCCAGTCTCTTTGTATGGAGAAGAGCTGTGTGCATGATTTGAGTCCCTTAATCTTATAGTTTATAATATTAGTGTACATTTGTATCCAATAAAAATAGACCTAAAGGACAGTGTGAGCATTTTGTCCAATTGTATTCTTCTTGCTGTGCCTTTAAGCCACACCGCTCTCCTGCGCTCTGTGCGCAGCGTCGTCTGGAGTGTGGCCGCAGTGCGCATGCTCCGGAAGTGGCTGCCGCAGACAGCAGCAGCAGCAGTGATTCGGCAGCGCACGGCAAAGGGAGAAAATCTGTCCGCTTTAAACCATGGCCACCGACTAAAAGATGCCTTTCGCGGACGTACACGGAGAGTAAGTAGCTGCATCTATAAAACACGACTGTTTTCCGATGCTGTGCGGCATCCCTGTGTTTTTTACATATTTGTTGTGAAAGGGCAGAAAGGCAACAATGGGTATGTGTATCTTTCCCTGAGTGGCTAGGTTAGCTATAGCCAGGACCCTCCAGTCAGCTGGCACTGACTCTGGCAACAGGGAGGTTTTACAACTACTGTATTTGGGCCCCTGCTCTGTCTGCTCAGCTATTGTACGCCTTTGATAATCTGTGCGCTTTCTCTGTTCAAGAAACATGACTGGGTCTCAAAGTGTCTGGTCAAAACTGGTGTGAACTGAATTAAACTGGGCTTATGTTGTTAACTGGTCAGCGATTTGTTTTGTGCTCTTATATGAACACCAGATAGACATCCTCTGTTTGCTTAATCATCATTTTACAATCTGTGCTTTTGGCAAAACGGTTTACATTATTGGCCACTGTCTAAAAACGCGTCCTCCTTTATAAGGCAGTGCGTATAGCGGTGTACGAGTGTTTAGTTCGCTTAAATGTTGTGCTATTCTCAGCTTTTAAACCATGGTCTGGCTGTCACCAAGTTGTCTCCTCAGCCTCTGATGTATGTGGATCCCCTCATTAAGACCTGCTTGGTGCGCACATCTCTATTTAGAGTTCGTCACCCGTGAGCCACAGCCTCCGAGGCACAGATGTTGCGCGCGGTCTGGCGACGTAGCACCTCTTTACGCACCGACGGCAGAGGAGCACAAGTGTCTCCACCTGCAAAGGCAAGTGTTAAAGGTGATAACAAAAGGTTGACGTCACCGGGCACGTCCTGATCTCTGCCTGCCGCGCGCACGGAGCAACGGGGAGCACTCCTTTTCTACCGGGAGAGAGGAAGAGAGGGGGAGAGAGAGACTTGCGCCTGTTTCCCTTTAATGCTGCTGCGTGGCTGGGAGGAAAAGGTCTTTCTGTGATCAGATTTGGGCTATCCTGAGGGCGCACTTAACTAATGGGAACGTATTGATGTTTCTCCTTCCCCTTCGGTCTTTACGCGGCGGAATGTTAATGTTGCCACAGCCCGGCCGTGTTGTATTTGGCTGCCCCCCGTGACACTGCCTTTATTGTTGCACTCTTGTCTATAATGTCACGGAGCTTGACGGATATGATTAAAAGCGTACTGCAGTGTGTGCCCCGGACTATGGATCGGCTCAGCTTCACGTGGTAAGACTTGGCGATGTTTGTGCGCAGTTTCGCCTCTGTGAATGTGTAAAGTTTTTAACTGTGCGTTATGTAAAAAAAAAAAAAATCCATTATCTTCCTCCCCCCCTAACCATAACAAAGGTGAGGTTGTTTAATTTATGACAGCGGGGAGGATGTGCTCAGTAATATCCTGTGCTTACTCAAGCTTGCGCCTGACATTACTTGCTTCAAAAGTGCAGTTTTGCAATGTAGCCTTCTTCCTCTACATTTTCCAAAGAGCAGATAATTAAATTTTCGACCTCGCTGACAGGGGGAACCGAGACCCTTAGACTCTGTACAATTATGGCGAAGCCCTGTTTGCAGCGGGGTGCTATGTTTGCCAGCACAGTGAAGATTAATTTGGTCTCGCACACGAATGACTGCATGGTCTAGCTGCTCTTCTGTGAAATGTATTGCGCCATAATAACAAGAGAGATGGCAGAATGTTGACAGAGTGAGGGGGGGTAAAACTTGACGAGTCATTTTGAAATGCATTTTGAGTTCACTTTCAAAATTCAACCTATTGTACGAGTGGATTGAAAGCCCTTAAAGTGATGACTCTCTTCTCTGTGGTTGTCAGCAGTTCATTCGGTCAGTTCCTGCTGCGTAAAGCATTGCAGTAACTCTCCTCAAACTGTAACACCCCTCGGATGCATGTGTTAATTAGTGCACTTTGTGACTTTGCAGATTGTCTCTCCTCTCGTTTGTGAGTCATGTGCTGAATCCTCTGCCCTGCCTTTGCAAACTCAGACACTTCCAGAGGGAGGAGGAGGAGGAGGAGGGGGAGGGGGGGGAGGGGGGGGGGAGAAAAAGCAGCAAGTTGGCCACAGTTTTTCCAGCCAAAACCACTGACAAATGCTTTGGAACATATTGATTTACATTGCGGTCTGGAAGGGTAGTTTCCTCTACAAATCTTGTGTAGCGTCTTTTTATGGACTGTCTGTCTAGTGTGGACAGTTCAACTTTACTCAGCGCTCACTTTATCCTGTAGGTATAAGCTTGACGGGCAAGGAGAGTATTTATAGTAAGCACCAGAACGTTTTGTCAACTTTATTTCCTCTCGCAAGTGACAAAGCGCGTATTAGCGGGTGATGATTGTTTGTCTCACACAAAGGCATCTCGGTGATTATAAGTATGTGCAACACACAAGGCCTGGATGTTTTTTTGTTGTTGCTGGAAGTTCACCACGTGACGGCTTTTAAAGATCTGATTCCTAACATTGGGCTTGTTATGGGCTGCAGCATTAAGGGAAGAACATCAAAGCCCGGTTTTATTTCTTTGAGACTTCAGAGCGGACTATGAATAACAGATCACAAGGTACAAAGGGAGAAGCAAGAGAAGTTGAGCGTGCTTTAATGTTTCAGCTGTTGTTGGGATTCAAAGAAGAGCTTGTTAAAATACATTGATTAGGAAGTGTCTTGCCTCTGTGATTGGTGGCTGTGAAATGGCTCGACAAACAGGCGTTCTTTTTTCTTTTCTTTCTTTTTTTTTTAATGCAATAACTCCACAGCGTCGCAGTGAGCCACTTATTGGCAGGATGCTCATTCCGCTTTATTGAAAGTCAGTCATTTGATGTAGCATTTTGGAGGTTGTACTTGAAATGGAAATGCATGCACTCTCCCTGATGTTACGCTCTTGTCCTTACTCCACCACCGGTCTCTCTCTATGTGAATCTGTGTATGTTAAATCTCTCTCGCAGGTGTTGTCTGTGAATTTATGAGCATGGCAGCGGTTTTATTCATCGTGGTTGTTTTGAGATGAGCCGCTTTTGCGAAATCCATTTGCCAAATGAGGGTGCACTCCAGTTTCCGGGGCAGATGAGGGGTGGGAAAAAAAAAAAAAAAACATCCCAGGTTCTTCTTTTTGAGTCTATCGGTGCAGCTGTTAGCCCACACTCACCCACTCCACTCTACCTCGTCCTAGAGCTGCAAAGTAATCGCAATCTACTGTAGTCGTAATTGGAACGGCCACTGTTCACAAGCCTCACATGCTGCTGTTAATGAGGTTGTACAATATTCTTCGTAAACAACCAAACATTGACTTTCCTTGGCTCAGACTCAGAAGCCACTTTCAGCCTAAGTAACAGTAAGCTGTGATCCATTTTTTGAGTATAAATTGCGTTATAATCAGTGTTTCTTCAGAGTTTAGTTTGATCATCCAGGCCAAATATCAAAGCAGTTCTTCCACCGCACTAATTTCTACGAAAGAGTCACGACCTGCTGGAAAAGCTCCTGCGAACCACTTTTAGATCTCGGCCCACTATTCGTTTATTGGATTTCATTGTTGCTTTATTAATGAACACATGGGACTCATGCATGTAAACACGCCATGCCGGATTGTTGCCATGGGATATTTCCATCAGGTGTCCCTCACTCGCTCTCACTGAACCGGGTCACGATAACAGAGTTTCAAGTCCATTGTATTGAGCCATGAAAATGTTGCGATAAACGATATTATTGAAAACCTTTTAATGCCACAGAAACTAGCTCTAGAGATTAAAAATGACAGTAAAGCTTTGTTTGAACAGTACTTCGCCCTAAACATGACATACAATGTTACACAACTGACAAATAAATGTGCAGATGATAAATATGGAGCCCAAAATGTATTGTGCGTCTGTCGTTTTTTGAACAAGTCGGTGTATGAATGATCCTGACAGCCCGAGCTCTCACTTCTTCCCGATGTATTTTTGAAATGTGCACCGGCGTGAACTGACTCTTGATAATAAAACGTAAATCACAAATTTCCCCAAACCGCGCAGCCCTCGCCACCCACCGTCTGAAGAGTCCGCGCCAGGGCCACCCGGCGACCTGCGAACGGCGTGAGCTCGGTTTCAGACTGGGAGCAGATGTTTGATAGTCTTTGTGAAAGTCGGGAGGCGCGGCGCGAAGGGTCAAAAACAGGTCACGCTCGGGTTTGAAACTCACTGCGGCCACATGATACACACAGATCAGGTGTTTTGGACATCAACATGGGCAACTCTCCTGGATGTGAGAACAAAGGAGCAACAACCTGCAGGGGCCGAGACGGGGGTCAGCTGTAACATGACATTTAGGCGAGTTCACATGCTTTTGGTTTCTAATGGGGCCAAATATCTACAGGCATCACGAGCCTCATTCCTGGTGTTTTGGTGTTTCCCCCTCTTTGATTTGCATGTTCGCCGTCAGGTCTAATTAAGGGCATACGAAGGAGGAAAAAAAAGCTCTGTTCTTCTTTCGTGGTAGTCTGTGTGCCAGCAAAACCCAATCGCCTTAAGCCTGGAAGCGCAGCAACTTTCACAACGGCAAGATGAAAAGGAGATTTCGAGTTCTGTTTTGTCTTGTGCTTCGGGGTAATCACTTGAGAATCTAGAGCTGGCGGTGACACTTGGGGCAATAAGTAGAGAAGAAGAAGGAGTAAGAATTGAAAGGAGGAGGAGCGAGGGATGATACAAGGCATCGTCTTATTTGTGATCGGGGCGGCTTGCTTATCCACAGACATCGCAAAATACCAACGCCAGATACGGCTATCTGTTTATGACGCGAGATAAGGTCGTCCCCGCCGGATCACTGACCCTCCACTGACTCCGCTCTCCGCCCCCAGAGCCAGGCCTTTCCGAAGAGGAGGTTGCCAGGCGAGTTCTACATCACACTCAAGCAATTTTAATAGATGCCATTAGCATGTCCACGGTTATTACTTCACGTTTTCCGACATCCTATGCCAGCGAAGCGTTTCAGAAACAGGGCATCATTAGTGACTGCTGCACAGGCTCAGAGCTTGACCCGGTCTGGGGGTCGAGAGAATGCCGCAACACTAAAGCAGTAAAGCTGTAGGGCCATATCAAGTGCAGGGGATATAGGCAGAGTGGGCTCGGAGTGTCACAGCAGCCGCAGACTCTAGATAAGGCTAAGCTACTCGAGGATTAGAGCAGGGAGGAGATGTAAAGTGCTGTTGGCTAATTAGGCTTTATTTTTAATATTTCACAGCCTTCATTACAGACTTTAATTTTTGAAGGATTTTTGCTCAGAGTGGTGTCTGGGATTTATTTTTTTTTCCAGTTAAAGCCTTGTAGCGTGAATAATATGTCTCTGGAGTGGATTGGTACTTTTGTTTACTAAAGTATAAATAATGCTTCGAAGCTTCTCTTCTCAATTCCTCTGTTTAAACAAAACGCAGAGCTGCCAATAGACAAAGCAGTGTAGGGCATACCTATAGAGCGATATGTGAGAGTGTGTTGTGGCTTGGCTCTGGCGCTGTGAACCTCCAGTCGAGAGGAGCACTGGGGTTAGCGGTCAGTACATGGCACCTCTCAGCACTGCTCCAGGCCTCAGTGTGTGGGTGTGTTGTTCTGCGCTGTGTGCTGGAGAGCTGGCCGTGCTCAGAATGAGGCCCTTTATAACCTCGTAGCCCTCTGGTCCTGTTGGTGGCCATTGTTGGCCACAGTGAATGGTATCTCCGTGCCTTGAAAAGTAACCAGATGACATTCTTCCTGTTGTTCCAAAGGCCCGGGGTGGTGTTGTGAAAAGCGGCTGAAAGGATAGGCTAAGGCTGTGACCTTCAGAGGCTAATCTCTGACATGTCATTCTGAGCCTGTTTGAAGCCAACATGGCCCTTTTTCTCACTGACAGCAATGTACGGCGGTAGTTACGTCTGTGAAGATTTTAGCAGTTACATTCCAAAAACAGCAGAGTGAGTTTGTGTTATTGACCCTCCACTTCAAAGAAACCAGCGGGTGTTTTGTAGTGGCTCAGCTGAATCGTTATTCCAGACAGGCAGCATGCCTGACACCTACATTGTCCAAACAGTCTCCTGCTCTGACTGAGCCCTCTGTACACAGACCATGGCCCACCACCGCATAGCGGCGAAAAAGGATGAAATCCTGCACTTGGTGATACAGTAAACACTGGCGCAGAGTGGCTTATGTTGTTTATGCCTCCTCTGGTGCATTGGCCTTGCTTCCTGGAATGTGCAGAGGTGCAGTTGTCCCTCTGTGGGGGATGTCATCACAGGTCAGAGTTCATGAACTCGAACAACAGCCCAATCGAAATCTAGTATCGCCTGTATCTCAGTTTGATCTTTCCAAAACATGAGCAAGGTAATGTGTAACTCGCTCGATCGTCTCTGCTCTAATTGCACCTAATATCACATCATACCACACAGCATCCTCTTTTATTTTCCCTTCAAACCTGACTCAGAAAAAAGCTCTCAACCAGATGCTTTCACTCGATGCTGAAAGTGAATCTAAGAGGAATGCTTTTCACTGCATTAGAATGGCACCATTGAGCTAACTGTGAATGCTGTTAGAATGATCTCTCAGAGTGGAGAACACTGGCGCCCTGCCTTTGCATGAACCACCTGTATGGGGGTTAAGATCGAGGTCAAACCTTTGGGACTGACCCGTTGTCTGAGAGGGCCTCTTTTTTGGGGAGCTAAAGAAAACCTGTCAGTTTTTCTTGGTCTGCTTTTGTTGGACACCTTTCAATCTCCTGCCATTCCCCACTCTTGTCTGCTGTGCTTGACTTTGAGAGCAAATCATGAAACTCACCATAATGTGTTTTCTGTAGTGTGCACTCCGCTAAAAAGCATGCGTCTGTTTACAAAGGAAGCATTGAATTAGAGAAGGGAAAATGTCAACCTTTATCATGCCACTGCACAACCCATTTTTTTGCATTAGCCAGAAAATATCCCCTCAAGTGCTGTAACATCCGCCGAGTGTGATCGAGATAGGGCTGCAGATGATGGAGGCGGGGGAAGCGGGGTGGGCCCAGATTTGAAAGCAGGCGCACTTGAAAGTACTCATGTGTAAAGAGTCCCGAGGCAGGTCTAGGGCTGTGCGACCGAGGAGCATTCGGAGCAGCCGTATCTTACATCCCAGGGTCTCGGTGTTGCATGGGGTTTGCCTTCGCTGCGGGTCGCCTTTCGGTAATTAATCGCCAGTAGCTCTGCCCCCCCCCCCCCATCAAGGGTGGGACGAGGTGCCGCTTAGATCTGCTGGGGTATGGAATATGTGCGTCGAAATGTGTGCACTGTACTCAATTTTGAGCAACTGCGTGATAAAATAAAGTTCTCCTCCAACCAGTCTTGGGTAGAATGCATGACTAGTAGCTAGAGTTGTCACGATAAATACTATATCAACTTATTGTTTGATGAATAACAAACAAACGATACATTTTGGGCTCATTATTTATCGTCTGTACGTTTATTAGCATTTCCCTTTTTTTTTCTTTATAAAAGTTTAATTTTTAGCACTTTTAGAACACAGGTTTACCGTCATTTTCATGCTTTGAAGTTGAAAGTATCTGGTATCTTCGGACTCGATATTATCGTTTATTGCGATATTTTCCTGCCTCAATATATCGAACTTCAAAATCATGACAGGTCTAATTGCAACTTATGTGTTTTAAAGGAAAGGATACTCTGTACTTTTCGAACAGGGAATTACAAAGATTTCCTTTATTTTTGAGATGGTTTCAGTGGCATCAAGTGGTCCACAATAATATCGTTTATCGCGATATTTTCCCTCCTCAATATCGGACTTCAATTTTTGTTATCGTGACAGGTCTACTAGTAGCATGCTGTCCTACAATGATTAAACCAACATTAAAAGAGTATTGCAGTAAAGTATCAGCACCGGTAATGTAAACCAAATACCACAAACAGAAAGATGCTTCCAATTGAAACCTCATGAAGGCACTTGTGGACGCTTCTTCAAGAGTCTTACTAAACAGCCCTGATAGCTCTGACCGGAAAATACTCAACTTTACCTCAAGTGCCACAAATCTCTGTAAACACAATTCTCTTGGTGAATAGTAGTTGGTTAATGTTACAATCCTGCGACCCGACCGTTGTAAATCTGTATAATGTTGCAGACCTTTCGTGTCTATCCTGTTCAATAACGACACTCTCTGGCAAAGTTTTCGTAATTCATGATGACCTTCCATTCTTTTGCTCTTTCGCTCTTTGAAGGTTTGAATGGTGCTTTATTACCAGTGGCAGAGGACCTTGAGGTTTTAAAAGTGTGATTTAAATCATCTGATCACATGTTTTGGTTTTATATGAATATCTCCCATATCCTTTCCCTGGAACACTGTATCTTTGTGTCCTCTCACTCACTCCTCTCACTTTTGATTGGATCAGAGATGTTCTGACGTCTATTTTATAAGAACATTGTGGTCTGCAGTTCGACCGTACTCTGTGTCCACTGCTGGAATTTGCGGCATGGCAGGGATGACACTGTGTCCAGTTTTTTTTTTATTTTTATAATGGGCCTATATGAGCTCTGAATTTGAATAATCTGGTTTGTGTTTGGACAAATGGTTTCGTCCTGGCAGGGGATCGGCACCATTTTGTGGGGGTTTTTGTGAGATATTTATAACAGACGCCTATCATTAAATCAGCCCAAAGTCCACATATGGCGAGCGTATGTAAATTTACAGGAGCTCGGTCTGTGCCGGATCTGCAGAGCTTTGACTGTTATTGGAATAAAACTCCCAGATGTGACTGACATGTCTCTGGCTTCGAACTGTGTGCACATAAATATCCAACCAGCCTAGACCCAAAACAAAGAGCTGCTAATGATTACTTTGGATTTTAATGGCGCATAAAGAGCGCGGCACGGCTCAGGGATCGCTGTAGGTAAGAACCCAGCTTCATTTAGTCTACTTTGTGTCAAGCCTCATTGTCCTCATGTCCTGTGCTGTTTAGCAGAGCTCGCAGCCCTGACAGATTGCCATCCCGATGGGGAGATTTACCCAGCCAGCACTGCCAATGGCACTGACACCATCATTAGTCTTTGATCAGCTGCGGAGCGCGAGGGGAGGAAGAGAGAGTAATATTCTTGATCTAATTACTGGGAGACATTTCATGCAGTGTAATGTGTGATTTAACCTCTTGTCAGGGGCTATAAAAGGAAGCTGGGTTAATCTTCCAGACAGCCTTTTTCCACACAGGGGAGAGTGCCTTTAAATTTGCCTCTTTCTCCCATGGAGCCAGGGAAAAAGCGGGAGTATGCTAACACATTAGCGCTGACTCTGTACTGGAAAAGCTCTCAAGGCTAGGCCAGTGTGACCTTTGGATGTTAGCAACAGCTGGTTCACAGGAATTCATGTGCTTTGTGAATTTGCAGCCTGCACAAAAAGGATCTGTCCTTTTGACTCCTGTTTGTTTCACCGAATGGATTGTTCTTGCTTCTGTATCTTTCTTTCCTCGCCCACGCATCGATGAGTGCAGGAGACTTGATTGAAAAAGCTAAATTGTAAACTGCAGTCGAGGGGGGTTCGGGTTAATCAGTCAAACATAGTTAAACAATTCTTCGGACATGAAGGGATTAGTCTTGCCTGCATTGAGTCCATTCTCTGCAGCGCTGGCTGGGCTTTTAGGGCCAAGGGCCGCGGCCTCTCCAGCTCCATGGAGAACCACACACGCACCCCTCAGCATGCTCCATTGCCTCTGAATGCCCCACCACTCTCCTCCGCCTTTGTTACTCGGCACAATTGGAATGATGGATTAGCAAATTAAATGCAGACCTTTCTATTCATGGCCATGGCTGCTCTAAGTCTCATTCACTGGATCTATCGCTGGCGCAAACTCACTGTACATCTTAGAATTCCTTCACAAAAGCGTCTCTTAACCTTAAAAGCGCTCTTCGGCGGCCCTGGAGCCGCTCATTAAAGCTCGGTATATTTACCAGATGACTTCCTGTACATTTTCTCTCCCTTTTTATTACAGACTGCTGATCACTGTGATAGGAAGCGGGTCTGATGTGATGATGTGCTGGCAGAGCTGAGTGCGCACAGCTGCAGCCAGAGCGGGCCCGCTGTAAATGAACTGTGTCCATGTTTCTGAGAGGAGTCCTGACCCTAATGGTTTGGAGAGAAACTCCACTGATGAGTGATCTCTCCTAGAAAATGTAGGCAGGGACCCTTCCCGCGAGTGACAAGGGAGCGCAGGAAACCAGGGACAACAAACTTTTGCTTTAGAGTATTACACTGATGTTGTTTTTCTCTGTAACGGGGGATTTCGACGCGCCACTTTAGAAATGTGCCCAACAACAGGGTTCAGTGGCAGTTCTCCAGCAACACATTCACCATCCTGTGCTGTTTGCTATTTCTATTACTCTTCTATAACCAGACATTTCATATATAAATAAATGCCCTATGAAAATGATCTTGATAAGGAAAATTAGCCTATTGGCTAGGATTTTTATAGGAAAATAAAAGGCAGTTATTACAAAAACTACACTTGGATTTATGCTTCCTAAAGGACAGGTCCAACCAATGCAAATAAGGAAATTAAGAGGCATTATAAAGCATTGAAAGTCATTTATTTAAGATCTATCTTTACAGTTTCGTTTGTGGCATTGAAATGGATTTCAATGCCACAAACGCAACTGTGTTGACTGTGAGCAGGTAACACTTAGTGGATGTACTTGTGTTGTTACCCACTCGTCCACTATCGCACAAATACGGTGGACCTTGACGTAAAGAAGCTCAGATTGTACTGCGCTTCTTCACGTCATGTTGTTCAGAAAGTGCAATGTAGTGCTTTAGTGTTTAGGGTGAAATGAGCTCGAAAGCACTCGAATCATAATGTGGCTGAATGTAATGAATAAACATTGTTGGAGGCAAAGTGTTCGGGAAAGGGCGGTCGATGAAAGGGCTTGCATGAAAGTTGCCGCTTCCTTCACTTCCTGTAAATCCATTCATCGCCACGTCACTCTTGTTCATTAGCCCGATATTGCTAAGGTGTTTATGGCCTCAGCCCTTTCAGCAGCTGCCATTCTTGTCGAGGCTGTTGTCGCACATATCCCCATAATCTGATCTGACCTTTGGCTCCCGCAATCGCACTGACGTCATTTTATTTTCTGCCCTATCTAAGAAAGTGGCACCAACTGTTTTTACTGACGCACTCCGCTCTTATTGCACCCGTGGCATTTTGCTGAGCATCTGTTGACATTAAATCAAGGATTTGGGCTGAAGCAGCTACATCCTGGCTTCACTGTGGACTCGTGTTGAATTTAAATGTTTACCGCGTAGCTTTTACCCTGCTGCTTGGCAATTAAAGGGCCTGCCTCACAGTATATTAGCTTTTCACCATGTTACAATGTTATATTCTCAGCTAAATATCTGACGTAGTCTTTTGTTTCATTTATTCATCTTGCATGTTTAGTCTGTATCTCTCTTCTGCACCATCCTTTTAGTTTATACTGTTGTCTAGACACCTGCATGTTTGTGTAAGCTCTCAGTCATCCAGGAATTTTTAACCTAGCAGTTACATATCATCCACTGGCAGTTGAACCAGGTTGGTTCCCTCTGCTGGCATTTTGCATAACTACATTTTACAACAAGTGTCATATAGGGGTATTTTCTGGACCAGCTTTTCCAAGGTCTGGAGCCCGTATTGATCCCAACTTTCTTCATTAAAAAGAATTGATTCAATTCAAAGTAATATATAATGTTCTAGTGCTTAAAGGGATATTTTTAAGATCTTTGACAAAGGGCCTCATCTCTAAGTTATACAGAGTTTCGTTGAGTTTTTTGTTTTTTTTTAATTCATGCAGTCCTTTATATTTGAAGAGTTTGTGGTGCAAGGCTAGTGCTAGGCTAGTGCATGTCTATGGTAACTAGTAGCCTGCATTATAAACAGTCTGACCCGAGCTCAGTGCACCTGAGGCAAATCACTTACAACACCAGACTACCAATGTAAATGTCTGTGTTGACTGAATAATTTTTTAAATATAACCATTTTGAATTTAAAAGAACTTATATTTGAGCAGCATCAGCTTCCTGGTTGTAAGCTTCGCAGCGGCGGAGTGATCTGCTAGCTTACCGGATCTACAGTAGTTTGTTTACCTGCGGCCGGCATTGCTACACGTGGAATTCACAAAGGAGCTTTCTACAAATCAGATATGGCAACGTTTGGAGGACGACCCGATTAATTTGAAGTTTTTAATGCAGGCTACTAGTTACCATAGACATGCGCTACCCTAGCATCACTAAACTCTCAAAATATAAGGACTGCATGAATTAAAAAAATATATATATGCCTCCAAAAATCAACAACACTCTGGATAACTAGGAAATGAGGCCCTATGTCAAATATCCTGAAATATCCCTTTAAACATGCATATAAAATGACAAATAGGCCATGGCCGTGGGTAAAACCAAAGAGTTTACTTTGAGTTTACTTCGGTGGGCCCCTTGCCTTGTCACTGAGGCCACTGTTCAAGACATATGAATTTTTAGTTCAGAGAATTAATAATAATAATAATAATAATAATAATACATTTGATTTAAAAGCTCCTTTCAAAACACCCCAGGACACTGTACTGTTGAATAAAGCACGATACAGGACCTTAACATTTTTGATAAGCGCATGCCAGATTTTGTTGGGTTTTTCATGCCAGGGTCCAGCCGTGCAGATAAGGCAGACTCCTCCATTATTTCCGCCTCCTCTTTCCCTGCAGCCTCTCCTCCAGTGCGGCGTGGGGGGTACGGCTGTGCTCTGCTGAGACCCCAATTAGTGGGACTATCAGGCGTCCTGAAGGTCACTCCCAGAGCCTGATGTGGGAACAGAGGATGTCGGGTTCAGGGGGTCGGCACTCGACAAGCTCTCTCACTGCATTCAAGGAACTTCAGTAAAAAGGACACACACAGTTCCTTTTGAAGCTGGTATTTAGAAAAAGGTGACCTGCTTATTAATTTAGAGGTTACTGCTTCATCTTAACCACAGTCTTAATCTTCTATTCAATTGAAACAACACAGAATCGTTTTGCTTTTTTACTTCATGTTTTCATCCTTAATATATTCAAGCTTGTTTTTATCCAATTCTGGCAAAGTCGTTTGTAAAAGTACCAGCTCTGCTTATTGCTGCGTCAGTTATTGAAGCAGTCGAAGTATCTGTAGCGACACTAGTTGTGCATTGTGTACTATGTATTTGAAGTAGCAGCAGCAGCAGTATGTTAGAAACTACCTTTACTCCTGCTGTAGAAGTTACAGTCTGTACTTTTTATCCAAATTGACACGGCAATGCTTTGGATGTTCTTGCTGTACCTTTTCATTTCAAATTTGAAGCAATGTTTCAGGATTTTTGACATAGGGCCTCATTTCCTAGTTATCCAGAGAGATCTTTTTGTTTTTATTCATGCAGTTCTTATATTTGAAGAGTTTAGTGGTGCTAGGCTACTGCTTGGCTACTGCTAGGCTAGTGCTAGGCTAGTGCATGTCTATGGTAACTAGTAGCCTGCGTTAAAAACAGTCTGACCGCTGATATAAATGTCTGTGCTAATAGAATAGTTATTTAAAAGAACTTATGTTTGTGCAGCATCAGCTTTGTGGTTGTAATCTATGTAGCGGCGGAGTGATCTGCTAGAAAATAGTCCCTCAAAATGCTGTAATTCAGGTGATGCAAGGTAAGTTATATTTAGAAAGTTACTCTATCGACACAGACATTTATATTGGTAGTCTGGTGTTTATAAGTGATTTGCCTCAGGTGCACTGTGCTTGGGTCAGACTGTTTTTAATGCAGGCCACTAGTTACCATAGACATGCACTAGCCTAGCATTAGCCTAGTGCCACTAAACTCTTCAAATGTAAGGACTGCATGGATTTAAAAAAAAAAAAATCTCCAGAAATCAACAACTCTCTGGATAACTAGGAAATGAGGCCCTATGTCAAAAATCCAGAAATATCCCTTTAAGGCAAATGCTGCTTTCATTAAAGTCTTCCTGGTTGAAGATTTAGCATGATCAGGTTTCATCCGGGAGCAATACAGGAAACGGTTAACTCAGTGACCCCAAGATGCCCTCGTAATTTGAATTATGACTAAAATAATCGTTAATATCATCTCCCCCATAATCCATGAGCCCTATTTAGGATTGCAAACGAAACTTCCCCAATCATGAATCCTCGTTCTACTTTTACTTTCAGATCTCCCCAAAGTTCTCGAAGCCTGGGAGTTGTTTTTTCTTTTTTTTTTCTGTGTTCTCACTTTTTCCCAGTAACAGCAGTTTGCATATTCTCCCACTCCTTCCGCATTGGCGAAATCACAGCCGCGGTTTTCACTGAAAGGTCAAGTGCTCTCGGCGGACTGTCATCGTACACTGCGGCCATATCAGCCCCATCCATTCGTCATTAAGCTCCAAAGTCCCCCACTTCATCAGCCCGTGTCTGGTGTCGCCTGTCCCGCCCCTGATTGATGGCTCTGTCCTTATTGCGCGGGACTGGGGGTCGATGGTAAAAAATTTGCTGGCGGGTGCATTAACACAGCGTTTCGGCGGCGCAGACCTTTGAGCGCGCCTCATCAGTCCTGAATTTATTTGACGGCTGCGGTGAGATCCGTATGAGGCAGGCATGATGCAAGCGAAAGACGAGAGAGGGGGGGAGTATATTTATTCACATCGGATCTGATAATAGGCTGATTTATGCAAAATAATATTGAAGGGGAAAGAATACGCTGAAGGTTTTTGGTTCCTCATTCCAGCACCAGTGCCTAAAGAGGTGCTGATAGTTGTAGTAGAAGCAGTGGCAGTACCCAGGGGCGCCGCCAGATATTCTGGACCCTGCAGAAGCAAACATTTCTGGGACCCCTACAGATAAGACGATTTAACCCAATAAAATTAACCTGTTAGTCAAAACGGGCAAAATACACATTGAGTGCACATTTAACCTGTAAAAAGAAAGGGCTGTTTCTCTGGGCCCGTCTTCAGCCTGGACCCTTAGAATCGTCCTAACCTTCCACCCCCTTACGGCGCCCATGGCAGTACCTCTTAACCCCCTTTTCCTCCTGTGTGACTTTATTTTGAAAGATATACTACTTTCACAGCGTTTCCCACAGATTTCTGCTGAGACTGTAGTGGAACTGTCATTCCTATTTGAAATATTAGTAAAGTTGGGACTTATTGCCCATATTTTGCTGCCACGCCGCCTTTGCCTTGCCCGATCCTGTCAGATCTCAGAAGCAAAGCAGGGAAGGACCTGGTCGGTACTTGGATGGGAGTTTGGAAAACCCCAGAAAGCCTGGGTGAATGTAGTGAGTGAGTGAGTGGTTGTTGATGGTCGAAGGGGCCGATGGCGCAGATTGACAGCCTCGCTTCCGTCAGTTTACCCCAGGGCAGACAACAATTTAAGCTTACCACCGTATGAAGTGAATGAATAATGCAATGTGAAGCGTCTTTGAGTGTCCAGAAAAGAGCTATATAAAACCAATGCATTGTTATTACTAGTAGATCATAATCTGTCCTTTTTTATTTTATTTATTTCACATTTATTTAGCCCGGAAAGTCCCACTTTCGCAGAGGGGAACCTATATAGGGAGGACAAACTCCACACAGAAAGGCCCCGTTCAGGCGGGAACTCGTGCAAGAAGCCAAAAATTACAACTGGTAACTAAAGAGGAGCACAGACTGTGCGAGGCCACCTCATAATCTCCTCTACTTTAACTTTTGCACAAGAAAACAATGCAATAAAAGGGATAATTGTGCGTAACCTTTTGGTTTTTCGGCGTCTATATTCTGTAGCTGGACCGTTTAGTTTTTCCATTTCAATATTAATTCAACTACTGCCTCCAATTATAGTCCGGACAAGTGCACCAGTAAAAAGAGCCGTATCTATCTATTAGTAGAAGGGCACTTGGACAGAGCTGGCATTCGCAGATAGTTTGTACAGTCTCATTCTTTCACTATTTCACAGTACAAAAAGTACAAATGATGACCTAATTTCCCCTTCTTTGTCATTTTGGGCCACTGGTTCATTAAACAGATTGTCGCCATGGCAGCAAAGGTCTCAGCTTCGGGCTTTTCGATTTGAGGAGGAGGTGTGTGTGTGTTATTGGAAACATTAAAGCGTTGAATTAAATGTCACTCCCTGCTAAGACGTGGTTTTGGAGGTTGGCTGTTTGTTTCTCGTCATGAAATGGCGTCAGACTTTATTGTAAAGCTGTGCAATTAATCGCAATTGAATCAGTTTGATGGTTGTATCGAGCAAATCGCGGAGACTGGAATCACTTCAGGAACATGGGTGCCCAAAGTGTGGCCCTCTGACCCATTTCTTGTTGGCCCTCGGGCTTCTTGCTGAGTTGGCACACATCCCCAGATTGTATTTTTTGCCGCGGGTTTAATAATTCGACATGATTATAACCTCAATAACTCGCATTTTTGTGTTAGAGCTGGCACTGAGGTTCCAAGCCTGAATAGTGGTGTAGTTGTGTGATTAAAACTTCTGCTAAATGTGTTGACGACTGGTCTATTATGGCCCTCCACGCCTTAGACTCTTCCGTATTTGTTCCATGATGGAAAAAGGATTTACGTGGGATAATATCCACTGCAAACAGCAAATAATCCTGTCTCCATAGGCTCTTTATTCAGTTTAAAACCTACTAACCCTGTAGATTAGACTTCTGCGAACATGTTCTGAAATGCATGTGATTCTTGTATTAGTTTGACGTTTCCTTTTTCCTCCCTCTCTCCGACGTTAAGTGCTTAAAATGTGCAGTGTAAACTCGTGTATTGATTTAAAACATGAATTGCAAATTGTCAGCCCCCCCTCCTAGAATAATTGTCGAAGTCATGTTTTAAAGGGGGGCATTATGCAAAATTGACTTTTCTGAGCTTTTTACCACGTCACAATGTTGTTCTCTCATCAAACACGTACCTGGAGTTGCGTTTCGACCCACTCATTTTGAATAATCTCTGAATCCTCCCCAGAGGCTTGGATTTGTTCTTAGCATCTTAGCGGCAACAGCTCCTGAAAAGCTTCTCCTGAGGTCCCAGCTCAATCTCTTTATGAGCTTAACCCTTTCACCACAAAGTAAAAACTCTCGCCATTGCTACACAAGCAGCACAGTATATTTGTCTTTTCTTTTTTTCCCCTCCTCTTTATTGAAACAGCTGCACAGCGAAGAGGAGCAAGAGGAAGAGGGTGGGAGGAACTTAAAATGAGATTGTATGAAAATGGTCGCTGTTAAAGGTCAAAAATGTATTTCCTCACCAAGAAAGTGATATAAGATGTGTTTGAGATTATTACCAAATATCAAAAAGTACAAAAAGCATAATACCCATAATATAATGGGTAATATTAGCATAATATACTAAACTGTTGGACACAAACCTTCTGAATTCTCAAGGACCAATGATACTTAAAGGTGCACTATGCAACTTCTTATTTAAAAAGAAAAAGTTTATATTAATATGTACTTGACCTTTCAGTGACCCAGCTGATGCTTAAGTGTTTAGCATAGCGCCTTTGCTTTCCATCCAGATGCTCCAGGATCAATTGTTTTTTGCTGCTGATTGAACTGTATCCACAGCTACATAATGCATTACATTCTGAAAGCCTACCAGAAATAAACTTTTTTTAAATGTATCCTGAAGCAGGGATGGATAGCGAAGGCGCCAAGCGAACCACACATACAGCCACTGGGTCACTGAAAGGTCAAATACATAATAATATAAACTCTTTTTTTTTTTTTTACTTTTTAGAAGTTGCATTGTGCACCTTTAAGTATTTTTGGCTTTGTCCTCGAGAAGTCAGAAGCCTTATAATAAAGCCTGTTACGATAACAAATTGAAGTTCGATACTTCAAGGCAGGAAAATATCACAATAAACGATATTATTGACTAACGATACTAGATACTTTTTTCTCACATACAAGTTGCATAGTGCACCTTTAAGATGCAGCAGAGTTTCAAAAGTGGAATGAAGAATCTCAATTTAACCAAAAAAGTGTAAATTATGCTTGGAGGCTGATGAAATCCCAATCCCAATACTTCCCAGAAAAAAAATTATTCAACCTCAAAATTTATACTGCAACTATAAGATTATAGGGATGTCAAGATTAAGTGGTTTGACAATTACTGCAGTTGAAAAAGCCTACGGCAGGTTACTCGTAACAACTTTAGGACCCAGGGTAAACCGTTGTCACGCCTCATGAGCCGTAGTGTATTTGTGCTAAAGATGCTAAAGATTGAAGAAACTGCGTCCAGTGCTAAATCCACCCAAAACACATGAAGTCAGCGGCAGGTTCAATAATCCCATGTGCAGAGCAAATCTTATCCATTTTCTTGATGATTAATTGCATAATGTTGCCAAAGGAAGAGTCCCAAAAGAACCATGTCTGGCACTTTGTTTGTTTATGTCACGGTAAAAACCTGGACACGGTTGACAACGCTTGGAAATCGGCTGAATGCTTCATTTGTATAAGAACTTTTTTGTAAATCTCGTGAATTCATTAGGCACAGATCAGAGACGGAATATCTTATTATAGATCTTTTGATGACACCAATATGCTTCCTTTAAAGGAATAGGCCACCGTATAATATTATAATAATACCAGGAGTAGTTTGGCGTCCACACAGCAAGTACTGCGCGGATGTCGAACTACTCCTGGTATTATTACGCCTTACAATATAGTTCCCCCTTTTATCCGCTTAGAAAATCCACATAGTTTAATTTTGTGTAATTATACTTTTGTAGTGTAACACTTCCCGTAACCATATTTAAATAGGGAAAACGTGGAAGAGCTTGGTAGCTTCTATCTTCACCTCGTTTGGAGCTATAGTGGAGAGAGGGAGAGGCTAAATGCTAACGCTGTCTGTGCTGTGTTTACGTGATTGAAGGCACGGGGGAAGATCAGACAGGTCCTAAAGAACTCGTCTAAGGTAAGAACATGTCCCAGTATGTGAAAACGGTGGCCTATTCCTTTAAAATAATATAGCCTTTTATTGATCTCACAATGGAGACATTTACTTGTTGCACAAATATGGCATAATAATTTTCTATTGCCTATTTATTATTTTGTTATAATTTTATGTCTGTTTAGGCTGAATGTTTTCAGTTAAAGCAGTACTAAGTAACTTGTTTACCTTAATAAATCCTTTCCGTAGTCGCTCTGGGGGTAATACAAGTGTTAATGGGATGATTGGGGCGGTCTTTAATCTCCCCCTGGGGTCTCTGGCCAGAAAGCCACCCTTGCAACTTCGCTGCCTCCAGGTCAGAGTCACCAATACACACTAATGGAAACACGAAGAAGAAGCTAGCAGGCTAACGGGCAAAGATAACTGCAGCGCCACTTAAACAGTATTTACAGCCAAATTTGAGTAAAAAAAACATATCCATTGTGTAATTGGATGTACAATATCCCTCTCTCCCTGTCAGCGTAGTATTTACTTTCACGGACAATTAAAGAATTAAAAAACGCAACATGCTACAACACCTGAAGTGACCCTTATGGCCTCTAGGGGCATGAGTAACTTAGCACTGCTTTAAAACAGCCCTCAAATAAACAAATATTCAAATTGTAATGTCACATTGCTTAGAACATTTAGGTTGGCATCGCTGTTTGACAAATTCAATTTTTTTTCTTCCTGAATTTCAAAAATCATGAATCATCGTATGATTGCGATATTTTTCCGACTAAAAAAAATTGAGAATCGTGAAATCCCTATAAGGTTGTGAGCAGCACATACCACGAATAGTGATTAGTCTGTTGCTGTAGTGTACTGTGTGACCCCTGACCTCGGACACAGCTCCCGCCTGAGAGCCTAAAATCTCTCTCGGCGTGGAGTAAATGTGTAGGTAGTCGTAGCACACGGGCTCTTTGTGCGTTTCCATCGATCTTGAACTCCGCGGGACCCTCTGTAGACAGTGACGGCATCGCTGCGGTCCTGCGAGCCGGTCACAGGGCTGCGCCGCTGTTTGCGAGACCCCCAGATGTTTCCAGGCAGCGGCGGACACAGAGGTGAGATGTTTGCCTGTCCTCTCCGTGCTGCCCCCGTGCCCTGGCTCGAGCTTCTGGGGGGGGGCGGGGGGGGGAGAAAAACAGATGAAGGCGGGCCGCAAAATGTCGCCGCGGGGCAAAGGCAGTGCATCTCGACAACACAGACCCGGCCGGAGAGAAAGAGGTCTCTGTTATTTCTGCGGAGGCGAGAGAGGGGACCCGTCCGGACTGAATGTCAGAGCTGCCATGGAGCCAGGTGACCTTAGCAACCCGCCATAGAAACCGGACGTGGGTGGATCAACTTTAATCTAACAGGGTTTGGCTTTTCAATGCATCGGTGTACTTTCGGCAATTTGTGCTTTTGTGGAAGTCAGAAAGAATCAATAGAGGAGCGAGATTAAAGGAGAAGTATGTGGCTCGGTTACACAAAGTAAAAAAATGTGCAGCAGAAAGGTCTGTTTGTGAGCTCTGTTTTGTAAGCTCTCAGTCACCCAGGCGTGTTACATTTACGGGTGGATACCGACAAGAATATCTCAGTAATGATGATCAAAACATCAGAAATATGCCAAATGTGCTGCATCTTAAATAGACTGCTCTGTCCCTCAAAAAGTGCAATAGTGCGATAAAGTGTAGTTTATTTGTATTTCGTAGCAGCAGTTTTGGCAACTTTTGTGTTGATTTCAGGAAATTTGATGCACTCGATATTGTAAATGTGCATATCGTCCAAACTATTATGTCTTCAGTCATTGTTTTTAGGTTGTGACGGCATAATTACAGGGTTTCTGCTTCTGTAATTAAATGAATTAAGCCAAAATGAAGGCCTTGAATGTCATCAAAAGGATAAAATTGGACTGAAACTGGCATTGGAAACAATGATATTACTCAACTACTTAAGTTCGTCATAATAGAAACATTTTGATCAACTACAGTTTTCACTGAATATGTTTTTGAAAATGTTATCAGCTTCACAATAATTATAAATAGTACAATATTATTTTACATAATATAATACCTATTCCACCCTCCCAGGCTCTCAAAGAAAATAATGAAGAAGAAAAAAGGGAAAAAGGACAGGAATTTTTCAGATGTTGATATATTTCTATAACAATAGATAGCCAATTACACATCAAAAGAAAACAGTTTTACATATTCCAGGGGCTTCAAGTAACAAAACATTTCTGTGTAGCTTTTCCAAAGGTAGAAAAGAAAGCACCTCCTTTAACCACTGAGAATGATGGGGCCCTGCTTGATCACCAATTAAATAATATTAGTCGACGAGCGAGTATTGTGGAGAATGCAGCAGCATTTCTCTGAAGCAGTCATTTTTTTTCTCAAAAGTTTCCAGTTGTAAAAATCCCCTTATGAGAAAGAAAAAACGAAAAATGTATAGATTTGTTTTGCCATTGTGGCATTAAATAATAGTATTGGGGCATTAAAAAGGCATTCAGAGCATCAGCATCAACTGCTGAATGTATGTGCTACTGCCAATACCTAATGAATTCTGAAGAAGCTCCAAGTACCGTATGTGTGTCAGAACTTTCTGGATGTAATCAATCACATCTGCAGCTGGAGGTGAGCATCCACATCCTGTTTGTCTCTCACATTATGGCTAAACAATACAAATATAGAACAAGAAGACGTGCCAGACACTGCGACAACCAATGTAAGACTGTTTTGACCCGGTTTAGTCCTGATTTGATCTTGATCTAGGCCTTGCAGTACTTGTCTAATATTTTATGTGATGGTGTGAAAAGTGTTCGACTTCCCCTTTTAATTGCATGTTTAAAAACGGCTATAGCGAACTCCATTTGAATCAGTAATATTTGTTCTTTTGATCGCACCGTTGTTGTTTTTCTGACATATGAAGAAGTGGCTCACTCAGTTGGAGCACTGCGTGGCATTTAAACTGGCACAAAACCACTCCGATTACCTTTTTTTTTTTTTTTTTTGTGGGATATTGGACAAAAGCGTGATTTATTTGAGCGGCAGCGGGCGCATACAGTAAGTCTAATTAGGCGTTTTCTTTCTTCTTGGAAGCGCGATAAATATACAGCCCCAGTTAGTATAATGGCGCAGTGGATAAATCTCTCTGTAACTCGGGGAGCAGTTTTTTTTGTGTGTGTTAAGCCCTTTTAGGATGATTTGTGAGAGTCAGCGCTTGCACTGTGCTCTGCTGCGCCGCTCCACCCCCGCCCCTCGCGCTCCTCTTTCTGCCCAGTCGGTTGCACTCGCGGGCCAGGCCAGCGCTGGTTAATGCTGGGTCAATAAAGCCGGTCTTGCTGGGGCAAAAATGCTACTTTTATTCCCCTTTAAACACAGCAAGCCTGTCATCACAAAGAATAATGCTAATTCAGTCGGATAGGGCTTTTACATTTGGGGATTTCACTAGAATATGTCTCTGCATCTTGGATCGGCCTCACGTTTGTAATGGATATGGGGAAATAAGGAGATTTTTTTTCTATTAACTTTTGACTACAATCAAATGATCCTGAATCATATGGGAACTAACCTATATTTGCAATGACTGCCCTGTTTGTTTTGCCTCTTTTGTGTCACATAAAATCCAGAAACACCTTCCCTTGTTCTCGTTCTGAGCCTGTATTCGGTCAAACTCTCTCCACACACAGCGCAAACTAGCATAATTACCGGTAGCTTCCATCATTGTATGTTTCATTTCATTTCACCACAGCAGCATCAATGTTTTTTGCTAGGGCCATCTGCTTTTGTTTTGTACAACCACATTTAAAAACATGTTTAAGGCCTTGTACCTGATGTTTTTGGAGGCGTTTACAAGCAATGAAAAAGGGAGAGTGTGAAATAGTTGTGGTCCTAATTCGTTTCTGACTTTTCTAGCGCATTTCTAACATCCAAGTTCTTTACAGGGATGAGTTGAAAAGGGCGTTCGACAACTTTTAGGGAGCAACACTGTCGCTATAATGTGACAATTGATTTAAAGGAACAGGCCACCGTTTTAACTTGCTGAGATATGTTCTTACCTGAGCTTAGACGAGTTGGTGGGTAGCTGTCTGGTCTTAACGCGTGCCCTCAGTCAAGCAAATGTTGTTGGCGTTTAGGGGAAACGTGGAGCAGCCTAGTAGCTTCTAACTTCACCCCAGGTTGGAGCTATACCGTTGCTGGGAGAGGCTAAATGCTAACAACATTTACATGACTGAGCGCACGCGTTAAAACCAGATGGGTACATATCAACTCGTCTAAGCTCAGGTAAGAACATATCTCAGCGGCTTATTCCTTTAAAGATCTTGTGATTACAGCACAGCGCACTAATTTAAGGCCTTTTTTCCCCCCACAAATGTCTACTTTTAACCAGTTACCAGCCATCACATGTAAGTTGTGTTTTACTCACAGATCTTACACATATTTTCAGAAACTACAAGGTCCTAGCTTTTTGCACCTGGCCTATAGGCTGTAAAGAAAACACAACAAAAATGTGTTTTTGAGTTCTTTTTGTTTTGTTTTTTTGTCACAACAAAAAAGCACCAAAAACGTGACAGAAATGTGACTGAAAAGCAATAACGGAACTCAATTTTTAAAAAGCAATTCAAGAGCAACAAAATCAGACAAAAAAAGCGACTAAAGCGGATGCACTGCAAAAAGTAATTAACTAGATTAGTATAAACATCTCAATTTGAGCATAATAATCCAAATTTTAGTTGTTTTGACAAGGTAAATTGTTCTTGGGTAGATTATTTCACTTGTTCTGAGATGTTTCTGACTCGTTTCAATACATTTCGTTCTTATTTCAGGTAATTTTGCCAAATGGGGTAAGAAAAACAGTCTTATCTCATTGGCAATTTTACTTTTTTTTATTTCAAGCGAGATTTACCTTAGAGCCAGTCTGAAATGTCCTCAAACAAGCAAAGTAAACTTGGTCCGATCAGGAAAAATGTCTAAATTAGCGAAAAACGCTCAAAACAAGATATATTTCCTCAATTCAAGTCATTTAAAACAATGCTTGATATTTACTTTTTGCAGTGTGAAAAAGCAGCGAAAAAGCCACAAAAAATGCAAGAATAAAGCAACATAAATATCACAGTAATAAGTGAAGTTACTTCACAATGCAGTTATAAGGAGTTGACATTTGCAACACAGCTTCATAAATGGCTAACACGCATTTTGATTGACTCACCGCTCTGGCCGCTCCATCTGGGGTTTTCATGGGCCTCGCGTTGGTTATAAGAGTTAATCCACTTTGGTTCTGGCCAAGGTTCACCAAACATCCATCGGTGAAGTGACGGTCACAGACAAACACTATTTTGCCTGAGAGTCGCTGAAAAGTGCAGACAAATAAGTCACGATCGGTTTTGGAGGTCTTAGCTTTCAAATGAGGCATTCCACTGGCCTATAGGCTGTGAGTAAGAAGCTTTTAGATTTAGGTTTAACTTAACTGGAGAAAATGTACTTGGTTAAGAGGTTTAGTCCTTGTCGTATTTTCTGGACACATGCTTTATTTTATACTACAAAATACCAAGGCTATTTAGTTCAAAATTGGACCTGTAGTTATCATTTACGTTTGTCTCCGTACCATGCTGATGAACTGGAACCTGCTTTACCAAGTTATTTTAAGCATTGAGCATCTTTTGAACACGCTCTAATGTAACCACGCTGGCAGCTACCTTGTCAACATGAAAGCGGTCATTAGACTTACGGGGGGGGGGCCTAGCGTACTGTATGTTTGCATGCCTATATGTAGCTGTGGTGGCGCAACAGCTGCATTGATTGTGGCTTGTTTGTCGAGCACTTGAAACAGAAACATAAGCCGTGGGAACACCTGGAGAGTGGGCCTAATGGGCGAGGTGGCAGTGGTGTCGGCTCTGCTGTTGGCATCGAACCAGACGCGCACAGACGCACGCACTTTTCACACACAAACCTTCCCTAGTTCCTGTGCGAGGGCAGCCTGGGATCCCAATCAGCAGCACTTAACAAAGCTCCCCTCTTTCTCCCTTTAATCGCCGGCTCAATTTGTCACTGGGGTGTCCAATTTCTGATAAGCGCTTTGACTGAGAGAGGGGGAGGCGGGCGTGAGGGTGGGGAGAGAGAGAAGGGGGGGGGGAGAGAGAGAGAAGCGACGCAAAATGGATGCACCTGCTAACAAATGAAATCAAACCACTCCATCTTCATTTCCCTTTTTTCCGCCAGCTGGAACAATGCGGCCCGGCGCGTTAAAGCTCTCCGAACATTGAGTTATTTCCCGCTAAGCAGTGGAGAGGTCTGGCGGAGATGTGCGGTCATGCTACGTGTGGGCTCATAAGACTGCTTTTAAAACCTCTTAAAAGCCCACCGCCCAGACCCTGAAGGTATTTAATGGAGTTTTGCAAATTGCATTCTGAGTAATCTTCAAGGATCCTTCTTTTTCAGATGTTTTTGAGTGCATTCCTCCCCAGCGCGAGTCACATTTTAATCTCCACCTGCAGACAAATGATTTCGATCACACACTACTAACACACACACACGTAAAGGCTCGTCTATCGGTAAATCTTTCAGCCGCACATGCCGGTTGTGCCACTGCCTGCCATCTGACACAGCGGCGCGTTGTTGTCTGGTTCGATACACAGGTTTACACGGAGATAAAGCTGATGCGCTGGCACCACTGCGGAGATGAAAGGGGCTGTGGCGCTCTCATATGTATGAGTTCAGTTGTGTGATCTGACGCTTGGCAGAAGGTCTGCTTTCCATACAGTCTGCTGCAGCGGCAAAGTTAAACTCTTTACTTGCTCCAGCCGGTGGAAACTGGCTCTCCCGCTTGACCTCATGCCATGTTCAAAAACGCCCTTTGGTTAATTTGTATCATTTTAATCGAGCGCAAAAGCGTGAGAAAATCCAGTCCAACTTTTTTAGCGCTGGTTTATAAGATCTTGGCCTCGGCGACACGTCTGATTTGTTTCTTCTCTCTCCCGCAGTGGTTTGGGGCTGTCATGTCTGGGAGAGTAGGCTTGGCGCGCGCTCTTCTCTCACTCTTGCGCTGCTTCTGGGTGCACTCTGGATGGATTTGCCGCAGATAAATAAATAACTAGGCTGGCACCTCTTCACTTTGGATCCCCCTCCGTTTTGGCAGGCCGTCCACACCGCATTCTCTATCAGGTGTAAACATGTCTGTCAAGCGGCACAGCCAGTGGGCCCTGGCGGTATTTTTTTTCCCTTTCTCTTTTTTTTTTTTTTGGCTTTCGTGACACCATGCATGCAAGCGCTGCCAGCTCTCCCCCGTCTGCCCGCTTGACCTTGGCCAGGCTTGACACCTTTTTTGAGTTCCTTTTGCCTCTCCACATTGGCGGGATGCAACGGAGGAGCCAAGTGGGGCTTAAGTGGCTGTTAGTGAAACTGACCCTAAGCTTGAAGTATAGACCTTGGCTGGCTGGCTGGCTGGCTGGCTGTCCCGGGGCGGTGCTGACGTGGCCCGCGGAGGGTAATGACTGTGACATGGCTCGTAGATAGGAGATAGTGGAGAGAAGGCCAGGCCAGGGCGGGACACTCTGCTGCGCCATATCTTCACATCCCATCATCCCCGCCGCCATTACTGTCATCTTGAGCGCGAGGAAGAGCAGGGCCTATCATCCGAGAGGCCTGATGTAGAGACAAGAGCGCGGCATTGAGGTCACGCAGATAAGAAGCAGGCTCGCGCTTTTCAACTGTGTCCCCTTCTTTTTTGTCTCCAGTTTCACGGCACTCGACTTCTCCCAAATCTGCTTAACACCGAGCACCAGAGAAGGGCTCAGCGCAATTTGGTTCGGTTTGAAACGCCAGCTCATTCTCTGTGATGTATAAAGCAATTACTCTGCTCTGTATTACTGTATTACACCGCACATTAGAAGAAGTTTGACGATAACAATTTGACATTTTCTGCAGCCGCGGCGCTTTGTTTTATCACCGCAATACGACGCTTTTTTCCAACACAGGACGGCTTTGTCTGTTCACAGCAGAAATCTTTGCTAACCTTTGTTTAACAGTGATTACTTAATGATGTTTTCTCTCTATTTGCATTGTTTCTCCGCTGATTACTCACTCACTGGACCAATCAGTGCGCTGAAAATCCACAATCAAAAGGCAGTTGCATTAACATTACATTCGCCAGCTGTGATCAATGCAATATTGAGTGCGCTGGCAAGAGCATGTCACTCAAATATGACCCTCAGTGATGAACCAAACCATTAATTATTTATTTTAGACGAGCCTTAATTGCATGTCACAACAACTTGGAAATGTTTGAGAGAAGTTTGCGATCTCCGAGTGCTTTAACTCTATCCTTAAAGGCACAGGCCACCGTTTTTCCATTCTGAGATATGTTCTTACCCGAGCTTGGATGAGTTGATACGTACCTGTCTGGTCTTTGTGCCTGTGGAAGAGCTTGGTCGTTTCTAGCTTCACGTGTTTTGGAGCCATAGGAATACATTGGGAGAGGCCAAATGCTAGCAACATCTTTGGTCTTTTTGTGTGACTGAGGGCACACACAAACATCAGACCTTTACGCATTAACTTGTCTAAGCTCTGGTAAGAACATATCTCAGTATGGAAAAACGGTGGCCTGTTCCTTTAAACATTTTTAATTCAAAACATGCTCCTAATGACCAGCTAGACGCAGAAAGTGCTATTTTTGCATTGGGTAATCAAAGAATGGATTTGGATGAGGATTTAACCTATGGAAATCTCATATGTGGCTGCCTTTAGTCGACATGGAGACGAGTGAGAGGCGTCCCGCTCCCAGTAAAGTTACAGTCAGGTCTGAGCCGGGTTTACACACACTTATGGCCGTCTGCGACAAATGAAACTTATTTAGGGAAAAATTTTAGGACGTAGCACAAAAGCGCAGGTCGTAGGTCGTACAGAGAGACGAGGTTTGAAAAAGACGATATGCGACCGACATCAAGCCGTGTCTGATATTATGGAACGCGAGAGTGAGCTTCCTCTCGCTGCAACCAGGATCTCTGTCAACAAACCACAACATCAGCGCAGTCACAAACAACACAGGTCAGGCAGAGGTTATTTTTTAGGATGGCAGGGGAAGCGCAGCCTCTGATTGGCTCGCTTGTCTAATCTAAAGTAAACAAATCTAAACTAGCCCTAAAGTAAGGTAAGTTATACTTTCCTTTCTCTGGCCCATCCTCAATGCTGCTGAGGCGAGCTGTAGGAGCAGTGAGCAGCCAGCGTGGGCCAGGCTGATGGTCAGAAACACCTGGCTGGAAGATTAGCTTATTGTACATGTTTTTAGTGGTAGGGGAAACCGGAGCATCTGGAGGACACTTACACAGACACGAGGAGAACATGCAAACTCCTGATGAAAGAAATCTCCAGGCATGAAACAGGACTTCATTTTACTTTCCCTGCACTTTTGGAAATAAACATAAGCATACAGCACTTCCCTCAGCTAAACACTCGCCGCCTGGAACCTGAAAGCCTCTGCGCTAAACTTTGGTCGTCTGAGTCTCTCCTGAAACCATCGCGCAGTGAAGACGAGTGCGGGTTCATGACTTTACAATTCCCTCGTCTTGCAATGTGACATCTAAAAATCAATGCGACACCTAAAAAAGTTTATTTTCAACGCTAAAAATATATCAAATAAACGCTGGTATTTATTAAGCCCACAGAATAAGCAGAGTGCGTTGGAATGAATTGCAGAATACTGTGTGGCAGAAAGAGGAGCTTAAGAGCGTCTTCTCTCTCATTGTAAAACCAACTCCCTGAATCTGAAACGTATGCAAAGATTTAGCCCATCCAGCTGTGGCCTATGTATTATTCTGGGGGCACGCCGCCTCGCTCCGCTCCATCTCCACCATCTCACCTCGGGGGAACTGTCACTTTCTCATCAGTTAGTTACCGAGCGTTCCTCTTACGGCGGCGGGCTCCTGGTTGCCTCTCTCCCCCTGCCCCTCCCCTCCCCTTCCTCCTGCCCCAAACGGGAAGAGCAGCAGTTTCAAGAAGCTGTCGTCTCCTCTCCCACACTTCGCCGCCGCAGTTTCCTCACTTGACAGTTTCATCCCTGACACCTCCCGTCTTGCAACTTTTCCAAACCTTCGCATTTTACACACTCGCAAATTTGTGCACAAGTTGAGTTTGTCTTCTCCTCTCTCTCACTATGGCATCCATCTTTTCTTTTTTTTTTACGCCTTTAGCATGATATAGGTCTGGCTCGGGAACATATTATAAGTTTATTAATACTTCTTATACCTTATACTCCTTAACTAAAAGAAAAAATGTAAGAATGGTTTTATGAGCTCTTGATTTGCTTATCATTTGTTTGCAGAAGTGGGATCTTGTTCGTAAACTATCCTCTACAATAGCTTGTGAGAATGTCCACTGAAAATCTATTTCTTCTACAGTAAATAATTTGTCTTCATAGTGGCTCCTGCTCTTGTTTTAGTAAAGCAATTTTGTGGAGTTTATTACAATTATTTAGTTTGATATTTTAAACACATCCTGGGGAACCCTGGGTATCGTTACATCAATACATTTTTTTCCCCAAACGATACTTGGTGGATGATACCGAGAACTGAATGATACTTTTTCTGACGCCTATACTAAGATATTTGTCATAAACCCGAACAAGTTGAGCTGAAACAACCAGCTAACTTTCTTTAGTGCTATTCCTGAACACAACAGGCACCAAAACTGGTTTCTATAGAAAAAAATGTGGGATTATAGATACATAGGCCATCTCTCTCTCCATATATGGTCATGTTTGAAAACAGTTAAGGGGGAAAACAATTTGGAGAAAAAATCTAAACTTTCTCTAATTATTCATAAACTACTGAATTATGAATACAGTTTTCTACTACATAAAGACACAAAGACATGGGGAGGAGCAAAGTGGTTCAACAGCCCATAAATACATAAATAATGGAGAATGCTAACACAATACTTCATGTTAGCACCGAGCTAATGCCATACGACTGCCGTTTTTTTCACTTCTACTGAACAATCTGCAGTGAATAAATCGGGTCCATATAAATGTTTAGACTTGACTTTATTTGTATGTGATAAATAAGTTTATATTTCGCCAGAAAACGGCTAAAAAGTTCTGAAATTCTGTGTTTGCCAGAATGTTCTATTTTCCCCCTCGGCGAAGCCACGACGAGATGCCGATATTTAAGATTTGGATATTTGTTGCCAAGACCTGATATCGGCATAAAAAAGAAATACGATATTGGGTATCAGCTACAAATATCCAAACTAAACCTATACAAGTTTTGGCTCTCACCGCTTTAGAAACACAACTTTCACCAACTAAATCGAAGTGAATTTTCGAAGGGCAGGACCTGGAGAATTCAATCGCTGAGTGAGTTTTATCCTCCGCAAACGCATTAGAACAGTCCAGTTATTCTTGGTTAATAGTTTTCCATGATAGTTTTTTAATAGATAGCCTATAATTAATAACATCTTGTTTGCAAAAAAAACAAAAAACTATTGATCCCACACTGGAGAAAAGAGGACCCATTTGTTAATTCACAGTAACTGCTTTTAAGAAAGTGTCTTGGTATCAGTTAATATCGATTAATACTATCGGTATCGGAATGAAAAATGTTGCATCGGTGCATCTATAGGCAAAATAATCATTGTATTTGTTACCTGTTTTCGGTGCCTTTTTTTCTGATACTAGTACTACCTGAACTTTTTTCCTCCGATACCACTGTGTCCTTTACACTGCAGCAGCTTTATCCACTAGATCCACCATTCTCAAAGTCCAATTATAATAATTTACTCTTTTCAAAGGAATTTCAATTCAAAGTAAAACAACATCTATACAATGACTGTAGCCAAATATTGATTGAACCACACTTTTGGGATCCACTGCACTAGATCAAAGAGCATTAACTTTAAGAGAGAGGTCCTAAATATAAACTGCTGAAGGAAAAGAAAAAAATCACATGTGTTTCAGAACATGTTTGGGCTACGGGGTTAGTTTGTTTGTACATAATTAGACCCCATGGAGACGGCATCTGTTTCAAAGGATACTGCCTAAATTATGGCAGTTTTTGAAATGTATAAACTTCATTTTATCCCTACAGCTCTTTGTCACTGAGTTTCAATTATGAGAGAAATCACTGGAATCATTCTCACATTTACAACATACATACAACAACATAATGGACTTTTCATCTTTCTGTCTATTCACCTGCAGTCCAAAAAGCGTCTATGGTGTAAAAAAAAAAAAAAAGTAACACGAATGTATAGAGACATGTGTTTTCTTTGCGATGCCCAGCTTTGTTTTTTCCTCTTAATAAGGGTTGTAAAAATAGAAATAGCAAAGTGTTTTGTCCACCATGTCCCGGGGGTCTGCTGTATCATCAGGACTGCATTGTGTGACACGGTGTACCAGTTTCCCCTCCCTGTCACTAAATGCCCCCGGCCCTGCGCTTGCACCACACAAAACCTCTCTCTGCCTCTGTTTGTAAAAGCCTTGTGGTCTGATAAAGGCGGCGGCGGTGATGTGCCATTCCTCGCTAACACGCACAAGAGCCAAGGCCTTTTTCACCTTTTTCTTTTGACATAACACTCGGCTTGGTATTCAAGGGTAAAAAGCCGCTCTCTGTTCGCTCCTTCCTGCTCCTTTTCTTTTCTTCGCCTCCCATTCAGCGGCTCGCCAAAGAAAAGTAATTTCACCGTGTGTGTCCCTGAGAGAATCAACACACAGAAGTTGCATTGAATTTTCTACCGCAACATTTTTCTTTTTTTTCCTCTCCATTCTTGGCTCTATTTCAGACCCATAACCTGGGGGTAAACATGCAATTAAAATAACAGCAGCGAGCTCTCCTGCACTCTCCTCTCCTTCAGCTGTTAGTATTGTACCACACTATGACTCACAGCCCCCCTAATTGCTTTAGCTTTTAATTGCTGTAGAGGAAATTTCTGCTGCGTTCTCTCACCTTGGATTTTTTTCCCGCCTTCGTTCATTGTTGTTGTAATACTTCCATACATCGTCTAATGAGCTTATTTTTGGTGCAACGCACGCCCTGTTCATTTGCACATGATTTTATCTGGTAATTTCTCATGATGTTGGACTAATTTAGGTGTAAAAACATTAAGATGCAGTAAAGCATTACATATAGAGGCTTTTACTGAAATTTAATATAATTATTTCAAAAGGGCTTTCACTATGTTTGTTCAAAACATAACTTTACTCTTCGTTTTAGATGTTAATTGCTGTTGGTTACCTTTTTGATCCAAATAGTGATTGGATCCATATAAATCTACATATTGAATGTACTGCTATACTGAATTTGCTCTCATACTGTGGTACCGGCGTCTCCAGGGGACGAACAATGTGTTTCCCAATCAGGAGTACTTGGAACTATTTCGAATTTGGGGGGGGAAAAAAGGGGAAACTGAACATTATTTTCTATATGTTGCAGTAAAATGTGTTGTTTTTGAATAAGTTTAGGTTTATTTTGAACGCAACGTCGACTTATTACATATTAATAGCGCTTTCAACCTCTTAACCCCCACCTGAACCGAGGACATTTTCCCCAGTTTGGCTTTACCCAAATCTAAAAGCTATTTGAAAAAAGCGGCAAAATAACAAGGATGAAAACGCAACAAAACGATGGCAAAAACGTGCTGGAAAATCAACAAAAGCAAAATAAAAAAGCGACAATAACGCATGCAATATAAAAGTGATGAGAGAGCCACAAAATGCGTGCTAGAAAAGCAGAAATTACACAACAAAAAAGTGAGAAAAACAAAACCCGATAAAAACACACACAGTTTTGTAGGCCCTAGCTTTCAACTGAGACAATACACTGTTGCTCTTTTATCGAGAAGCTTTTAGATTTGGGCAAAGCTGAACTGGAGAAAATGTGCTTGGTTAAGGCAGGGGGTAAGGTTAATAGATTGCCTTCTAATTAAACCAGTTTATTCTTAACCGGGGTTCGGTGGAGTTCAAGACACAAACCCGACTCGTATGATTCGTGATGACGCCCCTCTTGAAGGGTTCGGAGAATGCACAGATGAAACTGGTGAGGTTCAGAACCTCCAACAAGGTTAAGAACCACTGAATTAAACTGCAACACCGATGAGGTAGGAGGTAAACGCGCTACCACTGAAAGGTTCAAGGGGTCCAGAAGACAAAAAAGGTCAAGGGATACATGAAGAAAGTTTAGAAAAAAACCTCGTGATAGACAGTCGGATAAAATTATAATGAGAATATGAGAATGATTTGACTAAAAGTCCCATTATGTTTGAGATAAATAGTCTTGTTGCACTTATATTAGTTATATTTATAAAGTTGGAGTTCTTTCTAATTCACAAAGGCTAAAAGATTACACGTCTGGTCGTCCTCAGGTGCTACACGACTACAAAAAAATTGAGAACCACATCCATCATACCTGTGGGATTGAAAAAAGACACCACTTTTTGTTTCTGTCGTGAGAAAATGACTTCACCTTAGCTCATTTGTGCCGACAGAGAAGCCATGAACTTAGTCTTAGATTGTGTTTCGTGTAAAGAGCTGCTGAAATGATGAAAGACTTGCAACCCTGGACAATTTAACAGCACTTTCTGCCATACTTCTATATCTACGTATATATATTCTCTAAAGTTCTGACCCTGTCCTCCCATTTCAATGTCGTGGGCTCTGAAGAATGTTAAAGTGAATGTAACCTTTAGAAACACTTCCCAACTGCATTCTGGCACCTTGGATTCTTTTTTTTCCCACCCCTTTCATTATTGTTGCTCCACTATTTCCGTACATCCTCTTCTAATGAGCTTATTTTCGTTGCGCCCTCCTCCTATTTCACCCCAGATTACGGCTCGTGGATATTTTAACTAATAATCTCCAATGCAATTAGCCTGATGTGAAGGGGGAGAGGGAAAAAAAAAAAAGTGTTTCAAATGAATTCTGATCATGGCTCGGGATATTGATCAAAAGATGCAGTGCCGGGCGCGTTGTAATTTCCTTAATGGCTTCCTCGATCCTTCCATCTTTCACTCCGTGTCCCGTTCTCCTCCCGTTTTACTCTTTGAGGAATGAAAAGGGAAGAAAATATAGGTCAGCTTTTATGGGAGCAATTTGACACATGACACAAGCAGCTCGCATCCAGCCTGGCTTTTGTCAGCGCGCTTTTATTTGTCTATAATGAAAGGCGCGCAGTTATTGGCACACTTTTTATTAGCGCTCTATATAAGTAGCTGGTGGAGACTTGCCTAGTCACGGAGGGCGGGGGTATAATGCTTAGAGAAGCCCAGCGCGTCTGTCTGCACTGGGCTGATAGTGTGATAGATGCCTGGCTAAAGTCCACAGAAGGCCCAGCTGGCTCCGGGAACCCGCCATCCCAAAACAGACATGACACTGTTCGCACTGCGGACACGGGGCGGCTCTGTCTGGAGCAGCGCGGCGACCGCTATAAGCCGCCGAAAACAGACACCTTTTGGTCCAACGGGGGAGAAGAGTCAAGCGCGGCATTTAGAGGAGATAAACTGCTTGTCACATTTTTAGAGACCTTAAAGTTGAAGTATCCATTTGCAGAACAAGCTGGGGGTAAATCGTTGCTGGAGCAAAGGTGCAAAAACATTTAAAGAATAGGTTGGTTCTGAATAATCTCCGGTGCTGCAGTAGCTCAGGGGGTAGATTGTTGCTCCCCATGAGCATCGCTGCTGCTGTTGTGCTCTTGGGCAAACGACTGTGCAGTGAAATAATCAAAACTGGGTAACTCGATGTTTGGGGGGATTTTCTCGATCTGCCGGGATTAAAAGTTGTAACAAAAACCAAGATGTAAAAAGTTGTAATTTAATAGAAGGAATGTAAAGGGTACATTTAACCAGTGTTGGGGAGAATACTTTGAAATCGTATTTAGTTACTGAATACTGAATACTTGCCTTAAAATGTATTTTTTGTAACCTAGTCCGTTACTTTGTCTAGTCAGAATACTGTATTAATTGATGGAATATTTAATTTCGAGCTACACAACACAGACACAAAAGCGAGAAAATAATAATAATTAAAAAATAGCATTCTAGCTCAAAAAGGAGTGGGAAGAAGACAAGCTTATTAACTCCCACCCCCCTATTCTGAGTACTTTGAAGACCTAGTATACTTAATAGAATATTTTCACATTGATTGTCATTATATTTAGATATAAATATGGCGTATAATTATAAAAAATAAGTCTACGATGTTGGAACACCTGTTATAAACTCACTTACCTTTAATGAGGAACTCTTTAACTCTCTTGGCAAATGGAGCAGCAGATACAGCATCATGTGTAGGCCTGTCACGATAACAAATTTGAAGTTCAATATATTGAGGCAGGAAATATATTAACGCGATAATATTGACAACTCAGGCATAAAAATGACTGTAAACCTTTGTTCTAAAAGTGCATCATCATATCCTAAACCACCATACAAGCTGCAGTTAACATGAAGTATAATGTAACTCAATTTGCTTCAGTTAGTTCAAAGAAAAAATATGGGGGAAATGCTAATAAATGTACAGACGATAAATATCGAGCCAAAAAATATATTGTTTATCTGTTATTTATTGAACGATAAGTCGATATAGTAATTATCGTGACAGCCCTAATCATGTGACACATGCAGTGTTTGTATGAACTGTGGCAAAAGGTGTTTTAAATCTTTTTATTTTATTTTAGGTTCTTAGATATTTCTTAATGATGCTGTGCAATATGGAGCTAAAATATAATGCCTATTACAGTTCTTTTAGTAAGACAGAAGGTTTAGTTTACCTGCTTTACTAGTTTTGATCACTTCCTGTGAGGGCGTAAGCTCTCCCTACTGACTGGAAAATCCATGCAAGCTGCCTACGACACGTCACCTCCACCACCAGGTGACGCTTCTGAGGAAGATCACAGGCCTTTTTATAGGTGTGGCTGCAGCAGGTGGTTGACTGGGGCCAGGTGCTTCGATACCGGGACAAGCAGCCAACCAGAACAGAGCCTTAAACCCGTCCTCCAGTCCATTGCCATCCTCCTCACAGCCAGGTTTACATGGAACAAAAACAGAATTAAGCCACACAAACAAAAAGGAGGGAGACCTGGGGCTGTAACAATAACGGCGATGAAGTGATATTTTTGCAAACCATCAGACTTATGCAAAAATGTGCTGCAAACATCTTCATTTACATTGTCGCTCAAAAAGATACTGAGCAAACAAAAGGGCAGAAAAAAAACTCGATATTGTGAATTTGCATAACTTCCCAACAGCAGTTTTGATATTATCTTGTAGACAATATATTACCTGCCTCTATGGCTGCCACATCTCTGACACTGACTGTCGATGTGAAAATGGATACAGAGATTTGTCTTTGCTTTGTTAGGACGAGTAACTTGTCAATGAAAACTCGATGGATTTACATACAGCAGGTGCTCACCTTTGTGGTCTGTGTTAATGAAAATTCTTAAACGTTTAATATTGAAAGATAAAGTGGTATGGAGGTTCTTGTTTTGGGAACATTGGAGCCTGTTTAATCAGAGCTGCTGGGGAAACCTGTCTGGGGCAGAAAGTGCCTGATCAGGATCTTCTATAAAGACTGGAGTCATTAGGAGAACACATAGGTCACATTGCTGTAAATAAAAAGTGTCATTCTGTCTGTGGTTTAAGACAAATGAATCGAACGTGTGTCCGTTGGCTGCGGCAGGCCCCTGTAGAGCCGCGGTCAGGCTCGTGTACAAACACTGAAGTGTGTAAAGCCTGGGTGTAGCCGGTGTTTGGTGTGTGATGTGTATTTGAAGTCCGGGCGGCGCTGATGGTGGAGTCTGCGGACGTCAGGCTTGTGTCTGCTGGTTTCATCTCCTGCGCTCGGCTCTGTAAAGCAGAGTGTCAGCTGGGGCATTACCATAGGCTGACCTTTGCCGCCGCACTCCCCACTGCATGCGTTTCTGACATTCAGGGCGCTGTGGGGAGGCAGCGAGGGGGGCACGGCCTGTTGGCGCCTCTTTGCCTGGAGTGTGTTGATGTGCGAGTTGTCTTATAACAAACCAACTGACAGTTTATGTGCTGCTGTTTTCAGTTCCACCCCACATCTTTCTACCCTCCTGCCACCACTTCGCCTTTGAAACCCCGAGCAAAGACACATTTGTATTTGATATTTAGTTTTCCTTCCGCCCCAAATCCGCCTGTTGTCAAAGCGATTTCTGTTATCTCCCTGTGAAATCTTGGCATCCTGATAAATGAAAGAGGGTTGGAAGTCTCGCCTGCTGACATCAAGGCGCAGTGTACCTAAAATCCTTCCAAGGCCAAGGGAAAAGAATAACATATCAGGCCAATTAAAGTTAATGCACGGTGACACATTGAATGGAGGGCAGGGATTGCTGCCATATGGCGGTCCACGCTGTAAATCAGAACGCAGCCAAAGAGAGAGGAGGAGAGTGGTAGGAAATAGAAAAGATGACGCAGCATTGGCTTAATAAATCCAGGTGTGTCGAGCTGTGCCACCACCAGCGTCTGAGTGTAGCCTTTACCACCCGACTCCCTGCCGCCTGCCCCTGCAGCACCCTAGGGTGCGGTGCACTCAGGTATCACTGTAGAAGTGGCAGCTTCATTAGGCCTTGTTTTTTTTCTTCTCACAGGAAGGATTTAAATGAGCTGTCATCCTGACCTTTTTGAGCTTCTGCTTTATAAAACAAGTACAGCCCCCTCCAACCCCAAACCTGCCTCCCGTCTCCTCTCTATCTCTCTTTGCACCTTTCTCTTTCACTTTGTCACTCTTTCCTGCACTTGTCTCTGTTTCCCCGCAGGGGGGAAGACACTTTTAAGCCTTCGCCCTGCGGCAGACAGGCATGCCAAGGTTGTTGTGTGGGTAATTGCCTCTCTCATAGACGCTGTTTGTCTGCACACACTTGTGATGCCTGGCTGCAAAGGGGGAGGGCACAGACTCTGTAGACTTAATTTGCTTTCTGACTGTTCCTCGGTGCTGATTAAGCAGCATCTGTGGTGTTTGAATACAATGCAAAGCTAAGTGGAGCATACCTAACATTTTCTGCCTTTCTATTATATCAGGTGACTGCACAAATGGCCATGTCTTTTAGTCATGTCTTTGAAGCTCATCTGTATCTGGCTCCATAGTTTAATGTCCTGAAATAAAGGGCTGTTTGAGGTCCAGAGGGCCGCAGTATCGATCAGAGGTGCACTAACTTGTCAGCGCAGCCTCTGGAGTGTGTTCTCTGCCCGCGTACAGGAGTCATTAATTTCCGCCTCGGTCTGGTGGAAGAGCTCAGCGCGGCTCAGGGTCCGGCGGCTCTAACATGCAGCAAAGAGAGCAGTGGATTTAAGCCCCTCAGGCCCCGTCTGCCGCTTCACTTCAGCACTTTGATGTTTAATTGAAGTTGTTACTGGCATCAAATGTCACCTTACCTGATGCTGCAGGTGTGAATCAGTTTCTAATAGAAAATAACTGCCTGTCTGAGCTGTGTGCAGCTGTGTGAGTACTGACCCTCTGTCTCTCTCTCTCCACAGTGTGAGGAGCAGTGCGTGGCCCATGTTGCATTAGTGTGGCTGTGAAATGCTGGCCTGTCTGCCGGGGCCAGGTGACCTCCCCCTCCAGCTTCTCCCCCACACGCAGATGAACACTGGACTTCAGAAATGTAAGTACCCCGCGCACAAACACCACCATCAGTCCCTGCACCCCACTCCCAACACCGAGCTGTTACAGTCATGCTTCAGATGATAGAAGTGGCAATACCTTCTCTACAGTAAATGTATATAGTTATTAAACAGATTTTATTAAACAAATTACAATATTGAGAATGTTGTAACTGACAAGAAACCCAACTAAAAATTACAATATTGTCTTTCTAAATGCGCCCATGGGAAGATTTTGGTTGCACTTTATTTTACACTACCCTTCATGCATTGTACCTGCCAAATTTAGTACAATGTATTTTGCTATGCAACAATGTGTAATAACTTGTACCCATGTGTTACATACACAATGGAATAACATGTGTTGGATGTTTGGAGGTACATAATGTAATAAGATCCTAAGTCTAAAGCCCTAACCCTAAGAGTCTTATTACAGTACATTATGAACCTCCAAACCACAAATACGCATCATTCCAATGTGTATGTACTATATAGGTACAAGTTATTACATAGCAGATTACATTGTACTAAAGTCAGTATAGATGCAATGTATCAAGGTAGTGTAAAATAAAGTGTGACCAAGATTTTGTTGTTTATTGTAAAGTCGATCTTCAGATGTTGGCATTTATGTACAACACATTTATTTATTTATACCTGTTTATTTATTGTTGTGACGTCCATATAATCCATATATAGTCCATATAATATTGAGGTATTCTATAATGCCCTCCATTATCACAACTATGGCCTTTTACGCCTGCAGCCCTGAATTACAATCGAAAATTCAGGCAAACGTTATTACGCCGTGGCAGGTCTTCAGGGGAAATTAAAGGGAACTGTGGCATTAATTTTCTGATGAACAGTGTGAACTGGCCGCCTTCTTTCAATCACAACCTCTGAGGTCTGGGCGCCACTGGAGTAGCTCGCTCTGGGACTTAAAGCTGCAGCACTCACATGTGATTGGACTGCACCGTCTTGGCCTCTTTTCACTCTGGAAAAGTCAAATGCTGTCAGACTCACTGACAGATTGTGGATGAGAGATTTTTTGCCCTGACGAATCCTGCATGAAAGTGATTTTTAAGACACAACCTGCTTTCCGTATTGAACGCGCCGCTCAGAGTTGATTTGCAAGTCTGACAAACTAACATCCTCATCACTTAATCTTATTCAGCCTTATATTTATTTTGCTCCTGGCTTTTTTTTTTTTTTTTTTACTTTTTTAGGTGGCAAAAGTTGCAGACTATTGCCTCTTGGCTCTTGTCCATAAATACAACACATTATTGGATTGTTCACTGTTCCCAACTTGGCCTGGAGAAATGCTAAGCTTGGACATGTGCAGTTCAGAACCACCAAACCAACATATTTTAATGGATTTTCCTCACACAATATCAACAGAGCACACAGTTAAAAATGCATAGTTACTTTTAAGGTCCTATTTTATTACATCTACTTCATACTCGTAAGCCTTGATACCTTTTTCAGTGTCACTCAAAATGCATGTCTAGGTAAGAAATCCAATGTTTGGTGATATGATAAAGTACAGTTATACTATTGGCCAGCAGAGGGCCTTTTGGACACTAGTAACCAGGGCAGCAACGCAAAACAAAACTTATATAAAAAAGATGTGCACCAGCAAACATAATGCAGGCAGCACATCAGTCACACGTGTCTTGGCTGCCGCAGCCTCATCTCTGAGAGTTGTGGATCATTGCTGACTCTTCTCCATTGACTCCTTTGTTTGGCCAAGGCTTTGCAATACTTGTTGCTTAGGTCTATCACTCCATCATCTTCTTTGTCTTGCACTCACGCATTTGCAATCAATATTACCTTCCAGACGTGTTGTGTGCTGGAGTATCCTTTCACATCGGGAAGAAAGTTTCCAGAAAAAGCAGGAGGTGACGTCACTAGTGGACGACCCGTTACTCTCACATGATCTAGGAGGTTTGTCAAAGTGTGGTGCTATAGGATCACAAGCCTTCAAAAGATGACTGTAGTGATAACCCAACACATCGCATCCAAACACGAGTCACATCTAACTGATAGGTTGATTCATTCAGCCCAGGAAAACTCTCCTTTGCTCTGCCTGCTTTATCATAAGAGATGCAGTTCCTGTCTGACCCATTTTTACTGCATTTTCCCCTCCTTTTTGTAAAAAAATGCTCCCGCTCATCAAGACTGTAATTTCAGGATCACAGTAATCAGCCAGCCCCCAGGAGATCAGTCAGCGCGAGGGAGTCTGCTAAGTGCCAGCGTCTGTTGCCTCAGCCCGGGTCGTCTAGTGACACGGATCAACTATTGCTACGTTTTATTTTTTCTGTCCAAATTTATAATCTGCTCCAGTTCACCCCAAAAATGTCATCATTGAGCATGTGTGTTTATTTTCTTATCGAAAGGCAAGCTGCTGCTTTTCGTAAACCTTTTTTACAATGACACTGCTCACATTAACTTTCTGGATGAAGTTTGTTCGATTTTAAATCCTTGACTAAGAATATTATACTGCAGACGCGGTGTTTGTGTTGCTTGTGTGCCGAGTGCACATTTCAGATCTCTCTCAGATTTTCTCTCTCCTATGTCCTCACCGCTGACCTGAACATAGGCGTCATTTTAAAGTAAGAAGTTTTGCAGGATGCTGATAGAGGCAAGGCCAAAGCTGTTGCTCTATTTATCGTCAGACATGGGTGCTGTAGCGGTGTTGGCTATGAAATGCTGGAGAACTGTTGGAGGAAGAGGTCAGGTGCACAAAGAAACGTCAGGTCACTAAAAAGCTCCAGGCGGGATGACTCAAGTACTGGGAAACGACCTTAGTCTTCAGTTCTCATCTGCAGAACCAACAGTGACTGCAGCCCGACTGATTTTCACATCTCTGTTCCCACTGAGATCAAAAGCAACCATCTTTTCTCCAGTCTCTGTAATATTTTTCATTTTTAAAGGTCCTGTGGTTCAGCTCTGTTCAGCAGCTATAAAAGTGCGCAGTTGTGGGAAAGTGGATTCACATGTCTAATTTGACGCTAAAGCTTCAGACCTAATTTCCTGCTCTTGTGTGAAAATCGTAATTCACAGCTGCATGAGCCCCTGCTCCCTGCCTCTTTAACCTTGTTCAATAAGAACAGTAGTTTGAATAAGGGAAGCCCTAATTAGCGCCTGCTGACTGTGCACTTGTGCTGCTGCAGCTAGCTAGCTAGCAGCGGGGTAATTAACACATGGCCAGACTGGCCTCTTTCCCCCGTTCTCTCCCTGGGAACACGCTTAGCTGGAGATCTGAGAGATGAAATGCCCGTAGCCACCAGCAGCCGCCTACAAACTTCACTCATATCCTCATTAACCCTCCCTTGATGCTATAAGCTTTTCAACTAATCCAGGTTTTAGGTTCAGGTTGAAATGCTAACAAGCTACACTTGCTTATTATAGTCCTAATGAACACCCGGAGGTTGAGTAACAGTAAAACACTGATTTTATTATATATTTTTGCTGATATTTTATCCTGTTTACATGAAATGCCTTATGCTGTTGGAGCATATTGGGTATTTTTTTACTCGAGAAGCTTTTTTGTTGCTTTGTGGTGTTAGTCACAAATTATTTACAAATGTACAGAACAATGTAAATTTGTTCATCCATCCAAAGCCATAAAATCCTTTCAATTTGTCGTAGTCCATGTTGCTATAAAGGATTTTAATTCAAGAGAGTTTGTGGGTCTTATTTTTGTTTTCTTTCTTGTAAAGGTTATTTAGTACCAGTCGATATGGTAAAAACGGGATCAGTTGTTCTAATTACTGCCTGGATCTTTGTCCCCAGCTGACTTGTGAATTTGTAACAAGATCATTAATCATTACCTGAGAGGTGAAGTCCATCCTCAGCACGTCTGTGAGTTTGTGTCTAAGTGTTCATTTATCTGTGTTTGCTTACAGCGGCATTTATTCCTCCACACACAATGGGTGTGGATGATGGCGTCTGTGGAGCTGCCGCTCTTTGGCCCAGACCTCTGCATTAATGAGGCTGCCATCAGCGGGCTCAACACTTAGTCACAACAGCCCCCAGTGTGCCGCCCCACACCGGCCCCGGCACATCACTGCCCATTGTTTCCTGCACAAATAAAGCAGGAATTAATTAGCCAGTTGGCACGACTTGTGGTGCGCCGTGTCAGCACTCGCAGGCGAGCTCTGCGCTTCATCCCTTCAGCTCAGTCGGCCTGTTGTGAGAGCCAACAGAATGCTACGACAGCATGAAACCACAGACTCTGCCAGCCATTCAGACATTTCAACTTATTGCTCACTCAACAGTGGAAGGACAGCCCAAGTGCTGGAGAAATTACATCTTTTTACCTGCACTGAGAGGCTGAATTCAATCAGTGTGGCTCAAGTAGGTCAAAATGACAGCGCCCAGGTGGTAGAAAGAACGACTGTGGCTTCGAGTCTGGTTGTCTCTAAAACAGTTACTTTTATTGTGTTACTGAAGAAGTGAAAGTGAGCACACTGCCTTAAAGGGAAACATTCCTTGTCCGGCCTGTGAGAGCTGGTATATCATATACACGTCGCTGACACGTTAGCAGACACCTGCAGGATGTTGCACATTAAACACCCTCAGATTCTCACATTCACAAACACAATTATGCTCAAATTGTCACAGTGCATTGTTAAATTTAGCCTGGTGCTTAGCAGGTGGAACAACTGTTTGAGGCCAGGGAGGGTGTGCGTCTGAATACTTGTCTGCTGTCATGGAATTCCTCCTCCATCTCTTTATTTCCTTTCCCGAAGCATGCACCATCTCATTTATTCTTTGTTTAGCTTGCACTTCACTCACGCACCAGTGTATTTTTAATTTAATGTGTTTGCCTGATTTCTACCTCTCCTCCTGCAACCAAAGACTCCTAATCTTTGTCACCATGAAATTCAATATGGAAGTTTACCGGATCAGGGCTGCAAAGGTTTTAAAGTAAAGAATAGGAGATGAGTGATCAAGATAGGGGTATTTGAGCAGCTCAGATTGCCACTGATGTGCTTCTGTACACTATATATTTCTACCTGAATATTCTCTTTATTGTTGCTTTCCGCCCACCTCCACCAGCTTCATGTGTTTTTTTTTTATCTCTCACTTTTGTCCTGTCTCTTTCTCAGGGGACACCACACAAAGGATGAGATCTACTCCGTTTCCTACCCCTTCAGAATTGGATGCATATGCTAAGAAGGTGGCCAACAACCCCCTCACAATCAAGATCTTCCCCAACAGCGTCAAAGTCCCTCAGCGCAACCACGTCCGGCGCACAGTCAACGGGCTGGACACTTCAGGCCAGCGCTACAGCCCTTACCCCTCCTCTCAGCCCAGTGCCAAGGCAGGCCTTCTCGCCATTGTCAAGGGACCTCTTGTCAAAGGCATCATCAAGGATTACGATGGCAGCCGCGCTCGTCTGCACCCTGACATCAACATGAATGCTCACGCAGGACCATACCAAGTGGGCCCAAATAGCACTTTAAACCATCAGCCCCCAACACATACCCTGCCCAGACCCCCCCACAACCTGTCTCTGCCCCAGGACCTGCCTCATTCTCTTCAGATGGCTCTCCCTCAGCAGCAGGCCCACATGCTCAGACATGCTCCGGCTATGGCCCCACATCCTCAGGGTCCACCCAGACTCCCCACCCAGCACCCAGCCGTGGGTCACCCACAAGGAACCTCTGCCCTAATGCTTCATCATTCACACCTTCAGCAGCATCAGGCCCCTCCTGTGTTACCGGGGAGCAGGACGCTGCCAGATGGTGATGCACCACCCAATGTTACTGTCTCTACCTCAACCATTCCACTCTCTATGGCTCCTGGTCTTCAGCAGGGCTGCCACGGCGACCTGAGTGCCATTGTGCATCAGATTAACCAGTTTTGTCAGGCCCGGGCTCATGGCTCCACTTCCATGTGTGAGGGTCAAATCGCCAACCCCAGTCCCATTAACCGAAACCTGCTCATCAGCGCCTGCTCCCGGGTGGCCATGCACAGCACCCCTGGATTTCCACCACCCAATTGCATCATTGCTCATGAGAAAGCCACTGCCCTGGGGGCTGCTCCACCCAGCGCGGCTGCTATGAACCATTTGCCTTCCAACCGCACTGACATCAAGCAACATCTCCACCATCTGCATCCACAGCAGAGCCAGACGCTTCACCATGGCAACACGCAGCAGAAGATGTGCTCATGGAACCAGCATCACTTGGGTCACTTGGGCCACATGCAGAACGGTGGAGCTCACCTGGCCAAGCAGCCCCCCAGAGACCCCAACTTCCACTTCAAGGGTGTGGCCTACTCAAATGAAGTATGCAGGGGTCAGCCTTACCAACTGAAGCCCCCCCTTGACAGACCAACACCATCCCCTCCTGTCAACAGTAATGGCATACCAGGCCCCATGGTCCACTATACCAATGGACATTACTTTCAGCCCCATGTTTGGAACAGCAGCATCCTCCCCACTCCCAACAGCGACAGCTCCGGCTCTCAGGACGTAGCCATGCCATTCCATGGTGCAGGCCCAGGAGGCTGCACCGCACTAGACTGTGGCCCCCCTGGGGCCCCCCATTACAGGCTAGGAACGGGCTCCACCTCCTCCTCAGCCCACACTAATCTGATGCAAACGGCAGATTACTTGGGTGGGGACTTCCAGACGCCCTATTTCCGTGATCAGAATCTAGGGCTGATGGGTAAAATGCACAGGCCCCCTCTGAGCAGGGTAGGGCCAGAGGTCGGGGATGGCAGGACCGCTCTCATCCAGCACCCAGGGTACAGATAAGCTATGGCCTTGTCTCTATGACAGTTATTAACACCCTTTGTTTAGTCTTAAAAAAGGAAACATGAATAAATGGATAACCTAAACAAATGACGCTAATGCTAAAGAGGGTAAATTAATACTATATTTAATGAAATCAGTAGGTTTTTTAATCCGTTCATCTTGCAAGTGATCAATTCATTTTTATGAATGCTTTTACCTGACAGACTGTGTACCAACCCATTCTTTGTGTGCCTGTGACAGATTTATCTTTTCTGTTTTAAAATCAATAGAAAAACAAACTTTTCAAAATGTATTACCAATACTTTAAGATTTCGTTTGGGTATCACATAGCAGGCAATGGTAAGAATAAGTGACATTTACACAGCTTTTATAAACTGTAATTATTTATTTGTACAATAGGACTGTTGAAGCACGACTCCTCACTGTCTAAAGGAAGCATGTGACTAGATGATTTGTACATAGTGTTGATCAAAGTGTTAAGATTACACTTGATCCTGCTTAAATGCTGCAATTGTGTACAGATGGTAAAAGGGCGTTGCCAGCTAAGGTGAGTTTTTTGGCATCAATGCTGTTTTTTTTTTGTGTTTATTTCTTTGAACGGCAGAAGTCAGGTTCGCGAATACACTGTTGCGCCATTTACATGTGTTATATTCCTTTTCAGATTGTTTTTACGATATGTTTTACTTGAATGTGGCATTTGACAGGTGTTGAAGCTGACGGCCGAGCTAGTCAGGCACTACTGTGAAGCAAATCATAATAATAGTGTTAGCCAGTGTCTCCTAGTGATGAGCACATCCGGCCCGAGCAGAGATTCAACCCTGGCTTTGTTAACACGCGGCTTTTTTGCTACTGATCCTGATGTTGTTTCCATTTCCGTGAAGACCAAATTGATCACTTGCAAGATCACGCAGACTGACTTTTAAGTTGTGACGTGAAACAGCAAATGCATTGTTTATTTTATTGTACACTGGCTTTTATCTAGACTACTGTAACTTAATGATTGTGGGTGAGAGTGAAAAGCCCTGATGATGCGGGTACCCATTAGAATGAGTGTGCGCGTGTTTGCGAGGATGCACAAGGATATCCATGTTTTGTTCACCTGAATCCTAACAGCCCTTAAAAAGCCTTAAGTGTTTGGTCCTTGGACTTTCCTCTCGACAAGCATGGTTTTAACGGAAAAAACCCCAAATCATAGTAAAGAACGAAAATGGTTAAGAATACACCGAAACAGCAATTTATTTTTAAATTACTTTCTGGTCATTTTAATTTAATGACGTTTCGTTTGATTAGAGCAATTCCTTAGAACTTTTATTACCAAAAGCAAGAAAAGTAATATTTTGTAATTATATATTTTAGCAATGTGTAGTTACTGAGCTGTAACAGTTTCAAAAGCTTCATTTTGCAGTTGTGACTATTTATAATACTTGATTATTTTTTTTCTTTTTTTTTTTTTTTTGCTTGTTATTTAAACATTTTTCTTCTTTGTTTCCTGTACTATTGCTGTGAAGTGGATGAAGGTCCATAAGCCTTTCTTTGTGTCATTCTGTACAACAGAAAAGCAACAGGAGCGAGAGAGTTGTGCTACTCTTTTTGTAATATTGTAATAATAAAATAAAGTTCTAATTTATGCTTTCAAGAAATTTGACTCGCTTCATTCTCAAATCACTGTGTAAAATATAAAGTGCACAGAAAACTCAATTACATTCATTTATGTATTATTGTAATCCTGTTCTGTCATTTGAGACTGATTAATTGCAAGAGAAGCTCGCCAACAATCAACTTTGCAATGTTCTAAATCTACAATTACATTTAGCTAAAGGCCCTAGACCTGATTTTTATTGTGAACAAACATTGAAAAAGTGGGCAAACTCATTCTTAAAGGCTCTATACCTGATTTTTTCATTTCAAACAATGAAAGGGGAACCACTAAATTAAAACATTGATTGAGGTATAAACTAATCTCTATCTTTCCTAGCATTTTTGTAGCATCCTAATTCTTCACAGGGACATGTTTATAGGCACATTTCACAACTTGCCGGGTCACTTTCACAAAAAATGCTACAAAACTAGCCTGCAAGTTCATGAAATTGATACAAAAGCTTTATAATTACATCCCTAACCCAAATGGCTGAGTTAACAATATACTAAAGGAGGACACATTTCATTCCATAACTTGGGGGGGAAAAAATCATGTATAGCTCATTTAACTTTCTTTACAGCCCAATTCTTCACAAGGTTGAGTTTATAAGCGCGTTTACAATCAAAGAAAAGTAAAAACTGGCTGCTTATAAATGCACAGCGCACTGCTCTTTTTTCACAAATAAGTAAAGAAATGCTCAATTTCTGTGGTTTGACATTTCGTGAGATGTTTATTATTCAATATGAAAAGGGAAGACGATGTGATGCAAGAGGCACATTCATAACTGTCGTCAATGCAACCATACTGTACATAAGGGTCATGAGAGGGAAAGGGGAGGGTGAAGCTCTCCCTGTTTTATCCTCAAGTTTAGGTTATAAAATTGCCACTTGACTGGTGTTATAAACTATGATTAATTCTCACCACAGGCGTAATCCTATCAAACCAGCCAAGTATTAAGAAAAACATGAAAATCAGAGACTCTTGAGACTAGTACATAACTAAGGACTGGATTCGGACTTTTGAGGGTATTGACTCGACTTGAGGTGCAGGCCAGAGCAGGGGTCCCAAACTTTTCAGACGGAGAGCCCCAAAATTACCAAGCGAACAATCCGGAACCCCCACTGTAAAGACTAATTAGTAACGTCCAAAAGTCCAAAGTCCTTGGCACAACTGGGCTCTGAATATACCCTTTTATAAACAACCTTTGATGGTTTTAAGTTCAAAGGCATTAAAATGCTGTGAGTGGACAATGCTTGAGAAATTATATTACAGCTCTTCTTAAATGGGCTGGACATTGGACTTGGACTCGGAACAGGTTTAAGGTGATAAGAGACAGTGACTTAGATTTGCTCATAAAAAACATTAACTCAGACTTGACTAAAACTGACTCAAACTTGGACAAGGATTAATGAGGAATTGAGGTTGACTTTGACTCTAAAAATCATGACTCGGCTGCAACTCTGCCATACACATACAATATTTTGGCTTCATAAAGTGTACTCGCAGCATTCAATCCCTTTCATGTCAATACCCAAAATCTTGTTGCAATAAAAAAAAAAAGAGGTTTGTTTCCTGGGGCTCACTGTATGTATAAATGCATTTATTTTGGCTTTTCATTTGTTCTGAGCAAAAACTACATCACAGAAAACTACTGTGGTGTTTATGTACTACTAAACCCGAGGCCATAATGTCCCAGTACATTTGTTTTCAGGCGGGTTAGTAATCGCACATATTGCCAAGCTCTTATCATTCCTCTTCCAGTGCCAAACACATGATGCGGGAAACGGTGTAGACAAAGCAAGCTGTGAGAGCGGCAGGACTGTGCGGCTGCAGTAGATTTAGCTCGTCTGGCTGTGATGAAAATGGGGTCGGTATAAAGGGCACGCAGCGGGAGGTCGGGATCAGCACCTGCACGGGCTTCATCGTGGATTCTGACGGGATGCCAGGGGGCGCGTGGGCAGTGGCCTTTGTACGGCTGAGGGTGCATCCAGCTCAGGTGGAGGAGCGAGGTGATTGTCGCAGTGGATGGAGCCCCACGATCAACCTGCTGCCTGTTTTCTGTTTTATTATAATTTGTTGATTCATGTCAATTCCTCAGCTTCACAATTCCCCTGTTAAGTCTTGGATAGACCTACAGGGACCTACAGAAGTAAACTTTGGTGAAGTGCCTCAATGTCCTGGGAGTTTTAACCAGCAAAGAGGAGCTAGATTGGACTCATCTCTGTGGAGTCATAAGTCTTCTTGTCTAGAAGTAGCACTCTCCAACTCCGCCCTGTGGACAAAAGAGGAAGTGTTACAAAGCTGCATGTGTCCTGCTAAATGGCCAACCTGTTATAGCCTACATACATACATAATACAATTCAATAATTCAACTTAAGTATGAAGCTTGGAAGTAGGCCTGGCAGTTAAAAAAAAAAAAAAAAGCAGGCCTCATTGTACTTTTATTACTAAACCAAATGAATGGCCACTATATTTGCATTCCTTTTCAGCCAAATGCGCTCTTTACCTCTGCTTGGTGGCGTCCCGTGGTCCCGCTCCCTGTCATACCGGCCCGGATCCTCATTGATTTGGATTTTGACCAGGTTGCTGTTCCATTTGTTCCAGTTGACTTCCTCCACTCTGAGACGACAAGAGGACACATGCTCCAATTACAGTGTGCCGTGGGATGCATCAGTCAGCTGTCGGAGCGGCCAAATTAGCGGGGAACGAACGAGCGAGCGCTGTGTACTTTGCATCACTGACCCCCCGCTCGCACAGCCGCGCTCCGCAGCCCACACACCTTTTGTTTACGCTTATTAATTTTTACTCACTGCCGTCTGCTTTCCCCTCGGCGTTCGGAGACTGCTGTTTTTGTGACACGGCCGAGTCAAAGCGCATTCAACAAAAAGAGTGTTTTTGTCGAGAACTGAGCGCAAGGTCATAACTTTTACCTGCTTATTTTATTATTATTATTATTATTTGACTGTTAATAATGATGATGATAATATTAACGCAAAACACAAAAGGTGAACTTTATAACAGTGTTAGACTCATTTGTGCGATTTCTTTTTCTTTAAATTGCATTAATGTCAACATTTTTTTCAAACATAGTAACTTAGTAATGAAAGCAGACATTTCTTGGCAGCCCATAATGCACCACTAGATGGAGTCATAACCTCCTGCACTGCTCCATCAGCACTCCCTAGACTCAATGGGGAGTTGCCTTTGCCAAAGAGCCTGCAGAAGAAAAGTAAACATACTATTCTTTAACCTCATATGAGTAGGTAGTGAAAGGAATAGTTCACCGTTTTTCCATGAGATGTGTTTTTACCTGAGCTCAGACGAGTGGATGTGTACCTGTCTGGTCTTTGTGCGTGCCCTCAGTCACACAAAAAGACCAAAGATGTTGCTAGCATTTGGCCTCTCCCAATGTATTCCTATAGCTCCAAACGGGGGTGAAGTTGGAAGCTACCACGCTCTTCAACAGGCACAAAGACCAGACAGGTACGTATCAACTCGTCTAAGGTCAGTATGGAAAAACGGTGAACTATTCCTTTAAAATGCATGCACAACATAATAGAGAGAAAGCTTATATATTTTTGCACACGCTCTTACATTGGTTACTTTTAAAGGTTGACAGCTGCTCATGTGACATTAATTCAGTGTGAACCGATTTAGAGTCACAATCTCAACATTTTTATGGACCGTGGAAGGAAGCCAATGATGGCTCAGAGATTTAACGTCAGTAACTCTTTGACATAAGAGTTACTGAACTACGTCCTCCACTAAGGCCCGGATCTAGAGTCAGGCCCACCTTAATGTACCCATAGGGCTTAAACAGAATTGTAGGCCCACACCCCCCTCAGCGCAAAAACTAACCCTAACGCCAACCTATAACCCGAACCCTAAATCCCACGAAAACCATAACCCTGCTACTCCTACAGGTATCCCTCTGGGCCAGGTAGGGCGGGCCTACTCCAGGTACACACACAGGAGCGCAGCACAATCATCGCATACGGTTAGTCATGCCGCAAAGTGAAGTGATTGACATGAAAATCATAGAATCAACTACTTGCCCTTGACTATGGTAGGCCCCTGGGCTCCAGCCCCTGCTACTCCATTGGTTAAGGTGGCTCTGTCTACAGTGGTGCAAAAAGGTGCATTGCAACCTCATTTTGACATGTTTGCACCCTCAGCTTTAGTGGGTGAGAATCTCTAATGCACCCTCAGTCAGTTTGTTCTGGAGCCGGCGCTGCCTCCACTGAGTTACACTCCCCAAAATAGTGCGATGTGTGCGTAACAGTGAATAAATTGTGCTTTGCCAAACCTGAAGCAGCGGCGGCGGTCGTTTCCGAGAGCCGTACACAGGTTTTTGTCCTCTCCACAGCGGAAACTCTTCCTCAGACAACACAGCAGCCTCTTCTCCATATCCAGGATGGTCATAGCCCGCTAAAAGGCAACACAACTGTAAGCTCTCAGTCACGCAGGAGTTTTCCATCATATAGAAAGGTAGGAAGGGGATTCGAAATGGGTAACACTTTAGAGTACAGCCCGCAAGTTCCATGTGTAGGTACAGGCAACAAGAAAGTAATTACACATGCAAGTAAAGGTAATTACACATTAAAGTGTAAGATTTAATAAAGGTGTGTACATAGCGTTTCACTTTAGATTACAGCCCGCGCTGACGTGTAGTTACACATTAGGTATAGTGTATTTATTCATCAGTTTTATGGTAATTTTCCCAAATTAATGAAACTTGCCCTTTGTAAAGCTGCTGCTTTATATGGGCCAAACACCTGCAATACACGTTGTACACCTTGCTACACTGTGTACACCTTTATTACACGCTGTATACAGTTGTTACATCTTGTACTGTACACCTTTGATGCACTTTGTACTCCTTTATTAAGCCTTGCACTTTTGTAATTACCTGTACTTGCATGTGTAATTACTTTCTCCTACACAAGGAACAGTGATCGAAAGCAAAATGCGAAATATGTACCAGAACCAATTATTAGATAAAGCCCTGAGATCTGCATGTATCTATCTGGCTGCTGAAATATTGCTGGTTGCTGCTGAAGCCTCTTGAGTGACAGCACAAGGTTTGCTATCGAGGATACTGACAATAGACGCTTTAGTTCATTTCAACCCAAATTGAAGGTGCATTATGGAACATTTTACAAGGTAAAAGTTGATATTAGTGCATATTTGACCTTTTAGAGACCCAGCTGCTGAATGGGTGGTGGTTTGCATGGTTCCTTTGGTTTCCATTACGGCGGCCTCTATAACACTACAGGATCAAGTGTTTTTAGGGTTTCTGGTAGGTTTCCTCTGCTGATGGAACCATCTCCATGGTTACGCACACACTCCATCCAAAAGACAGATCAGTAACCCTAAAAAACTATTGATGCTGGAGCGTCCTAGAGGCCTCTGTGATGGAAAATAAAGGCGCCATGCAATTTGCAAATCACCCTTACAGCCACTGGGTCACTGAAAGTTTCATAAAAGTTCCATAATGCACCTTTAAATAAATTCTTTGCACACCACAGAGCACATGGTCCAGATGTCAAAGGGTTGTTGTGTCCACTAATGAGCCACCATAACAGTAAATAGCAATGATTAATTTGAAATAAATAAATAAATACATATAATACTTAGCTTTTTCCCACATGAACTAAACTTTTCATTGCGTGTTTCTGACCTGCAGCTTCCATATGCTGGTGGTCTCCAGGGTGAGCTTCTCCACAGTGCGGTTCATGAGGGCGATGAGCATGTTGAGCAGCAGGATGTAGGTGAGGATGATGTATCCGATCAACAGCACATAGAACACCTCTTTATACTTATAGTGCTCGGTGAACTCCATGTCGCCCATCCCAATAGTGAACTTAAACAGCTCCTGTATGGTGTAGGAGATGTTCCTGTAGGTGGGTTTGACGCATATGTGCTCCTCTTCAACTGGGAAAAAGAAACGTCCCTTTGTAGTGTTCTTTGCAGGAGGAGTAGGTGGCTCTATGAGCAGACTGACCACCGCTGAAACAAGAGCCACCGTATTAGAATGTTTTCACATATTTAAGAGAGACGGGATGTTGCATAAGGAATGTGTTACCTGCTGAAAAGCCAAAGAGAAAGACGACATAGACAAAGAGAAATCGCAGAATGTCACTGAGGATCATCTACAAATAGAAAAACATATTTAACATGATCTAGCAATATACTTAAACTGGACATTAGGAGAACACTGTGACCACCCACATACAATACATTCAAAACACGCTCAAGGATGTAGCTCTTTAATAATAAACCATGGCCTCCTAAGCCATGAGCTTGACTTGCTCCTGACAATGACAACGTAATGCTTCATGCGTATGCTAATGCTTATGTATTCATTCAGTCTAACAATAATAATTGATCACTTTTAACATCTGCAATATGAGTGTACAATGCTGTGTTCTTATTGTTTAGTGCTTTTTATCTGCACCTCAAGTAAGTTTTCAATCATCAGTTCACATCGGTGTTTGTACAGTGGTCTGTGTGTAGGACGTGGAGTGTACCTTCTGGATCATGACACTGTAGATGCCCATGTGCTTGTCTCCTCTGGAGTAGTACAGCAGGTTGACCCAGCTCAGGGCCAGACACAGCACCATAAAGCCCAGGTACTCATGTCTCCCACACACGTACAGACCCGCTGCTGCCATGAACAGCAGGGCCTGTATGAGACTAAACAATGCAAACAGCTCTTTCAAAACGGTGGCAGAATATCTGACATTATCTAACACTTAATTCCAATGTTTGACTCAGGAGCAAGTTTGACAATACTTCATTACTTTGGCATATACATCATATTTTTAGGGAATGCAAAACAAGCTTTTTCTCTTTAGACATGAAGACATAGACACGTTATTAAATGTTATGTCTTTAATTTTAATAAAACTTACAACATACTTACAAAAGAATGTCATAATATCCATCAATAAGCAAAGTTTTAAACTTTGGCCTCTTCCGTTTCATTTCTACAACCTTGAGGATTGAAATATGTTTTTTATTTCAGTACTTTAATACATACATTGATAAAAATGTTCCATCAAGTTCTCACATACCCCTGTAATAAAGAAAACGAGGTTTGCTAGTGCAATCAGCAGTTGGCCTCCAACATACAGATATCCTTCAGTTGTGTGCTCAATGGGAAATGGCGGCTGCAGAAGACAGTAATATTAACAGAATTGGTCTGGTTATGTTATAGCAATGTTCTGAGAACAATACTTACGCTGTCGTCCTTTTTATTATAGGCCACAACTGTGAAAATTATCAGGTACAGCAGAAAGCAAATGAAATTAAAGAAAAACAATCCCCCAGCAAATCTTTTCCACTTCTCATCGAGCAGATGAATTATGGGCTCGTTTTCCAGCATCTCATGGCGATTCTGAGAAGATAAAGATGTTTATGTGTTTATTTGATGAGGAAAGTACAGGTTAATGCTCATGTATGTAAACATGCCATGTCAGACTCTTAACACTGACTAAAGTGTGCACCTATTTGCTATATTCAGGGATATTGAGTTGCCTTGTGTGCGAAATGAACGGTATGAATAAAGTTGCCTTGCCTTTTACGTCAAACACAAACATTAATCATGTTTGCCTGTGTGAAGAGATAGATATCTAATATATATATCAACATATTTTATAAAATGTTTCAGGGACTATACCAGCTCTTTTCAGCATAATTCATATAATTTGAGTTTTATACTTTGAGTTTCAGCGATTTGCCTGATATTATGTTGCTCCAGTGTCAGGAATTATGTTAAAATGCAGATACTGACTGGAATGCCGTTGCCGTAGACCAGTATCTCCAGCACAGAGTTCTCTTCAAAGGAATCCACAGAATTGAGGTCGTAGAGGGAACTTTGTACAGGACCATAAACCCACTCGGTGAATTTACGAGACAGGTGCTTGGTATGTGGCTCATGAAACTCTCTTTTCAGGATATGGGAAAAAAGCTGCAACACACAATTATTAGTCACAACCATTAACAGTAATAGTGATTCAAGAGTAATGGCGAGGGTGATCTTTTTGTAAAACCTTTTTGTTTCTTACAGGAACAAAAATGAAGTTTGAAAGACAGAGACATGTTCCTTGTAAAATATACTGTAAGTAAGAGGCCTTAAGGACGACTACAGAGATGGTTTATGGATGTGAAGAAAGCGGACATCAAAGAGAAGAGGATGCATAGATTTGCATAGGTGGAAGACAACATTTAAAGGGACAAAAGGTCATAAATACTACACTGTTTACCCCTATCTTGCCTGTCTTGGCGGCCATTTTGAGAGGAGTGAGCCCGTTGGCATTCTCAATATCCTCCAGTTTGACTTTAGGCTGCACGCTGGCGCTGGTCCTGAGGATGCGGTCGTACATACTGGTGATGAACTCCGTGTTCTCTTTGGAGTTGTCGGCGATAGTGACCAGAGCGTGCAGCACTGTGTTCCCATAAGAGTCCACCTCTTTGGGGTCGGCCATCTTGTACTCGTTCAGCATGAGAAAGTCCACCATGTCGGGCTGGTTGGTGCAGGCCGCCAGTGAGAGGGGCAGCTCGCCTGGGAATGACACAAAGAGTTGACAATTCAAGTACAAAATATTATTAGTAGAAGTAGAAGCAGGTATGAGGTCATCTAAATGGTAATGGTCTCAACTTATATAGCACTTTTCCACCTACATTAGGCACTCAAAGCACTTTACAGCAAGGATCCAGTCACCCATTCGCATTCTCATTCATACACCAATGAACGCAGACACTAGAGGCAAGGTGGGTGACATGTCTTGTCCAAGGACACAATGACAGTGGGCACCTTCAGCAGGCGGGATTCAAACCCCAGACTTTCCGATCTTGAGACGACCCGCTCTACCATCTGCACTACTGTCATGCATTTTGAAGGTGCATAATGCCTTAACGTTTGACCACTGTGGTCTCTACAACGCTCTAGGATCAATCGTTTGGATGGTTTACACTGCTGACGGACCCTCTAACCAGAAAACCTACAAAGCAATTAAGAGAGTTGTATCACAGTGATGGAAAGCAAAGGCGCCATGATAACCACTCATACAGCTGCTGGATCACTACATGGTCAAATACGCACTAATATCAACTTTTTTTTTGCATGAAAAGTTGCTTAATGCACCTTTAAGCGACATTAAAAACACGCGTGCAATTCTAAAACATCAGAAAAACTATTGAATTCAATAAGCAAAAGACAAAAATCTAGATTCACTTGAGGCTTAGGTTTTGCCACAAACCAGTTTCCTCAGGGCTGGGACCTGCGCCTGATCATGTATCACTGCCCACTGTCCTTGTGTGAGCTACAGTCACCAATCAGCCTTGAAGAGGTTGCAGTTTGTGGCAAAACATCTTTGAATCGAGTGAATCCAGCTGTTTTTGACTGATTGGATCCAATAGCGTGATTAAACACACTTTAGTTAGTGTTCTTTGTGCTGTGTTTGTGAAGGCTCTCAGTTGTGTGTATTGTAAAGATTCAAAAAAGCATATTGGCTTTGTAACAACAGAGACACATCAACATGCTGTTTTAAGTTAACTAAGCCGTACGTTTCCCGATGCCGACTCAACCTTCAAGAACATGTTGTCTACAAGCTACTTGATCTTGAACCTCACTGTTATTTGTCACAAACAGAACAAAATCACATAGAGGTGATTGTTTGTTTTATGCTTCTATATTCACTTATCCTTTTCCCTTGCCAAAATGCAACTCATAACGTAACAGTGTCTTCTGGCGTTTATACAGAAAAAGATCATACATTTTGTTTTCTGTGTTTTTCCTGTAGCATATTTATTTCTGATGCCGTGTTGAACAAAACCATTTCCTCTATGAAACCTAGAAACAGTCAGTCACATGATGCCTTTGTCACTATCTTTCCCACTTCGGTTTCAATCTCGTGACAGACACTCACCAAAGTAGAAGTTGGGTCCATCATGAGGCTGAAAGAACTTCCCACAGGCTTTAGCGTGGACATCCGCTCCTTTACTGACCAGCAGCTGCACATAGGACACACTCCTCCGCTCAATGGCAATGTGCAGGGCTGTTTGACCTGCAAGCGCCCAGAGATTTAATTCTGATGTGACCCTGAAAATTATGTTTTTATTCCTATAAAGATTTTACAATTCTTTTTCTATAGAAGCTGTACATTCCTGTAACTTATAAATTGAAATTACCACAGATCTAAACTTTTATGAAGGTTCAAAAACCAAGTAACAATGATTAAGAAAAATCGGAATAGGTCTGCCGCTGTTTGTCAAATGAAATCATTTTTAATTTTACATGTTATTTCAAAAACTTCTTCAATGTCTATTTCATTGTAGTGTAGTCAGTGTTTTTTCATTTTTCACACATGCCCCTACTCCGAATGTTAGCAACTATATGAAATCAAGCATGAACTACACATTTCAAACATGTCTGGGGAGAATGTATGCAGACAATATTAAAATAAAATATTTGACAATGAAAAATACTCGTATTTCAAAGATAATGGGTTTTTAAATCATATCCTTACCATTTTGTGGTTTTAAAGTGTCAAAATGTAACCAGGTTATCAATAGTTACATTTGAGTAACTCTTAAAACTCCATGTACAAATCCATCATACACTAAAGATGTTTAGAACTAAGGAAACAGCAGCTTACCTCTATAGTAATGGTGAGTGTAGGCGGCATTTACAAATTTATGGATGTCGCTTGGATTTATGGATGCCGAGATCTCGATTAAACGCTCCACAGTCGGGTTTTTGCCGTCTCTCAGGTGCATCAGTGCTTTCATTAGACATGTTTTCCCATAAGATTGATCTGGGGAATGAAAACCACAGACACTTCAGACACAAACGCGTTAGAAGTAATTTTACCTGTATATGCGCATGTAGCATGCAAACATACACAGGGAGTCTGAGAGCCTCATATTGTTCTGCTGGAAGTACTCTTTTAGTCCGTCCAGCCGGCTGACGTCACCATCGGCCACTGCCTCGAAGAGCCGCTCTCTGGTGAACTGGCCCCGTCTGTTGTCATTGTCCTTTACTCCTCGGATTCCCCTAAAAACACAAAGTACAGCAGCCCTTCACATTGGTCCAACCACAGCTAAGGCGAAGGATATAAACGGCCATAAGGTGACATGATTGGTGCATATGGGTTCGCTCACTTGTCAAAATCGGGGTTGAATCTAATTAGAGGTTTGAGTGGATCCATTTCCTCCTGGTAATCTGTGTCCATAGGAGCTTTGGGAGCTTCTCTGGAGGAACTAGAGCCATCTTTATATTGAGCTTGTTGTTTTGCCTTCTCCCCCTCCGTCCTGTTGTCGACCTCCAGTTGGAAGCCAAACTCTGTTGTCTTGCTCATCTCACCTGGGATAAAAAGTTAACATACTGTATTAGGCGGCTGTTGTACACGAGGTTTATGCCGTTATAACGCTGATAAAATAAAGTCTCGATCAAGTGTTTCATTAGACTGTTGGTTCTAATGAATTACTCTGTAAATACTGCTGTAGTCTGCTCTAGGTCAGTGACCTCTGAGGGGGTAAGAGCACATATTTGAAGACATGTGATTTTCAGAGATGCTGACAAACAAAGACATGTATTTATAGTAGGATCAGCATGGCAGCAGTACACAGAGCCTTAAAACAAGATCCACATTTAATAATCAAGAATATAATCAAAGCAAATCGAGAAATACAAATAATAAACAACTTTTGGTTAAAGATTCTGCCTAAGATCATTTAATTTGTGCAGCTTATATTCCTTTTTGTTTATATTTCTTCTTTTCATTTGGATTTGGGGAAGCAGTGACTCACAGACCACTCTGTCTGTCTCTGACAAAGGCCAATGATAAGAGGAAACAACCCTCAAAAACCTCAAGATTAACAGTTTGTTGTCAAAGCAAACAATGAAGAGACCAACGTTCTGATATAACTCACACAGTTTTTGTGGCTGAAGTGTACAGACTGACATCTTGTCCTCATGTATTATTTATACCTATTGATTTACAACCTCTATACATCACTGTGCATCATGTGTATAATGCATCTACTTTTACCAAACTGCATAGAAGCAAAACATCTGAAAGACTAAGAAATATTGTAATCAATTGATTCTCTCAGGATGTAGACATGAGAAAATATATCATATCTCCAATCAAAAACCAAAGCTATGGATATAAATGAGACATATTTAGACTCACCTGAGGTAAAATTTGCTCCAACAACAAAGAACTCCCGTCATGTGTCCAACAATGTGTGAACAGTAAATTTGCAACAGTCCGACTGGCCGAGATGCTGGTTCTTCTCTTCTGAGGAGGGAAGCAGCGCAGCAGAGAGATAGTGTGACCCGCCCTAGAGAATATGAGAGCACATTACTGCGTCCTGAGCACTTAAAAGGATCCTCTATTGATCATCTCAGCTCACACCAAGATACCACAATGTCTTTCAGCTACGGGAAATGGACTGATTAAAGCGTGCCTCCAACATGTAATGCAATGCTAGAGTAACAGATGAACATTTTAAACAGCTGTAATTAAATAAGATGTAAATAAAACCTTGATTAATCTGAATCTTCTGTCTTGTTGAGCTTTTCAGCCCTGTGGGACCTCTTCTTGGGCTCTTTCAGTTCTTGTAAGTTTCACATTGATGCCTCTTTCCTCTGCTTGTGACTGTCACTTGCGGTTGCATGGTATCTGCCCACCAGCGTGCCTTGCAGATATGTGCCGCACTTCCTTTCATATATACAGCAGATGTTCTCCAAAACAGATGCATTGGCCCTGGCATTGCCCAATGTGCATAGAAACAACGACAGCACAATAAACACAGACATAAACAATGAAACACATGTGTAAGACTAGCATCGTACATTATAAAACAAATAGTTAATGCACTAGCAGAGCAGAGCAGTGACCGTATTAAGAAGGCACTTACCTACTTATATTGCTGATTTTTGTCTTATGATGGCACAGCTACTTTCCTGCCTTTCTGAAAGCTAATTTAGGAAATGGAGGCACAGACATTACTCACTTCCTCACAGCATTATAAAGCTAACTGTGAAATACTTTTGGCAGCCATTTCACACTATATACTAGAACTACTGCATATTCAAATGTAGTTCATATAGTTTTGTGAGAATATTTTGCAAATACTTGTGGCCCCTGAAATGAATTAAACATTGTCAAACCAAGTATTGATTTACTGATAACTGTAATTTGGATTTATTCACAATTGCAAAAACATTTTACATAAAACGTTTGTTTGTATCGATGTTTTTAGTTTTGATTCTCAAGCTGTCAAAAAGCAGAATGAACCCCACACTTCGGGTTGCCAGATCAGTAAACCTAAAACAATGTAAATCTATCATAATGCTTGCTACCATAATGCCAGCATCTGTCTCCAATCAAGGCATCCCATTTTGAGTTGTGATTGTAGTACCTTTTTAAAAATGTATATAGTACAAATTAACCTTAAGGTAATGTTTGAATACTTTCTACCAAGAATATTGATCTATTGTTGGTTATTTGATTAAAAATAATAGAGTAAACATGCTTATTTATGTTACAAGTAAAACATTCTGCATTCTGATTTCGAAATCCCACTTTGACATTTTAATTTTGTGTGTTGAACTTGATATTAATAGTAAGGAAGGACGAGTGCTGAGTCAGAGTCGGTCACAGAGCGCCATGGCCACGCCCACTGCAGAGTCTGCATTTTGTCCGTACACAATTGACATCTGAGAGAAGGCTCGCTCCACTTCCTGCCTGAGCACTTGGTTACGCGCCAGTGCCGTCCCGCTGCCCACGACTCTGGTCACCCCTGCGTTCTGCAGATAGTCCGCTGGCATCATGGAGGTGACGTTACTGATGACGCCACGGCAAAGTGCTCGCATCACGTGGCCCAGAGACAGGTTCGAGGGTGAAATGTCAGTCACCTGTCCCAAGCAGAGAGAGCTGTGTCGCTCCCCGAGGATGGTGGGGTGCACATTCAGATCAGTGGTATCTTGATGGAGAGCACAGCTGATTAGCTTCTCATATATGGAGGACTCTGAAATCTCTGCACCTATTGAGGAAAAGGTGTTTCTTTAGAAAAAGGCTTAATATCACAGTTGAGCTGGCACAGATCTTCATACCATACCATTAAAATGTTTTACAATCTGTATACTTAGACCATGTTGCCTTGGAAACCCAACAACATTTTTTATTGTGAAGGCCTATGTGTAATTAACCATTACTTTAAATTGTATTAAACAAGCACATTATTAGTATTTTGCTTTTAGGAAGAATCTTTTTCTTACTTACCGAGATCACTCATCCACTTTGTGAGCATGTCAACAAAGGTAGCAAGAACATTTCCCCCATTGAGTGATGCTGCCACGGCCAGGTAGGATGAATCAAAATACGGGAAGTAGGAGATGGAGGAGTTTGACAGGGGGGAACTTGGGGGTGTGAAGCCGGCGGGCATTGCATGGGTCAGTTGGGCAGAGGTACTGATGTTAAGAACTGCACATATAAAAAGGATACAATGTGTTAGAAAAACAATATCATCTTGTGCTTCTATTTTAGTTGTTTCCTGTTGTATGTATATTTTTTGCTGATGATGCATTTGACCAATTACCATCAAGTACATTAGTGGCTCTAATGCAGTATCCATTGGAAGTGCACAAGTGAACAAGTGCATTCCATAATGGTAATGGAATGCAATGGGCATACTACATAAAGACTGACTATAATGTCGACCCCATTTCACCTGCGTCTGTGCTTGTGCTCATGCAGGAGTAGACAGAACACTGCAAGTCCCCAAGGGCGGCCCCCACTGGAGTCCCAGCGCCAATGCCGTGCCAGTCCATGCACGTGAGCCCCGCCAAAGCCCCGGACGGTACGCACTCAGGAAGCAGGTGTGTAGGGAAGCCTGCTGCCTCCAAACTACAGCATGCACACACAGGTTAGACAACTATCAGATTAAAGGAATATTTTAGGTTTTTGACATAGGGCCTCATTTTGTAGTGATCCAGAGTGTTGTTGATTTCCAGAGTTTTTATTTATTTATTCATGCAGTCCTTATATATTTATATTATATTTTCCTTATATATGAGTTTAGTGGTGCTAGGCTAGTGCTATGCTAGCGAATGTCTATGGTAACTACTAGCCTGCATTAAAAACCTCTTCAAAATCATCCAAACGCTACCATATCTGATTTGTAGGAAGCTCCTTTGTGAATTCCACGTGTAGTAATGCTGGGGTGGAGTTAACTCAATCAAAGCGTTGTGTCTTCCGGGTTCGAAAAATACCTCCAGAAAACACTTATATTTATCACAAAAATGAGTGCTCCGTAGTGGTAGAGGTACAATATATCATATAAATGCCTATACTTAACTTTGGAATGGCTAAAATAGCAGGATATAGCTCCTTTAAAGGGATATTTCAGGATATTTGACATAGGGCCTCATTTCCTAGTTATCCAGAGTGTTGTTGATTTTTGGAGACATATATATATTTTTTTAATTCATGAAGTCCTTATATTTTGAGAGTTTAGTGATGCTAGGCTAGCGCATGTCTATGGTAACTAGTAGCCTGCATTAAAAACTTCAAATTAATCGGGTCGTCCTCCAAACGTTACCATATCTGATTTGTAGAAAGCTCCTTTGTGAATTCCACGTGTAGCAATGCCGGCCGCAGGTAAATAAACTACTGTAGATCCGGTAAGCTAGCAGATCACTCCGCCGCTGCATAGCTTACAACCAGGAAGCTGATGCTGCTCAAATATAATCAATTTCTTAAATGCAAAATGGTTATATTTCAAAAAATATTCAGTCAACACAGACAATTATATGGGTAGTCTGATGTTATAAGTGATTTGCCTCAGGTGCACTGTGCTTGGGTCAGACTGTTTTTAATGCAGGCTACTAGTTACCATAGACATGCACTAGCCTAGCACTAGCCTAGAACCACTAAACTCTTCAAATATAAGGACTGCATGAATAAAAAATTAAAAAAATGTCCAGAAATCAACATCACTCTGGATAACTAGGAAATGAGGCCCTATATAAAAATAAAAAAAATCCTGAAATATCCCTGGTCTGTAATTCAAGCTGTTGAAGAGGTTAGCCAGAAATGCATATAGGAATAATAATATTGTCTCACTACACAGAGCTTTGATGACTGGTGTGTTAAGGGATTTGTAATAACTTCTAAATACTTCTATACCGACAATTAATGTTTTTGCATGCTTTCTTTAAATTTGACGGTGCTTACTACAACTATTATATTGAGACAGCGGCAGACTACACCTAATCATTTTCAATATTCTATTTGGAGCAAAGCTTAACAGCACATTTTTATAAGATCAATACATGCTGCTAAAACCTAAAAGCTTACACCAATTAGCTAATTAAATGAATATGGCTACAGAAGGACTTGTAAATGGCTTGTAACTTTCTGCAACACTTACCAATTAGCAGAAAAGTTAGAGTGAAGCCCTGAATGCATGTGCAAATGTTAAAAGGCTAGACAAAGGTCATACCAGTCTGAACAGTCCATAACAAGCAGAGGTCCACATACATTTCAAGATTCCACTGGCTGGTCGAGGTGTTGAAGTAACCCCAGCTGGCTGCATTCTGAGGCGTCATCACACATCTTTCTAAACCACACAGCATAGACACAACATAGTCCTGGATTGTCCCAGCAGCCGTAAACTGCTCTAAAAACTCTGGCCTATAAAAAAAACAAAAAAAAAATTTAATTCCAGTGACATAACTTAACATTAACAAGTCTCGAAAAGTGTTGACCTGTGTTTGAGGAACCAGAAAATGGTGGCACACCCAAAACCAGTGGCCAAACTGAGATGTGAATTTGGTTTTGGAAGAGTGGAAAGAAAATCATTGTTGCAGCGCCCGTCCTGCCAGGTGATCAGCTGACTGGTGTCTTTAGCAGTGAAGAACTCTTTACCTGTGAGAGAAAAATCAACAGTTATAGGGTGAAGTTGCAGCTTATAAACAGCAGAGGGCGGCATTCATTCCACATTAACACGCTTTCTGCAACGTAGACTCTAATTACAGAAATACTGCTAATAAAAGTAGACAGACAAGACCTTCTCCATTAGTCTAGCCTGGCTAAATATTCTTACAACGGGAAATAAACATAAAATATTAACTCACGCAAAGCAAAACAACAACAAAAAACGCCAGTACTCCCTTACGCTGGTCTTTCCAAAATAAAACCCCGTGCATTTGCCCCGACAGTCCAATGCGAGTAACATTTTTCAACTTGTCAGCGGGCAGTTGCTGGATGCACTCGTTGAGGGTGTCTATTATGCGCCCCGTGTCCTGCTCGTTTGCCTGAACAGAGATAAACATCAGTTACTTATAAAGTCAGGTGAAATAGGCAATAGTTGTGTGTGTGAAGCAAGTGAGCTCTCTCTCTCTCTCACCTTGATCCCACAGCTGTCCGCTATCTCAGATGTAGTTTGCAGAGAGTGACTCGCCACCACTAGCCTGGAGCCAGATTCTAATAAAACCGCTTTTATAGATGTTGTTCCCAAGTCTATGCCAAGAATATATGTGGACATGACGGCTAATTATACAGGAAAGTGTCTTTTTTTTACAACGATTATTCTGCACCATGATCAGAACATCTGAAGGGGCAAAGTCAACAGCGATGCACTCAAGTACAATAGGAGATTATTTTAGCTTCATTTGACTTCCAGTAATGTGTCACTTTAAAAAACAACAACTATAAATTCCTGAAATTGTTTTACAACGGTGCGTTTTTCACGTGTATTACATTATTTTATATTCATCTGTATTATCCCCACAGCGCATGTGACTAAGAGGAGTTCTTTTATCCCACGCTTTATTGAGCAGCGAACATACGCCGCTCCCATGATGCACTGCGAAGAACAATGGCCGACATCATCCATCTTTAGGAGTGTTGGATCGTATCATCTACAATGAATGATTTACTCTGAACGATTTAATTGTGAACGTACGGTGACCCGTCTTTGATTTTTATGCATCTGACTACAATGGTGTTGTAATTTTTCAGAGGCACGGGGCAACGTTTGCTGTGATTTTCCGTAAGTACAATATTACAGCCCGTTAGCATAGGACTAGCTTACATGCTAACATTGGAAATGTGGATATATAAAATAAAATAAACATTAAAACAAAAGAGAGACACCGTTCCGTGCACGTATATATATATAATGGTGACAAACGTCTTGAATATTTTGTATTATATTTTGTTAATACAAAACCTCTGCGTCTGTACATTTCCTACTAACATATTAAGCTAGTAGACCTTTTGCACCTGATGAAACACCTGCTTATCCGTGTCAACATATAACAAAAATAAATGTGCAGTTCACGGTGATTCCATTTTACTGTTCTTAAAGATGATTTGAGTTCAATCGATGGGTTTGTGTTTTTTTTTTAGCAAACCGTTTTGTGATACCCTGACCAGACCCAAGATGGCAGGAGTGGTAGCCAAGCGCGAGGGGCCACAGTTCATCAGTGAAGTGTCAGTGAGGGGCAACGCGGCTGTTCTGGACTACTGCCGCACTTCTGTTTCCGCACTGTCCGGAGCGACAGCCGGCATCCTGGGCCTGACCGGACTGTATGGTTTCATCTTCTATCTCCTGGCTTCATTTCTCCTCTCTCTACTGCTCATTCTCAAGGCTGGACGAAGATGGAACAAATGCTTCAAGTCACGGCGGTTGCTCTTCACTGGGGGCCTTGTAGGAGGGCTTTTTACCTACATCCTGTTTTGGACTTTCCTTTATGGAATGGTGCATGTGTATTAGAGTAGCTAAGACAAATGTGACCTCATGAATTGTCAAAATGCGGTCTATTATGTTATTAACCTAGTTGGAACCTAGTTGTGGAGATTTACAGCTAATGTTTTAATTGATGGCTCTGTTTGTATCTCATGCTAAGCTGCCTGTTTAGTGACATTCATACTAGAGTAGGAGCTACTGAAGAGCCACATAACACTGTAACAAATCACTTATCAATGAAACATGAATAAAAATGTTAATACTATAATTATTTAAATAAACAACTTTACAACGTGTCCTCGGTCACATCACATTTGATTTTAGCAGCAAATAAAATTGTATAAATATGCAAAAATTACAGTAACATAGATTTCACTACCTCACAGTAGTAGTACATTATTGTACACTTATAGTTCTGTATTAGGCTATTGGTACATTTAGATCCTTGGCTTTATCAAACACTTTGTCTTCCCTTCTTTAGTCACATGTTGAACCAGTTGCTATCTGACTCAGAAGATAAATTCATGCTATTGCCTGTAAATCTGATTTGGAAATCAGTCAAACTTCTCTTCCCACAATAGAGAAACACTCCCTGTGTCAGAGAATCAGGAGACAAACATGGCATCAGTGCTACTGGGGTCTGTAATGGTTTTCTTAACTCCACTGAAAGGTCAGAATTGGACCATGCTTTATACGTACAAAGTCAAAAACGTGGAGAGAAGCTGACATGCTGCTTTTGGTCTGTTGCTTGGGGCGACTGGAGGGCAGAGTATCTCTGTCCAGTGTTGCGGGGAATAGTTGGTCCTCGTCTCTCCACAGAGCTCTGGCTCTCTGATGCAGGAGCTTCAGTCTCCTCATTTGTAATTGAATTAATAACTTCTTTCTCAACTGATGGCTTTTTAGATCTTCGCTCACGGGATGTTTTAGAATCTTTCCCATCTTTGCTGTCCTTTCCGTCCTTGGGTTTGTGCCGGTCTTTCCTTTGACACACAGTCGATAATACTTAGCCAATAACATCCCAAATGAGAAGATATTTTGTAAAATGAACAAAAATGATCATACTTGAAGTTGACGATTTCAAACTTGCTGTTTCTGTAAAACGAGCTGGTGTTCATCATATAAAGTAGAATCATGTCACAAGCAAAGGCTCCCTGAAACGTACAAATATGCTATTAAGTGGCACCAGACAGAATATTCAATTATATCTAAATAAAAAATGTACAACTCACAGCGCCCAATAGAGCAACACCTGAGCCGATAGCAATTATAGTGGGAACAATACTAAACTTTCCTGCCTGACATAAAAAAAAGAGTTTTGAATGAACTCTAAAATGTTCTTCTTGAATTACTCAAGGAGCAAGAATGTGGTAATTACCTGGCCGTTGATCATAATATCAAAACGAATCCCATATACTTTGTACAACGTGCGATATGTTTCACCATTTTGGTCATTGAAATACTTGGCATATCTGCAAAGAAGGAAGAACATCAACTATACAAACTCAACAGATTAACAATGTTCAGGTTCAGGAAGAGTCAGACCGGAAGTTGTATCCTGATGTGATGGAATTGTTCTGATTTAGGTCCAGGCGTGTGTAGCTGTACTGTGGGTTACACAGTGAATAGTCTTTGTCCAGGTCACACTTCCACTCAATCAGAACGCCAACAGAGCCACCCTAACAGACAGCAGTACAAAATGAGTTAAAAAGTAAGTTGTTGTTTCACGATCACACCACATCCCTGTTGCACATTATTTTAACCGTTTATTTGCTTTACCTTTGCAGCCATTTCCTGGAAGTCATTGCCTGTCCAACTGACCAGAGTTCCCAGACGAAATATGGGACAATATGGATGAAAATCTCTGTCATAGGTGCAGTTCTTCAGGTAATTGCTTTCAGCAGTTTCCAGAACATTTGATCTAATGAACCAAAATATCACATGTTTGAATTAAAAATGATATATTATTAGTCCCAAGGAAAATTCTTGCACAAGCAGATCAAATAAGATACATTTGTAAACAGGCTTTACACTGAATTTACAAATCCATAACATACAGGTCTGTATACAGTATATGCCCTATCAGAAGGTGACAGAATGGCCTGTCTATTGTAATGGTCACAGGATTCTGAAACATTAGACATTCAAAACAGTGCAGTGTGTATGTTAGTTATAAAGTACGTTTAATTTACTAATGCAAAACGTAACCAGTAAGAGGAACCAGCCGACAATTCTGTGAAATACTGAAATACTAACACTCAAATTAAAATTAAGCTGTGAATATCTACTATATAAAGCACAGGCCAAATTACCATGACTTCAGTGAATACACCGCCACCCCCCCCAAAAAAGTTGCCATCTGGATTTGATGATCTGGGGTTCCTGCAGTCGGTCAGGTCTAGTTTCAGCAACATTACGCACCCAAAAAATAAGATCAGCTGACTACCCGAGTATTCTGAATGACCAGGTTATTCCATTTTTTTTTTTGAATCCGTGATGACAATGCCAGCATTCATCAGGCTCACATTGTGTCACAGTTGTTCAGGGAGCACAACATTTTCACCCATGGATTGGACGATAAAGTCCAGATCTTATCATCATTGACAATCTGTGGGATGTGCTGGCGAAAACTTCGCACAGGGGTCACACTCTCCCACCCAAAATATATTAGTGGAAAATTAATGCAACTTGATGGGAACAAATCTTGCAACATTTCATTAGATTATCAAAACAATTCCGAACCAAATGTGTAGGCATTCAAATGAAATATTGTGACTTTTTTAGGGGAGCTGTGTAATTTCCTTCACTTCTAGGAAACATAGTATAAACCAGTCTGTGCCAGTCTGTGCTATGTAAATTATGTTGTGTGCTGCAGCTGGCTGCTTTGGTTGTTAGCTATAGCCTGAGAGCATTTTGTTTCCATGTAATCTGACCCTTACTCTGCCATTTAGCCACATTACTTCATGTACATTAATCTCCATTAAGAGCCACCATATAGTGATTAGAAATAGACATGACATAAAGCTGTGTTATTAGAATAGAATACTGACTGATAAATTAGACTTGGCTTGTGAGAGCTATGAGCACTAGACAGAGTGTGATACACCTGTCCAGGGCAAGGCTCTCTGTCAAGGACGTCTCAGATGACTATTTCACTGTCTCACCATTGCAATGCACAGGTTGGTATAAATAGCATGCTTTGCACCCTTACAGCTATTTATGGAGCACATATATCCCCAGTTCTCTCAGTGATCTTGGTCATTTGAAACCGTGAGCAATCAGTATCGCCACTTACTTTGAGAAATCGAATTTTGGAAAGCGGATGAAATTTTTGATGTAGACGGTAAAGTTTTCAGCTACACTCAGCAAGGGCTCTCTGGAAGACAGGGGACACACACAGGCAGCTGGTTATCAAAACAAACACACCAAAACAAATACCGGATTGCATTAGGAATAAATAGAAGCTGTCATGTTTTATAGTCCTCGGGAGGGATCAGGGAGAGTGAACAGCTCTGAAAGATGATGATAGAGACCACTCACTGGGGTCTGGGGCTGGACTCAACAGGACACCAGGCGTGGATCTCACACGTTCCAGTGCTGTTTATACACACGCCGGTCTTGATTCCTACAAAGACAGAAATAAATTAAAATATATCTCAGTAATTTTAGCAAGTAATTAAATTCTTGTACACACAGAAAGTTGAAAAGTTGAATATTTTGTTCTTACCATTACCAGCTATTACAGCTTCTCCCTCCTCGCAATCTTGGTCGCTCACACACCTCCCATCTGGTACCTTATAACTCTGCATTAAACATCTGATTTTAATACATTACAGAGACAACTGTTACACCTTGTTTGTCTTTCTGCTCATGCTCACCTCAGGACAGAAGCCCAGCCTCTGATTAGGAGTCTGTATATAATTTGTCACTATGAAGAACACTTGCTCACCCTGCAGAAAAGAATTGGGCCAGACAGTAAGATTGGGAGGCAAAAGGTTAAATTAATTAGGCTGCTAAGATGTCCAACATGATTAGAAGGAGGGTTGACTAAATTGGCACAAAGGTTCTATAATAATAAACAAAGAATAGTCAAGATGTATTACATTTGGAGGAATTACGTAGTCTTCAGACCCCCATATGTGGAGCCCTGCTTCTGTGTTGTTGGTCAAAGCAACACCTTTCAGTTTTGTGATGACTGAGGTCTGGATGGCTTCTTCCTTCTCCTGATATCCTTTCTTTGCAACAAACACCCACCTGCACAGCAAATCATTTTTGTATTTATGACAACAGCTGATCAGCCTTTTAGCTAGACCCTTTTAGCTAGACCCTTTTGGAAGACATGCAGCACGGTTCTAAAACCCCAAGGTGATTATTTGGTCAACACTTGAGATGAATGTTGGAATAAAAAGTTAAAACAATAAATTCATAATAAATAATAATAAATACATTCATTTAAATGTGGATTGACAAGAACATGTGTTCATGTCAGCCATGAGTGTAATGTACAGGATGACTGCAGCTCTAAATGCCAGCGTGCTAAATATGTTTTACAGACAGTATCGATGCACATTAAAGGAGTTATATGAACATAAATGCTGCTCAAAAGTAATTGAATGTTATAACGTGGAGTCACAGCGTCACAGTCACCTGCTCAGGTTTCATTTGACAAGTGACATCACACAGTGAGGGGTTGGACAACACTATCAACTCTATAATAAATGCATTCCCCTTGACTTCTTTGTAAAAAGTACCCAGACAACATGCTGGCAGTGGCAGCTGAACAGCTGAAAACAAAGACAGCACGCATTTAACTATTTTTAACTGTGGGTAATTTTCTGAAAGCTTACTGTATCTATTCGTCCCTTACCCGATTATGTATCCCAGAACAGCAAGCTGATAAAGTCTGAATAAAATCCCAATCTTCCTATTTTCAGCAATGACATATTTCTCTGTTTTATAGTTGAGGAGAGAAAGGAAAAAGCCTCCTTGAGCTGCCATTCCTTCTGCACAGTCCAGTCGAGTGAGCAACAGCCAGTGACTGTCAGGCTGTCAGCTGATATAGTAGAGCACCAGGTTGACCAGTGAGGTTAGAGAGGGGCTGAGCAACACCCTTCGGCCTGTAAAGCAACTACACAAGCGGAGCAGATCACTTGATTGCACTTGGTTGAACTTTAATTTCCACTATACACCTGACTAGGTGGTTTTGAGACTCTCAAATCTTTCAATTCTGCACCTAATTGTTATTATGTGTATAGTGTAGTATTTTCCTCATTTTTGCAGTTATTTCTTTTCACAGTTCATAAGGCAGTACTTATCTTGTCTTATGAACTGTTTTTGAGCCATTGTGAATGAGTGTACATAATAGAAACAAAAAAACAAAATGCCCTTACCTCTTGCCCTTAGATTATTACACATGTGTTTATCCCAAAACTAAGCCACCACAAAGACAGTACAAAAGCCATCACCATGTTCATGATATGTTATTCCACAACAAATATCAGAATCAGAAAATGAAAAATTGCTATTGCTACATATTCATTTTATTTCAGAAACATGGTTTTGTTTAATAGTACTAGATTAAAAAAGAAGAAAAATATATTTAAAGAATGGCTATAGAGTTCTGATGTAAAAAAAACAAAACAATAACTGTTAATGGATTGTTAAAAAGTGTACACATTTTTCAAACTATTACCAACAATATGAACGATGGAAATTCTGTCAATTAATTGAGTCCTGAGCTCATATTGGCCATGAGGTGTGTAATGCAAGGTTAAAGAAATGAACCTGCAGTGACATCTAGTGTGTTATTAAATCCCCACCCTGACAACATGTACTGCACAGTTGAAAGGATATTCCTTCCTAAAATTGGTAACAAATAAAAATAACCAACCAAACATTTAAACAGATTAAGATGAATATGTTTTATTATGCTCTTAATCAATAGCATTCAATCAGATTTCTTGGTCACCCCTCGGACGGAGCACAAGTTGAAGGGTGGTCTCTTTCTGGATGTAGTAGTCGGAGAGGGTGCTGCCGTCTTCAAGCTGCTTGCCAGCGAAGATCAGCCTCTGCTGATCTGGGGGAATGCCTTCCTTGTCCTGGATTTTGGCCTTGACGTTTTCAATGGTGTCACTTGGCTCCACCTCCAGAGTGATGGTCTTCCCAGTGAGGGTTTTCACAAAGATCTGCATGCCTCCCCTCAGACGCAGGACAAGATGGAGGGTAGATTCTTTCTGGATGTTGTAGTCGGAGAGGGTGCGACCATCTTCAAGCTGCTTGCCAGCGAAGATCAGCCTCTGCTGGTCTGGGGGAATGCCTTCCTTGTCCTGGATCTTGGCTTTCACGTTCTCAATGGTGTCACTTGACTCCACTTCCAGAGTAATGGTTTTGCCTGTGATGATTTTCACAGAAATTTGCATGCCACCTCTCAGACGCATGACAAGGTGAAGGGTAGATTCCTTCTGGATGTTGTAGTCAGAGAGGGTATGACCATCTTCAAGCTGTTTGCCAGCGAAGATCAGCCTTTGCTGATCTGGGGGGATGCCTTCTTTGTCTTGGATTTTGGTTTTGACATTTTCAATTGTGTCACTGGGCTCTTCTTCAAGGGTAATGGTTTTGCCAGTAAGTGTCTTGACAAAGATCTGCATATTGGAATCTGACCTATACAAAGATAAGGCAAAATGGCAAAATAAAAATAAACGTATAGTCTCCATAGTTGTAACCTGGTAGATCTGTGTGTGTGTGTCTTGGGGTGGTGACACAGGTGCAGGGAATCAGCTCTGGGAAACACCAATCAGCAGACTCACACCACTATCTCTCTGGCTCTGGTTAATCTCTGTCCAGGTCTGCAGAAGGGGGAGCTACGGGCGTGGCCCTCAGAGCAGAAATTAAGTGGGTCCAATTCTATGGTCCAAGGCAAAACTAAGGTCCGATAAACCACAGCCAAGCAACTCCACTGACTTCTCCCCTTCCCCCTAAAATACGCACACCTGCACTTTTGGACAAATTCCTCGTTTTAACATACCTTTTAACATTTTAAATCTTTGTTAACAATAAAACTGAATCTTTTAAAACTAGAAGCTGGCTCTGCACTTTTGTCCACTAAACTGGTTGGTCAGACAGAACTCTGGGCGTTACATAGTCATCAGACATAAGCGGCATACGTCATATTTTACTAGTTTATTGATTACTTCTGAAATGCAATTTGAATAGAAATGTTAGTTAAATGACAAGGAATTAGAACACTAGCTGGTGCCATTCATACACATGTATGTAGCCTATAGTTTGTTGAAGACTTTAAGTTGTTTTATATCCCAAGTAGTTTAGATTGTCCTAAAGTTAGATTGCCTAATATGGGACATCAAAGCTCTGATACAATAAATGTCTGAAATTAGTGCAAGTTCATAAAATGGTTGTATAAAATATGATATATTGGATTATCAAAGATGGTTTATAATATGTCCTAATCACAGATCAGGTTGAAAGAGCCTTCAAACTGGAACTTGGATTGACAATGACATTTCTTGATGTAAAATAATGTAAAATAATACTGCTTCTGCCTCTTGTTATTACAGGAATAGAGTAAATAAAGTAGCCGTTTAAAATGAATGATATTGTTCATCATGTGTATTATTCCATAATTGAGGGTTGTGTATGGGTGACTGTTCTTATGTTTATCAGAGCATTAAGCATGAACAAAGTATGGAGACTTTGACAGACTCAACCAGTGAGTGAAGAACATGTTAAAAACACTAACTATTGCTTGTATTGTATAACAGTGCTCAAACATTGGCCACCTTTAACCACCTGGTCAAACCAGGCCACTGTAAATCTAGGCTGTAGCCATTGACAGTGGTTTTAGCCAGCAATACTATCGATTCAGTTATGAATAGTTTGGCTTTGAGAGTACAGTAGCTAGCCTATTTGTTTCTCATACTCTGTCTTTCAATCTTGTGCAATATCCAAAAATCATCTTTGGATTTGAAATAACATACTGGGGATATCAGAATGGTACGTTATATAAGCCAAATGTCCCAGATTAGCGTTAACTTTCCACGTTATTTGGCTGAAAGAATCGTAAACCACATAACATTAACTTTAGGGCTAACGACGTGGCTAGTCGGTAGCTAGCCAGGCGTAACGTTCACTAAACATGAGGAACTTCACCAGTCACCTCCGTCATGTAGGTTTTATAATCCCCGTTTATTCTGTCATCAGACACCAGTAAGTTTACCTACAATTTGGTCTCTTGCTTGTCTGACTGTTGCAATGGTTCCAGCTGGGCCCTGTGAACCCACCATGACACATCTAGTCCACTGATCTTTTGCCCAAGTGCCAAAATGCCCTCATGATTTATAACTCCAGGCTAAATAGCTTTGACATAAAATGTTGAAGCTGTTCAGATTATCCCAGAAACAAATTTTGTCTCTGGAATAGTCTGAACACCAAACCTAAGCATTTTATTAATTCTTGGCCAAGGGCTTATGAAAATTCGGACCCAAGGTCACCAAGCGGATTAATGTTTAATATATGCATATTTTGTTCAAAATTTTGTAAATTGAAAATCAGTACCCATAAAGAGTATTGTCACACCTTTACCATAGTTAATTACATAGTATTTATCAAGCTACTGTGGTATAATTTAAGTTTGTATGAAAGAAATGCAGCATTGGTTTAAGTTTCTTTTATTAATATGCTTCAAACGTTTGGTCATTTAGGACACCATGTGTAACAGCAAAAGACATTGTATGCCATAACATGTTTGGAATTTTAAGAACATGGAATCACAATTACTGGCCACCCCTGAGACGGAGCACAAGGTGAAGGGTAGACTCTTTCTGGATGTTGTAGTCGGAGAGGGTGCGACCATCTTCAAGCTGCTTGCCAGCAAAGATCAGCCTCTGCTGGTCTGGGGGAATGCCTTCCTTGTCCTGGATTTTGGCTTTGACGTTTTCAATGGTGTCACTTGGCTCCACCTCCAGAGTGATGGTCTTCCCAGTGAGGGTTTTCACAAAGATCTGCATGCCTCCCCTCAGACGCAGGACAAGATGGAGGGTAGACTCTTTCTGGATGTTGTAGTCGGAGAGGGTGCGACCATCTTCAAGCTGCTTGCCAGCAAAGATCAGCCTCTGCTGGTCTGGGGGAATGCCTTCCTTGTCCTGGATTTTGGCCTTGACGTTTTCAATGGTGTCACTTGGCTCCACCTCCAGAGTGATGGTCTTCCCAGTGAGGGTCTTGACAAAGATCTGCATGCCTCCCCTCAGACGCAGGACAAGATGGAGGGTAGATTCTTTCTGGATGTTGTAGTCAGAGAGGGTGCGACCATCTTCCAGCTGCTTGCCAGCGAAGATCAGCCTCTGCTGGTCTGGGGGGATGCCTTCCTTGTCCTGGATCTTAGCCTTCACATTTTCAATTGTGTCGCTGGGCTCGACCTCCAGGGTAATGGTTTTGCCAGTGAGGGTTTTCACAAAGATCTGCATGCCTCCCCTCAGACGAAGGACAAGATGGAGGGTAGATTCTTTCTGGATGTTGTAGTCGGAGAGGGTGCGGCCATCTTCAAGCTGCTTGCCAGCGAAGATCAGCCTCTGCTGGTCTGGGGGAATGCCTTCCTTGTCCTGGATTTTGGCCTTGACATTTTCAATGGTGTCACTTGGCTCCACCTCCAGAGTGATGGTCTTCCCAGTGAGGGTTTTCACAAAGATCTGCATGCCTCCCCTCAGACGAAGGACAAGATGGAGGGTAGATTCTTTCTGGATGTTGTAGTCGGAGAGGGTGCGACCATCTTCAAGCTGCTTGCCAGCAAAGATCAGCCTCTGCTGATCTGGAGGAATGCCTTCCTTGTCCTGGATCTTTGCCTTCACATTCTCAATTGTGTCACTGGGCTCTACTTCAAGGGTGATGGTTTTCCCTGTGAGGGTTTTCACAAAGATCTGCATGCCTCCCCTCAGACGCAGGACAAGATGGAGGGTAGATTCTTTCTGGATGTTGTAGTCAGAGAGGGTGCGACCATCTTCCAGCTGTTTGCCAGCGAAGATCAGCCTCTGCTGGTCTGGGGGAATGCCTTCCTTGTCCTGGATTTTGGCCTTGACGTTTTCAATGGTGTCACTTGGCTCCACCTCCAGAGTGATGGTCTTCCCAGTGAGGGTCTTGACAAAGATCTGCATGCCTCCCCTCAGACGCAGGACAAGATGGAGGGTAGACTCTTTCTGGATGTTGTAGTCAGACAGGGTACGACCATCTTCCAGCTGCTTGCCAGCGAAGATCAACCTCTGCTGATCTGGGGGGATTCCCTCTTTATCCTGAATCTTGGCCTTCACATTTTCAATAGTGTCGCTGGGCTCTACCTCAAGGGTAATCGTCTTGCCAGTGAGGGTTTTCACAAAGATCTGCATATTGGCACCTGAGGGAGAAAAACGAAGGTTATGTATTAGTCGTTTTATTTTAAAATCACATTATTGTAAATTAATATCAGGGATTAACGATTTATTAAGACATGTAGACTGCTAAGCTATGTCAAGCGCTCTCCGCAGCCATCCCAGGCAGAGCGGCGAGCGCCATTTTGAGTTTTGTCGTTCCTTTTGTTCAACGCCGCCCGCTAATGGACGATTCTAAAAACGTTGAGTCATTGTTCAAGCAAACCTTTACATGTCAAGCAACACATAAGCGGTAACGGTAATTTCGTCGAACATTTTTCAACTTCGAAGAGTTAAACGTATTTAAAACAAACGTTTTAACTTTACAAGGAGTAGGTTAAAGTATACATATCACAAAACAGTTTCAAACATGCTGCCAGATTTCAAATATTGATGTCTTTTTTTCTCATTACATTCATCCTCGACATTTACGATAGAAGCTTAATAAAAAACACTTACAATTGAGATGCGCAGTTGCTGTGTAAGAATTGCAGTTGGTCAAACTTCTTTCGGCGTTCGCTGAAAATCTGCCGCAGCTGTCGTCAACACTGGCTTATATAGCAACGTGCTTACGTCATTCGTTCTACGTATTCTTCCGCACGCAAATATAGTTCGGCCTGTCTCAAATTCTATTTACCTTATAAGAAATAAGACTTCACTATTCCAGAATAACGTTGTTTTTGTCGAGAAAATTTGTGTTGAAACTAACAAGAATCCGAATGCTCAAATATGCGTGTTTGATATGCACGAAAACGCGGAATAATATCACCTACTTATGGAAGCGCTGCGTCTAGAATTTGCTAGAACGACCACAGCAACTAGATCCATCCCAGGCTTCTGATTTGTTGACACAGTTGTTTGTTTCGCCACCGATTGGTTGCGCAGTTACAGTAAGTTTTGCATGATGACTGAACACTCGTGACTGTGAATTTTTATCAGGTCACTTATATATTACCAATGTAAAGCTAAGTAGTAAGATAAGTTAGTAAGGTAAATACCAATAGTAACCATTGTCGTTAACTATTTGGAACTTCGAAAGACTAGGCCAGGACCTGTTTTGGCCATGGGGTTTTGGCTAGCTAACCACACCTTAAATTAATAGTCTTGTAGGTTCCTGTTTTGTTTTACATTTCACAGTTGTCGATGTTGTATTTACTGTATACCCCTGCTAGCAAGTAGTCAGAGGTAGGGTGTTTCTATTTCTCCTACTTGGTTCATCACAGACTCTAAATAGCATGACCTTAATTACCTTTGCCATATTTAGACAGCTGTGGGAAACCCCTATAGACCCCATACCCCTTTATTTTTTTATCATCTTTTGTTTGCCATGTTGTTAAGAATGAATTGGGCCGTTGATTAAATTGGCCTGGCTAATCTTTGATAAATGCTCTGTATATAGGTCACTGTATTCCTATCACTCCCGCAATAGCCTGTTATATGACACCCGACCTGTGATAGGCCTCTTTTTTCCAACAACAGGCCGATAGCCCTGCTGAACTGGTTCACCCAGAGAGGAATGTATTGCTCTCACGTGCCCTGTTTCTCCATAAACATAATCATATGTTCCAGGAAGAAAGTACCTTTAAAACAGGTGACTGACCACACATAAATAAGTGGTCATCCCTAATATGTTTCCTGGTACCTATGTTCCCCAGGATGAAGTTTGGAGTTAAGGTTAGGGGTAGGATTATGATCATAGACAATCCAGAGCTTTGTGTCTCATCTATGTAGACGTGGAAAACAAAGATAACCTAGTTAGGGGAAATGGGTTCCTCACATCTGTGGTTTGAAATCTCCAGTCTATACAAAACTGGGAACAGAGACACATATTCAGTCATGAATGTTATACCTTTTGCTCTTTTGTTTGGGTATGTAGGGTGTTAAATTGTACAAGTTGACAAATGGTACTTTAAATACAAAATAGGCTATTTAAAATGCATGTAATAAGTACCCACAGGTATCCAAGGTGAGAGGTCTTGAATTGTGTTGATAATGGACTTTGGACTTTACCAGGGCATTTGTATAACAGTAAAGGGTGGGACCAGTTCCACGTCAAACGGTTTCGCAATGATTAGGCTGCACTAGATTCCATCGAAACTTCTAGAAGACAGGTAAATTCTTGTTGTTACTAGCAGCATAACAATGACATAAACAATGTGTTGTGATTGTTTTGCTTTTACGTACAGAATGGAGCTTGTCAAACATACTGGCGGTTGCCACTGTGGAGCTGTTCGGTTTGAAGTTTTAAACTCCCCAGACCTGTATGTGTTTCATTGCAAGTACGTTTAATTTGATATCTATGAAATAACAGGTACTTCTGTTCTACTCGGTACCACAAATATTTGTTTTTGTTTCAGCTGTAGCATTTGCGACAAGAAACAATTCCATCATTTTATTGTCCCTGGAAGTAACTTCAAACTTTTGCAGGTATATGTGAGAGAATTGAAATATTGGAGTTACTATGTTTACTGGAGGAAAGAGAGGAGGTCACTAAGTAACACGTCATAAGATATTTGACCTTCCAAGTACTGTTGTTCCAAGTACCGGTTCTGTCCTGGTTTACTTCCACGTAGTGAATCAGAACAAAACCGGATCTAAAAGGGGTCAGACCTAAAGTATGTGGACTCAATTATGTCTAAACTGGTGTTAACTGTGTTTAAACCAGAAACTTAACTTCGTAACTAAAGCATAAATTAAATTATCTCTAAATAGATTTACCAGTCTAGCATTGCAGGTGACCCCGAGTACCACCAATGTACCAATTTGAGAACCACTACTTTATTTTTGGAGGGACATCCTCTCTTTCTTCTGACTAATAGTGTTGTAAGGATCATTGAAAAGCACCCGGCTCAATTTTTACATTCAACTTACCCCATTATGCCCTGATTCAATCATTCACTGTAAACTAATATTAGCCGTTTTATTCCTTAGGGATCAGACAATATAACAACATATACGTTTAACACACATGTGGCTAAACAAACTTTCTGTAAAACGTGTGGAGTTCAAAGTTTCAATGTCCCTCGCTCCAACCCTGATGGATATGGTAAGACCAACAAGCTCACACTTGTTCCCATGTGCTGTAAACATCTTGCTTCATCCTCTCTGTTTTCAAACGGCTCTGCATACACGCTATTACAAGACGACAAGTTAAAATCTATAACGGTGTGTCCTTCTTTTAGGTATTGCCCCTCACTGCCTGGACCCAGGTACAGTTCGAAGTGTCACTGTTGAAAACTTTGATGGCATAGTTTGGGAAGAGACAATGAAGTCTCATAAAACAATCCGCGACATGTCCAAGCAAGTAAAAGACACAAACTGAGAAAACATGGAAAATGCTCTGATGTAAAAAAATATTGTATATCTTTATTATCCCCTTAGTGTTCATAACCATCAGCAGCAAATGCTTCTGTTTTCAGTGATAAAGACTCAATATAATTATGACCATCAATAGATTTACTGTACAGTGTCTAGATATGATTGTAAACAGGAGTGGCTTAATCAGTGAAGCTAAAATCACAAGGGGGAAAATGTAAAACTTTGATACATCATGTAACATCCAATCAGTTGTGAACAATGCAAAAAAGGTTCAAAAGTGCTCATGTAAAATAACATTTGACAAATCACCAAATAAATCTTGAGACTGTTTTGTTTTGAAGGTGTCTACACATATGTCATGTGAAAACATTGTGTATAGTTAACAAAACCACAACAGTGGGTCATGTCAAAACAAAAAAGGATTTAAAAAGTCCCAACTCCAGTGACCTGAAACTAGTCTATTTAACGAAATTGTTTAGGTAAATCAACGTATCAAATGACACTTGTACAGAGCAGACCAAGATACGCATCATGAGTGCTGAATAGTACATGTCCATAAAAGGTACTTTTAATAGGAAAATCACCTATAACTGGTGTTAACCCACAGGCCTCCTATTGGTGAGCGCTCTTGAATATGGCTTTATTATGTTGTTAATGGACTTTGCCAGGGCAATAGTATAACAGTAAAGGGTGGGACCAGTTGCATTGAACACATTTCAGGTCAGACTAGTTTTACTGGAACCTTCTAGACGACAGAATTCTTGCATGACTAAAGACAAACAACAGTGTTTGTTTTGTGTTATTGGTACTGACTGGACCTTATTAAACAGAAGTTCATGTTTAATATCTGTTAAAGTTCTCTTACACACTACAAATACTCCTTACAATTTTTAAGAAATATTTTTCAGTTGTTGCATCAAACAAGACCGTCCCAAAAGCAAATTTACATTTTTGGAATTATTAAATATGCTAGTTGATACCAATTAAACGCACACAGGGATCAGATAATTTAACCCTTTCTGTTAAACTGTGGAGTTCTAAGTTTCTACAGCCCTCGCATCAACTCGTGCCGGATATGGTGAGAACAACAAGGTCACACAAAAACACTCCAAGATATTACAAGACGACAAGTTAGACTGAGAAAATGGAAACTGGCCAGAGTTAACAAAATCAAGAATCAGAGGCAAGATAATCAACTTAACAAAGCATATGTATACGGAACAAATACGGAATGTCGTAGTTTGTCAAAGATAAGCCAAAGCAAGCAAGATAAAGTGCGGACTTTGTAACACCAGGCAGTTGGATACCTCATACTGTTTAACATCCAAACATTGTAAACCCACGTAAGTTTCCAAAAGTGTCAGAGAAGATTTTTGCATAAAATTCTAATAAATTTTGAGATTCTTTGGTCCTTGAGGGATTACGTGGAAAGTGTTCACAAACATGTAGCGTGACAACATGACGTAAAGGTAACGAAACCACAGCAGTTGAGTGCGATGACAAATCATAGCAGCCTATGGAGAAAAAGAAGGGTTTAAATTTTAATTCATCTTACTCTATGTAGTCGACCTAAACCCGAGAATAGACTTGCCATAGCAGTCAGTCTATTTTAACACTCACTTTGGCCTGTCTGTAGCCCCTTAAGCCTGACAAACAGCAGAGGGACGAGGGCAGCAGCCAGCTCAGGGGCAGCTCCAGAAAAGAGAGGTACTTCCTGATGAGGCCAACAGTCTCCAGTGACAGTAAATGACAGTCTGGGTTAACACAAAGAGAGACAATTTTGGGTTGGTTGACATAATATCAAAAGACACGTGCATACTCAATTACACGTTGTAAAAGCTAGAAAAAAGAAAAACAAAAGAATGCAATTATTTTAGTAATTAGTTTCAAGCTTTATTTCCTTCTCTATAAAAGCATATTTCATTGTCCTGCAGTTTTACTTTTGAGTTTATAGGTCACTGGAAACTAGCAGTTAGAAGCCAAAGGGAGGTGTTTTTCTCACGTTGGCACTTTTTTTCCCCGTCACATGTCGGAACAGGAAAACCAGGCCAACAGGTGACGTGTTGATGAGGCTAAATAATTCACAGATTTATCATCGGACGGCCATGAAGTGTCCGTAAGTTGGCACGTTTCTCCGTAAGCGCCTCACCCTTTCGTGTAGAGTTTAGAAGGTTATTAACTTGGGCCTGTTCCAGTTTCCTTTCAGAACTGTAGCTATAATGTGGGGTTAGTGTGGCATTTGTTCCACTTCTTTACATTAGTATTGCTGTCGAAATGGGCCTATTGTGAACAGTTAAAGGCACTGGAACGGACTCTACATAAATGAATTAATAAATCATAGTATTTTTGAGTCTTGCATGGCCCTTCAACAAAAAAAACTAAAATACTCCTATATTATAATTCCTATATTGTACAGCAAACGATTATTTCATTAGATTTTCTGAAATAAACTACCCCCTGGCCCCTGATTGTGTGTGTACCCTGGCTGAAAAACACTGGACTAGTACAGACCATCTTGAAACTAAAGCTTGACAAATGCTGCCTCCTACAGACCAAACATAAGAACACACGGTAACAACATTGTACCAGAAGAGGGCGCTTTAATACAATGCCTGCACTGATGAATCCTGCACATAATGGCGACATTTTAAACCAATTTTATAGCTTATATTATGTTAAACACAAATACCAGTGACGCATTCTGTTGGATTAATGTATATAAATAATGTATGTATGTAATGTATTAACTTACTTGTGGGCAGTTGTCCTGTACCAGCAAGATGGCTGTTGAAAGTCACAAGAACAAAGTGTTACAATGTCTTACAATCAACAAATTATTTCAACTCTAGTTTAAACACAAGTGATCAAAACTGTAAACTGACACGATGGGTAAATGGGCAGAATGTTGCTCCACAGTAACATCTTATGATTCACATCTTTGTGGGAGAAACAACGTTTTGTTGTTTAGTTGATTCATAAGCAATTGTTTATATTTTCACCAAACTATAACACATAAGGAAAGTCCTGGAAACTAACAGTGAAAACAGTTCACCGCCCTGTGGGCTCACGTCTAATGGGAATCATGGGATGTGTTTTGGAAATCAACAGATTATGTTAAAACTATCCTAAGGAGAACGCGTCACACTGATAGATATTATTCACTGTGTGAAAGGGATGAACACAAAGCCCGTAGTCTGATGCAACTGTTGGACTGGCCTCTCCAACTCAGCACTGGGACAGGATTTATTGCTGCTCTCTGGGAGCAAAGCCCAGTGCCTCTGAGGACTGAGCCTGGATGACCTCTCAGCTACAGAATGTAGCAGTGACACTGAATAACATGTTCTGTGTGAAACAGTAAGATGATGAGGCTCTAAATGTTATGTGATTGTGGTCTGTTTTATGAGGGGAGCAGCATGTGTGGGTGAATCATGTTGCTAGTATCTGTTTCTAATGGCAGTACTCCACCTGACAGCTTTATAGAGGGCTGTGTGATTGGCATGACCGCTTACTCCTCGTCCATCAAAGGTCAGCACCTGAAACAACACAGTATCTCATTAAGTGGAAAACGCCTGGATTTGGGTCACTAAAAGTGTTTTAAGCAAAGCAAAAGTAGGACTTTTTTCTTTGGTTAGTGAAAGGCTGGTCTTTAGCTGCGGGGCTTTTGGCAGCTGACAACTGATATTTAAAAACCTTTTCGGCCTGTATGCTTGTACACGAGGAAGCAGGGGAGAATCAGGTCAAAGGAAAAAAAAATGCTTGACTAAAGACTTGGCATTTGCTCAGCTCAGCTATACTCAACCATGACAATGTCTCTGCAATCTAACATGTCTATCTATATAACAACAGCTATAGCACAACCTCTGTACTATAAGTAAAGGGTCAACTTTAAGTCATTATTCTCCTGTGAGAGCCCCCTTTTGTGCCAAAGGGCAGGGCAACAACTGCCACCACTTGTTATTATGAATCAATTATACAGATGAACAGTGCAATTGACACAAATAAAAGTTTACTTTGAAGTTAGCTACAATCTATTTTTCTCATCTTCTTTTAGGGATTTATTTTCTGCTTTTGGAATCATGCCCCCTCATGGATGCTCGATCTTGGCTTTAATTCAAATAACATCAGCAGATGTAAAACCTGAAAACAATTCCACCTTCCACAAATAACCGTTACAGTGGTTCAACTTTGTCTCTGTTCCTTGACAGGAATTTTCTTTGTTGAAGCCGGCCAATAAGAATGCCTTTGATTCTAATTTTGCCACATTCCCTTTGGCTAATGTCAAACTGTGCAGAGCCTGATAAGAATCTCTGTATCAACAGACATTCAGTCCAAACTTTCTACAGCAGCAATGGCCATTTCCCCTCACATCCGAGCAAGGCTTGGAGTACTCAGAGTCGCACAAAAACAACAACTTTAGTGACCCTAGTTAATAGTTTGAGAGGGTGATTTTACCAAATTGATGGAGTTGCTCTGAATGTGACCCGAGATGATAGAAGACAGCAGGGAAGTGCTCCACTGTACATTGGGGTCGTCTGGAAGGTTTCTGAAAAAAACAAAAAACAAATGAAAAATCCACCATCAGTGCATCATAAGTAACACAAGTCTACTCAGTTAGAAAAACTTATCAGACATTTTGAGTGCAGTGTTGACACAGTGCTGAAATATACATGAGGACACAACACAAGAAAGACCTGAGAAGTCCAGGTGCCAAAATGAGAAATTGCCTTGGTATTGGATTGAATTTCTACTAAATCAACACCCGCAAGTTAATTCGATGTTTTGCATGTATTGCTGGATTATTGATACACAATTCCTACGGTTCATGGGGACTTACACTGTGTGCTCTAAATACTGTTGTGTTCAGGGATGTGTATGGAACAGAGAGTTTACCTCTGCTCAGTGTGCGTGTTTTAGATGTGAGGGAGGGAATGTGTTTGTCACTGTGTGTCCCTCTCTGCCCCGCCACAAACAATGACTCAGGACAGTTGTGTGACCGAGGGGAAGTGATGGATTAGGTCACAAATCTTTGGCTATTGGCGATCGGAAGGTCAGGCTTTGGTGCTAATAGCGGGGGGTCAGCTATTTCACAGCGAGGAGGAGGGGCCCGCAGGTCGTGAGTTCAAACCCTGTCTGTCGGTGCATTGTGAACGCACCGAGACACGCCGATACCACTGACCTGGATGAAGCCGCTCTATCATCCGGGGCAGTGAATCATTTGGAATCCATTTCATTAAAAAGCTAAGGGACTTTGATGGTAAAGCATTTTTTTAACACAACATAATGCCTCTAAATGTGAGTAGTATTTCCCAGTTAGTTGTTTTTTCTAATCTACTAATACATGCTTTAAACAATGTATCAATTACACAAACTACTTTGCTTTGATGGTGCGTCTCCAATGACAGAGCAGCAGTTGTGATGGTGGTAGTGTTTTTTTGTGGAGCTGAACAAAAGATACAAGACACCTGACCTTTCTCATGCGGGATGCAGACTTGAGTCCGCTTTGCCATGGCAACAGTGCAAAACGTCCGAGAGTAACCTCGACAGTTCATGCGGATGTCTAATTGCTTGCAGGCATCTGTGTGCAGTTGTTGAACTTTGGCCCAGTGAAGGGATTGTATGTGTAAGTGTGTGCTAGGCTTGTTTAGTCTGCTCACATGGACCATGATCCTATAAAACAGACAAACTTTCCGACTCCCAGCTCCCAGAAACTGTCACATTATACTGTATTAGGGTTTCTAAAAATGCTTTCTACTGTAATGCCATTCTAAAGCCTAAATACTACATTTTTATTTCTACATATGCAAGAAATCATGGCATATTTAATTTCGAGAGATTTGTAAATGGTAAATGGTCTCAACTTATATAGCTTATATAACCTTCATTAGGTCCAAAGCGCCTTACAGCAAGGAACCAGTCAAACATTCACACTCTCATTCATACAACAATAAACGCAGACACTGGCTAAGCATTGTAATGTAAACATTCAATCAAATTTCGATAAATCTATCAGAAATTTTAAAAAAAAGGGGATCAGTGGAAGCCTGCATCAAATAGACCTTATATTTTAAAAGAGGCTTTTATGTTCATAGGACTAAGAATCACTGAATCACTTTATTGTCATAAATACATAATACAGTGGAATACCGATAGAGCTCTCATAAGCATACCCAATCTCAACTCCACTCATACTCATAACATGATCAATGATCATAAATATAAGTTAATTGAATAAAGTACATCCTTAGTTTAATGTTTGCTTGGTTACCAACCGCGTTTTTATTGCTTAGTCAGATTTTAATAGGCATTTTTTAAAGTAATGTTTTTGTATATTGTTTTTGAAAGAATACTGAGAGCGCGGTCATGGATTGAGCAGCGAATGAATATAATCATGAACACACAGCAGACAGAGGTCAGGGCAGTGCAAGTAGAGAAGCAGCGGAGCATGATCAGATCCTGGTTAATCACAAAGGCCCAAACGTGCACCAGGGCCCCAGATACTGTCAACACAGCTGTCCTATTCACTGTGCATTGAAAGTCACATTTTAAAACCGAGTTTTATGTTATATGGGCAGTAGCAGCCATTACACAAATTTCAGTCAGAGAAGCCACAAACCAGAAGCAGACTCAATAACGTTTGTAACATTATAAGACTGTCACATTGGAACTAAGTCATAATCATATGTAGGAAATCTGTATAAAAATAAATTGAAGTGACCTTAAAACATACATTACAAACATTTTGGTAAAACTTTACAATTTGCATAATACTGGACTCTTTAAGACTCTGTGTCTATGATAATAATCGGGGCAACACCCCCCCCCCCCCCCCCCCCCCCAAGAGGATTAGACTTATTATGTCTTATTGTATTGTTTAATCTAATCTAGGTTTCATAGGGAACACTTTTCCTACCCTTCTTAAAAGGTAAAGATAATTTATTCATTTCACAAAGTTTTTCATAGCGTCACATTTGGTTTAGTTGACACCTTGATACAGAAATCTTTTCCAGTATGAAATGTACAATATCATGAACAAAAAAAAGTAATTGCTTAGAGCAGCTGATTGGGCTGAACCCGTTTGGATTTCATATGACCTACATTGCATGTGCCAGGGCATTGCCGAATTGTATCACATCGTCCTTGGCAGTGGGTCAAAGAGAGCGGGGGTGGAACCAGGGCTCTGCAAGTGCTGATTAGGTATATGTTTAGGGACAATAACAAAACATACAGAAAAAAGAAAATGGGCTCCTCTCCAGTTTAAGCAAATGCACAGAGAGCGGCACAGAGATCGAAGCTCACGAATACTCTGTGTGCACACACTGCTAAACGGAGGGCTTTCTGTGTGAGCGTTTATAAAACGTGCACAAAAATGTTCCCGAGCCCAGACAGGCTGGGCATGTGGCCAACATATTACTGTGGGTTCAATCAGGCCAGTGCCAGAGTTCATGGCTCATACAGCTCTCCCGACTGAATATAGATGCTCACATGCTACGAGTGCACAAATCACAAAAGAAAAAAAAAATCAAGAACCAAAATCCACCCAAATCAATAGTCGAAATCAGAGCTCAGTGCATGGAACTTTTGCTCGATCAGGTGAGTATGTTGATATCAGTATTCAAAAGTGTTGTAGACTATTTATTTCTGACAGTAGTATAATAGATATTTTATAAGTACAAGGGCCCAAAGATCCAGGCAAGGAGTAAAAAAAGACCATTTTAATACAACCTACACTGTAAAAACATAACTATTTGTTGTCCACTGTCCAACATCTAAAGGCTTTCTGATGAGTCTGAAAGTGGAACATTGTAATGTAGAAAGATAGAAAAAAAACAATCTTTCAGGGACAAACGCAGCACGGATGGTAGGAAACAAAATATTAAAATGTTATTATTAGGATTATACTCTCAAATGATTTTATTTAATGTATGATGTAGTGTATAATATTATAATCAAACAAGTTAGTTTTATGAGTAAATGCATAAATTACCACAATAAATTATGTAATAATAATAATTCAATACCTGCACAAAACATGTAAATCATCAATGCAACTGAATTAAAAAACAAAACACTGCTTTTTGCATGTGCCCATTGCTTTACATTCACTTATATTAAAGCTGGGGTACCTGACTTTTTGTTGTAAAGTAAAATGTATTCTTGCCACGAGAGAGTATGTTAGAAGATAGAAGATAGAATCTAAATCAATGCTATTTATTTTTGGGTGGTCCCCCCTGCTCAAAGCTGTGTACACGGATGTGAAACATGCATATAATTAATATTCTTGAACAATTCGGGTGTGCAGGAGGGATTGTGAGAGCTAGACATGAGTTTGGGCCAAAACTAAAAATCAGGTACTCCAGCTTTAAATAAATGAATGTCACTTTGGAATTTAAAGGCCTTGTTCAGGGTTCAGGGTCCCACAGAGAAAAACTATCACTGTCTCAGAGCAGAAATCATTAATTTAAGGTGCTGATCGTTTCAATCCATTTGTCAGTGATCAGAGCCAATTGAGCCAAATAATGTGTTTAACACATTTGGGACATCGACATGTTTAAAGGACTAAGAGGTCTTGCTTTGAAAGACATGGGTGCCTTACTTGTGGTCTATTATGGACACCTTGGAGCCTGGTATCCCCAAAACTGCACAGCTGCTGAGCAGTTCTTCTTTACGCAGAGATCCTTGATTGTAATAGTTTCCTGTCAGATACAAAACCAGTTTGACTACATGTTGAGTCCTACAACGAGTCTGACTGTAACAAAACTATGAACTATGTAATTAAAACAAAATGTGTATGTGTTAAGGCATACTACATATGTATAGAGTTCGGGAATGTGATGTAATATCGCTAAGCATTGTGGGATTAGTAGCAATTATTAACTAATGGAGATTTTAAAAGTTAAAATACTGGAGTTATTGTTCACATTAAAACACTTGGACACCACAGTGAGTTAGGTGTATTTACCAGCAGTAACTCAGCAGCTAATGGAGTGGTTCCATGGCTTTTTTCTCCACTTTTTATACTGTTTTTAACTAATGTTAGTCTATGGAAATGTATACTGCTAACAGCTGCAAAGATGGCGGATCTCCATGGTAACTGGAATTTCCCGAACTCTATAACGTGTTTGTACCTACAACAGACTGCTTTCTTGACATTATATGTACTTAAAAGGCACCGAATGGCGTCAAAAACACAGTGGTTACATAGATGTATTTTCTGAAAAACACGGTACCTTGAGATAGACAGAGCACATGAACTCTGGCTTTAAGTTGAACCAGTTGAATAATGGTTGGCGCGAAGAACATGCACTCATCATCCGGGTGCGCGGTGACAAACAATGCGTTTACTGTCGAGAGATCTGTCTCTTCGGTTGACACCGTACCCAGTACATGTTTTATCGACTTTGCCTGCACTTTCTGAGAGCGAGAGAAGATCAATCTAAACAAAATTATAGAGAACAAAGTCACGGGGATCACCCAAATAACCATTATTTTGATCGGCGCAGTAAACACTCCGTCTAGGAACAAAAAACAACACTGAAGTTCCGCCCGTGTAAAATGACTACAACAAATCAACGCTTCGTTAAAAGAGACGAGTTCCTCGTGATTAAAGAAATTAAATCGGACTCTTCTCTAATACGACACATTTACAACGCCATGAATTCTGTCTTTCTGCCGTAACCATCCATGCAAATTATCTGTCTGATTTCCTCATGCGGGCTGGAAAGAAATTCTACTGACTAATTAATACACAACAAAAGTCTATCGCATTGAAATATGTATGAGATTGTATTAAATGTGTAACAATATTTTTTCAGTTGTTTACACCGTGGTTTACACAAGTTTACGCAGCAACAACATTGCTCTATTGAGGGGAAGCTTTAGACAGCGCACTTCAATGTCCCGGCAGATGTATAAAACACAAAAACACAACTTTAGTATAATTGATGCCAAAAATGCAAGTATGCAATTATTTGTTTTGTAATCATTATTTTACAATTGTTTGACTCGTCCTGTGCTGTTTTAAGGACTTGTTCGTTCTTTGTGGGCTTGACTCGCAACATCCTTTGTTTTGTTCTGCCTGGATGTCGTTCGACAAATGCGGCGCAGCCTTTTCTGTAGTCGTCCACAGCTTGTAACGCGGATTTACAATCAACAATTGACGCATCTCTTTACCTAGGGATTGCATTCTTGCCCTTTGGTAAATTTTCTAAGCATGAGGTGAGTAATTGACTCACAAATTACAGAACAACACACATAATTAGCTCTGTGTATAAGTGCTCTAGTCTACGCTGGAAATCTCCCTTGCAAGATGGCGACGTGGTTGTGAATTCAGAGGTGAAATACAAGCTAAGTTAGCCTGTTAGCATAAACAATAACACCCTTCTTGATTATTACTTTGATTAAGTACCGTACATCATAATTTTTGAGTCGATTGGAATCTTTGCATCGCCTTTTGTGCGTTTCCGGAAAAGTGTCTGCTGTGGCAGTAACCCATCCCCCAAGATAAGCTCCACATTTACAGATTTTGATACGTAGCATTTAACGGGATCATTATCAATAATAACACAGTTGCTGCAGGCTTTCTTTGTACATTGGAGCTGAACTTGCTCACATTTGTTACTATGATGACACATCGTTTGCGACTTGCCAGTAAACTGTCTAAACCACTGGATTGATAACTCCAGGCATCAACCCACTTTTAGGTCTTGATGCATACAGAAATTGATGCCAATGCAATTACCACATGCACTTACACGCAGTGAAAGTATGATCAATATTTAGATGAGTTGGTGCCTTCTGTGGACAATAATGAGACATCTGGAAGCTACCTTTCAAAGATGAGATGACCCATTTCAGAATAGGAATCAGAATTGTTTTTATTGCCTTTGTTAGTGAAGCTAGGAATGTTTGAATCGTGCAACACAAAACATATAACGTCGATAAGTAATAAACTATAAAAACTATAAGGGCATGCATCTACTTGAACATAGAGATTATTGATATTGACCGAAGAACGAATTCTTTATAAGGACGTGCTACGTATTCGTCAAGGCCTGTGGTTATTTATTCCCATGTTTTTTCCTAATGCAAGTTTTCATAAGTCATGCTTCCTCATTGGTAGTTTGACCACATCCACGTTTGACGTAGTGATATGTTTCTTGTTCATCAAGGCTATAAACAGAATGAGCATCAATGTTTGTGTTTAGGAACTATTTAATCTTGTGGATCTGTTTCTTTATTATAGAGGCATGGCTGCATACAGGGACTTAATTTGATTTTTAGGTAATTGTTAAAACCAGTTCTGGCTCATGACAAATCTAAAATCTAATATACTCTAATCAACCTGACTCAGTTTTTGAAGAGCAGGGTCTTGCTCTCTTTAACCACAGGGCGCTTGTTTTTGTGTTTCTGCTGCTGCAGCTGCACAACACCCATGTTTTCATGCTCCAGTTGGTCGTCACTAAAGGAGTATTTTATTTTGTCTTTAATATTATAAATGTGGATGCGCTTCAAGATGTTATTGGATTTTACAGATATGTGTTTTGTATTTATGATGATTGTCTTTCTGAAATGCATTAATGTGATTGCAGGTGGTTTGTGTGTAAACATGGTTTAGCCAAACCCCTGGAGTTGTGAAAAGCTGCAGCCCAGTTGCGCTGAACAGGATGTCCAGTAGCTCGGGCTACCCTCCCAGCCAGGGGGGCTTCAGCAGTGAGCAGAGCCGCTATCCACAACACAATGTCCAGTATACCTTCAACCGCCACCAACAGGTACGGCTCCTGTGGACACGGTCGTGCCTTTGTTGTTGTTTTTTAGCACAAATTTAAAGCTTTTACATTTAAATGTTCAAAAAACCATCGGAAACAAACAAACATTACGTGTATAAAACTAGGACACATCCCTGTCAGTTTACACGCAAAACTATTCTAAGCATTGATTAAAAATCTTAATGCTCTTGAGCCTCTCACGCACATACGCAACACTGGTAAATCTGGCTCTAGTTGACATGATACGTGTCACATCTGTAATTATTTTCATTTCATTTCTTATTTCAATGTTTTGTTATATGAGCTTAGGATATTTTTCTATTTTATCTGTTTGCTTACCTGTACTATTAAATGCAAGTTAGTCCTTTAGCTGAGTTTGTCTACTTTAATTAGTTAAAAATGATTACTCCTCAATTGAATGTATTTCTTATTGGTCTTTTCAAATAAATAAAACGTGACATTGGGATGACACTCTTCAGGAAAAGTCTAAAGCTGTGTCCAGTTAGATTTCATTTCCTTTTAGGCCATAGATAAGGTCTGTATCTTGGACTGTCACTTGTGTTGCTAGTATTATAGTAGTATAGTTGCTTGTATTATTTTGTTATTTTAAGACCAGCCTAACCAGAGGTCTGTGTGTTTGTGACCTCAGGAGTTCAATGTCCCTGACTATCGGGCTCACATGCAGGATCCACAGGGGCGGCGGAGACCATCGCTACTGTCTGAGTTCCACCCCGGGTCAGAGCGGTAGGTCCATGTCTGTCTGTTGTTGTAAACATAATGTAAAACCTCTCGTTTGAATATGTGTTTACTTGTGCTCCTCAGGCCTCCAGAGAGGCGCCATGGTTACGAGCAGTCCTTTTCCTCCGTCTCCTCCCAGCCCGAACATGAGGCTCTTGAGACCAAACGGCCACGCATGGACAACATTACTGAAGGCCACATCACGCGCACGACGCCATCCTCTGGGGGCATTGTTCTTCCAATGCCCCATACATTACAGGACAGTCTAAGGGCCACAGTGGAGGTCAAAAAGGTGTGTTATCTCTCCACTGTACTTTGTTAATCTGAAAGGATTCCAAGTAAATCCATTTGATGACGTAGCGCTTTGTTTCTTTATGAGCATGACATCAGGGAAATTGTACAGATTTTTAGGCGTAATAAAGCAATAATAGGCACCAAGATCACATCAGCATTACAGTGTAGTCGGGTGGACTCCATTCTGTTCACTCTTGTAATGCACAGCTTTGTTGAGACGTGTATGCTCTGTACTTCTGCATTTAAACGTTCTACTCCAATTTACCCAAAATAAAGATGCTGATGTATTTGGCAAACTCTGATCACTTTATTGGAAAGAACATTTTTTTTTCGAGATGACCCCAGTAACTTGATCCTGTGACCCGCATGTTGATGGGGAGTGCCCTTATGAAACTCTGTATATATCCGTATACAGTATCGTCCAAGTTTTCTGCATGTAATGTTAGTGACCGCATGTCCACATTTGTGTCTTACTTGCGTTGAAATGTTTTGTTTTTGTTTACAGGAGGCCCAATATACTGTGAAAGTCGAGAGCTCAGCAGGTGGACCAGGTCTTCATCTTGGTGAGGACACGGACACCTCTCCCTCTAAACTCTCAAAGGAGGAGCTAATCCAGAGTATGGATCGCGTGGACAGAGAGATAGCCAAAGTGGAGCAACAGATTTTCAAGCTCAAGAAAAAACAGGTTTGTGTTTCCTTTTTTGGTTTGCTTGTTTAGTCGTAAAGCAGAAGGGAGACGTGTGGTCGTGCTTTCTTAATTAACAATTAAGAAAAGACTGATATATGAACAGCTTAACTGATACAAGAGTCATATTAATTTGATGGTTGTATAGGTCTGAATTGTTGTTTAGGTCTGTCTTGGCATTCCCATAATCTTAGGATGCCCAAATAAGAATTTCATTTCTCAAACATCAAGTGAAATACTGTATTTTCCCACAAATGACACATTTTAGATTAGATCTAGATGTTTCTATATGTTCATAAAAGATAAATATTGAAAGAATGTGTCCTGGAAAATGTTTGCGACCCACAGACAATGGTGCTGTGACCCACTTTTGGGTCCTTACCCATCAGTTGAGAACCACTGGTTTTGGTTATACTCACGATAAATCCTAATTAGAGGTCGACCGATATGTGGTGTTCTTTTAAGGCCGTTTTAAGGCCGTTAGCCTTAGCAAACTGTAGCATACTGTTGCTAGCCGCGGCATTTGGTGATCAAAAATACAATGCTTATAACTAACAGCTATTGAATTCTCCGGGTTCTGTGCTTCCAAATGACATACAGCATGTCTTGTAGCTTACCAGTTTTAATTTTAATCGTTTAATCGCAATGTTTCTCTGTTCCCCGGAGGCTAAGGGAGTTGTAGGAGGACTTGTTTTAAGCCCCCGGAGCTATCGGCTTTTATCGGCGTGAGATTGGCCAATAGCCGATATTGTAAAATCCCCAAGTATCGGCCCAATATATATTGGTCGACCTCTAATCCTAATGGAGCCATTTTTTGATTGTTGTAAGAGGACATTTTATTCGCCGTGGTCGGCGTTTTATGTTTTAAACAAACGATAAGAATCCTGTGATCAGCAAATAAACATGTTCATAAACAGGGCATTGCTTCTCTTGCGCTGTAACAGATCGATCATTTCATAAAACCGTGTTAGAGGCCTGGATGTATCAGCTGTTGCCGACCATTCACCAAAACATCCGACGAAAGTTGCAGAAGTAAACAATAACAGTGATCGCTTGTATTGTGCAGCCTATGTAAAGGCATCTGTGATTACATTTAGTAAAGATTGTGTTTGTGAGCGAGGTTGTGGACTTCAGCTCCGAGTCTGTTGTTGTGTCCTCACCATCAGGGGAGGACAACTGTCGTGCGTTCCTCCAAACCAGGGGTCCCCAGATCTTTGTCTGATCTAAGGGTCGGGTCAACAAAAACATTGTCTGTGCAAGTGAAACAGCAAAAACCTCTCGCACAATTGGAAAAGGGATATAAGAAGAAAAATCGTCACGGTCATTAGTGTATGTTTGTCTCAAGTAAATACTTGTTAAGACCGTTTCTAGCTTGTAACTTGTTGTTTTTCTAGAACAAGGTTTAAGGAAGGGTGAAACCACTCTCAATTAATTAATGAATTTCCTCTCTTTTGTGTTTTCCGCCTCATTAGAAAGGAATGCACTTAGTTTGTTTCCCCCGTTGTCATTTCCTCTCTTTAGGTTCACTTTGCGCACATTTTATTTTAAACTCCCAAGTGTTTACTTAATTTATTTACGGATTGTTTTTCTTTGTAGTATCCCCTCAAACACAAGTCAGATATAAGTTTAACTAATAAAGCTAAACTTACACAATCTATAGTTAAATATGAAACTTTGTCACGTCACAAGGTCATATTTGGGGGAAACAAACCCATTACTAACTGTATGAATATTTATTATCATTTAAAAGTATATAAGTGCCTATTTTTTTATTTTTTTTTACATGCGTTTCTGTTGTTTCTTAGCAACAACTGGAGGAGGAAGCAGCAAAGCCAGTGGAGCCGGAGAAGCCTGTGACCCCTCCCCCGGTGGAGCACAAGCACCGCAGCATAGTCCAGATCATTTATGACGAGAACAGGGTTGGTATTCACTCTGCATTTGTAGGCTACTTAGTACTTATGGTTTGGGCAGTAGACGGTGCGATTACGTAGATATATTGTAAATATGTTCTAGCCAAATGTACTTTTCCCCACATAAAGTTTTGAAGCAGAACAGCTGGGAAGTCAGTGGAAGTGCTAGACAGACCTGGTTGATTGAGTCTGTGGAGTTTGGCTTGTTTTAAGGGGTTACTGTAGTTCATGTCTGTCAGACCGTTGTGTGGAGCCACGCCTTCCCTTCCAGTGAACCGTTAACCCTTTAGGCGATCGCACTGTTCCAGCTGTCTGCACAGAAATACAAACTCCGCCTTAAAGCCTGTAAACGTGAAGCATTAAACACCCTGTTGCTGTAAATAAGGTTTTTAAGTAATCTCATGAAAAGTGTAGCATTTGTTTATTTACTAGAGTCATTGTGCGGCTATTAGTGTATTTATGCGTCATTCATTATTGTACTTGGCAGAAACTCTCCAAACAGTGTCCGGTTTAATGATTACAAACTTTTCAGAAAAAAGCAGAAGAAGCCCACAAAATCCTGGAAGGCCTTGGCCCTAAAGTTGAGCTGGTAAGAAATTCACCCACATTTGCTTTCCTCACAAACTGGTTAGACATTAGTGCTACTCTCCCAATACAACAGGTAATGATTAATCTTTGTTCTTTGTCGTGTTTGTCTTCACATCCAGCCCCTGTACAATCAACCATCCGACACTAAAGTTTATCATGACAACATCAAGACGTGAGTTACTGTTTTTTTTATTATATACACAACATAATGGATGTGACAGACGGTGCCAAGCAACTTTTTTGAGCTTTGTGGTTCCCTTGTTAAAGCAGTACTAAGTAACTTGTTTACCTTAATAAATCCTTTCCGTAGTCCCTCTGGGGGTAATACAAGTGTTAATGGAATGATTGGGGGGGTCTTTCATCTCCCCCTGGTGTCTCTGGCCAGATAATCACAATTGCAACTTCGCTGCCTTCAGGTCGGAGGCCCCAATACACACTAATGGAATAACAAAGAAGAAGCTAATAGGATAACAGACGAGTTTGAGTGAAAAAATTATCTCCATTGTGTAATTGGATGTAGAATATCCCTCTCTCCCTTTGTCTTTTCTGTCAGCGGACTCTCACGGATAATCAATGAGTAAAAAACAGCAACATGCTACAACACCTGCAGTGGCGCTTATGGCCTCTAGGGGCACACGTTACTTAGTACTGCTTTAAAACTCACCTGGAGTAGTATTTCTCTCATGGAGTTACTAAGAAACTGAAATCCCGACCCGCCCTGTGTCTGTCACTGTATCGTCACATAGACATTATGCCAAATCAACTTTTTAAAGGTTTTCTACCATGTTACAGGTTTCCGCAGGGCATTAAAAAGCAGTCATGAACTGAATTGTGCCAAAATCAAGGCCTTAATTGTGGATTCAAGGTGGCATCAGATCAATTTTTGGGGGGAAATTATAGCACTATGTGGGTATTAAAAAGCATTAAAGGAATATTTCAGGATTTTTGATATTGGGCCTCATTTATCCAGAATGTTGTTGATTTCTGGAGACAAATATATAGTTTTTTATTCGTGCAGTCCTTTTAATTGAAAAGTTTAGTGGTGCTAGGCTAGTGCTAGGCTAGCGCATATCTATGGTAACTATTAGCCTGCATTAAAAACAGTCTGACCCAAGCACAGTGCACCTGAGTCAAATCACTTATAACACCAGACTACCAATATAAATGTCTATGTTGACTGAATAATTTTTGAAATATAACAATTTTGCATTTAAAATAACTTATATTTGAGCAGCATCAGCTTCCTGGTTGTAAGCTACACAGCGGCGGAGTGATCTGCTACGTTACCGTATCTACCGTATCTACTACACATGGAATTCACAAAGGAGCTTTCTGCAAACCAGATATGGCAACGTTTGGAGGACTCGCCCATGATGTTGAAGAGGTTTTTAATGCAGGCTACTAGGTATCATAGACATGCACGAGCCTAGCACTAGCCTAGCACCACTATACTCACACTGCATGAATTCAAAAATATATATATCTCCAGAAATCAACAACACTCTTTATAACTAGGAAATGAAATGTCTAAACCCTGTACAATATTGTTCTCTCGACCAAAACATACCTGGAGCTGTGTTTCGACTTGCGTATCTTTGAGTGGCTCGGTGGCTACTCTTAGCACTGCGACGACAGTTCCCAAAAAACTCCTCCTCCGGTTATTTTTTGTCTTTTTTTCTCTTTTGAAACATCTGCACAGTGAAGGGGTGGGTAGGCGGGACTAAGTTGATGGTTCCTTGACAATCAGGAAGTGAAACTGATGTATTGTTTCAGCTGTTTTTAGATCAATATTGCATTTTCTAACCAACACAGTGTAAGACAGTGATAAAGACGGGGTTGACCTTATTACCAAATACCTTCAAAAAGCATAATACTCCCTCTTTATAATTATTAAAGGTATTATCTTGATGCTGAGGTGCCAAAAATGTTTCCAAGCCTATATCATGCATGATATGATCACTTTAAATGCTGAAACAAGGCTGCTGTTCTTCTCCAAATGCCCGAATCCTGAGCTCTATTTGTAAAGCCCTTACTGTATCAGAGAAATGTGAGTGAGCGATACCGAATGCGTGAGAAATAAATTGTTTGTCTCAGGAGCGTTTAATGCAGCCAAGTGCTCTAAGTTGAAGGTCGGGTTGCCAGAACGGTTGTTGGAGCTTATCAGCGTGTGCCCTGAGAGAGGCCCATCTGCTCAGCTTTTATCAGGACAGAGGAACACACAGACCCTGAGTGCATCTTCCAACTGGCATCCACCTCAGAGTGTTTGTCTGCAGGGCCTATGTTCAACAAAAATCTTTATTTTACAGTTTTTTAATTGGTCGGCAGGGTGGCCCACTATGTAAAACCCATGCATTAAGGTTTTATTGTAAAATGTGAAGATGGGTCCCAAGGCTGCACTGGTGCCCACGTCTCCTGTCAAGTTGCATTACTCAAGAGATTGGTCAAATGCATTTTACATTTATACACAATCGCAGTCATTTTGGCTACAATTGCAACATTGGACTGTTTGATACAGCCATAATCGGTATAATCCTTATAGTGTCACTCACTGTACAACCTCTTTACTAACTGTTGTTTTCTTGCAGCAACCAAGTGATGAGGAAGAAGCTGATTCTATTTTTCAAGAGGCGAAATCACGCCCGTAAGCAAAGGGTAAGCATCTCCACATTGTGCTATATGTGGCATCATAAAGATTTTAAAAATATGTCTGACAGAATAACCCACGTCACTGCTATGTAACATTACAGTAGAACATTTTCAGTCGTGCTTTGGTTTATTGAATTCTGTGCTTCCGTGGCTGCGCCCACTCAGGGTCAGACAGACCTTTATCAGACTCAATATGGCTGAGTGCCAGCAGGAATGGTGGATTGTTCATTGCTCTTTACAAAAACTGACAATGCTGATCACAATGTCCAAAATAAAGTACTCTAGTTTGTCACTCATGTTACCACAATAATGGGTCACAAGTCAAATCCAACACAAGCCAAATTTGGGTCACTTGAAAGTAAATGTTGGATTGAAGTGCTATAAAAGAACAATGTCCGGGAGGGACTTGAATTGGGCAACGTGCAAGACACACAAACAGTTCCTGAACAGCGTGTACTCGCTGGCTCTTCTAGTGTCTTTGACTGTGGAGTCCAGTGCGTGTGCAGTGCTTCTTACATCACATCCAAAGTTGCTATTCTTGCAACAGTCTATATCTTATGTTCTTTGCTACTAAAATCTCCTTTTGCAACGAGCAGATTGTACAAAATGAAAATGGTAGATGACTTGGTACATGTTTGCACTATTGCCATTTCATAGATATTTCAGGTCGAGAAGTGAATAAACATGTATCGTTCTGTCTTTCCACAGGAACAGAAGATCTGCCAGCGCTACGACCAGCTGATGGAGGCCTGGGAGAAGAAGGTGGAGCGGATGGAAAACAACCCCAGGCGCAAGGCCAAGGAGAGCAGAACGCGCGAGTACTACGAAAGACAGTTTCCAGAGATCCGCAAGCAAAGGGAGCAGCAGGAGAGGTTTCAGAGGTACGAGAAGTGTCTGACCATATGATCACAAAAGATTTCCAGTTTCTTGTGTCAGATCGTCTGTCCGCAGCTCAGTGTGTTTGTGTTCATACTGGAAGGAATGGAAGAAGATTAACTGTACTCATTTAGTTTGGAGTGTTATTCATGCGACCAATTCGGCAACGTTTGCAAAACTGCACAGCTCTGTCTGCCTGTCTGTAGAATATAGAGACAGTTTGGGAATTTCAACGGCTTCATGCTGCAAGAGCTGTGACAATGACGTTCATATAAAGATCATGTTCACTGTTGTTTGATCATACCCGTTCAGGAGTTTTGACATAGGGCCTCGTTTCTTAGATATCCAGAGTGTTGTTGATTTCTGGAGATATATATTTTTTTTTTAATATATCCAGTTTATATTTGAAGAGTTTAGTGGTGCTAGGCTAGCACATGTCTATGGTAATTAGTAGCCTGCATTAAAAAACTCTTCAAAACCATCAGGTCGTCCTCCAAACGTTGCCATATCTGATTTGTAGAAAGCTCCTTTGTGAATTCCACGTGTAGTAATGCCGGCCGCAGGTAAGCAAACTACTGTAGATCCGGTAAGCTCGCAGATCACTCCGCCGCTGCGTAGCTTACAAACAGGAAGCTGATGCTGCTCAAATATAAGTTATTTTAAATGCAAAATGGTTATATTAAAAAAATTATTCAGTCAACACAGACATTTATATGGGTAGTCTGGTGTTATAAGTGATTTGCCTCAGGTGCACTGTGCTTGGGTCAAGACTGTTTTTAGTGCAGGCTACTAGTTACCATAGACATGCACTAGCCTAGCACTAGCCTAGCACTAGCCTAGCACTAGCTTAGCACCACTAAACTTTTCAAATATAAGGACTGCATGAATAAAAAATAAAAAAATGAAAATCTCCAGACATCAACAACACTCTGGATAACTAGGAAATCGGTGTTATTTCAGGATTTTTTTGACATAGGGCCTTTAATAATCTAACGAGGCCTGTGGTGAGAGCGATGTGGCGTGTAGCGTGTGGCGTGTGCCCTTAGCCGCTGTGTCATCTGCCCGTGGGCACAGTCAATGACGAGGTCAGGGTCCAGAGTCTGGCTGTTTTGCTGAGATTTCAGTGAAAGTGAGGCTCTGCATGTCAGCACTGTCAACATAAAAAGGAAGTACACTGTAACCAGTCGGTCAATCATCGACATGACTAATAAACTCCGATGTCTTTTTGTTGTATTGTCTGGTTTTGAGCCATTAAGTTAAATTCCCCCAAATTACTCACAAAGGAGGCTGCTTCTGTTTTTTTTCTATTGGCAAATCTCAAAGCAATTTCTCAATAGGTGCCACGTAGTTTTCCTTTGTACGTATATCTGTACAACTGAGTATTTGGTGGAGCTGCAGTGTCTTTGTCGCAGCGGTAGTTATTCAATAAAGTGTGAAGCTCTGTGTTCACGCTTTTACATAATAGCATATCTTGTGTGTTTTTTCTGCCCACTCACTCGCCTTGAGCTACAGATCTTTAATAATTGTAATAATAAACTGTAATAATTTAAACTGAAAGCCTTCATCCCTTTAGAGCTTTGGACATTGTGTTTCTTATATGCTATCTACAACAGCAGTATATATGCTTTTCTCCATAGAAAAATGGCCTTTGTTGTTTTTCCACAGGGTTGGGCAAAGAGGAACCGGCCTTTCTGCAACAATTGCTCGAAGTGAACATGAGATATCAGAAATCATAGACGGCCTATCGGAGCAGGAAGTACGTGATGTTTTCTGTACATTGTGTTTATGAAAGTGCTTGTTAATTAACCTCTTAACCTTAACTGAGCTCATTTTCTCCAGTTTGGCTTTACCCAAATCTAAAAGCTTCTCGATTGGAGAGCAACAGTGTAATGTCTCATTTAAAAGCTATAGCCTACAAATCTGATCGTAACTTTAATGTCACATTTTTTAAGCGTTTTTGTCGTGTTTTTCGTAGGTTTTTTTGTAGTGTTTTTTGTAGTTTTTGTGCTGTGTCCTTGTCGTTTTTTGTCACATTTTCTCGTCACTTTTTAATGCTCTTTAGTCACGTTTTTGTTGCTCTTTTGTCACTTTATTGTTCCGTTTCATCCTCGTTTTCGATGCCATTTTGACTCTTTTTTTTCAAGAAGCTTTTAGATTTGGGTAATGTCGGGGTTAACAGGTTAATAGAAAAATCAAATGTTAACGTTTTACCGTAGCTCCAATAGGATTATTTGTTTGGGATTTGTGGAAGCGCACAAACTAAACCACATGTGTGTGTTGTGTGTTACAGAATAATGAGAAACAAATGAGACAACTTTCAGTCATTCCCCCCATGATGTATGACACCGAGCAGAGGAGAGTCAAGTTCATCAACATGAACGGCCTGATGGACGACCCAATGAAAGTGTATAAGTCCCGACAATTCATGAATGTCTGGACGGAGCATGAAAAAGAGATCTTCAAAGAAAAGTAAGCAGTTATAGGCTTTTATACACGATACAGGTGTCCAGTGTGAAGGATAATGACGGGATTATGTGTCTGTCACAGGTTTGTCCAGCATCCCAAAAACTTCGGCCTAATTGCTTCGTATCTGGAGAGAAAGGTAAATGGCTCTGCATGTGTTAAATCATTGTCATTATGCCGTTAATATACTAATATATCAGCATTAACATTTGATTTGTGTCTTCAGTGTGTGGCAGACTGTGTCCTTTACTATTACTTGACAAAGAAGAACAACAACTACAAGACACTCGTGAGGCGCAACTATGGAAGAAGACGAAGAGGGAACCAGGTCAGTTCATTTCTAGAACATTTATCAAAATTTTAAGACTCCTTGCTATTGAATAATGGCTTGTGTTTGTTCCAAATGTTGTTGAGCTGTAGCTGTAGATAATATTTAGAAAACTGGATTATTTCCAGAGGTTTTTGCTACATGAATGCACATCCACAAGCCTCTACACTTGATTTTGGGACTTTTCCATAGTTTTTGCATATGTTGGTTCAATAAAACATGTGACTCTGCTGTTGCTGAACAGAGACAACACAGAATGTACTGCATTATGCCATAATATAAAGAGCATAGTCATTGGATAATTGAAGTTGTAAAAACTTGACTTTGGAGGAAAATCTTGACAAATTCCGTATCATAGTGATATCCATTGAGCGTGTATTAATTTCCCATTTCTGTTCTATGAGGCCTTAGGTTAGTGAGAGAGAAAGTCCCCCCCTCCCCGTGGAAGCACAGTTGGTATGGTCCAGCCATCTGACAGGCCCAAAAAACTCCCCGTGCTGCTGTGAGTGCCAATCAAAGAGGAGTGCTCGGCAGGGATTACCTTGAGTGACCCTGCATAGATTAGTGCGTGCATGTGAGATGGACAATTCTTTGGGCGGCTTAAGCGCCCTGATGACACGCTTTCCCGGAATATGTGCGGGAGCGCAGTGGCCTAGCAGCCCTTCTAAGGAGCTCTGCTATGGTGCCGTCCGGCCCCTCTACTGCTACTTTCACCGCTGCTATGGAAGTACTGGAGGTTAGCCACCAGTCAGCTGTGCACCACAGCTCCCCAAACCCCTGTTTATGATCAGCAGATGAGCTTGCAGGTATGTAGGAACTTGGCAGCCTTGGAAGTGGAAATTGTCTGATGAGCGACTCTTAAGCTGGTACTTGTTTCTGCTCAGTCGGTACGTTAAGTTATTGCCTTGTGGTATATTTGAGTGATGGAATTGCACAATTGGTTTGGCCTTTTTGCTCAGTTATTTGAGGGCAATGTGATGCAGGACATTCTCTCATAGTGAAACTTTAATGTGGATCTAATGATAAAATTGGACTTGTTTCCAGGTTGCAGCACAACAAAAGTCAACATTTATTCCCTATTTGTTTACAGAAGAAAGTAGTGATTTATTTATTATTCAGACACAGGCTTTTATGAACATTCTATCACAGATGCTTATTATTCGCCGACTAAACACATTCACGGATTATGATTGAGTGATAAGCATCTGGTCATTACAACATCTACATTGAACCAGTACAGAAATACCAATACAGATTCCATGACCTCATTATTTACAATAAAAATAATGAAATTAAAAGTGTTTATTAAGTAAAAATGTGTTTTACCAACTATTTCCAGCAAAATGTAAGTTGATCAATTGCATATATTTCAATGATCACTTCTCTCGATCATACTTGCATTCAAACTCCTTGGATGTTCAAAAATAAAAATCCTTTAAATAATACCTTTATTACTTTTTTGCTTAGAATTTTAAGCTTATGGAAACGATTACAATCAGATGTTGTAACAACTAACAGCAGTGGCTCCCTCCATTCGGTCTGCAATTGATTTAAGGGGCGTAAAGGAGGCATGAGCCGTGTCTGGGAAACATGAGATTAGCATCACATGCAGGTTGTAATGCCAAAGATTTGATTTTGCTCATCATGGAGGAAAATAATCCTTCATAGCTCTGGCTGCCTTCTCTTTACACTTAAGAGCACACTGTGATTTTGCCAGAAGACACAGACAGACCTAATCACGTCTCGTGTCTGAAGTTGTGCTGCAGAAGGTTACGGTAATGAAGCTATTCTTATCCCCTGTCCGAGTTATTGTAAAATACATCCCGAGTCACGGCATTTTTTCCTTGAAGTCTTTCTCATGCTCGAGTCGTTATCTTTTGCCCTTACTATGGAGGGAAGCACATTCCTTGGCCCCATCTGGTACCAGCATGGGATGTTTGGCTTGGCATAACCAGACTTGTTCCAGCACAGCACTTTCATAGAACAGGCCGGAGGAAGCATTCTGTGGTGAACCGCGCCAGCTCTGATGAAAAAGAATGCGGCTCTGTCCTCCTTTGCTCACTCACAGCTTTCGGATAACTTTTTCTACCTTTTGCATAGATTTAGGCCCGACGTGCTCCCCGGTTATTTAGTCTCACTCACTGCCGTTCTTCCGCTGTGTTTCTCCAGCTATATTGGTGGTATAGAATCCATTATCGCAAAAATGACTGTTTAAGACGTCAGATTATTTTGCTGTTTGATCATTCTCTTGATTTATTTGTCTGTAGCAAATCCCACGCACCTCACAAGAAGACAAGGCCGAGGACAAAAACGAAGAGGAAAAAGCTGAGAAGTCTGATAAAAAAGAAGACGAGGAGAAGAAAGACGAGGAAGAGAAAGATGAGAAGGAGGATTCCAGGTGCGTCTGGTAATTATGAAAATATTAAACATCTTTTACAACATAGACCAAGTACACAGGTCGTCATTAGGGCATAGTCACATATGTGTATCTTTCAGACAGGACAAGAGCGCCTCATTCGCCTCTTTCTTTGTGTTTATGCCACATTTATCTTCCCAAATGTAGCATAAAGACAGACTGTGCTAAAAACATGTACAATAGTGTGACTGCTGTGTCCGTGTGAGTGAATGGTGGCGGTCTGAGGGTCTGCTGTTGCAGATGTGTGCAGCTGCGCTTCTGTCAGTCTACCCCAGGGGAAAGTGAAGCTACATCCATGTGAGAGGCGCTATACAAATAAGCTTCCGTACCATTCAGCGAAGCAAGTCTGAAGTGTTACTTTGCCCTGTTCTTGAAGAGCATCGCTGTAGCACTCGCCCTCATCTGTTTTCATTTATATTCCTTTCTTGTTCCAGTTGGAGCACTCTACCTATGACAGTTAGAGAAAGCACCACCTACATCTCATTTAAGAGACAACTGAAAGAAAGGCTTCTTCAACAAATGTGTAACCATTAAGAGACATTAGACAGGAACATATTCTTATTTATTTTATTTATACCATAGATACAGACGGCATCTCTGGAATCGTTAAAGGGACTATACAGAGTTTTAAAATGTCAAAATTATGTATTTTCCTACACCTACATGTTCCAGCCATGTCCTAATGTGTAGAACGAGCTCAGACCTGTTCACCACAACTGCCTCTAAAATCCTACACTGTCACTCAGAAATGTGTTAATTCGGGTCTGAAGTGCCGTCATGCACGAGCTTAATATAGAAGCTGCAGTTAAACGTATGACCTGAGGTGGCAGTAGTGAGTATAAAATGGTCAACTTGCATCTAGCCCCTTTAACAAACGCTAAATTCTGAATATAGTTTTCTACTAAATAAAGACACAAAGACATGGAGAGGAGCAAAGTGGTTCAGCCCATTAATACATAAAAAACGGAGAATTCTAACACGATGCTTCATGTTAGCATCGTGCTAGCTACTGCACAATCTGTTGTGAGAAAATATCCATATGGGCCACTTGACTTTATTTATGTGTGATAAATAAGTTCATATTCCACCAGAAAATGGCAAAAAACAAGCGGAAAATTTTGTTTCCCAAAAGATTGTATTTTCCCCCTTTGCGAAGCCACGCCCCCTTCTATGATGCATTGCCGCCTGTATCTATGGTCTGGGTGAATACTCGAAAAGTGAGATAACTTCTGTCCAGGGACTAAAAGAATAAGCAAACAGGCCCCAATGAACAGTTTCAGTTCGCGGGACCATGGTATAAGCGGGATAATGCACTCCGAGTTGTCCATTATCAGAAATAACTCGCGTCGGACGGTTGCTTCCTTACTTCGCAGGTACAGGTGTGTGAGTGGGAGGTACGAGGGGAGTGGCGTATGACAGAAATGTACTTGCCTGTTTTGCCTGTATTGTACTGCTGTGTGTTTTGTCTCATGTGTTCTATATTTTGTATGTTCCTATCTTTCTTGTTTTTACCTCATGGGACTGCGGATGGGAATTAGCCTTGAGTTTAATCCGGCATATTTACACTAGTTGTCTGTTCATGAATATGCACTGTCCCATTCAAATAAATTAATAAATGAAACGAAATGAAATAGTTAATGAATATATTCTCCAACAATAACTTTCATTTTAGACATTAAAACTTCATCATTGTTGTTTCAGACGGTGTTAGCAAGAAATGTCAGATTGATATTCCTAAACTAACGTTGCCATAGTGACGCCCTAGCATGATGCAATATGTTCATGTGAATATGTTAATTTGAATTCTGGAAATTAAGAGTTCTGGCCAATAACCAATTCTTTTAAATCTAACTCAGATTTGGGCAAATATTTTGATGTGAGCAGCTACATTTTAAAAGCTCATTTCTATTTCTCCTCCTAAACCCACAGGGACATTGGCAAGGATAAGGACAAGTGCGACGGTGGGGAGGACGAGGAGGGGAAGGAGCAGAACACGCCGCGTGGCAGGAAGACGGCCAACAGCCAGGGCCGGCGCAAAGGCAGGATTACCACGCGCTCCATGGCCAACGAGGCTGCCTCTGTGGCTGCCGAAGAGCCCCCTCCCCCTGCGCCCGAGCCCGCCGTGCCAGAGCCTCCACAGCCCTCCAAAAGTGAATCAGCGCAGAAGGGCATGAAGGAGCCGGCCAAGTCCCAGACTCCTGTATCTTCTGCTGACGCGAATAAAGGTGAACTATCTCCTTAGATCCAACCAACATGCACGCAGCGAGTTTAGACGGTTTTCAATCCTCTTTTAATCAATTTCTGATACAGAAATAGTAATTATAGGTTTCTGAAACATAAATATGAAAAGTATATCCATAGTGGCAAAGGTATTGAGACCTTGTACGACTGCGATGATGGATTTGACAGAAGTGGGGTGGTTACTAGAGCTTTGTCTGATTAGAGGAAATTAAATGGTAAACAAATCTACATAGTTGACTGGAAAAAGAGGAAGAGAAAATGCACCCATTTTATTTGACTGAAATAAATCCCTATAGGTTATTATTTGGGGTTATGCTTTGTGGTGTTGGACTCAGGGCGTCTCCAATGCAAGGTGGGGGGGTTCAAGGAAAAAAGAGCGGGTACCACGAGTCATATTTTATGGCTTTTGGAAAGATGGTGTCTATAGAACCGTCCAACGGCTGCAAACTCTCTGTGCTATGTTGCCGTCTCTTTATGATGATGCGTGAAAAGTCGTCCAGTAAACAGGGGTTCATGCTAGGGTTGGGACAAAATATCGGATTGGATTTAGATTGCAATACTTTTTCAAGTATCGCAATACTTTCACTACTTGAGTTTGGAGGCATTTTTATCCTGCACTCCTTTGTTTTCCAGTAACAGCTCAGCAACTGTCAAATGGCATTCGGTTTATAAACTTTGGACATATGACTGTTTTCTTTGTACAAATTTTAAAGAGACTAGATGCAAGTTGGTAATTTTATGCTCACTACTGCCACCTCAGGTCTTATGCATAACTGCAGTTTCTATATTAAGCTTGTGCATGACGGCAATTCGGACCCGAAGTAACACCTTTTTGAGTGACAGTGCAGGATTTTAGAGGCAGTTGTGGTGAACAGGTCTGGGCTCATTCTACACATTAGGACATGGCTGGAACATGTAGGGGGAGGAAAATACATAATTTTAACAATTTTAAACTCCGTATAGTCCCTTTTAAGGTAAGCATATTACAAATCATAATTACTTATTGTATCGCAATACGTATCGGATCGGCCCCTGAGTATTGTGATACGTATCGGATTGTGACAAAAGTGGATCGTCCTAGCCCTTGTTCATACTGCTGTTTTTTTGTCTTGGAACAGGTCAACACGTTGTTTTTTTTTCATTTTATTCCCTTGGTTGTGGTTTGAGAGATAAAACAAATGATTAATTATTAGACAAACTTGATTTTGTATCGCTAAATAAACCTAACCCAAACCTTTTTCAACCTTTACCTTATACGTTTTCCTGTTTCTAAACTGGCTTTAACCAGTTGGATTTTGTCCATATCAAACACTTGTAATGCCAAAATACCCTGAAACCATCCCACGACATCGCAAACATTTAGTTTTGGAAAATTAGAAGAAGAAAAACTCCTCATAGACTCGAGCAGGAGGTGTTAATTGTTGTTGTGATGTTATTTCGTCTTATTGGCTTGAGACGGTGATGCCTAAAGATGCCGCAGTGTTATTAGATTTTCAACCGTCATTCTGCTCTCATGACTGGACTAAATAAGATCAAACAAATGGTTATGATCCTGAACCCGCTCCCCTTCAGCTCCTCGTGTCTTTTTTGGTTTTGGATCACCATGGCAATGTGCCGTCGTCATGGTACGTCAGACCTGCGCTCGTTCCACCATCTGCCCTTTAAAGCTTGTTATTTTGACCGTGTCAGCTCAGGTTTTCAGGTATCCAAGTGCCCTTGTTAATCCTGTTGTAGCATTAATCTGTATCGCTAATTCGCCGCTCTGCAAGTGTGTTGTGCCACCTGCTCTGTTCCACTCCCTCAAAGTTTGAATTACACAAGGTCTGCCCGTAATGTGATTAATTAACCTCCTGCACACCGTGTCCTTCCATTTGCCCTGGCCATTTGACATTTTCTAGCCAGCATTTTTTTTAGTTTGTTTACACAGGGCAATGTAAACACAATCCCCCTGAAAACAAAAGTCGGTTATGTTTTACTGTTTCGCGCATGTTGTTTTCAGAAGGTGGGTATCCTAGGTGCTAAAGGGTAGCTATCCGCCAGTCTCGCCCACTTGACCCACAGCCAGGGGAACTTGAGCGAGCTGCTGAATCAGATGCGGAATGAAGTGATTTATTCCTGTGTGTACTATATGTGTGCGGGGGCTTTGAGAAGATGATCAAATTATTCGCTGAAATTTCAGACCGCGGCTCTCATGTCAGATGTGGGAGCCGTGCCACCGGAGGAAGGAAGGAAGCCTATTCCAGCGGACATTTGTTTAGCTAAGTGTAGTAGTGACTTGCGGCGAGGGCTGGACCTCTGCTTGTAGCCGTCCAAACAAAAAAACAAAACAAAAAAATTGATCTCCTGCTTATCTTCGACGTGGGGGCAGACCTCCTGGTAATGTCAAGGGTACATCTGCTGCTATATTGGTCCAAATGTTTACACTGTCTCGATGGCTGCCATGGAAGAGAGTGGGTTAGAGTTCACTTGGCTCGCTCAAATCTCGCTGTGCACTTCTGTGAATTTCACCAGGCCTGTGCGCTTGTGTGTGGGAGAGATGTGCAGTGTCACAGAGCGGGCCCGGGGAGGGCTTTTGGCTCGCTTTTGCTCTGTGTCTGTGTGCCTATTTGTCTCCATCCAAGGCCATTTCCCAAAGAGGGAGGCAGGGCTCTCTACTCCTTCACTGTCTGGCGCTATATCAGCTGACCAAAGCCCTCCCCCTCCCGAGTAGAGAGGAGGAGGACTCGTTCTGAGTAGTGCGGGGAGAGAGAGCTCGATCCAGGCAGTGTAAGTGAGGGAGCAGGTCTCGGCAGCCCCTGAATGTAAACAGATTATTAGATTAGTGGCCATGAGAAAGAGGCGGCAGGAGGGAGAATCGGCACTCTCTCCCCCATTTTTTCCGCTAATGGCACTCAGTCTTGTCTTCGTCTGATTTTTTTTTTTCTTAGCTGGTTCTGGAGAAACCGGAGAAACTTCTCGCTGGACCGAGGAGGAGATGGAGATTGCCAAAAAAGGTAATGAATGCCTTTTTTTTTTCTTTCCTCTAATATTTTCTGCCTCATAAGCTGTATCGGTTTTCCTCTCCGAACCACTTTCCCCTCTCCTCTCTGATGTTGCTGGAGTTCGTTTCTCAGATGCAGCAGAGCACGGTTAAATTCTCTTAGCATTTGAGTCACAGGCCGTTCATGGGTTGAGCCTCGTTGGCTTGTCTTCTGCTGTACAAGTCACTTTGAAAAAACCAGCAAACAGGCCATGATGGTTGCATTGTCTTACGCATGTCAGTTTTTAGTCATTAACCAAAGTTTTACCTCATCTAAATTCTAGTTTGAAATGCTGCACTTTTGAGTTGCTTCATAATTATGTGACTTTTACTTTGATGCCGTCAAATACTAGACTCTTAAATGTAAAAACATTAAACTATTCGCCTTAAATAGAGATGATTATGGATTAATTGCTTTACAGATTTTTCATTGCTTTGAAGAAATGGACTTCAGTGTAGATCTCCTTAGGCTTTTAGGCCTTTATGCTAGATATGACTGCAGATTAGCGGCTTCCATCATGTGATAAAGTAGGTTCAGAAAGTTCTTTCAAGCAGCTCTACAGGGATAATTATGCAGGCTGCTTTTTTTCTTTTTAAGATGGGACGGTGCATAAATATTAACATGAGTTCTCAAAGTCCATATGGAAATGAGCCAGAGTTAGCCACAATGGCTAATTTTCATCTGTAGTCCCAGGCTTATTTTGCCATTTTACTTACATTGGTTTTCCCAATAAAGCAGGGTCATAAAAGTCTTATTAAAAATACTTGAAAAACTTGAACAAGGCTGAAAATATTCATATTAGAGGAGTTACAATGTGAAGTTATTTGGTTTGGATTAATCAGGTTATTTTCCTTGATATGAAGTACAAACAAAGATAGCGAAAGCACTACAGATGATCAGATCTGTTTGTGTGTGTCTGTAGTCTGTATCTAAATATACAAGGTTAATTACTTGCATTTTATTCAAGGATGACTTAGTCCGAGAAATTTACTTAATATTGCGTAAATTAAAGCCAAAACAAATCTTCCTCTTTTCTCTGTGATGTAAAGTAGCTTCTTTTTAGGCTTTATTGTTGCTTTGTCAAGCTGCTTATACAGCCCTTCCCAGTTGAGCAGGGAGGAGGTGTGAGATGTCGGGGTCACAGGGGCCACGGGATTTAGAGAGGAGGCGACATTATGTCAAAGGTAAATGGCGGTGGTCCAGGTCTGCACGGCTTGGCTGAGTGCTGTCACTGAGACCATCAAAGCTGATTGTAGGCACGGCTTAGTCTTTAATGGCAGACTGTAGGGCCGCCATGGCAACAGGACACTCACGAGTGTAGTCGTTTTACAGTAATATTCAAGGTTTGTGATGACTGCTTCTCATTGAAGCAGCTCAAACTGATCTATTGAGATTGAGCTCAGCGTTACAGGCGATGCCTGGAAATGAACGTTTTGTTCTAATTCTTTACTAGCAGTACCAAGGAATAACACGTTTAATAACACTTTCATAGGTTTGTTAGAGCATGGACGTGACTGGACCGCAATTGCCAAAATGGTGGGCACCAAAAGTGAAGCGCAATGCAAGAACTTTTACTTTAATTACAAGAGGCGCCACAACCTGGACAACTTGCTTCAGCAGCACAACCAGGTAATTTACTGCCCATGCTATTGGTACTTCAGCTTAAGTGTTAGCATTAAATGTAGAGTATATTAATGAACTGCTCTTTGCTTTCAGGGGAGGGACCGGGACAGGGCTCAAGGTGAAAGCCTGTCCACAGCGTCGCCTGACGATGATGAAGACAACGCAGATGACAGTGAAGGTCAGAGGACAGCTAGTTGAATAAACATTTGAAAAACAATGAGTATAGATACACTCACATTGCGCCATTGGGTTAAATTATATTGTTTGTATTGTGCCGAAGTCAACTTTGCAGTATTAGCAGGAAATGGACATTATTTTAAGACTGACAGCAGGTCACCGCGAAGTATCCTAGTCTAAAACCCTTGTTTGAAAAGCTGGCAAACGATGTGTCTCCTTTTTTATCAAAAAACAGACGAGATGAGATTACAAAAGAGATTCTTGCTTGAGGAGAAATAAGATATGAACTAATTAGGTCTACCAGGGTGCCTGTCGCAGAGCAGTGTTTGGCTTTGAAGACTCCAGAAACCTCTGAACACAAAGAAAGTGTATTTGTTTGATGTGCTGGTCTCCCTGACACAGACCTTTTCCATTTGCCGCAGGATTGAGGCAGGACTGTGCCATCGGAGCATTTTTCGTGACTGACTCGCGGCTGATTGTCTTTATTTATTTATTGTTTTTGTATGTTTGCTTTGTTCAGTTCCAGACTTTCATGTAATTCACATAATCTGCACTTCCCAAGATAGCAGTGGCGGCAGAGGAAGGTCACAAGGTTTTCTGTAATGTTTATTTGACTTTCCCTTTGTCTCATGGAAACCCAAACTGCTCTTCGGTTACGAGTCGCCAGCAGATTGTCCCATAACATGTATTGTACAGCAGACTTTATGAAAATAGGTTTATAGGCACATGCACACATTTGGAAGTCCCCAAGCATGCTGTGGGTGCTTTTCTGATTTTCAGTTTGATACATTTAATGCATTGGCAATTTGTTTTGCAAAGATACACCATCTGGTCGAGCATCGCCATGGAAACAACTGCAGTGGTAGACACAATGGCACAGGGAGGCACTGTTATAAGGGAGATAAGAGATTAAATGTCAGAACATTTTGAGGGCCTGGATATCTCCTCATGTACTATATAGAAATACATGAACCTGTCCCACTTTCTGTACAAATGACTTAATGACAGTGCGAATATCATCATTTTACACTTGCACTGACCAGTTTTACTTTCTCTATCAGGTGCCGACAACAGTTCTGACACAGAGAGTGCCCCATCCCCCTCTCAGGCCGACACGTCCAAGTCCAGTGACTCAAAAAGAGTGGACAGCACTGCAGGAGACGCTCAGTGCTCAGATCAGGACAAAGGTCAGGCTGCTAATAAGACTTCCGAGTCCTCATTTGGAGAACTGCGAGTGAAGGAAGAGAAGAGCCCGGACAGCGAGCGGGAGTCCCAGGAGGAGAAGTCCAGGGCCACTTGTTACGTAAAGCCCAAAACGGAGCCTCAGGATATGGACATGAAGAGTGGAGAGGTGCAGGTTAAGGTGGAGCCTGAGACAAAGGACAAAGGGGAAAAGGGAGATCAAAGTGAAAGGCAAAGGCAGCTTCATTCTGATGATGACTCCAGCGCCACCTGTAGTGCAGATGAGGATGTGGAAGCAGAGCCGGACAGACAGAGGTTTGTTTAGTTTCTGTTTCTGTTCCTGTCAAATGTTTTTATGTTTTTACCAAATGCGTTCCTGATCTGTAGGATATACTCGATGGACAAGCCTTCACTGCTCAGCCCTCCATCCTCTGTGCTAATGTCTTCACCGAAGCAGCCAAGCATCAAGCAGATGCATCAGCGGGCAGCTGCAATCCCACCAATGGTGAGCCATCGTCCTGTAACAGTCTTAATGTCGTGTCGAGGATTATGCCCATGCAACAGGCATTGCGAATGTTCCTGTTTTTTTCTTTTCATATCATTCTTTCCTCTGTCATGTAGGTTCCTGGTCCGTTTGGTCCTGGTGGCGTGCCCATCAGTGGATATGCTATGTTACAGCATCAGATCAAGGCAGTGCACGAGTCGGCTCAGGAGGATAAGCAGAGGCAGGATCCGGGAGACTTTGATCGGAGACCACCTTTCAACACCCGCAGCCCCAACATACTCGACAGAGACGGTGAGAAAACAGCAAGATGTCTTCAAAGATGTGTTTTGGCACGCTTAACGTCAGGTTGCATACTGAACAGGTTTGGCGCGGATAAGAGTACGGTTTTGCGTAGAGTGTGTGCAGTGCGGGACACTCATAAGACCATGTGTTCACAGGATTTCATGAAATAACTACGTGTGCAGTATGTACAGAAATAAAAGTCAACAGCACGTTTATATGTAAAACAGAGAATTCAAAGTCATCTTGCACGACCAAAAAGTCCAGCTAACCTACTCACACAGCTGTAGTTTCCGTCTTTCTGGGTGTCAATTGTCCCTTGTGATGCTCTGACAGATCCTCCGGGGCCGCATGTTTGTGTCGCTTGATTTCTACTGCATTACTTAATAAAGCCAAAATATTAAATATAGTTACTGCTCTCCATAGTAACCGTAAATAACACTGTTATAATATTCCATCCTCTATTGTTTACATCAACAAAGTTAACACAAGCATGTCAGCTGATTTTACTCAAATTCACCAGATTCTCTCCCTTGGCTGGTGCTTGACTTTGTCTTTGGCTTGTCTCAGTCCCCTGGTTCATTCATAGAGTGCTGCAAAATCCAGCCAAAGTCCACTCCTTACCCGGACCCACACTGCACCCTTGCTGATGTGAGCCTAAACATGGACTTAAACGAGTTTTGATTTCTCCCGGAGTTCGCACAATACCCTTTCAGTGCCCGGCGCACGTGTATACACTGCATGTTTTGTTGATGGGACACTTGATGCCTCTGGTTTGCGCTCATTGTTTAGTCCCTTAGTTTCTAGTGGCAGCGTTGTGAAAGCAGCTGTGGCGCGTGTTATGGGTTGTGTTTTGCAAAGCTTTTAACATCTTTTAGTCTGAGTGCTGTAAAGAGCAGAGTAGCTGCCATTACGCTGCTGAACATATTTCCTACCTACCTGTTTCAGTGTGGGAGTCCTCAGTTCTACTGGGCTGGCTTTTGCTGTCAGTCATCTGTGTGATCACATAGGGGGGGGTTGTTTATTCTTGTTTCTTTAATCTGAATAACCAGATTATCGGTTTACTAGTCCAACTACGTGGCATTCATCTGCACAGGTCAATAAACTGCTTGGGAAATTGTATTGGAGATTTTGCCAAGCATTTTATACCATTGAGACAAATTCTGGTCTCTCCACAACTGACTACTTTGTGTATACTTTCTTGTATATTTTTTTGTAAGTGAATGCATAGTAGCTTATACATTGCCAGACCAAAGAAAAAGGATTTAACTGATATGATCTGGTGATGCTGCAGTCGGTCAAGTCTAGGTTCAGCAACACTATGAGTCCAAAGAATGAGATCAGCTGAACGTCCTGAATGACCAGGTTATTCCATCTAGGGATTCCTTCTTCCATGATGGCATGAGCATATTACAAGATGACAATGGGAGGATTCATCACGCTCATAATGTGAAAGGGTGGTTCAAGAGCAGGAGACATCATTTCCGCATATGGATTGGCCACAGAATCCAGATCTTAACCCCATTGAGAATCTTTGGGACGTGCTGGAGAAGACTTTGCAGTGGTCAGACTCTCTCATCATCAATACAAGATCTTGGTGAAAAATGAATGCAACACTGGATTCTTTTGACACTGCAGAAGCTTATTGAAACATTTTTTTGTTGGTGTTCTGTGCATGCATTAACTAAATTACGATTAGGCTTTTATATTTGCCACATTTATTTATATGTACATAGATTGTCACATCATGAGAAACGTGACCAAAGTTACCCAGGTATGACAAAAATGATACCATCAGACAATCCCCATCCTCAACTTTGTAGCATGTCCGTGCCCTGAACTTATTACATACCCGAGACACGAGCGATATCTACCTTTCATTCACAGCAGCATCACAGCACGTTTTATTTCAGCAATGCACAATGGATTTGCTTGGTGTGTTTTTCAAAACTTTTGAAGTAGAGTTCCTCCTAACGCCACTTGTTGAAACATTTCCTGTTGTTCAGAGGTTTATGTACCCACAGCTCTGTTATATAATTTCCAGGATATATTTAGTTTATATGTAGTGACTTAAGGAACAAAAGGTTTTCCAAAGGTGATAAATGAACCATATTCATCATGCCTCTCAGTACACAAATACAGTCACACACACATCTGCACCAGTGTGAAGATGTGTGTGTCTGCTCTTCGATTCCCGGGACCCAGTTGTGGCTGTGTATTCTCAGCTTTTTATTATCTATCTTGATATAGACAATGACTTAGCTTTTTTATACATTTATTATTTGATTTCTGACTTCAGTGACTTTGGCACCGTTCACAAATTAATCATCGGCTTTCCAACACTACCGACATGTCTTCTGTTACAGTAATAATTGATATGTTCATCCTGAAAATAATTACTTTATTATTTATGTTTCTACAGTCCTTCGTGCTTCCCCCAACCAGCTTGTGCAGACTCCGGATGGAGTTCGTTTGGCACTGGGCCGGCCCAGTCGACCACCCAACATTCCCTCTCCTCCTCCTCTCATTCCAACCACCAAACCCACTGACAAGCCATCTTTTATCCAGGGTGGCTCCATCTCACAGGTAAAGTTATGTAAATCAAAGTAAATTGACCGTGATATGGTCCGTTTAATATTAGTTATTCTGGGTCGATCTCAGACCTTATTGCTGGATTCTGAAACTAACGTTAAGAAAAAGTTAATGACAGAAATGTACAACACAAAATGGTGTTTTCATAAAAACTGACTTTTGCTTTTGTAGGGTACTCCTGGCACTTACCTGCCGTCCCATGCCGTCTATGGGCCAGAAGGAACTAAGAGTGCAGTGGGCTCCATATCTCTGGGTCTGCCTCGCCAACAGGATCCTAACAAACCTGGTATTAACCGTGATCACTAACAAAAGCACCGTCTTTGTTTTGTCCAAGGGACTCATGTCTCACCTGTGTCTCTCTCAGGGGGAAACCCAAAGGTGGCTGAAGGGTTACCTTTCAGAGGATCAATTACTCAGGTCAGGAACATGTTTAATTTAAAGTTAAAGTTGGTTTACATCCTGGGATTTTGTTCATGTGTACTTCTTTGTTATACAGGGCACCCCGGCTTTGCCCCAGTCTAGCATTGCTGCTGATCTCTTGAAGGGCACGATGACAAAGCTGACGGCAGAGGACCTTAACAGTCCAGAAAAGGCTCGTGGAGAACTGGCTAAAGCTCATGTTATTTACGAAGGCAAAAGTGGTCACATACTCTCTTACGATGGTGAGTAATCATCTGATAATTTGGCATATCACATCGCACCATATCTTTTTATTTGATTTTAATTATGTCACTTTCTGAAAAGCTATCAAGAACCCCAGAGAAAACACTCGTAGCCCGCGCACTGGCCATGAGCTAAAGCGTACTTATGACATGATAGAGGGGCCCATGATCAGAGGACACCCCGGCAGAGAAGGAGCTCCTTTTGAAGGTTTGTCATTGGACACATAAAATGTAGCAGTCAATTCAAATGACGGACTAATGTTGTTTTTCCTTCAATAGGTTTAATTACCAGAGCCTTACCAAGAGAAGCTCTCCATGGAGAAAAGGATAGACCTTTAATCCCTGGCTCTATAATGCAAGGTAAACATTCACCTTTAATAGTGTCTGATTGTACAATAAACATTGAATTATAGTGCACTAAGGTGCTAATAACATTTCAGGAACACCTAGAGCTTCTGCTGAAGCTTATGATGAGGCCATGAAATATGGAAAGCAACTGAAAAGAGAGAGCCCCCCTATACGGACTTTTGAAGGAGGTATTGGTAAAGGCAAACCATATGAGGGAGTTAATACAATCAAAGAAATGGGGCGGTCAATTCATGAAATTCCTCGACAAGAGTCTGGTCCCGACTGCTGTAAGACCCCAGAGATGTCGGACAGAAGAGGCATGGAGGTAAAAATAAATATAAAAGGAACATTAATTGTGGTGTTTTGGACATTTGTTTCTGACTTGTATACATTTGTTCCAGCATCATCTAAATCAGCCTACCCTTAAGCACAATGTCAAGTCCCTCATCACTAGTCCAAACAAGCTTCCTCATGGAATGCCGCCAATGGATCCAATGGAACGGGCCAAATATGAGGAAAGCAAGGCCATACGGCACAGTGTGGTCAACTCCACATCAGTCCTGCGCTCCACCAACCAAGAGGCCAACAAATCCCAGCTCAGCCCGGGCATGTATGAAGACGCCAACGCTCGGAGAACTCCTGTCAACTACAGCACCAGCTCTATGTCCCGGGGCTCGCCTCTGCTGGGCCGAGAGGGTACTTACAGGCCTTTCAATCACACAAGCTCAGAGTCAGTTTTGTTGATGGCATGTCATAAATTTCATTTTATTTTCCCTGAAGGTGCTATAAGCTCGTCAAAATCTGCGCAACATGAAAGAAAGCGTGCAATGACACCAACGCAGAGGGACAACATCCCCGCCAAGTCCCCAGTGTCCAGCAGTGACCCTGTGGCTTCTCACAGCCCCTTTGACCCCCACCACCGGCCTGTTCCTGGAGAAGTGTACCGTGCACATCTGCCCCCACATCTGGACCCTACCATGGGCTTCCATCGAGTGCTGGACCCCGGTACAATACGCACAGGAAATATTGATGTTGCATTTAAGTTCCACAGTTTCTAAAGTGTTTTTGTCTTCCACTCTACAGCAGCTTTCATGTTCCAGAGACAGCCGTCCCCAACGGGTTACCATAACAACTACCAGCTCTACACCATGGAGAACACGCGGCAGACCATCCTCAACGATTACATCACATCACAGCAGATGCAAGTCATCCCTCGGCCGGACATGGCCCGCTTGTCACCACGGGAACAGCCTGTTATCCCCTATCCTGCTACAGCGAGAGGTATGGCCCTCCATCAGCTCCGACCTGCACATGCAGGGAGAGCCTAAGGGCGGGAAGGGCTGTAGTATGCAGGCTGTGTGCTCGTGAATTAGTGGCTACCTTTTCCAGACGCCCAGAAGCAAATGACCAGATACATTTTTCAGATTTGCTCTATTTTTGGGCTGCATTTGATTGGCTTCTACTCATTGTGAATTGGGTATGGTCTTTTGTGGTTGCCCTGTTACAAGTTGACCACTATTCTACACTGCAGCCCTGTTGCTTTTTGTATTTGGGAGCCCTATTGATGAAGGTGATGGGTTAACTGTATACGGTGTTCATACATTCAGAAATTGATGAATTGGTTCATGTTGTTCACCGTTGGCCCTTTGCTTCTGTCTGTAAAAGGGATTATTGATCTAGCCCAGATGTCTCCAACTATCCTGTTGCCTCACCCTGGGGGAACAGGTACTCCCACTTTGGAACGCTTCGCCTTCCTCCCTGGACCTCAGCCCCCTTTCCCTCCTAGGGCTTTCAACCAATCCTCCATACCGCCAGGTGAGGACCCCTCCCTCTCCCACCCTACCCTCTTGTGCTTCCCTCTCTTCATCTCCATGTTCTTCACTCGTCTCTAAGAGCACAGCCCTGAACTGGCCTCAGGTCTGTGAGGTTGGTCTGAAAGGCTCTCTGTGTCTGTGTTCTCAAAGTTGGATTATTTCTGACCAAAGAAACTTGCTTAAGAAATCCAGTTAAATTTGCTGCAAATCTTTTATACTGTATCTATTATGTGTAAAACAACCCCTTTTCTTTATTTTCTATGTACTTTTGTCATTAAATTGTTTCTATCAACAGAAATGGAGAAAGAACATGTGGTGACGCATTCAATTAGTTTAAGTGACCGTGTCAAATTAAAATGGGAATCCTGCTTTTATTTTCGGGTCTTTTTTTAACGAAATCTGTAATGTTTGTTACTGTTTTCAGGTCATCCGGCACACATGGCTGCAGCTGCTGCGGCCAATGCAGAGAGGGAGAGGGAGCGAGAGAGGGAGCGGGACCGGGAGCAGCAGGAGAAAGAGCGGGAACAGAGGGAACGCGAACGCGAACGGGAACGGGAACGGGAAATACGGGAACGAGAGAGAGACCGGGAGCGAGCCAACGAATACATGCGTACAGGTCAGGATTTATTTTGGATCTTTTTACGATATTCTTTTCATGTTTATTTACTGTAAGGATTATTTTGTATTCGGTGCAGCTGAACAGCAGGGCCGACCAGGGAGTCGTGGATATTTGCACTCACCCTCCCCTTCACTCAGGACGCAGGATGTAGTGGTTCAACAGAGGCCCAGCATCTTCCAGGGCAAGAGTGTCATCACATCTCTGATGTAAGTTCTTCGAAAACTTCTAATACACACAAAAAACACTACTAACAATACTTTTGTATCTCCTGTAGGCCTCATTCAACGACTGTGACAGCGGCTGCTCAGAGCAGCTCTCGTTACAGCACAGCAGCAGACGCTTTGGCAGCTTTAGTAGATGCTGCAGCCTCGGCTCCACAGATGGAAGTGTCCAAAGTGAAGGAGAACAAACATGACCAAGATGACGACATGGCAGCTCGACGTGCAGGGAGCCTTTCTGAGCAGCAGCAGCAGCAGCAGCAGCAGCAGCAGCAAGAGGCAGAGAGGCGATCCTTACATTCACCTTACCCCATGACTTTGCCAGGGGGAAAGCCCCATTCAGCTTATCCAGATGCATCCGGTGTCGCTAGCAAAGACAAAAGCTCCCAGAACTCCAAATCTCGCATTGAAGAGGAGCTCCGAACCCGAGGAAAGACGACTATCACAGCTGCCAACTTCATCGATGTCATCATCACTCGTCAGATTGCCTCAGACAAAGACAACCGAGGGTCCCAAAGCTCAGACTCATCCAGCACTAGTGAGTCTAAACAATGACAACACTACTGCGTCTATACAGTATATGTATGATTAAATCATTTATTCAACTTTATGTTGCTTAACTGTCTTATAGTGTCGTCAAGTCGATATGACAATCCTAGTGGAGGAGCCATTGAGGTCATTAGTCCTGCCAGCTCCCCGATCCAATCCCAGCCAGACAAATCAGAAGATGGGCAACAACAACAGCAACAACAACAACAACATCAGGCAGCAGGTACAAACACAGAATGACATTTTATTCTTGGAAGGACTCATGCTTGATAGGTTCACGACTCTGAACACCCTGAGGCTAAATTTAGCTGCTTGTGGAGTAAACATGCCATAACTTAAGTGTCTTCACCCACTGACCTTGTCATTTGAGTGTGCCACGGCACTCTGCCGCCGCAGCAGTCAGACATCAGACACTACTTAAAGGTCTCAATGTGAAGTGCTGTGAAACACAGATCAGTTGCTCCTGGCACATGACTTATTCCTGTCTCATCAGTCCTTAACTCACCCTGTCTTCGATCTGTCTCCCCCAGCTGCTATGCGAGGCTATGACATGAGTCGTTACCAACGACAACAAGGGGAACCACCTCAGCCACCGCCGTCCTCTCAAGCAGACAGCTACCCAGTCTCCAAAACCCACACGCGCATGATGACCCTGGCTGATCACATCTCTGTAAGACATGCAGTGACTTCTTAAACCAGATTTTCACTAAGCTATGGTAGTCATTTATTTTCTGTTGAATTCTTAGCACATCATCACCCAAGACTTTGCGCGCAACCAGGACCCGCCCCCTGCCTCCTCTGCACCATCTGCGACATTCCAGAGCGGGGTCTCAACCATGTCCTCAGGTCGCCCCAAAGTACCCAGTCGCTACAGCCCCGAGAACCAGCCTCCTTTCCACCAGAGGCCCTCCAACAGAGTCTCTCCTGAGAACGCTCCTGAAAAACCCAGATCCAGGTACAGTGGCTGGGACTCGCAAAGCAGACGCACCTTTGAAAGCTATTAGTGTTTATTATGACATCTATTGTACCTCATTCACTTTTCCTTTTTTTTACGTAGGCCTGGCAAGTCCCCAGATCGAGGTGGCAGGCAAATGGAAAACTATGAACCCATATCTCCACCGCAGAGCTACCAAGGCATGGATAAGCAGGAGGGTGGTGCGCTCCCGCCTCAGAGAAGAGAGGCTGATAACTCTGACATTCGGTACAAACAAAAAATTACAGATAAACATACACGTGTACTCACATTTTTGGGCATGTTTATACCTCAGTGTATACAGCAAAGAAAGCATAGAACGAAAGAAACAAAGAAACAAACGCTAGAAAACAAATCAATGTATAAGAATTTCTAAGAACCCACATTTTGCAGTTATAACAATGGAAGACATAAGTGGCATTCCTTCTACAATAGAAATAAAAAATATAAATACAAGGTTAATCGTAAAGTTTGTTTTTACACATATTTTCATAGTTTGGACTGTCAAAAGTATAAGTTAAAAGTTTCAATGGACACTAAAAGCGTTCAAATGTCCCCTCTGCCCCCAGGAATGATTCAAGGTCTCCGGGGAATATCAGCTACTTACCTTCCTTCTTCACCAAGCTGGAAAACACTTCACCCATGGTTGTATCCAAAAAGCAGGAGATCTTTCGTAAGTTGAACTCCACTTCTGGTGTCGGTGATTCTGATGTTGGTAAGTGGGGCTCCGTATTCTTTTCCTTTTAACTAACTTTCACGTGTCTAATCATGGAACAGTCTTTTAACAAGTACAGTGGGAGGAAAAGTATGTGAACCCTTTTTTACATGTGATGACCAATAAAAATGTGAAAAATATGTAAGTGTTTAGGTGGTATTAGTTCAAGCAGACATGGTTTACTCATTTGTGTGATTTTAGTAATAATCAGACCACATTCGATGACCAATTTAGGCAGAAATGTACTGTAAGAAAATTCCAAAGGGTTCACATACTTTTACCTCCCACTTTATGCATGCCCTTCTTTTTGTCTTCATTTCTATGATAAGAATTCAGCATTCTTTAAAAAACGGATGAATTCTGAAATTAATGCATCTTCAATCATTCCCTAGGAAGTGCACAACCAGGCACGGAAATATTTAATTTGCCTGCTGTTACCACCTCCAGTAAGTAAACTAGATACTGCTCCTTAATGTTCAAGCTTCTATTATACAAATCTTCTTTTGAACTTTTGTTAATGTATCGTTTGTAGGTAGCATCAACCCTAGGAGTCAGTCCTTCAGTGATCCAGCCAGTAACCTAGGCTTGGAGGACATCATCCGCAAGGCTTTGATGGGTAATCTAGAGGAGCGTCAGGAGGAACATCCGGGAGGAGTCTCTCAATCTGGTCAGTCTGGCGACAGTCGGCAGGAGGCCACCCCATCACCGAGTATGGGTACGATTAGAACCATTACACTGTGCCGTCTAGACCGCCGTTACCAAGTGTTAATGTTTTGTATTTTGTTCATCTTCAGGCAAGCAAAAACTTCAAGGCAAAGCCGGGAGTAGAAAATCAAAGTCACCAAACCTGGGCCTGGCCTATGCGGGAGGCGAGCGCCCTTCCTCCGTGTCCTCGGTCCACTCTGAAGGGGATTACCACAGACAGACCCAGGCCCAAACACAGTGGAACTGGGAGGACCGGCCCTCTTCTACAGGTGAAGCACCACACACAATATTTAGACTGGCCTTGTGCTGTTAAATCCAGGTGTTGACTTTAATTGGTCAGGCAGTAGGTTTTAAAGTATGTTCATTGCTTAAGGGAAATGATTGTACTTGTACTCATTGTCTCCATCTTGTTTAGGCTCTATGCAGTTTCCGTACAACCCTCTGACCATGCGCATCCTGAGCAGCACGCCACCGACCTCCATGGCGTCTCCTTCAATTCAGCAGCAGCAACAGCAGCAGCAGCAGCAGGTGCAGCAGCAGCAGCAGCAGCAGCAGCCGCAGCCGCCTCCTTCATCCGGAGCTCCCCCTGTGGCCCAGCAGCGCGCCTGGCCATCTCTGCTGTCCGAGCAATACGAGACCCTCTCCGACAGCGACGACTGAGCTCCACTTCAAGAAAGACCTGGTTTAAAATGGAGGCCTTCGCTGCGGCCCGGTCACTCCTCTCTCCCATAACTAACCTGCTCATCGGAGACTGTGACCAGCGGATGGGGGTGGTGTCCTTTTTATTTTGGTGCTATGGTGCCCCCTGGCTGTCGGCTCCAGCAATGGCATGAGACAAGCGGGGGATCTCCTGGCTTGATTTTAGTCTTGAAGCACTTACGCAGCTCGTCAGGTGGAAAGAAAACTTGATCTAGGGGAAGGTATTAGCTGTTAAGATGAAGAACTTCATATGTACAAAACATCACACAAGACAATTTCTAAATTTTGATTTCTGTAAAGATACTTTGTCTTTAGGAAAATCATTGTATGTAAATAGAGTAACCTTTTTGCAGTGTTTTTCTTAACTTGATTATTTCTTATTTTAATGTTGCTTTTATTGATCCACTTAAACAGGAAGCATGGGGGGTGTAATATCTAATATCACAGCTAGTCTCTCCCAGTCCAGCCACACACGTCAGCCAAAACCCACTGTGGACCGAACCCCGGCCACACAGGCAGACTGCTGCTCCGGTGGTCAGTACTTGAACAGGAGTGGGGCAGAGACTGTACCACCCTCAGGCACCAAGCGCCACCACAGCCTGAACTCCGGAGACGTGAGAGGGCAAAACTGAGTTATGTTTCATCCGGCATGGATTGACGCCCATCTTCACAATATGGACCATTTTAGACAATATTTTTTAACACTGATGATATAACAGAAAGGTTGGCATCCGATATAAGCTTAACGTCTCAGATGGCGAAATCTGGGCCCCTTAGAACTAACAAAAGTGAGCCATTTTCCCCTTCGTCGTCACACACAGCGGTCTCTCTGTGGTTTTTAGCCTATCAGGAATTTACCCGACATTTCATGGTGAATACAAATGTCATTTCTTCAGAGCGGTTTTTGCCATGCCTTGTGACTTGAGAAAGAAGGCAGCTTTAATTTTCCTCAGAGATATTCGTTGGTGTTTGATGTCCTTATTTGGTTCTCTGTAATCCCTTTTTTTTTTTTTATACTGTCCAGACATAAATTTGAACTGGATTTGAATTGTCTTTCTATTTACTCAAAAGACAAAAATTAAGTAAACTTAAAGAATGATCTGCACCAATGTTGCACTTTTTGCTTTGTAGCTTTTGACAACAAGAAGCATACTACCTGCTGTGTAACTTATTCACCTCCGGGACAGGAGTATACTAAGGATGTGCTTTAATGTCTCCTCACCACTCACATAAACCTGTTTTTACTTCAGTCTTTTCTTGTAGCTGGTACATTACTCTATTAGTGTGCACATGCATCACAGTTAAGTGTTTTATGTGTATGGTACCGCCGTAATAACGTCATGGTATATCTTTCCCATGACCAGCGCTTTTGTCAACACGCCTGTAGCTAAAAATCTGAAATGTATTAGGTCAACATGATCCTCTGCAGTTCTTCATAAATACTGAATGTGGACATAATTTGAGCTTTTTAACTGCTTTGTTACAGTTTGCATCAGTCTATTGTTGTCATGATTTGGAGTCATAGCACACAATTTTATTTTCCTGTCATTTTCAACATCTTGTTATAATGCATCCGTCTACAGACGGGATGTTATGTGTTTACAAAAGCAAGGACAAAAAAGTTTACAAACTTGAATCGTAAAGAAATCCGAAATGAAGCCAAAAAGTAAAAAAGCAAAATAATTGGAGCAATTTTCCAGCTCTGTTATCTCAAATAACAATGACTTTTTTGTCTTTTAAAATTAAGACTTGAATACCCCTGTATCCTATGATGTTGAACTGCTTTGTTTGTATCGCACAATGTCTTTTAGTAGGCTATTACAAAAGTTCAGACCAATCAAATAAAGTGGATCAGTTCACCACAAAAAAATGTCTTCTGTCCATGTTCATTGATATGTACTTTTTTATTATTATAGTAAAAATGCACAGATTAGAATACAATGTAATTTGCCAAACAATAGAAGAAATAATAAGATAAATAAATGTAATTTTAAGAGTCATAAGAGTTAGTTTATTTATAATGTAGTTAATTTAGAAGCTCTCATACCTTTCTTAAATATTAATAAAAAGGTTATTTATTAACAAAAAAAAGACTACATTTCAACCGGAACTTGTAATGTTTTGGTCGCGCGCCATTGGTCAGTGTAAAGAGCTACTTCCGGCGAGCGCGTTTTCTACGAAAATCTGTCAAAAACAAAATGCACTCACCGTTTTTACCCTCGATAGCAGAACAACTATTCAGAGACATTCAAAAAATATACAAGGAAACATCACAAAGTAAGTGCACGGAGACTAATTTCATTGTGTGAATCAAGCTGGCTGTTCACGTGTAGTTTTAGCCACGATTGAGCTTCAGCCATAATAACAAAGTGGCTTTTAGCGTTAACTCATGTCTCCATCTTCTCAGTCAGTGGTCATTGTTTTCAGTCCGTGTGATCTACAGGGAACACACTTCGGAGAAAACGCGTTCTTACTTACCTTAGCTCAGATTTAGTTCGTCTATTGTCCGGTAGAGGGAGCTGTTATATAAATGTCTGTAGTTTAACATAATATATTGTTTTATTTACTGCTGTCATCTCTCATCGTTACTTGAACGTCTACTAATATGTAACGATGTGTTTTTGCAGTTCCTGATGAAATGCTGATTGCGTAAGTTCCTCCTTCATAATAAAACTTTTCGTCATAGTTTTTTTAATGGTTAGACCTACATGAGTATGATGCTACAAAGCTTTTGTACATAGTGCATCTGCGATGGACCTACATTCAATTAAAAATGCAAAGTTCGTGTCCTGCATTCTGTTTGGTCTTTGTTCAGTATTAAAATCAAACCACTAATGTAACATTTGTTTCTTTCAGACTGAAATTTGTTTACGGACCTTGTGCGCTCCAGGCGCTGGACTTGGTCGATCAGCGGTCTGTCACCTGTGTGTCTTCCCCCAGTGGACGCAGGGCCTTTCAGGTTTGACAAACCATTATTGATCTTCTTCTTAGCAAATATCAGTGGCTTTCATTCACAGTGATATTTTGTCTTTTCCATTCAGTATTTTGAAGAACTATAAATGATCAAGTCCCTGATCTAGGATTGTAACAATCAGATTACCTGACTAAGTAATACAAGTAAATCTGCACACCCACATTAAAAAGGACACATTTAATAATAAAGTTTGCTAATCTGAAAATCATAAACACTTGGCAAACTTCACTTTTGATAAGATATAAATAAATTCTTGTTTTCTTAGACTTTTGGTCATTGTGATCCACATTTCCTGTAAACTCCTTGGTCTCTGTGAAAACACTTTTATTGAAGCAACTGTACAACACAATGAGGCTAAAAACAGCCTGGGGCTCTGGGACACCAGGCTCCGCACGATTTGTTTCTTTATTATCGACTGATTAGATTAAACAAATCAGATGCAATGGTTTAAGTGCACTAGCACTAGTGAAAGTTAGCAAAGCGCTAATGCCAAATCTCACTTACATTTGTATCTTTTTATTTGACCTATTTATTTGAACTATTTCTCTGGGGCCAGGACTCCCCTGAAAAAGAGATTTTTAATCTCAGTGGGACTATCCTGGTTAAATAAAGGTCAATAAAAATAAAAATAAACTATTTAACCAGTTAAAACCTCACTGAGAATTACAATCTATTTTACAAGTAAAGCTAATATGATTATTATAGTGTTTACCCGCTCTCAGTCAAGGCCTCACAAACTTCATTTTTTCATTTATTTATTTATTTAATATGGACATAGCAATTACATTGGATGAACCAGATGCATTGTTTAAAGTGTTATAGCACATGTGCTAATTTTTTACACCTGTCCATAGGGGGCTTTTAGGTTTCAAAGATAAAACACATTATTAAACACAGTTACAATAAAACAGATTATTAAACTAGATAAGGCACATTCTACACATGTGAACACCTTTGGGTCGATTTGAGCCACAGTTTAAGCTCTCTAAGACCAAATAACTTAGTTATTTGGTCTTTCCAGGAATTGAATAACTCATGAGTGTGACATTTGGCTGCCAGGATTTTGCTCCTGCCTCCATTCAATGCATTCAATGACCTTTTCAGACCAAATGGTGCATCTTGTCAAATCCTTATAGGGAACAAGTGCAGAGAGGACTGGATCATCAGTGCAGGAGCTGCTACAAATTACTGCCTTTATGGACTGTACAAATCTCGCTTGGAGTTTTTTAAAAGAAGTTTTCTAAAGGTCAGGTGTGCTGTGTTCAAAGAGCATCAAGTGCCGTAAAAAGTGGAGGAAGTTGCAGATGAATGGTGCTTTGTGAACTTAAGCTCATCCTAAAAGCTGAAGAGGCTTCCGATATAATTAGATGTTGTTCACGCAGACTTAATGTGCAGAATATACGGGTGACACTGTTGAGAAGCTATAATTAAAAGTATTTTAAGTGTTTGCTGTGAGTCACGCTGATGTAAGGGTGATATAGTGTGTGCAGAGGTGGAAGAAGGACTCTTATGTGAACAAATATCAAATTAAAGTGTTGAAAATAAAAACGGCTTTGCATATTATACCAAATTGCACATTTTCTGACAAGTATTAAGTAACTAAGTTAGTGCTGCGTAGAACAGATGTTGGGTTAGTCCTGAGATGTTCATTTTATACTATATATATAAAATGAATATCGATTTCACAGGGGCAGGTTTTTAAGCATGTCCAAGGGCATTTAGGAGAAGACTGAAAGGCAAAGCTAATAAAGACTTCAGAACATGTCGTGGTCTTAACTACAGGGTAATAGATTTGAAGCATTGCATGGGGACAATGTATTTTGATGTTTGCAAAGGATTGTAAAGCCTAAATAAAAACTTCAGAGTTTGCGATTTGCTAGTTCCAACCATTCAAATTGATTCTGTACATAACCTCAAATCATAACAAGACGTGACTTCCTGTTTCGATCCAGCACACCAAAATGAAAGCACCATCTTATTCATTAGTTCAGCAGTTCATTAGTTCAACTTTCTTTCTGCCAAACTATTAACAGACATAACACTTAAAATGTGTGTATTTAGTTATATTCTTGTAGTGTTGCAAGTGCCTGCAGAACTAATCAATGAGACGAGCTGTGTGCTTTTATTTTGGCGTGCTGGATCGAAACAGGAAGTCACTTCTTGGGGCGTCGTCGTTATGATTTGAAGCTATGCACAGAGTCAGTTGCGATTAGCGCTAAACGATATAGACAAAATTTCATATCTCGATATTCAGATAGATACAGACGGCGTCTCTGGAATCGCCCATATATGGTCATGTTTGAAAACAGTTGAGGGGGAAAACAATTTTGATATTTCTCCAATTATTAAAAAAACGACTTTAACAAATGCTGAATTATGAATATAGTTTTCGACTAAATAAAGATACAAAGACATGGAGAGGAGCAAAGTGGTTCAACAGCCCATAAATACAGAAAAAAACGGAGAATGGTAACGTGATGCTACATGTTAGCGGCGTGTTAGTGCTAACACTAGCTAGCGCTTGCTATGACTGCCGTTTTTTCACTCCTACAGAACAACCTGCTGTGAGAAAATATCCATATGGACCAGATTTACACTTGACTTTATTTGTATGTGATAAATGGGTTCATATTCCACCAGAAAATGGCTAAAAAGGGGGAAAAATTGTGTTTCCCAAAAGATTATATTTTCCCCCTCGGCGACTATGACGAGATGCCGTCTGTATCTATATCTCGATATCGATACGACGGTGAAAACCAAGCATTTTTCAGAAAAATAAAAACATAGTAATAAAGATTGCAGTTTTATGGGTGAAAATCTATATCATTTATATCTAGCAACATTATAACAGTGTTAAAGCTTAAAGAAACAGGCCACCATTTTTCCATACTGAGATATGTTCTTACCTGAGCTTAGATGAGTTGATACGTACCTGTCTGGTTTTTGTGCGTGCCCGTGGAAGAGCAGGGTAGCTATAGGAATACTTTGGGAGAGGCCAACTGCTAACAACATCTTTGGTCGTTTTGTGTGACTGAGGGCACACACAAAGACCAGACACTTATGTATCAAGTCGTCTAAGCTCAGGTAAGAACATATTTCAGCCTGTAAAAATGGTGGCCTGTTCCTTTAAAGCTTAAAAGGGGCACATTTTTGAAGTAGTGAGTGACTTTCCCACCTCTCCTCCTGCAGCAACACTGAGAGTTTATGAGCCTGCAAAGATCTTGAATTTTCCAAACAGTGGGACGTCTAAAGTAACCCCTGCCTGGACTTTACGACAGTGCCCTGATAAGTATTCCCCTGCGAGCGACCATTTCTTGGGCAGCGTCTGATTTAGTGTCTTGTTGGGAGGGGAAACCCTTGAGCTGCAAGCTGAGCCAGAGTGTGAGCTGTTTTTCAACTACCCCGTTTCTGTAGAAAGTTGGCCCCGAATCGCGCTGCCTTTCTCCCCTCGTCGGCCTGCTGTATTCATATCAGCGTCAGAGCGTCCGGTCCATGTAATTGCGCCATGCTCTCTGTTAGAAGTGGAGTGATGGCCTTAACGGATGAGCTGGTTTTTGCTTCTGTAGGTCACAAGCGGGGCTGATTTATGGACAACGTGCAGAATAATGGAGCCGGGGCTGCCATTGTGGGAGGCATTAGTTATTAGGCGCTGTCGGGCTAATCCTCACGGCTAATGTTCTCGTGTGTCAGGGGCTTGAAGACGAGAGCTAAATCAATGTCTGCTCTTGGTTTAGAAAAAATAAATAAATACAGATACACATACAGTACACACACAGTACTCAAGGTTCAAATGTGCAACACCTCCTCGAATACTTAATGTGGAAGTAACAGCCTCTATCTAACCTTGCTTCTTTTGAATATTTAAAAGCAGGCTCGAGCTGATGTGGCCATTATAAATGAGATGTTGAGATCAAAGTGAGCTTGTTTTGAACTTCCCAAACAGAAATTTAAAGATAAATATGCTTCCATGCGCCATCGGAAAAACTAAACAGAACCTTTATTGTCAACCTTCTGAACTCAGAAGTTGCTTGAAACCTTAAATCTAGAATGATGTCGATTTTGTTGTTGTTGATTAAATGTTTTAATTAGTGCAAGTATTGAGTTAGCTGAGAGACTGCAGCTCCCATAGCCTCCTTTGTGCCCTGTATCCATTTACCAGGAATCCCCAGGCGTAGTCCCAGAACATTCTCATCTAACGCCACATCACAATAGACCAGGCTCAGTGTGGCCTGTGTTGTCTTTCTAGGGAAGCTAAAATAAGTTTGGGACGGCATGAATCTTCACTCTAGGGTTTTATTCACATCACATGAGGAGAAGATATGTATGATAGAATAATTTTAACCATTTTACATTTAAAATAACTTATATTTGAGCAGCATCTGCTTCGTGTTACGAAGTGGAAGGTGGAGTGATCTGCTAGAAAATAGTCCCTCAAAATGTGATCATTCATGTGATGCAAGGTCAGTTATATTCCAAAAATTATTCTGTCGACACAGACATTCATATCGTTAGTCTGGCGTTATAAATGATTCGCCTCAGGTGCACTGTAGAGTGCGTAACACTGTTTTTAATACAGGCATCGTAGAAATGTGCTAGCCTTGCATTAGCCTAGCACCACGAAACTCTTCAAATATAAGAACTGCATGAATTACAAAAAAAATATCTCCAGGTACCAGCAACACTCTGGATAACTAGGAAATGAGGCCCTATGTCAAAAATCCAGAAATATCCCTTTAATGGTAGCAATTAATGTGATGTTAACTGTGATGCTTTCTTTCTCTAGTTTACACCAACTTTAGACATAATTTAGTCCATAATTTAGGGGGTTTATTTGACCTGGTTTGATCTTGACTTAGGCCCGGTGGTATTTGGAGGGTGGAAGGTCAAATACACTTCCTGACCGACAAAAACGATGCCACAAAAAAAAAGTTGACACGCTCTAATATTTAGTTCAGCCAAGACCCACAGCAAAGACAAGCCACAACCAAACTCAAAATATTGTTTCCACTTGTTTGCAGTTTTATAGTGGTGTGGTGTATAATTTTGTACTGTTGACTGTGTTTTAGTAACCTATTGTGCTGTGTGAAAGAATGCAAGACAATACTGTAATAAAGTTTATATTTATCTCGTATCGAAACATGGTACTTCTTATATTCATAGTTCTGCCGATTCAGTAATTTATCACGAGGTTGACGATTAATACTTTTATGGGCAAAAACACAATCCTCTCAACATGATTCAGCCACCCACTTTTGAGAGTAATATGAAGCGCTGCAAAGCATATTATTTCAATATTAAAGCATGACACATACTTGACAAAACAAAAAGCAGGCGTACAAGTGTTTTGATTAAGAACAAAAGGACCTCCACGGACAAAGTCTGAGCTGCAGTATAATTTAATCTACTGCACTGTTTTCACTCCACTCATGTATATCACTTATTCAAAACATTTTCTCTGTCAAAGGCGTTTGTTGCATTCACGTACATATATGGGCTGTACATTGAACTCTATTTTAAGTTAAGTCAAAGGAAGAGGCCACCGTTTTTACATACTGATATATGTTCTTACCCGAGCTTAGACAAGTTGATGTGTACTTGTCTGGTCTTTGTGTGTGCGCTCAGTCACAAAAAAAGACCAAAGATGTTGTTAGCATTTAGCCTCTCCTCCTCTCCTCTATGGGGCCAAACAGGGGTGAAGTTAGAAGCGACCAAGCTCTTCCACGTTTCCCCTGCTTGGTCGCTTCTAACTTCACCCCTGTTTGGAGCTATAGGAATATGCTGAGAGAGGCTAAATGCTAGCAACGTCTTTGGTCTTTTTGCCAGACCAGACCGGTGCGCATCAACTCGTCTAAGCTCAGGTAAGAACATATCTCAGTATGTAAAAACGGTGGCCTGTTCCTTTAACCTCAACCCCCGCCTTAACCGGGTGCATTTTCTCCAGTTAAGGCTTTGCCATTGCTTTTTTGTCTCTTACATTTGGGTCATGCCAAACTGGGGAAAATGTGGTCATTTCCGGGTGGGAGTTTAGAGATCTAGCATGTTTTTTTTTTTTTTGTTCAGGTTACTGGAGGCTCTGGGCGGATCTACACTTGTTTCGTGTCCTGTCACTTCTGCCCATGTCCAGCCTTTGCCTACACTGTGCTCCGGAGAAATGACGGCCTGCTGGTGAGTCATGGGCGGGAATTGTAAGATAGCATTTTGGGTCAAACTAGGCGGTGGGGGCTACTACTCTCTACTGCCTTTTCTTTTTTTTTTAAATGTACCTTTTTTAACCTGGAAAGCCCCACTTAGTTTCAGAATCTCATTTTCAGAGGAGTTCTGGTCCCAGAGGGGAACTTATTTAAATGATTTTAGTTTTTCTTCTTGATTACTTACTGGAAACTGTAGAAATGTTGGTCAGAGGACTTTATTTCATTACTTATGTCAAAGAACTATGCTCTTGAAGTTGAAGTTAAATGTTTGCCGCTTCTAAAACACAGAAATTGCGCCAGGATTCCCCTCTGTACGGCAACACGACGGGAACAAACCTTCTTCTTTGTTGTGAGTCAGTGGCATTTGACAGTACATCTGCACATCGCCACCTACTGGTCATAGAATGTGCATTATTAGGCTTTTAAAATGGACAAAAAACATGATTTAATTTTTACTTTGGAGTCTTTATAGAAATATAGTGGAGTAGTGAGTGACTATAATATTAACCTTGTAAATGTACTGGAGTCAAAGTAGAAAATTCTCAACAACATTAACTACAAACAAAGTAGGCAACACTTTTGATTACATCCCGCGAGTTCCATGTGTGGATACAGGGAACAAGACAGTAATTACACATGTAAGTACAGGTAATTAGGCAAGGCAAGTTTAATTGTATGGCACATTTCATGTACATGACAACTCAATGTGCCTCACAGTAACACCAAACAATAATTACACTTTAAAGTCCATAGTTTAAATGGTGTACAAAGTGTAACAACTGTATACAATATGATACTGAAATAATAATAATAAGAATAAGAATACATTTTATTTAAAAGCGCCTTTCAGAACACCCAAGGACACTGTACAATGGACATAATAAAAAATAAGTAATTTTCTTTGTAACGTGGGTCTGTGCTTCACGGAGCTCCAGTGGGCGGGGCCGACTCAGTCACCTGTGGCTCTGATGCTCAGAGGCAGGACGTTAAATCGCAATGTTTTTATTTCATTCAGTCAGAGCTTATTTAGCCACTATTTGCTGTAGATGGAGCTCCTTACGTTTCCCACGCCTGCTCAGCTATCCACGCCTGCTTTCGTATCTCTTCAAAAGCACGACTGTAGAGAATAGGAAAAGTGTTTATTCTGCCTGGCCCACAGCCTGGCGCAGACAACTTGCAATTATTTATTTATCACTTTGTAATGACCAGAAACATCCACATATCACATTGTGGATGCTATACACTTCCCACTGTACATGTTGTACACCCTCATTACTCTTTGTACACCATTATTAAACCTGTACTTACATGTGTAATTACTTTCTTGTTACCTGTACCTGCACATGGAACTAGCCGACTGTAATCTTAAGTGTTACAAAAAACAAAAGCACAGATCCCCCGAAACTCTACTTAGGTAAGTTTACTCCATTACTTAGGCAATGAAATTAAAAACCATCTGTGATCAGGCGTGATGTTTTTGTGAATTCAACTTCTCTATTTTTTATGAGAAGTTGCCCCAGCCTGTCAGCCGCTCTGTGGTTTGGGAGATTTACAGTAAATGCCAGTGTGGGGGTTTGGTGAAAGTGCAGCTCGAGTGATTATTGAACAGGCGACTCTGCTCTGAAGGTGAAGCCTTACAGACAGCGCCCCCTTTATCAGCTGAAAAATGAAAACAAAACATAGCCATAAAAGTCCTTGATAATCAAATATATACAAAGAGGGCAGCAGGTTTAACAATCCATAAATCAACTTGAAGTAAATAGATGATTTGATAGAAGGGAAAAGCCCAAAGGAAAAATGCAAATGTTATTTTTTATGTCTTTATGATCCCTCCTCGACTATTTATGCCAATCACCCGTGCATTCTGATATAAAAAACGTGTGTATATATTTGGATCGCCAATCCCCCAAGGACTGAGCGACTGTCTATGGAAGAAAAATAGATTAAAAATGGCGCCGTCCAGTTGCACATTGACTGGGATTTCTGGCGGGAGCTCTCTGGCTTTGTCTCCTGTCAGTCAGCTGTGCTTCCTGGGCCGACGCTGCTACAGTCTGTGTCCCATGTGTGGACAGGTCCAGTGTTTGTCTGACCTCAGTGGGGCGTCTCCGCTCTGACTGGCTTCTTGCGAACTCCAAATATTTTCGAGCAGATGACCCCTGCTCTCCGGCCAAATATCAGAAAGTCCGATTTCCCCCAGGGATGTGGCTAAAACCGGTGTGAGAAACAGAGTCGGACCAGATTGTAGATGCCTGTGAATAGTTCTCGAACCAGAATCCAGTTTTGCAGGCGGCTGGTTCATCAGATCTAACTCTGGTGGTTTGGTCTTTATCTCTGCAATTAACAATAATTAACTGCTCCTGTCCATGCGGTCGGTAATGCTATAGGAGGCCCCGAGATAATGCAGCAGCTGGTCAAAGATCTGCGGACATGTAGGTCAGCGAGATAAAGATGTCATGTGGTCATAAAGAACCAAGGCATTTCAGCTAAAGTAAACCTTGTGCTTGATCGGGCTTTTACATTACTGTATACATTACTTTTAAAAATCAGCTGAACATCCTCAATGACCAGGTTATTCCATCAATGGATTTCTTCTTCCCTGATGACTAGGGCTGGGTACCGTTGAAAAAAAAAAATGTTTTGGATGTTTTGGCATTGCAGAAGCTGCAGAAGAATCGAAACAATGCCACAACGAGCGCGTGGTGTAAATCCAGTGGTTCACAAACTTTTTTGTTTTTACTGTGATGATGTCATAATGTCAGGTGGAGGGCGGGGGCCAATACGACTCTATGGGAGAAATACAGTTCTAGTAAGAAAACAAATGTTTTTCCTCATCAGTATTTCGATTCACAATCCTGACATGTTAATTTATGTCTGAAAGTTCTTCCTATTGGCTCATGTTTTTGAATATTGTCTCCACTTTTGGACGCCCACAGGGGGAAATTTGTTTTCACAGCTGTCACAGAGACACACACATAACAGACAAGCAAATGACAGTATCAACACACTACGCAAAAAAAGAATATGCGGGTGGGAAAAAAATTACAGGTCGTTCAATGCAGCTATGGCGGAGGGGACCAAACTTATCCTAAAGCGTACCTGCGGCCTGATGGCAGCAGGACGCAGTGTGTGTGGAGAGGATGATCAGAGTCCATGTCTATTGTACGTGCGAGGCGTGTGACTGCTTTCTTATTGATGACAGAAGGGTGTTATGAGGAAATAATTAGACATTGGTTCATATGTACTGCCAGATGAGACAATGAACTTAAGGTCACAGTAAAAATTAAGAGCACATAGGTGAAAAGAATGCAAGTAATACAAACAGGCAAAAAAGATAAAACCACAAAAGAATCTTAACTCAATTAAAAGCTACAGTAAACAGATCACTTTTAAGAGCCGACTTAAAAACAGAAAGTGACTCCGCCTGTCTAAGGTACAAGGGCAGTGCATTCCACAATGACGGGCCTGCAACTGAAAAGGCACGATCGGCTCTCAGTTTCCTTTGAGACCTTGGGACGACTAACAAAGAGTGGTCTCCTGACCTGAGGCTGCGAGCAGGAGTATAAGGCTGAATAAGGTCGGACAGATATGAAGGTACAAGGCCGTGAAGGCTTTTAAAAACAAATAAGAGGATTTTAAAGACAATTCAGCTACGGACAGGGAGCCAATGTAAGGACTTTAAAACAGGCGTTATGCACTCACGATAGATATAGATATTCACCAAAAACGAAGACAAAAAATCTGCAATTCGCCAGTTACCATAGTTACCGGCATGAAATTTCAGCTGCCCTCCACCTCCATTTTAAACTATGGGCTCTTTAAAATGTTGTGATGTCACGTGAACACAACCTATTCCAAGTACCCCCTGCTAAATGCTGACGTACCCCCAGGGGTCCGTGCACCCGTCGTTGGGAAACACTGCTGTAATCAAAGCTAAAGGCCGTCCAACCAAATACTGGAGCTTGTGAACTTTTTTTTATGTGCTCCAGCAGTGTAAATGAGCTACTTTGAAGAATTAAGTTTGCGTTGACCTTTAGTTACTGTATTTGCACAATCTCTTCTCTGTTGTGCAGACCTAATTAACAACTGGATCATTTTCAATGGAGCTGTAAAGCCACTTTTAGCACTAAGCACCTTTGTCTTATTGTTTCCTAGAATGTAGTATTGTATTTATCCACATTATTTTGTGTTGTTTTAGTGTTTGCTCATTATGATGATGTTAGGCTTAGACTTAGATGAACAGAATCCAGACGCTGCACTCAAGATATTTATTGTCCCCAGAATCTTTCACTTGATTTCCTCATTTGCCCACATTCATAAACCCTTTGGTTTGCTTTGGCAGTGCAAACACCTCTTGGCCGTGTACTTGTCCCAGGCCATGGGAGTGGCCCAGCAGGAGGCCGTGAGTGACCGGGAGATGAGCACTCTGCTCAGCGGGACAGCCTTTTGACAGCCCAGAGAGTGTGGTGATGTGATCTCTTAAAGAAGAACTTGCATGAAGCACCTTAATGTGTGGCGCTTGAGGCTCCTCGTCTCTTTGAAAGACTCCAGATGTCGCTTTATTTATTCATCTCAAGTGTCGTATTTTTAGATTTTTTTTAATGAATAGTCGTGCAGCTGCAGCCTTAAGAAACTTATTTCAAAGTTCTGTTCTTGAGTTTCGCTGTAGCCTACATGTAACGGTGTGTTGTGAATAATAAAAACCCATTTGTAACAATATAAACATTTGCTTTATTAACAAAATAAATCACCATACATATAGATCGCATTATGTTAAACATCAATGAGAAATCTCAAATTGTAGTTTTATGAAAGCGCGAGTTTCCTGATGATGAAAGACACAGGTTGGAATGAAAGGCAGGAATGTAGATTTGGATCGACGAGGCTCACCCATAATAATAAAGTTCACAGAAGGCGAAGGGTTTGACCATGCTCCGGAGTGAAGGATGCCAGACGACCACACTACAGTACTTGTTTCAACACGACACAGACACGACGGCCGCACAGTGCAGTTTACAGTTTAGATCTGTCTCCATTGGAATGTACAGAGAGGCTTGGCACACTCCAGTCGTAGCCCTTGTATCAGAAGTGGGACAGTAACACTGGTAATGGGGATGACATGAGCGGCATGATCAGGACGATGTCAGCGCTGATGTTTTAGTTACAAAGTTTGATGTTTTAGTTACACAAATCAAAACTACATGTAATTTAGTACAAACCATAATGTTTCTTCATATAAAAATGGTTGGACCGACATTTTCTACAAGTGCAACAAGCCAGTCTGAAAGGTTTTTGGATGAGAAACTGATGAATAGAAAGTCCCTAGGGCTGGGTACCATTAAACGATACCAGGATGCCAGCATGGTATTGAGAAATAAGCATTCAAAAGAAGAAGAAAATATCATTAGATCCTGGTTTTGATGCCAGATGCCCAATTTAATTTTTCCCTATTAAAAAATAAATAAAAATTTGCCCCAATTTTTTTCTCGCTCACCTATCATATTTTTTCAATTTTTTACCAATATTTTTTTCCCTATTTTTGGCCCATTTTTTTCCTACATATTTTTTTTCACACAATTTTGCCACAGTTTCTCCCAATTTTCAAATGTCAAATTATTCCCCATTTTCCACACATTTCTCGACATTGTAGACATTTCTTCCACACGCTATAGTTCTGTTTTCTGGTTCAAGTATCGGTATTGAAAACCAAGTACTGGTATCGAAAAAAAATATGACAGTACCCAGCCCTAGTGTCCCCCGTAAGGAAATAATGTCCTCTGCATTTGACCCGTCCTTCAGCCAGACCCGCTGTGCAACTGTGAAGACCAGGGAACAGGTTCAAGAGCCAGAATCGTTCTCACGCTATTGATATGGGCAAAACAACCTCGCCTTGCACAGGAGTTGAACCTGGGACATTCTTGTGAAGCTCGCCACTCTGCTGCAAGTCCTTATTACTGTCACAATGACTTCCCAAAGGAAAACTATACGCTCTTCCTCCTCCTTTCATCAGTGCATTGATCGGTGGAGTGTATTGAGCCTCTATGTGTCCAGGGTCACGTCAGGTCCGTGTAGCGTGATCTGGGATCTGGGGTCACATGTAAGGCTGTCTGGCTAAATGAATAATGGAAGTGAATGGCTTAGCATTAAGTTGGCATTAGGCATTCAGAGAGATTGTTCACACTAATGCAAAGTCAATTTTATTTACACTTTGATGCAGTTTCTGTCATGTGTAAAATGTGCTTTAGTCTTTAATACAGTTTAATTGAACATTGCAGAGATATTTGTGTGACTGTAATTCTAACAGGCATGAGGGCAGTGTCAGGACAGAGAGAGGCCTGGAGGTCCCAGCTGAGACCTCACAGGCTGATGTGGCCCGTCTGTCGCTGCGGTGTTTCCGTAAACTACAGTCCGTCTCAACGACCTCTAGGTTGTTTGGAGTAACAACATGCAAGGTCACCAAGCACGACTTTAAGATAGGTCATTTTAGAGACAAACTATCCCATCATCTTACTCATTTCCACAGGTTTGGATGTTTCCATGCGCTTCACAGTGATGAAAAATGAAGACCATTTCCATAGCAACCACAAGTTCAAACAGTCCTCACAATGGTGTGAATAGCAGTAAAATTTCACTTGACTTAGATGAAGGGACGCTTCAGTCAGTGAGGAATTTCCGGCACTTGGTTAAAGGCAATATAGATATCTGTTGTCTTAAGTACAGTACTGTGTAAAAGTTTTCTATTGTTTAAAGGCAACAAACAAAAAAGACATTTATCATAAAAAGGCACAAAGAACAAAAAGGGCAAATTCAAAAACAGAAATACTCCCAGTGCGCTGGCCCTGTCTTACCTTTTCAACATCCTTCATTAAGCCACATTAACTTCTCTGACAATGGTGACAAATGCATTAAAAAGCAAAAGGCAACGAGGATGGGGAGCGAAACTGACACATCCCTTGTTGGGCAAGTTACTTCAAAATTGTAATATATTGTATATTAGTGAATATATGTAATAAGTTTGTATTACATATCCCTGTTTCAAAAATGTAGCTGAGTTACACTACTTTGAGTTACTTTTGACAAAATAAGTAATAAAACCACCAAGTGCAGTCACAGATTTCCTTTTCTTTCGCTTTCCCCCATTCTCTTGTGCTTTTGTTTTGAGGACATTAAGTACAGACTGCAGATCTCAACAAACTTCTGCATTTCTATTTGGGGGTTTGGCACTTTTTCGTTCATACATTTTAATGCACTTGTAACTTGAGTTACTTTAATTGTAATGACTAATATATTCCCGTATTTTATGTTTTATTCCTTCATTACTGAAAAAAGTAATATGTTTTTGTAACTCCTTACTTTTGTAATACATTACTCCCAACACTGCCTAAATGTAATGTGTAATGTGTCCACCTGTTTTTGTTTCAATCGATGCTGAAAATGACCATGCAAACATCCTGGGACCCTCACTCACTGTTGAAGGTAATATAGTTTTGTGGCTGTTTTCGCTATAATATATATAAGTGTCAATAGCGCTTTTATTGTGTCTTCAAATCATCTTCACCCCCACTTTTGGAGCCACTGTCCTACCGTACAACTCTTCCTTCAAATATAGTAGCGTCTCACTTAAACCTTTGCACAGTACTGTTAATGTATAAAAACACAAAACACTTGGTCACTTGATTTTAAAGGGTGTGAGCCTTAAACCGTCTTCCACAAAATCACTTCTGTTACTCGAAGGTCCGTAGATAAGTCAAGTACAAATAAAAGCACACTAATTTGATCAACACGTTCTCAACATAATAAATAAGTTAATAACCCAGGCAGACATGGACAGTATAAAATAGCAGGGGTGTTCTCGAATGGTGACAGAGTGGATTTGTTTTGATAAATAGTGTAAAGCAAAGTCTGCGTCCTATTCACAGGTTTTTACCAATCCAGTTAGCCTCCAAGTGTCTTCACAATACAAAAGTTAAGTAAGACTTCTTTATTTCCAAAGAGCCCTGATACTGATAAATAAACATTCAAGGCGTCCTCCGACTTCACATATCAAACCCTTTTTTGTAAACATTTTCCATGTAGAGTTCAGTAACGCTCGTGCCATTATAGCAGCGGGTCTATTGTCATGTGGATTTGGTCTTTGATGCGTTTGCTCCCGTTGGAACTCAGGTACAGCTCCTCTTTGCGGCACAGGAAATGTCGGGCGAGGATCTTTCGAAATGTGTTCCTGAAGTCCTGTATCCGGTACGCGTATATGACGGGGTTGACCGCTGAGTTCGCGTGTGACAGGATGATGGCGACATACATGACGATCTCCGGCTTCTTGAGTCCGCCGTAGAATAAGGTGAGGCAGTTGAGGATGTGCACGGGCAGCCAGCACACCGCGAACAGCCCTACGATTATGGAGAGGGACTTCGCGGCGCGGATCTCCCGCTGCAGCAGCCCGTGGTGTTGGCTCTCTCCGTTACCCACACACTTGAGCTCGATCTGCCTCAGCTGCTTGCGGGCCACGGTGAAAATCTTCACGTAGATCCCCAGCATGATGAGGAGAGGGGGCAAAACGCAGACGAAGAAGTTAAAGTAGACCATGTAGTGCATGTCCACCACGCTTTCAAAGAAACACTTGAGTTTGCAGCTGTAAAGGAGTGTAGTGTTGGTGCGCCGCGAGCTGCTTTTGGAACAGCCCTCGTGTTTAAAGTTCCAGCCAAAGAAAGGTATGAGTCCGATGACGAAGGACAGGATCCATAAAATCGCGATAATTTCCCTGGATCTTTTTCCCGTCATAAGCTCCTTGTACCTGGAAAACAAACTGAATGTTATTGTCTGAAATATGACTCTCAAAGTGGCTGTTGTTCAAATGTGCGACATTAAACAGGGACATCAAAGCCACACAATGTCCCGCTTTTGTTTAACAGTGGTCCATTGAGAGTACAACAGACTGTGAAAGACCTATAAAGTTTTATGATTAGCACAGTTTTCCATCTGCCTTTTATATAGGTGGACTGAACTATTTTTATAAAGGTTTTGGTCAAGATCATTTCTCTTATGTGGGACAGGTGCTGTTCTAGATAATGATAGTCTTAGAATTTCAACGTCCTGATTAATTCAATATTTTCAGATAACTTAGGCACAAAGTGAGTGGTTCTCAACATCTCACCAGGATGACAAGCCCTGACACAAAGAAGAACATATCTTGTTTTGCACAATGTAAAACAGTGGTTCCCAACTTTTTTATCTGGTGTATTCCTTGAGACATTCTTAAAAGAGCAGGCCACCGTTTTTTCCATACTGAGCTATGTTCTTACCTGAGCTTAGACGTGTTGATACGTAACTGTCTGGTCTTTGTGTGTGCACTCAGTCACGCAAAACGACCAAAGATGTTTTTAGCATATGGCCTCTCCCAATGTATTCCTAAATCTCCAAACGGGGGTGAAGTTAGAAGCTACCACGCTCTTCCACAGGCACACACAAAGCCCAGACAGGTACGTATCAACTCGTCTAAGCGCAGGTAAGAACATATCGTTGTATGGAAAAACGGTGGCTTGTACCTTTAAGCATCCTGACAAAATGTTTTCAAAGTGATCAACTAAACTCATATTATTTCGTATTTAAGTCAGTGCAATGTGCAAACTTTTTACTGAAAAACATTATTAAAAATAACTCAGTTTTTTACTTTTCTACTCCAGGTGATTCCTGGTACCTCCTGCTAAATGCCTTAGGGGTCCCCGTGGGTGGGAAACACTGATGTAAGAGACAGTCTTGTTCAACAAACTCACCAACTGTCATTTTAAAGCAGTACTAAGTAACTTGTGTACCTTAATAATTCCTTTTCGTAGTCCCTTTGGGGGTAATACAAGTGTTAATGGGATGATTGGGGGTCTTTCATCTCCCCCTGGTGTCTGGCTAACGGGCAAAGCTAACTGTGGGCTAGCGCCACTTAAACAGTATTTACAGCCAAGTTTGAGTGAAAAAAAAAATGTCCATTGTGTAATTGGATGTACAATATCCCTCTCTCCCTTTGTCTTTTCTGTCGGTGTAGTACTTACTCTCACAGACAAATAATGAGTAAAAAAACGTAACATGCTACGACACCTGCAGTGCCGCTTATGGCCTCTAGGGGTAAATAAATTAATCGAAAAGGCTTATGAGCGTAAAATGTTTCCACAACCCACTTATCACCGGGGGGTGCTGACTTTATTAGGCATCCTAATTAACTGGAATGTCAGCTTATTTGTGCAGGGCTTTTCTCATGACTCAGATCACAGGGAGTTTTTCTTCATTGACCCCACACGTGGTGGTGGTGGTAAGTTACGGATTTCCCCCGTGGCGGACAGACAGAAGCGCGGCTGCACATGTGCGTCAAGGGACCCTCAAACCATCCCCATTCATTCACACATCCACTGATATCGTCCATCCTGGATTCTTGAAGTGTTTTTAGTGGTGGGGAAACCAGAGAACCTACGCAGGCACAGGGAGAACATGCAAACTCCACAATGAAAAGCCCTCACAGCTGGGGTCAAAAGGTTTTTAAACAACTGTTAATACAAAATGCTCTGAAAACAGCAGAAATAATGTCTCTCAATGAGATCCATGATGGAGTAAACTTGTAAAATCCACCTTTTGTACTCTCTGAGAATGTGGATCAGTGGATGGACGATCCCAATCTCTAAACCAACAGTTGCCAGAGCTATAACAAGACCTTATCAAAACAGAAAGATTTACACCTCACTTTTATCATGTGCTCATAAATTCCCACATGTCACAGGCTCTGCTTAGAGCTCTAAATTTATGCTCAGGACTTTTCACAGGCGTTGCAGTGGGGGGTTAAGGCTGACTCATAAGTGATTCTTCCTGCTCATCTAAAGAGTGCAGCTGGAGAGGCTTCTCTGACTCAGGGCCACGCCGACATGAGCAGCGCATGCATCAGACAGACGTGAGCTGAACATGCCACTGTTGATCTGTGTGAGGGAGCTAATGGGAGCTGTGTCTAAAACAGGCTGCTGGCTAACACTGAGCTAATTATCTCAAGTGACGTTAGCCACCACTGCAGAGGAACGGTTTGAAGTCACTGTCAGTGCTCAAGCTCAAGTGACAAATGTCAAGTCACAGGAGAGGTTTAGTTTAACAGGTTTATCAAGTCCTGGGTATTTTAACTATTTATTAAATATTTCTAAATGGCAATCTATTTTTATTGTAACATAAAGCAATTACTTCTTGGTTGAGATTTCCTGTCTGTAAGAATAATAATATTTTTTTCCCCGTTTGTTATGGCACTTCGCGCCCCCTCATGTTTATGTGATCTATCTAAACCTTGTTCTGCATGTAAACGCTGCTGCTGATGGAGGTCTCTCCCCTGATTCGTGGACTTGCTTTTCTCCTTGGCTCTGATTGGTGCAGCCCCTGCCAGACCACCCAATCACCTGTCTCTACTTACAATAAACAATTTTTCAGCTCACCTGACGTTTGGTGTGGTCATATTATACTAGTTAAAGCAGAACTAAGTAACTTGTTTACCTTAATAACTCCTTTTCGTAGTCCCTCTGGGGGTAATACAACTGTTAATGGGATGATTGGGGATGATCTCCCACTGGTGTCTCTGGCCAGAAACCAATATTGCAACTTCCCTGTCTACGGGTCGGAGCCACCAATACACAATGGAATCACGAAGAAGAAGCTAACAGGCTAACGGGAAAAGCTAAGTGAAATGTTGGATTGGATGTACAATATTCCTCTCTCCCTTTGTCTTTTCTGTCAGCGTAGTATTTACTCTCACAAACCATTAATGAGTAAATAAACACAACATGCAACGACACCTGCAGTGGCGCTTATGGCCTCTAGGAGCACAAGTTACTGCTTTAAAATGTGAGACACATTTGAACATTTCTTTGTTTTTGTTAAGTTTTTTTACTCTTATTTCAATGAATTGTCAACTTTCATTTTCCCCACAAAATTGGGTGTTTTATTATGGAACGGAAGCTTTGTGTCGCACTTTTCACACCCAAAGCGCTTTACATGGTGTCAGAGATTTGTTCTTCATTGACCCACATAGAAGTGTGACTGCGCACATCTGCAGCAACAAGCTAAGACCGCCACCATCCATCGCTATTGTACATGTTTTTACAGGCAGGGGAAACCGGAGGAAACACAGGGTGAACATGCAAACTTCACACAGAAAGGATTGAGCCCGGGACCGTCTATTTGTGATGCACAAGCGCTCACCGCTGCGCCACATCACCGCTCTATTACTTCCCTTCGCATGAGAGAAGCTGGTTATAATTGGATAAACAAAACTATTCTGATGTCCAAGTTCACATACTTTGCTATGTCCAGTTTACCACTCAAAATAAACTACAGACACATGCAATATTACATAAGCCTGGCTCGCTGTGTGACTTAAACTAGGGACTCTTTCCAGACTAAGACAGCCTCGAACTGCTTCCACTGAATGTAATTTCAAGGTGGCGAACGGGGAGAGGCATGTGACGCCACGTGTGCTGTATCGGTTCATTTCCTTTAGTACAATCACAGACAGCTGATACAGAAGGAAATCCAATCTCTATGGAGCAGTACCAGAAGAAAAGACTACAGGGAGTAAGTGCCAGCACAAAACTTCTGTGACATATTCTAAACATTTGACAATGACCGTTAGTATTAGACACTTGCTTTTAAGGCTTTACAACAAAAACTAAACTTAACATTCTTTTTCTGGACTTACTGTGTAATAAAAAGCAAGCAAACACATTGTCATAAACACTTCCTTTCCTCGACTCCTTTTATGATCATACCAAGCACATACGTCCCATAGCTACCGGTCATTTTAGTGAACACAAACAAACAAACTTTTCCTATCACTATACTACATTTTTACAACGGCCGAAAATAAAACTTTGACCAGATTGCGTGCACTAACATACTGCATCATTGTCCACAACAACAAAAAACACCAAACATATTTTTAGAGCGAGTTTGTTTGTTTCACCACCACTTTTTGTTGTTGGTAAGAAGATGACACTTGCAAGTACTGCATGACAGGAAGTGCGTCTAAGGTGCCCATAAAAGCCTTCCTGTGTGTTTTTGCATGAGTAGTTTCCATCCAAACCTCATTTGAAAGTCAAAATTGAGGCATAAATGTGCAGATAGGCTGGTCTCACTTAATCATTAGCCTCTCCTGCATGCAACCTTATCAGTAATCTGTGAGCTACTCATTGTCTACGACCAGATTCAGGTCGTCATTCATTCTGACGTGCACGGGGGACAAAGGACATGTGGGGTTGTGATGGTCTGAGGGGATTAGCTCTGGCATGACGGCAGCGTGTTGGCATCTCGCTCATTCTTCACCCCTCTCCTCCTCACTCTGTTGCGCTTCTGTTCGGGACACGCACCTAACACCACATTATATGTCACCACATGACACTCCATTTCAGGGTTTACCATCAATGTTGTGTGTGATGCTCGTTCCCCTTAGATCTTGGTAGAAACTAGATCCACAGAGTAATACTTCAACTGTTTTTTTCTACACTTTCATTGAAGGTGACTGATATGACAAAGGCATTTTCCTCATATTGATTGATTCTGACTTGCAATAAAAATGGCCTTTACTGATATGAGTCACGAGAGCCAGATTTAAAAGACAAATGAGTGCTTTCCACCCAATGACCATTAATCTCTTACCCCCGGCCTGAACTGAGTGGATTTTCTCCAGTTTGGCATTACCCAAAATAAAAAGCTTCTTGAAAAAAGCCTCAAAATAATGACGAAAACAAGGATGAAAACACAACAAAAAAGTGACGAAGAAGCAACAAAAACGTGCCATAAAAGGAACAATAATACAACAAAAAAAGCGACAAAAGAGTGACCTAAAAGTGACAAAAACACAACAAAAAAGGGACATAATAAGAGAAGAAAACACGACAACACGCTTACGGATTTGGGTAAAGCCAAACTCGAGAAAATGCGCTCAGTTAAAGGCACACTGCGTAACATTTTAGATTATACTGTTGCCATCAGTACAAAACATGCTCCTAATGACCAGCTCGACACAGAAAATGCTATTACAGTGGGTAATCAAAGAATGGATTTGGATGAGGACCTAACCTGTTTCAATCTAAAATTCTGCAGACTTTATTCGACATCTCCATGGAGACGAGCTGGAGACGTACCCGCTCCTGGTAAAGTTACAGTCATGTCTTAGTAGAGCTGAGCCGCTCACAGCAAAAGCTCATGTTTGTTTGTACATTTATGAGGTATTTTTCAATGATGGTGTGGCTTTAAAGGAATAGGCCACCGTTTTTACATACTGAGATATGTTCTTACCTAGCCTTAGCCGAGTTAATATATACCCGTATGGTCTTTGTCCGTGCGCTCTGTCACGCAAACGGAGCACATACGCAGCCTCTCCTACATGTCACATAGCTCCAAAAATCTCACGATAGTGAGTTACGTGAAGTGTTTTCATGCGAGGTATATATACACAGAAATGTAGCTTGACGATTTTATAAGCAGATAAAAAGGGGTACTATATTGTGAGGCTTAATGATACGAGGAGCAAAACGTCCGCGCAGTAACTCCTAAAGACTTCCCCGCTCACTTCCGACAATAGAAGCTGCGTGACTTGTAGAGAGATCGCAGAGAACAGTTGAAGAAGCGTCGATAACTTGTGAACAATGCCTTTTACGTGCATCGTGCCGGGCTGTGATAACAAGCAGAAAGTATATAGTGTAGTAATGTTTCACACATTTCCAACTCACCCCGGATGACGACACAGGACCCAGGACCTCTACCATGAGGTAGGAATGCGCAGCACTTTCCCAAAATATATTTTCTGCTTGTAAAAGGCTCTCTACCAGTCACACAGCTTCTATTGACGGAAGTGAGCGGGGGAAGTCTTTAGGAGTTACTGCGCGGACGTTTTGCTCCTGTATCATTACGCCTCACAATATAGTACCCCTTTTTATCTGCTTATAAAATCGACAAGCTACATTTCTGTGTAAATATACTTCGCATGAAAACACTTCACGTAACTTTATTTAAATAGGGAACACGTGGAAGAGCTTGGTAGCTTCTATCGTGAGCTTTTTTGGAGCTATATGACATGTGGGAGAGGCTGCGTATGTGCTCCGTTTGCGTGACAGAGCGCACGGACAAAGACCAGACGGGGATATATTAACTCGACTAAGGTTAGGTAAGAACATATCTCAGTATGTAAAAACGGTGGCCTATTCCTTTAAGGTGGGGGGTAAGTGGTTAAAGATTTAATAGAAAATAGCTTCCATTTCACGCCTCTCCAAACAATAACCTATTACTGACAAAGATGTTTTCTTATTCTTTTGTTAACCTTCATTAAACCAGAACTCTCCTGTTGTACATGTTTGTAGTAGAGTAAACAGGAAGAACCAGTGATCGAACTAGCTTCTTGTTGTGAGGCGAGAGCACAAACCGCTGCACCATTATATAGAACTGTTGATTGTTTGAGTCAGCTCTCAGTCGTGCAGGAGCTGTCCGTCCGAGTTTAGTTCTGTAGTTAAACGACATAAAAATGGCGGCGGCATGTCAACCCGCAGCGGCCCTGTGCTCTCTCTGGACCGAGTGCAATGACAGTTGTGTTTCTGGTTCTTATTTAAGTTAACAATTGAATGAAGTTATATTTTTGATTGTTAATGATTATATTGGGAGTGTAAAAGGGATGGGGTAGAGAATGAGTATGAGATCTTAACTGGGGGTTTCGTTGTATTTTGTACAATGACACTACAGGTCTATTGTTTGTTTGTTTACTTTATTGTCCCCGTAGGGAAATTCTACCTTAATAGTACAGGTGACAGCTCAAGAACCTTTATCCAGGAAAGACATATTGATTAAAATGCACCACAGTGATTATTAAGATTGACCATAGATTTAATCACGATTCGATTGAGTTTTGATTATTGCACAGCCCGAACATTCATCAACACAATACAAATTCTGAAACTGCTTTTTTGGTTTTAAAACTTTGAAACCGTCCGTGTTAATTGTCCGGATTTTGTCAAGTATCGTGACAAAGACATAACTTCAAGACTGCAAGGCCTAAATATGAACAATGTTTTATATATTATATTATATATCATTTGTCTTACTTTACTTGAGAGAGGTAAAGTGGACCGTCTAAAGGAAAATAGCTCGTTGGGTGTAATTGGAAAGGCAAATTGTCTTCTGCAGTGGATAACAAGTTTCTTTGCTTTTATCTTATCGCATCAGAAGTTTGCCTTTCTAAGTTTTATTCATCGCCATCATCATAAATTGAAATAGTCTGTGAAGAGCTTACATTTGTTTAGTTTTTTTCTTTGGATGTTAAACACATGCTGGAGAAGTCCGATCAACCATGTAGCACGTACTAAATAGTAAATTAAATATTGACCATAACACAATATCTACGCCATACACACTGCCTGGTGTATAACATTTGGCACAATAGCACAGCGGTTAGCGCTTGTGCTTCACAGCCAGAAGGTACCGGGTTCAATTCCCACCAGGACGGGGCCTTTCAGTGTGGAGGTTTCCCCGACCACTAAAAACATGTACAATAGGTTAATCCACTGGCTAGGGGGTTTCTGACAATTAGCCTGGCTCCACATCTGGAGATGGGTCCCCGAGCTCCTACAGGGATTAATAAAGTAACTGTTAACCTTATTATATATAAATATTCTCATTAATTTGTTTGTTTAGGCAACCACAGATTTGATGGGCCCATTTCTTTTTTAGTCTATGTGGGAAATAATGGTATTTTTCTAAGTGGGTGGTCGCCATGGAGACATTTTTTTTTTGAAGAAGTTGCGTTTTAGTAACTTGTTCTGCAAATTAGTTTTGGTCCTGTATGCTCCTCTATTTTGACAAGAAAATGTCTTTTCTGAATGGCATTAAAAAAAAACTGCGTGGGGAAACTGTACTGACATGTGTATGTTTAACTTGACTTTGGATGTGTGTTAGGGCCCCAATAGTGTTTTCACAGATGGTGTTCGGTGGAAGTGAACGGCCAAAAGCAGATGTTTGAAAGCCCAGGAGATAACGGCGGAGCTAAACTACTCATGCTATCAGCTAACCCCATTTTTCCCTATTTAGAGTTTCTTAGAAGGCTCTTTGGCCCGTCGCTCTGGCCTGTATGATCTTTGACATGACCTTTACAACATCACAGACCTCAAAGGACCGTCCCACCCACAGCAACACCACAACCACACAGGTTTCTTTTATCGAGACGGGCTGCGAAAGAGCAAGTGAAAGAAAGAACAAGAGAACCCAATATTGCTTTGAAATCTGAGGTAAGTTATAAGTCTAGTTAAAAAAAAAAAGAGCAGCCTCAACTTATTTATCAGTTTGAGCTACAGTCGTTGTATTATATCCTCATTCGGATTTGAAGTTAAAGGTTAATCAATGGTTCCTTTGCACCAAGAAGCTTTTAGATTCCACTTTGTTTCACTCTCGGGTGTATCTTTGCCCCTTTCTCGCAATATTGCAGAAACATTTCCACAGTCTGGCAGGAAGCACACGCCACGTCAGTTCAATCTGAGCCCAAACCTTTTAGCGGTGCCTATTGAGTGTTATGCTACGCCACTTTTTATAGCTATTTACAATCACTTCCGACTCTAAAGGACTCTTATCGTCGAAAATAGAAGCCCTGATGGAGATTTTACAAGAGCAGACCACTTTAATCTGCCACGAAGTCCATCTGCCCTTTCTTGCCAAAAGTTGACGATGAAGAGAATGACAAGGGGACCTCAGTCACACAGCCTACAACCACTTACTGTCAAACATCAGCGCAGAGCCACCTCGTGATGCGTTCAGTGTTATTGGGCGGTGGGACGCTTTACCCAGGCTGATGCTGAGAGCTCGTGCTGCCTTCAGGCACCTTTCTCTCTTCATCGTCTCTTTTTTTCAGTGGCCTTTACTGCCGCTGAACTGGCTATCGATCCGGGCCACATCTCCGCGCAAAGCAAACAACAACAACAACCCTGTTTTATAAGCTTTGAATCATTACCTGTCTAGAATAAAGCGCTGAAAACTACTCATCTTTCTTAATTAGATTGAGAGACGATCACAACAAGCTCGAGCGAGTAAATAATGATGTTCAAACACATGGACATTTTCTCGAGGGGTTTGGATCAAAGGAGAACATTTTAAAGGCGACAAAAGCCACTCAATACGGTAGGATGTCTTTTTCATAAGCGACTTCTAAAACCAACCGGACAACTACTGCAACACCTGGGACAAAGGCGTGGTGAGATTTCATCAAGTAATTATAGTTTGTGACGGGCAGAGGTGGGGAGAGTAGCAGAGGTAAGGGTTGTGACGCATTTAAATAATTTTAGTAAGTAGTGACCCATATAATTAGTCAACTAAGAGTAAAAAAGTCCTGGATGATGATACTTTTGAGTGTTGAGTCAATGTTAAAGTGTAAAAGGCTGACCTATGTTTTAGCATTGATGTAATAGGTCTCGCCCCCTCATTTAATTATTATATTCATTACTGACACTAGGCCGACATAAAACGCTCTGATTTAAAGCAGTTATCGCATTTCATAAACAAACTAAAAACTATTTAAAGGGCTGAGACTTTTGTCATGATCCGATACGTATTCCGATACAATAAGTAATTATGATTTGTAATGTGTTTACCCTTAAAATTTGTAAAAAGAAAAACAGTCATGTGTTTATAAACCCAATGCCATTTGACAGTTTTTGAAGTGTCAAGATAAAAAAAAAAAGTAGTGCTGTTACTGGAAAACAAAGGAGTGCTGGATAAAAATGCCTCCAAACACCAGTATTGAAAGTATTGCGATACATGAAAAAAGTATTGATACTTGGTATTGCAGTACCAAGTATTAAGATCCAAATCCAATCCGATATTTTGTCCCACCCCTACTATTTAATAACTCTATCTGATAAACCCATCGGTAATTTGTAATGCAAATGCTGCCATTAATTTGCGATTAATTCATGATCAATTTAGTTAAAGAGACTAGATGCAAGTTGGTCATTTTATGCTCACTACTGCCACCTCAGGTCTTACGCGTAAACTGCAGGTTCTCGTACATGACGGCACTTCGGACCTGAATTAACACCTTTTTGAGTGACAGTGCCGGATTTTAGAGACAGACACATTAGGACATGGCTGGAACTTCCTGTACTGCAGTAAATGTAACTGCGCCTGGTCATGTTTCAAATATATATGATAATTGTTTCTCATCTGAGGGAGAATGTTTACTTGTTAACTTGTTTACCAGTTGCACAGTAACATTTTAGACTTCCGGTACAAGTTGTGGATTAGCTCTGTTTCTCTTTAGTCGTCCTTAATTAAGACCAGGTTAAATCCCATTAGTTCCCCCGTTAACCTCTAACTTTGCCACCGCTCAGTCAGAGCCTTTAGTGAAATCATCATTGCAATGTTTAACTAATAATTATAGGAATCTAATAATGAATAATCCACTCTGCAAACAGTGTCTTTCAGCCCGGATTATGAAGACTCGCGGATCAAGTAGAAGCTAATCAAAGATGTGGGAAATGTGGAAAACTGTACTGATTTTAACCGTGGGTAAAAAAAAAACTCTAATCACTCTAATCAGTAAACACAAACTGAAGAACTAAATCATGAATCACAGCTCCAAGTTTAGATCACAAACTGCACAGGAAATCAGCAGTTTGCAAAATCTAACTAAGATTTCAATGATTTTACATCAAACAAACTCTACTAAACCTCTTTTTCTTAGATAAATAATGGGTTTATAACTGAGTAAGCAGAGATAGCGATATATTTACCCATAAAATCATATAAGTGGATCATTTAAAGTGCACATATCCAGCTCAATAGTCTTTTAACCATGTTATTCCCTCATGAAAAACATCTGGACTTTTGTTTTGGTGAGTTATCTTGCATGGTCAGCCTGTCTCCTTTTCATAACGCATCCCCCCACCTGCTGATGTCATGAAGTGATGTTTTAATTTGTTTGTAGTCCAGACACTTACTCGTTCATTTCAGGGCTCAAATTGCCTCCATGTAAACAGCCAGGTGTTTTGTTGGCTCATAATTAGGACTTGTTACATTTACTTGTTTTCCTCTGTTATATTTTAAATCCTGACATATGAAAAGTGCCCAATAGTATTTGCAAAAAAACAAGCCCATTGGCCATTTTCCCTGATTTATCTGTGATTTCATTGAGCACGAGTGACTCACAGTTCCCTTATCTAAAAGAAAATGTAATCAACTGTTCTACACGGAGCAAATGGCTTCTGACCTGAGGGGTATCTTGACGGCCAGGTATCGGTCAATTGCGATGGCCAATAGGCTGAAGATGGAGCTCTGCGTCAGTACAAGCACGAAACACGCGAGGAACAGGCACCCGTAAAAGTCCAAGTCGATGCCTACGCTGATGATGATGGCGAAAGGTATGGCCAGGCAGCCCACCAGGATGTCTGCCACCGCTAATGACACCAGAAAGTAGTTCGTAGCGTTCTTCAGAGTGCTATTTATGGACACTGCCCAGCACACCAGCACGTTACCGGCGATGGACAGCACCGCGATGACAACTTCAATCACGATGTAAATCTTATTCATGACAGCGTCAGTGTGTGCGCGGGACTCTGAGCAGCAGAAACACACTTTTAGTCCCAAAAAAGAAAAATTGTCTTTGTGCTATAATCCCGTAATAATCCACAAGTGTGAGCCTCGTGCGCCATCTGTCAAAACAAAGCAGTTTTAGAGCAAAACTTCCACTTAACAAAGGCGATATGACTGTGAGATAATACAAAAGTATTCATAAGCAGCCCGTAGTACATCCCACCTTATCTAGTCTGGACATTTTGGTAATTTTGTCTCCACGGCTAGAGTTGTACATGCGCCTGGTGAAGCATCTCTGCACAGTGTCACACAACTTCCACCGACTGCAGTTTTCAAGAGGAGGCGGAACGCGGATAGAAAATAGAAAAAAACGTTCAATAGCGCTGTGCAAAGCCACGCCCCGCTCTCACACAGACACACGCACATAGTGCAAGTAGCAGCCGCTTGTGGAATCCCTCCACGGCGTTGACCGTGCGTAATTACGCGCCAATTTAACTACAGCCTACCCCACGTGCTCTTTGCAGCCGACAAAGTGTGATGCAATACATGATGTATCCCTACACATGGTTTACATTAAGGTTTAGATTTCAAAGTCCTGTCCCCAGGAGCGTGTTGGAACTCAAAAACAAGAAGAAACCAAACTCCCTGTTTATGGAAAACTGTTCCCTTTGTGCTCGTCTTTACGTGCGTGAAGCAAATCAGCAGCTGAAATTAGAAATCCTCTGTCATGTTGACACTAGATAAAAGCAGAAAGCATTCAAAATGAAAACAGGCATTCATTGAGAAACCGTCTTGTGATGATCAGAAAACCTCAACATGACCAGACACAGCTCCGCTTGAGTTGGCAACAACCTGCGTCTCAAGTTCACGTTGGAATGACGCGTGACATGTTTACAGGTCCATAACGGCCCTCTATGCTGAGCCTGAGTGTCCCTGCGGGTGCAGGCCATTCACAATGTGTTGTGTACAAGTACCTCAAATCAAATAATGAAGTAGGCCACTTCATTTGGTGAAGATCCAACTTCCACAACTGACAGCGAAAGTATTAGAGTTACTAATAGTCAATACAAGTTCATGAATGAATCTGTTGTAATTATTCAAATTTATTCAGTCTTCAGATATAAAATCAGATAATACAAAACGCTTTCATCTCAAACCTTTTGATGCAGTAAATGCACGTAAACAAATACATTTGAACTCAAAACAAAAGTCAACAGATGAAACATCTAAATGTGTCCAAAACAACTGTGTAGAAAACGTAGTGTGGTTCAGCAGTGTTTTATTGCATTCAATGTAGTGACTGTAATGCAAAAGAGTTATTAAAAAATACTGCTACAAAACTATGTGCGACACTCCTGTAGTGACTTACTTTAACAACAGATACAACTTTCCTAATCTCTTCTGACACAATCTCTTTTAAATTTGAAAAAGAAAAAAATAACTTAAAGGCTTCAGTTCAACTCAAACCTGTGAAAATACTTTCTCCTCTGCAAAGTACAAGCTGAAATTCAACACATTTACAAAAATGTAGGTCAGCGTTGGCCATAAACAGAACATTTTAGCACACGACAAATGAGTTATTCAGGCTGGACAAAACAATTTGTTAACCATGCATAGACAGTTGTGTTGGACAGGATTTGGCACATGGACCACCGCTACAAACATCCGAGTTCGATCTTTGATGCAGAAAATCTGAATACAATGGCAATTTAGTGAAATATTTGGCAGAAAACAGAGGGCAGGCTTGAATGGAGACAGTAGTTTAACCTAATGTGAGTTAACATGGCAGTTTGTAGATGCTATGTTCGTCACTTCAACCCAATACGCTCACTTTCCGGCATCAACTTGCTCACCAAAGATGTGTTACTTGTCATGTCATATTTATAGATGTTTTTTTGAATTTGAAAGTCTCTGTGGCAGTTTTCCGTAGTTCGTTGTAGGCTTAGCTGTTATCGTCCACAGTCAGCTGGACTGAACAGGATGTGGGGCTCTGGGGTCCTGCAGCTCACGGGGTCATGTTGACACATGGGTAAAAGACAGGGCAGGGCAGGTGTCTGTGGTGGTTCAGGTCTCAAAGTATTTGTAGATCTGACAGACGTACTGCATGACGCTTTGCCAGTCCGGTCGGTCCGTTCTCATCAGCTCCTCTATGTTCTGGGAATCGCAAACAATAAACACACAAAAACCATCAGACCCATTTTTTGTCATATTCATATTTTAGTCCATTTTCTTGGTACTAATGCTCACAATAATCTATGTTCTAAGCAAATGTAACTATAAACCATTGAATGTACAGTGAGCAAGTGATATTTGAACACCATATATGACAGATACACATAATACCAAAATAATCCCACGACCAACCAATCATTATTTTATTTTTGTTCTTCCCTTTTTTTCTCCACTTGTTGTTTTCTTGTTCATATTGCTCAATACAGATTTGATTCTAATTGGTTGAATTTTCAAAGAGTCGATGAGAAAAAAGGATGTGATTTTACTACCGGAATCTGAGCAGGTTTCAACACATTAGACTCCGTTGGTGCCAATACAGTGAAAATGTATTATCGATTGATGCCATAAGAGAAAATCAAGTCCTCCTGTTCCTCTTGAAGTTGTTTCAGTACCTCCATGACATCCAAAAGACCCCCATTGACATGCTTTTGGACAGGGGGAACTGGGATGCTGAGCCGCTTTTAGAGGGACTGTTTCTCTTTCTGCTCCTGCCCTGGGGGTACCGGTACTACATTCAGACCAAGAATGCTTTGGTACGAGACGTATGTAAAGCAAGTGCATGTGAATCACTGCAATTGGCAACTATCTTAAAATATTAATTCATAACGCACAATCAGCCCCTCATTTACAGCCAGTTTTACTCAAACGCTTTTGTCTTTGATGTGAAACTCTTGGTTGCTTTGTGAAGAAGAAGCAACAAAACTAAATCCTTGAACCATTGAACGCTGTATTTCTTGCTCAATTATGAAAAGTGTGATTTGGATGCCTTTGGACACGCACTACAAAGTTTGTTTAGCCAACAGTAGCGTCAGGTTAATGCATATACAGGCACACACGGTGTCCTGCTGCCTACCCCACCTGCCCTGCCCTGTTCAGTGCCAACAGGAGCAGAGGGGATGAGGTTCCCGTAACTGATGAGGGGCTGGGGAGTCTCAGAGACTTAGGTTTTTAACTAAGTTAAAAAAGGTCTCAATAGGTCTGTCAGATAAGGTTGACCACTCAATCAAGTTTACCACATACTCAAATATTAAGTTCAATTGTAGCACCGGCTAAACTTGAAGTATCTTAACATCATGAAAAGCACTTGTCTAAACATAACACATTCTAAAGTATGAGTAATTTTAGTAGTTAACCTTGCTCGATTTGTCCTTTGATTTAACGGTTTGGGTCTTAGCAGTTCTTCATTAAATGAGAATTAACATTATGACCTGCAGTGAGCGACTCAGAGACAAATCCACACCGACCGTGACGTGTGACTGTGCAGGCCACTGCAAACAGCTTGTCTTGGCTTGGCCTCAAACACAAGAGGAAGACGATCAGCTCCTCTCTTTTCAAGCTCTGTATTTACCCAGCAGATAAAGGCAGAAACTATTTGTTTTTCCGACATGGGAACAAGTTTGACCACAGCCACGTAATGGAGAATTAATACCACAAAGAAATGTGAACTTTAGCCTTCCAACCAAATCCTCTCCTTTGTGAAACTAGGATCTTGACTTTGGACAAATAACCTGGGGCATTGATAACAAACTCTGGTGAATGTGCAATGTTTTGGGAACGATGACCAAAAGTCAGTACGTTGATTCTGAAATATGATTGGAGATCATACTAAAAACAAGAAAATCTGAAAATGCTACTTTGGGCCTTCAGAGATTCTATATCATGCATTATCCAGGTGTCTTACTAATGTGCTGCCTGTTCCCTCTTTATTACCTAGTGTGGTGTTTGATTGTTTGTTGTGGTTCGAGATTCCCTGGCCGGCTTCTTGTGGTGTACAAGGACATTGGCTTGTCTATTTTTTTATCTATTTTGTGAAAATGCTATTCATGTTTTTGTCCTCTTTTGAGTCCTTGCTTAGAACTAATAAGCCAGTTTTGAGATGGTATAGTCCTGTTATAAACCGTGTTTAGACCTGGTGGTACTTTGAGAGCCAAATGTTTTCTTAGGTGTTACTTGGACTTCATAAAAGTCTGAACACACGAAATGCCAGCACTCCTGCTGAGGACCTGAAGACAGATTTGACCTTGACCCTGACATCAGCAGGTGGAGGGCCTTTACTCGAACATGCATGAATGAAACAAACACACTTTTGAGTACGTTTTTTGCTAAGGATCCAGCATTACTGATCAATCAATATTGTGAGCCTTTAAAAGTCCAGGTGTACAGGGATCAAGGGGTAGCAGGGGTTGTCCATTGATCATTGTCAATGTAGCTGCAGCCCAGCACCTCAGGATGAGCATAAGGCAGCCTGACACGAGCAATATTGAACTCGCAACACAGCCAAATTCATATACATTCATACAGGTCAGAGGAGAATTAAGCAAAGAATTTGAGAGTTTGAAACAGACGCTTTTGTTGAGTGCTGCCAGTCTGCTATGCTCTGCTATGCTCAGTGTCAAAGTGAAAATGGAAGAGTAATTCATCCATCACCTGAGTGCGGATGCAATGACAGTTTTGTTCAAACTCCCATCACTGTTTCCAATTTGTCCCGTCCCTTTCACCCTGTCTGGTCGCGTGTACGTGGGAGGTCTGCGGCACTCACCAGGGAGGGTTTGATGCCGATGCTCTCTGCCGCCTGGAACGCAAGGGTCAGATTGCGGACCTGAAACGGGGAAAAACAAAACAAACGTGGGGGTGATGAGTCCAGACGTTGAGCGCGCCACACAGCGAGCTACGTGCTGCTGCAATAAGCAAGTCAAAAACATGTTCCCTGGAGGGCGCTGAAGTATGTGGTGGTCATGGCGGTCTGTGTGAGCGTTTCAGCCCATTATAACATGACTGTTTGTTTGAAGAGTGTCAAAATATACACACAAACTGTCTTTGCAATTGACCCCAGGAAGCCGGTGTCACATTCTCATCACTTACTGTTGTGGCATCTCTGACGTGGAACATCACTTGTAATTGGGCCCATTTGGGAATTACATTTTTAGTTCATATTTTGTAAATGACCCCTTTATAGGAAACATTAACACATTTCCAAAATGTAATAATGGACATGGATTTAAAACAGAACTAAGTAACTCATGCCCCTAGAGGCCATAAGCGCCACTGCAGGTGTTGTAGCATGCTTTTTACTTAATTGTCTGTGAGAGTAAATACTACGCTGACAGAAAAGACAAAGGGAGAGAGGGATATTGTACATTGTGCCACAAACCAATTACACAATGGAGATCATTTTTTTTCACTCAAACTTGGCTGTAAATACTGTTTAAGTGGCGTTAGCCCGCAGTTAGCTTTGCCCGTTAGCCTCTTAGCTTCTTCTTTGTGATTCTATTAGTGTGTATTGGGGCCTCTGACCCGTAGGCAGCAAAGTCGTTTTCCAAGGGGAGATGAAAGACCCCTCAATCATCCCATTAACACTTGTATTACCCCCAGAGGGACTACAAAAAGGATTTATTAAGGTTAGTTAGTACTGCTTTAGATGTATTTATTCTCTGGTTTCCGTGTAATTTGGGTTTATGTATAGTTTTTAATTGGACACTCCCTGACCAAAAAAAAAATTGCCACAAAAAAAGGTCACACACTTGTGAACACACAATTTACTTAAAGGAATAGGCCACCGTTTTTACATACTAAAATATGTTCTTACCTCACTTTAGTCGAGTTAATATATCCCCGTCTGGTCTTTGTCCGCTCGCTCTGTCACGCAAACGGAGCACATACGCAGCCTCTCCCACATGTCACATAGCTCCGAAAAAGCTCACGATAGAAGCTACCAAGCTCTTCCACGTGTTCCCTATTTAAATAAGGTTACGTGAAGTGTTTTCATGTGAAGTATATTTACACAGAAATGTAACATGTCGATTTTATAAGCAAATAAAAAGGGGGACTATATTGTGAGGCGTAATGATACGAGGAGTAAAACGTCCGCGCAGTAACTCCTAAAGGTTATTGACGGAAGTGAGCGGGGGAAGTCTTTAGGAGTTACTATGCGGACGCTGTGCTCCTCGTATCATTACGCCTCACAATATAGTCCCCCTTTTTATTTGCTTATAAAATCGACATGTTACATTTCTGTGTAAATATACTTCGCATGAAAACACTTCACGTAACTTTATTTAAATAGGGAACACGTGGAAGAGCTTGGTAGCTTCTATCGTGAGCTTTTTTGGAGCTATGTGACATGTGGGAGAGGCTGCGTATGTGCTCCGTTTGCGTGACAGAGCGAGCGGACAAAGACCAGACGGGGATATATTAACACGTCTAAAGTGAGGTAAGAACATATTTTAGTATGTAAAAACGGTGGCCTATTCCTTTAAACTATTCTCTTTATTTGTGTCTGTCAGCACATAGACATTGAGTTTAAAGCAACAGCTGCGTAGCATTATAGCATCAACTGTGTACAATTTTCTTTTAAACAAATGACCGAAGTTTCTCACACTAAATGAAAACAAAACAGTTAAATAAGTTTTGAATCCTACTAACTAACTAGTTTTTCCTTCAATCTGTTACCATATTTTAAATACTTAGACTTCTCCAATCCATCTTTTACGGTCCACTCACCCCCATAAGACAAATGGCCTTCCTTACTTGCAAACAGAAGCCGTAATAGGATCAGGATAGATTATGGCAGCGAGCCCCTGGGGTATCCACTCAGCAGCAGCAGTTATTAAAAACACACGTCTATTCAATTATTGAGAGATGAGCCGTGCAAAGTCTCGGTCAAACTAATGCGGCACGTTCACCGCTGTTCTCCACTGCCCTCGCATTTCTGAGACTTAATCGGTCACGTATCGGTGTCTGACCTGCTCCTGTATTGTTTTAAGCATGTGGTGAGAGACCAAAAGAGCAGAGATGTCCAGGGAGGAAAGCTTATTGTTTTCACGTCTGCGTTTGCAGTATCCCATATGCCTGTCTGTCAACACTGGCCTTTAGCTTTTAGCTTAACCTGCTTCTCTGCGCTGTGCTTCTCTGACGATGTGATTACACAAAGAAAACATTAATAATTCATGATTGGATGGAGTGTGGACATGTGTACTACAGTAGACAGGAAGTCTATCTAATGACAGTTAATTGTGGGATGAAAGATGCCGGACAAAATGTAATAAATTTTATTTCCTTTCAGCTCTCAAACTAATTGCTACAGCGGTGTGTTTACAGGCATCACACTTTACAAACAAAGAGCTGAGGTTTGGTGCGGGAAGACACAGCTGCAAAACAGGCTATTCACAAATCTCAAATTACAATCTTCAAAACAAAAAGTATGTAATTGAAAAGAACAGACCATTTTCACGGCACTTAAAAAATAAAAGATACATCTTTAAAAAAAAAACTTGGTAACACTTTATTTTACACTACCTTGATACATTGTACCTAACTAAATTTAGTTCAATTTAACAAGCTTTCTAGTTTTTTAGAGTAATAACTTGTACCTATGGGTTAGATACACAATGGAATAACTTGTATTAGTACTTTATGGTACATAATGTAATAGGACACGAGGGTTTGGGCTTAAGGTTAGGGTTAGAGTTTTGTCTTATTACATCATGTACCAACTACAAATACATATTATTCCATAGTGTATCTAACCCATAAGTACACATTATTACAAGTTACAGAGCATTTAGTTAGGTACAATGTATCAAGGGTAGTGCAAAATAAAGTGTTTCCAAAACCTTCTGAAGATCTCTGTTTATTTTTGATCATATCACAAAAAAGCGACCAGTGTTTGGGAAGAGGAAGGAGTAAACCTAGCCTGGTTTTACAAGACCCACGTACTCATTTCGTACAAGGGTCTGGAACTTCACAATTGAGCTCCATTATCAGGTGGGAGGGTTGAACTTGTTTCATGACGTGACGTATGTAATGCGCCCGAGTTAGTGAAGCAGCTATCATAACTCTATCATAACTCTATCATAACTCTATCATAACTCTATCATAACTCCATCATAACTCCATCATAGCTCTATCATAACTCCATCATAACTCCATCATAGCTCTATCATAACTCTATCATAACTCCATCATAGCTCTATCATAACTCCATCATAACTCCATCATAGCTCTATCATAACTCTATCATAACTCTATCATAGCTCTATCATAGCTCTATCATAACTCTATCATAACTCCATCATAACTCCATCATAGCTCTATCATAACTCCATCATAGCTCTATCATAACTCTATCATAACTCTATCATAGCTCTATCATAGCTCTATCATAATTCCATCATAACTCCATCATAGCTCTATCATAACTCCATCATAGCTCTATCATAACTCTATCATAACTCTATCATAGCTCTATCATAACTCTATCATAACTCTATCATAGCTCTATCATAGCTCTATCATAACTCCATCATAACTCCATCATAGCTCTATCATAACTCTATCATAACTCTATCATAACTCTATCATAACTCTATCATAGCTCTATCATAGCTCTATCATAACTCTATCATAGCTCTATCATAGCTCTATCATAACTCTATCATAACTCTATCATAACTCTATCATAACTCTATCATAACTCTATCATAGCTCTATCATAGCTCTATCATAACTCCATCATAACTCCATCATAGCTCTATCATAACTCTATCATAACTCCATCATAACTCCATCATAACTCTATCATAACTCTATCATAACTCTATCATAACTCTATCATGACTCTATCATAACTCTGTCATAACTCTATCATAACTCTATCATAACTCTATCATAACTCTATCATAACTCTATCATAACTCTATCATAACTCTGTCATAACTCTGTCATAACTCTATCATAGCTCTATCATAACTTCCTCATTACTCTATCATCTCTATCATAACTCCATCATAACTCCATCATAACTCTATCATAACTCTATCATAACTTCCTCATTACTCTATCATCTCTATCATAACTCCATCATAACTCCATCATAACTCCATCATAACTCTATCATAACTCCATCATAACTCCATCATAGCTCTATCATAACTCTATCATAACTCCATCATAGCTCTATCATAACTCTATCATAACTCTATCATAACTCTATCATAACTCCATCATAACTCTATCATAGCTCTATCATAGCTCTATCATAGCTCTATCAAAACTCTATCATAACTCTATCATAACTCTATCATAACTCCATCATAACTCCATCATAACTCCATCATAACTCTATCATAACTCTATCATAACTCCATCATAACTCCATCATAACTTCCTCATAACTCTATCATCTCTATCATAACTCTATCATAACTCTATCATAACTCCATCATAACTCCATCATAACTATATCATAACTCCATCATAACTCCATCATAACTTCCTCATAACTCTATCATCTCTATCATAACTCTATCATAACTCTATCATAACTCCATCATAACTACATCATAACTCCATCATAACTCCATCATAACTTCCTCATAACTTCCTCATAACTCTATCATAACTCTATCATAACTCCATCATAACTCCATCATAACTATATCATAACTCCATCATAACTCCATCATAACTTCCTCATAACTCCATCATAACTCTATCATAACTCCATCATAACTCCATCATAACTCTATCATAACTCTATCATAACTCTATCATAACTCTATCATAACTCCATCATAACTCTATCATAACTCTATCATAACTCCATCATAACTCCATCATAACTCTATCATAACTCCATCATAACTCCATCATAACTTCCTCATAACTCCATCATAACTCTATCATAACTCCATCATAACTCCATCATAACTCTATCATAACTCTATCATAACTCTATCATAACTCTATCATAACTCCATCATAACTCTATCATAACTCTATCATAACTCCATCATAACTCCATCATAACTCTATCATAACTCCATCATAACTCCATCATAACTCTATCATAACTATCATAACTCCATCATAACTCTATCATAACTCCATCATAACTCTATCATAACTATCATAACTCCATCATAACTCTATCATAACTATCATAACTCTATCATAACTCCATCATAACTCCATCATTCCTTGCGCATTCCAAGGCATCAATTTCAATTTCTGCATATTTGGGAGCCGAGCCAGAACAGATTGAAGAGCTTCCTTTACTTTCGTATCCGCCGCCGTTGCCAAACTACAACCCACAAATGCGGCACAAATGCTTGACGTCACCGACAACACCCGCCTCCCCCGCTCGCTGAATGGTAGGTTGAAATTCAACCAATGTAACGCGGCCACTGAGATCAGACCCAGACGTACATGGAAATTAAAATTGACGGGAGTTTACAGATGGCTAAGGCCAGGCTAGAGTAAACCTGTTTTCAGCTAAAAACAGCCAAAGCATTGACAGCGATAAAGGATCAAATTCAAGGCATCAAAATTTAAAATACATAGCCTTTGAAAGTATCTACTTTAAAGCAATTAGATCAACATAATAATGTATATTAATGAAATATGGTTCCATAACAGGTTAAAATCTATGTTTTAAGCAAATAAAGAAAACAAATGGTATCATCCTCTTCTGCTGAACAGAGGAAAGTAAAATGGTTTAATTAAAACTAAACAATAACCAGCAATTGGCAAACAAATATTTATAGCATTTATAGCATTTTGAGCGGTTCTGAATTGACCAGAACAAGTCCTGTGACGCAAGCACCTCATGACATCAGCAGGTGGGGATCAAGTTTTGTTAAAGGCAAAAAGAGAAAAAGACTATGCAGGATTCTTCAAATGAACACGAATGAAGCAAATCACAACTATTATAGACAACACGTAAAAAAAAAAAAAAAAATCTTCACAGAGACATGTCCTGGTTTTGAACAGAAACAAAGAGCAGGAGGGATGGGTGGCCAGGCAACATTATTACAGGGTTAACCGCTCAAAAAAGTAGATTCAGCATGATATGGGCTGTTCAAAGGAAACAGTTTGAATCCTGCGCTCTTGTTATGTAAAAATAACTACAATGAAAGAATTCCAACTATTCAAAACAATGGGTTTGTACGTAATAACTCAAAATCACAGATGTTTCTATGAACTATTTTGTCATATCTTTTATCTAAGAACCTGTAAATCTTGAAGTCTAGGAATTAGTGTGGCAGATGTCTTATCTTCTTGTATTCTGCCGCCCTTCACAATGTTTGTCAAGCAATAAATATAAAAACAGAACAAAACATGGATGTTTTAGCTTTCTCCTGGGCGACAATGCCTTTGCATAAATTGTAGGTCAAAGAGCTGATGACATGCTATTCTTGCGTTTCCTTCCCACTTAACGAAATGGCCCAGTGATGACCCAATGGAGGGCAGTATCTACTTCCTTCACTCTGGTGCGGGGTTGATTGACTGTGTGAGTCTCGTACCTTATCCTGGCTGATAAGCTCTTGGTAGGGGATGTGGGCGGGCAGGTACGTGTGCAGCAGAGCACAGAACGCCAAACCGTCGCTCCAACTGCTGCTGAAGTTCGTCACATCAATATTCTGCAAACCACAAGAGAGAGGCATGTCACAAACAAAGCAGTCGATAATACAAAAAGCTTTAATGTGGTTGTGCGGCTGCGCTAATGGCCTCAACAACAAGACCACTCTATGAAAGATGCACATGAAGATAAACGGTAATTACATTTCGACGCTACTTTGTGCTAGTTTCATGACAGGCTGTTGCTGGAAGTTGGTTTAGGTGCAGCGGGTTTCGTTTTGACCTGAAGCTGGAGTAGATTGTCTAATACAGCACAGGAATAGGCAAGTTTGCGTCGTGGAAGGCCGATTTTCACCATGGCCAGGGCCGAACCTCACCATTGTAGCCTAAAGTGAAGAACTTTTTTATGGTATTGGCTTCGGGACCCTCGGATTACAAGCCACAAAAAAACAAAGGTTCTCTATAGGCTCGTGACTAGACTGGAAATGGTTCCGCAACCCACTTTTGGGTCCCAACACACCAGGTGAGAATCACTGTTTTACATTATGACCAAGTGGGATGTTCTGCCAGGACATTTAAATACTTTTTTTATTATTATTAATTTATTTTTTTGAGCAGTTTACATTTTTTACAACATTCACATCCACATTATTCTTTTACAGGAGCTCAAAAAGGAGTCGGCTGAAGCTAGAAGCTTATATACGCCGACCCCGTAATCAATGTAATAAACATTTACATTTCCCGGTGATCCTGCTCAATCCGTCTGTGTCCAAAATAATAATTCAGAAAAACTCGATTAGTACTCAATTAGTACTCAATTTCATTTACTCAACTACATGAACTTGAGTAACTTTTTGAAGTAATTGTACTCCTTAGCGTATTTTATCCATACAGTACTTTTAACTTTTAACTGTACTTTTGCGTGAATAAAAATAATAGTTACATTTTCCATCTGAGGAAAAGCTTCAAAACGGCATCAAGAAACAACATTTACTAAAGGATTACTACACTGAAAAATACTGACTCTATTTCTCGCATTTTAGAGTACTTTAACAGGTATTTAAACTCTTCTTTGCATAATAACACTTCTCAATATCATCTAAGGGGACCAGAGGTTCTGTCCTGGAGGGCTAGATTGGCCCCCGGACCTGACGTTGCCTAACCCGTTGTTCTACCCCAGATTCGATCAGTTCATGCAGTTGTTGTGCCTTTGACAAAGACACAGATTAAACCAAACCGAAGCTGCCACATCTTCGCCATCTGGTTTATCTCACTCTTCTTGCTAGCCTGTTATAATTTTGGCTGAGTGAAGAACGTGCATAAAGCCACGTCCAGTTTGTGAATACAAGACCAAAGTCACCTGACATGTTTGATAAGACTCTGAGTTTGAAGGGGAAGACTTCCTCAAGACCATTGTGTCCCGGAAAAAGCCACACATTTGGACAGAAACCTATTTCCTGGATGTTCTTCTTCAGTTTCTATAATAAGACGCTCAGATCACTGGTGTGTGGAACTGTCTGGGATATAGATTTATAGGGATTTCTTAGCACAGCAGGTCAAAGTACATAGTTAGAATTTCAATGATACCAAAAGCACTGATTGTTCACATGACATGTAACAGGAGTCTCCAAATGCTTATAAGTGGCAGAGCTTTTGCTTTGAACTATTTTAATATGGGCTATTGCACAGAGGCGGCACGCGACTTCTGGACTTTGGCGGCTGCTGTTTTGTGTTTTCCTGTAATGGATTAGCAGTGCCTCACACAAATCAAATATTTCACGATTGCACGGCAGACAGCGAGTTACTGATGGACAGTCACTGGCAATATGTTAAAAGCATTTGAGGAAAGGGAATTTATTAGGATACCGTCTACCGTCACAAAGCGCTTTACAAGGACCAATTTTTCACTCACTCCATACAACAGTTGGGGCAGTACTTATGAAGCTCGCTGGCCTTGAGGTAGACTGACAGAAACTCTGTCAGGAATAGGGCTGGGTCATTTTTTTCACCCGATACTTGTACTTAAACGATACTTGGTTTTCGATACCTATACTACTTATACTATGTCATATAGAACCACAAAACAGAACAATAATGTTAAAGCAGTGCTAAGTAACTTGTTAACCTTAATAAATTGTTTTCATAGTCCTTCTGGGGGTAACAGCTGCAAAGATGGCAGATCTCCATGATAACTGTGGAATTTCCCAAACTCTATACAAGATTGGGGGTCTTTCATCTCCCCCTGGTGTCTCTGCTCAGAAAACCACAATTTCAACTTTCCCTGCACCGGGTCGGAGGCACAATACACACAAATAGAATCACGAAGAAGAAGCTAACAGGCTAACGAACAAAGCCAACTGCGGGCTAGCACCACTTAAGCATTATTTACGGGGTCAGCCCTATATTATCTGATACCTATGCTCCCCTGTCAATTACGATTAACCAACTCACCAACGGAAAAAAAAATCGCACCCAGGGAACATAGCATCCGGGGAACATAGGTACGCACCTTACAGCCAAGTTTGAGTGAAAAAAAAAAATCTCCATTGTGTAATTGGATGTACTATATCCCTCTGTCCCTTTGTCTTTTCTATCAGAATAGTTAGTATTTACTATCAGGGACAATTAATGAGTAAAAAAACGCAACATGCTATGACACCTGCAGTGGCGCTTGTGGCCTCTAGGAGCATGAGTTACTTAGTTCTGCTTTCATTTATTCCATAAAAGACTTTTTCTTTTCAATTTGAGCAATTTATTTGAGCTGAAACAACCAAATAACCTTCCTTTAATGCTGTCCCTGGACAAAAGTCTATATTAAAAGATATAATATTTGTTTCGGGACTTACTTTTGATAATTTTTTCGATACCAATAGTATCTTTAATGATTACCCAGCCTTAGTCAGGAACTCTACCCCTTGCATGCTGCATATCTATATTTGAATTTTTGTGTTACTGAGGAGTGATTGACAATAAAATGAACTTGAATGATACTCAGAGATGCTAAAACTGTTCTTTCTGGCAGGCAGGTTAAAAAAAAAGCAAGGCCCAAGCAAACACATAATCACCACAGTGACACTTAATGGAGCAGGAAGTCTGTTGGGGAGCTTTTGATTACTGTGACAGGAAAATCTTATAACTATGATTACTGTGGTTACATGAAAAAAAAAAGTTAATGAGCGTCGCAGCTTCCTCGTCGTTTATTCTTTGATTAGCCACTGGAAGGTTAGACTGGGTCCTGCAGATTTGTCTGACGAGGTCCACACAGAGACGCTTTATGTATCACACAGTGAGTTCAGTACCCGCATGTCTTCTATAAGGAGGATATAAAACACGTGAACAAGAGAGCTTTGTGCAATGATGCCCAGTGTGGCAATGCATCAGACTAAATGATATGGTCTTTTAATGTGTAGCGGCATAAAGATGAAAACTTACATTGTATCCACTAATATCCCAAGTCAGCCTCGCCCCCAGGAGCAGAGAGAGAGAGGAGCATTTCATTGAATAAATCGAATCATGGCCTGTTGTTTCATACATGAGAGGCTCAGGCCAGATAGCAAATGTGATTAGGCACCTGAGTGGACAGGCGCGCATCGTAAAGACCTCAGGACAGGAATTACAGCTTCAGCCCAGAGTCCAGCTGTAATGAATATTCCTTCAGCGGCAGACGAGTGCTGCTGACAGATGTGCCACCACTGATTGTATCCATTCATCAGGTCAGATTTATTGTATCCAGCGAACGTGGGGTGAAGGAGCGCGAGGGCCATGCACCAAAAGTTACAGCCTTTTTTGGTCAGAATAGTTTTTCCAAAAATCTCCCACTGTTCCTTTGCATTACCAACTTATTTTATGATTAGCTTATTTAGGCAATTTCTGTCGTTGGCCATTATGAACCCAAGCTACAATTAAAACAGCAATGAATGACAAGCGACAGCTGGCAAAAACATGTCACCGTAAACCACCAAAACCTGATAGAAAGAAGCGAACAGTCTCTTTTGTAAGGTGACAAATATAGAACCAGAATATTATTGGGTCAAACACCTTTGCTCTCTCAGTTTTCGGAGGAGGAGGACAGGCAGTTTAACAATCATTGCTTTCTTTTGGGATGTATTCAAAGCCCCCCCTTCATAAACGGCCCAAGTGCTGGACCACTGAATAATTTAAGCAATGTTCTTATTATCTTATTGTGGTAAATGGTCTCAACTTATAGAGTGCTTTTCCACTTACATTAGGCACTTAAAAAAGTGCTTTACAGGAAGGAATCACTTACCCATTCACTCTCTCTCACACACACACCAATGTACGCAGACTGGAGGCAAGGTGAGTGAGGATGAGGCGGGATTCAAACCCCCAACCTTCCAATCAAGAAGCCACTGTCGCCCCATCAACTAGTAAAATTCACTGAGAGATGGGCTTGGGCAATGTCACATGTACTGCAGAAGGATAATATGGATTGAATCATTTGAGTACAAGCACATTTTCTACAATCTCTCTGTGGTCTCTGTCCTGGTGATTTTAAATGTTCCAACAATCTGCACTGGGAACGCCTGATGTTTACAGAGCAATGACAACTCGCCAAAGGAGGAGTCACCCATTTGTTTGGTAACAGATACCTCACACCTGTGGGTCAGAGTGGAGCGAACACAATGCAGCACCAAAGCAGAGAGTGTGGTCAGTCGGCCGGAGTATAAACCCCAACCTTTTTGACAGCCAAATGCCCTGTGCACCCGGCACGAAGAGACAATATTGAAAGTCATGCTATCAAAATAACATGGCATTTGTCTTCTATTGTATCGTGCTGAACCCAGAACCACTAAAACCTAATAAATCTCAGAAAAACAGATATAAAAATAGCAAAGCAATGTAACTCTGAAGAGATCCAACAAGCAGGGAAGGTGTAAAAACAGTTGATGACTTGAGTGACCCAACGCAACACATTTACAACAGCACAGCAGGGCATTTAGAGATTTTTCTGATGTGTAAATGAATACATTTGCAACACTCTAAACCACACGGTATGTGCCAACAGGTATCTGATCACAAAATGACGTAGATCCAGTAAAAAGTGGAAGGAAGTTAAGTTCTGTTACTTAGAAAGAAATATGTTCTTCTGCTATAAACAATAAAAACTCTCAAATGTATAGCGTCAAGGGAAACAAAGCAGGTTGTAATTTAATGCTGATATGGTGGGATGGTTTTGAGGAATGTAATTTTGCAGACAAAGGTTCTCCTATACAACTCCACAGCCATACGAAAGCACCACGTGTGTACTGCGGTCTCGAGCTCCTGTTCCACAAAACATGCTGTTTATGGACACGGCAGGATCAGAGGGACAGCTGCTCTTTTTGAATGAGACCAAACAGGATGCTTTTGCTTTGTTCACAATCTGAGAAAACCAATCAAACAGCAATGACTCTCCTAATATGAAACACAATGGTCAGGTAAATGGTGGCTGCAGTATGAAAGAGGCAGTAGCCGTGTTATAAATCAGCTGGTGCTAATGGCCAGTGTAATGAGGCGCTCTCACTTTGATGAATTGGGAAAGAGCTTGGTTGTATTTGGCGCATCTGTGGGGCAGACCTGTGCAGTCATGTCGCCTCACATTCCTCCCATAACTTCTCCGGCGGCAGCTGGGCACAAATATTAGCAATGCGCAAATGTATGAAGGGCGTGCAGGGCTGGCAAACTACTTTGTCACTGGGAGTGTCAACAAAATCTCAACTTGAATGACAACACCATTCTGTAGTATCTTTTATTACTAACACTAACTACTTCTAACATAAATATTTTACTGATATTGGGACCTGTACCTCAATTCCACATCAATTTTGACTGTCTAAATAACAATATCATTTTGTTTTTGTTTTTTTGTTTGTCCTGACTGTTTGTCTTCTTGAGAAAGTTGAGTAATAAATGCAATAGTAGCTACACCCGAAATGTCCAAATCAGTCGGCCACAGTCACAGTACCGGTATGTCGAAACCGGGTCATTGCTGGTTGCTGTTCGGTGTCCTAGTTCAGGAAGAGTGCTGCAGCCGGGGGGAGCGCAGAGTGAGGGAGGGGGGCCTGAGCTGCAAATGCTACAACAGCAGTGGACAACAACAGCTCTCTGGGAAGCCGGCTCAGAAAAGCAAACACAGCATCAAGCGACAGGAAGTGTCTCGCTGGGCACAAAAGCCAGCGATGCGGCTTTTTAGGACGCACAGAGAGAGAGAGAGAGAGGGGGGTGAGAGAGAGAGAGAGAGAGAGAGAGAGAGGGAGAGAGAGAGAGAGAGAGGGGGGGGTGAGAGAGAGAGTGTGCGCGCTTGCGTTGGACGGACTCCAAGTGGACATCACAGCAGACTGAAAAAAAAAGTGTAAAGTGTGAAAGACATGCAGACTGTCCCACTAACTCCTATATGATTAATGTCATCATCGCTGCAATGAAATGTTTGTCCAAAGATAATATGAAATGTAAGTTTTGGGCTGGGTACCGTTAAATGATACCAGTATAGTCTCGGAAATAAAGTTTTGGTTCTACTGGTATCGAAAAAACGGAAGTCGAAAGCAAGAACCGAAAAATCTTTTCGATTTTTCGGTTCTTGCTTTTTTTCTTTCTTTCTTTCTTTCTTTCTTTCTTTCTTTCTTTCTTTCTTTCTTTCTTTCTTTCTTTCTTTCTTTCTTTCTTTCTTTCTTTCTTTCTTTCTTTCTTTCTTTCTTTCTTTCTTTCTTTCTTTCTTTCTTTCTTTCTTTCAGCCTCATCCGTCCTCATTTTTTATTCCAATATTTTCCCTATTTTCCCCCATTTTTCCTATTTTTTTTTTTCTTTTTACATCATTTTTCCTTATTTTTGCCACAATTTCTTCCATGCCCCCATTTCCTCCAAATTATTCCCCATTTTTCACACATTTGACATTGGAGATGAACCCGATCAGATCTTCCACACATTATTGTCCTGTTTTCTGGTTCTTGATGGCAAAGTATCGGAAAAAGTATCGCTCAGGTCGATTTCTCCACAGGTATGTTTGTATATGATTGTATATAATTGTACTTAATACATGTTGTTGTTGTAAATATTTGTAAATAGTGTGGGGAAGACAGTGTAACAGTGCCCAGCCTTATGTAAGTTCACTTCAACACAAAAACTGTTAGAAGTTTATATAATATACACAGTAGAGAATCCTGCTCAGAGGAATAAAGTATCGTGGCATTAGCTGAAACACAGTAACTACAAAAATGCAAAGTATGAGCAACTGCAATGCTATTCATCTTAAAATCCTTATGAAAAACAGGCCATTATTTCTCTCTGGAGACTCATTTCCAGTGAGAACTTTCAGCCCCAGTGTGTGTGAAATGGAAAATAACGTGTAAGCTAAACTATATATAGCAATGATATCAATTCACATATATAACATCTGTCTTCCTGTGTCTAAACCTCAGTCAGTGTTTGTGCTGTGGCGTCTGGGTTAGAAGGAGGATTTCTTGAGTTGGAGCCTGTTTGTTTACAGTCACACACTGAACTTGAACTCTGACCTCAAAAGGATTGTTTGTTTGCTCCAAGAGACAGGTCAGACATTATCCAAACAAACTAGCTTAAAGTCTTTTCCGTTTTAAAGAGTTCAAACATGGTCTTGTGAAATATTTTTATACAGTAAATTGTTATGGGGTGAGGCTTGGATTTTGATAATGATTAGATATTTTTTAACTGCAATTTTTATTTCATTTTAACTCAAAAGTTTTCTTCTCTGTCGAAAACAATGAAAATCAATTAACTATTCCTGATTCTGATTATTTCACATCTTTCAGTGTTTTTAATGTTGTCTTTATAGCAAAGCATCAATTAGTCAGTCCTAACACACATTTCTATTCTTATTCTATTTCTTTTATATTCTTTCCTTGTAAAATTTAAGACACTTTATATAACTGTAGTGTACTGTTTTCTGTGTATTCTATGAATAGTTCGAAGATGTCCGTAAGTCTCATCAGATTTTCATTAGTTAATAAGGATGAAGTGAAATGTAAAAGCCCTTCCATTGTCAGTGCTGCTACAGGTGAAACTCGGAAAATTAGAGGATTGTTAAAAAGTGCATTAATTTTTATTCAAATTAAACTGTCAAACTAATATATGATACAGACTCATTACATGCAAAGTGAGATATGTATAGCCTTTATTTGTTTTAATTTTGATTGTTATGGCTCAGCTTGTAAAAAATCCAAATAAAAATCTCATAAAATTTGAATATTTTAAAAATGCCCTGTAAGCTATAATCAATCATCAAAATGATAACAAAGGCTTGACATAATGTCACTTTGCATGTTATGAGTCTATATCATAGATAAGCTTCACATTTTAAGTTGAATTACAGAAATAAATTAACTTTTGAACGATATTCTAATTTTCCGAGTTTCATCTGTAATTGTCGATACTGAAAATGGTGTTGTTGATATCAGCCACAGGGTAACATGTAATTCACCAACAGGTGCCAGGGCACGGGGCTGTGTGTCTGCCTGGGTATGGAAAAAGGAACTTAATCTTATTACCTGTGTGTAAACAGACACATGCACGCACTGACTATGTGCCTGCGTATGACAATCCTTTTTACAATACAGGGTATTGTACAGTGTTTACCTTTAAACTCAGGAATAGATAATGTAATGCGTGAATACGAGATGCTGCTATTACTGCGATTATTATCTCCCCCATTGGGGATTGCAGCTGTACATACTATGTGTTTCAGTCATGCACATTTTCACTGCTGTGCTTTGAGGGCTCTTTTCTATTCAAAGGACAGACTATTATGTGACTGTACTATGACTTGGTCCTCACTTATATTAATCTGAAATGCATGAATGTTAATCACATTGAAAATGGGGTAGGCGCTTCCTTGTTTCGGCCGACTCCTTTTGAGTTTTCATTACTATGTAAGGATGTGATGTTGTAAATCAAGAATGTAAATTGCTCAGATAAACTACTAATACCAACTTTCCAGGACAAAAAAAAAAAAGTACAAAGAAAGACGTTTTCGCTGTCATCTCACTGTGTGTGCTCTCTTTATATACAGTATTCATAAAACTAAATCTTCATGGCTGTACAGAACTCTAAAAACAATGCTCAGTTTGTCCTTGAGGTTTATTCATCGACTGCTACAAAGGTTTAAGCTGCAAATGAGTTTTCTACATTAAACTGGAGTGAGTATAAAATGCCTCTGGCCACTGTTACAGTCTGTACATGTTCCTCGTGTCAAAGCCAAACCTGATGTCACTGAGCCTCTGCTCCGGAGACAAACAGAGCCATTACTGACCTGGAGTGCAAATGCATCAGAGTGCGGCGTGGGGAACTCAGATCTACGACACGCAGTGCGTTAAAGAATCATCAGTCTGAAGGATGAAGCAGCAAGAGACAGGACGGAGCTCAGCGTGATCTATCGCCCAGACACGATATTTCACCTTTACAGTGGGCTCACGGCTCAATGGGAGAAGCTCATGCCCTTAAATTACCAGTTTGACTCGGGTGAGCTGAAAGATTATTCACAAGACTGGAATTATTTAGCTTACTATAATATTCTCTGTGGCCAAGAGAAATCTTCAGCTGAAAAATCACAATGAGGTGCAATATTGTTCAGCCCTATTTCTTTACAACTACCTTTTTATCCCCCTTTAAGCAAATTAACAGGCACCGAAACAAAAGAGGAGAGAACATTTCGGAGTGAGGATTGAAACAAAGCCTGTGGACTATGTAATGATCAGATTCAGCGAGCGGTGAATGCAGAAACTGGTGAACTCTTACCTTTGACCGGTCACTAAGAGGCTCATGGAGCGGCACACGGGCCACTAAGCACAGACAAACCCGCACAAGCCTGGAATTAAATTGAATTGGCCTGATGCACACTTTAATTGATGGTTCAACACAAACTATGTCCTTTACCATTGTGAAATACAGTACGTCAAGTTTTACAGTATGTCAATTCCCCCTTAGCACTGTCACAATACGTATAGATCAGGTGCATTCAACCATGTACTTTTCCACATGGTAGTGATTTAATGGTAAATCGCAAAGGCAACGTTGTTAATTACGGGACTCTTCCTACAAATTGGCCTCGATGACAGAGTTTTTGCAGGATAACGTCAAACAAATACGTCTGCGACATCAAATTAAACATACAGTATTTTTCTACAATGTATTTTATTGCTTTGTTATTGCTTCTGGTTTAGGAATATTACATTTTTTTGTGCAGCACTTTGGAAACTCGTGTTTATAAAGTGTGCTAGAGCAGTGGTTCCCAAAATGTGGGTCGGGACCCCTCGGGGGGTCGCGAGGCCTTGTGTGGGGGTCCACAGGTGATATTAAGATGAAATAGAAATAAAAATGCTACTTCTTTCACTATATTTTTGAGCATAAAACAGCATATAATTGTCAAACCCTTTCAAATATTCAAAATAAGATAAGCATAAGCATAAGAGGGAATGTAATGGGGGTCTCGCGTTGTTTACATGTCCTAGCCAAAAAAGTTTGGGAACCCCTGCGCTAGAGAAATAATGTTGGATTGGAATACACTTGTGACTCTTGTTTTGATTGCCATTGTTGGTGAAAGGTACATTCACAAACTTAATTTTCGGTGCAACATGAAACATAAACTAGTAAATTAATAAGTAGTAAAGCTATAAGGGCAAGCAATAAAATAAATGTAGACATACTGTCATTAACAAAGTAGCTTGCCAGCCCCAATTTATTTTTATTTATTTATTTATTGGTTTATTTGGGACAGTGCATGTTAATGAACACACACGGGTCTCATGCATGTAAACACGCCACACCGGATCTCACACTCGCACTCACAAACACACGCTCATTCATCCTCGCCTATTGTATATGTTTTTAGTGGTAGAGTACCCAGAGGAAACCTACGCAGACACGAGGAGAACATCCGAAACTCCACACAGAAAGGCCCCGTCCAGGTGAGAAACGAACCCGGGACCTTCTTGCTGTGAAGCATGAGCTCTAACCGCTGTGCCACCGTGCCTCCCAAAGAAGGCCCTTGTTTATTAACTCAAAGTGTCAGAAACAAATGAACAAAGAGGAGGCTGAATATTCAAGCTAAGGTTGAGCCAGTGACGGTGTAGAGATCAGATTCAGAAGCAGCAGCGAGCGGTAAATGGGGAAACAGACGAACGTTGTCAGGTCACAAAGAGGACAAGGGCACCCACAACAAACACATCCTCACAAGTCAGAGATAAAAGCCAAAAATGTATATTTGGCCTGCTGGCCCCAATGTGCACACATTCCTGATTTGTGTGCTATTTATGGTTCAAAGCAAACTGTCATAAAAAGTGGTTTCCTTATATTGTTTCCAATGTGAATATTAAGCTACAAAGGGAACTACGACAATCAGAAAACAAGGTATTAGCCTTTCTAAACTACACTTGGTTCAAACGGATTTCTATTAAAATCCTGAATAGGCAGCATCATGGGCCGAAGGTGGCTCAGTGGTTAGAGTGTTTATCCACAGATCCAAAGGTCGGAGGTTCAGCCCCAGTTATGACCGGTGCATATACTGTTGTGGTGGTTGGTGGCACTTAACTTTCTGTCACAACCAACTGTCCGTAGTTTTTGTCTCTACATGTCTTGGAAATCTAATCTTTGTTTTCTCCAATCTGGACGTCCCACCTGCTCTCCCTTGTCTGCGGGGTGTGAGGTTCCCAGACGGGACCGGATAAACTGCGCTCGCTCAGACCCGGCTGAGGTTCATTGTTCTCTGTTGTTGAACAATCAGCCCTTTTATTTTTGTTGAACTTCCATGGTTAATTGAGGAGGGAAAATGTCACCAAAAAAAGTCCAGCTCAGTTCTAAATAAAGAAATATAAAAAATATATACAAGAAATAGTACAATGAGCTGAACTGATGTGAGTAATGGCTGTATGAAAGGACCTATTGTTTGATATAAAAGTATTAAAAATAAGTACCAAAAGAATAACCAATATGTTTTGTTTCTAGAATTTAGGGGCTCACAAACTAGTGCACATTCTAAATATTTCTCAGCACTGTATTACACGCTGGGATCAATTGAGAGTACATCGGGTACAATGCCAGAGAAAAATCTGTTCAAATCTAAAAAAAAGTAAAAGCCAAAGTAGGAATAAGAACAAGAAGTTTCAGCATGTTCCATCCAAGCGATCTTCACACCACTGAGCACGTGCCCCTCCATCTATGGACATGCACCACGGCGTTTCATGTGTGACGCTGGCCGGGCCCCTTGTGAATACTAATTTCCTGTGAGCGGCCCCTTCTACTGCTCCTTGAGGGCCAAGGACCACAGCGAGGTCATCACATTGATCTGTCCAAGACTTGACATTGCAGGTGTGGCCCATTCGCACGAGCTGGTTATCGTTAAGTGCATGTTAAGGCGCAGCGTGGTCCCCAGCAGCTTCTTCTCCATGGCGACCACACGGCCATCTTTGCTATACTCTGACATAGAAGCTGGACCACTAGGGATGCTAATCCACTTTCAAACAAGATCATTAACTTCTCATACGTCAGGGCACACGTGCACCCGAGCCCTAAAGGACAGAGGATACGTGCATCCAGTCACAGCTCATGGCCACGGTGCACTGAACACTGCAGGGTCATATATAGAGTCTATGGATCAGTTCCTATATTTGGCTAAAATCTTATTTGCTGGAATTTTGGAATGCCCCAATAAAAGACCGGCTACAATAAAATCTCTACACATTTAATGATACACAAAGACCTTGCTCTGTGTGCAGTCCCAGACAGACTGCCCCATAGATGCAGCAATTAATCAGTGGTGGAAAGTAACAAAGTAATACAAGAAAAATGTATGAGAAAAAAGGCACACATTTTATGTACTTTTAAGTAAATTATATATATGAAAACTGTGCTTTAACTGGATTCAAAAGAAAAGTATCTCTAATGTTGGTTTAGACCCAGTTAGTTAAGTTCACATTTAGACCCGTTATAATATCAGCACAATTCTTCATTAATATTCTAGTTAGAATTAGAAATACCTTTACTTTTTATTTTACGAGAGGCTGTGACTATGGATATCAGGTTCCTCTTTGACCGTGAACTACGGCCATGACCAGAGACACTTATTTTTGAACTGTACATGCCCAGACCCAATGTCCATTTCATGCAGTGGTGGAAGACGTACTCAGTTTTTCTGAAGTAAAAGTACCTGAGCACAACATTTGCGTAAAGGCACAGGCCACCATTTTCAAATACTGAGATATGTTCTTACCTGAGCTTAGACGAGTTGATGCGTACCTGTCTGAACTTTACGTGTGCGCTCAGTCACGCAAAAAAAAGGCGAAAAAGGCACGCATCAACACGTCTAAGCTCAGGTAAGAACATACCTCAGTATTTAAAAACCGTGGCCTGTTCCTTTAAGCAAATTTTGTGCTCACGTACCTGTACTTTTACATCAGAAAACTGAGTACTTCTTCCACCACTGCATGAAATGGTCATTGGGTCTGGGCATGTACAGTTCAAAAATAAGTGTCTCTGGACATGGCAGTAGTTCACGGTCAAAGTGGAACCTGATATCCATCGTCACAGCCTCTTGTAAATAACCCCACGAGCTCAGGCAGTGACCCAGATTTAACAAACCATCGACCGCTATAAGAACCCGGGCATCACATCATCTCCCAACATAATAGCCTGAGTTTAGTCTTACACTTTCATTAGGCTACTGTTTGAACACCAACAATGGCACTATAACAGACATCTTTGCCCTGCTTCTCACGACCACAAACGCTTTGCGCACTCAGATGACCATGAAACAAGAGTCCAAGTTCACCAGTCATTTGTGGAACGAGAAACCAGAGAGGCTATTACAAAGTGACCAACAATTAGAGAAATTACAAGGCGGAGACCCGCACTAAAGAGCCAATTAGACCTTCTTGACCTTAAACCGCACTCTGAATTATGTGTGAAAGAACAGTGTGTGGGGGGCTCTTTATGGCAGACTACAAACCAAGTGGCAGATCGGACGTTGGCTGTAATTAGTGCATTTGAATGACCTTTCACTACAAGACAGTCCAAGGCGAAGGACTGACTGTAACCTTTTCCCACAGCTCAACATGGGAATAGAAATACATTCTCACTACAACCAAATGGGACTTACTGTAACTGAAGCTTTCAATCTAATCGTCAGCACATCCTCAAATCTGCCAAGAAATGTGAAGAGGGGGAAAAGGAAATACTCAAATCCCAAAGGAGCAATTCATAAGGAAAACTCCCTCCTTTGTTTGACTCCTCTGTGAGGTTTTTCAAGATAAAATATATCTCAGAAGAGCAGCTGTTTTTGGAAAGGTTAGACATGTCAAAGCTTCAACTACATCAATGAATTCTCACAATATGCAAATGAGACGCCGATACTGCCTGATCTCTGCCATTGGAATATAGGCACGATTGATTTGGAAATATAATAAAGCATAGGTGACTTAAGTCTTCTACAACAAACAACACTAAAACTGAGTTATTTGATACAGTTTTATCCCACAGGGCGCAGAAGACATGAACAAAATGCAAAACAGGCATGCTTTCTGTGTATAGTATCAACAGCAATAATCTCTTCCATACTTTTATGATAAGAAATAGGTTTGGATTTGTCTTTTTCCAGCACGGTTTTGAAATTAGACACGCACGCAAAAAAAGTTTCACAATGAAAGTCAAGGGCTGTTACTTCCTGGGTAGAACTGCTTGTGCCACAGACTCAAACATTAGCAGCTAAATCTACTTAGTGCATTCCTGATACATGCAACTAAAGGCACAGTGAGTCCAAAGCCTTTGTGAGAGGGATCACAGGTTCCAAGGGTAAATCCAGCCTCTGGGGAGGGCTCATTCACAGTGTCCCAACATGAACCCACTCTGACCGTTTGTGTTGGTCAACTTATACATCATTCATGGGTAATGATGACGATAGGCCACTGCCACATGGAGATTGCTAAAGAAGAACATCTTCATTCCTGTACGACATAAGAACCTTGTTGCTCAATGGGAAATTTCACTCTAATACTCCTGACCAGGCCTAGGTTTATATTCTTAAGTACAACACTTTTCTAAGATACACTGGGAAAATGATGATTGGTACAGTAATTGCTAGATTAGGGATATTTCAGGATTTTTGACATAGGGCCTCATTTCCGTTATTCAGAGTGTTGTTGATTTCTGGAGATTTACATTTTTTAATTCATGCAGTCCTTGTATTTGAAGAGTTTAGTAGTGCTAGGCTAGCGCATGTCTATGGTAACTTGTAGCCTGCATTAAAAACCTCTTCAAAATCATGGGGTCGTCCTCCAAATGTTGCCATATCTGATTTGTAGGAAGCTCCTTTGTGAATTCCATGTGTAGTAATGCCGGCCGCAGGTAAACAAACTACTGTAGATCCGGTAACCTAGCAGATCACTCCGCCGTTGCGTAGCTTACAACCAGGAAGCTGATGCTGCTCAAATATAAGTTCCTCTAAATGCAAAATGGTTATATTTCAAAAATTATTCAGTCAACACAGACATTAACATTGGTAGTCTGGTGTTGTAAGTGATTTGCTTCAGGTGCACTGTGCTTGGGTCAGACTGTTTTTAATGCAGGCTACTAGTTACCATAGACATGCGCTAGCCTAGCACTAGCCTAGCACCACTAAACTCTTCAAATATAAGGACTGCATGAATAAAAATAAGAAGAAAACAAATCTCCAGAAATCACCAACACTGGATAACTAGGAAATAAGGCCCTATGTCAAAAATCCTGAAATATCCCTTTAAGTTGATATGAAATGGTAAAGGGTCTCCACTTTTGTAGCGCTCTCCCACTTCCAGTGAGTGCTCAATGGAGATGACTGAAGAACAGCGCCACACCAGATTGTAGCCATGGTTTAAGTTGCATTTGCTGTCTCGCTCTCACAAACACACTCTGATTCATCCTGTCCAGTGCATGTTTTTGTGCTGGAATAAACTGATGCAGGCACGAGGAGAACAAGCTTGCACCCATGACCTTGTTGCTGTGAGACAAGTGCAACCGCTGTGCCGGGTACACCAGGGTACGCAGAGCCTGGGGGCAAGGCGGGTTATGTGTCTTGTCCAAGGACGGGTTTGACAGTTTGCACTAATATCCACCAACTGACCTTAGTGTCATTGCTCTACTAACCAACCAACACAGATCAGATACTGTCCCAGTCAGACAGAACGCCACAATCTAATCTGTTCATCACAAAAGATGTTTCATCAACACCACCTGCGTTTTGTACAGGCAGTGAGGTCAGAGAGTGAGGGCAGTCAGTCTTTCTCAAATTAATATGAGAAAAAAAAATTGTTATTAGAAGCATATTAAAAGCATGTTAAGCATATTAGTCGTAAATATTTGAAAATTCAGAAGTCGCTCTTGCTGTTTTGATCATGTTTCTGGGGCATGGAGGTTGCCCTGCGCTATTTACTAGCACTAATATATTTTCTCTCTCTCAAGACATGGACTGTGTTAAACTCCCAGTGGGAGAAATAGTTTATAGTTTGTCCTGCAAAAGCTTAACATGTGCGAGGCTGCACGCAATGTTAAAGTAAGAGCGAAGGGAATGCAGCAAGCGCTCGTTGACGTTAGCGCTGCTTGTATCACACGCCTCAACCGACCCGTTACTTTTCCCCAGGTGACCGGCGAACCGGCGACCGCCGTCCTCGCGCCAGGCGGAAGATCGAGCTCTGTATCTCATTACTCAGACTCACAATGACATGGTAGTTCCTGTCTCAGTCTTCCTTAGTCTTAGTCATTTGACAGAGTGACTTTATCATAATGGAGAGTTTGTCACAGCACATTGACCCTGAGGCGAGGTCATGGTCGGGTCACTTACACAGAATCCAAGACACTTTCAGTTCACTTAGGTCTACAGCTCATTATAGCATTTTTCATTCTGTTTCTTCCTTGACTGGCTGCAGCTCAGAGATGATTCTCAGCTATATTTGATATTTGAAAATTACAATGACTTAATCATTTGCAAGCGGGAGGGCAGGTGAGGATGCTCTGGTTGGACTTGGTTGGATTTGCCTTTTAACGACCGTTTTGCATATGTTTTGGTTTATGGTCATTATTATGTAATTACTGGACCTATCCACTTAAAACAAAAACATGCATAAAGTTCAATATCTTCTCTGTCAGCACTTGAACTGAAATAAGTTCAAAACAAGTGCCAACCCAAATCAAAATTTATATAAAAATGATGACATTCGAGTAATGTTGCAATCTATATCCAGTCTGGCTTGTTGTGCCGTATTTGAAGATAAAGGTGTGTTACTAAAAGCGGGTGTGAAAGAGGAAAAGGACCTGGCCAGACAGCGGGCCAGTGTGCTGTTGTCCATACCGGATAGCCCTGTGTTTTCTTCTGGCACCACTTCAGTAGAGCGTTCCTCTTAGATCCACCATACTCCCGCGCCAGTGCGGCCAAGGGGTCCTTTCTTTCCACACTGTCACCAGGGACCAACAGCATGCGCAGACACAAACAGATAAACAAGTCAGCGAGGGAAACGGCACGTTGTGGAGGATTGCACAGCCTTTAGTATTCTTATTATACAGTGATAGAATGTTTTATAATTTAAAGGAACAGACCATTTTACCTGAGCTTAGACGAGTTGATATGTACCTGTCTGGTCTTTGTGCCCGTGGAAGAGCTTGGTCGCTTCCAACTTCACCATGTTTGGAGCTATAGGAATATACTGGGAGAGGCCAAATGCTAACAACATCTTTGGTCGTTTTGCGCGACTGAGCGCACGCACAAAGACCAGACAGGTACACATCAACTTGTCTAAGCTCAGGTAAGATACATATCACAGTATGGTAAAACGGTGGCCTGTTCCTTTAAAATAAATTGAAATATAATTTAAAATGAATACAAATATACACACATGACATGAGCATAGACTAGCATAGTGGCCTGGGTATTTTTTTTATTTAATTCAACCCTACATGTTCTTCTGCATCTTTGGGTATCATTGCCTCTGTCCTCTGTTACAATCCAAGAAACATCTTCCAAGTCATCTGTATGAGGATTCCAAAGTGCTTATTTACATTTTCCAAAACACGTATGACGATATTAAAGTCACGTGAATCTGAGTTACTTGTTGTAGGAAGATTTTGTTATGAGTAATTCCATTGTTTGAGGCACAGAGAGGTCAGTGGCGGCCAAAATATACAGTGTGATGGAGCATTTATCAGTGAAGATAAAACAACTGGGGCCCCTAGTTACCAAACAAGGTAACAACAACCACTGCCTGCTCCGAGGTCTGCGTGTTGTGACATTTAGCAGGTTATTAATGTAAAGATGGGCTATGTGACCATTGAGCACGAGCCAGGTTAAAGATGAGAATCACCTGAGTTTGCTGTTGCCTCGGAGGTAGCTGAGGGAGGCTGTGCGACTGCTCAGAGTGGCAGGACTTTTAATGACCGACTCCAAAGAGGGGCTTTTTCTCATCAGGCTGCTGGGCTTCAAGTCTTCACAAGTGGACATCTTATCTCCTGCAGTTGGATAAAGAAACCTACAGGTATCACTATTGTCACATTTTGCAGAAATATAAGCTTTGCAGCATGCATATCGGGTCTCAATCTCCTCCACACAAGAACTACTGGTACATTCGGCCATCGCTTCTTATAGCACATTCCAACAGTGGAACATAGTGTCTTAAAAACCTCTTAACCCCCACCTGAACCGAGGACATTTTCTCCAGTTTGGCTTCACGCAAATCTAAAAGCGTCAATAAAAATGTGACGAAAACACAACAGAAAAGCAATGGAAAAAAGTGATGAAAAAGCCACAAAAAAGTGGCAAAAGAAGCAATAAAGAAGCAACAAAAGACTCCCAGAAAAGCAACAATAACACAACAGCAAAGTGAGAAAAACATGACAAAAACACGTAACAAACAAACGAAAACATGAGAAAAATGCTTTAAAGGGACTATACGGAGTTTAAAAATGTTAAAATTATATATTTTCATTCCCCTACATATTCCAACAATGTCCTAATGTGTAGAATGAGCCCAGACCTGTTCACCACAACTGCCTCTAAAATCCTGCACTGTCACTCAAAAAGGTGTTACTTTGGGTCAGCTTCAGCTTAATATAGAAGGTGCAGTTACACCTATGACCTGAGGTGGCAGTAGTGAGTATAAAATGGCCAACTTGCATCTAGCCCCTTTAAAGTATGTGACAAAAAACAGACGACAACGTGACAGAAACGTTAGGATCAGTTTTCAAATGAGACATTACACTGTTGCTCTCCAGTCAAGAAGCTTTTAGATTTGGGTAATGCCAAACTGGGGAAAATGCGCTCGGTTCAGACGGGGGGTTAGAGGTTAAGCAATTCTTTCTATTCATGAAAAAATAAAGCAAAAAAAGTGTGTAATTACAGTATTGTATATTTGTTCATTTTAGAACAAATATACCAGTGCCAGAGGAAAACTAGATCAATTCAGTAAATTCATTCTTCAGTGAAAAATGTGCACAGTCTCTTTTCTAATAAATAAAACCAACAATCGATACAGGTGTATATTTGAGTTGACATTTTATGATTAAAACAAAACATCCATCCATCATCCATCCGAATCAAATGATAAATGATTTACACTGGTTAAAGCAGGAGTCGCCACCCTGTAGTTTTCCTCCCCTCTCTAAGTTGCCCAACGGTTTCTACATTTCTACATAAACTTAAAGTATCAAATCATATTCCAGTAAGACAACACACACTGTATAAAGTCACATATGGAGACGAATCTTCCCTTTGTGCAGAATATGACTGAGCTAAGAATAAATTGAAAATTCTATGCAAATATTTAGATAGAGGAAGTTACATTTCATACATGTCCCATAGTCACTCATGTATCTTCAAAGCAAAAGTAGGTCTCAGCTATTTGTGTTTTTAAATTAGCTCAAGGGGGTAAAAGGCAGATGACCCCTGACCCCTCTGGTAAACTAAACCGTAAATTTAACGTTATTATGTTACACGTCTCCACAATGTGACTTAACATAGTTATCTCAAATGGCCACTGTTTTTAGTCCTGTATGTTAGGCATTTCAAACATGTAAACGTTGTGGGACTGCCGGCGCTGATGCTATAACATGTGGTCAATGTTTTTCAATGAAGAGGAAGCATACCTTTAAAGTTGCAGAATCAGATTATGAAAAAAGGGAGGAAAAAACAATTGAAGCAACTATGTAAAGTCCAATGTTGCATGTTCACTTCTCCTTCCACTGATGTGAGCTGACAGAGCTTTACTCATTTCCGAATTACCTCTTGACTCATTCATTTATACTGGACCTAAAACCATTATCAAAGCATGACCTCTGAGCAACATACCAAAGTGGTGAGAAAATTCCCCAAGGTTGATCCGCTTTTCCAACGTCTTTGACAATGGTTTAATGTAGGAATGCCTCTGAAAGACCAGAAAGCAGAAGTTGAGATTCTGAAATTATAATTTGAATGAGAGAGGATTCGTTTTCTACCTGGATTGGTGAGATGGCAGCAGCAGGTGCAGAGCGGACGGGGATTCCACTCAGAGGACTTCTCTGTGTCGAGGGCATTGGTAATGTGTGGCTTGGACCTTCTACAGAGAATTGAGTATTGTTTTAGTGACGCTAGCAACATCTGTGACTGCCAAAGTTTGTCTTTCAAAAGCTACAAGCCAGAATAAACAAACAGGATTTCAAGTTCTAGTGACTCTTTGGGGAAATCTTTTGACCCAAGGGCCGGATTGCCAAGGGGGCAGGTCAATATCAGTTTGATGGCTGTCAAATTGAATTACAGTTAAAAAAAAACTTGCTTGTCACAGTTTTCAGCCAATGCCTCAAAGTTTGGGGTCAGTTTTTGTAGTGGTTATCGTGATTGTAGTTGGTCAAGCAGGCCTAAATGGGTCTCATGTGTTTGTTACCTCGCCCCCTTCTATTTTAGTTACACCAATTTACCTTTAATGCAATAACCTTTTGCAACTATGACGGGTTTAGTACGTAAACAGCAGATAAGTGACGTTGTAATTGTTGCTAAAGGTTTGCAACACTACACCAGCTTGAAAACATGATCATTAAAGTACACAGTGATTTCTTAAAAAGGGGCAAAGGCGGTGCTCTTATGCATAACATTGCTGTTAAAATACTCTAATGGCTTGTAAGTGGATGAGGTCAAACACTCAAAAATATCTTTGCATTGTCAGCTTAGCTTGACATTAAACCTTCATAGCCATATCATTAAGTCTGTCCGCTGCCAAGCCATAAAAATGTCAAGTGTACTTCGATGGATAATGCCTTCTTGTTTACCTAGAGTACAGAACAATACATATAATTTTGACGGCACTATAAGACCTTCTATCTATATCGAACAATATATGAAACATTTTATGTGTTAGTTCAACCCCGGCCACACTGTCATCACTGTCTTTTGTGCCACATACGTCGACAGAAAGGACAGGTCTCCACACTGGACGTCTGACCAGCTGTTGCCCTCTGCAGTTACCCCCGTTGTGCTGTTTGTACATGCATTTGTGTGTGCGTCTGTGCTCACTTTGTCCCACAGTGTCAAAGGACTTAATGAGGGATTTGACAGTAGCTTCGGGCTCAGAGTCGGCGGGGGGCTCTCGGTTGGGGTCGGCAGTCGGGGGCGAGGCCTGCATCACAGAAATGCCGCACCAGTGATGCTTGTTGTCCAGCTCGGGCGCTCTGGCCTCATCGCCCTGGGACCTGCTGGATAGAGGAGACAATATGGACAGGCTCACACAGAGGGTTATCTCTTCACTCGATATACAGTACAACAAAACAAAACAAAAAATGTACAGGAAAACATGTAATCATTGCGGCGTCCTCATAACAATTCTCCTGCTGACAGTTGGACAATGGGCTATTTAACAAGGGATTACATTGGTCTTTATCAGAGTAAAACAAGAAAGACATGGCAGCTAACCAATGTCTCTCCTTCACTTACTGTTGAGTGGTGAGACAGAGGACGCAAGCACAGCTCAAGTGGTGAACTCATTTATTCAATAATCACCATGAATATCATTACCACACATAAGGCTGAGGGTCCACAGACTTTCCAGGAAGAATAAATAAACATCCCATTCATTCAGCAGTTCCCTACATGGCTTAGAGACACTTAATTAGTTTTCGGAGCACAATGTACTCTGGTTAAACAACATGGCTTCTGTTTACTATACAGGAAAGAGCACCTCTTCTGTACACTGAAATCAGAGAAATGTACTTTTGAGTACAAAACCAACACATGTTCTGAAATGATAAAACCCTAACACTTTTTAAAAGTTAATTGAGAGAAACAGAGTCACCTTTACACCGTTTAAATATTCTGTATGTACAATATATAAATAGTACTACAGAGTTACTGTAGTTACTGTAGATTCTGGTCATAATAAAAATGTGACATAATTCAGGTAAACAGCAGGGCAGCTGCCTTTTACCAGCAGATACACATTATACATATATTATGTGGACAAAAGTTCACTTCACGAGCCACTTCTGATGCACAGTCTTCTGGTCTATGCAGGTCCAACATCGCACACTGAGGTGGAGAAGACAGTTCATACTTATAACAATTATTGTGGTAGATAGTTCCTAAAATGTACCACTCCAAAATATGGCAGTGTAATCTATTAAAAGAATAAATGTGAAAATAAAAAAGTATAAATCTCCAGGTGATTTTGTCATGAAAACGCCATTGTTCTAGATATATTACTGCACTAAGAGGTCGCCATCGAATCTTATGTCCTTCTTAGAGTGCCATCTAGTGGCAAAAGATTTGTTAGTCAATTGATCATGTTTATAACATGTAACTTTCTTCACATCTTAAAAATATCTGTGGGCATCTTAAAAGTCTTGAATATGAATGTATTTTTTTTTACTCCTATTTGATTACAGTCTGTGGACGACCAAACCAAGGCACAACAGGAGATTTACCCTAAATGGTTGACATGTTTAAGAGAAGTAAATAGAATACATTCAATGACAAAACAAACTTGCTTCCAAATGCAAGGGGGTTGAACGGCATTCAATGGCACACATACAGCATATAACAATGACTAAAATAAGTGCAAATAAAGCGCAGTCTTCATGAAGAGGTCCTCGAGTTCTAGTGACCTTCCACTGCAGTCTTGGTTTCAAAAGTGGCTCCGGTGCTGATCCTGCAAAGACATGACAAACACATGAGTTATTGTGAACACCTTCAGGCGTACAGAAACAACTTAGAAAATGCTCATATTCATTTCTAGGCACTGAACACAGCAAACCACTGGCTGAAATAACATGTCGATGTTATTTTCCTAAGCGGACCTCTGTGCACTCCTGTCACTCCTGCTACGTCATGCAGACCTCATTCTGACACACTGACTAATTCTTCGGCTGACGGAGACAGAACGGAAATGTATCTGAAGCAGAGCATGAGTTTGTCCAGTCATGCCGTGCACACCGTCCTGGCAGGATCAGAACAGGAGGTTATTCTTTTAAAGAACAGCAGGTGGCGCCAGATACATTTACTTGAACAGCTGAGAGACACCAGGCAAAGCAAACACATGAGGAAGAGGAGGCCTGAGGATGCGCTCAGCCAATTTGGGAAGGCAAACAGGAGAGGTCAAAGGTAAAAGCAGAACGAAGCCAGACAGAGCAGAGTGAGCAGCAGCACACAGGGCAGGTCAGCCTGAGCGGGAGGGGACTCACCTGGACCGGACAAGGACAGGCCATTCAAGGGACATCTTTGACAGAGGCATCACACCACAGAGCAGCTGGACGAGGGAGCGGGTGCAGCCGCACTGAGAGCCTCAGGACACTTCCTTTGACTCTTTTGGCATTTATTTTCACACTTGTGATCAATGTTTCTTCCTTGATCATTCTTACCAAATATAATTGTGTAATTTCTGTTTAATTTCCTTTACTACAGCTTCACAAAAGCAGTGCGCTACATACAGTCCCATATCACATCTGACAAAAAAAGGACAACAGTCAAAGATACTGTGGCACTCATACATCGATATACAACAGTCCAACAGTACTCTAAATACAGTTTCCCCACACATTTAAAGTGCTGCATCACCACAGTGTCTGCCACCACTCTGACAGGTGTAGAGTGTTACTATAGCGCAGTGTCAGTGAAGGGAAGAAAAAGATGACGGCGGCAGCTTGAAAAGTAGGATACACACAGAGAGGTTTTGCTAGAGAATAGTTCTTTTACCCAGTAGAGCAGGCAAATTGCATTCGCTTAAACTGTGTCGATGGTAAAATTATAGGAGTGAATTGATGGAATACTAATTTGATAAAAAGATTTTTCGATCTCTTCATTGAATAAGAAACTTGCTGCTACATTGAGGTTGTATGTAAGACTGACAGGAGAGAGAAGTAACTCCAAGATGGCGTACCTGACTCCCTGCAGTGCCTCCAGGTCCTCTGTGAGTTTAGAGTTGCGCTCCTGCTCCTCCTGCAGCTGCCGTCTCAGTGCTCGCAGCTCCTGTTGGGCCTCCACCTTGATATCATTTGCCACGCCGACCGTAGTCAGGAGGTCTGCCTGGAAGCGATGCCACTCTTCCTTCTCATCCTGAAACACCACAGCAGGAGTGAGCGGCTGTTGTTTTAGGTTAATTCATTTACCCAAAAACAACAGTCAGTACATTGTGTATTTTCAAAGACACATTACACGATGATACAAGAGACACAGCCCTAGATATGCTCTATAACACGAGTAAAAAGGTTTTGCTGAAGTTGATTTTACTCTGGGCTGTATGGTCAATTTGCCTGGTTGTTCCCTTTAAACTTGAAAAAACACTCAAAAAGCCTGACGTCAACTGGCTTTCTGCTATAAAGTACTAAATTATTATTAAGGAGGCAACTGCTTGATAACTCTGTCTGGTTCTGTTGATAATGCGTGTTTATAAATAACTTGTCCATGGAGAAAAAGCTTCTCTGCCAAAGAACACAGAGTGAGCATGAGCTTATGCAAACTGGACTTTCTGTGAGACAATAGCACTGGAACAACGGACAGTGGACAGAGGTCACAACAGTCAGGGGGAATAAAAGCAAACTTGAATAGTGGGATTGAATTTTCCAAAGCATAAATTACACGATATATTACATACATTGTTGTTGCCCCCAATTTGATTTACTAATTGATTCAGTTGGAACATTATCTTCATGAACACACGCCGTGCGGATAGTAGCCATGAACTAATTTCTGTACATTGTCTCAGACTCGCACTCACAAACTTGCCTCCATTCATTCTGCTCCCAGAGATAAACTGGAGCGCCTGCATGAATCCTATGTGCACAGGGCAGAACATGTAAACTTAACAAAGACATGCGGCCCATGGATCAAATCAGGGACCTTCTTGCTTTAGGGAAAGAGCACTAACCACTGTGCCACCGTGCTGCTTCCAGTGGTCGTCTGAAGTAGTTCTCACCTTCATTTGTCGAGTTAAAGCCTTCATTTGTCGCTCTGATTCGACTTTCTGCTCCTCCAACTTCTTGACTAGATCTGAAAAAACAAATTCAAGGTCAACCACCTAGACAAAGTGACACAGAATGTACTGTGCAGAAAGTCGAAAAGAACGCACAGTTCCCATCCACCAAGTGCGTCTCTATAGCAGTAAATTACAAGACAAGCGTCCATAATGCATTGCACATATGCTCATGTATGGACATTGCTGCATATAAAGATGATGGACATACTCTCCATGTCGAGCACAGTCTGGTTGGTGTGCAGTCCCACGGCCCTCTGTTGCTCCACCTGGTCCTCCAGCTCAAAGATGGTCTCCTTCAGCTCTTTAAGTTGGTTCTCTGCCTCGAGTTTGACCTCTTCCACAGCAGCCACTCTGCTCAGGAGCTCCTGTTCCCTCTGCTCTGCTCGCTCCTGGGTCTGTAGGTATTTGGATTCAACCTAAATGTGGATAAATACATTGTGGTTTAAGAATAGTTAAAAACTAAATAATGAACACAGCCCATTCTACCCTCTTTATAAATCATTTGTCCGAAACTGACACTGGTACAAACACACTGGCTGGATTAACCTCTGTCTGAATACTGATATTTTCAAAGAGGTGGTAAATGTTAGCAGAATCGGTGTCCATATGGTTTGGGATTATGACTGGTGGATTATAGCTAAATAAAAGCCATAGAAAAGAGTGTTAATCCAGGATTAGCTCTAAATCAAATTGTCGACTTATTTCTCATATTTTCAGCCTAACAATTGTTAAGCTATATCTCTCAAACTAAATTATGAACAAAAGCTAACCACATACTTAAAACCATGCCATTTTGTTTCAATTCTGATGTTCTGTCCAAGTGAATAAAATGTCTGCATGCTACACCCCTGTCATGACAGTGGACTAGGGATGACTCACTGGGTCAAACATTGGTGAATGATCCAACTGTTGGCATAACCACTGCAGTCCTGAAGAGATGACATCAATAAGCTAAAAGGGACACACCCATTTAAGTGCAAAACCACCAACATCAGCCCAAAGCAGGGTGCCCTTGGCCTTAGTGATGTTTGTGGCGTCCAAGGGGAAACCCGCCTGAAGACTGTCAAACATATGAAAGCAATTTAGAGTTATACTTTGTGGTAGAAAAATACCCAGTTCCATCTGTAAAGCCCTTCTTAATATTGCGGTCATGTTTCATGTAAATTTGAACTGTTATAACAAAGGTTATGGGAAAGTGGCCTAAAAAAAATAGAAAATACTTCCCAGCAAGCGGAACAGAAAAAAAAAAGGTTTCCAAAGTTGACTCGGTTCTGTGTAAATATATATTCACTTCAGGAAGCTTTGGCAACAAACCTGAGCAGCTCCCCTAGATAATCACAATAAAACAGTGTTTGACATGCTATTACACTGGAATTCCTGAACTCAGACCTATAACAAAAATAGTTATTTTGTGTCAAATTCAAGCCTCGAAATAGCGCCTCTAACAGTTCAATATTTCATTTTTATTTGGTTATGAGACATGCCCATCTGGTGAAAAACATTGTAGTTCCCTTATTTGGAAATAACACTCGGAATGTTGATTAGATTTCCATTCACAATACAGTCTGAAAACACTGGCTGGTCCCCATCAAACACTAAACCTTCACCTAAATCATAGCTCAAATACTGGCTTGGGTCAACTGCTCCAATTCCTGTTCCAACCTTGTTCAAGCATTTCATCTACCTAATGTTTTCCTTTCTCTTCCCACAATATCACTCACAACACCACAATTAGACACTGGATAAAGCCCCTGGTACCTTGGAGAGGGCGGCCTGAGCGTGCTCAGTGTCAGCCTGGGCCTGCAGTAGCTGCTGGCTCCGCTCGCTCAGCTCCTGCTCCAGCTCGTCTCTTTCAGTGTGGGCTGTCTTCAGTAAACTCTGCAGCTCAGTGCTGTCGCTGGTGCTCTGCATGGCCTTCAACTCAGTCATCTTCTGCCTCTCGATGTCCACCTGGGCCTTTAGCCTACTGTTGTCTAACCTCAAAGCCTCAGCTGTAGCTCTGTGCTCCTCTGCGGCCTGCACAGCCTGCCCCGCGGCCTCCAGTTCTTGGTCCATTTGTGCCTGCAGCTGGTCCAGCTCCTCCCTGAGACAGAAGGCCTGGCCCTGGGCATCCCGGTGCTCCTGCTCCAGAGCCCGCAGACTGCCTGTCAGCTGCTGCTGAATGTCCACTAGCTTCTCCCTTTCCAACCTGGAGCTCTCCACCAGCTCCGTGTACCTCAGCTCCAACTCGGCCAGTCGTGAACCCTGACCCACCTCCTCCTCTCTCTTGGCCTGTGTCAGCACCTCATTCTTCTGCACCAGCACCTCCACCCTCTCTCTCTGTTGTTGCAGCGAGGTCTGCAGGAGTCTCTTCTCCTCAGTTAGCCGCTCGTTCTCTGCCGTCAGCTCCTGCACCATCTGCTGCTGGTCAGACAGCTCCTGCAGAGTGGCCTGCAGCTCCTCGGCTGTGCTGTGGTGGCTCTCCTCCATCCTGTGGATCTGCTCTGTGAGGCTCTGTAAGGACACATCCTGCTGCACGGTGCTGGGGACAGAACTGGCTGTAACTGCATCTATGCTAGCTCCACTGCTCAGTGACTCTGAGCGCGATGGGATCTTCTCAAACTCAGAGGAGTCAGGAGAGTCTTTGGTCATATCAGAGGAGGGAGAGGCTTTGACCGGGCTAGTGGGGGACATAGTGGAAACAGAGGAGTCGGATGGCAGGCCATTCACCATGACTTTAGTGGGACTACTGGAGTTTGCAGTGGGCATCAAAGAGTTCTCTAAACACATCAGCTTTTCTTTAAGTAACTGGTTCTCCTCTCTGAGCGCTGCCAGCTCTCTCTGAAACTTGCCATTCTTCTCCCTGAGCTCCCCGACCAGCACCAGGGCCTCGGCCACCTGGCCCTGCTCTCTTTCTACAGCTGCCTCCTGGCGCTCTGCACTGGGAGAAGAGGAAGAGGTGGAGGCCACTTTAGTCTTGCAGCGCTGCAGCTCTGTTCTCAGGTTACTGATCTCCAAGTCTTTAGCTTTGGCCTCAGCCAACAGCTCTTTCACCTGGCTCTCTAACAGGCCTTTTTCCTGGCCCTCTGGGTCACTACGGGACTTAGCAGTGCTCCGAGTTTGCTTTGCCAAAGTGGAAAGGCTGGAAGTGCTGGCACTGGTGACCATCTTCTTAGCATTGGAACTCCTCAGCTGGTCCTTCACCGACACTCGCTCCCGGGAAATCGAGGGGTGATCTTTAGGAGCTGGGATACCCGACTTCTTTGTTTGAGTTCCTGCGAAATATGCAAAAGCAAAAGTTTAGGTGAAGTTTAGAACACATAGACAAGAGATAAAGGATAGAACAACTGAATGTGATTACTGACCCATGAAGAACAAATACAAATCATTGACTGTAGTTCAGAAGCTGACAATACATTCGGTACATTCACTGACTGAGGGTTAATTGTATTACAGTGCAGATGGCACCATAATAGCCCTGCCAATAATGCTACATGAATAGACAGTGTGTCACATTATTCAGCAGTTTTATCTTGCCACCCCGCTGTTCTCTATTCACTTATTGTTGGACTAACAGAGCATCTGCCTGGCACTGTTTGTGTTTCTCTTCTCTGCCCATTCAATTCTGTAACACAGTGGCATTTTGAAAAGAATCAGACCTTCTAGAGCTTTCTGAGATATTTAATGATGCCCTCCATAAATCTGAAGCCGATTGACAAACATAATGTTTGGCATTGGTAACGATCTGACGAAATATATTAATGGTCACCTTTTTTACTTGCTTTCTTAGAAATCTTACATGAAACGAGACCCTTGATGCAGTTGTGCTCTGTTTCTGTGAATTATATGAACAGTTCAAACAGTGGTTTGTAAGTTTGGTCTGTGTTAATAAGCCTCTTAAAAATATAACAAGTTCTCAAAGACTAATCACAATACGATGCTAAATGTATGATTGATCATGTAATTGCAATAGGATAATAGGATTGCATGTACATTGTGTGTGTGTGTGCATGCGACTGATTACGTTTCATTATGTAGCTTTATCATTGTTATTCCGAAATTAGCATTACTTTTTGGGAATGTATACAGTACATGAGTACTGTACTTTTTTTGTTTTATTGCATTGCGTTTGGGGGTAGACGCTCATAAGCTTCTTGCTTCAGCCCACTCCTTTAATAATAAACAAATAAACTAAGCTAAACTGATCCATAAAGTGGCGCAGACACTTGTTCCAAAAGACGACAAAGTTATGACATACGGTTTCAAAAACACAACAATAAGACTGACAAGAATTAATATGTTGTGTCTCTTGTTCGCCCTTTTTCAGAGCAAACACACCCACAGCGGTAACGAGGCAGATCCCGTGTCCCTGCAGGATCATCAGACCCTGTTGAACCAAAGTCACAGGGGTCGAGGTTGCCAGCTCTGGTACAAAGACCTTAAGATTCATTCAATGTGCAGCTGTGCTCTCTGAAAAGGCTTTAGGGAGAGGAAGAATCAAAGACGGAAAGTAAGGACTTTATTTTATCAAAATTAAAGGCTAATTTGCTGTCATGGATTTGGTTTGTTTCTTCTTCATCAAGATGAAACGGAACGAGACCATCAAAGAGGTCAATGTCAACTTATTACGTTGTGTTAAATGGATATTTACTATTCGAAGCAAAACAGACTCCATATAGTCACGTGTCGTCCCAAACATTAGGACAATATCATTAAAGGAGTGAGTGGCGGGTGCGATGTGTTTAAGATCAGTCCATTTCCATGAAGCTGAGTGATGCCAGCAGTGGGACTTTGGGACCACTTCCATCAGCCGATTCTTCATATTCCTGTCCTTCTGCTCCGTCAATAGAAGCCAGATGGAACACATGCAGTCACTCATCTTTAGATCTCCCACCTCTCAACCATGACTTCACTACAGCTGCCTAATGCACGCGCAAATGACACTGGTCTCAACCCCAAGAGACAGCACAGGCAGGACACAAGACAGGAGGAGTCGTTAAAAAAAAAAAGAAAAAGAAAGGCGCCCACACTGATCTGGACTTAAAATATCACATGTTATTGAGACTTGTTGACTTTGATAGACATTATTACAGAAGCAGAAACTTGGACTATAATGAAGGGTTTCCAGCTGTGAGTGTATTCAGATTTAATTTAGTGCTGTTCTCGGTATAGGCCTCCTCAGGTGCAGCAGCATTTATAGCGGAGTGTGAGAAGCACTAAATCTGTGTAAAAGGAGAAGAATGGGCAGTTAAACACTCCCTGAGGAGCTCTCCGGCTCAAATAAATCCACACCTCGGCAGGCTGTAAGTGATGGGTCAAGACTTAGAACTAATCATTTTTATCCTCCTAAAAAAAATAAAAGCATAATTCAATACTGGAGTGGATTACTATATAACTCGTAATTAGGTGTATTTCATGTAGGGCTGCACAAATTATTGCAATAAAAATGATCACAATTTGAATATTAGCAATTAAATCAGGAATAAGACTGCAATTATTCAGGATGTACATGATCCTTTCAAAGTAGTGTTTACGATACAGACACCTGAACTTTTTACAATATCTATACTAAAATATTTGTCATCTAGAACCAGAAAACAGAAAAACAATGTTAATGTATTCCTTAAAAAACGATTTATTTTATGTTTGTATTATTTATTTGAGCTGAAACAAAGTAACTTACTTTCGGCATCAACAATTGGTCTCTAAAGATTTTATTCGGAACATGCTTTTGATAATTTATACTTTTATTTTTTCAATACTAGCAGTACTTAAAGGGACTATACAGAGTTTAAAAATGTTAAAATTCAGTATTTTCCTCCCCCTACATGTTCCAGCCATGTGTAGAATGAGCCCAGACCTGTGCACCACAACTGCCTCTAAAATCCTGCACTGTCACTCAAAAAGTTGTTAATTCGGGTGTGAAGTGCCGTCATGCATGAGCTTAATATATTACATGTAAGACTTGAGGTAGCAGTAGTGAGTATAAAATTACCAACTTGCATCTAGTCCCTATAAAATTACCAACTTGTATCTAGTCCCTTTAAACTTGTTTTTCTTACCCAGTCCTACATAACAGTGTACACCTCTAAAAACATGTTCTGAATGTGATTCGTGCATTCATTTAGCATTTCATATTTCAGTATTCTCTCATGTTAAAGGACTGGACTCACAACATGCACTCAGTCTTAATTTTATAACATAAATCACACATTTAATTGCAATTTCAATATGTAAAAAAAAAAAAATCATGTAGCCCTCGATCACTATATTGTTGGTATCATAGTACCCTTTCAGAATCTATTAGACTATGTACTTGCACAATTTATGGTTTTGTTTAACTTCGATGAATTTAGTCATTTAAGAAACCTCAGCTTAATTTCTTTTATGAAGTGCAATATGCTGAATTGAATGATAACTTGGCATACTTGTCAATGAAGATTAATGTGTTGTTTACATTAACTAATTAGTTAAATGAATTAAGTGAACTGCCTTCCTGGTATAAAAAGGCCTTCTGTGTTTTCACTTCCTGCCTGATCACCGTAATGCACGGTGCCACTCATTCTTTTTAATGAAGAGAAGGTTTCAAATCACAGCTTGTGTCTGGAAAGAGTCCAACAGAAGCCCCTGCACTGTGGTCAATGTGCCTGCCTGAGAGGCACAGAGGAGCAACTGACTGTTTAAACCTTCGAATGACGCACAACCGTCAAAACATGAGCAGAATTGGACTTTCCTCAACGGTTACAGGAAATATGCAGTGCACTTTTCGTGTCCCATGGAAGTGTAGAAGTGTGATGTGTTCTTCCTGTTGTCAGCGACAGTCATGCCCATCATCCAGACAGGCGTCCTCTGTGGGCTGTGAGAGAGACAGGGCTAAGACTGCACAGTGCTGGACTGGCTGAGCACAGAAGGGCTGCTGCACCGCTTCATAACCTTGTAAAATATAGAGGGGAAGCTCGAGGATACAATTTTAAATGTATTGAGCAAGTCCTAGCCATTGTAATAAAATAGCTGCCTTTAACTTGGCAATTCTAAGTCACATGAGTATACTGCATCATTACACATTGTAAGAACTGGTCTCTGTGCCAATGACCAATAACCATTTTTGGAAAATGTATTCTGAGCTGTGTCGTTTGCTGCAGTGAACTACAGCTGGTTGTTGAAGGTTATCAGAGTGGCATCATCATGTTTATGTCCTCCCAGTGCCTCATGATATCATATTCTGAGACACACACACACACACACACACACACACACAGGATGTTTTCTATTACAGATAAGGAGGTAGAGCAGATGAGATATTCAAAGCAGAGAGATAGATTACCTATTTGAAGTACAACAGAACATGTGTATAGACAAAGGCACGGGCTCTCACAAACACACATGGGAGCTTTATACACTGTTCACACAGTCACATGTTACCTTGTCATCTTCTAAACCAGTGTTTCCCAACCAGGGGTACGGGGACTCGAGGACCTAGCAGGGGGTACTTGAAACTATTTCAGATTGAAAAAAGGGGGAAATTGAACATAATTTTTTAATGGGAAAGCTATATTTTTCAGTAAAATGTGTTGCCTTGGGAGAATTTTAGGTTTATTTTGAATGCAACATTGTCCTTTTTCTTACAAATACCATTTTCAAGTAACTAGTTTCTAAATAAACTGCAACACCCCTGAGGTAGGGGGTACACGGACGACCATTGAAAGGCCCAAGGGGTACCCAAGACAATAAAGGTTGAGAACCACTGTTCTAAACTATACTTTTGATAGATCTGTAGTTTCAAAATTGATATTAAATGAAAAGCAGTTACTGGAGACAACTAGAAAAATGCATTCCCCTAACTGTACGTCATATGCCAAAGTCCTGCAAGTGACAGAATTGTGAAAATGTGTTTAGTTTGCTAGTCGGTTCAAGAATGCTTCCCGTTGGATGCTTCCTTTGCAGCACAGAAAATGCAGCAGGGAGCTGGCACAGCTTTAGAAAGCCTCTTGGCCTGACTTTATGGCCCTCTTTACTCACTTTGATTAAACTATATTAAATGAGAGCTGTGCTTCAATACGTCGTGCGCCATGGGTCAAACTACCTGTGCCTCCATTCAAGCCCCGTTGAATGAACAGTAAATCACTGAGTAGGAAAAACAAGTATGATGACTCAACTTGCATGATCTTCAACTACACCAGAATGTCAAATGTGGTTCACTTTCCAAACAAGGAAATCATTTTAAAAGGTACAGATTACAGTTAAATAGGGGAAAATATTTGCACACAATGAACCAAAAGCATCATCTCAAGTAACACAATGCCACAGCCACTGTCAACCCAAAACACAGCAAAGTCATAACTCCAGGCCGAAGCAGACAAGTTATTGTCTTGGAGTTGACGTACGACGCAAAACACGTCTAACTTACGGCCGCTGTGGTGGAGCAAAAGCCGTCACTAATGCCACACTGCCAGAATCACTAGCATTGAATATATGTGTGGAGTCTGAACCCATCTCTGTGCGTGTCAAATTGATAGCAGACAGCGCTGACACAGAGCCACAGTGTGCAGACAGACAGACAGACCACATTAGGACATCGCTGAACAATAACCACTTGCTTTTACAAGTCACAGCAGTTCATCTGTATTCACACAGTGTCACTCTCATACCGCCATAGTTTACTGCTCTACAATAAAGAGCTGATTTATTACAAGCTGCAATCTTCAATACTAATGTCCATGTTAAAAGTGGTGTTTAAACAGCACATGCCTCCCTACGATAACTGTCGGGTCAACGCGTTTAGTGGACCAAGTGCTACATGCCATGGAAAGTATGAGCGATGGCACTTCCTCACTGTGTCAGAGATATCGTGAACTGGACACACTCACTTCCTCACTGTTTTGCGTCAGCTCAGTGATAGGGGTCAAAATGTGATTTCAATAAAAGATGTGCATTACTTTCACAGGTATCCAAGTATTCTGGCTTTCTCCATCTTTCCAAAGTACATTCTATCACGTCATTATGTGGACAGTGACAGTGAATGAGTTTTTAAATAGAGTTCGGGAATGTGATGTCATATCGTTAAGCATTATGGGATTAGCAGCAATTGTAAACTAATGGAGAAGATAGTAAAAGTTCAAATGCTGGAGTTATTGTTCACATTAAAACACTTGGACACCACAGTGAGTTAGATGTATTTACCAGCAGTAAATCAGCAGCTAATGAAGTCGTTCCACGGCCTTTTCTCCACTTTTTATACCTTTTGTAGCTAATGCTAGTCAATGTATGCTAACATTTGCAAAGATGGCGGATCTCCATGGTAACTGTGGAATTTCCCGGACTCTACAGGCCTTGTTCAACCATGAGAAAGACTTTCAAATTGACTATGTGCTCTCTGTCAAATCATAACAACGCCACCCAAGAATTGACTTCCTGTTTCGACCCGGGACACAAGAATAAAAGCACACAGCTCGTCTCATTGACTAGTTCAGCAGGTACTTGCATCGTTACAAGAATATAATTAAACACACACATTTTAAGTGTCTGTTAATAGTTTGGCAGAAAGAAAGTTGAACAAACGAACTGCTGAACTAATGAATAAGATGGTGCTTTCATTTTGGTGAGCTGGATCGAAACAGGAAGTCACTTCTTGGGCGGCGTTGTTATGAGTCAATTGCTTCCATAAATTACCCTTCCAAATTAGAGAAATGGACAGTCAATATTTTCATTTAGTCAAATAACTATTACAGCACCAACATCAAATATTTAATTTAGTGTGAACCCCTGGACAAGCTCTTGTACACAGAAACGCAAATATTTTCTCACTTTCTATTATAGCCTTGGTCCAAACTGGTGCAACTGAACCATTATTATCACTACTTGACCGACAATTCATCAGTGGCTGACAGATGCTGACCATACACTCTGGGGCTGGCTGCTTTTCTACTCTGTTTTTGTTGGGAGTAGAAGTAGAGGCTGTAGTAGTAATACCATAGAAGTAATGGTAACTGTAGCAAGCAGTGGCAGCAGTATAATGTTTAATTTGTTTATGGTAGAATGGGTTTGTATTTGAGCCATCCTTTAACCAGCATTCGGGGAAGAGGGAGCGACCACAGCGCAGTGTCGGGGAACCTATCTCCAAATCCCAGCTTAACGTTTTAACCCACACAAACAAGAGAAGCCTAGCCTGGTTTAGCAATTCCCACACCTTCTCGTAATGGCTGAAGCACCGTGACACCAACTATTAGCAGTAGTTAGCCAGGTTTGGTCCTGATAATGTCTTCTTTATCGCCACACCAGACAGCTCCCTCCTTATGCCTTCATCCATCAGTGCCTGGGTCTGTTGCCCCTGTTCCCATGTTTCCAACACTCAACATGCTCAAAAAAGGATTTCAAAGTGAGTCTGACGGAGCTGAGCAGCTTATCAAACCACTGTGCATCACTCTCCAAAAATCACCACAAATTAGGCATTTAAGAATGAACAAGAACAAATTGCAATTCACTTTCTTCTCTCACTCCCAACCAAGGAGAGGGCTTTCTAATAATAACATAGCTAATCTCAAAATACTGTATGTTGCAAGTTCCAATTCAAACAATGGACATTTATGTCTGAAAAAATGTAGATCCTATACAAGTCTAAAAGTCTCAAAGCAATAGTTGAAGTAGGGGTCAAATCCAATTTCTCAACTCGGGCGATTTGTTGGAGCAAGCAATTGTTAATAGTCATTCTTTTTTTTTTTTTAGAAAATAAACAACTACTGTGCTGCTGTTGTTGTTGGTAAGCAATAAACACGGTAGTTAAATATTGTGTTGCACTTCTGCAGGCATTTTCTTGCACAATACTCCATTCTGAAGTCATTAATGATTCCCACGTCACCTTAAACTGTAAAGGATATAGTTCCACAGCTACGTCCAAGTCCACAATTTCGAGTTTTAACGTGTCATCAAGATTAGCACCAAGCTCTTTGCCGATCAATGCCATTTCACTCCTGAAAATGAGAAGTCACTGAACAGTCGGCTGCTTCATTTGAAAACAGAGCTTTATGCGGTATAGTTGATGGATGGCTCTGGACCTATGTACCCAACAGTGGAGCTCTGCAGTGCATATGCAACATTAAACCCCGGCTGTATGGGTTTCTCATAATTATTCTGAACCAAGATAGTGAGGAATATCAACAAGCACATTTCCTAGGCTCCATAACAGCATGTTTGTGTGCACACTGAGAACAAGCAGGAGTCTAATCTTTGCCGTGCATGCATCGGCTTGCTCACATAGCCTGGCTTACAATCCCAGCCTCCTCTGCACTATCTTCAAACAATTCAGCGCAAAGGAGGATGCTGAACACCCACGGCTGACAAAATATGGTACACATGTAAGGGATAGGAGATGTTGCCATAGGAATGCTGCAATGTGTTCAACAAAACAAGCAACAAGTAATGGTTTGAAGATAAAATACCCAAAGAAAACAGAATATTTCCAGTGTAGGGTAAGGATGAGTGATTTTAATATCGCACAAATATTCAACAATGACTGACAATGTGATAGTAGTTGATTTATGTTTTAAAGATTTCAAACACAGAGAAGACAACTATGAACTGCTAAACTTACACACGAGTCACCTGCATCAGGAGTTGTTTGTAGACTACAGGGTTACAAGTTTGTTTGTTTTTTAATCTGCAGTAGAAATTGTGACACCAAAATGTCTGTGCAGCTTTTGCAAGAAGAAACATGTAAAAATGGTGGAATTAGTTAAGATTAAGGCTGATGGTCACAGTCACCTGAATGGAGGTGTTGTTTTTAGTGATAGGGGAAACCTTTGCAGACACATGCAAACTCCACACAGAAAGGCTCCGTCCAGATGGGAATCAAACCCGGGAACTTCTAGCTGTGAACAAGCACTAGCCACTGCGCCACCATGCCGCCCTTGAAACTTCATATACACTTATGACCTACCAAACTATCCATCGGTAATGTTTACTATAATGAATACTTAATGGAGAATTCCTAATCTACGAAATAATATTCTGAACTATAATAGAGAGTCTGGATGAACTTGCTGGCGAGTGCAGTTTTGTGTGACTTTGAAATGGAAATCTTAGAGGCAGCAGGAGAGAGATGCGATGATAGCATCTCCTCCACTGGCAGGTCCTCTCATGCTCACTGTCACACCAATCCCACTCAGCACTCCGGCCTGACCCACTCTCACACGTGCACAGCAAATTAATACAGAAGACCGTAGAAAGACAGACAGAAACTGCGTGCGGATAAAACTCACTCATCAGGAATCTTTTGTGACAGATTTAATGATGCGAACTGAATGAACAAATTAGTCACTGATGATTAACGCTTGTCTATTGTATTCACCAAACGCATTGTCTCGTTCAGAATTCTGAGAAAGCGCTGTTACAGTAAGTGATGCTAGGGCAGACCTGCAGACTGTGCCTCCTCCTGCCTCCCTGTCTGGTTGCCCATGTTGGTCCGCTCCGACTCCAAACACTCTTCCGTGGACTAGTCCAAAAACGTGCGCAGCGTGTGTCCCATACAACTCCTAAATCAAAACAGACATGTAATTCCGTTTCTCCTCTCTTAGCTGCCTCCTAGGACGGTCCGAGCATGCATGTGTGGAAAATGTCCCGCCACACAATGCACTATGACAGGGTGAGCGTGGCTGTCCTCTCTCTCTTCCTCTCTCTCTTCCTCTCTCTCTCTGGGACAGTGATGGTATGTCACACTGGCAGCCGCCGTCGTGTGCACTTCATTATCGCTGTGATGAGTGGAATCAGCACAAAAGAGGAGTGGCTTCCCACGGCACACACGCACTCGCACACGCCTCCTGCTCACACTCTTGCCAGTTCACCCTCACCGGTGAGAGCTGAACAATGGTGAAGTCCGCTCCTGAAAAGACCAGTGAGAGAGACAGGGGGCGGGCCTTAGAGGAAGCAAAGGAGGGACGGGCGGTATTTTTGGCAGGAGGTGACAGTGCAGCAGATCTAGAGTGCTCAGTTCAAGTGCAGTGTTACACACAGACTCAACCAGACTCCGAATGGAGAGAGGTGAAGCTGCACTGGGGATGTGAGACCACCCCTGGCTTCCAAGATTGTTTTTCACCCAGATCACACAGCAGGCAACAATGATGCAAATGAGTGCAAGCTGTGGCTGCACAACTTTGGAACAATATATAATTGCGACTTGTATGTATTGCCTGATTTATGTTCCGAAATCAAGATTAATGATTGCACATCTTAAACATGACCGGAAGCACAAACATTTGCTAGACAGTATTTTGTTTGATAGGATAGTACTGCTTTTATAAATCTTTGCTATGTGCTCATTCCAACCATTCAAACTCTTACTTTAATTTGATTGTGATTAATTGTGTAGCCCCAGTGTGAGCCCAGAGAAGAAAAATGAGTTTTATTTGCTGTATATGCTCTTTCATTTCCATAGTGCATACATGATAAATATCTATTATGGCATAAAGCAAGTGGTGCAAAAATCTAATGGTTTGTAGCTGAGCGAGGAACAGTATATTGTATTGACTAGTGGAAGACAAACTTATTCTACAACATACATTTATCAATACATGATCATTCATTGCTTTGCTTGTTTTTGCTCGAAATTACCACCCTGTTCCTATGAACTGTTGCGGTCAGCTAATCAAACTACAACCATTGCATTTAAGCTTTTGTAATAAAACTCCACACTCTCATCCAGATTCTCCATCTCCTCGCCTTGACCAATGCCTCCATTCAGCTCCAGTTTAGCCAGCTGCTGACTTTACCGCTGACAATCTCCTCAAACAGAATAAACCTAGACCGAAAAATTCACAAAAATTGACGTGACCAACCCTACTCAATCAAGACTTTGGGCTACATTTGTCTTAAGCCTTTTGTTTCCCAAACCAGTGCTACATTTCAGCGCTTAAATGAGGGACTCTCAAATGGACATTTGGATAAATTCATCTGACAGGTACACAGCTCTTTCCCAGACTCTCAGACTTACACAGACTCACTTAGAGCCCCATTGGGAATACATGTCCAGCCCAGTCTGCTACCTCCACAGTGAAAAATGATGGTAATGTTCTTGCTCATCTTGGCTATAGCTAAACTCCTTCAAAGGTCAAATCAAATCATTCTTTCTCTGCGCCAAACGGGCGTGACAATGTCATCATCCTGTCCTGCATTTTGTAGCATGTATACTGTAGGCGGGGTCTTTACTTTATTAGTGACAGACGGTGACCTTCCAGAGGATTACGGGCTGAAGGTGAGTCCACAACAACAGTGTCTCTGCAGATGCACTGCAGAGAATGACACAGCCATTCTCAAACTTCAGGAAAAGGTAGACAGGTTAGTATCGACCCGTCTCGTTAAAATACAGCACCGTTCTGTTTAAAGCGGAGAGGGGATAAACTTTATAGTCAGTCAGACGCTGCTGCAGGTAAGGGCGGTGAAGTGAGCAGGTGGTGGGGGTGAAATAACGTCAAGGTTACAGGCACTAAAATGGAAATACAGCTTTTTACCCTTGACAGATATTTACTGTGTGTTTAAGAAGGACAGCACAAGGTTTTCATTTTCAAGATATTTCTGAAAATAATACCCATCGCTAGTAAAGATACAGATACAGCACTGTTACCCCAGTCGAACAAATACATTCCACATCAATCTATCACTTTATTAGGATATCTTTGACCGTCACTAAAACAGTTTGCTTTGGTGTATGAGACGATATCACGAAAACGATTCTATTCTCTCTATTCACAAGATACTACGCCGCTTAATAATGACCAAAAAACAGATTCTCAAATATTGCAAAATATGCCCAGATGGCAAAAATGGGGAAAAACAGGAAAAGTCAAAACAAATCCACTTATTCCAAAATACTGAATTGCAGCATCTATAAAGTCCAGTGCCAATCTCAAACTCACAAACTCCTGTTCTGCCTGTGCCAGCCTCAGCCCTGTTATTTATAGAGTCCTGTGTGCCCAGTGTTTCTCCGCACTGCTCGGGGGACTTCTCCTTTAGTGAAAGCGTTACTGAATTATTGATGAGGACTGTTTAAATAAGTCATCCGAAATGGGCAGTTTTTAACCTGTTGTCTGACAGCGTGGAGAGGCTGGTAAAGTGCCAAATGGGACAGCAGTCCATTAGCTACAATAACACTGTGGACTCATTAGTTGGCCACATGGACAGGGGCCAGAGGGGCGGGGGGGGGGGGGGGGGGGGTCAGGCGGTGAATCACGTGACCTGAGGGGTGACGCACAACCACTTATAGATTTATGTTATATATCATTTAGTGGATTCAACTACGGATCAGTGCACAGTTAAAATTACACTTATGTGAAAATCTTTACAAATACAATACAAGTCTCACAAACATGTTGAAAAGACAAAATATAATAAGATTTAACCACCACTAGCCCTGCTGCAGTTTATTCATATGATCCTGCATCAACAAAAATGTGGATAGAATTCATTTAAGATCTTTTAAAATATGTTTACGTTCATCTCATCCTCCAGCTGAAGCACATGCTTTTTTTCTTTGTTTCCCTGCTTACACACCTCCCCTGCGAAAGAAGAAAGCCACATCTGACCTACTTTTGGCATAAGCATAAAAAATACATGACGCGTCGCACTGCAGCACTCCTTCCTCATTTCATTAACTGAGATTAGCCTTAATAATGTTGACGTTCAGGTCAATATGAGGGCCGGAGATGCCATTAGCCACATTGCAACATTTGTCATTGATAAAATATTTTCACATCACACTGAGGATTCTAGCATGAACCCACAGCTTAGTGCTCCATACACTGCCACTACGGTGAGTCAATACATCCACATGGCAGGCAAACCATCAATCTGAAACGGTCAAAGAATTATCCACTTCGAAGCAATCCCATCGCCCACGACATACTGCCAGCCCGATCGGAATTCAAATCATGGTATTCCTTGTGCAGATGTGCCAAATGTGGCAGGTTGGGTGGTGTGAGACTGCACGGCTGACTGGAAGCACCCTTTCATCTGTCACAAATGATTTTACACTGAAGGAGACAGACATGCTTTTATGAGAGAGAGATTCTTGAATTAAATTGACATCTGAGCTCGAGCGCACTGAACCAACCCAGGTAGGGCACTCAAATTTAACTCATGGGAACATCCGTTTAGAGCAGTGCAATATACTATGAATACACTGTCTGGACAAAAATAAAAAGCCACAAAAAAAGGTCACATGCTCTAATATTTTGTTGGACCTTTGATGACAGCTGCATTTACGGTGGCATTGTTTCCACTATGCTAAGCCTTCTCCAGCACATCCCAAAAAATGCTCAATGGGGTTGAGATCTGGACTCTGTGGTGGCCGATCTATGTTTGAAGTCTCATGCTCCCTGAATTACTCTTTCACAATGTGAGTCCTATTGAAGCTGGCATTACCATCTTGGAACATGCCCAAAATCCATTGATGGAATAACCTAGATATTCAGGTAGTCACTGATCTCATTGTTTGGGCACATAGTGTTGCTGATCAAAGACCAAAGCAACCTCAGATCATAACAGCTAGTTAAATCCAGGTGGAACCTTTTCTCCCCGGGCTGGCAGTGCATTAGGGTAATGAGATAACATAAGAAATTGAATTAATAATTATATTAAACAAAACTAAAAACATCTACTGACAAACAAATTGTTCAGTCTAAAAAAAATCCATTTTGTCCTTGGTTGGAAAAACAAACCTCCGTTAATGAAATCAGATGAAGCTGATCATGGTCTAATTGTATTTGGGATCTAGGAGCTGCCTGGGAGCCTCACTTGGCTGTGATTCTGAGCCCCTACAGAGTCTTTTGTCAAGGAGAATTCAATTATCTCTGCTTGAGCTAAACCAGCCTTTGAAACAAAATTTTAGGACACACATGTCTGTGCACTGAGCGGACTGGCCCCACATACGTATGAGGACAGTATTCTCAGTCATCAAAGATTTGCCACTGTGTGCTTTGGACTACTTTAACTATTGCAATCGAAATGTCTGCCCCTCATTTGATTCTCGTTTCACAGTCGAGTTGCTTTGCAGAGGAAAACAGAAATCTGTTGTTTTCAGGTGTTAAAAGAGACACATCTTCTTGTGTTCAAGGGTTGGGAACAAAACAAACACCACATATTCCAGCATTAAAGAAACTGCCTTTAGACACATAGGTTTAGGAATTATTGCAGGTAATCTTTGGAAAGGCCAACAAAAAACAAAACAAAAAACAGACAACTATAAAAAGTAAATATGTGTTCAGATTCAAAATGGAAGATCCTAAATGATGCGCCAAAGCCCAAAGAAGCATGTTTGTGTGTAATTGTGAACCTAAGACAAAGTAAACAAAATCTCAGACCATTCAGGCAATGCAAACACAGTGCATCTGCACTAGTACTAATACTGGCCCTGTTGTAGATTCAGCGATACGCCGAGGCCCTCTAGTGGCTGATAGCGGCAGTGACTGTATGAATTAAACTGTACAACTGTTTTGCTGTTTTCATGCACTCACCTGCCAAGCTGCGAGGTCGTGCTTCAGGCAGGTCTGAGATAGCTCCAGTGGTCACAGTCTTCTTCATCCGAGAACCAGCAGCAGCAGCACTGACAGTCGGCTTGCTCAGGGCATCGTCACTGTTGGCTCGTTTTAGCTACGTGAACAGTTTTAATGTTAGGAATTATTCTCAGTTATTTACCATCCATGACTATAATGTTATTTCCAATTATCTAAATCCAAATGGAGTATAATCAACTGTTTTCAGTGAATTATGAGGTGGTGTTGCTAACCTTGCTGAGGCGGTGGTCCGGTGCCAGCAGGTTGGACCTGGGGGCCTTCATGGCTGTAGAGGTCGGGGAGGTGACAGACCGGGTCCGCTCATGGGGCCCTGGCTTGGGCAGCCCCACCTTGGTGGCGCCCGCTTTCATCATAGCTGGGCGTCAGCTGACAGGGCCTGGAGAGGAGAAAGGAAAAAATAAGTTTTGAGAAAAACATTGTGCTAAACAGAGGGTTGCTGTTCGGGCGCTTTAACTGCCCCCTGGAGCTGGAGCGGGTCTAAAACACAGATGCTGAGTCCTGCCTCATTTGAGATCATGTCTTCAACCTTATGGGTCACTGACTCCTCTGGGAGCTGAGGAAGTCATACCAAGGCATTACAAGATATGTATTGTATGTTTGTATGTGATTTTTACCCATTCAAATAACAGATTAAGGGCAGGTTGTGGGTGAAATGCTGGTCTAGCATGATGGGCGAGCACAAAGACGAGGCGTCCTTTATCAGACATGTCTGATGAAGGGCGCCGAGCCTGAAACATCATGTTTTTAGAGTGAGTAAATATTACATTTGGGAGCTAATTACACAATTGTGTGGACTTTTTTCATTGCATCTGTTGGCATTTTTTGATCCAGCACACTGCTTAGACAGGGATGGCTGTGTTTTTTGCTCAGAGCACAAAAGACTAGACACAATGAAGCAGAGGAATACTGTATTTCTAGGTTGATTACGGATATTGTCATCATCATTCTTTATTCAGACTCTAGGTCCATAGTATACAAAGACATAAACATACAACCATATAAACACCCAAAGACAAGACTCACATAAACAATACATGGAAGATTATAAAAGACAGCTATACCAATGTTTCCATAAAGGAGACTGGTACCGCGCAGCACAAGACCTGGGGTTCACCAGAGCCACCACCAAAGAGATCACAGAGTCGTTGAGGCGACAAATGAATTTAAAATACAAAGTTCTCATTAGTGCCTGAAAGCTGTCGACACGAGCCTGGCAGAACAGCAGACTGGCACTGCTGGATCTGGGCTGTTTTAATAGCATCCTGATTCCTCAAAGCATCATTATATGCAACTTTGAGCTTCTGTAGCGTGGCCTTTTTATATTTACACCACAGTGGAGCTGTGTACAAAGGTGTGCAGTAACTTCTAAACAGATTAATTTTCACACTGTCAGAGCACATGTGAAATTTCCTGACCAGAATATTTCCTTGGGCATAAATTATACGGCATCATCACATAGGCGGTCTGTAATGAAGTGACCAAGTATTTTGTCCTGTTGCACTCAGTAAGACTCTACAGCACTCTTTTCCGCGTTGTATATGATGTCATGTTTGAGTCCATAATCCGAGCAAACATTCAGCACTACTGGGAGAAACAATGGCCAGATCATCGGCGTACATGAAATGTTTGAGGAGTGTGTCACCGACCACACATCCTGTTTTACAGTGGTTCAATTGACATCAAAGATGATAAGGATCATTTCCAGCAAAAAATAAAAACAAAACCTAAATTAATGATTTAATAAAATCTGGGTTACCCAGCTGCAGATGTATTTCATAATTTCACAGAGCACTGAATGACAAAAGTATGGATGCATAAAAATAGTGATAACACACTTTATTAAACCTGGCAGCCTTCAGTGCCAGCTCAACACTTCAGGTAACATCGAGGCTGCGGCGTCTACACAGAGCTGTGAAAAAACGTGAAGCGGATGTTGACAGAAACGCTGTGTGAGCCCATATGGAAAGGTGCTCATCTGGACACAGCAGCACCAGTGCACTTAACCTGTGAGGGGCGAGTGCTGGAGAAGAAGTTGAAGAGCGTCCCAGAGGAGTGAGAGGCATTGATCAGGGCAAGTAAGATGATCTGAAGGGAATTAGAGAAGCAGGGGGAATCATAATGGAGATACCACCTCATCCTCCGGAACTGAGCAACAGAGACGGCACTTCACTTTAAATGACACTCGTTTCTAATCATTCACTTTAAGATCCTACTATATCTGAAACACAAAGTCCACCCCAGAAACCCCCAGAAAATGATGTGAACGATGAACAGATGGTGGCACTATTGCTGCGTAAAGTAAAGTGTCCCTCAGCGGGTTACAATTTATTTTCTTTTTTTTATTGAGGGTTAAAATTCATTATTGGAATTGATGTATTAGCATCCATTTAAAACACGGTAAACAGAAGACATTGATACATAATATTTGAAAGGAAATAAAGACAAAAAACAGTTTACATATTTTGACTAGTTTTTTAAAGTCAAAACTTGATCAAACTCCAAGATGTCATTAAAATTTAAATGATTTTTGCTTAATAATTACTTATTAGGTGACAGGAGTTCACCCTATAGGACTGCACTAATGCACCAAATGCTAATCTTAAAGTGTTAATATTTCATGGTGTTTCATTGTCTTTTGTAAATATGAGTTCAACTTCAAAAATAAGTGTTTACATATTATGAAACATGAGGAAAAACGTGACTCACAATAAATACTGACGAAAGGGACAAGTGACTCAAATGTCAATACTGTAACTGGACAGAAACATGTTACTGGAAAAAAAAACACAAGATACCAAGTAAACTAAAACCAATTACCCTTATTTCAGACTTTGTACAGACTATTCCGATTATGACACTCCTCTTGAGCATTTCCTTTAGGTCATTAATGATTGATTATGTCAGCCAAAGTTAGCACTGCGGGTTATGAGCCCAACATGACTGCGCTTACACACTTATCTGATCAGCCACAGTGGGAAGTTTGTGTCCTCTTTTCACAGCTCGTGTCTTGCCTGGACCGTCATGGGACTTACAGCTCTCAAGGCAGCACCCTGTGACTACCTCCTGTCTGTCCCGGGATCAACACCTTCTTCTCAACACGTCCGATACAGAAATACACACTTTTTATTCACTGCATAGAACGGCTTCTGCTTCATGATCCTGGGCTGACTTCCATCAAGGCATGGTTGTCCTACTTTACGTTGGCCCAGTTAAGAACCCAAATGCTATAGATAGAAATGATCAAATGTGAAGAATTGAGCTGGATTTTTGTAAAAAAGAAAGAAAAAGACTGATGCTTTTCACTTTTACCACACAAGCTGGCAGCGCTTAACAAAACAAACAGACGCATTGTGGTTTAGGTAACGGGCTAAAAACAGGATCGGCACAAAAATAGCAAATTAAAAAGCCCAATAAATATAAAGTATAGTACACCACAGCCATACGCTTAAATGCGGGGCTGTAATTGCCCTAAATTATATTGTAAAAGACAAGAGCTTATAATCTAAATGTGGGGCAGGGTGCTGGGAGCCTCTGTTGCTGGGCCTGTCCTGCTGAAAAGAGATGAAAGAAAAGCCCAAAGAGGGGAAAAAAAAGACAAGAAACTGTTTTTGATCTGTTTAGAGCAGGATGAAAGCAGCGCACAGTGTCTGATCTGAAAGGGACACTTTTAAATTAAATAATTAAAGTGTCAAAAATCTGTTCGTGAAATTGCAACAACAACAAAAAGTTGAGAATATCATGGCTCAGTCGAGGATTATTAAACCCTGATCTGGATCCACATTTGAGACTTTTCCTGCTACGGACTATTTCCTTTTAGATAAAAAATATGAAGTGTTTTGAGATGTTCATAAGCAGTGCCATGATTAAACTCTTAGTATGACATGAAAATTAACATACAGTGCTTTTAATTGGCCAGCTAAATCTAGTTCAATTAACTATGACTACATTATTTTGGTGTTTTCTTGCCTTTTCAGAGACGACTCCCTTTTTTAAAAATAGTTTTACTGTTTTTGGTTTCACAGCAGAGATTTACCCACTCACAGCATACACAAAGGGCAGTAAAAAAACCTAAAAAGCAACAAAAACAAAAGTATCCTGTTACTTTCCAACTATTAGGCCCATCTTGAAAATACTAAATCTGCATTAGAAGATGTTTATGAGCATTCACTGCATTGCTGTTTTCCCACAACCACTAATGGCTCCAGGCTGAAACTCGACCTCTTCATCATCACTGTCCATTTTGTGACCCTAAATGCCCTTCATCTCGAAAACATTAACCCCACCCGGCTTCCACTGACAAGAACATTAGCCGTAAACATGAAAGCATTACAGAGGAACTGCACCAGGACAGAGAAGAAGCTGCTTCACTTCCTGTCTCACGTCACTGTGAAACTGCAAGGTGCACTGCAAAAAACAACAACATCAAACACCCCTTAAATAATATTCAAGACACAGCAAAGGTGGTTTTATGTGACTTTATATTTTTAAAACATGCAGCTTTCTGTTTTACTATTCCCCACAGCTGAAGAGACTGTTCCAAGTCCTCCCACATTTACTTTCCCTTTCAGAAAAACACCATAAAAATATGAAATATGGAAAATGTCTGCACCACACATGTTTACCATCACTTCCACTCATTTTTTGCCATTTCAAACTTACATTCTCTAACACGGCAAGCCAAACGAAACGTTCACCGAAAAGTCACAACCTGGAGAAAAACATCCAGTAAAATGAAATTAGAAAGTTGGCTCGTTCCACTCACATGTGACGAAAGCCTCCGGAGAAACCCTAGCACAGAATCCAGCTACCGCAGATATTTTCGTACGTGCATTGAGGAAGTTGCACATGTAGCCGTTGCCTGCTTCCCTCTGTTACAAAGAGGAAGACCGTCACCAGGCTCAGCGGTGGGCACGGCTCTCTCTCTCCCTGGACGTGTTTTCCAGACACTGCTGAGGAGGAGAATAACAGATCCCCCACATGTTCTCTCACACCAGAACACTACGGATCTCTCTGCTGCCGTTGGTGTATAGTTTCTTGAGGTGAATTCCTGAAGCAAGCAGAAAAGCTGAAGTGTGGTTTGTGGGCAAAGAAACAAGTGTTCCACACAGATTTTATGGCCTGGGAATTTACGGTATCAGAGGTAGCTGCTTTATTACAGCAGACGCAGGGAAAATTCCAATTGTAACAAACAAGGAATAATAACTAGATAATGATTGACCAGAGTTTCACACTGGATTTCTTCAAAACTCCAAGTGTTAAGATAAGATAAGATAATCCTTTATTGATCTCACAACGGAGAAATTCACTTGTTAAAATCGGCATTCAATGAGATCACTCAGGTTGTGCAAAAACAGACAGGAAATGTGCAAACAATTAAGCAAAAATCTTATGGGGCGGAATTATAATAATAAGGAAATAAGAATGAATAAATAAATAGGATACAAATTAGAACAGACTATAAAAAATAGTTGCAAAGTTTACAGTCGTAGTGCAGGTTGTCAATAAGTGAAGCTGATACAGAGATTATTGCATGTAGTTTTGCAAAGGGGTTATTGCACATGTTACTTTACAGACTTATTGTACAGTAGTGGGGATGAAGGCCCTGCTCCTTCTTGCACTGAGGGTGTCTCAGGCTGCCACTGAAAGAGCTGCTAAGCTCCTCTACAGTCCCGTGCTGTGGTTCCATGATGGAGGTGAACTTGGCTAACACCCTCCTGTCACTCACCTCCTCCGCAGAGTCCAGGGGGCAGCCCAAGATGGAGCTGGCCCTCCTCACCAGCTTGTTCAGTCTGTCTTATAGAACTGCACCAACAACGCCACAGTCTTGTTTGTTTCAATCCTATACTGTTCTAATTCTATTATTTTCTATACTGTAGATGTGAACTACAAGGGTTGTTTGGGGCAAATGCTCCAGTGAGTTCTCTTCAATTATAGCCTACAAACCAAAACACAAATGTCTATGACGAAAGAGTTCTATGTTGTAAATTAAATGTCATGAACAAAGTCAAACATGTGTCTTGTCAGTAGTTGGCAACGTCCGTGTATTGTCAGCCAAAACAATATAAAAAGGTGCATAATACAGTCGTGGAACCGCACAACTCGTTCAACAGCTCTGGTAAACTGGTCACTATTTATAACGTTTTGTTTTGTGAGACAAACAGGTTTTTACCATAGCACACAAACACATTTATGCTAAATGATAACTCTGGTGTTTCACATTTTTAAATCCCCACTGGCTTATTATTATCATCCCATTATTTATGGGATGCACCAGGTATCCCAGTAATCTTAGCTGTTGATGATACAATCCAGAACTCTATTGACCATTCATTCATACTGTACTGTACACAATCATCATAATCTGCTCTTCATTTTGTTGAGCCCAGACACTTCAGCTGAGTATTCAACATGACAGCTTCTTGACACCAACACAAATTCCTCACAAACAAACAGTGTGCTGCTTCTGAAGGCTCCAGTGGGGTCAAAGATCACGGACTCACAGAGCCCTCCATTGTGCGAGGGAGACTTGTCCGTGTACACACGAGGGAGGAGGTTTGTGAAGATGGCCGTGTTTCTGTAGGATCGTCGGGCCTACAGCATGCCGAAGCCGAGGAGCGTGTGGGCAGAGCAGCGCACTGAAGCGGCGCCAGACTGTGGTCAGTGGTGCTGGTGGAACGCGACCACACCCCTGCAGCATCACTAAAACTGCATCTCGAAAAGCCGCTGGCGAGAATAAGAAAATAGTTGGGCAGGATTCTGAGCTGCACATGCTGTTTCACACCCTGCTGCACGCTGGGATTTTCACGCTGATCTTACATAAGCAGCAGGCCCTCTCCTCTCTCTCTCTCTCTGGAACACCAGTAAATGTGGTCCTAAAATGCTTTTCCAACAGCACCCTGTCTGCTTCAAATTTCACATGTCTATGGATTTGTTCAACGTGATTTATGAGCTCACTAAGAAAACTCTGACATTGCAAGGTCGAGAGGGCTATCAAATTAATATGCTTCCCCTTTTCTTTAAAATACAAACAAATCCAGCAGCATGGTTCCATTAGCATTGTATACGTGCTCCAAAATCAATATCCTATGGTCTTACGCCTCATAATGTAAACATCGAGTAATGGGTGTCTAACTCTTTTGCTCTTACTTGTATATCTTGTTTCTGATTTGAGTAGTACCAAAGATTAAAGAAGCAGAAGCCAGACAAGCCAGGCGACATGTGAGACGGTGGTCAATACCAACAAACACTAACAGTTCGTACAGGTCGAACAAGCCCTGTACATGTAGCCGACCACAGTACAACAATGCAGCAGCCAACGATTCTTGAATAAATAATGAGTCAACATATACCTTCAGACAGGCACTAGACCGGGGACACCATGGGGATTCCCGTCATTAAGTGACACAGGAGCTGGCTACTGCAATCAATACAGACAAGCTGCACTGTTCAGATCAAACTGTAGCAGCAGCAGAAGCAGAAGCAGCCCTCCTTCTTCTGTCAACAGGAAAAAGCACTGAGTCAGAGGAGCTGCATAAAAGACGGGATGTGACTATGCATAAGAATTGTGCTCGGAATGACTAAGACTAAAGCGTGGCTAAAAATATAGTTTTCCAAATAAAAACATTACAAATTGAATGGTCGCAATTAGCAGACGGTAGCAGTAATACCTTCTCTGAAAACAACAAAACATGGGGTCTTGTATTATGTGTAAAACCAACTAACCCTGTACTTCAGTAGTTCATATTTCAGGCTTATCTCCATGGCTAATGCTACTGAATCTGGAATTTAAAACATGAATCGTGTCCCTCTTCCAAACAAACCTTGTTGCTAAGCCATAACAGTGCATCTAATAATAAATTCAAATGGTCCAAAGGGTAACGGCATCTTATTGTACATGCAGCCCATCAGACCCTTCATAGAGCACATCTAGCATAGGTGGCTGTGGTTTTAAGACATTGATGTATCGCTATGGCAAATGGTGCACCAAGATCGAATAACAAAGTCCATTTATGTCCATTACAGCATCTTAATCCACTTTGTGTTACGGGTCATCCTAGACTGCGCGATGGTCTCTGTGTGTTCCTCTTTGAAGGCAGTGAGGATCTGAAAGTAATGCTAATGCTTTCCAAAACATATAAAAAGGAACTAATAGCAGATTTGCTCATACGAAACAAAGGTCACGAAAAGGCACGTGCAAACTTTACATGGCAGCAGTAGCCAGTAGCAATACAGAAAACGGTCTACTTTAACAACCACAGTGGGCACCTGAGCATGTATGGTCCTAGCATAGTTAGGACAAACAGATAGTAGTGTTAACACAGCAGCATTTATTATAGACTGGGTGGAAGATGACGACTGCTGCTTGGGACGGCATTTTTCACCAAGAGAAAGCAGAGTTGTAGAGAAAAGTGCTTAGCTGAAGATTTCTATTGATCCGAAGCAAAGCTGGTTCGATAAACAAGTTAAGATGTCCAAAGTGAGGACCTGTATGATTAATTCTAGTTTCCTTGGCATGGTCCAATAAGCTGGCAAAGATGTTTCAGCTCCCTTTTGTCATTTTGAGACCTGTGGTAGAGTGACTTGCAATAATTTACCAAAGAAAAATGGCTCTCCAAGTATCACCCTGTCTGTCCTAAATTTGCACAGCGCTTAGGGAGCCGATATAGCCCGGTCGTCATGCATATTTTATAGTCTTCATCCTCTGTTACATCTTTCCTCGAGCTGCACTCCCTCAGGGCCTAACTTCCTGCTTCAGTGTCAAAGTTCTTTTCCCATACAGGCAATAGGCACCAGATTCAAAACGCTTTTCCTCTCTTTAGCTTGGCCGGACGTCTTCTGAGTGGGTGGACTCCATAGAAACGCCAGCATCACCCATGAGGAGTGAATGGAAAGAAAGAGAAAGGAAGACTGGCCGGCCACAACAGAGCGCTTTTCCCACAATGGAATTTCATACGTTCAAAGCAACAGCGCTGCTTTATGTCATCTGAATATGTGGGTGTGACCGTGATTTTTGAATATAGATTACAATGGGCCCGACATCTTTGAGCAAACATTTTAATGACACATGCCATGCAGACGCAAACAAGCCGGTCCTGTTTAGCTGGGAGAGGAAGCCTGAGAGTTGGAGCTCTCTGACAAAGATGTGAGTGAAGAGAAGAGACGTGTGACTTTGTTTTTTTTGTTGTTGTTTTTTACCTCTGGACTGCCCTGTAAGACCCATTTATAGAAGCACTCCTCTGAGCCAGCGAGTGAGACTGAGATGCTTGAGTATGTGGCCCATTTCCTGAAAACGCTACTTAAAACTAAGAAAATATCAATCATCTACCACCATCAAAAACATTGATTAGGCAAAAATCATCACCGCCTGCTGAATATAGGAGCTGGGATCAAATGCAGATTGTTGGGAACCGTGGGCGAACGCTCAACGAACTGCCCAATGTCACCTGAATGTGACATAATCAGGCCATATTGATTCAGCTGGTTCTTTTGTCTATTACGTAATGCCAATATTAACATTCATTCCGACACTGAGAGCTTGGAGACAAAATTTCCGTTGGAGGAGGCTGGATACCATCTGTCTACAGAGGTAGTCAGTTAAATTATCACCCTACACAGCCGTTAGAAGTGGTGAGTGCTGCTATTTATTTACCAACTCACTGCCAACACTGTTCAGCCCGGGCCCAATCTGGCAGCTCCTCTTATCTCCTCAATTATATCCTCCTCCAGTGTGCAGGGAAAGGACATGCCATAGTGCCTCTCGGGATGCAAAATATGCTTTTATTGTAGCCAATGTATTTTTGCTGGACAGCGGATTGTGTGGCTAAGATTCTTGGGGATAATAATATATTTTCTTTAAAAGTGGAGTGGGTCATAAAGAGGTTTTGTCAACTGAAATCAAATCCATCTGCTTAACTCACTCTAACTAAATGTGCTTAACATTTGCACGTTGCACTTAAAGGAACAGGCCACCGTTTTTCCATACTGAGATATGTTCATACCTGAGCTTAGACGAGTTGATGCGTAACTGTCTGGTCTTTGTGCCTGCACTCAGTCACGCAAAAAGACCAAAGACGTTGTTAGCATTTGGCCTCTCCCAGTATATCTCTATGGCTCCAAACGGGGGTGAAGTTGGAAGCTGCCACGCTCTTCCACGGGCACAAAGACCAGACAGGTGCGTATCAACTCATCTAAGCTCAGGTAAGAACATATCAGTATGGACAAACGGTGGCCTGTTCCTTTAAGCTCATATCTTTCTTGCTTTATCTATATGCCATTGACTTCCTGCTGTTAACATCAGCTGCAAAATGTGCTGACCTTGAACGCATGAATGTCTTGTTGTGTCTGCACTGTGCATTGGTGTTTTTTTCTGCAAAATGAAATTCCTAATGGATAAATAAAGCGATTTTGATTTAAATAATCACTGTTTAATGAAGATACAGTGCAATCACAAGAGGAGTTCTGTGCTTTTCATGCTTAAGATAGTTGGGTTTTGATACATCACTCTTTATTTATCCATTATCTCGACAACACTGTGCTGTAGAATCGTGACCATGTGAGTACTTACCTGAACATCTGGGAAAAGACATTAATAACAGCTGTAAAGTAAAAGGTACCTTCTACCTACCATCCATCTTATGCACCTAGTATAGTATATAGAGGACAAGAAAGAGATAACGAGTATGACCTCTCCTTTCTCTAGCTGGACAAGAACTATTCAGTTAGATATGATGTATGTTGCCATTGGAAATATACAACTCATTGGTCACTTTGAGAGGTACAACGCAGTTCATTCGAAAGTTTATCCCAACAATCACATGACAAAGAACAAAAGCCTTTATGTCAGACTCTCTCAAAAGTTTATCTGGGTGATAGAAATGGCATTGTTTATATCAAGTAAATTTACCTGTGAATAGTGCTACAGTAGAGGTGCGAGCTGAGAGCTGAATTCAGGACACCATAGTAATAGACGTGTGTAGGGCAGTGCAGTCCTTCAACATCCCATGAGCTGCACCTCCCGAGACATTTAGTTCTTTTTGTATTTTCAAAACGAGCTATATCCTTTTTCAGCTATACCACTGGACACATGCTCTCAAAACAACCCCTGGATGTAAAGAACAGCAGTCATCACATTGCTGTCCTGCTAATGAGTTGTACAGAGGATGTGGAAGGGTACAGAGGAGACCTGGGAGACTCCATGCCGTAGGCGGTTTGAGGACACAGGTAAAGTATGCACTAAATCAATGACACACAAAGTCAGATAAAGCATATAGGAGTATTAGGCAGCCATCTTGTTAGCAGATGGGTAACACTGAAGCTTATATAAATCCTGTTTTATGTGGAAGATAAAGACACATTTCTGCTTGAAATGGGAGACTTGGCCATGCTTAGTTTGTGATCTATGCCTGGGACAGACTGTTCTGCTCTCAGCCCCAGAGCCAACAATGTATATTTCAGGCTATTTCTCTTTCTCGGATGGTTAACTGAGAGTGAAACGGTGCAATTAGGACCACGTAACATCATAGAGGCTACATGGTCATGACTGCAGCCGTTTATGTTTCATGGTTTTTACGAAAGAAAAGAGGTTGATTTGTTGGTTTTACCCAAATGACCCACCAATGCCCTCTTGTCAGGCTGAACGAACATGAAGTGAACTGTAATTAGCCTCACTTCTCCTTTTCATTGTATTCCAAAGCGCAGCAGTTTCACCCACAGTGGTCCAGTGTTTCTGCAGAGTTAAGAAGTCGCTCCTAACGTGGCAGCACCAGAACAGCACACAGAAGCTTAGTCAGGGTAAAGACCCATAATGAAGCATTTAAAGACCCATAAGACATAAACAACAAACATTCACGGATGATTAAGCCCCGTCGCTTCACGTGGCACTGACCTAATGAGGAACAAATGGCTGGCAGTGTGGATCATGTGAAGAGAAACTGCTGGCGGGGCACTGAAAGACTCCAAAGGCAAAGCACCTGACTGTGGAAGTGACCAAGAGTAACATTCACTCTGAGAAATGAAAACAAACAACACAAGCTGTTGAATTGTCAACCATAAAGCGCGGAAACACAGCCTTTAAAGTGTGGATTTCTACTTGTATGTCCAGCAGCGGTTGTAGCCGAAAGTGTGGTCTGGTCCGTGAATATTAAAAGACCGGTCCGGACCATTACGGACCATGACCTCTAGGGGCGCTGTGCACTGGTCCGAGTGGTCCCTGATGGTCCCTGAGATGGTCTCTAGGTCCCTCGAATGGTCTTTGGGCTGAATTAATGGTCCTGTGTATTATGTGTGGCAGGAGTGGAGTCCTAATAGGTCTATATCAATATTTCTCATTCATATTGAGTAAAACCAACGATTTGATTTGGGAAGATTTTTTATTTGAAAATCATATTCTTTATCCGGATGGTTTTCGACATAATCTGTTTCAAACATTGCTCTATATTCATTCCAACCAACTGAAATACGCAAATTTGCGACATTAATGATCTTTTTTTTAATTGTAGCCTACTCATTACGATTATAGACCCCATCTACTGACATTCTCTAATTCACCGTAGATATTACGTGGTCTAACGGGTTACGTGCATGACTGCGATGTCAAGGGTTTGAGGTTCGAAAATGACTTGAAGTGTTATTTTTGGTTTCAAAACACAGAAGATGATTTTTTGCTGTTTGGTAATTAGCCTAAACTCATATAAAGTTAATACACTGAATAGTATTTGCTCCCATTTTATAAGTCCCTACTAATAGATCAGTAGTTATCATACTAAACAGGTTAATTCACTGTTCTCTTACCTCTGGACATTGGACTGGACTCTGCACTAGAGAATTACAGGAGTCACCTTTGGGGATGCTGTTCACTAGTCCGCCAGTGGTTTGTAACAGACAGTGGTCCTTGGGCCCATGCAAGAATCAGGGACCACTGGTCCGAGTGGTCCGGACCACTGGTCCGAGTGGTCCGGACCAGTCAGGGACCGGTCCCTGAGACGGTCCTTGGTCTGAGTCAATGGTACCCATGGGCGCAGATAGCGGGGGGGACGGGGGGGACATGACGTACCCAGATTTTCATTCACCTGGATCCGTCCCCCTCACTTTTATGAAGAAAAATATCTTGCAAGCATTTTGCAATGTGCGAAACAGCGCCTCCCTTGACCATTCACTTTGATATGCGGCGAGAAACGGTATTGCGCTCATGTGTTTGTGTTGACTGGGCTGTGCGTGTGTCAAAATGCGAAACGCGAGCTGTTGGTTTACTTGGTTATCAGACAGTGTAGCCTACGTCAGGACTGCTTTTTCATACGTCATGTGGCATGCTTGGTGAGTGATTAGAAACCGTACCAATACGCATTATTGTCTTGCAATGATGGGCAATTAAGTTTGATAGGTTGTCATGCCTGAGCAGCTTTGTCCCCCCCAGTTTCAAAAACCTATCTGCGCCCCTGATGGTACCTGTTATTTATGACTGGTTTCTGCTTCATACAAGCATAACGGACCACTGGTCCGAGTGGTCCGGACCAGTCAGGGACCGGTCCCTGAGATGGTCCTTGGTCTGAGTCAATGGTACCTGTTCCTTATGACTGGTTTCTGCTTCATACAAGCATCAGGGACCACTGGTCCAAGTGGTCCGGACCAGTCACGGACCGGTCCCTGAGACGGTCCTTGGTCTGAGTCAATGGTACCTGTTATTTATGACTGGTTTCTGCTTCATACAAGCATTAGGGACCACTGGTCCGAGTGGTCCGGACCACTGGTCCGAGTGGTCCGGACCAGTCAGGGACCGGTCCCTGAGATGGTCCTTGGTCTGAGTCAATGGTACCTGTGGCCTGTGACTGGTTTCTGCTTCATACAAGCATAAGGGACCACTGGTCCGAGTGGTCCGGACCACTGGTCCAAGTGGTCCGGACCAGTCAGGGACCGGTCCCTGAGATGGTCCTTGGTCTGAATCAATGGTAGAATGGTAGCCTACATGTTACTTATGACTGGTTTCTGCTTCATACAGGCATCACTGGTCCGAGCGGTCCCTGACTGGTCCGGACCATTCGGACCAGTCAGGGACCGGTCCCTGACATGGTGCTGCTGTACACGTGGATCACGTGGGTGCTGCTCTGCTCAGCGAAGCTCAGGCCAATTTGCGCTAATAACATATAACAATAATAAAATGATTCAAGAACTTGTAAAGCCACCACTCGGTTCATTACATAAATCCATGTGTTCTGGGGCTGCGGAACTATCGCAAATACTCCTGCTCGTAGGGCTCCATAGGTAGAGCGCCGGGCTTACGTGTACAAGGTCGGTGGATCGATCCTGTCCCCACCTCTATTTTTTTTTTTTTTTTTGACGGGGAACCCGCTGGGAAAAACATTAATGCTGATCCGTATATTCAGTTTATTTGGACATTTTAAAAACTGTACAGTTATCAATGGTGCTAAGAATCATTATCATAAACCGTAAAATGTGTTTTGAAACCAAAAATAACACTTCAAGTCATTTTCGAACCTCGGACCATTGACATCGCAGTCATGCACGTAACCCGTTAGGCCACGTAATATCTACGATGAATTAGAGAATGTCAGTACATGGTGTCTATAATCGTAATGAGTAGGCTACAATTAAAAAAAAGATCATTAATGTCGCAAATTTGCGTATTTCAGTTGGTTGGAATGAATATAGAGCAATGTTTGAAACAGATTATGTCGAAAACCATCCGGAAAAAGAATATGATTTTCAAATAAAAAATCTTCCCAAAACAAATCGTTGGTTTTCCTCAATATGAATGAGAAATATTGATATAGACCTATTAGGACTCCACTCCTGCCACACATAATACACAGGACCATTAATTCAGCCCAAAGACCATTCGAGGGACCTAGAGACCATCTCAGGGACCATCAGGGACCACTCGGACCAGTGCACAGCGCCCCTAGAGGTCATGGTCCGTAATGGTCCGGACCGGTCTTTTAATATTCACGGACCAGACCACACTTTCGGCTACAACCCCCTCTCTGTATGTCATTACACCGGAATAGGCAAAATAGCTTCTGCCTTTATGCATATTTTTCCCCCTCTATTTACTTGTTTAAATGTCTGAATAACCTGAATCTGAATTGGGAAGGAACACTACAACACACAGCTTTGGATTTGTTATTCTTACTGCGTGCCTTCAAAAAAAAATGTTAAAAGTTTTTGCATTCTCACCGCAGTCACAGTATGCATCCTGTTGAACTCACGACTTCGCTTGGGCGGCTGTCAAAACAGGCCAAACCCCCCTCAGCGTAAGAAAGAATACAAATCAATTTACCGTCTGTTCACTTTGGGTGCCAAATCCAATAATTACACAATGACGCACCTAATTAGCGTTAAACATTACGTGGCGTGCCAAAGCTGGTGCCATGTCATGAGAGGAGGCTGTAACAGTGAAGAGTGAGGATGTATTTGATTTGGCGCTTGTCATCGAGGAACAGAGACAAAGTCATCACAGGAAAAGGCAAATGTGGTTAGATAGCGCTCTCACCTCAGTTTGGCGGTGTTGTGGAAATGAGCAAACCAGCGTGGGTCCGAGCGACACTTTCTACATGCGGCGGCGACGCGAACGAGCCGAGCTGATGACAGGCTTCGCAAGTTCAACAGATCTATAGATGTTAACAATTGTTAATAAAAGCGGATGTGGACAGAATTAGCCATTAGCTCGTCTTCACCTGTTCGTCGCTGCGGTGTCTTGGTGCTTCTAGATGTGGATGCTGCTGCCGCCTCATTCACTCACCACCAGACTCATGAAACTGTCCCAGTGCTGCTCTAGAGCCGGTAGGTGGAGCACGAGTTTTGGCGCAGTGCTCGAAGAGACCTCTGGGTAATGTAGTTAATGTCTGTTAAAAGGATAATAAATACAAATAAATGAACAAACCTAGTCACATTGTATACGTTGCTCACCATATTATATGTAATATTACTTGTTGGTATTTTTCTGCTTCGTGGAAATAATTTAACGTGCTTTTGTATTTACATGATTAAGAAACAATATATATATAAATCAACTTGTTTGGTGAAATTACTTGATTTAATATTGAAATAATTATTTAAAAAAATAAAATAAATTGGATTCAAAAAATGGCCCATCAATGTCGAATGTGCTAATACATTAATGACAGCATCTCGTGGGAGATAATGAACTCTTCTAATTTATAAGTGCTCTAATTATGAATTATTATATTTTAAGTAATTTTATTTAGTTTGAACAGTCACAAATATGAGGTAGTTTTGAGTATCCGGTTACGAATTTGCGATCGGTTTTAAAGCTAAATTTTTCTGCCGCCGTCATTGAGAAACATGGCGGCCGCCACAGACAACGCGACTGCCGCTGCAGCAGCTTCCGATTCTTTGGCAAATGGACCTCAAATTCAGTACAGTACGGTCTTGGAGCATCTTATAGGGGACAAGAGACCCATGAAGGACCTCAATCCCGCGGTTATGGGGGCTCTGCCAGTTCCTCCCAAGAGCGACGAGCAGAAGATGATTGAGAGGGGCATGGAGAGCTGTGCGTTCAAATCTCTTTTGGCCTGTGTTGGAGGTACACTTCACACGAATTTGTTTGTTTGTTTCTTTCCCCCTGTGTAGTGTCGAGTAATTTATGTAGCAGGCACACGTACACCTCAATATTTTCTCACTTCCCTTAGGATTTGTCCTTGGGGGAGCCTTTGGAGTCTTCACAGCAGGTATCGATACCAATGTCGGGTTTGATCCTAAAGATCCCATGAGAACGCCAACAGCACGAGAAGTCCTCAAAGACATGGGACAGAGGGGCATGTCATACGCCAAGAACTTTGCTATCGTCGGAGCGATGTTCTCCTGTACAGAGTGTATCATCGAATCAGTAAGTTACGCACACATATTATGCATACATAACATGTGCACTACTCAAACAGGGTGCGTGCACGTCTGTGAATGCACTCAGGCTGTTGTTCTATGTCAAATTGTTGTTGTCTTTACCATAGTTTAAATTTAGTCTTATAGTTTTAAGTTTTCCTACTTTATTCATATGTGTAAAGACAGAATGGGGGAGGGAGGCCTTTTGCTACTTTGCACCAAATGACTGGAATGAGGCACAGAAAACCTTTTGTGTGGATAATCTTGTGACCTTTTATCAGTTTAAATCCCTTGTAAAGGAGCATCCTCCATGTGACTGCTCTTGTTTTATACGTTTCCTTAGTATTGTGTTAAAGTCGTTATAATTGTTATATTGTTGACTGTTATCTACCTTGTATGTTCTAACAGGTCTCTCTTGCAAATGACACATTGAGTCGAAAGAGACCACCTGTATTAATAAAGTATAAAGATTATTATTCATCTAAGTTATGTGTTAGTTTCATGTTGCACGATAGACCGAAAAAAAAAAATCCTAGTTGTGAACCTGTTCATAATACAAACCTAGTTCTGATTCATTGGTCATCTCAATATCAGACAGCCGAAGAAAAAATGAAGTGTTTTGTGGTGTAATAGCGCCCTCTAGTGCCAACATTTTAATGGGACAACTTGGATGGGGAAGCAACGCTTGAGACTTCTGGTAACTGTTTTTCCTTTTTTTCTCTGCAGCACAGAGGCGTATCAGACTGGAAAAACGCTGTATACAGTGGATGTGTTACTGGGGGAGCCATTGGGTTCAGAGGTGGGTAATAATGAGAGAACTTATATTTCTGTATACATTACGCTTTTGTTGATGTCCATCCACATCTGTGTTTACAGCTGGGCTAAAGGCTGGAGTTCTTGGATGCGGAGGTTTTGCTGCATTCTCCGCTGCTATTGAATATTATTTGCGGTGAAGACTGTGGCAGAATGGACTTTTATTGTGACTTTGGAACAAAACTCATCAGTGCTGAACACTTGGAGAAGGTGTCTTTTGTTGGTGTGAAACTGAAAAGACCTAAAAACTTAAATGCAAATAATGTACCAGAGAATCACCAGAAACGTGCAAGTGATGGTCACACTTTGATGGATTGGAGAAAAGCTATTCCACATCATTATTTTATTAACACTGTGACTTCTTACAGTTGTCAAACTATGTAAGATATGTATATTATTTTGAGTTATGTTTTGCTTGAGGTTTTTATTAGGATTATATGTCATTAAAAAAACTCTCTGAAGTAATATAATAATGTAAATAAACATTTTTAAGTAATCAGTCCTGTTTGTACATTCTTACAGCGTCTAAGCAGACGCCAGATACATTTGATTGGTTATATCTAGTTATGCGGCCACCAGGGGGTGCTCTACACTAAGATGTTTTTTCCCCAGACACATGCAATTTTGCATTACTGGGCACACTCATTTTTTTGGTCACTCATAGTAAAAATATGCACGTACACAGGTAGTACAGTGTTTTCATACGTTTAATTTTACTAAAAAAGGGGAGAAAGTTCACATTGACACTTAGTCTCAATATTACAGTATATTGAAATTCTTCTCAAAGGAAGTAAAATACAACATTTTTATTTTATTTTCCTCTTATATTAAAAATATCAAATAGTACTCATCTAGCAGTGCTTACAGTATTGGTAGATATGTCACAGGCTTGATAGCAAAAAGGTTGGCTTTGTACAGAGCGGAGACAGGCTTAGCCTCACAGAGACAACCCACCTTTGTGTTACCGTGCCTGGCTCGATTGACAAGCTGAACATGCATGAGGGCAACTACACAACCATCCTAGAGATTACACCAGTGCAGTAAGACACTTGGAACAGGCTTGCAATGCAACAACGAGAAAAAAGCTAAATGTTCCATTCATTGTGTTATTTTCCCAAAACCCTCATTTCACAGAGTGCCCATTGTTTTCTACAAAGTGATGTCAAAAAATTAAACTGGCAGGTGATACTTTCAGTACAGCTTACCATTCATGTACATGGTGAATGAGAAACAATGGACTAAAAAAGAACATTACTACCTGAAAAAACTTCAAAAACAGACTCATTGAACTAGAGAATCCCTCTAGTTTCACAACTGTACAGGCACACATATAATTATATATATTTAAAATAAATAGGGATATTTTGGCCTGTGGGGCTCTCATGTCTTTACAGGAGACAACGGTTGTTATAGCCGCTGCCCAGTCCTCAGACACACTCATTCTTGCAAGTGTACATCCACATCGTCACTCACACTTCTTCCTCCACCACATGCGCAAAGCCGGACTGGGAAAAACATAATTAAAAACATGAAAATTATTCTGGAATGCATCTTATCGGGAGAAAAACGATAGAGGTTTCAGTCTTTAAAGAGCACATTTTTTGTGACATGTTTTTACATTGTGGTCCCAGAATGCCCTTGGTGTCCTTACATTTACAAACACGGGGCCATAGAAAATGCATTGGTGCCTTCTGGCGCATTTTTGTGTAGGGAATTTGTACAGTAGAAAGAAGGAGAGTTTAGTCCAACAGCTCTTCTCCATCTCTCTCTGGTCCACAAATGCTGCCCCCTTCAGGTGAGAGGTGGTGGCGCTGCTTGGGTTACACATCAGTGGAAAAGTAGAGTGTGTTGCGCTTTAGTTCAGTGATGGAGATGGGAGGATGTTGGAGGTAATACAGCAGCACCTGGACCTAGAAACAGAGAACATCATTTGAGAAAACTTACATGAATACAACTCCATTTCTAAGGCAAAGTGTACAAAGTGTAAAAGTGTACTTCATACAGCTTTAAATTTAAAGTGGATAAGAGACTTTGTGTTACCAAGCTACAACTTATCAAGCAAACAAAATAAAGTTTGTAATCTTACACTGCTTCATCTGCTTTGTTGCTAATTCTATCCAACAAACATGACCACCGAATGTATAATTATTATTTTATATGCACAGTTGAAAGAAATATGGGTTTGTCAAAAATAATAAAACATTAATTTTTTATAGTAATTTTATAAATAAAAGAGAAGGACTATTTTTTGTTGTGCATTTTGTTAATATTTAAATAGTTTACACCATTGGCATTGCATCTGTGAAAGTGGCCTCATTGAACAATAATGCTGAATGTTATGTTTTGTTTCCTGGGCTTTCTTTGTGGTTCTCTTTGATAATATTTGTTTTAGCTTAGCCTCCTGTCGAGATTGTAGATACAAACCATTCTTACCAAATAAAACAGAATTATTTATATTCTGTTATTTGGGCCAATTTTAAGGCTCAGCCACAGTGCACTGCAATAAAAATAAGCTTAAATAAAATGACTGCCTTCTGCAAGTTCCTAATTTCCCATTAATAATGATTTAGTCCGGATGTTGTTTACTCTTCCCACAAAAAGCCATGCGTACACAGGAAATGCATATCTGAGCAGATGAAACGGACAGCAGCCTAAATACAGCTGGGAGAGTGGGCAGCAGGGACATGGGTCACTGAGCACCGTGGGAGGATTTTTATTTTATTTCTTTAATAATGAAGGGAGTTAATCCATTAAGTAGACCCTGATTTGTTGCTTTTATCTAACCTAAATTTAGAGAATGGATAAAGATAATGAAAACAACCCATTTGTAAAATAATCAACAAATAACCAATATGCAAAAAAGAACAAGAGCTACATCTGCCTACAGGTAGATTTAGGTCAGTCACCTGTTTGCATTCAGGCAGGGACAGTTTTTCCATTACACAAATGTAGGCAATTGCCTACGGCCCCCTTAGATTTTACTTTGTGGGCCAAAAGAGTCAGCAGTGCGTTATTTTTCCATGTGTGTTTACAGTCAGCTGCTTCACCTTTACAAGTGAATGAGGTGTGAACAAACTTCTGTATCTGTTAAATTGTATCAAAATACAAGACATACTGTCAATCTCTTGCCAAATTTTCCGTGGAGAACTCCCCAGTTACCCAATAGACAAAATCTTTTTAGGTTTGTGTTGCACTATAATGTTGAAGTGTGTGGGGGTATATTAGAAAATCAGCGATAAGGTACAGTATGTCAATGATATGGTACAGAAAATATGTTCTCGCCCGGTTTCGAACCGGGGACCTTTCGCGTGTGAGGCGAACGTGATAACCACTACACTACGAGAACTTGATGACTTGCCCCTCCCCCACTTCAGCTCAAGTTACAGGGATTAGTGTTGTCCAAGGGACACTACATTGGGATCAGACTCCTGTTATTTTTCTGCAATGACTTAGTCCATACTGTATATCGTCCCTGTTCCCACTCTTAGGCAACAACAGTGAATAGTTTAGCTAAAATAGTGAACACAGCCCAAAAGCTGAACTTTTTAAGGTGGTGAATTCAAACAGAAGGGTTTATTTCTTTAACAAGTTTTTTCAACAAAGATCTTGTAACAACTATTATTGAAGTTAAACACACAAAAACGTAACTGGGATATATTATTTGTGTGTGAGGTGTTACCTGGGCCATGACGTCATGTGACCAGATGTCTGAAGCAGAGGTGATGTGCTGTCCCTTGGCGCTCTCGGACTCTGAGGGCCGGAGCAGTGTGGGGCCAAACACAGTGGCCAGATTATGAAGGGACATCTTGTTTATAGGCTCCTTCTCAGCCACTCTGCAGAAAAAAAGTATGTCACAAAACCAAACTCAACACATCATCATTATTTACTGCTGTGGTCGTACCGTTTGAGATGCTCCAGCAGTGTGAGGAAGGTCATGAGGTTGGGCTCAGGCAGAGAGCGGAGGAGGTGCATCATGCAGTTCTCTTTGGCCGCTGGATCTGAAAGAGCTGCACAAGACAGGAAACACGTGTCACACACAAATACTCCCTTCACAGCTTCTCAACATCCATGGTTTATCTCTCTCAGCTGGTGAAACTGCTACATGCCTCAGTTAACACAGAGAGCACAAACCTCCTGGGTCAGGTTTATGTTTATGAGAGTCAAAGGTCATACCTATACCCTCCATGAAGGCGGGGTAAAGGCGATCGGTGAGCAGAGGCTCGGGCAGCTCCCTGAAGTACAGCTTCAGTGTCCCGGCAATGGCGTTTATGTCCATGTCGCTGAGCATCATCAGGATGTCTTTGGTATCTGTGGAAAAGAACACAACTCTTAAGTACATCTAGTACACGTGGACTCACTTAATAACAGAATAAAGGTGACAGGTTTATTTCTTTCTGGAGGGGGTAGGCCTGTAAAGTGTTTCACTCAATAGGAGACAACAACAATACAATAAATTATTTAGATAAACAGAGGCTTATATTTTTTGGGGTAAATGATGTGGTAACATATGAAATTGTGTTTAATTAAGTAAAGATTTTTAATATATGCAATAAATAAATAGTTGGCTAATTAAGTGATACATATCCACTTAAGTAAAAAGTAACAAGTAACACAACAAATAATCCAATGTACAAATAGATTGTACTCAAAGTGTACTTTAGGTGATTGCCATTGACAATCCCTGCCACGACTTTCTTAGAAAGGTTTCTGAACTGTTTTCATAAACGGTAACCTGAGATGGAAAACAGCTGTTCTTAACAAGTTTAGACAACATGAGATGTAAATTGTGGGGCACTGGGAAGGTAGGGTAGGTTTTGATGAAAAACATTATAAAATTGTTTCCCCACTCTAACAATAATCTGTAATAAAATGTTCATACAAATACTACTGTGGTTTGTCATTGTATAAGAGTTAATTCAAGAGGTAACTTGCTGATAACTTCTAATATAGTTCTAAAATAAGGCTTAGTTACTTAAAAATAAAGTGTGTTAAGTGATTCTGTAATCACACCTCTATCTCACTAAGTGGAGTTTGCTTTAAGTCATTGCCAGTGACAGCTCCCGTTACCACATTCCCACTAAAGTATGTGAGCTAACCAGGTTCTACAAATGGCAACCAGATGGAAAATAAGTGTTCTCGCCCGGTTTCGAACCGGGGACCTTTCGCGTGTGAGGCGAACGTGATAACCACTACACTACGAGAACTGAGTGCTAAGCCCCTCCCCCAACGCAACTGTCGTTATGGGACCAGCTCTCAGCAAGAGCCACTATGCTAAACAAGTCTGAGGCTCCCTAGCACACATGTGGGTCAAAGGTGGAGCCAACTTTCCCCTGTATCTACTGAAGGACAAACTACTAGTTATTAGATTATTAGACTGACGCAAACTGTTTTATAGAGCAACTGTGGTGCAAAGAAGAAAAGTCATGCCTTACTTGTGTCAAATGCAGTTTTGAGGGCCTGGATGTCTGTGGCCACCCCTGAGATCCTATAGATTCCAACTTCATCTATGCCTCTCTTCTCCACCTCCTCAATGCACTGTCGGACGATGTAAGGCACTTTGGAGCGTTCACGCCTGAGGACAGGGGAATAATCGTTAAATTACTGCCAAATTCACTCAACACAAAAAACAACATACTTACTTTGTCACTACGTTGATCTTGACTCCAAACACCCCACTCTGCTTTTTGGAGGGAGTTCTCTTCAAGCTGAGGTCCCGACTTGTAAACTTCATGGAAAATTCCACTTTAATCTGTTTATGCAAAAAGCACACAACAAACTTCCATTACTGAGAAGGCAACACAGTGTGTAGGAATTGAATTCTGTGACCATTTCAGTGTTCAAGTGCCTCGACATCCAGAGGCGGAAAGGCACTACAGTCAATTCAAATGAAAATGTAAGAAAAAGGTAAACCGTAATTACATTTTTGTGTTTCCTAATATTGTATTAGGTAGCACAAAAGAATATCATTGTGTCTATTAACCAACTTCCTTAGTAAATCTAACACTGTTGAAACCTTGACTTGATGATTTCAGTGCTCAAATTGTACTTTTTCCCCTTACCATACGTTATTATACTTTTATAAATTCTTTCTTACCCCATTCATCTCTATGACGTCATTGTGCCAGTTCTTGGACTGCACCGTCTGAGGATCGAGCTGAAAAACAAAAAAAACAGAACAAAGGAACATTTAATTTCATAATCAGAGTCTTTTAGGATGTGGTGGTTCAACATGAAACATAAACTCTCATTAATAAAAAGGCAACCCATGATAAGCATAGTAGGTAACATTTGCTGAACTCTGAATATACAAAATATAAATGTAACGACAAAACAGCACCATGATGGGTTGGATTTACAAGTGTGCAATAAGCAGAATAACCATGTAGTGCAAATACAGCAGTGCAAATGGTGAGCAACAGGTTATTGAGTGTTCATGAGTCTGATAACAGAGGGAAAAATCTGCTCTTGTGGACAGTCATTTCTTTCTCTTGAAGAAAATTCAAATCCGAAGCACTTGCTCTTTTCAACACAGATGAGTTCATTTCTCCGCAGAGCTGGTCAGACTCTGCCCTTTAAAACTCAAAAGGAAGTACTGCTGTTCCTGCCCGGTTTCGAACCGAGGACCTTTCGCGTGTTAGGCGAACGTGATAACCACTACACTACAGGAACTGGCTGCACTCTGCCCATGCCCCCCCCACCCCCCCTCCTTCTGCTCCCCCCTCTGCTACATTAGGACATGGTGTGAGATAAAACACCACAGGCATCTCCACAACACTACAGATTCTCCCTCTTACATAAGCATAACAGTATGAGTGTGAAAACGGTGAAGTTTACGCTGCAGTCACGCGGTAAACATGTCTGCTGCGATTGATGTGGCCTCGGACGGAGTTTACTTTCGAGCGGTGCATTTTTCTAACCTCTGACTCTAGAGCCGATCAAAGTCTGGCGGTGGTTGCGGGTTTACAACTACCATTACTACAAGTCTACTTCAGAATGACTGATACCACTAATGTATCCTCAAAAGATTAACTCACACACTTGACTTCTTCCCATGATACTCTCTGATAGATGGATCCTACTGTTGTTTTAAGTAGGCTCTCCCACCACAACTGCTAATGTCTTTTTTATAGGCTGCTTTAGTTTTATCATTCTCCATAGTGATGAACTGAGACAATGATGATGATTGTTGGGCCGGCACAAGCGCAGCACACTTCTCTTATTGTCAGCAGCCATTAAAAGTTCTCAGGGAGCGTATTTCATTACCTCGTAAAAAGCCCATTTGGCAACTCTTTCACAAATTCCTATTGAAGGTCTGTGAGCTCCCAGCAGGGTTTGGGTTCAAGAACAGGGGGCAGGTAAATGCCACAATCGAATCAATCTCCTGCCGAGTAGACGCCTGGTGTAACCCCAAAATGTGTCCCTCTTCCACTTATGTCCTTAGAGCTAATTTCCCAAAAACCTGATTAAAAATGAATGCGCTCAAATAGGGTTGTAAAAACAAGAAGGATCCGTTTACAAGAAGTGCTACACTCCCTGACCCCTCTCAGAGAAGTTCACTGCTTTTATTAAAACTGCTTGGCTTTCTTCATTCATATTCCTTTTTTCGTTTTTCTGAACTAATTGGTTATAATGAAAAGTACAGAGATGCGTGCACGATAAGAGAGCATTGTGTGGACGGTTAGATTCAGCCTTGGCTAAAACAAAGCAGATTTGAAGCCTAATGCAGTGTGGCAGTGTAGTGCAGGGAGCAGCGGGAGGCAGCAGGCTTTTAGATACGTGGCAGCAGGTCTGGAGAGTAGTCATCATTAATGCAGTCAAATTATATATTTAGAAAGAGAGTATTAAAGGGATATTTCAGGATTTTTGACATAGGGCCTTGTTAGAGAAATAACAATGGTGTTCGAGAGGATAGATGAAAAACAGGCAGCAGTCTGGATGTCTTATGCAGGAGAAGTTTATTTACCATCGGTGCGGGACCCGGAGACATGAACTCGAGACATTGCACAAGTCCTACCATTCAAGTCTGTCTATGCTTCCACAGAAGAGGGATAAATACCCTCTCAGAGCGTCATACTGATACGCAAGCATTCAGTGGCTGAGAGTGGGCGCCTGAGCCTCACAGTCAAGGCTATGACAGAGATAGTACGACTGTAGAGCCTGACCCAGTATGATAAATAGCGATTTAATGTTATCCTCTAACAGGCCTCATTTCCTAGTTATCCGGAGTGTTTCTGATTTCTGGAGATATTTTTTTTTGTAATTCATGCAGTTCTTATATTTGACGAGTTACGTGGCGCTAGGCTAGTGCTAGGCTAGTGCATGTCTATGGTAACTAGTAGCCTGCATTAAAAACAACCACTCCACAGTGCAACTTGAGGCAAATCACTTATAACGCCAGACTAACGATATAAATGTCTGTGTCGATAGAGTAATTTTAACCATTTTGCATTTAAAATAACTTATACTTGAGCAGCATCAGCTACGCAGCGGTGGAGTGATCTGCTAGAAAATAGTCCCTCAAAATGCGATCATTCATGTGATGCAAGGTCAGTTATATTCCAAATATTATTCTATGGACACAGACATCTAGCGTTAGAAATGATTTGCCTCAGGTGCACTGTGGAGTGTGTCAGACTGTTTTTAATGCAGGCTAGCTGATACCATAGAAATGCACTAGCCTAGCACTAGCCTAGCGCCACGTAACTCTTCAAATATATGGACTGCATGAACTACAAAAAATATATATAACACTCTGGATAACTAGGAAATGAGGCCCTATGTCAAAAATCCTGAAATATCCCTTTAAGAGAAAGCTAGGCCTCCAAAAAAGTACAGTTCTGTTTGCTTTGTTGTCACATGCACATATAGAAAATACAAAGCGTACTAGTGTAGTAAAACGATATCCATGACACCAAAGGAAAGCTAGAGGGATTTTTTTCTCAATGCAACGGTGCCTGAACAATTTGGAGTTAGGGTGTGAAGGAAATTCAATAGAGGGCATGCAGGTGATGTGTCAAGTGTCAACGTTGAGTCTAGAAAATTGTAATTAGTTGTTTTGACATATGTTGAACCAGGCCTGAAATTGTGAAAAAGCATCCAGGCTTGCTCTTATAAACTCTCATCTTTCCTCAAATAGTAATAAAAAAAATCCAACATTGTCAAATCAAAAACCAACCAGTCCCGGAAACAAAGCGACTTTGTTTTGGTCTGTCTTTCATCCCAATCCCAAGAAGATATACAGAACAAGGACATTTTTCCGTTCCTGGCTTGTGGCTCGCAGGAATGCTCGGATGGGATTAGGAGCAGATGAGCATGTTCTGTACAGTCAAGGAAAAGATAAAAGTCTTGTGGTTTAGGAAAGACATCCTCCGGCCAATGTGGATATGATTTAAACTGTTCCTTTGTTCACGCATGAATGATGAGTAGACTTCATATGTAGCCAACCATTTCATTTGATCTACGTTTCCACTCCATATGATTTAGATGCTGATGCGGGCTCAGCTGGTGGAATTGCTGCCCTGTTACTTTCCATTAATGGCCTAGTAAACCTGGCCACTATATATATGCTTACACACCCTTGTCCCAGCGCCCTTCCATCGACGTTGCACAATGTAATACACATGGTCATCAGATGATATGGTGCGATTTATTTATAGACTCTAACACTGTTTCCGCTCTAGATGTCGGTCATCTGTACAGACTGTGGCATCACGGGCCGAGGATCAAACGCACAGATTGTGATGTGCCCTGGGACAAAGCAGAGAGCCCAAGAGAAAAGCCGTAGCAGTTTTGTTTTTTATACAAGCTCAAAGAGTGAACAATGTCCCAACTTAACCCGGTTCTTAGTCCCCCCTGAGGTTTAATTAATAAACTGCCTTGAAACTGTTCAGTTATTCAAATGTGCAGTAAAAAGTTATCAGGGATTGTATCCGGCTGGGGATTGGGGATCGTAGGACTGTACACTGTAATGATTCTTCATTCACTCAACACATCGAATTCGGACACAAAGGGCAGTTTCAAAGTTTTACTGAAGCTCAATTTGTTACATAGAAGGAATGAATACCAGTGGATAATTTGTAACGCCTGAGGTAAAGGAACACAAACGTGATTTGGGGCCGGTGTGTTCCCTCATTATTGAGCAGGAAGGAACAATATGGGAAAAGGAAAGTCAGCAAAAGCAATTTAGTACTGAAAGAATAAGTTAGTTTTATATTAGTAAGACAGTATTGTTAATATCGCAGGTATGTTCCATCATGTTCTCCCTCAAAATAAGGCTTATTGAAGGAATTATTACTTATCTCGAAGACAAAGTAACATGCAATACAATAAATAATAATCAATTCAATCATTTTTTTTACATAGGCCAAACTGCATGAGAATTTTGTACATAAAATCGCCACATATAATTCTTTGGATATAGTGTGGATGTTTTTGTTTGTTATTTAATTAATATTTGTAGTAACCTAACCTGACCTAAGCCACTAAACACAATCTCTTAACTACAAGCAGTACCACATTTTTTATCACTCTTCTTGAAGAAAAAAAAAGTGCTGTTCCTGCCCGGTTTCGAACCGAGGACCTTTCGCGTGTTAGGCGAATGTGATAACCACTACACTACAGGAACTGGCTGCCCTGCTCTCGCCCGCTGCTCACAGATAATCCTGCGATCCCCACGCAACACTCCTCAGTCACAACAGCCGGTCAGAGGTCTGCAACGGAGGTGTTGTTGCATTATGTAACTACTTTGCACAACTTCTACTATAATATCACCTTGTTAATGAGTCAGAACTTTTCAATTCATCTTATGCAGGCAATTAAAAGAGAATTAGGTAGTAATCTTGTGTGTTAAGTAGCAAAGGGCGTAATGTGTGCTACTAATTACGGTGAGGGTATGGGTCATCATTACTTTTTAATCTGTGCAATAAAATCTGTATGTTCAACCGAGAAGAACAGTGGTCTCATATTCAAATAAACAATAGAAAGGCCACTAATCCATATGGATAGCTATTTTGTGAATTCAAGTGTACATTAAGCTTAAGTGATTATGCTGCAGGCCATTGTTGCCATGGTAAATCGCAAACACACGCCATAACCTGCTTCATAATCTTGTAATATGCCAAATTCCTGTTTTAATTTGTCCTTTGTGTCAGTTTTCCCGCCAACGCTCTCAGCCTGATTAAAAATCCATTCAGCTCCATTGCGGTTTATTGGTCTTTTAATTATAAAACTGTACAGCGATTGTGTGATGAGGATTAGAGCAGTCTGCTAAAAATGTCCTCAAGCGTACATGAGCGGCGCCCTTATTTTTAGCTGCGTAATGCTGATGTATGGGTTAGTCAAGCGTTGTGTACCCTCAACAGCTGCTGATGTCACTGTGTCCACGCGAGGCCCTGATTTTGAGTGTTGCCATGTTGACTCGTCTTCCTGACTTCCCGGCCTCAGCGAATCAGAAAGGCTTTACAGGAGACAGAGAGACGCGATTGGCAGAGAAGCCCGGCATCTTTTGTAGGTGCCTGTAAACAGTTACACGCGGACTCTTATGCAACACAACCCTGTGGCATTGGTGAGGGAGGGCACTGAGGCGGACAAAATCTAAGATGTGTTGAAGTGAAGGAGAGATGGAGAGCTATAGAAGTCCTTTACATTTAACACGGCAACAATAATAACGGGTTTATAAAGAACTTGGGAGAATGAAACTGCTCTTAAAGTGGACATATCATGCGTAATTGATTCTTAAAAACATTACTTTGGGTACCTCAATATTGATACTTTAAATTTGAAAGTATGAGACAGTAATGATACACAGGACCCAGAGCTGGCCAGGATTTGCCTACAGCTCCCCCTGCAGGCAGCAGTAGGAATGACACAGTGAAAGGAAGCTAACTTTATACTAACTTTCTATCACAGCCAGTCCGAAACATCACGGTCCCTTTATCCATCAGAAAATCCCAAATAACAATAATTTACTCCATTTAAAGGAATTGGTCATTGTTTTACAGTTAAGATTACATATAAAATAACAATTAGCAATGGCTTTAATTCAAAAACTGTTTTAAAAGTAGCAATTTTTTCAGGTTTTGCCTGTGAAGCCCCCCACTTTTCTGCTTGACTGCTCTATGACATAATAATATCCAAGAAAAACAGAGCACTTCAGCTGTAGAAGACGATTAACGTGAATGGCATGCATGAATCAAGTGAAATACAAGTTTAATAACATGATATGTCTCCTTTGGTTTGGCAAATCATTCAATGGCAAATTCAATATTTGATGCATGAACAGTCTAATTCAAGGGGTATATACTTGACAAACATACATTTACTGAACAAACTAGAAAAACAAAAGACATGTGGGCCTATTTAACAAGGGGACATAAGATTGCTTTTCTCTGTGTTCTTTTTCATTCAAACTGCATTGGCTTGGCAGTTTTGTTGTACAGTGAATATTTTAATGCCACTTTTAAAGGGGCTAGATGCAAGTTAGCCATTTTACACTCACTACTGCCACCTCAGGTCATACGTGTAACTGCAGCTTCTACATTAAGCTTATGCATGATGGCAATTCGGACCTGAATTAACACCTTTTTGAGTGACAGTGCAGGATTTTAGAGGCTGTGGTGAATAGGTCTGGGCTCATTCTACACATTAGGACATGGCTGGAACATATAGGGGAAGGAAAATACATAATTTTAACATTAAACTCCGCATAGTCCCTTTAAGACATTTCAGAGCTTTTTCTATCAGATAAAGTTTTCTGTTTCTCCTCCGTTCTCTACGTACGACCTCTGTGTGGATCTGCCTGATTGCCTCACAGCGCAGACCAGACCATCATTTACATACAGTATTAGATCATACCTTCATAATAAAAGTCAGAAGAAGATAAACGATGTGTCAGGACTGGCTGTGGTTGTTGCCAGTGTTTTTTACAGAGGACCTTATGTGGAATGCTCTGTTGCCCACACGCACAGTATGGAAAAAAAAAGGTGAAATCAATCATACGTCTGGTTAGGTCCTTTTATTAGGTAGATAAAACTAGTCCGAGCTAGAACTCCCTCTGTTTTAGTAAAGCAAATAATATGAGAATTGCAGTGATTCTTCAAATTTTCACAGAAAGCACCATTAAATATGTATCAAATTTACAATCTCCTAAAATATAAAATACCGCCAGGCCTAGATCAAGAGCAAAATGGGACAAAAGCGAGTCTAAAAAGGGACTAAATTATGACTGAATCAATTTCTTGGTAATATAATTGGATGAGGTTTCAAAGAGAACCACTGTGCAGCTGCAACTACCCATTTCACGTTCTAAAAATGGAAAGACTGTGCTGCACGACAGCCTAGGGGTTTAGGCTGCGGCACATATGCTTGTCACTTTGCTTCAGTCTTGTTGTGAGTTCGACAAATGGCTCAAACAAAAGCATAATGAATGTCTCGCCCCAGTCTTCACCCATTTCCTGCTGTATAGTCCGTCTAATAAAGCCTATAGGAAATTAATAAAAGATGGCAGGTACAGACAATCACCAAAACATTATTACATTTTTAAGACTGAGGAAGAACCTGGAAACAAATTAGGACCTTATAGTCCGGTTCACTATGTAATTTCGCCGGATTTTTGTGAAGAGTATCAAAACTATACATTTTTTTAAAAGTTTATGAAGTAAGCAATCAGAAAAACAATGTTTCCATTTGCTCTGATATGTAAAAAAAAATCCATTTGGTCGGTCCAATCAAAAAAGTCAATGAAACTCTTGTCATATTTTTCACGGTGTTGCCGTAGCGATGACCAGAACTCCCCAGTTTCTCTAACGGAAAAATTGTATAATTGCACAATTTTACAAAATGACAAGGGCAAGTGGTATTTTTCTCATTGCTTATACCAAAAGGTTTCCTAAAATATATAGTTTTCACACTTTCCACGAAAATCCCACAACAGGGGAGATCTAGACATACTGTAGTGAACTGTTCTGTGCTGTAGAGGCTAGTTGGTTGGTTTGCTAGTATTTCTGGTCTTTTGTGGTCTTCCAGTGTGGTAGAATGAGGATAGGAAAGACAAAATAAAATGTTTAATATGATCTTGGAAGCAGCCAGACACCTACGCAAAATCCTGGTTTGACATATCTCCCTATATAGGCTCTTCTTGCAATATATATAACTTGTCTTCTTCAGCACATACCCCATTAAGACTGTGAGCGACCGCAGAACCCCCTACTTATAATTACTAATACCTCATTGTCTGCTCTACTGCCGGAGGGTTCGGGGCTGGTCTCATTGGGGAAGGGGTCAACACGGGTATCATCCGCGCCCCTCCCAAAACTCATTAACCAATCAGCGATCCCCTGCTGCGGGATGGATTGGAGCCACGAACAGGTTGTGCCCTCCGCTTCGGGACAGGCGCAGATTTATGTGGCCTATATAGAAAGCCATTAGGGAGGTTCCTGGCATTTTAGGCAGACAATGGGATGAACCTTAATATCTCATCTGTACTAATCAACGGGAACAAAATCCAAAAATGGGCAGGTTTAGCGACGCTGTTCCTTCCTGAAATATAAAAAATCGAGACGAGGAAAGCAACAAAAACATGTCAAACGAAAAACACGTCAAGCACGCAACAGCATCCTAAGTGTAATCACCTATTGTTCTTGCTGGGCACAATTCATTATGTTTGCCAGCGGGTTAATTAGCGCTTTCGGCTCGCCCCGCCAGTGCACTTTCACTGCCTCACATCTTATCACACTGCGTCTTAATTAGAGACTGCTTTGGGCCGCAGAGATGAAGACAAATCCCTGGAGTGTGTCAGCGCCCCGCCACATACAACATTCCTCTGTAGCGCAGCTTGTAAATAACAAGCCACCAGAAGCACATATACAAAACAGATGAGAAAACACGGCCCCCAGTCCCCTTTCGACTTAATGAACAATAAAATTATTACAGATTTACATAAAATTAATAACATGGGATAGATGGGACTGCAAAATATATTCATAAAGAGTATGTGAATTGAAAACATGCTTCTGGCCTGTAACTATGCTGTTAGGGGCAATGATACAACTTTCGATACTAGCTATTACTAACTCTAAACCATGGAAAGATAAACCATTGAAAGACATTCACCCACAATGCCAAAAAACAAATTCTTCTACTTGGTTATCAACAACACTGAGATTAGGGTGACATTTTATTAATGGGTTTAAGAAAAGTTGCAAACAGGAAAAAGTATGTAAACCCTTTGGAATTTCTTCTGTGAATGTTTACATGTTATGGCCAATAAAAATATGATAACATGTAATTGTTTGGGTGGTATTAGTTTAAGCAGACACTGTTTACTCATTCTTGTGATTTTAATAAAGATCAGACGACATTTTATGACCACTTTAGGCAGAAATGTACTGTAAGAATGTCCAAAGGGTTCACATAGATGTCCCTATAATAAGTACTATTATTGATTATTGTACACCAGTTCAAAACAGACTGACCATATGACCTGTCCTGTCCAGACGATGCTGATGAGGGACAGATAGTGTCTGTCCCGCATCAAAGTGGCCTCAGTAAACACAGACTTCCAGAGGCAACAGGAATAAGGGAGGCTTGTAAGAGGAGCTGATAATATCTAAGGGCAACAGCGCTGGGGGGGAAACGGCTACACAAGTTTACTCATAAAACAAGCCATCAAAGCCTCATTCAAAATGGATGAATGGCTGCTTTAACAGTTCAGCAGAGAGCGCACACTACTGTAAGGGGATTTTAGTGGCAGGCACGCGTCTTGATTACATTCTCGGGCATTTAAGACTTGTGTCAGTTTAAATCAATACAGAAGCGCTCGGGGTCACGACTGCAAAGCCCCGACTTAGCATTTAATCCGCGGTTTTATCCGACCAACGTCTCACCAGGTCTCCTCGAGCTTGTGCTGAATAATGTAAAGCGCCTAAGCAAAGGTCACGTCGCCTCTCAGCCTGTTGGATATCGTGTCCTTTGCCGGGCCTTCTGTTTGCCCCCGCATAAGTATGGGTACACAAAACGCTGGCCACGCATTTGGGCCGACGATGACCGGACTCCTGCTGAATATACATGAACGATGAAAACAGAATTACACCTCTGCACTGTAAGGTTTTTAGCTGCGTGAGCAGAGCTATGCAGAGAAAGTCACGTGCAGTTTTTGTTACACCGTGTTTCACCTCAAATCTGCAGCTGAAGAGGAGACAAAAAAACCCAGAGCCACTTCCAGCACCCACGCATGAGTCACAAACCTGCATAGAGCTAAACACTACTGAGAGGCCTGATTATAGATTAACATTTGTATGAGATGGCAGGATCAACACTGAGCTAAAGGTTACTTAATTAAATCTGCATTAAAGGATGAAAGACTCAATAGGCAGTTTTTATGAACCACAATGTGAGTACACTTCACACAGAGATTACACTACTGCATTTCTATACACAAAGTTAAACAAAATAGTATAGTTCACAGCTGTTACCATTACAACTGTCTGGTACTGGAAATGCTTTGGCAAAATTCCCCCTTTAATAGCAGGTATCAATGCTGAAACAAAGGACTGCATTGTTCTACAGTATCTGTTTAGGACAAGGTAATTCAAGAAGGTATGGAAGGGGTGTGGCTACTCCTAACTTGTTTCCTAATAAGCCAACATCCCACCTCTTCATGAAACAGCAACAACACTGAGGAGAATTGAACTCACTACCACAACACGGCCCCTAATTGGCCACATGCTAACACGCCTGACTACTTGAGAGACAATGCAAATGTTTTAGGTACGTGCCAACGGCCGCAATGGGATAAAGTGACAGCTAATTAGCACGTAGAAAAATAGCTTTGGTGGAAATGTCCGGGGGCCCATTTGAGCAACTCTGCCAGACTGCGATGCCACAAGTGACCAGGAGATGGGGCTACTCTGATAGTGTCCAAGAAGAGTTGTACCTATAGGACATAACTGCAGCACAATGATGAGGGGAAATGTGCTGTATTTAACATAATAGACTCAGTTTTAAAATTTCAAATCATGTCCATCATTTTCAGCATTATATTTTAAAGATGTGAACACATTCTTACTAAAATGTCACCATAGGGTACTTAAACTACAACCATCACTCCACAAAAGCAAAGAATGTACTGTAAGAATAAGAGTGCTGAAACATTAGTCAAATCTGTGTGGAAATGTTGAGGTTTTTTAAGAAGGAATAAGGCAAATTACTCCCTAAATTGAGTATTACAGGTATGGAATAGTGAGCATAAACAAGGCATACTGTATGGCACAGAATATGTTGACTCTACAGCAAACACCACAACTAAAGCAGATGGTTATTTCTGGCACCCTTCAGTTACAACATATAGCCTTCTGTCTTACACCCCTCGTTCACCTTGCGTCCCTGCCCTTATGGGAATCAATAGAGCCACTAGAACAATGGTCATAAAAGCGGAGAGCTTGACCCGCAGACCCAACACATGGCCAGTGAATGGGGAGCCTCTCTGAGCAGCCATATGGAAGCGACACAGTGACAAACCCCATTGAAAACATGAAAGAGAGGAAACCCAGCATTTGTGTACGTATGTGACACGTGCGCTTGTCCACCTTTTGTCTCAGCAGCTTGCTCCGGACGCGTCCCCAAAGCTTGGCCCCCGTGTTGCTGTGTCGCTTCAGCACCGGGGTCTGCGGCTGACTGGACACCAAATTCTGCTGGTTCTGATCGACGCAACAGTTCTTCTCCAGGCACTCGCACAGAGAGTTCAAGTTTACATCCGGCACTATGATCTCCGTCATCCCCGAGCCGGCGTGTACGGTTAAGTTATGCGGCGAAGTACGAACCAGGTGTGTCAAAAGATCTGAAATCGGCGAGGACTCTCCGGAAAGTCAGATATTTAAAAAGGTAAAGAGGTTATAGGCGAAGAAAGATCTTATAAAGCCCATAGTAAAACTCCAAAGGTGGTGAGTGGGAATTTTGATGCTCGTTCCACAGTCAGCAGCCAGCATCTCCTCACGGTGCGCTCCGGCTTCCACAGCGAGTGAAGCTCAGAGAGAGAGAGGAGAGAGAGAGAGAGAGAGGAGGGAGAGAGGGGAGGGGGCGGTCGGAGTGAATGAGACAGGCTTGTCACTCCAGATGTGGATGGACACACCTCCCCAGGACTAAACACGACAGAAGGGAGGGTCGGTCGTGATAAATGACTATAGAAGAAATCAGTCAATGAGGAGTGAGCAAGAGGAAGAGGAAGACATTCATCCACAATTACACACAGCAGACAGAACTTACAAAGATAGCGTCGTACCAATAACCATGTCGCACCATACACAGTAACACACTGTACATACGGCCCTAGTATTTTTTTCATAGTTTTTGTGATGCTAACTGGCCCCATTGTAAACTATTCACATTTGCATTACATCTCTAAATCCGATCATTTAATGCCTATTCAAATATGGTTTATGCTTTCTTTATCGGTTTTCTTTACTGACATTAAAATAACAGGCACCAGAATCATTCTTTGGAAAACTGTAGATCCGCACAGCTGTAATTCTCACTGGCGGCAGCAACATTACTACAGTGAAAGTAATGAATAATTGGTGAGCATTACGGTAGTGCTGTTTTTTGATCCAACGCACTGGTTTAGATCTGTGTGTGTCCTTCCTCTAAAACCTGTATAATTCTTTGCCTTTGAATACATTAGTAGGGCTTTGAAGTTTGATATGTTGAGGGAGGAAAATATTGTGATGAATGATAATACTGAGGACCACTGATGCCACTGAAACCAACTTTGAAAATGGAAATCGGGTAGCTTGTACTAAAAGAACGTTTTGACATATCCTTAACATGAAACTCAATGAAATACAAATTGACTTTAGTAGAACTGTTCAAGTATTACAAAAATAAGATGTAAATAAATGCACTGACGATCATTATTGAGCCTAAGTATATATAACGGTAGTTTAACTGTAATTCATTGGACGATTAGTTGATACTGTAAAAAGCAGGACTAGTAGGGCTCACCACGCTCTATTTATAGCCGTTCAATATTGAGGCTTTTGCTGCCGTTTTTACTGGTTATTTTCAGAACGCTGTACCGCAAAAGCAATTCCTAGAGTTAGTGACGGAAATCAATTTTGCCTATTTGCACGAACAACTATTCATTCCTTACAACGCTGAGCAAACACTGCTCTTTTGGGACTGAATTCCCCTATATTCGCCCCAGCGCATTGCAGTTTTCCCTTCACCACCCTTTTTACAGCCCCACGATTCCTCCTGTATCCCATCCATCCTATCCATATGCCAGCAGCGCTCTCTTTCAAAAGTCCCCACACATTTTTCCACTACAATGCTAAACCCTGTTCACTCAGCTGTCTGTTGACTTTGGGAAACCATTCAAAGACTACACTTACTCACTGCAACCTCCAAGACACGCGGCGGGGCGAGTCACCATCTTTATTCATAGGATCAATATAGGGCACGGCTTGCTATGCTTGTCAAAATGCATCTCAGTCTGGCGTGTCTGTCCTCTGCTTGCATTACATCGGGGGATACAGTGTTAAGGTTACAGAGGCAAGAATGCATTTTAAATATCTGAACTCATAGTCCGCTGGATGATGGTTGTGATTCATAGGCTGGGCTGGTGAGGACGCGCTGATACTGAAAGGATTCCCATGAGTAAAGACACTTGCAATGCTCTTGACCTGCTAGAATAATGGTAACTGTGTTTACGCAAGAGTGGCAATTAGAAAACTAAGGTGCAATAATATATAATTCATAAATGTGTGCACTAAGGATCAACCTTGAAAAAAGAACTTCAGACTATATGGAAATAAACTCCAGCATATAAGATGATTTTGTCTATCAAGATACTTAAAATACTGAAAATAAGGTCCATGTCTTTGAAAATGTTGTGACAACCCCCTGCTTTCTCCAAGCGGGGAACAACATTATCTTTTGTGCAAAGCCAAGTTAGATTTTGGGCCACCGTGGGAAGGAAAGAAGTTGGCCCATGACCAAGCAAACTTGCCTACCCCGGTACTACAACCTCGGTACGCATCTCGTCATATATTGAAATTCCAGCCAAGATTGAATTTGTAGCAACAACATGAACACATAGTATGTTTTCGTTTACAGTTACATAAGGTTCATAACTCGAAGCATTCTTTTGGTCATGGTCTTAAATGTATTCCTTATGACACTATATTATTACACAGGTCTATAGGGCAGACAGAGGAATGTGAAACTATTGAAAGGTTTGGCTCAAAATTCAATGTTGTGAGGGCTGTTATACATGTACCTCAACCAGCCAATATAAGCAATCCTAACTCTAGACTTGGTTCTATTAGAGCACATTATTACTATTGACCATCTAAAAGGCATTGACGGTGCATTAGTTATAGTTTTAGTTATAATTTCCAATCCAATATAAATCCTTTTTTTCTTACCAGTACTTTAACAAGACTTGGTTTTCGATACCGATACCTGAACGATACTTTTTGTCATTGAGAACCAGAGAACAGGAGAACAATGTATGGAAGATCAACATCGGGTTCATCTCCAACATCAAATAGCCCCCACAACCCGGCATAGCTGCCCAAATCACATTGCACCAGCCCCTATGGCCCCTCTTGCAGGTTGTGGGTGGGTCCACAGAAGGACGGCCTCACGATTCTAACCAGGCCTGTTGGTCTCTCATAAGGGGCTTCTGAACCGCTCTTTGTCTGACCTATAGTAGGACCTGTTTGCCATGGGAGATCCTAACAGGGGCACGAAGCCCCCGACAACAGAGCTCCCAGGGTCATCCGGGCGCTCAAACCCCTCCACCTTGTTGAGGTGGCGGTTCCAGGAGGGGCTGAAACAACCAAGTCACTTCATTTAATGCTGTCCATAGACGAACAGCATCAGAACTTAGAGCTAATGGTATAAGATTTTTTTGGTTCCTTCTTTCGATACCAGTAGAACCTAAACTTTATTTCCGATACCAAACTGGAATTGTTTAACAGTACCCAGCCCTACTAGATACAGTTGCTTAGTAAGACATTTATGTGACCAACACACCATGTCATTTACCCCATACTATAGCGGTCCAAGTCAGTTAACTAAAGGTTACGGAAAGGTTTTTTTCCTGACTTAATGATCCAATCATACCATTCTGATTGATTGTTTCAATTTCCCCAGCAGTCGATATGTAGCGCGTCACCTCATTTATAATCTATTTAACCCATCTCGTCTCGTGGCGCCTTTGACCGAAGACACTACAATACTACGAAACCACATTGTAACAACATCTGAGCTCGTGCCTGCTCCGTGGCTGACATAAACACATGATACAGAAAGGAAAATCAAACGGGGGACATCATGTACGCACGTCTGACATTCTGACCGACAGAACAGAGCTACCCAAGACCTCAGCCAAACCCTGGCCACAAATACTATTTTTAAACTGCCATGAGACATCCACACTGTCTGCGTCACTGCTCGCAAAAGAATGTCTGGGAAAAGTTTGGTTCATAGTTGGGAGGGGGTCAAGAAAAACCCACGGTGGTATTCTTGGGTTAGGATGACAAAGACAGCCAACACTGCTTTTACTTTTCATGTTAAATGTACACTATTTTTTCGCGAACACCACATCCATCAAAGGCCACTAGACAGAATTATGCTTTCAAAAGGGACGCATTCATTTATCATTAAACTCTATTTGTGGGTTCTTTCAATCCAACATCCATTACTGTGTCACCAGCGAAATAAAGAGAAAGGCTTCATCTCAAATTCTGCCCTTTAAGTGCCACGTACCCAGTTATTTCCAGTAGTGGGATGAGATTTATTTTATCCTCATTCAATACATTGTAAAAACAGAAATTTGTGGGAAAAGACGACTGAGTGCATCAACTAATAAAGCCTTTCTACAGATTGTGAACACACAGGCTAGCTGTTGTTAGCATTAGCATGACAGTAATGGTCCTCTCTGCCTACTGAAAGTTTTGGAATGTGCTTATCCCTGTGGAGAATTAGGATCTTGGGAATGTGTTAGTAAAGCTAGGAACGAGTGTGGACCACAACTAACAATATAAACTTTACTATATACCACACTTTTACTTAAAGCAGAACTACGTTGCTCATGCCCCTCGAGGCCATAAGCGCCACTGCAGGTGTCATAGTGTTGTTGTTAATGTTTTTTACTCATTAATCGTCTGTGAGAGTAAATAACACGCAGACAGAAAAGACAAAGGGAGAGAGGGATATTGTACATCCAATTACACAATGGAGATATTTTTTTTCCACTCAAACCTGGTTATAAATGCTGCTAAAGTGGCGCTAGCCCACAGTTAGCTTTGCCCGTTAGCCGGCTAGCTGCTTCTTCGTGATTCCATTAGTGTACTGGGGGTAGGGAAAGCTGCAAGTGTGGTTTCATGGCCAGAAACACCAGGGGGAAATGAAAGACCCCCCCAATCATCCCATTAACACTTGTATTACCCCCAGAGGGACGACAAAAAAGGATTTATTAAGGTAAACAAGTTACTTAGTACTGCTTTAAAGAGCGTTTACATTAGCTTTTGCTCAATATTCAGTATGTGTGGGTCATCCTGAGTCCAATACGCCACATCGCATCACATCGGAGTCACTGCACACAGAGCCATACTGTACATCCACATACACTTGACTTCCTGTGTTCATGCCTTATTCATGGTGCTAAAAACATGTTCTTATACAAGCGGAAATGTTAACCTAGAATGCTATGAGTTCACACCAGTCTAAGAGGAGTTTGCCTGACGGAGATTTTGAGGTGTTTTTGCGGATGACAAAAAAAGCCCGGCAGATAAATTAGTTGTGCGTTAGGGCCGTGAGCTCCAGAGACATTTGATAAAAGAGAGAAAAGAGGGGGAGGAGGGGGCTGAGATAAGATTAAGAGTTCTTGTGGGAATGGGAGAATACATGAAAGCAGAAAGTGTAATTAGCACACGCGGTAATCCTTGAGAAGTTCTTGCGGTGTCTGGTTTGATGCTAAACAGTCATTGGTTTGACAGAAGCTAACACACCGACAGTAGGTCACGGCTGGATCTGGGAAAACAATTCTCCGTCAAGATCAGATGTGCAATACTGTATTTTGTAAACAGTAAAAAATTTCTTTGCACCTGCAGACACCTTGCCTTGAAATAAAACTATGCCTGGGATTACACACTGCCTGAACAAGAAAAAAAAAAGTCGCCACCTGGATTAAGCAAATTTATGACCTGGGGCTGCTGCAGTTGGTCAGCAAAGAATGAGATCAGCAGACGACCTGAACATCCTGAATGACCAGGTTATTCCATTAGTGAATTTCTTCTTCCCTGATGGCACAGGAATATTCCAAGATGACAATGCCAGGATTCATGGGGCTCACATTGTCAAAAAGTGGTTCATGGAGTTATTATTCCACATGGATTGGCCACAGAGTCCAGATTTTAACCCCATTGAGAATTTTTGGGATGTGCTGAAAAAGGTGTTGTGCAGTGGTCACACTCTCCCATCATCAACACAAGATCTTGGTGAAAACTTAATGCAAATTTGGATCTTTAGACTCCATATATTAGAGAGAGTGGCCTTTTTTTGTGGCGCCGTTTTTTTGTTGTCAGGCAGAGTAGTACAGCACGGTAGTACAGCGGTTAGTGCTCGTGCTTCACAGCTAGAAGGTCCTGGGTTCAATTAGCATCTGGACAGGGCCTTTCTGTGTGGAGTTTGCATGTTCTCCCTGTGTCTGCGTAGTTTTCCTCCGGGTACTCCGGTTTCCCCTATCACTAAAAACATGCACAATAGGCCAGGATGTATGAGAGTGTGTTTGAGAGTGCGCATGGGGGACGACGGATGGAAATTAGCCCAAGGCTACAATCCGATGTGGCTTGTTTACATGCATGAGACCCATGTATGTTAACATGCACTGTCCCAACCAAAAAAAAAAGAAGCAAATACTGTATTTCCTTATGAGCTCACAACTCTTGCACTCGACATACATTTTGAATTTATTTTTTACGTTCGCGTGGTCCAGTGTTCATTTTATTTTGACAACATATTTTAATTTAGTTTTAGTCTTTTTAATTTTAAGTCGAGATTTAGTAAAAAAAATATCTTCAATTTTAGTCTAGTTGTAATCGACTAAAATTATGAGCAAATTTAGTCGATTAAATTTAAGACAAATCTAGTCGACTTTGCATTTATAATATTCATTATAATCATATTTAATCTTGTTCCTCTGCTTCATGGAGCTGCTCCCATGAACAAAGCTCAGAGCTGATCCTTTGGCAGAGAATTTACATATGAGGCTCTTTCAGACGGTCAATAGAAGTCTCTCCTTTTTATTTTTATTTAGTCTTATTTTAGTCGACTAAAAGATCTGGACATTATAGTTATAGTTTAAGTCTCATGAAAAACTTTTAATTTAGTTTTAGTCGTCAAAAATATCACTTTGACGAAAATTAAGACTAAATATTGTAGTTGACGAAAGTTGCACTGGCGTGGTCTTTGATAATCAACACATTATTAGGTGATGCAATGTCCTTATCACAAGGAGTCACAAATCACTGAGCACACATTTTGCCAACATGGCTACATATATATAAACGTACAACAAAAATGTGTTTGAACTGAACGCATTGTGTTATTAAATGTCCGTTTTTCTCATATTGAGCTGCTCTACACCCCTTTTGCAATCACTATTATGAAATATGTTGCCAGTTTCTCATAACCCAAAGAGAAACATGTTGTTGTGCCAAGATATTGTTGTAGTTATGTGATAAATACAATCATTTAACATTCAAGCTGCAGATGTTCTAATCCAGATGTGTGATATTTCCACTTTCTACAGCGCTTTTTTGAATCACAATCCTCTCTCCCACTTCATTAACAACACAGATTCACTGGCGCTACTCCATATTCATGTTCCAGTCTCGGAGCTGTTAAATTGATCGCTAATTTATCTGGCGCTCTCGAAGCTGTCTGTGATTGGCAGTCTCGAAATCGACTCGATCCTGGCCCTTGTCGGTTCTGTCGTCTGGACCAGGAGTCTATCGGACAATCCCTTCCCCCTCTGTGTCTGGTCATATGGAACAGGTTTATAGGTTCTGTGCCACCCAGGCCATGTATAATTAAAAACAAGGGCCGTTCCTGATGTCAGAGCATAGGCACTCAGCCATCTGCTCCCCGGCATCTTTACACTTGTAATTATTTGGTTTTATGTGGAGTTTTAAAGTATGAATCCACATTTTGGCATGTCAAAGTCAGCTGTGAAGTGAAAACATCCTTATCCTATTCAGTGGGTTTTGCAAGGTTTCAAAATGAATAGAAGATTAAGCAGTACTAAGTAACCTTAATATAACCTTAATATTCCTTTCCGTAGTCCCTCTGGGGGTAATACAAGTGTTAATGGGATAATTGGGGGGTATTTCATCTCCCCCGGTGTCTCTGGCCAGAAAACCACAATTGCAACTTTCCCTGGACCAGGTCGGAGAGGCGCAATACACAGTAATGGAATCATGATGAGGAAGCTAACAGGCTAACGGGCAAAGCTAACTGCGGGCTAGCACCGCTTTAGCAGTATTTACAGCCAAGTTTGAGTGAAAAAAACTATCGTCATTGTGTAATTGGATGTACAATATCCCTCTCTCCCTTTGTCTTTTCTGTCAGTGTAGTATTTACTCTCACGGACAATTAATGAGTAAAAAAAATGCAACATGCTACGACATCTGCAGTGGCGTTTATGGCCTCTAGGGGCATGAGTTACTTAGTACTGCTTTAAGTAAAGCATGGTCTTGTTGGTGACTATGTGAAGTTGCCCAAAGACATCGCTTCATTTCCTAATACAGTACAAAATTATGTCTAAAATAGTAGGATTAAATACATTTCAATACAAAATAATGCAAATAATGATTTAAATGTGCAACATTTTGGTAGAATAAAACAGAGCCATGGTAAAGTATTGTGTGACCTGTCTTTTGTTTAATTTTATTTATGTAGGACTACAATAAAAATGCTGAAAACAAAGGAACTCCCTGCTCCTTCAGGCTGAATCTGATGTCAAGAATGACAAAGTGCCACCGTGTGCCACTCCAATATCACGGCAATGTGCGTCGCCTCGGGCCACGTTAGAGCAGATAATTCCATCAGTCACAATTCGCACTTTTAGATGAGGCTGCTCCCTCCGCCATCTTGATCTCTACAGTAGCTGGAGTCAGACGAACCAAATGTGGGGCTTTCGAGGGAGGGTCCTTGCGGGGATCGTAGTAGTAGCTCTGAAATGGTGGGAGTGTTTGGCAGGGTGGGGAATCTGCGCCTTGGGGTGCAGTGCGGATTATTCCTGCCTCTCTTTCATGTGTCTGAGAGGGGTATCTCCCGCTTTTCCACACGCTCCATCACTTATTAACCACATCTGAGACAGAAATAGATTTTACTAGCACAAGTCACTTTTGGGTGCGGAATGAAAATGGATACAGACGAGAATTTGATGAACATACAGACTCTGTAAAAGTGTGAATAGTTTCAATAATAACAATAAGGCTATATTTTTTTAAAGTAAATATCTTGTTGTTTATTCCTCCTTTTCTTTTATTAAGCACTGATTTATACACTTTTGTTCATAGTGTTTCTAAATAACATCCTTATGACTTTTACATTGAACTGTATCAGAGAAATATGATGCAAGACCCAGCACTGAAAGAGAAACAAAAATCCAAGATGGCCGCAGTCTGTCCACACCTTAATGCCCCTATTAAGATTCCTCCTCTGTATGTTCCCATTGCTAATTGTGATGTTTACTGCTTCCCTGTGGATTATTTGTCACAGTTATTCTTCAATATGATAAGATTATCATTTAAGTCACTCCTGCAATGAATATTGTAATTCTTAGAGCGTTAGTCACCCAGTGCAGACCATATCCATCATGTTAACTTTCATATTCTGGTCTGAGCTGATATTAATGGCGACAGAGAAGCAGCACAAAAATTATGCCTTGAGAAAAATGTCCAACCAAAAAAAGAGGATGCTCAGGGCATAGATTAGAGCTCTACAACAACAGTCTACAACTAACTACACCAACCATTTACTTACAAAGCAGAATCTCAAAGGTAGCACAATAGGGGGCACTAAGAACTGTTTCAACCCACAAAGGTCACATAGTTCACCTTCAACTCGGACGACCTGGACTGGCTGTGTGGACTTTGCGTATTACAAGCCGTCCCCAAAGATTAGCATAATTTATTCGAGATTGCTCTTGTAGAAGACATGCGAAGAGTAAACTGTTGTCTATTTGCCATAAAGAATAGGCGGAAGGCGCTTCATGATCCATTTGTTTGGATTGGTTTTGGTAAGAAGCAACCGCATATTGAGAAGTGCCAGGAATTATAGGCTTTTAAATGTGTAAACATGTAGAAGATGAATGGTAGTAGTCAATATGATTGCCGCATGGCTGATTGATCTATTGTCAGAGTAGTGCTGTACATGGCAGTGCATGGAAGAGAGTATCATTTGCAAGGTTTTACAAAAAGACAAGAGGCAGAACTGGAAGCAGCAGAAGATGTGGAATTTCTCTTTGGGAGTGGCAATGATGGATAGGATTGGGATTTAGAGCATCATAGGGACAGCTTATGTTTGATGCTTGGGAGATAAAGTCAGAGAGGGCAGACTGAAAGTGCTTGGGCATGTTCAGAGGAGGGATAGTGCGAGAAGAAGGATGTTGAGGAGAGACCTTCCAAGATGGAGGCCAACATGATAACTACAAAGATTTATAGAAGTAATGAAAGAAGTTTGTTGGTGGGTGAAAAAGATAAAGGATACAAGGTTAGAATTAAAGGAATAGGCCACCGTTTTTCCATACTGAGATATGTTCTTACCTGAGCTTAGACGAGTTGATGTGTACCTGTCTGGTCTTTACGCGTGCGCTCAGTCACGCAAGAAGACTAAAGATGTTGTTAGCATTAAGACTATGAGCATCCTCTCCTCTATGGGGCCAAATGGGGGTGAAGTTAGAAGCGACCATCGCGATCCAGGTATAGTCTAAGCTTGGTCGTTTCTGACTTCACCCCTGTTTGGCCCCATAGAGGAGAGGAGGAGAGGCTAAATGCTAACAACATTATCTATCTTTTTGGTGACTGAGCTCGTCTAAATTAAGGTAAGAACAGATCTCAGTATGGAAAAACGGTGGCCTGTTCCTTTAAGTATAAAAGCACAACCACATATCGGGCATTCTGGATAAACCTCCCTATGTTTTGGATTCAGTGTTATAAACCAGCAGAGATAAAATGATGTAACTGCACGAGCCACTGGAGCCAGTCTTGGTGTTGTGCCCCGGTGTCTGACTGGGACAACTCCGCGCTACATCTACTTGACCCACTTCCATCAACTCAGGCGACGGAGTAGACAAGCAGGCCTCTCTGGACCCGCTTTAAATAATGCACAACGAGAGTAACGCCACGGCTCGGCGAACGCAGTCACCTGGAAGATCGGGCGAAGTGGGGCACGGAACCGCGCTGGATGAGATAAGAAAGTATTACGCAATGCCGTGAAAGAACTACAGACGACTGGAGTGTGTATGGGCATTTCCAAATCAATCAGCGCAAACATCAGCAATAAATCCGCCAGGGTGAGTGATTTTCATCCGGCTAACAGCGCATTATAATGAAGACATGTAAAAGCCATCGTCCAAAAAAAAAAAATCCACTTTTGTTGGCTTGTGCATTTTCCTCCTCGCTACAAAACTGGGTCAGCTGTTCTTTTAATTAATTCATGTTCTTCCCCCACTTTCCTTTACCTAAACCGATAACTGGTTAAAGCGTATGGGGGGGGGGAAGAAAGACAATTAGAAAAAACAGCGAAGGGTCAGCACCTCATTACAAGGTGAAAAAGCCATCAAGAGATAAGTGGAAAATCAATGTACTGTATCAATCAATGGACACTCTATCGGCTGATGAGCCCCTGTGATGGGATTGTGACGGGTTTAGGAGCTGTGGGGGTGGGTTTAGGAGACCGCCCCGGGCTCAGAGAGGAGATGGAGGTAAGCAAAACCTGATAATGTGCCATCATCAGATGTGTATCTCTCAATGAAATCGAAAACAAAGGCGATTTGGACACCAGATAATCCGAGTCAGATTGGATTTGTTGTTGTTAATGAGGGGGGGGGACAACTATTGTGAATTTGACAGGCATTGACTTGAGTACATATGTTTATGTGGTCAAAAATGTTGTAAAGAATTAGCCATGAAGTCTAATTGTCTTTTGAAATTGCAAAGTAATGGTCGAACAAAACCCAAGAGAAAAATCAAGAGTTTCCTTGGTGGATCTGAGGACAGGGGATGCTCGGAGACACTTCTGCTTCACTGTCATTTTATTTGCATGTAGCTGTGATATTTGAGTCTACAAAAACAACTTTAATGGAAGACAGTTTGGGATGGATTGTTTGTAAATGTTATCATAGAAATCCGCCATGTTAGGGGGTACTAGCAAACATTGTCCATAGACTAACATAATAAAAAAGTAGAAAAAGAGCCATGGAACAAATGAGGGCCACTTTTACGTGAGCAGTAACTCCAGCAATGAACTTTTTCAATTTTCCTCCAGTGCCAGGAATCTCAGAAATGTTGGAGGTTTTGACGACATAATTCATACAGTATAAAGAGAGAACAACACAATTGTTCATACACTTAACGTAAAAGCAATGGCAGTCGAAAGTTTCCATCAGATGTGACCACTTTTCCCCGTCGTGTGATCGAAGCTAAGTAATCAATCACAGTGGCTTTGAGGCTGGAGTCTCTTTTCAAGCATCATCGGTTACAGAACAATGCCCAGAGAGGAGAAACAGAATATACAGGGATGTAACCGACCCAAACAACACTCCCCCACTGCCCCATGCAGCATTATGCAACACACATTACATAAGTCTAAAGGTTTTGTCGCACTGAAAAATAAAATCACATCCAACAATGTGCCCTCCTACTCACACACCTACTCAGCTTTTTGCGATCCATGTACAGCCATTTCAACAAGATTTAACGCTTATGTCATTTTTTTTTTTAAAGCAGAAGAATTTGTTTCTACGGTTATGCAACAGGTCTATACAGGCAAAGAAAATGAGAAAGCAGATTTCGAGGGTATGTAATAAACACAGATGATGTGATGCAGTCGTGACGGAGGCTTTCGGTGTGATTTCAAGTAATCTGTTCATGGGGCAAGTTGTTTACATTTGAATTAAGCCTAATAGAGTTTTCTTTAATCTAATTTTAGAGTGTGATGACACATTTTTCCTTCATCAAAGTGTAAAAAACTTGACTCATGGACAGATTACTTGAAATCAGTTCAACCCTCACCTGATATGAGCACATTTTCTCCGGTTTGGCTTTAACCAAATCTAAAAGTCTCTTGAACAAAGCGTCAAAACGGAGACGAAAACGAGGATGAAAATACTATTAAAAAAGTGACCAAAAAAAGCAACAAAAGGGCAACGAAAAAGCAACAAAAGAGCAAGAAAAAGAGCACAAAAAAAAGACAAAAAACAACAAAAAGGAGACCAAAATACGCCAAATATGTGACAAAAACACAGCCAACAATGCAAAAAAAAAAAAAGGCGGAATCACTTTTGTAGGTCTTAGCTTTCAAATGAGGCATTACACTAGCCTATAGGGTGTAAGCTCCAGTCGAGAAGATAATAGATTTGGGTAAAACTGAACTGGAGAAAATGTGCTTGGTTAAGGCGGGGGTTAAGAGGTTAATCAAGGTCAAATTTACTTATTTTAAAGAGAAAAGTACTTATTTCTAGACTACTTTTTGGTCAATTTTAGATTTTATCCATTCTGGTTGGAGATGAATTCATTAAACCAGGTGTTTTTTTTTTCTGGTTTCGACCAATTTGGATCTAATTTAGACCTGGGTTTGTCCTGATTTGATCTTGAGCTATGCCTCCAATTGGAACTAGGGAGGTCTGCTATTTATGGTCCTTGGTATCATGATGCCAGGTTTACTCCACAGTTCAGGTTGAGATGAGAACTTTAGCAGTGGTTTAGATATGGCTTAGTGCCCTGATCACTTGTGCTTTCAGTTCATTATAACAGTTGGAATTTCAGCCAAAAAATCTGAGAGGTTTGACAAGTTGCTCACAGTTGCCTTGTCTGTTGCATAATACTGTACTGTCAAGTGGAATCACAACCTTCCAGTTCATTACACCAAATTGTGGGAAAGTATGAAATATCAAAACGATTTGCTCCTTGTTACATCTGCTTAGAGTCAGGTTCCACCACAAACACTGCATAGCCACAATGGCACTGACCTCATCTCGTACACAGCTGTCAGCTCCCTGCTTTCTGCACATGAAAACAATTACCTCACCAATAGTAGAATTTGGGGCGCTAAAAGAATGCTTAACCTCGGTATAAGGGGTTCCTCAACAAAGGGTTAAATTACGGATCACAATTACAACCACGTGTTGGCAAGTTTTTTAGGCCTTATGTCATTTGTTTTTATCAACCATGGCAAGCGAGAACAAACACCTGGCGGCAACGGTCACCAGATTTCCCGGAAAAGCGATATTTTCCACAACTTAACTCAAAGGAATGGGAACAATGTCATTTGTAGCCATAGTGTTAATTTTGACAACATTCATAGCTGAGTTTAAATCTGTGAAATGAAGCTACAATGCATTTGGCCAATCAAGAAGAGGAACAAATATAGAAAAGTTTTTGGTATTTGGTAGGACTGCACAGTTACGTTCATTGTTTGCTTATTATGAACTCAGTTTGTGCAACCTCTCAAAAGGAACAGGGTGCCATTTTTACAGACTGAGATATGTTCTTACCTGAGCTTAGACAAGTTGAGGTGTACTTGTCTGGTCTTTGTGTGTGCGCTCAGTCACAAAAAAAGACCAAAGTTGTTGTTAGCATTTAGCCTCTCCTCCTCTCCTCTATGGGGCCAAACGGGGGTGAAGTTAGAAGTGACCAAACTCTTCCACATTTCCCCTATTTAGTAGTTACGCGATCCAAGTATAGTCACACAAAATTAAACATGTCGATTAAAAAGATAAAAAGGGGTACTATATTGTAAGGCGTAAGAATACCTTAGGAGCACTTTGATGTCAGAGTCACAGTAATATCGAAGTGCTCCTAAGGTGTTATTACGCATTCAATCAATCAATCAATCAAAGTTTATTTGTATAGCACCTTACAACAACACAAGGAAGACCAAAGTGCTTCACAGGCAGATAAAACAATATCAAAAAATCAATCAATCAAATAAGTGTGGTCTAAGTCTTAAAAGCTAGTTTGAAGAGATGTGTCTTCAATCTAGACTTAAAGAGGGACATTGCAATATAGTATTCCTTTTAATCCGCTTAGAAAATCGAGGAAGTCGTGGAAGAGCTCGGTCGCTTCTAACTTCACCCCCGTTTGGGTCCATAGAGGAGAGGGGGCTAAATGCTAACACCATCTGCAGTCTTTTTGCGTGACTGAGGACAGGTACGCATCAACTCGTCTAAGCTCAGGTAAGAACATATCTCAGTATGAAAAAACGGTGGCCTGTTCCTTTAACCCCGGCCTTCACCGAGCACATTTTCTCCATGTTCAGTTTCAACCAAATCTAAAAGCTTCTGGACTGGAGAGTTCACAGCCTATGGGCCTATACGCCTCATTTGAAAGCTAAGACTGCGTTGTTGCTGCGATGTCACTTTTTTGTTGCATTTTTTTTTTTGGTCATGTTTTAGTCATGTTGGTTTTGCCTTGCTGTTTTGTTGCTTTTTTGACGTTTGTTGTTGCTCAATCATTCATGTAGATACAACACAAAAGGAATAGTTTTTGTTGCGTTTTTTTGTCCTCGTTTACGTCTCCTTTTCATCACTACTTTGATGAAGCTTTTAGAAGAAGCCACAATGGAGAAAATGTGCTGTGTGTGGGTTCAGGTGGGAGTTAAGAGGTTAATTGTCAACAGAAATGACTCATAGTTTTAGACCACACTACTCTTTTATTTCAGCAGCAGCTCATATGGCAAGCACTGGCTGTGATCTGTAACCCAGTTGAGAGTTCATATGGTCTGTACAGTCCACTCAGGAAATATTTGTCGTCCCCTCCCCTGCCCTGGGACAGGAAGTCATAAAGCAGGATCAAACGCATGGCACTGCTCACCGCTCTGCCTCATCAACAGCCCCACGTCACTGGGAGAGGGCAAGGAGGATGACAACCAATGCACCGAGGAATGTAAGACAAGATGTCAGAGGTAGCGCAGTTCAGTCAGTCAGAATGTCTGGACTTACTCTTGTGTGTCTGATAGTCCTCCTGATTCTTTAACTGCACCAATCTGATTTTCTATATGTACATACAAGTAGCAAAGTACAAAGGTGAGGCAAGGGCAAACTACACATGAAGAAAAACAATGAATGAACAAGACAAGGTTTTTCATTTGCATCGTTACAGCCAGGGTTAATTCAGGCAAACAGGCATGAATTATAAAGGTCTTGCATCTCACTTGTTCTTTTCTGTCATCTCGAGAGTTTAATCCCCACCTAAACCGAGCACATATTCTCCAGATTGCCATTACCTAAATCTAAAGGCTTCTTGACTGAAGACCTTGCAGCCTATAGGACAGTTTTTTGTCATATTTTTATTGTGTTATTGTGCAATTTTTCTCATGTTTTGACACGGTCATGTTCTTGTTGCTTTGTCGTGTTTTTTGTGATGCTTTTTTGTCGTGCTTTCGTTGCTTTTTCTGTCACTTTTTTGGTGCGTTTTGTGACGGAGGAGGCGGGAAGCTAGATTCCTATCTATTTCCATTGCAGCTGTTGTCATAGTAACGATAAACAGATGTATAACTGTTGCCGGAAAATGGAAATATCAGATAAACCTTATTTTATCGTCTCAAACGTCATTCCTCTTGTTCTTGCATCTTAAGCCACAACAGGACCACATTTTTTAGTTGTAGTTTTACACTTATAATCGCTAGTTTTAGTTTAATCTTATTTCTCTTGATCACTTCCTGCCTCCAGCTGATGTCACGGATGATGTAAGCAGCGAAAGGGTCAGTGCAATGCCTCATTTGAAAGCTAAGACCTTTGTAGTTTTTGATAATATGTGTAAGGTCTTTGTGAGTAAAACACAACTTACAGGTGGTGGATGGCAGATAACACATTAATGCCAAATACTGAATTATCTATAGCAGTATGCACATTTTTTTTATATTACGCTCAAAGGGAAGGCAAGCTGAGAGGACAAGACTATGCAACACTCAAGTAGTTGCATAAGATAGTCCAGTACAGTCCAGTCATGCAACCCCTCACAATTGGTCTGCTCGGTTGAAACAAACTCTTGTTATCTTGCGTCCTCATGAAACCAAAGTCGGACAATTCAACATTAAAAGTATTATGCAACTTTGTTTTCCTATTTCCGTTAAAATGTTGCATGAGCTTTACAAGTTTCTTACAAACGCGAGTCGTCGCTACATCCAACCTCAGAGTCAAGGGTCATAGACGAGATAAAGACACGATGCTTTTAGCCCTATTTTTGGAGACGTACTTTTCTGTTCTTAAAATGTCTACTGAAGCGTGGGAAGAGGAATATTATTAAGCGAATTTGCCGCAGCCAGCAGTTTCCAAACACATTTGTTAGCCTCCATCTGCTTTGCCGGTTTCGAGTGTGTGTGTGTGTGCGTGTGTGTTTTTTTTTTCTTGCTGTGGGCTTCGCTTCTTGACTCACCAACTCAAGATGCTTAGATCACTGCGGGGAGCTGGGCAGATGTCTGAGCAATACTGTAACATGCGAAACGTGCAGCACAGCGACCCAAAAATAACAGCTGCAGGACCCCGAGCTACTGATTAACAGTCAACCACTGCCTTGCGTCGTACAGTCTGAGGAAGGTGGCCACATCGGGAAAATACGTCTTACCTCTGAAATTACCGGCATATTTCTGCTCGCTAGCTTACAATCAGAGGTCTGGCACAGGTGTGTTTAAGTCATGCATGGGCTTTGGGTTGAGGCTGAATATTCGGGTATTTAGGTAGAAATAAGTATAGTTTTGGACTGTACTGCGAGAGCCTGCACAGGACGGTGCAACACTCGGTAAATCTCTCGACAAAACGTTACAGTATTTCATGTGTACAATATGCCCCCGTCCAGAGGAATAAAATGTGTTTCCAAATGCATTGCCTGAGGCCCCCCAAACTCACATTAAACTTCGGCCACATATAAAGCATGTTCCTCTACTCCGGCCATATCGATGATGGATTGTAAAAGCACATGTGAAAAATGTAGAATGAAATATTGTGGTCCTGGCTCACACAAAGGACATTGTGGGTTTGAGCCCCATTCGTCCGAAACACACACTGACTCTGTGCCTCGTTTTCTCATGGCTCTTCTTGAATAAATAAGCTTTTCTACGCATAGTTTCCAAAGTAACAGTTTTTTGGTATAATACTTCTACATAACAAAATAGTTGGGGTGGTAAACTACCGCGACGTTTACATATTACTTACTATAAGAAACAAAACTATAATAAGTTTACATATTATGTTTTACAATTTGAAATGATGTCTAATAGGGCTGAACAATATGGACAGAATTTAATATCTCGAAACGATACGATATAACTATGGGTTAGGTGAAAACTCAGCATTTTTCAGAAAAATAAAATAAAAATACAAAAGAGTGCAGTTTTCTTGAAATTCTATATCGTTTATATCTTGCTTTTTCAATTTTAATATTTTGTTCATATCTCTATATAAATACGATAACAATTGATATATTGAAAATGTCTAAGGAGGAAAAGTCAGCAAGGGTACCGAAAAATGATTACCAGTCTGGAATTAAAAATAAAAAAGTTTTTAGATACGACTGGTGTCGAAAAAAATTAAGTATCGAAAGCAGGTACCGAAAAGAAATAGAACAAATTTATATTAAAGTTTTGATGTGGTTGGTATAAAAATCTAAAAGACAAAAAACGTGAAACACGAGTTGCCTTATCTTTTTTTTTATTGGGGAAAAAAAGTGGTAAAATTGGGGTAAAGTTAGGAAAATTGAGAAAAAACCTGAGTGGTTCAGAAGCCCCTTATGAGAGATCAACAGGCCCGGTAAGAACCCTTAGGCCGTCCTCCCGTGGACCCACCACCTGCAGGAGGAGCCATGGGGGCAGGTGCAATGTGATTTGGGCAGCTCCAACAGCTCCCACGACCCGGCAATGGAAAAGTGGAAGAAAATACGGATAAAGGAAGTTTCTTGGTTGCTTCACCTCAAACAAATGATACAAATGCAAAAGAAATTAAAGGAATAAATGTTTCAAGGTTCCGTATGACAAATGATTTAGTATACAGTCAGTACTGACAAAAATATCGTGCAGGTATCGGTATCGAAAACCAAGTATCGTTAAAGTACCGGCCCAGCTCTAGTCGGGAGTGCAAGACTGGGCTGGTGTATTTTCATTCACACTGGAGCACCCTCTGCAGGCAGCGTTGGAAATGACACAAGTTAAAGTTAATTTGACTTCCACTTTTTAGGTGACGGCATGGAAGCGAACTGATGGTGCTGTGATGAACACAACGGGGCCGGTGATAAATTATGGAACTTTAAAAATGTGGAAGACAGTCAGGGTATTATTCACGCATCAAAATACAGGAAATTTGTATTAGAGAGCTTCAGCTGAAGATAAATGATTAACCAGCATTACTCAAAGAATGAAGTGAAATACCGCAGTGTTTTTGATGATGGAACGACTTCATGACAAGGTTAAAACTAGGGCTGCACAATATATCGCAAAAAGAAAATATCATATTGCGATATTTTAGGTGATGCAATATCCGTATCGCAAGAAGCCACAATATATCACAACATTGTTTTGGTCCTGATGTAAGTCATGTTTTGACACAATTTGCAGAAAAACTAATTATGGTACTTAGGATTTGTGCTCAAAAAAGTTGATTTTTCATGTTAATTATCTTGTGAGCCAACGTCCTGAAAGTTGAAGCATAATTTGATTCTTGCAGACATAAAATGCAGATTATCTCAGTCAACAACTGTACGATCTTGTAGATGTTTTCGCTCTTGACAAACTATTAGTCCTCAAAATGATTGGAATATTTGCGGGGAATGTGAACCGGGCCCTAAAGTACATGGAAAAACGCGCTGAAGTCCCACATTACCCAAACCCCTTGTGACTGTGATGGTCAAAGCAGCTGCTGTTTTTGTACCCGGTGTCTCAGGTCACCTACATTTCTCTCAACATACTTTTACTGAGCCCACTTCAAAACTTGTCCGATTACAAAAACAGGACGTCCGCAACTTTCTGACAGTGTATTCCAACCGATCCCTGTAGACGCTCTGCTGAAACGCTCAGAGAAAAGCTATGCGGCGAAGCGAGCTGAAACACGAGCAGCCTTTAGTACAAATGTAGCTGTAATAGATTCAGATTATCATCCCAAAAACATCGAGCCAAAAATCATAATTGCATTTATTTTACTGTAACAATGCTTTCTCTATTATTCCCCCCCCTTCTTCTGGTTAATCTTATGTTCCAGGGCTGAATCTGCATAACAACCGCATTGGGCAAGCTCTTGCACAATCTGAAACCCCCGGCATGTGGAAAGCATTGAGTTAACTACACAATCACAATCTAAACAAACGAAAGGAACAAAATTTGGGCTGAAAAAGTGGCATTTGAATAAACCTCGCTTCGTGTTTGCCTGCGTTCCCTGGAGTCCTGTGGTTGGGTAAGTCTATCTATCTGACTCTTCGAAACACATGCGTATCGTTCAGAAGCAGCCCAGGTCCCTGCACTGGCCACTGTAAAGACTAAACAGACTGTGCATGCTGGGAAACACAGCAAGGGCTTATTGTGAGTGGAGTTTGGACATCAGGGCTGCCAAATGGAACATTGGGACAGGAGGCAAAGAGGACATATTGTGCTTACTTGGACGCAGCTCGTGAAATATTAGTGAAAGTATAAAATATGCCAATTTCTGTGTGAAGAGGAGCTTTAGTTAGAATTTAAGTACAGTTTCTATTCACAATCACCAACTTTCAATGCACTTTTATCGAATCAAATAGATTACAGATCATTCATGTTCCACCTGACAGAAGCATTTATGATTCTATCAGGTGATGGAGCAGGAAATCTTACTTCCAGACGCTGTTCTGAATCAAGAGAAAAAGAAATGTATTTATTATTTTTATATATTTGAAGGCACAAACCAGAAAAATATGAAATACTAATAGTAACAATTTCTATACACATCATCTAAGATTGATCATAATCATTATTTGTAAACCTAACAATCATCCTATCTACAAGCTTTGGCCAATCCTTTGTTAAAGGAATGGACCCACCCATCATTGTATGCAATATACTCAATTCTAACAATTTCATCAGCAGAAAAGGCAGCAATTATTTGATGCTGAAAAGGAGAATGGTAAAGCATCTTTCCATGGCATTCCTTCTATACCGTGCCTTTGCAGAAAATCCCATAGAAACATATACAGGAAATTAAACTGTCTGCCATAAATCTGCACAAACTCTACTAATCTATAAAATTGCACGGATAAAATGAACAGAGCATGTGATGGAGCACAGTTATAATAAGCCTTTGTGTGGTCTTTCCCACAGAATGCTACATCCACAGGGATTTGGGACGCTTGCTTGAGGCGGACAATCCCTGGATTGGACCTAACAGGCAGCGCTGCAAAATAAGGTTCCTACCCCCTAAAGACCAGGAGAGAGATCTGCACTAACCCGCATGTCAGCTGGCCTATAGTATTCCACACATTATTCCCAGGTGACAGACATTCCAGGACCATCCCAGTAAGAATTTGTCACCAATTTCTTGTTGTAGCCAGTCTGGGTCGCAACCAATTGAGATTTAAGGTCATTGTTATTGTATGGTTAAATATTATGTATTTAATAAGGCTTTAACCAAGACGAAACCAAGATTAAAACCGAGCCTGAACAATCACTCAACCGGGAACGAGAACTAAATCAGACCACACAAAAAAGTAGTTAATATAAATGTTCCCGCTTACAGTTATTTGCTTTGACAGTTATTGTTTCTGGATAATCAAAACAATGGTCCAGAACAAACTAAATGTCAACTACTTCCTCATTCCTGCCTCAAATGTCCAAATATGACATTGTTTTGTAGAGTGACCCCTCCTCCTGTCAAAGTGCGCGCTTCCAATTATTCCCGAACCCTGACTTCTCTGCAGACAAAAGGCTGTATGTCGTTAATGTATAGCGGGGATTGGCTGGGCCTCTCTGGAGAGTGCTTCATTTCTCTGTCTGTGATGAGATCCTTTGTTCTCTCTTTAACTCTCTCAGCAGCCCATAATTGGCCACCATCTGGGGCCCTCGTCCCTATATTCTTCCTCTTGCCCTCTCCACATGTGCCACATATGCACCCCGTTCATGAACGGAAATCATACATCTGTTGTCGATCCAGTGCCGTTTTCTAAAGTGTTATGCAACATTGTAACAAGGACCGATTATGGAGCGAGTTTTCTGTGAACTTGTCTCTCTGCCGCAAAGACAAAAGACACAGCACACATTTAGCTTTATATGGCCTCATATGAAAAGGTTTGTGTTTACAACTCCTAAATTACAAATATTAATGTCTATATATGAGTATATCCGTTTAAAGTGGACATGTTTGTATATTTAAATAAGGTAATCTCTTTTTACATACAAAAATATGATGTTTAATATCAATGTAGTGTACCGCTTTGTTCTTTAACAGAGAGGTGGCTGTGTTGTTTGTTTGGACAAGACACTTGGTGGTAGCACTTTATTATTATGTTAAATAAATAGACAATTCTGTACCTTTGATTATTCCGGGTGGCAGTGATTACACAGTGAATTGACTTAGAGGCGGGTCAATCTTCTGAAGTGATTAGAATGAAATGCTTTGACAAGATTATTGTTCTTCAAAACTTCTTTAAAGTCAAGATGAGATATCTTAAATATAGTCATACATAACAATCCTGTGAAATTAAAACATTTTCAAAAGACGCCAACCTGCTTCATCATGGCAGTTTTTTGTCTTTTAAAGCCTTAAATACACTGCGGTAGGTCATCAGCCCAAGAGTGTCAGCAATTAACTTCACATTGTCAAAGTCTTCCTGCCTCCAGCCCAAAATTACAGCGATAAGCTTCAGGCAGATGTGACCTCTAAAAGTAATAAGCACCAGAGCACTAGAGGGTAGATGAAATATCTATTTAAATATTAGCCAAGTCTTCATTGTACAAAAATGTCGCCAGAATATAGAATCAGTCAGCTTGGGCTTCATTCAATAGGGCTGCACCGGAGGAAAGGGGTGAAGAGAGGGGAGAGACATTCAGCAAATCAACCATAACTTAACCATTGGGGAACAAGTAGATTAATGTTTGTAGCTTTACCGCCACATTTAACCAGTAGCTCAAGATTCCTCAACAACTCAAGTGTATCCAAGTAGTGGTGCAAGCGAACACCAAAAGAACAGCATGTGTCTTAGTTTGCTTGAAGTAGAATAATCCCTTAAGAGTTATGTAGTAAAAGCGCTGTTATGCTTTTACTAGTTTCACTCTTCAACAGGAACCCTGCTGTCAGCGACTTGATGTTTAATTTTGAGCATCAAACTACCGCAAACTACTTACCGCTTCTTTAAACATTCAACAGCAGAAATAAGAAGCTTACCCATCTGGGCTCTGGCACATGAATAATAGATCTGATCAATGCCTTCTGTTTGGTGTTAGGAATAACAATGACAAGCCTTGTCACCAGTGTTTCCCCCCCGTCATGTTTGCAGGAGGAGATGCTGCTCTGTGGATGTTTGCGTGATCCCAGACTGGCTTTTTTGAACGTAGGTAGTTATTTAGGGCATGTAGGTCCCCGACGGCGGCCCGAAGAAAAAGTCTGAGTAAGTAAGGCTTGTCACGGAGATGCTTTCTTTGGGAGGAGAGATGACTGAAAAATCCATCAAACAGCGACATATAAGCTTCGCTGATCAAGGATGGCGCGACAAGGAAGTCTGCTTAATTGGGGCTCATCAATAAAATGCAACATATGCTCCAGACTTTGAAGGATAAGACTCATTAAAAAGCATAGGCAAAACAAGGATGGGACGGTGTCTTTATTTGGCAATGCTTAGGTTCCAATGACTATCTACACACCCTCCAGTAAAATATGTCAAAGCTAATTAATGCATAATTGTGTAAAGCGGCAACCTGTTTGGAGGTAATTCATGTAGCTAATCTACAGAAGCTGCAAGAGTAATCGCACTGGAATTGAAATTACAGTCTAAATAGTTGGAATCCGCAAACCACAAGACTCCAATTACTACTGTATAGGCAAAATAAAACAGCAACAAGAGATTTCTAGTATCCATAGAGTCTTATTATGTAAAACCGGCTAATCCTGCCGTTTAGATCTCCACAAACAGTTTATTATGGCTCATATTATCTAAACTAGGGATGCACCGATCCGATACTGGGATCGCATATCGATAGCGGGTATCGGCTACATATATCCGATACTAAACCAATACCAGTTTTAACTCTTAATGCCTTAAAAACACAACTTTTACCACCTAAATATAAGTGAATATGGGCAATGCTGTGTATCATTGGAATGGAGAATTCAATCTCTGAGTGAGTTTTATCCTCTGCAAAAATTGGATATATTTGACTGCTGAAACCAGTGTTTGTATTGTAGTTTAAGAAATAACTGATCCAACATATGATCAGATCACTTCATGTGAGTTGTTTGTATTAATGTGGCCTAAAGCCTGTCATACCCAAGGATATTTAGTGTAGAAATCCTTGTTAAATGTGTATCCAAGAGTTTATCAATAGATGATAATTGATCCCTTATATCATGACAATAAAATATGACTTTATTGATCTTAAAATGGAGAAAAGAGTCAATTCAATTGTTCACTCAGAGGGCGCCACTTTCAACAGAGTGGTATGGGTAAAAATCGGGTATCGGCAGATATTCAAAACCCAGTATCGGTAGCGAAAAAGCTGGATCAGTGCATCTCTTATTTACACCATCTTTCACAATTTATTCAAACAATAGTAAATCTAATCATCAAACTCTATATTAAAAAAAGACATCAAGGTTTCTGTTGTATCAATATAAACCGTAGAAGCAGGAGGATGTTACACCTTCTTAAGATAAGAAAACTAATCTATGCGTGTCATGTTTTTACGATACCGGATGCCATCACAAATCGGGTAACAAAGGTGCCCCGGCGCCTTCTTTGTTTGGGAATGCACATACCCCACTGGAAAACACCTCAGACAATGAGACAAAGACTAATAAACAGCAGGTAATGCAGGGGCGGGAGTTATTGATATCATTTACAATGCATTAGCCCATCACCCATTCGCAGGACGTCCCGGGGGCTCGGCACGGTCCCATCTGTTACTGCGCGTGTGTGTGTGTGACAGCCCTGCGTGCGCGGGGCAGTGGGGGGTACAAGAACAGGGACATGACGGATCACAGGGCTAAGTGACAAGGGCCAGTCACGGAATAGATGGCTCACCGTATTGGACGCTAATTTGTATTAATACCGACACCAGCGGAGCGTGAAGTCACGGGCACGGGAGAGCGAACACGAGCGCTCATTAGAAAAACGCACTGGGCTGTGTGGGGGAAAACAAATGCTACATGGAATTCCAGCAGCCTGGCGCCCCGAGGGATCCTGGGAGAAAATGACGAGAAATAAAGAAGTTCATTGGATGTAAAAAAGGGGGGGGGGAAAAGTACAATTTGGTCCCCGTCAGATTAATGACATGAAACTGAAAATGAGGCCAGACAAAAGACATAAAAACTAGATTTGGTGCCTTGCAGTTACAAAGCACCATCAGAGCCAACTGTGATTTTAGGCAACGATCATGACTCATAAATGCAGAGCAGTGAAGATGCTGCAGGGAATTTAATAAATGCTTTATTGGGACGTGGAACTGGTCACGATGTTAATAAATACTGCTTTGCTGAAAAAAAGCATGAAGATGGTGAACGGACTTTGACTTCAGCAAAGCACTTCTGGAGGAGAGGCCAAAACAGCAACAAAAACAAGAAATCAGTGAGTCAATGACACCATGATTCCAGCTCAAACTTGAAGAACAATTGTGCATTTAATCCTTCTCTTTAACGACAGCTTAACCATTCAGCATATGAACATGTAATATTTGTTGTTTTTCACCGCATATGCTGACATTTCGGGTCGGCAGAACATGATTATGATATGCACCAAAGGCACTCGAAACATGGCACATTTTTACCAAAATAGAGGAAGACTGTGGTGAGAGGAGATTGGCAGCTTGATAGCTTCATGAAAGCTGAACCCGAAGTAGATGTAAATGTGTTAGGCACATGTCAACACGGTGCCAGCAAAACAGATCATAGCGGTGGAAGTCTTAAGTTTAAGAAAGTTATAATGAAGGATTTGGGATATATATGGAAGTCGGAAAGCCAAGTTTTATTCCCTGTTACTATTGTGAATCTTAAGCACATAAAATGATTGTAAATTTTAGCCCTTATTCAATTGAGTGTAAAAGCCTGTTTAAAGGAAGCCTGGCCTTAGCCAGCCATACACTCAATTATCAATTTCAACCTACTATTCAGCGAGCGAGGGAGGCGGGTGTTGTAGGTGACGTCAAGCATTTGCGCCAGACTGGTTGTAGTTTGGTAATGGCGGCAGATACAAAAGTAAAGGAAGCTCTTCAAACCGTGGTGAAGTTGGTTGGATGTTGGATATTCTGCAGATATGGCTCGGCTTCCAAATATCCAGAAATTGAAGGCTGCTGTCCCCAAGAGTTATGATAGCTTCACTCACTAGGCAATTATGCTATGTGGCTAGCGATATTTCATTTATTGGGATTTGGAAACATTTCATCAAACAAAGGAAAGATAATTGGACAAAACAGAAAACCTTTGGGCAACAAAATGTGGTCAATTTCAGCCAAAACTGCTGCTGAACATGTTTTAGACCATGGTTTTGGTCATTTCAATGAACTCATACAATAAAAAGCGGTTGAACAATGTCAAATTTTCTGATGAATTTAGATTTAATGCCAGTCTGAATCCAATTTGATGCTTTTTTGAATATGCCTCAAACCTCGGCTAGGAGTTTTTAGTTTACTTTATCTTTAAACATATGTAGACAGTCAGGGGCATTCAATAGCAAAATAATGAGACACACAATATCGCTTTGTTCTGAATACTGGCCAACTCCGAGCACTTGTGTACTTGTCGATTACTGTTAGCTCATGGCAGCCGGATGTTGACACACTGTTTGTGCAACTGCAGAGTGATTGGATCAGAACTCAAGGCCTGTACTTTCTCAGCCGGGGCGGATCTACTGGTCATTGTTCATTTACCAGAGGAACACTATCAGCCACAAACATTTAACCAATACGGCCCTCAACGCTATAACGTCATCCCTCTCATCTAATGCTTCTCGTACGAGCAAGAGATCCGGCTTTTAAGCGAGTAAGAAGCCCACCTCAAACTTTACAACCCCTCAGTCGCACTCCGTTTTACAGTAACCCCGGCTAATGCATGCAAAAGGCCCTGTTTGACTGCTCGAGTTGAGAGGAGCCCAAAGAGCTGCCAGGAACCATTCAATGCCCCTTCATCTCGACGTCCTATCATGTTCCAGTTACAGATTATTGGGGCACGGTAACACTGCAGGGGCTTGACATGTGCTCACCCCAGAAGGCCAACCAATAAAAAACAGCCCTCCAGCGATGCACCGAGGCAAGATGGAGAGGGAAAAAAGGGAAGGAATAAAGAGCATGGTGACATAACTCGATGTCAGGATGTCAAGGACTGCAAGGAACATGCAGTTCTCATATACAGCAGATGCATACAGTATGTGATGCAAGACAGTCCGGGAGCTTGTGAAATAAAAAGAACATGTTTGGTAGCACTGAGTTAATGATATGCAAAGGAAATGTCATCATCTCACTGTGTAATTCTAATGATTTGTTGGGTTTAATCAATGGAAAAGAGCTGAAAGAGAAAAGACACATTTATCATGCACTACAATAAAGTATAATGAGCTATAATGAAGATATAGACAATTATAGAGATTACAGACCAGCTTTAAAGGTTGTCCATAACTAACTGTACCACACTGAGAAAAGTCTATGACCATATTTCTGTGAGTTATGCCTTTGAAACGTCCTCCCCCAGATCTGACTTGTGTTTTCATGGAGAAAGGAGGTGCAAGTCGGGACAGCTGCACCAGCTACATAAATATATAACCCTACTGGTGCCACACAAGTTGAACATGTTCAATAAACTTTGGGTGATGAGTTAGGGAGCGGGAGATAAGATAACACATCGCATTTTTCAATTAAAGACTGAGCAAGGAATTTTTGCATACGGCTTTGTAATAAGTGATAGTTCCATTCTGCCCAATCAAAGCAGAACTTGGAAGAGCAGAGGAGAATGTGTGGCTATTGTTCAGAGAAAAGGACCAAGAAGTTTGAAAGATATTATCAGAATAGTTTAAATTCATAAAGTTTAAAATCCACATGCTAATCTTATCAGAGAGCCAAATGAGAATAGGTTTGCAGATGTACAGTACATTTAAGCGGTCAGTAAAATCATTCAGACCTGGAGAGCCTTTACTTTTGAACAGACTTCCAAGTGGTCACGAAGTCGGACCAAACGTCTGACAGTGCTGGTGGGTGTATGAAAGAAAACCAATTTCCCTGTGATAAATGAAAGTGGTGCGCCCAGAGGGAGGACGGGCGAGCAGATAAAAGCATCTCTGGCTCTGACGGGGAAAGATGCGTTTGTGTGAAAACAAAGCAGTGCGGCTGTTAACTCCGACTGTTACATAAGCGTCCCTCTGAAGACGTGGAGAGCAGGAGAGCAGCGCTCCACAGCTCACGATCCAAAAGCCACGCGCCGGCTACTCCTCTCTGACAACACGAGAACAATCAATCAATGTGCAGGAAAAACAGGAGAAACAGCTATGGCCTACAAAGAGAAATCAGGTTGTGGGCTTTGACAAGTCAACGGGCATCCAGCTAGAAAACAATCTCCCTTTGATAATCAGTCATGCATGTGTTTGGAATGTGGAGAGACAGTAATATGACATAGTTTTACACATGGTCTTGTCTTTTTTATTTTATCTAGTTTATTTGTAAAGCACAAAGGCAATTCAAAGTGCTTTACTGCTGGATATTATTACAACAAAGCAAATGAAATCAAACCATAAAACATGAAAATTATAATTGATTAATTGAGCTAAAAGCTAAGAGAGTAGACGAATCTCTTAAGCCCTTCCAGTTTGGCAATACACAAATCTAAAACAAAGTCACAAAAGAGCAACAAAAACATGCCTGAAAAGCAACACAATAAAACACGACAAAAGAGAGACAAAAAAGAGGCGAAAAACACAACAAAAATGTGAGAAAAGGTTGCGCTCAGTTTTGTAGGTCTCAAGTGAGGCGTTACTCTGGCCCATAGGCTGCAGTCGAGAAGCTTTAAGATTTGGGTAAAGCCCAAGTGGAGATTAAAGCAGTACTAAGTAACTCATGTCCCTAGAGGCCATTAGCGCCACTGCAGGTGTCGTGGCATGTTGTGTTTTCTTTACTCATTAATTGTCCGTGAGAGTAAATACTACACTGACAGAAAAGACAAAGGGAGAAAGGGATATTGTTCATCCAATTACACAATGGAGATAATTTTTTTCACTCAAAACTTAGCTGTAAATACTGGGAAGTGGCGCTAGCCCGCAGCTAGCTTTGCCCGTTAGCCTGTTAGCTTCTTTGTCGTGATTCCATTAGTGTGTATTGGTGACTTCTACCCGCTGGCAGCGAAGTTGTGATTTTCTGGCCAGAGACACCAGAGACCCTCCAATCATCCCATTTACACTTGTATTATAAAGACTTGTATAGAAGGACTACGAAAAGGATATAAAGATAAACAAGTTACTTAGTGCTGCTTTAAGGCGGTGGTAAAGAGGTTAAATACTTTTGGTTGTCATTTTGCAAAGCTAAATAGATCTGTTTTCAACCAAGATTTGAACATCGAGTTGAGGCCTGTCTCACATCTGTCTGTTCCAGATTTTAGCTGCATAAACTGAAACGCAGCCTCACCGTGTTTAGTCCTAACTCTGGGATCCACCTTGAGCTTCACGGAATCTTGAAATGGTTCGAAGTGCCCTGAGTAGTAGACCCTTTATATATCAAAATGGTACAAATGTGTCTATAAAAATGGAATATATGGATTTCTGTTGTCAATAATTGTCGTCAGATATTGCAGTCCCCAACTTTCGCGTCTGAACTGGTATGGATCCATTTAACTTCAGGAGACATTGACCAAACGATTTGCGTTTCAGCTTCGAGCGACAGGACTTTGACAGTTGCCATTTACTGAAGGATTAGCAGACACGACCCGGGGTTCGGAGGTTATCTGCTTTGGGGGCGCCAAGAATGGAAATAAACGGCGGTGTTTGTTTCCCCGACAGACCGAAAAGTCAATCAGGCTCACAGCGAATTCCTTTTGTTTAGCTGCAAGAGGACATTACAAAAACAGATCATCCTTTTATCACTATTCTATAATTTAGTTCCTGTTTTGATTTTTTCCAAACCTTTGTAAAGCTTCAAAGCATAACTGAGAAATAAAAGCACAGGGAAAAACAGTTTAAAAGTCCCATTCATTGGCACGACCCCATAAATCACCTTAGCCTTTTACAACTAACCGCACTGCCGTCACAGAGTTACCAGAATCAATGGTGCTATGACATAGATGTATTCATCTATGTCATAGCACCATTGATTCTGGTAACTCTGTGACTCATAACAAGGCCCGCTCCTTAGTCACTGCCTAAATAACACTGGATGACAACGCCGGAGCACTTGAAGTTTCTCATCGGGGCAATGTAAAGTCCGAACAGTGGCTTCACCGAAAAACACACAAATGTTCCTGCTTGCGATGCCCATATAAGGTCAGTCAGAATCCTCCCATCTCTTTAAATAAATCTGAGGGGTCTCCAGAGAGCAAAGCCAAACACCAGGGGCTCCTTCCAAACTGTGTCTCACCAAAGCAAACAGTTCTGCTCCGACCGAGGTTCTCCCGAGGTGCCGATGTTGACTTTGGGAGATTGATGTGTTAGCAGCGGTAAAAGGTGAGATAGTATCTATAACAGGACAGGACACTTCCACAATGCAGAGAGATATACGTCTTCTGAGTAAAGAGACAATACGTCATGTCTCTTACGTTTACAGACCGTGGACAAAAGGAGGAACCCGGTGTTACACAATTAATCGCAATAAATATCCATTGCAAACAACCAAACATCCTGGGTTTTTATTTATTACAACCTTCTGCTAACCCTGGAGGACTTTAACAAACACATTCTGAAATGCATGATTCTTGTACAGGTGGAGCAGTTCATGTTTCAGTCTTCTCTCCTGTGGTTATTCTCCAGGGTTTTTTACAATGTGCACATTGAACTGAATCTTAATTTTAGATCATAAATCATAATTCCCAATAGCAAAGCTTGTCAGAAGAATTACTTTTGATATTTTAATATTGTACAGCTCTAGAAGAAACAAAGGAGAGCAATTTGTCAATTAGTATATGTAAATTGGTGTTTTGCCTAAATGGCATGACGCCTTTTCATTGTACAGTACAACCATTTATGAACTGTGCCTCTATAGAATAATTAATATTTTTAAATATGTTTTTACATCTTAATCCCCGCCTGAACAGAGCACATTTTCTCCAGTTGGGCTTTACACAAATCTAAAAACTTCTTGAAAAAAGGTGTCAAAAAAATAAAAAAGCCCCCCAAAAAAGTCATAAAAATGTGATAAAAAGGCAACAAAAATGGAAAAAATAAAATAAATAAAAAAACACTAAATAGCAAAAAAAAAGTCACACAAAAGGCTATAAAAAAGTTACAAAATACCATGAAAAACATGACAAAAACAAGTGACAACACGAGGAAAAATATTAGATCCTTTTTCTAGGTTTTAGCTTTCAAATGAGGCGTTCCACTGGTCTATATAATTTATTTATTGGTTTATTTGGTCGATGCATGTTAATGGACATACATGGGTCTCATGCATGTAAACATGCCACACTGGATTGTAGCCTTGTAATTTCCATCCGTCGTCCCCGATGTACACTCTCAAACACACTCTCATTCATCATCACCTATTGTACATGTTTTTCGTGGTAGGGGAAACCGGAGTACCCGGAGCAAACCTACACAGACACGGGGAGAACATGCAAACTTCACACAGAAAGACCCCGTCCAGGTGGGAATCGAACCCGGACCTTCTAGCTGTGAAGCACGAGCGCTAACCACTGTACCACCGTGCCGCTGTCCAGGCGAGAAGAAATTCGATTTGGGTAAAGCTGAACTGGAGAAAATGTGCTCAGTTAAGGCGTAAGATGTTAAATAAAATTGCAGCATTAGTTGATGTCGACTAAATCTCTTCCATTGATTTACTTTTACATCTTTCACTGTCTGACATATTGACATTGAATGTGTTCATCGACAACATGTCCCTTCAGGGCTACCATAGTAAGAAGTCACCATAAATCTCAAACACTTCATCATCCTATATTGTATTTCTGTACCTTATACATCATAGCACCAATATCGAACAGTTTTTTTTTTATATTTATAGAAACTAAACATCTCACACGGGTAACATTATCAACAAGGTAACATACTCTGACTAAAACCTTTCTGTCAAAACTTATGGATTATCAAAAATATTCCCAGCCTCTAAAGTCTGGGACAGAACATGCCATTCTCTCCTGTGTCTCCTCTCTTCTCATTTTCCCGTTCGTCTCTCAAAGCCAGCCAACAAACATGTGGTTTACTTATTTGTTTTGTTTTTTTGCCTCTTTTTGGCTTGATGTGGATGTTCCCAGATGGAGAAGTTGGAGCGTAGACGTCTCGGTGACAGGCAGCTGCATCAGAGAGGGTGGCCTTTATTGTCATATAAAATCAAATGATCAAACCGCTTATGAGAAAACGCGGCACACTCGCGTCTATAAAAGTGCAGAATAAAAAGATGCAGATGTAAAAGCTCTGCCGTTCTTTATGGTGTGTTTAAAACGCGATGAAGGAGTCGCAAAACGGTTTACAGCAGGCGTGTCAAAACGGAGGGAACCAGGGACCGAACAAGGACCGAGCATTTTGATGGTTTAAAACAAGGAGATATTCCCTTATTTTCATATTCAGTTAGTTCAGGCAAATGAAGTAACCAGGCAAACATAAACAAAGTCCAAATAAGTGTCAGGAGCAGGTGGTGGCGAGCCGTGTGGGCGTCCCCCGTCCTCAAAAACCCAGTGGGAGAAAAACACTAAACTATCAGCTGCACATTAACTAATTTATACTGGAGGCTTTCAACCATCTCCATCTATAACATCAATATCTTACATAATATCACGACAGAACACATTATAGATATGCCTCACCGCTGGTTAGAGTCTGGTTAGAGTCGGCATCAACTACTTTTAATAATAACAACAATAATAATAATACATTGGTTTTATATAGTGCTTTTCTGGACACTCAAAGACGCTTTACATTACATTATTCATTCACTCCAGACAGTTGCCACCAGTCTGCACCATCGGCCCCTCTGACCACCACCAACCACTCACTCACTACATTCGCCAGGCTTCCTCGTGTTACCAAACAGTCTCCCATCCAAGTGCCGACCAGGCCCTTAGGTTTTTATTTATTTGAGCAGCAAACACTCTGCTCAAAAGGAGTGGGCCGAAGCAAGAGCTAATAAGTGCCCACCCCACCAAAAACAATACAATTAAAATGATAACATAGTGGAACAACAACGGAACACAACAACACGGAAACAACAGCAAAACAATATAGACCATACACACTCGCAGCATCCGACCACGGCAGATGGTATTTACATCATGGCTTTACATGACTGAAACTTCTGCACAGTATACATTCCCCAAAAGGAAGCAATACTGATTACAAACTACTATGATGAGGTCTGACGGGATCGGGCAGATTAAAGGCGGTATGACCAAAACTATGACTACAACATGACAACAGGAAGCGAAGTAAACCAATCAGTGAAGGGCAATCAGTTATTAGCAGTTCTGCGTTAATATTCAAACAGGCTTATGAACCACAAATCTCACCTACTGTCGATGTGTTTTGATCATTTACCACCGATTGGAAAAAAGCTCTCTCTCTCTCCTGTGCAGTGTCCGTAGATTGTTATTGAGTGGATTTCACCTTCCAAGAGTGACGCTGCTCACGAACGACCACAAATAAACGAACCTGATTGCACGCGTTCGTTTGAGTTTGGCAGCAGCGGCAAACGAGGGCGTCCTGCCCAGACTGATATTCCCGTGTATAAAATATACAGCGGGGTATCGTTCTGGATGCTAGTTATAAATAGCTATGAGTGTCTATTACGCTGTTATTACTAATTTACTGTATCTGTAAAAACTAAGGCTGCATAATACGTGGAAAATATCAAATTGCTTTTTGAGGCATTTGAGGCAATACTAAAATATGAACAATCTATATACAGTATATAGCAGACAGCTGATCTATATACAGTATATGTATTATGACTTTGTTGACATCAGTCTGCCCAGGGACTGCAGGTGGAAATTAGCACAAGTGCTATAACCTGGTACAACGCATCTCTCCCTTTGAGGTTAATGTATATTGTACACTGTCCCTGTTCAAATAAATAAATAAACTAAACTAAACTAAACTAAGTATACAGCAGACTTTAAACATAAGAGCCCATTGAGACAGGATATTTTGTTGTTTGCAAAGGATATTGCACTGTCTAAACAATAACAGTCTTTGCCATATGCTAATTTGCTAAAACATTAAGGTTACATAGTATTCTGTCCATAAATCCGTATGTCATTCTTTAAGCTAGTTCATCCTTTCAATCAAAATTACAGGCTGGTTCTAACTTGATTATCACAGAGCAGAGACGAGGCAAAGCGAGGTGCCAGAACAACTTGTACGGTGTAGCTCTTAATGAACTCCGTCTGCTCAGAGTTCAAAAACTATGACTCAGTCTGCTCTCAGGTGAATTCTTCTCATCTCTCACGAAGCATCTGTTTATGGCCGCGCACAAACTGCCAAGGCTGTGCCACATTAGGATGCAGTGAATAAAAGCAAGTGTCTCTATGGTGCACTCCTGCCTCCCAGTCTCGGCTCCTTAGAGACAATCAAAGGAAGCATTCAAGGACAGAACACGGCGAAGGGGAGAAGAGAAAATTGCAGAGTGGTTATATCAGCCAACGGTTTTACTCAAACACTAGAATTAAAAAAAGAACAGGGGGAACGAATGATGATGGGAGTTATTTAGGGTTTTGCTTTAAAATACACTGCTCTGAGTGATTCACGTCTGCCTCACTTTCTATATTTGACAGGAGACAAGCTTTGCCAAAGACACCAGCAACGGATTTGGCTTTAATGTGCAAGAACAAATGGAAAGAGTAAATCGATTTGCTGCGTTTGATTTCCTGTTGTTTGAGGACGTTTCAGAAACAGATATTTAAATTACAGGTTGTAAATTGTGGATATTTTCCCCCACATCTGTTAAGGAGATTTTCTTTGTAAATCAAATTGGTTTTGTAGTTTGTACATAGAGTAGCACAGTAAATCAGTGTCGACTTATGACTAAATCTGAATTCGAGCTATTTTGCTTGTACCTGAAGGATTTCTGGTTGTAAATTATGTTACATTTCTTTTATCAGACAGAACAGTAGTATAGACAGTAGTATGTGTGAGTGTGACAAGGTTTAAAGTGCAGGGAGAGACATAGGGTTAGATTAGGGGTCCACAACTGGCTGGACGTGGCCTTTTCCTTTAACATTTTCAAGAGCAGTGACTGCGTATGTCCGGACCTTAGACATATGTCAAAAGCTACGAAAGTTACGATTCTTTTTTTTAAAATAAGAAAATAAATACATGTAGCTGATGCATTAACTTAGACACACATTTTATACAAACCTCAGCTAGAACAAAAACAAATGTGTTCAAAGAGTATCATTTAACACATAAAATATCCCATTGGCTTGTCCAAACTCCAAAATTAGGAGATGTTTCTGCCAAAGAAATGGTTTTAAACCTGATGATTATAAAGACCCATGACAATTATTGAGAGTGACCACAAAAGATATTGCGATTTCAATAACATTTTGATGAATTGCACAGTCCTAGAGAGACGCAAAGGTGTCGATATTCCCCTGGCACAAGTGCTTCAGCAAACCCCTGCTCTGACTCACACTGAGAATATTTGAATGTGAATCCTTTTCAGAAAGTCTTGCTGTTGACCTATGTCTCCAGTCTGATCATATCAATTACCGAGCAGCAGAAGTGGATGCCCAGTGCCACAGAGGCAATTTGCCGGCACAATCAGGAAAATCACTGAAGTCAAGCTTCTCTTGACCATAAAGTTATGGAAAAAGTGACTTCACAGTAAACTTCAACAACCCAAACAACAGTGACTGAGCCACATGCAGCAGAAACCTCAGATTCCTCAGCAGCGCGTTAACAAGAGTCTGAGGGATTTTATTGGGACGGTTCTCACAACACAACTGGGGAAAACCCTCTGCAACATGACTCTAATAACGCAAACCATCGTCATTAGAGGCCACCAGCACAAAACCACAGCATTGTGAGGAGACAAGGCAAATAAAGTCGAGTCACAAGTTTTGAAACCTGCCCGAAATAAAAATGGACAGTGTTCATTGTGTAGGGACTAGTCAGGCATAACATTTGACATACTGCCTATTACTGGAGCCCAAAAAAGCCCAACCATTAAACTTGTGCCTATTGAGTGGTCATGTTGTTATACCTGACACGTGAATGTGACCGTCCACTACTGGCTCCACAGTTATTCTGCTTCTCTTACCTGCACTTGTCCTTTGCCCATGATCTTATCCACGATCTCGTTGTCGTCTTTGTTGAGCATGCTTTTGTCGTAGCACTTCTCATAGCACAGGATCCGCAGGAACTGGGAACCCTCCAACTCAATCTCAAACTCCTACGAACAATACAAAGAAGGGGATGATCAGCCATTGCTGTAAAACGAGGGAATAATGGCGGATGTATAGTTGACTGACTTCGTTCCACTGCGGCTCTGTGGTGTCTCTGAACACTCTCGTCTTGGCTTTGCTGACGAAGTACCCAAACGAGTCCACTTCCAGGGTGCAGTATAAATCTGAAATGAGCATAAAACGTTATGATTGATACATTATGAAAGATGTGTAAAGACGAGGCTCAGTAAATCAGATTATCGCTGCATAATAAAAGGAAAGCTGTTAAAGTTACCACAGTCATTAAAGCAGATCAGCTGCATGGCCTCATGGGTAATAATAATGTTATTTTATTACGCTCGACAAGTTTTGCATTGATTGCCTGCCAATAGTGTATGTTCAACACGACAGTTTGAGTATAATAGTGCGCAGTGCCCGGGGTTTTATAATCACATGAAGGCTGAGTTTTGTATTTTACAGAAACAATAAGGAAAAACTCTAATGTTCTAATATTAAATGTAGATATTTGTAACTAATTATACTCTTTACCCCTAACAGCTTTACTCAAATCTAAAACCTGAAAAAAGTGACAAAAGAGCAACCAAAAAGCGACAAAAACACAATAAGAAATGCAACAATAATGCCAAAAAGAAAAAAAAAAGACGAAAGACAAAAAAGTGACAGAAAATGACAAAAAGAAACAACAAATGACAAAAAATGACAAAAAAGCAACAAAAGAATGAGAAAAATGCATCAAAAAGTGTCAAAAAGCAGCAAAAATGACAAAAAAAACAGACAAAAACGTGACAAAAAGCAGCAAAAAAGTGAAAAAACACGACAAAAGAAGCATCCAAAATGCAATCAAAAACATAAAAAAAAAAAAATCTAAAACATGACAAAAAAACACACACCAAAAATAGATGAAAACATGAAAAAAAGAAAAAACTTCAAAAATGTGACAAAATAGCGGCCACCATACAACGAAAAAGTTCTGATCAGTTTTGTAGGTCTTAGCTTTCAAATGAGGCGCCCCACTGGCCTATAGTCTGTATATGCAGTCGAGAAGCTTTCAGATTTGGGTAAAGTCGAACTGGAGAAATGCATTCGTTTTATGGGTGGTAACGGGTGGTAAGAGGTTAAAGAAACAGACTGTTGAAATCTGTACAGTATGTGTCTGTACTTATTTCAGAAACATGGAGATGTTCTAAGATAGTTATGGATGCCAGGACTCCACACCTGTGATAGTTGATGCACATGTAGTCGACCTCCTCCTCACTCCTGGACCGTACCAGGTACCACCCATGGGAGCGGCGCACACCGACTCTTACATGGGTCAATTAAAGTCAGGTAATGTGTTTCTTAAAAGTGCTGCAGAGGCGGGTGCATGAGCTGTCTGTAAAGTGTCTAATAGGACGTCCTGAAGCCGGGGCCCTGCTCCCTGGGGTTATCCTCAATTTGACAACATGATGGATGGGCGTACGACTTGACCTCGCACAAAGTCACAGGATTGGACAACGCCAGAAGGTTTAATCTAATACAAACAATGAAGGGAGTTGTTTACAAGGCAAGGAAAATGGCACCTCCCAAAATAAAAGGTTATTGCGATTAGATTTAACAATTTAGATTAATTTCACGGCTTTTCATAACAAGTCAGATGAATATTCACAACCAGGCCTGTTTGATGGCTCCTCCTGCACCTATTATGTTGCCTTTATTTGTCTAAGAAGTCAACAGGCGGCTTAAAACACCATTATCACACCTGTCTAACACACTCCTGCCCCAGTACAGCACAACACATGCCACCCATCTGGACTGAGGGCCATGTTGTTTGTTTTGGCTGCATCCTGAAAAGCTGGGGCATAATTACCCCCAATGAGGAGGAGATTAGTGGCAGCGGTGAAGGGGAAGTTCAGTGCAGGGGAATTCGGGGAAGGGTCCATCTGGGGGATATTTGCGTAGTAAAGCAAGTAAGACTCAGCGGTTATTGTATGCTTCCGCTGCTTACGGATGTAGTAAATCTCAGAATGGCGTCTCACATTCAAAACATGGGGGTAAAGCTGGTCACGGTCTGGGGTTAGAGTGATAGCTGCAGCTCTCAGAAAACATTAAGCTGAGGCAAACCATTACGCACCTGTGAGGCAAGGGCTGGGAAGCAGGTTCCTTTGCATAAATCTAGACCAAAACTGGCAAAACATGAAGAATGAATTACACAGAGAGTGCCATTTTCTAAGGCCGATGCCGATTTTGGGGGATTTTTATTGACCGATGCCGACATGCTTGGCCGATATTTTTAACCGACATTTTTCCAACTCTCTAGTCTGTAATCCTGTAAAAACAAATACTTGGTCACTCCAACAGTGGCCGATATTTTTTTTGCCACTTTAGGTGATTCACTCAAAGTTTTTGTCCAAGTCTTGAGTAGCTGCCATTAGCATTAGCATACTGTTGCTAGCCACAGCATTTTGCATGGCGATCAACTATGCAATTGCGGATTTTATAACTAACTCAGCGGTTCAATTCTCCAGGTTCTGTACTTCAAAATGACATGCAATGTTGACTTTAGTGCAACTTGTGTTTCTGTTCAACAAACTTTTTCATTGTGATGTTTCTCTGTTCCCCTGAGGCCTAGGAAGTCGTCCTACTTCATTAAAAGCACCGACGTTGCTCTTTTTAATGCAACAAACAGGAAGTCTCTCTATCATTTTCGGTCCCGGAGATAGTGTTAGATCTGCCGAGAGCCGATACTATAAAATACCTGAATACCAGATCTATCGGTCGACCTCTAGTGCCATTTATAAACAATATGAGGTTGTAAGTTATCCATTTCTCTTATAAGAAGCAGAAAGAAACTGACCGCTGTAATAGCCAGCTAGATCAATAATTTCAGGTTTAAAACACCTACACTCTGGTTGAATGGATGAGGAAATAGTATTGCTTTGAAATCATTTTGCCACTGCACCTCATTGCCCCCTGCCATCCCAAAAGCTCCCATGTCCCGCTTTGGAAACCCCTGAGCTAGACAAAATACCCACGCTCAGGTGATGTATGTGCAGTTTCCTGTATTGTCTAAAAATGGCTGAAACTGTTTATTTGATTTATTATGCTGGTAATCTTAAATTTGACACTAGGACGTCTGCTTATAGTACAAGTACCAAGGTATTTTAAGGATCACTTCTAGGTACAGTATTTAGCTTTCTCTGCTTTTCACACCTAATACGCAGAGTTAAACTTAACAATACATAAATGAGGCCAGCTGTAGCATATTTAGTTTGCCTCTTGTGTCCTCACTGTGGGACCAGAAGAACTCTATAGAAGTAGGACAAACTCAAATCAGGCCGGAAGCTGCGTCCATGAGTTCCCATCTCTCTGGCAGGTCATCAGTGGGTGCTCTCTGCGTGAACTAGAGGGACTCACTGGTGAATCTGGGGTCTGTGCTCCCTAAAAATCAGAAGCTAATCCAATCCATCCCCTTCCATCTCAATTAAAAGCTTGTTGTGACTGTTTGGGGCGCGTGTGTGTCCGTGTATAGGGGCTTAATCCTGGCCCGGGGCGGTGTGGAGCGCAGGGTCAAACTGGGGGTTGACACAATAAGACGAGTGATAATGGGTTAAAGTCTGGTCTTGGTCCGAGTGTCTTTTTCTGCACAACGACATACGTAAAGGAAAGTGAAATGTTTCGAACTGTGTAATTGTATTGTTTTGATAGGAACCAGAGGGATGAAGCTAATAAAAGTATGCCAAACAGTGTGGGCTGAATTCAATTACACGCCAGATTCATGAGATTATTAAGCTTTGGAGCAGTGCTAAGCCTCCTATTTATTTTATTGGAACTCTGAGAACCTCAAATTTGAGCTCTGTGTCATATCAGCCAGAACATAATGACCAGCTTCAATGTTTAATGTCAAGTCCCTATCGTTACTGCTTCTTCCTAGGGTTATACTTATGGAAAAAGTCCACAAAGACCACGGACATCTAACTCTCTGTAGGCACTTACAGTACACCCACTCCATTTGAGTTATCCGTAACTTATGTTCATCTCTATCCAAGATGCTCCAATTTTCCTGAATCCCCTTTCGCCGTTTACTGCACCCAGGCCTCTAACGCTGTTCTTTAAAAAGACTGATCCGTTACTATCATAGAACTGTTATTATTAATTGAATACATTACTGTTGCCGACCACAGCCCCGGGCGTGACGACATTGCGATGGCTCATTTACAGTACACTGCTGTCACTTGCCATAAACTTCTGGTTGCTGTACTCGCAAAACTGTGTCACCGCTGGTTGTTGACATTTTGACTTTCAAAATGACTAGTTTCATAGCTGTAGCAGGTCATATTTTGCTCAGGTTTGTTGTTCCAAACAATGTTTTTGGAGCTTCTCGACTCCTGCGCCTTCCCTCTCTGACCCAGTTTTCAGACTTTGCCCCAGGCTGAATGGAAGCCCTCTCCCACTGGGGCAGCTCTGTGACAGAAATACCACAACTCCAATCAGATCATTCACTACCGCCTTTATGAGACTCTTCCATCAGATTAGGGGGATTTCTGTGTTTATTTCCTCCGACATAGCAAGGGTCTTTAGAGCAAATAAAGTCTATGAACTCAAACAAGGCTGTGTATATAGCCTAGTAAATCAATGGGAAGTCTCCTATATCTACTTTCATTAGAATTAAAATGGCTCTTAAAGGGGCTAGATGCAAGTTGAGCATTTTATACTCACTACTGCCGTACAGGCCATACGTGTAACTGCACGTTCTTTAATAAGCTCGTGCATGACGGCACTTTGGACCCGAAGTAACACCTTTAGAGTAACAGTGCAGGATTTGAGAGGCATTTGTGGTAAACAGGTCTGAGCTCATTCTACACATTAGGATGTTGCTGGAACATGTAGGGGGAGGAAAATAAATAATTTTAACATTTTTAAACTCCGTGTAGTCCCTTTAAATCAGGTATCTCCAACCAGTAGCTCAGGACCTACCAGTATCTAGCCAAGCCTCTCCAGGTAGCTCGCCAAAGACGTTCTACATCTCTACACACTTGATAACTCAAACGTTAGATGCATTTTCTGTTTGTTCTGAACATCCTGAACACAATCTGTGAACAGTTGGTTCATTATAGTAAAGCATAAGGACTAAACGCAAGTCACTTTCATTAAAATACCATCTTGGCAAATAATTCCTCTGTGTGAACTCCACCTATGTTGCATTTTTCACAAGTGGTTTTGAACATAAGTAGCTCCCCGATGTTCATATTGTGTAAAGTAGCTTGCCGGGTAAAAAAAGGTTGGAGACCCCTGCTTTTAATAATATCATATGTAATGTAGCAGCAATCTCATTCACCAGAACAGAACAGAACTCACCACAAGAGAAGAAAGACGTGCCTTAAAACCCACATCTATCATTCACCACACAGCGTGTATAATGTGCTATAATGGTGTCAACGGCACTATGCTACATCTACATTAAAGATAAATGAGACACTCCCAGTCATTTGCATCTGGAGGAAAGTGCAATTTAAGTTTCAGGCTGAGGAACACATTGTCTCCATATCACGTTTACACAATCATCATTTTTGTACATTAAGCGCCATAAAAGCTGTTTTTCTTTCATACAACATTGTTTTCAGATCCGCTACTTGATACATCACACCAATAAAACTAAAGCTATGTGATGAAAACAGAGCGACTTCATATTTTTACTGTGCTGCTACAATAGATGTGGCCATTAACCTCTTAACCCCCACCTTAACCAAGCACATTTTCTCCAGTTTGACATTACCCAACCCTAAAAGCTTCTTAAAGACCTCATATGAAATTAATTTACCAATACAGTCACTTCAGTCTCAAGAGTTCAGTCCATATATAGTTTAATAGTTGTGTCTAATACTACTGTGAGATAATATAGCTTTGTGTCCAGTTGAGAGCATTGATCTCAACATAACAATTCTTTACAGACAGTAGAATAAAACAACACTCTCATTCACATAGTTCACATTCAGCTGCGCCTCAGTGGTATTTACACAGATCCCTCTCCTGTAGTAGAAATGCAGACGCTGACCCGCATTTCAAATCTCCCACACTGCTCTCCTCGTACCCTCACACTTGCTCCACTCTAAGCCCCTTTGGCTCCCTCTGCCCCATCGAGGATCAAACAGGCTTTCACTGAGGATAGCCTGCCAATCCATTATCCAGGAAATACTCGTGGACCTGCTCTCACACAGGGCTGTCATGGTAACCCACAAAATCGCACTTCTCAGTTATTCCTCTGTAGCTTCTCCAGATATTTGATATTTGATGCTTGAGTAACTGTGCACGATCACAGTTCAGCTGTCCGTCATTGGGCAACATTCACAGCACACTCACAGATGACAAAACTGACTTACCGGCACTCAATGATCATGCAAATTAAAGCAGAACTATAAGTAACTCATGCCCCTAGAGGCCATAAGCGCCACTGTAGGTGTCGTTATGTTTTTTTATTAATTGCTCGTGAGAGTAAATACTACGCTGACAGAAAAGACAAAGGGAGAGAGGGATATTGTACATCCAATTAGACAATGGAGATTATTTTTCACTCAAACTTGGCTGTTAAAACTGTTTAAGTCGTGTGAGCCCGCAGTTAACTTTGCCCATTTGCCTGTTAGCTTCTTCTTCATGACTCCATTAGTGTGTATTGGGGCCTCCGGGTCGGAGCAGGGAAAGCTGCAAGTGTTGTTTGGTCTGAACTTATACAGCACGTTTCTGCCTTAACTAGGCCCAAAATGCTTTACAGCAAGGAACCAGTCACCCATTCACGCTCTCATTCATACACCAATATGCACAGACAGTGGGGGCAAGGTGGGCGACACAACAACAGTGTGCACCTGCAGGAGCTCGGATTCAAACCCCCGACCTTCTGGTCATGAGACGATCCACTGTACCATCTGCGCCACCGTTGCCCCACAACACAAGCTGAGCAGGATCTTTTGTTAACAGTCTTCATTTCATTGTGTATTTATTTATTTATTTTCATTTGTTGTACTTTGCATTGCCTGTGTACAGCACTTTGGGCAGCAATTGTTTTAAATGTGGTTTATAAAACTTGACCTTGACCTAGACAACCTAGTACAGCACGACTGCTTCTACTCACGTTTATGCCAATCGACATATTACTGTACACACCAACTGTTCCAAAGATGAGTTCAAGTAAAAGTATGCAGCGACTTTTCACCCCGGGATATTTCTCGCACTCAAATCCTACATGAAGCTGGAGTGGGTCATGTGCGTTGGCGTGCGCTCATTGAAAGCGTGTCTGTGCATATGATAAATGTGAAGTTTGTGTGATGTTTGCCAACTCACTGGCTGACTCCTGAAATCCTTTGGCAGAGCGGACGATCACATGGAGGAAGCCGTAGAGGCCTGGAGTCTCCTCATCTGGAAAACAAGCACATATGGTTCAGCGCAGTTAGCATTAGAGTTACTACAGGGTGACAGGGAGAGGAGGGCTTCCATTAGCACAATCCATTTTCAGTAGTAACAATATACAATATACACACACAACAACTTTTAGCTCCCTAATCCGTGTGTTTTGGCATTAGACAGCCTGACCCATTCACTCTCTTAACTTAAATGGGTATGAAAGGCATTGTTTTAAAGGTCGCATTTCCCTGTTGCCAAGAACAAACCGATTGGGAATCACATTAATGTTTCTTTTAATCTACTAATCGGCAAACACTTAAGACGCTAAAGGCCCTATACCTGATACTTTGATTGCAATGAAACCATATATTTAAATTGATAGTTAGAGTCAAAACTCATCCCTAACTCTCCGAGCATATTTGTAGCCTCCCAATTCTTACAAAACGCATCAGGTCCATTATACAATCAAACCAAAAAGATCATGGACAAAAAGACAAAAGTTTTAGGATGAAATTGAACATTTTAATGCAGTGTAGAATGGCCCAACCAGGGACTGGAATTGAAAATTAGCACTAGCTATAAGCCTTTTTAGCACAGCATCAGCTACAAGCTCGTTTTGTACCATGTTGAATTGCAATGACCCTGTCAAACAAAAGAATTAGGGTCATTTTTCAGGGTCACCCACAAAAATGCTTGAAAACTCGCCTGGAAGTTCAAGAAATTGATACAAATGCAAATTAAGAATAAGATGCACTATGTTTTTCCTATACATGTCTGAGTTTACAATATACAATAGAAACACGAGAAAATGATAGAAAACATAATCAGGTATAGCGCCTTTAAGTTGAATTCTATTATGCTCTTTCCTCATAATGATCAAACTTCTGATTTCATTTTATTTTTTACTAATAATGTTTATGGACCTGGAGTGGACACAATATAGATAGGCTTTCCACTTCAGGACCATTTAACACAAGAAAACCTTCATTGATTTTACTCCAAACCACTTGTTATTGCTGCCGATACCACAGAATTAGTTGTAGACCGGACGTTTAAAAGAACCCTCTCCCATAATTGAGATTACCCAAATTTTGATATTGACATTCTAGTATTCAAGAAAGTTTGCTTTCCTCAACTTTATTTAAAATTGGAAACGCAAAATGTTTTTTCACTTACAGATACAGACTAGTTACTGGATAGTCTGAACTAAGTAAGTATCTGGTCGATATTTTAGAATCTCATGTAAAATAACCAAAATGCAAAATGTATTTCAGCTAAACATTAACAAACTTATATTTAAGTCGAAACTAATTCCCCAACCAGTGAGCCTTAATACATAATCTTTAATCAGTGATCTTTGTGACCGTGGGCGTTGACTTTTGGGTGGCCCTCACTGATAGAACATAGGCGCAGTGGTGCTTTGCTTGGGGCCCGTGCAGCCGGCTGTTTCCTGGTAAATAAACTGGGGTCTGACTGTTTGGGCTTCCACTGTAGGCGGCGGAGAGCAGAGCAGTGTGTTAATGACAGAGGACGACCTGCGGGGGAGACAGTTCAAAGGTTCAACTCTGAGGTGGCCGGCTTTTCTGTCAGCCAGGCCTTTTTCTCTACCGTATAACATGTAATGAACTATGGGGTAAAGTAATTCACCAACTAATATGTGATAATTGATACTAAACCGAGTCCAGGGGGTAAATCAAAGTGTAAAAAGTTTGCGGGCAGTAGGGGGTCCTGTAGAAAAGTTTTGGGTTATGAGAACATTCCTAAAGCAGCTGTTCTTCATTGAATCCCCTTCGGTGCCCACTGCAGCTTGTAACACAAAGGTGAGAGAGTGCACGGTTGTACTTCGTGAGTGTAAAAAAGTCAGAGGCATAATAACGTAAAACAAACACAGCACACAGTCGCTGTGGCATTGTTACAATAAGCCTCTGCAATGTCAAAGGATCCCGAGTTGCATGAATTTTTAACCAAAGTCTTGAATTGATGATGGGAGCGTGTGAGCACTGTGCAAAGCCGTCTCCAGCACATCCCAAAAATTCTCAATGAGGTTAAGATCTGGACTCTGTAGCCAATGCCTCTTGTGCTCCCTGTACAAATCTTTAACAATGTGAGCCTTGTCATCATGGAATATGCCCGTGCCATCAGGAAATTAGACATCAGTGGATGGAAAAACCTGGTCACCTAGTTTTTTTTTTTTTTTTTTGTGGTCAGGCAGTGTATTTCGATACACAAGTACAATTACAAGATATAATCTCAGCCATTTTGTATTTTTATTGTTATGAACCTGTGCAGTAAAATAGCCAATCCCACTAAGAATGTAGATTTAAAGGGGCTAGATGCAAGTTGGTCATTTTATACTCACTACTGCCACCTCAGGTCACATGTGTAACTGCACCTGCTATATTAAGCTCGTGCATGACGGCAATTCGGACCCGAAGTAACACCTTTTTGAGTGACAGTGCAGGATTTTAGAGGCAGGTGTGGTGAACAGGTCTGGGCTCATTCTACACATTAGGACATGGCTGGAACATGTAGGGGGAGTAAAATACATACTTTTAACATTTTTAAACTCCATTTAGTCCCTTTAATACCAGTTTTATTCTGTATGAACACTTTTAATGACATTTGACTTGCGCTTAATGCCCCATGGAAACCCTTTGTGTTGTTTTAATGTTCTGTAGGCGTTCAGCACTTTTGACCAAGATAAACAGGATAAAAATCACTCTGGTGGGGGATAAAAGTAGGAGGATCAAAGACTTTAATTTGTCTCTATGCCCAGCCATATTTGAAACTTTAGATTAATGGGATTAAAAAGCAACATAGCGATTAGGGAGATACAGTGAGAAACAAAAAACAAAAACTCCAACCAGGCATCAAGTACAAGTACAACATTTACAAAGGCCAGCCTCACAAAAGCACTGTCTTTGAAAGCAGCGTTGACAAGTGACATTGGGGAACTTTGACTCTTATTTTGGCACAGTCCCTGACAACCACTTAAAAGGTTTGAAATGTCAAAATAAAGGAGCTCTTTTTTTGAAAACAGACCAAAAATGGGGGCAGATTTTCTTTGTGACAGCGCTTTCCCCCCCATCTACAAACCCGAGGGGACTGTCATGTGTGCGCCCCTTTGGCCCATTTGAAACCACAGACCCTTTTGCGCCACAGCCCCAGATCTGAGCAGCCCGTCTCCAGATGGCTTTAATGTCACCACTCGCCTCTCAGTCCGGTGCAACGTGGAGATTTGGAGCAAAAACAAACACGTACAAGCTAAAAGCCAGCACAGTGCGTGGTATTCAAGGCTCCGAGCAAGATCAGAAACATATTGCAACCTACATTTCTCCTGTTGGGACCCCCCTCTGTCATTATGTGGCTTCTTCCTGCACTCACAGTGTAATAGGCACTTTAGTCTGAACCCAAAACAAAAAAACACAAAGAAAAACATGCGAGCTCCCACGCACAGAAGGAGAATAAAGAGACTGTGTCCGAGTGGTCCTCACCGTCTTTGTTCGACGTGACTGGGATGTTGTGGACGGTCCTGAGTTTAAAACAGGAGCTGGTGAGGACTTGGAGCTCCACAGAACTCAGGACACACGTCTGGAGGTCTGAAAAAAAACACACAACACAGGGCTATTGTGAAGCTTTTTATTCTCCCAACTTATTCATCCATGTGTAGTTGTGCAACACTCTTATTATGTGGTTAGTAACAAACGGAATAAATAAATGCTATGAAGAATACAGTTACCTTTCTTCTGGAGTTTCTGCATGCTTTCCTTCCACTCTGACCTTTCATAATCCGACGACAGCAAGAACAGGTAGCTCTAAACGGACAAAATATCTTGGTCAAAACATGACATAGAAATTATATATAGATTTCACTTAATAAAATACATTTCCACTGCACCAGGGGTTCCCGAACGTTTCTAGCCATTTTGGACCCCTAAGTTTAAAGTTTTTAATGCTTATAATGTAAAACTTAAGAATCTAGTTCAACCTCTTACCCCCCGAGTAGATTTTCTCCTGTTCGGCTTTACCCAAATCTAAAAGCTTCAGCTTATAGGTGTGACGCCTCATTTGAAAGCTAAGACCAACAAACCTGAACTGATCTTGTTATTGACATGTTTTTGTTACTCTTTGGCTGCACTTTCATCGCTTTTTTGTCACTTTTTTGAGGTGTTCCTGTCACATTTTTCTGCTTTATTTTTTTTTTTCTCTTTTGTCGCTTGCTCTTTAGTGGCTTTTTGTCAGTTTTTGCTACTTTTATTTGCACTTTTGTGGCTTTTTTGTTGCATTGTCATCCTCGTGTTCTTCTCGTTTTTGTCACTTTTTTCAAGAAGCTTTTAAAATTGGGTAAAGCCACGCTGGAGAAAATGTGCTCGGTTCAGGTGGGGGTTAAGAGGTTTACTTGAAATGAATGCTTAAATATAATGTCAATATCTGTCTTTTTTGTGTCTTGACATCATTTGGGAGCTAACAAATACCATAAATACTTTTTACTTTTGTAGTTTTGTACTCATTCCATTGAAGATTTGTGTTTTATCTTAGACGGCTAGAGAGCAAGACATCTTAGATAAACTCAAACAAACGATGACTAAAAGGCTCACACAAACAGCCCTGGAAGGTTTCTTGTTAATCTGTCCTGCAGTCTGTGATGGGCAGTGAACAGTTTCACAATCTAATGCCTCCCTCTAGTGGTGAAGCCCGGGCAGTGCACTGAGATAAGTGAAAGAAAGACCCTTTACTTTTCCATGTTTGTTGTGGATGCGGAAGGGGATGGTCGGGGAGTGCATTAGCAGCCAGGATTCTTGTTCGTTCATCTTCTTCCTCAACCTCTCGGCGCGGCTTTGGCCTTTAGGTGCTTTCTGAAGAAAAAAAAAAACCAGAAAAACAATTTCAATACAAAATGACTTAAACTGTATGTTGCCTTTTTGTTCTTTACAGTACAAAAAGCAAGAGTTTCTGGGTTTCTGCGAGAAGTGAAAGCGAACACAGGCTGACCCTTGAGGTTGTGAGCAGGAAGCAGTGAGTCAGACCAGCTCCTATCAGATCAGTCGTGCTGTGACGCGGGCTCTAAATACCAGCCATACGGACTGTGGTGCCCCGGTGTGATATCAGCTCTCACAGGGCAATAACAGGAACTTCTTAGGCACTTACTGGCACTCAGCTGGAGGACTACATGTGCTTGTGAGAGTGTGGAAAACTACTGTCAGTGCATACACCAACACTGATCTATTGTAGTTATAATTAGACGAAGACAAACGTTATTGATCCACAAGGGAAATACATCTATAAAGTTGACTCTAGCTGCTGTAATGGTCGCTTATTATTAAAAATGTCATCACTCTTAAACAAAGGTGTGAGCAATTCATGTATTGATTAGAAGTGCAGCATTAATAGTCAAGTATGTATGTGATGTATGCAAAGAATCTTATTGTTTTGTAACAATGTGGTAACTTCTTGTGCAAGTCACCAAAAAGTAGCCACTAAAGTGTGATGTTGTCAAACCACAAATTGCTTTTCTCACACCATAGTTCCCTGAGTGTCACAGAGATGAAGCATGCACATCTCAATGTCATCTCATCACACCATCAAATGTGAAAAGGTCAGTGTTAGTAGATAAAAGCACTGCACTGACAACCATGATTAACTCCTTCTACAGCAAGTGTAAAGAAGACTAGGAATAAGAGATAAAAAAGGATAAAACAGAGTGCGATAAATAACTTTAAAGTGAGACAAGTTTTACCCTCTCTTTCTGGATCTCACTCTTGAGGACGGAGATCTTCATCTTCATCTCCTCGATCTCGTGCTCCGGCAGCACTTGGACACTGTAGCAGGAGTCCGACTCGTCCAGTGTTTGGAAGGTTAGGTCTGCCAGAGGGATGTACCACTTACACTCGTACTGCTGGTGCCGACTGCAGGCAGAAGACACAAAAAAACAGTACAATTATTACAACCAGTAACTCTCCAGCCCTTTACGAACGGTCTCTCTGCATGGAGTAGATATTGAGCTGGTAAAAGAAAGGCTTGTTTGGAGCAGATACGTGTGGAAGATACCAGCATTATGTTTTAAAGATTTTAACACTCATCAGCCCAGCACAATAAAGGCTTTTTATATGTAAATAGAGAATTATGATGTGGGAGAAGTGCCTTGTTTTTTTGTTTTTCTTTTGAGCCTTAGTTCCCCAAAGACCAAAGAGCACCTTCCCCCCAATAACTAATTCTATCGTTGACTTCCTGATTACTTTGTCTAGTTTTTTTTCTTTTTTCTGCAAACTAGGGGAGTCTGGCTAGATGACACTATTTCATGGACCAGTAAGCTTGTGACATCAATGAGCATAGCACAAATAATACAATCGGACAAGTCCTGCAAGCATTAGTTTTACCTAAGCTAGACTATTGTCCATTAGTCTGGTCATCTGCCTCCAAACAAGAGCTTAACAAAATTCAGCTCACACAAAATAGAGCTTGCTCCATGAGAGAACATGTCGAAGTGATGCTCAGGAGACTGTCCTGGCTCACAGTGCAGCAAAGAAGCTCTCATTGACTAAAGAACCTGCCTACCTTTACAATCAGCTGACTCTGGCTAAAGATAAACATAGGTACCATACGAGACAAGCAGTTCTAATGCATTGCTCACTACCTATACCGAAAACGAATGCCTTGAAGAAGTCAGTGTTGTATAGAGCTGCATCAGTGTGGAATCATCTGCCTCCATATTTAACACAGATCAGTAAAGAGGAGACATTTAGAAGTTTTAAAAGGCCAAAGTCATGCTTGTGTAAATTGTATTTGTGTGTATTTAAGACACTGCACAATTTCAGTTTCTCTGACGTAACTGGAAATTCTACTAAATGATCATGTCAGCTTAACCTGCTTTGTTTACATATGGACTAGTGTCTTATTGTACATGTTTGTATTGTTGTTTTATGTGGACCCTGGGAAGAATAGTTATTGCTGTGGTAATAAAGATAAAGATAAAACATTTCATATGATTTCACGCCTGATGAGTCAGTAAATACAGTGAAGTGTAAAGAGGAAACGTAAGTGATTTCTTTCATAATGTTGGAATCTTCTTGGCAACTAACTCTCCAGGGTGAAGTCCACCTACATCAAATAAGCAGTGTCAATGAAGCATGAGTAGTTTTGTTATGTGAAGGTGTAGCTTTCAGGGGGGGGGGGAACTGTTGCACTATGTGGTATGTCCACACTTAGATCTGCTGCTGTCACTTTATGCGCCTACACACCTGTAGATACAATCCCGCTCTTGTTCTATGTCAAATTGTTGTTGTCTTATCATATTTTACTTTTTTTTCTTTATATGATTGATGTATGCTCTTATAGCCTTATAGTTTTAAAGTTTTTATAACTTATTTTTATCTAAATTCTGTGTTATATGTTTTATGTTGCACGACTGTACCGAGAAAAATTCCTAGTTTGTGAACCTGTTCTCAAACAATGGCAATAAAAGCTTTTCTGATTCTGTTGGATCTATTAGTTAATCTTTAAATGTCACTGCCGAGTACATCGTCAATGACAACGAAAAAGAAAAATCAGGAAAACTGTGCAAGTGAACATTTTTTTTAATCATATTTATAGTGCAATCCTTCAAAAAAGGTGTAAAATACAGGAGTATTTCTGCACTGCTGCATTTAAATTGAATTGAACATTTTATTTTGAGCCATATAAACAAAGTCACAAGGCTACATGCCATATCTGTCCAAGGTCTATACCTCTACCTTTCATATATACAACATACTTCCTTTGCCCCTATAACTGCCCAACAAAATAAATAACATTTTAGCTCGAAAAAGAGTGGGCAGAAGACAAACTTATTTACTCCCACTCCCATTCATTTATTCTAAATAATTTAAATAATGTGGTTGCTAAGCCCTTGGTAGCTTGTAGTAATGAAACAATTAAGTTAGTTTCATGTATACACGAGCTGCAACAATGCATTAAATTAAGTCAACATTCACAAAATGCTACACTCCGACATCCAATATATCAGCATGTTAGTATTACTGTTATTATAAAATCATCATCATCAAAATAGCATTGTTCATTCTCTATTTGAGGAAAAAGTGTCCACAACTGCATAGCTCCCAAAAAGAGAATTTATTACTTACACCAGATGTTCCTCGGACATCCCGATGCCCAAAACGTTACATCTGGTGCAAGTAATAAATACTATTTTTGGGAGCTATACAGTTGTGGACACTTTTTTTTCTCATTCTTGTGTTCCCCTTTGATCCTGCATACTAATTCAGACTGGATATGAGCGTTTCTTTGTTTTCTAACGTCATTCTCGATTTGAGAAACACATCTAATGAGGAAGTGAAGAAATAAACATAACAAAAATATCCAACTAGCGATAAATAGGCAGCATATTTAGCAAAACCTTTATCAGAATTACTATGTTCTGGTGAAAGGGGTGGACGTCTAACTTGTCGTGTGGACTGTAAAGCAATGTCAAGCTCACGCCTCAATTGCGTCGAGCTCTTGTACCTCAATGGCTTTTCCAGTGGCATCTTTTCTCCTGTGTATTCCGTTTGATGGAGGTAATCTTTGCATCACAGCAAGGTGCACAGTGTGGTGTAAAATCAAACGATTATTATAGTAGGAAACCCAGCCAGGAGAGTAATCTATAGAAGACTGCAGAAAAGGGCAAGAGAGAAAGTCACACTCACCCCACGGCAGTCTTTTTCATCTTGGCACAGAGCAGCAGATCGGTGAAGAGGAAGACGTGCCGCAGCTTCCTGGAGTTTTCCGACACCTCCACCAGAAAGCCATCCTTCACCAGCTGACGGGCCTGAGAACACAGCACACTGTCACACACTGTCCAGGAGATTCACATCTTTGGTTTGACCTGTGACACACCTCTCCTTTGGGTGTGGTCACGGCGGTCCTCCTCGGGTCGATTTCTTCATTGATGGAGGAGAGGAAGTTCTGGGAGATGCGCAGAGCGTCCTGGAGCAGCGGGAAGTCTGGGTGATCTTTGGGCGTGTGCTTTAACAAGTCCTAAAACACAAAATGACATCAATTTGACCACAGGTGCATTGAGTGGACACTGACAACAGGATCACAGTAAACGGGTTAAGCACAGTATATTATTTACAAACCAAGAGCGGCTCATAATCAAAGACTGTACTTGAAATACCAAAGTAGATGGCACAATGTAAAAACAAATGGTAGACAAGGATCTTAAGATCATCTGTACTTAGTTGTTTAAAGCAAAACTAACTCATGCCCCTAGAGGCCATAAGCACCACTGCAGGTGTCGCAGCCTGTTGCGTTTTTTTTCACTCATTAATTGTCTGTGAGAGTAAATACTACGCTGACAGAAGAGACAAAGGGAGAGAGGGATATTGTATATTGTGCCACAACCCAATGACGCAATGGAGATAATTTTATTCACTCAAACTTGGCTGTAAATACTGTTTAAGTGGCGCTAGTCTGTATTAGCTTCGCCCGATAGCCTGTTAGCTTCTTCTTTGGGATTCCATTAGTGTGTATTGGGGCCTCCGTGTCGGAGGCAGGAAAGTTGCAATTGTGGTTTTCTGGCCAGAGACACCAGGGGAGATGAAAGACCCTCCAATCCTCCCATTAACACTTGTATTACCCCCAAAAGGACTACGAAAAGGATGTATTAATTACTTAGTTCTTCTTTAAGTCAGTGGTTCACAACTATTTAATTTCTTCTCAGAGTACTCCCTAATTTGAGGAACCTGCCAAAATTTAACAAAGTGAGCAACTAAACATAGATTATTCAGTATTTAATGGAGTATTATATTAAAAATATAGCTAAAATACTCTCAAAGCCAAACCTTCTCCTGAAAACATCATTAAAACCAACCTTTCTTTGAAAGTAATATTGAAATTGGGGTAATTCCAAGTACCCCCGTCAAGTGTCAAGTGTATCCCCTCCCATACCCCTGGTTGGGAAACACTGGTTTAGGTGGCGTTTCACGCCTCATAGAAGTTTTGTCCGCACTAATGATCTTTGTTGTTTGGCAGAAGGTGTAATATATACCAACCCAGGACATCCACTTGTGAAGAGTCTTCTCCTCTTTATTCTAAAGATCATTATTGATTACAAAGCTTCTTGGATGAAAAACAAACATCCAACACTAAAACTACCAAGTACAGATGACGGTTTAAGACCTGTTCTACAACGGAAAAACTCCAGTATGACTGAGAGCTTACACAAACAATTCAAATCAAATAAATATAATTCACGAGATGGACATTTCAGAATAAACTCAACTTTAACACATGAAAGTGTTACAAATCCTGCACCATTTACCACAAAATAGTTTCAAAGACTTTGTTGCTTTCTCTTGACTTAAGACACTAAATTAAATTATAATGTAGTATTTCAAGGTGTTGCCTTAACACGTGCAAATACGTAGAAAAAGGTTTGTGGTTGTCTTGCCCCAGCGTTTTGGAACGCAATTTTTCAAAAAGTCTTTTGTGTGTATGTTCAACCACAGAGACAGTTCACATTTTAATGTTGTGAAGAGTCCAAAGTTAGAAATGGCCTTCCGTATCAAGTGGAGGCAAAACACTTTGATAAAATCAATTGAAGTGCAAGCACCAAAGTCCACTTCCATTTCGCCGTCTTGTTTGAGCGATAATTGCATCACAGCTGCACCACGTAATCACTGAAAATCTCATTTCCTTGTTTTTGTGGAGGCTGCTCTCATCAGCGGCGAGGTGTGATGGAGGGACAGATGCAGACGTGTTTGTTCAAAAATAAACCCAGCCAACCTCTCTGTCTGTGAGAGGAGGAGGAGAGAGTGACCTTTCGAGAGACACTGGGGAGGAAGGCTTGCACTCAGACTGGCTGTGCAACAGGCTCTACATAAATAGATACAAGTGTCTTCACAGCGAGCTTCATCGACACATTTCCCGTTAGTTTTATCGTCTGGATGTGGGGCTGAGATGGCCATTGGTCAATGTGTATATTTATGGAACCAGGCAATGATTTACAGGAGACTACTAGGAGACTTGTACATCGAGCGTGGATGTCTATGTTATAGAGGTTATTCAACATTTTTCTTGTCAAAATCACACAAACACATGCTCACATTAACATTCATCATCCATTTTGTGCAGCGAAAGTCTGTGTGATGAATATTTTATGGTCAAGCAGCACTTTTGGGGACATTTGACAGATATAGTGATCATTTTCAAAGGGAGTTTCTCTCTAAGAAACCTTTGGAGACTGACAACTCTATAAACTAAAATGTCATGTTAAGATACTATTCATAAATGTCTTATTTGAACGTATAACTTAAAGCTGCATTGTGCGACTTATTAGTGATGAAAACCTACTCGAAACCCTAAAAAAAAACCTGAAATAAAATGTATTCTGGAGCATCATAGAGGCCACCAGCTCTCGGTCTCTGAAAACCCTTTTCTTTCTCGCATAAAAAGTTGCACAATGCACCCTTTAATGAAATGAATTGAAATGAGGACTTTGTGTGTATGTTGCAATGAAAGATTTTGAACACAAAGTAACTACTCACGTGAAGAACCAAGGTGCTTCTGGTCACACGGTCAATGGGTTTGTAGAGGAGAGCTGTGGAGGAAAGAGGTTACATGTTACAACCACTGCCAACACTTGCATATTTACACATATTTCGCGGTCAACCTTGGATTTGCACAATGATCTCAACCACAATATCAAGCAATTACAATCAGAGCCCTCATGTAAACAAACTCCGCTGTCTACTTTTCTGTTCAAACACAGCACCAAACCTAAATCACTCCATCAGCTGAAAAGAACCACAACTTCACCTTCATAAAAACACAGGCTTTCCGTTGAAGCGATTCAATATTTCACAGGGAAGTCAGTCTGCAGGCTACTTAATATGCAGCCCGGTCTCCACAATGACACTGCAGCCTCCTATTGGCGCGCAAACTCTGCTTCAGCTGCTACTAGGCAAACTACTGTACAGAGAACTTGAAGCACGCGGGTAAAGGAGTACAAGGTGCCAATATACCCAGAACCAGGGCGATAAGTCTCTGACAAGTCTGAGAATGACTTGGTTGGCGTTCCCCGGGGGGATGGCAGCGCTGATGAGGTGATGCCGGCGCTGAGCAGAAGCGGTTCTGACGTACATGACAGGGGAAGGTGAGAAAATTCCCAGGAAAAAAATGACACGGGAAAGACCGGATGGCAGCTATGAGGAGCCCACAAGGGAGAACACTTATAGATGTATACTGGGAGACAGGCGAGAGGGAAGAAGAGGAGGGTGGGCGATGCCAGGACACCGAACAGCACTCAAATGAAGCGGTAAAAATGTTCTAAAATAACAATGCCAATGTTAGTGTCAATGTAATGTCTATGTGATCTGTTCCATCCAACAATTTCAAAAAATACTTTGCTTGAACATAATTGTATTGTTTGTATAATTACAGTATTAATCCCCCTGATCAAGCACCGCAATGATAGAATTTCGATAGAATTTTATTTTTCAATTGTCCTTTTGTTTGTTTGTGCACTCTTGGGTGCTCGGAAATTGCCTGAACACACAATTTCAATCAAAGTGGCTAAAATGTAATGAAAAAAATGTAAATTAATGTTTATTTGCATAATTTTAGAAGACATGAAGATTGTACATTACCACTCGGAAGGGTTTCGTGTGTCTGTATGCAGAGTACAACATTGGAACAAACTGGATATACAACCCAAGCCATGCCAAGCTATCCACAGATTTAAGCTGTTGTATAAACAAAGGGTCTGGTCTCTATATAGAGAGAATGGGCCACTGCAGGTGTTGTATGTTGCGTTTCTTTACTCATTAATTGTCCGTGAGAGTAAATACAGAAAAGACAAAGGGAGAGAAGGATATTGTACATCCAATTACACAATTGAGATCGTTTTTTTCACCCAGACATGGCTGTAAATATTGTTTAAGTAGCACTAGCCCACAGTTAGCTTTGCCCGCTAGCCTGCTAGCTTCTTCTTCGTGATTCCATTAGTGTGTATTGGTGACTCCGACCCAGAGGCAGGGAAGTTGCAATTGTGGTTTACTGGCCAGAGACACCGGGGGAGATGAAAGACCCCCCCAATCATCCCAGTAACACTTGTATTACCCCCAGAGGGACAAAGAAAAGGATTTACTAAGGTAAACAAGTTACTTAGTACTGCTTTAAATTACACATTGACATTTTGTCTACTAGTGTTGATGAGTGCTTTCCTTACCATTGTTGGTATATTGTCTATTACCACTGATGGCATAAAATGAAGATGTAACAGGGACGCTCAGTGTGTATATTAATTGAAATTAATGTTGTTGTTTTTTGTTATTATTTGCCTGAAGTGAATAAATAAATAAAATAACAACTAAAAAAAAATAACACCAAAAAGTTGCTCCTTTTGCAAGTGTGTGGGAATCTGTTTTTTTTTTTTTTTTTTTACTAATGAAGACTGTTTCTCCTTTGTCTCCTACACACCATTTTTGGTTTTTAAAACCGAAGACAGCTCTGTCATCATCTCACAGTCAGAACGACCAGTGCACAAGAGATTTGGGTGAGAGCTACTGTACAAGGATCATTACCTCGTAGATTCAAAAGCACAATCTTCCACTATAAAGCTTTAGGACCAAACAACATCATCCACGACTGGGACTACATTTAGAGATTAAATAGGACTTTAGAAAAGCCAGAGCTGCGTGTGTAGTGTGTAGTTTGGTGTCCGTATGCACCAAGGGTCGTCCCAAACACAACAGCCCTTAACATGTAGAGCACTTCACCCATCAAGCATCATATGGCTCCAACAAGCAGTATTTCAGTGATTAATCGATCTTCACATAAAGCTATGAAAGTAAACCCTACAAAGAATACAACACATGCAACAGCCCAGCCATTTTGAACTTTACACACTCACATGCATACATGCTTTACATACATGCTCTCAGTGTTGGATCAAAGAGAATATTCTACAGAGGGCGTTGCTGATGCTCTTTGAAGCTCCTCACCCTCTGGTCATTAGTGATGCGCACCCTATCAATGGCCACGACCCATTGGACCAAAACCGCAGCGTCCAGTAGGAGTCGGCACAAGACTCGACACAAGGAGGACACTGTCAGTATTCAGCTCAGGCCCCGGTACGTCCAGAGCTATGGTGTGATGTTTCTGAAGTATTGCAGTTGTGTTTCGTTTTGGAATTTATGCTTTATCAGTGCAAAATGTTAAAACATGTCCAGGGGAGAAGATGCATTTCAGGTTGTAGAGGCCTAAACTATAGGGTGAGCAAGTTTTCTACATAATATGAATTGTACCAGACAATGTAGTATACATGGACCTCAATAGCGACCATTCAAACAGAGATATTGACTGTAATTAACCCCACATCCCTAAACTATGGTTTATATTAAAATACAGTCTATTTATAGTTCATGTAATTGAGATTAGTTTGTATCAAATGTCCTGCGGCGGTACAAGAGCGGAGCCTGAACAGTATCTAATCCTCATTTTTTAAGAAAATGAAATACAAGAGAAGTAATAGAGTCAGTACTGCTTGGCACGGGACTGTAGAGGAGCTGAGCAGCTCTTTCAGTGGCAGACTGAGGCACCCTCAGCGCAAGAAGGAGCGCTACTGCAAGTCCTTCATCCCCACTGCGACTGTACAACAAGACTGTAAAGTAACATGTGCAATAACCCCTTTGCAGAAATACATGTAATCAACCCTGTTACATCACTTATCTGCGTCACTTTATCAACCACTTGCACTATGACTGTAAACCTGCACTGCTAATACAGACTATAACATTTTTGTAACATTCTGTTTACTTTATTATTTACTATTTATACTTTTTGTCCCCAAAAAGTAATTGGTAGTCATTGTATATAAGATATATATATATATATATATATATAAGATACTATTTACTATATAATCGTTTTTCACATTTCCTACCAATTTGCACACCCTGAGTGTTTCTAAGAGCTGAATGTAACAAGTGAATTTCTCCAAGGCTCATCTTATCTTTTCTTAAATTGGTAAAGTGTGACTAACACTTAATAACTACTTACTGTAACTACTACAGTAAATGCATTGTTAAGTAGTTAAGTGTTAGTCACATCTAACTAAAAACTTGTTCATGACGAATTAAGTGTTAACTCATCATTTATTAAGGCTAAAATAAGGTGCAGTTATTATAAAATGTTACCAGCAATTTGACATACTTAATTTACATTATCACATCATTACGCAGCAACCGACAACTCAAAGGGTGTTGCTACTGTACTTTCCGTGTTCACAGTTGTACATTTGATCGCTGCATTACTGTGATTTGTCTGACGTGGGTGTTAATAGAAAGTGCCGTGACTGCTCTATGACACATTTCCTATTTTTATCTGTGACGCGACATCACATCTGAACAAGGATGTTGACAATATTGAAATGTTTTGCTTTTTTCGATACAAAAATAATAAGATAATAATATTTCATGTGTGTGCCCCGGTGACAGGAAACGCCCTTATTGGGGAAATCCACCAAAACGCAAGGACAAAATATGGAAGACAGAAAGGGGGCGGATTAGTGGAAGTCGATAATCTGTCACAATGAGGTGCTTCAGGTCAGGCCTGTACTCAAGGTCAGTGTGGCATTTCTATTGACCTTTCATTTATAACTCACAATAACAACATGGACATTAAGTTTAAACCTGGACACTGGAATTGCCAACCTTCAAAATCTGGTTTCAGGTCAATATGGACAACACTTGAGCCGTGATTTAGAGCAAATAGAAAGCAATGAAAAACCATTAAGAAGGAAAGTGAGATGTTGTGGGGGCACGTAGGGATTAGGAGGAAATATCAGATGAAGCAAACAGGAGATGCCGTTTACATACTGAGCAGAATGATCTGTCAGATGGCTGGTTAATTTAGAGCTGCCATCGCAATTTGCATCTGTCAGTGATGAGGAGGTGAGACAAAACAACAAGATGAAGGTTTAGCTATAATGAAGACAAAGGATGATGAAGCTGCAACTCATCCATAATTTGTTTCTGAGGTAAAAGTAAAAAGTCTCATGTAAATGACATTGGAACTTAAGCAGTCTTTGTTTTCGTTGAAAGAGTCCAGCACCTGTTTTGTATTTAGCACCGTTCAGTTTTGAGTGCAGTTTGTAGAGGCACCATCAGTAATAAGTGAAAGCAGAAGTACTTAACAAATCAGCTACTTAGTACCATGCCGCGTTCATGTTGGAAAATCCACATGAACGTTCGCTCGACTAGAGACAACAGCTGGGGAACGAGCAACTTCCGCACCTGACGCGGAAATCAGACGATCTGCTCGTCTAATGTCAGTTGTTGTCCTCGGATAAACAATTGTGAAATAAAAGATGAGATGCTAAGTTTAAATGGTTAGCTCAGTTAAACGCTAATCAGTGATAAAAGACCGGGTTCTTTTTGTGTTTGAATATAATCCCCACAATGACGTGAGGAAAACAAGCGCCCCAGTTCACAAGAACGCAGCACAAGTAATATTATTCTAAACAATATATTTTTAGTGCATCTTTACAGAGAATAATGTGATATAACAAGTCGTTTCAGCATGGAAAAGAAGGGAACAATTTCAGTGCCTGTTCAAAGACACTACAACAACACACAGCTTTGTACTGTAACTGGAAAATATATTCACCCTATTAGAGCTGCAGTGCACAATATATACGAAAAAAAGTTAACCGTCTCGAATATTGCATTAACAAAATACATTTCAACACTTGTGCCAAAAACGTAAAAACTTGTTTTTTTTCAATTACGAATCGAGACACTCTAATACACCTTATGTGTGATTTTTGCAGCTCTGTGATGAACAGAAGTGAAATAAATGACGATCAAAAACTTGTGAAAAGTCACGATCGGGACTTTTTATATAAATTATTGCGTTTTTCTCTTTTTTTGTCCGAGGGGGCGTAGTGTTGCGTAGCGAACAGCTGTAAACCAGACACTTCTCTCTCGCTCTCTGGAGCACGTTTGACAAAGCAGAGCGTCTTTACATGGAAAGATCGAAACAGTTAATTTTAACATTTTTCTGAGTTTTAAATGGTGAACATCGGTGCAAGGACGGCTAAGAAACATCCGGGTTAAGACTTCAATGCGAGAACCAGGCTGTTTAAAAGCACACGCGATCGTTCTGCAGCATTTACTTAAAACGGAGACATTTAGGCATTTGCCTCTTCACATAACGTTAGTGTCTGTCCAGAGAGGAGTTAATCAGAAAGGAGAGTGTTGCATAAAACCCCCGTTATCTCAGTTTCTAGGGAAAAAAAACCCTGTGATTTTGATCAAAACTAGCCTCTGTTTAGCTTAGATTTCTCAGGAACCGAGGCACGTAGAATTAGACTGTTTTCACCTACGGAGAGTTTAGAGTCTCAGCTTTCAAACAAGCCACAGCATGTGTCTATAGCTATAAAATAGAATACTCTGTGGTGCTACAAATATCATGAATCTGGATTGTTGGCACTCTACAGCTAAATCCCAAATTCAATGTGTCAAACAACAAAAGTGCTGTCAAACTTTAAATACTAAATGAGGATAATGCTAAAATTGAACTATCACATTTTTAAGCTTCCATTTGTTTTAGTTTTGGCTGCTTTAGAAGTCAGATCTCAGTGATTTTGAGACATATTGTGTATACGGATATTGCGTCACTTAATGGTGCGATCACAATCATTTGGTATATTATCGCGCAGCCCCACACCCTACACAACGTGACAGGCAGGTTTTAATTGCCTGGAATAAAGGATGATCAGACGCAGGAAGGAAATTAAGAGGCAGACGTTGCGCAGCTCATTGGTTTAGAATTGCCCAATAACCCAGTGGCTCTTAAAAAACTCCCTCCTCAGCTTAGTCAGGTAATTTCAAATAAACTTATAAAAAGTAATCACAGCAAGTGTCCGGGGAGCTGACATGCAGACCATACGAGCTTCACCCACCACCCACCAGGCTTATAGTTCATTACCCTGACACTAGTATGTGCCGGGATGTGGGGAAGACTACAGTTCATTTGCAGCGCATAAATTAGCCAACACTTCCTGCAATATAAAGCTCCGGCTGTATCTGACAAAGCATTCAATTCAGCGTTGTTTTTTTCAATGCGTATATTCACACTTGGCAGATGGACAATGTCTGGCAGACAATTCAGCAAATAATGAAGAGTTTGATATTACACAAAGTAAGAATGACATGCTCGGATTAACAAGTGATGCCATGTAGATCTTTCAAGAGACAAAAGAAGCTCAGAAAGTACAAATCTCTCAATCACAGCACAAGAGATATATGCTTGTTAAGAAATACAAGTCGATGACAGAACATATATAGATTAGAGAAGCAGATAACATTACAAAACAAGACTTGGAATACATGTCTGTGAGTCAGATTACTTCATTAAGTGTCCATCTTCCTCAAACTGACATTTTGCTAATATCCAAACAATGATATTTACAAAACAATCCAGCTCACCGGATGAAGTATTTCCCCCTAGCACTTCAAACTCAAAAGACATGTTAAAATCCCTACAAGTTAATCTACAAACAACACAACAGAGTCACCGTTCAACCCCGCAAAAAAAAAAAACATGCAAAAGTTACCGTAAGTGCAGTTACAACAGACCCTCAGCACGAGCAGCACCTCCATATCCTCTGCCTTTCTCTCGCTGCTCTGTCCTGCGCTCACACTGAGAGAGAGGGCGACTATCTGAGCGAGGCTGTCTGCTCTCCTCCCCGAGCCCACCGCTAGTGCATACACAAGTAGAGAGCGCAGCCGGGGCCGGGGGGACTCTTAAAGACGCAAAGCCCATGCATCGCTCAACATATATGTGCGTACAGACGAGCTGAAGGGGGGGATTTGCACTTACCCTCCATGCTCACATTGGTGGTACAATCTTTAGAGTCTTTCGGGCCCTTGACTTTCAGGTTCTGGAATGAATAAAGGGAGAGAGAAAAATATTGCATTGAGTAAGTGAAAGTGCTCCATTTCAATGTCAATCAATCCCAGTGTGGGTCCAAACCAAGAAAGCATTTATTTTGGCAAGAGGTTCAAAAGACTTCACTGCTTCCTTCTTATTTTCATCATTAGTTTGCTCTATAGAGATAGTTTTAATTGTTTTCAAAATATTAGCAATGACATAATAAACTGTTTCAAGGAAAATAGAGTCAGATATGCCTAAATGTCAAACAACTACAATAGATAATATATATATAGAAACTTGGCAACATGTCAACAAGTTAGCAATTTCCACATTATTAGTTTTCACTCGTCACACCTCATGATGGATCAGGGCTATTTTTAGATTGCCATCCCCTCCTGAACATATTCCACTGTGATGTTGTGCACGAGCTCAGCACTCAATAAAGTCAGCTTAATGTGGAAGATGGAAGCTGATATTTTTATAATTCATTATTAAATGCTTAATCCTAATTGATTTTATTTGGAGGATGTTAAAAATAGCAAGGCTTACTCAGAACTAAGTAACTCATGCCCCTAGAGGCCATAAGCGCCACTGCAGGCGTCGTAGCATGTTGCCTTTTTTTTACTCATTAATTATCCGTGAGTAAATATTAAGCTGACAGAAAAGACAAAGGGAGAGAGGGATATTGTACATCCAATTACACAATGGATATGATTTTTTCACTCAAATTTGGCTGTAAATACTGTTTAAGTTGTGCTAGCCCGCAGTTAGCTTTGCCCGTAAGCCTGTTAGCTTCGTCTTCATGATTCTATTATTGTGTATTGGTGCTCCGGGTTGGAGCAAGGAAAGTTGCAATTGTGGTTTTCTGGCCAGAGACACCAGGGGGAGCTGAAAGACCCCCCAATCATCCTATTAACACTTGTATTACCCCAAGAGGGACTACGAAAAGGATTTATTAAGGTAGACAAGTTACTTAGTTCTTCTTAAAACCACAATCGAGAGTATAAATGAGTCCATACCTCTGATATCTTCTGAAACTGGCTGTTGGCTTGGCTGCACTTCTCTGCCGTCTCCAGAGCCACTTTGTAGTTATCCACAAACGCCTTGTACACTCCCAACTGACTGGCCTAGAAAACAGGATGGGAAAAGGTTGTAAATAAAATAATAAAAATGTTATCCAAAACTAAACATTGTACTGTATGTCTCTTTGTACGCTTCTGCTTTGAGAAGTCATTTCTTTATTGAGCCCAACGTCTGCAGTACGGGAGCGCAGGCTGCAGGACGGCCTCGGGAGCATGAATATGCATCTATTGCTACGCTTCAGAAGTTGGGCTCAGAAGCTCCTTGCTCCCAATTAGATCGATACAACTGGACTCAGCTGAATTGAAAGTGAGTAGCACTTTTTGTCCTCATCCTCGGGGTCACTTTCCCACCTGAAAGTAAAATACTAAAGCCCAAATACAATGCCGCAAAAATGAATAGCCAGGTATTGACACAGTAATCAATCGCAACAAAGAAGTGAGTGGGAAACTATTTGACCCCATGGCATCAGTCAGATACTATTCTAAATGTCAAACGACTGGCAAGAGTCCAAAATCACTCAAATTTCAGAGGGAAAATTGGATTTTATTCATGCACCTCAGCAAGATTACATCCTCTTTCCACCTCGGGGACATTCATAATTCCTCTGTGATAATGTAATCATGGAGTCGCAGTCGGCAGCTGAGCCCTTTGCAGTGGAAAAGGTGAGAGAAGTTGAGTCCAGGCGATTTGTGTGAATGTTTCCTGCTCCGGTGGCTCCATGCTGGCACCGCCGAGCTGATAATTACGCTTCCATCTGTGTGTGGTGCCGGGGCTGACAAAACGTTTAGCGCCGCGCCACGCTTTAATGTAGGCACGTATACGCAGCACAGATGGAGGTGGAAGCTGCTCTCGCAAGTGCCGCTGTGAGCCGGGACAAGTGAGGTCTGCGGGAGGGGGGGGGGCAGGAAGTGCGGGGTGTCTGGATTTAAACACTGCAGAAAGGCCACAACAATAACGGAAATATATGGATACACAACTATTTTTTTAAGGAATAACAATTTCGGAAAAAATCCCTGAGTACGTTTTAAACATGTCCAGCAACATTTTTATTCGAGAGAAGGCAGCAATAACTAAACTAATACACAATTCACACACTCCCTGAATATGTTCTTACTCATAGAGGGTTTGCAGGTGTAAACATAATAAGACTCCATGGAGGCAAGATATTCTGTTTGCGATAGATATTGTACTGCCTATATAACTGCCATCTTATGCAATTCACTGCAGCCAATTGTGCAGCCTGACACGGCACTAACAAAGTAAAAGCTGCGCGAGATTGACACAGCTGATAAATACATCATATCTTTAACATGTTCCTCTTTACACAGCAATTTGTTCAGACAATTTCAAAAGGGAGCAGATAACATGGGGTTATATAAAGTGTTATGGCTGTATATTTGTTAAATGTCAAAAAAAAGGGTCCCATAGAAACATACACATTGATTCCCTTTATTGTGGATTAATGTGACTATTTGTTGTTTGTTTTTGTGTGTCAGTAACCTTGTAAGTTCATTAAGCCTAAAATAGCACCATTCCTTCTTCACTAAACTACACGTTAAGCCTATTCCAAAAGCTGTTTCTCCAAAAGATTTAACAACGAGCTAAAAAGTTTTGGTCCTGTTCGTGGGGCTGTTTAATTTTCTCGGCTGTCATGACATTTTCTGCCGTCCTCTCTCGCCTGAATACTGATGCGCTTCTCACTGGGCAGAATGTCACGGATGAAACAACAGCTCATTAGCGACAATAATCATGTAAAATGTCGGCAGCTCACGACGCACTGGACGATCAAAGTTAGACAAAATATTTACTGACGGGATTAGCGGGAATAGAGCAATAGTAATAGTAAAAGTAATAGTTTTCATAGCAACACAAAGTTATTGGTTGGACTTGTTGGCTTGTGTAGACCCTTTAATTGTTTGTAAACATGCTTAGGCTTAACAGGCTTAGCTGGAGGCAGGAAGTAAGATACAGATGGCATCTCTGGAATCGCCCATATATGGTCATTTTTTAACAGTTAAGGGGGAACAATTTGGAGAAAAATCAAAAGTTTCTCTAATTATTGAAAAACTACTTCAACCAACGCTGAATTATGAATATAGTTTTCTACTAAATAAAAACACAAAGACACGGGGAGGAGCAAAGTGGTTCAACAGCCCAACGGAGAATGCTAACATGATGCTACATGTTAGCATTGTGTTAATGCTAACGCTAGCTAGCAGTTGCTATGACTGAATGTTTTTTTCAGTTTTAAAAGAACAATCTGCTGTGAGAAAATATCCATATGGAACCGATTTATACTGGACTTTATGTGTATGTGATAAATAAGTTCACATTCCACCAGAAAATGGCTAAAAAGAGTGAACATTTGTGTTTCCCAAAAGATTCTATTTCCATTGCAGCTGTTGTCATAGTAACAGTAAACAAATGTCTAACTCTTTTTGGAAATATCAGATAAACCTTATTTTATCGTCTCAAATGTCGTTCCTCTTGTTCTTGCACTTTAAGCAACAACATGACCACATTTTTAGTTGTAGGTTTACACTTATAATCACTAGTTTTAGTTTAATCTTATTTCTCTTGATCACTTCCTGCCTACAGCTGAGGTCACTGATGATGTCAGCAGTTAAAGGGTCTATTGGCTGTCCTGTTATGTCATTAACCAAAAAACCATGTAGCTTTCAACGTCTAGCTACCCAATTGACATTGCTTTACGCTTTTACACAAGAATAGATTTGAAGTACTCCCTCCTCCACATCTGTAGAGACTTGTGGAGGCGGCTCTTAGGCTAATGCGCCCCATTGACGAACAAGGAAAAATCACAGAAGTCAAAAATAGACGAATGACTAATGATCTCTTCGCTCCTGCATCCGCCTCTTTAATGGCAGACTGACGCGTGAGGACAGATTGACTAGAGGCTAAAAGTGTCCCGTACCAGCTTCTGAAATAGGTGGCCCACGGTGACCTTCTCGTCCCACTGCTGGATGTTGGGCAGCAGAGCGTCGTAAAACTCTTTGTGGATCTCAAAGATGTCCTGGATTTTGTAGAAGATGGTCTCGATCTGCTGGATGGTCAGAACGGGCTGTGAGGTGGTGGCTGTGGCTTTGAGTGGACGCATAGGCTGCGGAGAAAGAAAAAGATGAAATAGAATATAAGATGTAGAACACAGTTGTACCCGGTATCCATAAGGAAATTAACCACTTAACCCCACCTGAAAAGAGCACATTTTCTCCAGTTTGGCTTTACCCAAATCTAAAAGTTATTGAAACACAAGCATCTAAATAGCGACAAAAACAAGACTTAAATGATAAAAACACAACAAAAATGCAACAGACATGCACCAAAAATACAACAAAAAATGTACAAATATGTGGGAAAAAAGTGATGAAAAAGCAACAAACATGCAACGTTAAAGCAACAAAAATGAGGCAAAAAGTGACAAAAATATGACAAAAAAGCTAGAAAAATGTGGCAAAAAAGCAACAAAAATGAGACAAAAAAGTGACAAAAAAGTGACAAAAATTAGGCAATAATGTGATAAAAATGAGGCAAAAAAGTGACAAAAATACATTAAAAAAGCAACAAAAATACGGCAAAAAAGCAACAAAAATGTGACGAAAAAGTGAGAAACATGCAATGAAAAAAAACTTTAGTCAATAAAGTGACAATAATGAGGCCAAAAAGCGACAAAAATACGGCAAAAAACGGAGAAAAATGTGATAAAAAAGCAACTAAAATACGACAAAAGTGACAAAAATGAGGCAAAAAAGTGAGAAAAAAGCAATAAAAAAAAAGAATGATGATGAAAATGAACGAAATGATGACAACAACGAGGAAAAAGATCAGTTTAGATAAGCTTTGTAGCTCAAATGAGGTGTTACACTGGCCAATAGCCTTCAGTCGAGAAGCTTTCAGATTTGGGTAAAGCTGAACTGGAGAAAATGTAAGAGGTTAATGCCAGAACCACTGCTCTAGTCTACATGTGACCCTTCTTTCAATGGCACTAGCGTAATCTCAACTCTCAACTTGTCCTTGGGGAAATCTGGTTTGCAAGTGGTGGTACAAATAGTAAGAAGGCAATACAATAGAATTACATGGGAGTAGGTTAAGAGCGAGGGTGTGAATAACGTTGCAATAGGTAGGTAGGTGGTTTTAATATTTGCATCCTAAAATAGTGCCACTGTTTTCCAATGAGTCACCCTGATAAGCACTTATTCCTCCATAGTGGCATTTTGTTCCTGTACCAGTCTAATCACAGAGCTGTGGAGTGGACATGGTGCATGGCGAGGAGGGGGGGGGCACTAAATTACAGCGCAGACATAAAAGCCTTGTACGTCACGGAGGTTTGTGATGAGTCAGACTCCCACTGATGTGAGGGCTCTTGCACAGGCTAATCAGACGGGCTCGCTGACAACGACACTTTTGACGCAAGTACGATCCGCGTCCAAGGGCAAGAGGTGGGGAGGGCTTTAACCAAATAAACACAAGGACACCGAGATAGAAAAGTGGTCTCTAAGTACGGTAGGTTTCAAGTGTTTCTTCTTTTTGTGGTCTGCAGGCCATATTTTGACAGGATAGAAACGTGTGAAAGGAAGAGAAACATTCAGCTTCAGCGAGTTGTCGGAGCTGGGATTCAAAAACCTACAAGGCAGTCTTTTCATTGCAACAAAGGCTGTTCAAAAAAGACAATTTATTCCTTGCTGCACAAAGAAATACTTTAGATTGCAGCCTGCAAGCGCCACATGTAGGTACAGGGGAAAAGAAAGTAATAAAACATGTAAGTTAGTAGGGGTGATAACACATTCAGTTGCAAGGTTTAACAAAGGTGTACAAAGTGTAACAAAGGTGTATGTGTAGTTACAGGTGTTACATAGATGTACCAGCTTTATATAATGTACTGGCAGATATTCTCTTTTTTATTTTCAGTTTATTTTCCTAAGTGATAGAGCTTACAGACATTGAGTGATGGACATATAAGGTGTGTATTTACATATGTGAGGAGGACACAGATCACATTAGAAAAGACAAATAGAATACAATGGGAAAGGAGGATTGTGCGTGATGAAATGAGGCTGGCGCTGAATTAAGTGAAACGTGCAAACAGAACGAACTTAAATGAATAAGATCATGTGTTGTTACTGACACCATGACACCACCCTCAAGAGCAGTGTTTAGTTTACAATTTAGTTTCAATAATTTAACAATTCTCAAGTCTAGTTTCAGTTGACAACTTTAATCGACTTTGCATTTATAATATTTATTACAATCATGTTTAATCAAGGTCCTCTGGTTTATGGAGCTTCGCCCACATAGACAAAGCACAGACCTGTTCCTTTAAATGATATGAGGCTCTGTCAAGCTGTCCTTGGAAGTTTGGTTGATTGTAGTCTCTGCTTTTCATTTTTATTCAGTCATATTTTAGTTTTATATCTGGACAAGTCATAGTTTTAGTCTCATGAACAACTTTTGATTTAGTTTTAGTCCAATTTTAGTCAGCAAAACTATTACTTTGACTAAAATGATGAGTAAATATAGTTGACGAAATTAACACTGATCAAGAGGTGGGGCTTAGACTCATTTGACACTAAAACGGGCTGTAATCTCAAGTGAGACACTATGAAAACCTTTAATACTCTTTGTACACCGTTATTAAACCTTGCACATTAATGTGTATTTGCCTGGACGTACATGTGTAATTACTTTCTTGTTGCCCACACATGGAAGTTGCGGGCTGTAATCCAACGTGTTACCAAAAAAGGATGTGTAATTTTAATGGCGTGGTGTATTTGCTAACGTTGGTACTTTGGTTAAAAGTAGTACTGTATTTCAGTGTACTTTATAACTGTTGCCCTTATCCCGTCAGAGGAAGTGTAGGTGTACAGGAACCAAGTATTTATTGGCCAATCTTTTGCTGATTCACAGAGAAGGAATTGAGAATTGGGCACAACGTTTTTTTCACAACATTGTTTGTTTTTACATCCCTGTCCCATCCCCACCACATGGATCTTTTGTGTTCAGCTCGGGGGTTGTACTGCCTAACAATATGTGGTCGACAGTGCGGGATCATGTTACATATAATGCTGCAATCCACTCGGTTGGTCAAAGAGCAGCATGTTGCACACTCGGAGGATATGACATATTAGCCCAGTTAGGGGAAGCATTTTCAGCCATGTTCCAGGAAGCTGCCGTCACTGTGGTCATGCTTTCAATACACGACAAATGACCAAACCACTCGAAATAGAGCCGGGATTGGTTCGTCTGAAAGTGGAGTAGCTTATGGTGAAGTATGTGAGGTGAGTGTTACAAATTCTTATACAGTATATTACCAATAAGAGTGCTTCAAGTTGGTTGATGTAGATTTCCTCACTGGCTAAGAACCCAGACAGCACCAGCTTCTTCATCTCCAGTCCCTTCTCAATGTCTCCCTGTACGAAAGAGAACAAGGAATATCTCAATTTTATGCAACAATCAAACACATTTGTGGCAAATGTAATGGAGATGATGCTATAACCAGTATGATTGTAATCTCAATGCAATCATACACCGTCTGTGAGGTAAAATTACTATTCAAAATACACACAGATTCACTCAGGTACAGCACTGCAATATCTTGTATGAACAGTTTTAAACCATACTATTATACACCCCATAATATGTCTTTTTTTTTGTCACCACTGACCATGCACTATTTCTCCAACCCACACCTTGAACACATTTATGGACACTGTTACACATGTGTGAACTTTGCAAGTATGAGATGACTCAGACAATGAGACATTTCTAGTACAATATAAAGACACAGCAACATTAATTGTCTCATTAATTGTCTGTGAGAATAAATACTACGCTGACAGAAAAGACAAAGGGAGGGAGGGATATCGTTCATCAAATTACACAATGGAGATAATTGCTTTCACTTAAACTTGGCTGTAAAGACTGTTTAAGTGGCGCTAGCCCGCAGGTAGCTTTGCCCGTTAGCCTGCTAGCTTCTTCTTCGTGATTCCAGGTCACACGCTCTAATCTTTGGTTGGTCGGCCTTTAGCTTTGATTACAGCACACGTTCGCTGTGCGTTCATTTTTCACCAAGATCTTGTATTGATGATGGGAGAGTGTGACCACTGCACAAAGCCTTCTCCAGCACATCTCAAAGATCCTCACTGGGGTTAAGATCCATGTGTGAATGATGTGAATGATGTCTCATGCTCCCTGAACCACTCTTTCACAATGTGAGCCCCATGATTCCTGGCATTGTCATCTTGGAATATGTCCTTGCCATCAGGGAAGATGACATCCACTGAAAGAACAACCTGGTCATTCAGGATGTCCAGGTACAACTGATTTACAGTAATTCTTTGGGCACATAGTATTGCTGAACCTAGACAGCAGCAACCCCAGATCATAACCGTTTTTTAAATCCTGGTTGACACTTGCGTTGTGTTCGGGCAGTGTAAGCTTAAAAATGAACCAAAACAATGTATGTAAATTATTGTGAGAATGATTTTCTTGTTGTTTACATCAACTGTTATAAATGTTAAAGACAAGATGATTTCAAAATTTGCTATCAAACCCACAATTTGAAAATGATGAAAATACACCAATAACTGGCTCCCATTTCAAGTCATTCACTCCCAAAACCGGGACAGTAATTAGTATCTAAAGTCCAGTTATCAGACTATACCTTAAAAGGCTACATTCACTATTTAACAAAGCATGTCGATAGGAAACTGCATTGTTGATAATCATACATCACAAATCTAGTGAGCAAAGATCACAGAGAAACAGCAAAGGTTAAATATTAACACAGCAGTCAGATCCTTTCACTGACACTTAAAGACGTCATTCACTGAAGCCAAGCACCCTCTCACCCTGATGTCATGATAGCAAGAGGGAATACATCATGCTTTAACACATCCGCAGAAAAACTAGTCAACAACTGTGTTAAATAATAGTCATTCATGATAAATAATCATGTATAATTTCCACATGTCTCAGGCCGACAGATCTTTGCTTGTTGCTGGCGAGTCCGGTGCAGTGACAAACATGTGGCGGCTCGATGAGAAGTGGCAGGCGAAGAGGGGGGATCCTTTTTTTTCTCGCTCTCTCTCCCCGTTTTGACAGTGGAATATTTTCCCTCAGCTGTACAAAGAGCTACTGTGCGAGCAACAGGGTCAGGATGAGAAATACATGTGGAAGGAGAGGAGTTTTCCGTGACAACCTGCTTCTCTGCACAAGATTGAGTCTAATAAGAGGATTAAAAAATGAACTGCAAATGTGTGTGTTTGTTGAAGTTGTGCAGGGTTAGTTAATAGTACAAGTAAATTAAAACAATACAAAGAAAAACAGGAAAGGGTACATTGCTCTAGTCATAACATAGTCCTAAAACTTACACAATAAGCAACAACTGCTGAACATCCAACTTATACTACTCAAGAGAATACTCAGTTCTGCATCTAAAACAATTTGTCCCAAGAAAGAACAACCTACCAGTAACAACGAGCTCTACCCAATTTCTAACTACAATTCGCCCCATTGAAAGAAGTTGCAATGAGCAGCAGAACGGCCAGAGCCGGAAAGCATGTGCTCCTCAGGCCACACTTAACCATTATTGACTGTCACACACTTGCAGCACAGATGGTTAACAGCCACATGTCGCAGTGCACACTCCAGCAGGACTTCCCACTCTGCTAAATTAGGCCCTGTCGTCCACATCGACGCTCTATATTATTTATGTATGTGTATATTTCTATCTGCATCCCCCCCCTGCCTCACCTTGAACTGTCTATGCAGCGGAGTGATGGGCTCCAGCAGCTCCCCATCTCCACACTCAAACACCTCCTCGTCCTCCTCCAGCACCCTGTCCAAGTATCCCAGCACTTCCTCCTCTTCCTCCTCCATGACCGGCTCCTAAAATCCACTATTACACCTCTTCTCACTGCTTCCCTCTCCTTTGCAGCCTGTCCGGACACATCAATGTTTTCTTTTTTCCTCCCTTCAGAGCAAGTCGTCTGGACATCGAGAACACAGAGAGACACAGAGTGGACCCGCCTACGTTCACCCCACCCCCTTCCCCTTTGCCGGGCTTCCTGGTTTGTGTGTGCGTGTGTGTAACTGTTCCACCTCGGTCGATAGGGTCGGCCCCCTCTCTCTGCATCCGCCCCTCCCCTAACAACAAGTCATGTCCAAGCCACTTCCTTGATAGATAGACAGGGCATTGGCTTGTGTGACTACAACTTGCACCTATTTGGTCACAAGCAACTTCCTAGTTTCTCAAATACATACAGCCCATGGATCCTCCCCTTTTGGAGTGTCTTTTTGTTCTCTCCATCCCGCCTCGTCTCAGTTTCAGTGACCATTGTGTCTTTATTGATCTGCGGAGAGACTGGGCTGGAGAGCTGGGGCCGGCTAATGCGCTGCTTAGTGCGGCTAATTGTAATTACGGGTCACGTAGTTCAATAGGTTGGAAAGGAACACCCGATTCAGCTGTAATCTTTAAAATGGAAGCTTGCTGGCAAGTGTAATCGTTTACTTCCAAAATCTTCCTTCCCCCTGGCTCTAAACAATGATTTTATGATAACAATGAGTGTGATCGTACATTTAAGTCCTTGCATTGTCAAACTGCTTCTGTACCTTTAAATATTTTCACTACTAGTCTTTATCGGACTGAATCTTCATCTTTAGCACAGTTTGGTCAATAACATAGTAAAGTAACATGATGCTGTACTCGCTAAAAAGAGTAAATAAGGTTTAATAAATATAATAGTTTGAATGTTCTCCCAGCGCACAGGCTTTGAACCACTAAAAACATGCACAACAGGCCTGTATGAACGAGAGTGTGTTTAGGAGTGGGAGAGAGTGTAAATTTGCCCATGACTTCAACCTGCATGAGTCCCATTATATGTGTTCCTTAACACAATGTCTTTCAACTGGTATGGCGTCGGGACTAGGGCTAAAACAACTAATCGATTAATCGAAAACGGATCGATTATTGAAATAGTAATAATCATTTTCTGGTTCACACAGACTCAAATAGAGCAAAAATGACATGAAAGTTGTGTATTTTTTATGAAAACCGACATATCAGCACATCCTCAAGCAGCACCACTTTAGCTTTATGTAAAATTTTCCTTCAGCCTCACAGCCAAGCGATTAATCGTCAAAATAATCGATCGTTAGGTACAGCCCTAGTCGGGAACAATCACCCTGAGATGACAAGCCACAACCCAAATCGTTTGCCTCAGAGCATGATTGCCTAAGTCCTTTTGTATTGTTACAATAGCAATAATAAATACCAATGTGTTTCCTAAAAAAATGTTTTTTCAAATTTGTTCAAATTTCCAAAAACAGTGAAATATGAGCTTAGGCATTTATGCTGCGTGGCTAACGAAGTACGACTTAGACTTGTGAAACTTAATATAAAATATTATCCTTTTCAACTGTTGTTGAATAAGGATTTAATAAGCCAAAAAGGATTCTATACTCTTTCTGTACACAAATATTAAAATAAAGGTTTCAGCGTCCCACTTTTGGGTCCTGCTTAAAAAATATAAATATACTGCTCAAAAAAAATAAAGGGAACACTTGAACAACACAATGTAACTCCAAGTGTTCCCTTTATTTATATATAAAATAAAGGGAACACAGTTACATTGAGTGTACAAGTAATGGACAGGAGCTGACCCTGCATTTACCCTTTACGTCCTGAGTTTAAAAATGATGCAACAATATCTATATGTATTTTCTAGATAATCCATATGAATGAAATTAAGACGTTTTCTGCTGACAATGTTTACTTGACATCACGAGTCAATGCTGGTGTAAGGTTTGTGTCAATCATAAATGCTGAACATAAGCATCCGATCTTACTGAAGTCGACGTCTCATGTGCAGATGATGAAAGAGTGCAGTCGTCAGCGGAAACACAGATTTAACAGGACTGTGAGGAGGCTTCAGTGGAAAAGGCCTTTCCACAGAAAAAACCCTCCATAAACAGCTGCACTTTGAATCACTCTGACTCAATTTGGAGTTTGAGGGCTTCAGTCAGTGCCAAGAGAGTGAAGTTCATGAGAGTGGAATAAAATTATAGTTCTTGTAATTCAGAATTTACACCTACTGACAAGTCTTTTTGTCCAAATGTTAACTTGTCATTTTAGTGTCTTGTATGTAATGCAAGTTGTTAAATGAGCATTGTCGTTATTCAATACCTTTGGATCTCCCTTTCCCTCCAACAGCCACTAGATGGAGCCACTTTCCTATTTACTAGACAAATCCGAAGGCATTGAGAGAAAATGAAATAGTCAACTACCCATAGCAATAGGGAAGGGAAACATATCCTTATTGTTTATAATGTGTGCAATAGGCTTTCTATAAAACAAATTAAATGTTTCTTAACCTTTTTTAGGTTCACACACTCATCAAACTACATCTAAAATTAGCTATTGCTGCTATATTTTTGTAAATTATTGAATTGTTTGAGATACAGTAAAGAAAGAAACTGAAAGATAGATAGATAGTAGATAAGTTGTTGTTGTTGTTGTTGTTGTTGTCCTGCATCATCTGATCTAAGGAATCTAGTTCAAATTAACGACCAGGAAACGACCATATCCAGAAAGAGTGTATAGCAAACTAACATAAGCATGTTAGACTCAAAGCTTGTTAGTTTTAGGGCGTACATGTGAAAAGTCTAGGGTGAAGTCAGCCAAACTCTGACCGTTTTCTGCCCCGAGGGTGCCCACAACCTTTCCACACTGTGATCCCAAACGACACCTCTGAAGGATATGGTTTAAACAAGGAGCAGGCAACGTCAGGCCCGGGTCCAAAACCGACCCTCCATCACAGAACCTCTGGAATATTATTACACAAATCAGACTTTACGTACTCAAGAAATAGCAGAACACCCATTTAGGCCATATATGATGTACAACACTGGCATTTGTAGAAAGTGATGCTTTACTTCAGCCTACAATTGGACGGTAAATCAGCCCTCCACAGGTTAAAACTGTTGTTGTACAATATGCGACAAAATATTGAACCGAAAACAGGTCAAAACGAAGAAGTAAAAGTACCTGAAGGCTGTTGCTAGACATATGGGTTCATACACTTCCTGCTGTCTAAAAAATGCCACCTGCCACGTGCTACAAGCTGTTTTCATTTTTTCCTAATCTCTAACAATTACTGAGGATTAGACACAGAGAGGCTGAACAGTTGCCAACAGTAAAAAGGGATGAGAAGGAAAACACAGAGTATTATCCCAGCTAGAAAGAGTGTCAATATTACACTGTAATGTAAACAATTCTACTGTGCCACTACTGGTGAATCCATCTCACAGACATATAGTATCAGAATATTTACTTGAGAACTTCTATTGGTTTCAAATATCAAATGTGCCATCAAATCCATCAAAACACTTGTGTATTTACTGTGCTTCTCCACCTGAGCATGAAGAACCACCCTTTAGGTACATGACAGGGCAGTCCATCAGTCATTCACACGACACCGTCAACCTGGAGAGTTCCTATGATTAATGCTGCTCCTCCTCTGCCTCACATCTGGCTCATTATTCCAGTGTCTGCCCTGATGGGCCGCTCTGGCTTGTACCTGCCCTCGTTCACGTGTGTGGGGGGGTGTCTCTTACCCCGGGCAGCAGGCCCTCGGGCGGGGTGGGGGACACAGCCTCTCCGTTGGGACCCAGGGGCGCACCGAGCTGGGGCGACATGGTGGGGGACTCGTCGATGAAGCGCAGGGGCTCCGAGCCGTCCTGAGACTTGCCGTCCTCGGCGCCGTCGGCCTCGTAGCCATCTGTGTTGTAGTTGAAGTCTGGGGGACACAGAGGGAAATGAAACGTGGTGAGAAAAAAATAACACACAATTTTAGAATCACAGTGCGATCGATGAAATAAAATGTGTCGAGCCAAGTGTGAATATGAGAGATTACATTATAAACCAGTAACTGTGGCGATTGAGTGCCCAAATCTAAAAAGTTACAGCCTACAGGCCATTATGAACTGATTTCAATCTATCTTTTTCCTCTTTCCTTTTGTCACTTTTCTGTGGTTCTTTAGTGGCATTTTAGTTTTTTTTTTGGGGGGGGGCACTTTTTTATCGCTTTTTTGTTTCATTTTCGAAACTTTTCCTGTTGCTCTTTTGTGGCGTATGTGTCACATTTTTCATAGCTTCCTTTATCATACTTTTGTCGCATTTTGATCCTCATTTTCAATTTTTGTCACTATTTTGACAATAATGTGCTCTGTTCAGGTGGAGGTTAATGCAGGGGTGTCAAAGTCGTTTGGGTCGTGGGCCGAAATTCAGCCCCCACGTGGGACGCATATATTGTACAGGACTGTGGCCTCATGAACAACAACATCTTACATTTTTGTGCTTTATCAGCCTGTGTCACATGTTTCTCAAAGTGCTACATAAAGTCATCAGTTACTAATTAGTTACTATTGTAGCCACAGCCTCCCTGGGGCAGACTGACCATTTAACACGTGGCTATATAATGTGTTGTTTATATCCTGATCTCTTATGTCAGTGCCCTCTGCTGGACACGTGTGGAATTCTTTCCTTTTTTTAAATTTAAGCCGCCCCCTAGTGGCTGGAGTGAGCAAACTGGTTATTTCTTTAAAAATACATAACTCCGCACAGGAATGGGCTGGAGACTTATCGATATTAAAGATATATCGATATTTTTTAAAATGAGATTAGACCATAGCGCATATATCGATTTCAAATTTGTGCTTTAATACTTATTTTAAAGGCTATTTTTATTTCAGATATATTTTTATTTAAATGTGCACCATACAGAGATGTGTTATACAGTGTTTATGTTTACATTTTATAGTGAGTTGCAATAAAACTACTTGTATTTGGTTTTGACTTTGACTTAACATTTAATTTCACGCTCTCACTTTGCGGGAAAAATATCGGGATATACACTGTATATCATATATCGATATTCAACCAAAATATGTCGGGATTTGACTTTTAGTCCATATCACCCAGCCATATAAATACAATGACTTCTCCAGATTAGAATCACAATTGCAAATTGTGCTTCTTTTTAGTAATCTTTACAATGAATGAGTTACGTAAGGATTAAACAACGAGGAGCCGTGCATTAGACGGTTATAATGCACGACGAGGAGTCAAGAACACCACGACGCGCAGTGATTTAACTACCGGACTACGTGTGCGGTTATACGAAAATAATGCACGCTTGTTAGCACCCACCAGCCAATCAGAATCGAGTATTCACCCAGACCATGGTATGGTTGGGTCATGTTGTCGACTCATGGCCTTGAACTTGGCATCGTGTCTGAGCCTGAATGTTTTTGCAATCCAGCACCAATATCCTCATCACGGTTCTTTCATTAAAACAAAAAGTGCAACTGATTAAAAAAAACAGCATAAACCAAGACACTGAGTCACTATCACTAAAAGTGCCAGCCATGTCAAAACACTGCTAATGTTGCGTAAACTGGATGGTGGAGAGGACTACAGACAAACTAATGACCCATCACGTCTCCCACACTGCCGTCTGTCTGTGATGCAACACGACAGGCCTAATGACAACTAATAGAAAAATAACAGCACAAGCCGGCCCGATCCCCCACTGGGACGTCACGCACCATCACGCTAATGTTCATGGGTGCCGAGACCAGTCCATCCACAGCGGTAAAACACGGTAACCCCCGGCGACCGGACCACCCACCCGTCAATCAGAGGCGAAACCGTGCCTCCATCTGTTAAAATGATGTGTGCAGGGCCACTATATGCAACAGTCGCCATATGTTTCATTTGTAGCTATATCGGGCTAATAGCTGACACATGGGACGGATGGGGGGAAGCTGATTTAGCCAACCGTGTGCTGCAGCCACTGATGGTATGCATGATCGCGCTGTGGAAGGGGTTGTGCTGCTGAAAAACGGTGCGTTATGACAGTCTCATCTGAGTAACACCCAACACAAATCTGCCGTTTCATTTTAGTTTTCTCCCATCTGTTCGTTTATTCCCAGTCCATCCCCTGGACGCCTTCTGCTCCACTGTCACACGAGACATTATGGAATGACTCTCACGTTGGTGTGTCCTGAATCTTAGAATGAGGTACATAATATCTGTAGGTTCATTATACGCAAAAAAAAGTGTCACACGCTGTAATATCTCATTGGACCGTCTTCAGCTTTGACTACAATGTGCATTCCCTGTGGCATTGTTTCAGTCAGCGTCTGCAATGTCAAAAGATCCAGTGCTGCGTTCAATTTTCACAAAGATCTTGTATTGTATTGATAATGGGAGAGTGTGACCATTGTGAAAACCCTTCTCCTGCACATCTCAAAATACTCTCAATGGGATTAATATCTGGACAATCCATATGCATTTGTGAAAATTATGGCTCCCTGAACCACTCTGTCACATGAATCCTGGCATTATCATCTTCGAATATGCCTGTGCCATCACAGAAGAAGAAATCCATTGATGGAATAACCTGGTCATTCAGGATGTTCAGCTGATCTCATTCTTTGGGCTCATAGTGTTGCTGAACCTAGACCAACAGCAACAGCACATCGTAAAGTTAGTTAAATCAATTTTAGTTTGGTCTGGCAGTAGTTACAGTTTAAATACAACCAAAAGAGCTTCAACTGAAAAATCTAAATTTTCAATTTAATTAGATCTTTCAAAAAATAATAACATGAATCTGGGTGTAATACAAGTGTTAATGGGATGATAATACTTGCAACTTGACTGCCACCAAACCAGAGCAACCAATACACACTAATATAATCACAAAGAAGTAGCTAACAGGTTAAACAGTAATTGTGCATCCTTAGCATCCATTCTCAACATGTTTTCCTTTTTTTTTTTTTTTTTTTTTACAATTTATTTCTTTTCAATTAAACTAGCTCTTGGTCCAACTGCATTAATCTCAATGCATTTACTCAATGAAGTAACACGAACATCAACAAGAAGCTCTCCTGTACTAAATAAATTCAGCACAAAGCAGGTTCCATTTTATTCCTCCAGTCCATATAGTCAAACTCCACTCCAGCCCAAACCACATACTGTTAAAAAGCACAGCGCCGATAATTGAAATTAAACATAGATTTTGTTACGACTGAATTACATTTTTATGAATTGCACAGCCCTATTCTGATTAAAGAAAAATAAAACTAACCATCTACATTTTTTGTTAGTGCACAATAGAAGAAATGAATGAACTGCGCTCCTGTGCCCTCATGTGTTCCTGTGCATGTGCGAAACCCACACACTATCCCTTTATGCTGTACATCTGTGTATCCGCTCGCACGTTTGTCTCTAAAGTGCCGTCTTTGTCTATTAATGCGTTAATCCGTGTCATTATAGCCATTCACTGCTGAGCATATCTGAGTGCAATTCAGTGTGCGAGCGGTCATCATCTCTCCTCATTGTGTGGATTGGGTTTATTAACGCAGGGCCGACACAGATACAGAGTGTGGAAGAAGAGCACTATTGTGAAGATGGCTCTCTCTCGCGTGGATGGCAGCTGCTCCTTGGCCGCTCAACAAAAACACATCAGATGGAGATATGACACAGTCTACTGGGCAGCAGAACAAAGGGAAGAAGAAAAACATTTGTGTTTCCAGATCACTGTGCGATGGCAGCAAAGGAGTGCCATCTGACTCCACTGCTCTGTAAGAGGCAGTTTATGTCACAGAACACAAGACGCTTCACACAACAACAAATATAAATGTTTTCCTTTCTTGCAAGATCCTTCTCTGGCTGTGGAAGGGTTTTTGGGATACAAATCTGCAATGGATTGAATCTGGAGTTTTGTGTAGACGGTGAAACAGTGTTCTGTACCAGGCCAGTGGTTCCTAATCTTTTTTCCCAGAACCCCCCGCTGCTCGTGCACAGACAGGCCGGGCCCCCCAATCCGAAACAATTTCACCCGAATGCAATTAAACATAAATAATGGCCAATTAGCATATATTTCAAGGCCTGCACTTGTAGGTCTTTCTATCATATGCAATGATGTTTTACTATTTGTTCAAAAATATACAGTATCTCTGGATCTGACCCTCTGAACAGTGAACAGACAAAGCTCTTGCCCCCCGTTGTAATTCTAGGCACGCCCTCCATTGCATTAGGCTATCAGCTGCACCATTTTTCAGTCTTAAATATCGATACTCTTGTCTAGACTTGTGTATAATTTAGAAACATAAATAACAAATCTAATTCTAATATGTATCAGATAAATAGCAATTACGTTGGTGATCATAAGTTTGCAATCTCTCCTACAGTGATACATCGATAATGTTAGACAAGGTTTATAACCATTAGCCACTACACATTCCATACATTTGTGTCATTTCGAAGCTGTAAAGCTACTTCTTAGTATTGAGTATGTGAGTATCTCTGAAGACAGTGACGCTTTATCAAACCACACAGTGCATCTGGCCGCTCAGATGGACACACACAGGATCCATTCTTTTTTCATAAATTCACATCTTTCTTAAACACAGGCCGGTCTGTTGTTTGCTGTTGTTTCTGGGACACTCCCCTCGCTGTCTCAGCGTGAGCACTAATGCAGGCCAATGGATCGACAGAGAACACGTGCGAGTGTTTATCTGTGCAGCGCCGACAGCACTAAATGTAGGCTGCCACAGCGCACTAATGCGCCTGACAATCCCCGAGCGTGACAAGCCGCAAAATCAATGCTGCAATGTCACAGAGCACACTGGGATGATTTTACAAGGCCGAACCTACTAATATACTCCAACAACAGTCACACATTTACGAGTACTTACAGTTTATAGAATGAGAGAGGCTTGATATGACAAGATTGCACCAACATCAAATAAAAGGATTGGCTCAGGGACAAGGGGGAGATCCTGTTAGGAAATCAATAAGAGCTCAGACTGGGACATCGCGCAGTGAAAACAAAGCGATTCCACACTGGCACAGGAGAAGCCACACAGTTGGCCAAAAAGGGGCGAGTATTGATAATTAATATAATAGATGCGGTCATTGATATACTATAATATTGGTACAACAGCCTACAATAAAATGTGATACCTAATTTGTTCTTCTCAGTGTAATTCTGGAAACTAACTACAACTAATATTGTCATATATACACAACAACATGCAGGAGTATGAAGCCGTCCATCTGTGTCATCCAGCTCTTTAAATAAAAGCAGCAATGGATTAGTGGATTGGCATAACTGGACAGTTGTCAAATTATGTTTTAAGCACAGGATTATGAAGATAACCGTCATGAGCCCTGCAATGTTCTAAAGTCACATAAAGCACCCAAGCAATACTGTGTCAAAAAGTTGAATGAAAAACACCATTTGCAACAAAGAACTCACACAATCTAGCTTTAAAAATGGTCGGCAGGAGTGAAACCTTCAGTGATAATAAGAGAAGTCTAAAGCTGGTTACTATAGTGAGATTGCAGAGGAGGATAAAGCATGTGTTGATCTGCTGAGAGTGCTAAAGCAAGAAATTATGGCTTTGATTAAAGTGAAATGTTCCCCTCGCTTCTCCCACTGCAGTATATTCTACATTCACACATGTAAAAGGAAGGAAACTAAAGGAACTGCACATAACACCTTTGGACGATTCTCAATCAACAAAGATAAACAATATTAATATCTATGTCAAGTAAGCACAGCATCATCTTGACAATAGCTCACACACTTCTATGATCATGCATTTGTTTTTGTTGCAGGATTTTATCATATAAGTGGAGGTGTTATAATATGCACTTTCCATGTTGCCGACAATGGGTTCAGACGCATCTACAGTTAGTGGTGGAGTTAGATCAATACGACTGCACTGCTCTCACTAATAAGGAAGCAACAACCGGAAAAGCCTCCGAAAATACAGTGTAGGAACGCACACAGCCCAGCTCCAGCAGCGACAAGTCTTTGAGTTTGCAGCAGAGGGAGCAGCTAACTAGGAGTTCTGTAAGACTGCAACGTGAGCAACTACTGAACCACTGTCCCACACGTGATCACCACAAACAGACAAGAATAAATGTTCTGTCCATTTTTGTTACGTAGGACTTAAATGTGGCATGACTGCTTTATTGTATTGTATAGATACTGATAAATAGATACTGTAGATTCTAAAGTATCTATACAATACAATAAAACGTTGCCAACACCGTTAATCTATGTATGAAGGATTATCTTCTCATGTTGGTGTTTTTGTGGACAAAGGTGTTTTCACCGTTAAGCTTAATGGTCATTATAAAAGAGATGACAATAGGCAGAAAGTTTGGTGTGGACCAGACCGGTACAAGAAGCATGAAAGAACAAATACAGGTAAAACTCGGAAAATTAGAATATTGTGAAAAAGTTATTTTATTTCTGTAATTCAATTTAAAATGTGAAGCTAATATATATTATAGACTCAGGACATGCAAAGTGACATATGTCAAGCCTTTGTGTGTTAGTCTTTCCCATGATGGTGAACTGAGAGACCATTTAAAGTCTTAGGGATCCTTTGCAGATGTTTTGGAGTCATTAGCTGATGAAATGGTGACACTTTGAGCTACAATATAGTCCTTTTTAACAATATTCATAACCTTCTGAGATTTTGAATTTGGTGTTTTTACAAACTGTAAGCCACAATCATCAAAATTAAAACAAACAAAGGCTTGACATATCTCGCTTTGCATGTCATGAGTCTATGTCATATATTAGTCTCACATTTTAAGTTGTATTACAGAAATAAATGAACTTTTTCATGATATTCTAATTTTCCGAGTTTCATCTGCATTTCTTTTCATATCAAGCTCAAAATACTCTGAATCCTGGAGCACTAGTGGCCCAAACTTCACAAATGCTTTGCTCATCCATAGACACAAGGTTAAGTGCTTAACCTCTTAACCCCCGCCTTAACCAAGCACATTTTCTACAGTTCGACTTTACCTAAATCTAAAAGCTTTTAGAGAAAAAAAGTGTCAAATTATCAACAAAAACGAGACATGAATGAGGATGAAAACGCAGCAAAAAAAAAAAAACATCAAAAGGGCAACAACATAAAAAAGGCAACAATCACGTGGCTTTAAAAGCACCAAAAAAATGGCGATAATGTAAGGAAAAATCTGATCAGTTTCGTAGGTCTTAGCTTTCAAATGAGGCGTTACACTGACCACTCCAGATGAGAAGCTTTGAGATTGCGGAAAAACAGAACTGGAGAAAATGTGATCGGTTAAGGCGGGGGTTAAGAAGTTAAATCGTGACCCTTGTGTCTCTGTTGCTGACCCTCCATTGTTGCTTTCTGAGTATTTGCTTGTAAATACTGTTATTGCGCAGGAGAACACACACCTTTAGAGAGAAATCAGTCCTACAGAAACATTTCCCCCAAACTAAAAATCATGCATGCAAAAAAGATCATGGCTCGAGCCCCTTCAGTGCAAAACCGTTTCACAGCTTACACGTCTGTTGCATCATGTGGGCTAACGGTGTTGAAGAGGTTTCGACTGGCACGAGAGGGACCAAGGCCGGCACTTTATGACTTACCGTTCAGTCAATGAACAGAGCATTTCCTTAGACCATGCAGAAATTAAACCAATTCATGTGGCTCGGGACATTTTTCCAATAACACTTATTTACACCCCCAAAACGGCAAAGCTTTGAATATTATTAAAATAAAGCTAATAAAGCAATCCGACCGAACAGCAAATAGGAAACTGGAATATTCCTTCATTCATGTGTGCTTCTGTATCTCATGAACCCACACGCTCTTTCTCCGGTTGTTAAAACTAGCAGGTGCAGAGCGCGATGGGATGTGTGACCTCACCTGAACGCTTGTGGAAAAAATGCTCCCTCAAAAGCCTTTTCTACTAACAGTACACTTGAGCTGCTGTGTCACCAAGCTGCCAAAATGCCCAGTGATCTGCTCTAGTCAGACAAGGGATCCACCACCTACTCACAACGCATCAATGACAACACGAAATGCTGGACTTCATAGCACTACACTTGCAGTACGAGCGTTACGTTACTCTTTCTGAGATCAAGAAAAGTGTCACCTCCGAAGCAAATCCTTATAAATAATGCATCACTGGTGACAAACCGGCTTCAGCGAGGGTCCGCAAAATGACAGTGGCATCAGCGGCTCAAGTAAACCCGGGCTGACCTCCAGAGAGATGACTCGGCATTAATGCAAAGGCCTATGCCAGGGTCAGTGCTGTTATAAGAACAAAGGAGCGAAAAGACCTATTGGGTTATGCAAATAATAGAATAATGGTACGAATACACATGACACATTATAGCTGCTTTGTAATGTTCTCTACCGTAGCACTAAAGTTTCCATGTGCAGTCGTTTCACTGCCACAATGCCCAGTTCGACAAGATCTTTTCTGTTATTCAAGACCGGGGGAAGGCATTGCCCAGCCTTTTTACAAGAGACTAGCAGAAACCAAAATGCATTGTACATTTTTAAAGCTACTATTAAATTGTCAATTCTCTTTTCCTTTGCTTTCGGCAGCTCCTTCACGTTTTCAAGTTGTTGCTGCAGTGTGTGAGTTTATCCAGGGACTTGTGAGGCCTTATTCAGCAGATTTTACTTTTTTTTTTCTTCCTGTTTTAGCAGGGGAGGGATTACATCATGCCCCGCAGCCTGCAAACACTGGGTTTTAAAGAAACAGCTCTGTATATTATCCACAGTAACTGAAGGTGGAGAGCGAGACTTTATATTGTGAGCTGGGACTGTTGTGTACCTTTGGGGTCTTCAGGGACATGATTAAAGCGTGTAGTGGGGCAGTAGCAATAACATGTCTATACTTGTTTATTATGCTGCTGTCTATTGGACTGTACAGCTGATAAACTTTCCCTTACTGTCAGAAAGCAAGTGACTTGTGATGAGTGAGTCCCCAGCGCATAGTGAGAGCAGCAGAGAATATCTGGGGAGCCCCTCTCGCCTCTATTAAGCACATGTACATCCACCCGTCTCACCCGCAAAGCCGTCAAAATCACCAGGGACCCTTCGCACCCATCACAGTCTCTTCAAAGTAATGCCTTCAGGGAGGAGACTGAATCTACGGGCCAGCTCCAGTCGACTGAAGAATAGTTTCATACACAAGGCCATCGGGAAGCTGAACTCCCTGCCCTCCCTCCCATCCCTCTTCTCCCTCCCCCCGCTCTACAATCAAGGATGAGAGAAATATAATTTCAAATCACTCCCATGGTTTGACAAATAAAAAATCTTGAATCTTGAGTGTTGAAGAGCTGACTGGACGTTTTTGCACAAGCTATGACTTCATTGAAAGTATTTATTGCCATCACAGTAAAGAAATGAATGAAGGGACAGCACTCCTAGTCAGGATAAACTTTTATTGACAGGCAATAAAAGTTTATCCTGACTAGGAGTGCTGTCCTTTCTTTCATTTCTTCATTGTTCCCAGGAATAAGCACACAGTCAGAGAGGATTTGTGAGTTGTGTGCGTTTTATGCTCGTCATTTATTCACCACAGTAAAGAAAAATGACTAACATCGGAGAATTGGTGGGGAAAACAGTATACTTTTTCTTTTTTAGAAACAGTAAGTTTTCACAATCCACGTCCAATTTTTCTGTCAAGTTTTGCAATTGTGATTAGATGTGCGATTAACATATTTCTTTAAAGCAAGATACAGTTCATCCATCCATCTACATTTTGAACATGCCCTGGAGCGTTAAAATGTTCGAGAAGACTGAAATATGACCTTCTACACTCATACAAACACATGTTTTTTGGAACATGTTTGTGGAGGTCTATGCAACAGGTTTAGCAGGTTTTACACACAATAAGACCTAACAAAGACAGGATATTTAGCTGCTCACTGAGGAAATGATATTGCCTGAATAATTGCAACGTTAATCATGATCATTTAAATTATGATGTTGATTTAGCTGTGAATAATTGTGCAGCTCTAAGAAAAGAGAAAATAAGCTTAAGCGTCGTTGATTTGACTAATTCACTATGATGATAATACAATCGTGCTTACTTTGTTAATTTGTTCAAAGCAAAACAATGCCACTCACTCATCAATCATCAAGCTTTTTTCACAGTCACCAAGCAATTAAGGTCGACTTTTGTCATAACCATCCCGTGAAAAGAAAAAGTGCCTCTATGGTTCCCTGGAGCCCTGACTGGAGTGACAGCCTCTACATCACCTGCTTGACACTCTGGAGGCGTCCACTGTGTGACTGTGTGAACATGCTGTTTTCACATGTCCCCGTCCTGCCATCATCAATCAGGCGGCGGCGCAGGGGAAATTAGAGCGGCTTTTATTATGAAGGTGTATCTTTACGGCCCCGGAGTGGTATCGTCTTTGTTCAAATAAAGTGTGTAGGCAGCTCTGACATGGAACTGCACTCCGAGGACAAAAGGAACAAGAATAGAGGCTTTTGCAGGTTTGCTCTCGATGAGTAAATCAAATGGACTTGCAGGAAAGGTACGGAAGAGGTGTCAGAACGGCAGAAGGCTATTACCAATGATTTTCTCCTCAACTTTAACCCTTTCCCAATAGATTTTGGGAATGTGACATCAAATCGTTAAGCATTATGGGATTAGCAGCGTTTGTAAACTAATGGAGGTTTTAAAAGTTAAAATACTGGAGTTATTGTTCACATTAAAACACTTGGACGCCACAGTGAGTTGGATGTATTTACCAGCAGCAACTCAGCAGCTAACAGAGTTGTTCCACAGCTATTTTCTCCACTTTTTATACTGTTTTTAGCTAATGTCAGTCTATGGAAATGCTAACAGTTGCAAAGATGGCGGATCTCCATGGTAACTGTAGACTTTCCCTAACTCTATAGACCTTGTCGCTGCTTACATCATCAGTGACATCAGCTGGAGCCAGGAAGTGACCATGAGAAATAAGATTAAACTAAAGTGTAAAACTACAACTAAAAAATGTGGTCCTGTCGGTGCCAGAACAAGAGGAATGACATTTGAGACGATAAAATAAGGTTTATCTGATATTTCCAACAAGAGTTAGACATTTGTTTATCGTTACTATGACAACAGCTACAAGGCCCGTCAGAGAGTGGCCTACTTTTGCTTTGCTTATGGCTATTACTAACTCTCTCCCATTCATTCTCAATGGTAAATATGGATGCAGTACACTTTTTGGCCACCAGGGTCAAATTGGGGGCGCTGTTTCACTCCTTTCGCAAAGTTGGGTATTTATCAATCACAGAGTGATGCAGCATCGACTCTCCCATGTTTCCAACTTTTATTGCAAAGGTTGTTGACATCAACAAAGGTACATGTTAAAAATTGACTTATAAAAGATGCTGAGCTGAAAATAATCTAATGAGGCATTTTCTTTGAGTAAATGAATGAGGTAAAGTATGTCGGTACTGTAGATACAGGTGGTGTTTACATTTTGCACTATATGGCTACAATAGTTGATTTTGTTCAAATGCAAATGTAGAGGCTACCGAAAAATTAAATAAAGTAACTATTAGGCTATTATTTGCAGTTATATATATTTCAAGCTTGACATAGCCGTGTTTGGCCCGTGACTCACAGGCACTTTATCATTTTGGCCCTCGGAGACCAAAAGTTTGGGCACCCCTGATCTATTGAGCTTCCTGCCTCCAGTTAAGCCCAAAAATTTTACAAACAATTAAAGGGTCAATACAGGAGACTTTATAAATTTCAAGAATACTCCGCAAAGACCCGCATCTGTAACAAGAATATGTTTCACAAGTGAGGCTAATTTCTTTCCACATTCATTAGTTTAAGTTGTGGAGAGCATTTAAGTTCAGACTCCTCTGAACATCAAACGGCAGCTGGCTGAGCAGAACGAGCAGTGACAGACTCCGTTCTTCCCCTGAGCGCTGTTCTCCAGAGAGGCGTGTGAGCTGTGATCAATGCAGCTCAGGAACAAATCAATGTGAGACACTTCCACCTGCTTCACATGCACCAGCACATGCCAGTCTGCACGTGCACCACCGGTTTACAGAGACGAGACTGAGGATGTTCAAACCTGTCAGCTTGGAGTCGGCTGTGGTGTTTCGTGGGAACTTTGAAGAGAGTGAAAGTGTTTGTGACAATGAGCACAAATAAATGAATAGATAAATAAATAAACACATGTGGACTTGTTTACATTGACAGTTGTGTTTGAGTATTTGAGATCTTCTTATTACTTCACAGACAGAATTACTCCCTTTACATGAGGAGAAAGCAGAAGCAGATATATTTTATCTTGCGTTGCCATTCCAGGTAACTATTAGAATGTTTTTATGCAAATCAAATTTAATTCTCACCCAAAGTCTAGAAACACATTCAATACGGGAACAAAACCAACATCCACTAAAGTTTTTCCAAAATGTGCCATATAGAAACACTAAGCAATGCAATCACTAAAAGCATGATACAATACTTAACCTCTTACCTCCCGCATTTTCTCCAGTTCAGCTTTACCCAAATCTAAAAGCTTCTCAACTGGAGCCTATAGACCAGTGTAACGCCTCATATGGAAGACCCTAAAAA